>NC_137899.1:65501668-66938397 GCF_963455335.1 Martes martes
GACCCTGTTCATTCATCACTGTATTCCTACTAATTAAAACAGAGCTTAGCACATAGTAGGCATTCAACAAATATTTGCTGAATGGTTAAATGGATGAACAATACCATACCTTTAATATTTCTTTTTTTTTTTTAAGATTTTATTTATTTATTTGACAGACAGAGATCACAAGTAGGCAGAGAGGCAGGAAGAGAGAGAGAGGGGAAGAAGCAGGTTCCCTGCTGAGCAGAGAGCCCGATGCGGGGCTCGATCCCAGGACCCTGGGATCATGACCAGAGCAGAAGGCAGAGGCTTTAACCCACTGAGCAACCCAGGCACCGCATACCTTTAATATTTCTAAGAATGTAGAATTCCAATCATAGTATTTACCAACAGTTGATTAAAATTTGTGAAAGTTCTGAATACCACCCTGACCAAGATAAGTAGCTTAATTTGGAAGATACAATCAAATCATTTATGTGTTAGCTTTTTTCTGGTTTGGAAGGCCCACTAACAGACCCTTATGTTGTTGTCCAGCTCAGCTAGACCCCTGTGGGAGTCTGGTCAGTGCCCTCAAAGAGACACTGCTCAGTTTTAAATGGTGACTTGTTGGAATGTCAGAGCAGATTCAAATTCAAATTCAAGCAAAGTTCTCGAATGCTTTTCCTTCTTTGGAAGTAGATACTTAGGAATTCTCAAAATTTAGGAACTCTCAACTTGAATATTTAATAGGAGCAGATTGGATTCCAGCCTCTATCTTTATAAATCTTCAAACAAATCTTTCCCATTCAGTTTCAGCGTGGTGCTTGAGAACGTTGTGAGCATGTGTACGGGGTCAAGGCTCAATGGTAAGAAGGGCTGTTGTTGGCCGGATTCGTGTGGGGAGCAGCACTAACCATGGGCTTGTGCAGCCAAACAGTGTGATGTGATCCTCTGACTGCAGAGAGCCTGCCAGACGCCCAAGTCTGGTGCAGCGGCTGCCTGGCTCTTCAGAGGACTAATTTCAAAGCCAAAAAACCTTTCTTTTGTCTTTCTTCTTTTTTCTCCAAGAAGGTGAAGTTTTAAAGGCCTCAGCAGGAGGGAAGTCTTTGGTGTCAGAGAGGCTCTCGGGATTTTCTAACTTGTAGTGTGGAGGCTAGCAAGGAGCTCTCAGTATCTCTTTCCTTTCTCTCTGTCTGCTCTCAGTCCCTGAACATAAAATTGGCAATGACCATAAATATATTTCACACTAAGTCATTCTTTCTAGCGGTGGAGCAGCCTCTTACCATTTTCTTACATTTTCCCAGAGAGGAAATCAAACCTTTGTCAACAGTTTAAGAGTCAAAAACTGAAGTTTCTAGGCAATGAATCCTATTTCGACTTCCCTTTACCCTCCTGGGTGCTGGGAACACTGTGGGTTTCATATGCTGAGAATGTGCCATTTGGTGAATGAGAGCTTAGAATTCTAAGTTAGGAAAGTCCTGTGGTTAGCTTAAAGTTTGGGAAGATAGTTTTGGATTAAAGCCAACAATCTCAAACTTTAAAAAGGTATGTCATCCCCCTATAAAAAAATAATCAAATATAGGAAGGTTCTTAAACCTTATTTTTATTATGTAATAATTCTTATACTCTCAAATTTTAATTAATATGAAAAAGGCCTTACCATACTTATTCATTTATACCATTCAAGTGTTTACAAAAATTATAGTTTGACAAGAACTTTTGAATTCATTCAGACAAAGGATATTCTATCCTGGAATCAGTTTCTCCTTTCTTATGAAGAGCCTTTCCCTCTGAGACCCTCAGTTCTGACCTTATAATCTACATGGGAAGATGATATCCAGTCTATTGACTGTTTTCTTTCTGACCTCACAGTCCTCATTGAATGAAAGGGCTGATGTTGAACTATGCATAAGCCTGGGGCTTGGGGGTGATGGAAGACATGACGGAGGGAAGGATAGAGGCCATAGAGAACTCATTTTATTCTCCAGTCCTTTTTTTTTCTTTTTCTTTTTCTTTCTTTCTTTCTTTTTTTTTAACTTTCTATTTTTTTCTTCTAAATACCTCTTTGGTTTCTCCCACTTTGTCAAAATTTTGAAGATAACCATGGCTGTAAGCAAGTTGGTGACCTTCCCAAACCCTCTGGCAGAGGGTATCCTATCCAGAGCTTTATGGTCAAGATCTGTTAAGAGTTTTATATTTGTCTGTCGCAACTTGTTTAATAATTGTATTATTTTTCTGATCTACTAAATGACTCATTTGTATTTTTTTCTGTAACAAACCTATGAATTATAAAAAATTCTTATGTTGAGAGAAGAGATGAGTTTAAAGACAGCTTGATCAAATTATATTTGAAAAGAAATTATGTGGCTCAAATATCCCAAGTTCTTATTGCCCCTGTGACTTTGGCTTATATATTTTTTTAAGATCTACTTACTTATTTTAGAGAGAGAGAGCATGCAAACAGGGGAAGGAGAAGATGGAGAGGGAGAGAGGAAGAATCCTCAAGCAGACTCCTTGCAGGTTATGGACTCTGATAGGGCTGGATCCCAGGACCCTGAGATCATGATCTGAGCCAAAGTCAAGAGCTGGCTGCTTAACCAACCGAGCCACCCATGTACCCTGACTTCGGCATATTTTAATGCAGGAAGTGAAACCATTCATTCATTCATTCACTTATTCATGTAATAAGAATTTTTACTTTGGACTTACTGGAATCAAGAGCCTGACTGTTCTAAGAGCTGGAAGGACAATAAGGAGCTAGAAAAATAAAAATGTCCACCCTCATGAGGCCTGCATTCCAGCGGACAAGACAGGCAACAACCAGGAGAAAGTGAAATATGTATATGTCGAAGAGTGAAAAATGCTAAGGAGAAAAGCAAAACAGAAGGTGGAGAAAATGTGTTAGAGGGGGTGGACAGTGATCTTAAATAATGGGGTCAAGAAAAGGGCTCACCTTTTCCTCACTAGTGTATTAGTGTATTATACCCCAAACTCTACTGCGTTTACAACTAATAGACACATGTCTGTTCAGTGAAAAGAGGAACTGATAATTAAGAAACCTCCAGAGATTTGTCTAGACCAAATAATGAATTTAATGTGTATAAGTGTATGGATTTCATACTGCTTATCCCTTTATGAACTGTAAACGACCCTTTGAGTCATGGCCGTTTTAGGGCTTGCTATTCTGTGATTTTTTGAGAAGTTACTGATGCAGAGGAATTTTGAGTAAACATGCTTTTGATATTTTGCCCACAAAAAATCCTTGCACAAAAATGAAGAAAGAGCACCACCATTCTAGAGAAACAAACCGGCCATCTTAAGTAATGGTTGAAATATTACCTATGTACTGCTCCCACAAAAAAGGTTTGAACTGAACCTCATTATGAGGAAACAATCAGACAAATCCAAATTCAGTACTGGCCTAGATTCTCAAAAAATGTCAGTGTTGTGAAGGAAAATAAAAATTGGGGCAACTGTTCTAGGTAAAGTAGATGAAAGAGACATAACAACTAAATGCAACACGTGAGTATGGACTAGATCTTGGATTGAAGAAAATACCTTAATAGACATTATTAGGAAAATTGGGAAGATTTGAAAATAGACTGTATTTTTGATGACAGTACTGACTGATATTCAAGTTCCCTGAGTGTGACAGTTATATTGTGGTTATAAAGGAAAAAAGAAAGTGTTTTTAGCCTTAGGAGGTACATGCTTAATTGCTTAGTTAAGGGTAAGGATGTCTACAAATGAGTTTCAAACAGTTCAGAAAAAAGTGTCTCTGCCTTAAAGTATTGCAAAATACTAAAAACAGGTGTTTCTAGGTGAAGGACTTGTGGGTGTTCATTGTACTATTCTTGCAACTTCTCTGAAGGCTAAATTTTTTTTTAATTAAATATTGGGGAAAGAATTGGATGTGGTTGTAAAGTTATTTTTTTGTCATTTTATCAGCTAACATGTTTCACCATTGGTATGATGTTAGCTGTGGCTGTTTTTGTAGATGCCTTTATCAGGTTGAGGAAATTCCTTTCTACTTGTAGTTCATTGAATAGTTTTTAATATGAATAAGTATGGGATTTTGTCAAACAGATCTTGTGCATTTATTGAGATGATCATGTGGTTTTTGTCCTTTGTTGTATAAATATGGTGTACTACATTGATTAATTTTTGTATGTTAAAACCACCTTTCATTTCTGGGATAAATCTTATTTGGTCATGGTGTATAATATTTTTTTAAAAGATTTTTTATTTATTTATTTGACAGAGATCACAAGTAGGCAGAGAGGCAGGCAGAGAGGGGGGGGGAAGCAGGCTTCTGCTGAGCAGAGAGCCCGATGCGGGGCTTGATCTCAGGACTCTGGGATCATGACCTGAGCCAAAGGCAGAGGCTTTAACCCACTGAGCCACCCAGGTGCCCCCTGTATAATATTTTTTATACATTGTTGGGTTCAATTTGTTAGTATTTTGTTGATTTTTGTGTCTATATTTATAAGGGATATTATAAAGGATTTTTCGTGATAATGTTTTTGGGTTTTTGATCAGGATAATAATAGCTTTATAGAATGAGTTGGGAAGTGTTCTCTCTTATTTTTTGGAAAACTTTGTAAAGGATTTATGTTAATTTCTCTTCAAGCATTTGGTAGAATTCAATATTGAAGCTATCTGGACGTGATCTTTTTTTCATGGGAAGTTTTTTGATTACTGATTCAGTTCTTGTTAGAGATCTAGTCAGATTTTTTAGATCTTTATAGGGAAGATTCAGGAGTTTGTATCTAGAAATTTGACCATTACATTGTAGATCATCTAGGTAGTTGATACACAGTTATTCATAGTATGCTCTTGTAATCCTTATTTTTGTAAGGTCAGTAGCAATGAGGTTTCATTCTTTTTTTTAATTAAACTATAATGCATATTTGCTTCAGGGGTATAGTCTGTGAATCATCAGATCATCGGTCTTTTACAATTCACAGCACTTACCATAGCACATACCTTCCTCAGTGTCCGTAACCCAACTACCCCATCCCCCCCCCAACCCGCCAACAACCCTAAGTTTGTTTCCTGAGATTAAGAGTTTCTTGTTTGTCTCCCTCCCTGCTTCCCATCTTGTTTCATTTTTTCCCTACCCTCCCCCCATGACCTCCACTCTGCCTCTCAAATTCCTCACATCAGAGAGATCATATGATAATTGTCTTTCTCTGATTGACTTATTTTACTTAGCATTATACCCTCTAGTTCCACCCACATTGTTACAAATGGCAGGATTTCATTTTTTATGGCTGCATAGTATTCCATTATGCATATATACCACATCTTCTTTATCCATTCATCTGTTGATGGACATCTAGGCTCTTTCCATAGTTTAGCTATTGTGGACATTGCTGCTATAAACATTTGGGTTCATGTGCCCCTTCGGATCACTACCTTTGTATCTTAAGGGTAAATACTCAGTAGTGCGATTGCTAGGTCGTAGGGTATGAGCTTTCATTCTTGATTTTAGTAATTTGAGTTTTTTCTCTTTTTTTCCCATTCAATCTCTCTGTGCAGTTTCTCAGTTTTTGTTTGTTTCTCAATTCCACCTTGACTACTTATTCTTTTTAAGTAGATATATTTTAGCCATATACATATATATATGTATATATGGTAATTTCATATTCTCCATATATGAAATAATACATATGTATATATAATTTTCATAGCCATTTTCTTAGTGATTTTCCTGCAGATTATAATAAACATCTTTTTAAAAAAAAAGATTTTATTTATTTATTTGACAGAGAGATAGAGAGAGAGCACAAGTAGGCATAGCTGCAGACTGAGGGGAAGGGAGAAGCAGGCTCTCCACTGAGTAGGGAGCCCAAAGCAGGTCTCGATCCCAGGGCCCTGGGATCATGACCTGAACTGAAGGCAGCCACTTAACCAACTGAGCCTCCCAGGTCCCTTAATTAACATCTTGATTTAAAAATATCTAGTTCAGGGGCGCCTGGGTGGCTCAGTGGGTTAAAGCCTCTGCCTTTGGCTCAGGTCATGATTCCAGGGTCCTGGGATTGAGCCCCGCATCGGACTCTCCACTCAGCAGGGAGCCTGCTTCCTCCTCTCTCCGTCTCTGCCTGCCTTTCTGCCTACTTGTGATCTCTGTCTGTCAAATAAATAAATAAAATCTTTAAAAAAATGGTTTGAAAAATATCTAGTTCAGATTAATGCCACCTTAATTTCAATAGTATATAAAAGAATTGTTACAATATAGCTCTGTTTTCCTCTGCCTTTCTACTGTTACTGTCATACAAATCACATTCTGTGTAACTTATAAACTATCAACACAGTCTATTATTATTGTTTTATACAGCTTCTTTTAAATATAGGAAAAAAGGAGTAAGAAAAAAATATGTATTCATGCTGTCTTTTATATTTATCTGTGTAGTTACTTTTAATGGTGACCTTTATATCTTCATGTGGATTTGATTAATGACCTTCCATTTCACCATGAAGGACTCCTTTCAGTGTTTCTGGTAGAGTAGTTCTGCTAGCAGTGAATTCTCTCAGTTTTTATTTATTTGGGAATGTCTTGATTTCTTCTTTGTTTTGAATAAGAGTTGTTCTGTATATAGAATTTTTGGTTGACAGCTTTTTTTCCCCCTTTTACTACTTGGCGTATGTTTTCTGGCCTTACTGGTTTCCAACAGGAAGTCAGCAGTTTATTTTATTGGTGATCTCTTGTATGTGATGAGTCACATTTCTTTTGCTATAATGAGAGAAGATTCTCTCTTTGTTTTTGTCTCTCTATAGTTTGACTGTTTTATATTTGTGGATTTCTTTAAGCTTGCCCTATTTTGTTGAACTTCTTGGATGTGTAGATGAATGTTTCTCACCAAATTTGGGGAAATTTTGAACATTATTTCTTCATGTATTCTTTCTGCCCTTTTCTCTCTCTTTTTTCCTCCCATTATTTATATTTGCAACATTTACTGGTGTCACACGTATCTCTGAGGCTCAGCTTAGTTTTCTTTATTCTTTTTTCTTTCTGTTCTTCAGACTGGTTAATGGCAATTGATCTGTCTTCAAGTTCCCCAGTTCTTTATTCTGCCAGTTCAAATCTGCTCTTGAGCTCCTGTAATGAATTTTTTATTCCAATTATTGTTCTTTTCAATTCCAGTATTTTTATTTGGTTCTTTTTAATAATTTTTCTTTATAGATTTTCTCTATTTAATGAGACATCATTCTCATATTTTTCTTTTCTTCTTGAGACGTGATTTCTTTTAGTTCTTTGAACATATTTATAATAGCTGAATTAAAGTCTAGTAAGTACAATCTTTGAGCTTCGGCAAGGATGATTTATATTACCTGCCTTTGTGTATATGTGTATATAAGCCACACTTCCCACTTCTTTGTATGTCTCATTTTGTTGTTGATGTTGAAAAATAGACATTTTAAATAATGCCATATAATAGCTCTGAAAATTAGGTTTCCTCTTTATGGGTTTGTTGTTCTTGCTGTTTATTTTTGTGGTTGTTATTGTTACTTTTTGTTTATTTGGTAACTTTGTGGGACTAATTCTGTAAAATCTGTATTTTTTTGTCATGTGTGGCCAATGAATCTCTTTAGTTACTTTAGTGGCCAACTCTTGATTAGATAGAGATTTCCCTGAGTGTCTTGAACCAGTATGTCTCCCAGCCTTTGCCAAGGGGCTCTGTGTGTGTGTTGGAGCATGCTTTCAATATTCTAGCAGGAAGTTTACAACACTGCTCTGTCTTTAACTTCTTGATTGTGCAAAGCTTCAAGGTCAGCCAGATGTGAGAGATTTGAGCCTTCTCAGGTGTTTCCTGGGGATGCATACTGTCTTGCATATGCGTGTGGCTTTCTAGAGTCCCAGGATTATGTAGGATCTTTTCAAAACTCCATATAGAGAACCATTCCTCAACTTTTCCTTTTAAGTTTTTTGGTCAGTGTTTTGTTAACCCCAAATGGTAATACTGCTTTAAGCAGCTGCTATGTTAAACAATTATTACTGATCATTTTTAACAAATGTCTTGGGGATACAATAGAGTGAGCTCTGAGTTGGAGATAATGAAGACAGATTCTGAGAGTGAAGTTTTTCAGTAAGCTTTCAGACAGATGAGATAGTGACAGACACTTGGGATGGGATATTTGGGGAACTCCAAACCCATTTTTCTCACTCTTGTGAGTGGCCTCACTCAGGCTATCGTAATTGTGAGGTTATTGGCTTTCAAGGCTATAGTAGAGCTGAGTAGAGAGAGACAACATTAGTGTAAGTTAAAATGCCATAAAGCTTGCTGTTCTTATTGGGATTTTTTTTTCTTTAATAAATACTTTTCAGATTGTCGTAAGCCTTTATTCTCTAGAGCTGTAAAAATGATGATATAATTTTTGATGATTTTCTCATTGCTTTATGGTGGTGTGAATTTTCAGAAGTCCTTACTCTACCATTCTGGAATTTGTAAACTGTTCAGAACCATTTTATGCTACTTCCGCAGTTCATTTTTTCAATTCATTTTATTTAAGTACTAGGGGAGTCCTTGAAGTTAAATCTTTCCTTGTCTCCATAAGTTTTCTCTAAGGTAATATATTTTTTAGAAATATGATCACTAGGTCAAAAATACTAATATTCTTAAATTTTTTGTCATGCTTTGCCAATCTGTGTTACACAGATACTCTCTTAATTCACACTTTAGCTCTTAGTATATGTAATAAAGGTGTGTTTTCCTGCATGCTTAGCAACTCTGAATATTATGTATTATTTTCTATTATAAGGTTAGAAACTACAGAGTTCTAATTCCATTTTTTTCTTATTTAAGTAAACTATTGTAACAACTAGGATAATGGCCAAAATATGATCTAAATAAAATAATTTAGTAGTAATTGTATTCTCTATTTAAAAACATATATGTAATGCTAATTTCACTTTAAAAGCCCTAGAAAAATATAGATAAAATATGAAGAGTTTTTAAATTCTGAGAGAGCTTTTGGATTATGTCTTGTTAAGTAAGGGTCAGGTTTTATAATGCATGAATGAACCCCTAAATTCATCATGTATTTTTGGCTAGGTTTTACTGGAAAGGAAACCTTACCAAACTCTGTCATTTGCCAAGGAGAAGAGGAAGAATAATAAAACCAGAAAGCAGATAAAAGCAAACAGCCAGAGCTAAATTAATGAGTACTCCAGAAATCAAAATTATTAATCAATGATATTCTTTTTGGGTGATGCTACAGCTGCTGGGAGTAGAAGGTGCTAACCCTAACCTTAACCTAAAGTTGGGTCACCGATATATTATGCTTTACTAGCAATTGGGTAGTTTTGACAGATGGACATCACTTAGTCATCAGGAGTTCCCAGATAACTGATAGTGTTGGTGTATTATTTGGAAACATGATGTTTCTTGAACACATGTATATTGTAATTTGTCCATTCTTCTTTGGGATGTAGTCAGAGAGAACTTCAAGAATTTGGTGGCCATAGTTTGACCGTTAGTGCAGGTTGGCACATTGACAAAGCAACGAATTCATGTTTTATGTGATTGTTCCCTTGTTTGAGAAATGGAGAGAAGGCCAGAATGAGGGAAATTTGTTAAGCACATTGACTCTTCCATCTGTTTAAGAGTGAATGAGCCCTTATCTACCAAGATACCTTCTTAATATGATTTTCTGAGAATTTTTTCTAGATTACATTAGGATTCAATGAGTGGTGATGAAACTATGCCTGCCTATATCTAATTCATCATATTCCTTAGCATAAATAAAATAAATAAAATAAGATAAAAACATAAAACCTTAGAAAGGAGATTGAAATAGTCTGCCAGGATAGATCCTGGGCAAGTTGTTTAATCATAGATGAATTTTCTTTTCCATGAAATGAAGGGATTGTAATAGTGATACTCAAATTTTTCTATGCCCTGCTTTTAAAGGGGTTGGAAAGTTTATACATATTGCAT
This sequence comes from Martes martes, assembly GCF_963455335.1. Taxonomy (NCBI): domain Eukaryota; kingdom Metazoa; phylum Chordata; class Mammalia; order Carnivora; family Mustelidae; genus Martes; species Martes martes. Next base: position 65,511,571 of record NC_137899.1, read on the forward strand.
TAAAATTAAAATTTTAATTGTTTGAATATGTTTCATATACATGTATACATCTGTAAGGTACAAGATGATAAACTGTGAAAATGGAGTCTCCCACTCACCTCTGTCACTTAGTCTCTTTAGTATTCTCTAGAGGTAACCGCAGTTACTGGGTTTTTGTTTGTTCTTCACAAATAGTCTATGCATATATAGTCATAACCATATTCATGTCCATTTATATATACATATTACCCTTGCAAGTGGTAGTATTTTATATACTGTGTTCTATATTACTTTTTCCACTTAATTACATATTGTATGTGTTCCAAATCAATGTATTTAAGCATTGCTTCATTATTTTAAATGGCTGCATATTATTCCATTTATAGGTAGAGAATAATTGATTCATGGGTATAGGGTAATTCATTTATGGATGTAAGTATATATTCTTTACAGTCATTTGATCTTATAAACAATGGTGTAATTAATACATATTTGTACATGTTTTATTTCACATATGTAAAAATATTTCTTTAGGATGAATTCCTAGAACTAAAGTTGTTGGATCAAAGTGTAGATTTTAATTGTTTTTGGGTACTGCCAAAATGCTCTCCATAGAAATTATAGTGATTTTTACCTCCGCAAACAGTGTGTGAAAGTGCCTGTTGGTCTGTTCCTTGCTAACAGAGTATTTTTATTGTTTTATTTTGTCAAGATGATTGGTGAAAAATATTATTTCATTGGAGTTTTGATTTGATTTTTTCTCCCTATGAGTGTAGCTTAATTTTTTTCTTATGTTCTGCAATTCATCACCTTTAAGGAGCCATTGATGATAAGATTCATTCAGATTTCAGAAATGCTAACATATAACAAGCAAACTTAGAATTGATGAAATATGATATTTGAGCCATATATATTTCTATTTTTGTTAAGTATCTTATTTTTTTCTCTACTATCCTGTTGATCTTTTGTATTGACGTCTAAGGGCTTTTTATTTTTTTTAAAGATTTTATTTATTTATTTGACAGACAGAGATCACAAGTATGCAGAGAGGCAGGCAGAGACAGAGAGGAGGAAGCAGGTTCCCTGCTGAGCAGAGAACGCGATGCGGGGCTCGATCCCAGGACCCTGAGATCATGACCTGAGCCGAAGGCAGAGGCCCAGCCCACTGAGCCACCCAGGCGCCCCTAAGGGCTTTTTTAAATTAAGGAAACTGGCCCTAAGTCTGTGATATGTATTATATTTTGCAATTTTTCATTGCCTATTCTATTTTTTCATGCAGAATATTTTAGTTTTTATGTAGTTATATTCATTCAGTTTTCCTTTATTAGGCTCTGGATTATGTGTCACTAAAAGGAAGGACTTTTCCACTCTGAGATTAAAAAAATATTTTTCCCAGTTTTTTTCCTTACTATTCTGATTGTTTTATCTTAATATTATGTCACTCTTTTCATAATTTTCCAGAATTTTCTTACTATTCTATCCATTTTTAAACAGTCTGTTTAGATTTAAATAGCACCTGGTTGATATATTTATTGCAGTCATGCTTAGACTTTCCGTATTAACCAACGTGTCATCTGACAATAATAATTTTTACTTCCTCTATAAAGTGTGTATGTCTTCCAGTTCCTCTGTTGTACAATTACTGACTGGCCTTTTAAGAACAATGTTAAATAATACTGGTGGTAGTTGATGTCTTTGTCTTTTTCCTAAATTGAATGAAAATATCCCCAATGTTTCTCTGTTACTCATAGGGTTGGTTTTTGGGTTGACATAGCATCATGTTAAGGAAGTATCCATTCAATTCTATTTTATTAGGAGTGAAATTATATATGAAAATAGAATTCTTTAATGTATTTATTATCAAATGCTTTGAGATTAGACTTCCTTTTTTTTTGAACTCTTAAGACGGAAAAGGAGATGAAATAGCTCTTCTGAAATGACCCAAACTGCTTCATGAAAGTGCTCTATAGAGGAATGGTGATTGACTTTCGATTTCTTTAGTAGGGGCCACCTTGGTCGTTGCATGCAAGATGAGTGTTTTAATCATTGTCCCCTCTCCTGAAAGTAGCAGAGTTGGCTATTTAACAACATCATTACTATCCATGTAATGAAATGTAAAACATAAATATAATAAAAGAGTGAAAGAGTGTCCTATGACTGGAAAAATGTGCATCTCTATACAAAGTTTATAAATATGTGAGAGAAATCATTATTTTTGGTTACCCTTTCCAGAGAGAAATGTGATGGAGAAAGCTTCTCTAAACTAAGGCTAAGATTTCCACATCTCCTCTTTTGATCTGTTCGGTTAGTTTTAGGCTCTCTTTCTAGAAAATTAAAAATTACCTGACATATTTTTCTTTAAAAGCCTCACTTTGCTTTTATCTCTTGGCTTGTACTGTGATTCTATGTTGCCTGGTTGCTTGTACCCAAGAGCAAGAAAATGATCATCAAGTATTATTGTTGAAATAACCCAATCTTAGAAGGAAGGTGACCTTTCAGGTAATTCTGATAAGATGCCATGATTCTGTCTCCCACCTTCGCCCCAGGGTCAGCAGGTAAACAGTTTCTTCCAGCTGCAAATATCCTTATACATCCATTTTCTCTCGCATGTCTTATAAACCATACACTTCTTCGAGCGTGCCATGTCTTTCCCCCTCTATGACTTAGGACATGTGGTTTCTTATGGTTGCAGTGTTTTCCTCTAATTCCTTTTCTGTTTACCTTTGAAATTTAGTTCATATGTCATCTCCCAAGAAGCTTTCCCTGGTCATCCCAATTACTTGCTCCTTCCTTTGTACGTGTTTTGTACATAGTTCACTGTTAATATTTATCACATTGTTGTGCAGTTTTCTTTGGGAGGCTTCCCTCCATTTTTTCAATGAGAAAATTCAACAGAAATTTTTTGGGTCAACTTAGATAAAAGTATTTTTGGGGGTGTTGATGGGATAGTCAAAATCTTCCTTTAATGTTTAGCTTATTAATTTAGGTATACCTACATATTGAAAAAAATCACTTGTTATGTAAATGTTATTTAAGGAGCATAGCTGTTCTATTCTCACTTTTTGTAAGAACAATTTTTTTTTAAAGATTATTTATTTATTTGGGAAAGAGAGAGTACAAGCAGGGGGAGTGGCAGAGGGAGAAGCAGGCTCCCCTATGAGCAGAGAACCCGATGCGGGACTTGATCCCAGGGTCCTAGGATCATGACCTGAGCTGAAGGCAGATGCTTAACTGAATGAGCCACTCATGCATCCCATAAGAACAATTTTATTCGCGCTAATTACATGCATCTTCATCATGGACCTTTGACATCACTAGGGCTACTCTTTGAGTCATCAGTCATGGTTTTCCAGAGTAAACTATCTTCATCTTCATTTAAGTTGTTTGAGATCCAGTACTTACTAAACCCATGAATGATGTTGTCACAAGTGTCCACTAATACAACATTAGGGATATTCATTTCTTTCATTCATCTCTGCTGAGGTTATAGTCATGAATTTCACAATGTAACTACATGCTGTACTACTTTTCAGTGTGAGCTTTTAAAGTTTTGTTTTTTAGGAGGATATTCTGTGCTTTAAAAATGTGAACTTTTGCTCTAGGAATAATTACCATATCCTTGTTAATTTTTTTTTCTTTTTTATTGATTCCACTAGTTGACCTCTTTCATCTAATATTGACTGACATACATTTGAGCTAATGGGTCTTTCTTAAATAGTAACTCAAAATTAATTTAGAAAATGCCTTCTAAGTATGAGAGATTTGTGACTACATGACTTTAAGTGGAATCTCTTTTTTTAAAGTATAATTTTTGATAAAAACTTTGGTAAAAAATTTCAATTTATACTGAGTATCTGTGGGTTTTGTTTTGTTTTGTTTTGTTTTTTAGAACAAGATTTTTATCTTATGCTTCTTTTTATCCAGGTACTAATTCTAGTAAGTTTACTTGTTAGTAATTAAAATGATCAATCACTTAATCATTGGATTGTGGGAAGGTGGTAAAGTGAGAATTTTTATGAGAATTGTTTTGAAGTTGGCTAAATCTAGCTTTTTGATTTTTTTAAATTTTCTTTTAAAGATTTTATTTATTTATTTGACAGAGATCACAAGTAGGCAGAGAGGCAGGCAGAGAAAGAGGGGGAGGCAGCCTCTCTGCTGAGCAGAGAGCCCAGTGCTCTGTCCCAGTGACCCCGGGACCATGACCTGAGCCGTAGGCAGAGGCTCTAACCCACTGAGCCACCCAGGCACCCCTAAATCTAGCTTTTTTAAAATTTAATTTTATTTATTTATTTGACAGATAACCCAAGTAGGGGGAGCAGCAGAAGAAGAGGGAGAAGAAGGCTCCCTGCTGATGTAGGGCTTGATAGATCCCAGAACCTAGAGATCATGACCCCAGCCAAAGGCAGAAGCTTAGCTGACTAAGCCACCCAGGTGCCTCCTAAGTCTAGCTTTGAATTCATGCACAGTATTGACTTCTTATGTGATTTTTAGGTAAGCTCCTTAAACTCAATGAACCTCAATTTTCTTTTTCTATAAGAAAACTGAGGGGTGCCTAGGTGGCTCAGTTGGTTAAGTAGCTGCCTTTAACTCAAGTCATGATCCCAGGGTCCTAGGATGGAGCTCTGAGTTGGGCTCCCTGCTCAGTGAGGAGTCTGCTTCTCCCTCCCTCTGCTCACGTGTTCTCATGTTCTCTCTCACTCACTCTCTCTCTCTCTCAAATAAATAAATAAAAATCTTTAAAAAAATAGTTGAAAATGTATACTTTACACAATTGTTATGAAATTAAGAATTGTAATATACATACACACACACATGTACATAGATGTGTGCATGTATATGTATGAAAGGTCCTCATTATCATTCTCTTCTTCCAGAACTTTTTTCTTCTACTGCCCTCCAAAGCACCTTTCTTCAAATTCTCTACTTAACAGGGTCTACAGTTGCCTGATGTTGCTGTCTTGCTTCTGGAGACTCATTCTGGCCATCTCTTTTCTACAGTACCACTGTACTTTTTCTTCTTCCATTCTCTAGACTCTGGCCTCTCAAGAGTGTAGTCTGTGGACAGCAGGGGCAGCAGCAAACCACCTGGACTCTTGTTGGAGTGCTTCTCAGACTTCCTTGTGTATGTGCATCATCTGAGGGTCTTGTTAAAATGCAGATTCTGACTCAGTAGGTAGGGGGTGAAGCCCCAGTCTGCATTTCTAACCAGCTGCCAGGTGAAAAGATGTGGTTGATCCACACTTCAAGTGGCAAGGACGGAATGGTGCTGTATCTTTAAGAATTTATTAGAAACTCATGTGCCTTCCTCTGAAGGTATCACTGGAAGGAAATAAAAAGCATATTTTGCGTATGCAAAGTTTCACAATAGACTGAGCTCACTCATCCTCATACCACTCTATGGAAGATGAGTAAAAATTTCCATTAAAGGAAACCCTTTTAAACCGGAATATAATTAAGAGCTTTGCTGCTTTCAGTTGGTCAGGGCAAGAAAAGCAAGTTTACACTGTACCTTGAAATTCCACTGGATAAAGAGAACAAGTACATTCCAGAGATCTGGGCCCTTCTTAGAAAAGACTGTTACTTTGCTGGGATTTTTACATTGTTGGAGATGTGAAAAATGAAAGCCAAATGCAAAGTGTAGCCCAGAACTCACTGCTTGAAGTTTAAAGCCAGTAATATTTTCCCTGTAAAAATCTCTTTGGAAAGGCTTTCAGATCTGAGTCAGCTAGGGTGAACCCATTTTCCGAAATTTTGTTTCTGGAAGCATTTAATTGAAAGGAAAAACCCCAAGAATGCATCCAGAGTTGAATGTCATGCAGCAATTGGGAGGGCCTCGAAATAGCAACAATGGGAATAAATGAAGCCAAATGAAGTCTGCAAATTATTAGGTTGAAATTGGTAAGGGGCATAGTAACTTAATAAGAGGGAAGTAGGAAAAGTCAGTTTTCCAATACAAACTGCACTGAGATGATGTACAAAGGAGGACTGGGAATGAGAAACTTCTGTAAGCTGAAAAGATGGCAAAGGCTAAAAGCTCAGTGGAGGCTAGATGCCTCTCATTTTAATTTGATTTCCTATGAGGGATTTTAACCTTAAAAATCTCAGTTAAGAACATTGGGGTGTATATGGCCCTTCTTTTCACTACATCTGTATCTTTGGGGTAAATACCCAGTAGTGCAATTGCTGGGTCATAGGGTAGCTCTATTTTTAACTTTTTAAGGAATCTCCACACCGTTTTCTATTAGTGTCTGTGCCAATTTGCATTCCCACCAACAGTGTAAGAGGATTCCCCTCTTTCCACAACTTCCCCAACATTTGTTGTTTCTTGCCTAGTCTATTTTTGCCATTCTAACTGATGTAAGGTGTATCTCAGTGTGGTTTTGATTTGAATCTCCCTGATGGCTAATGATGATGAACACTTTTTCATGTGTCTATTAGCCATTTGTATGTCTTCTCTGGAGAAGTGTCCACTCAAGTCTTCTGCCCATTTTTTGACTTGATTATCTGTTTTTTGGGTGTTGAGTTTGAGAAGTTATGATCTTGGATATCAGCCCTTTGTCTGTAGTGTCATTTGGGAATATCTTCTCCCATTCCGTAGGTTGCCTCTTTGTTTTATTGATTGTTTCCTTTCCTGTGCAGAAGCTTTTTATCTTGATGAAGTCCCAAAAGTTCATTTTTGCTTTTGTTTCCCCTGCCTTTGGAGATGTGTCTTGAAAGAAGTTACTGTGGCCAATGTTGAAGAGGTGGCTGCCTATGTTTTCCTCTAGGATTTTGATGGATTCCTGTCTCACATTGAAGTCATTCATCCGTTTAGAGTTTATCTTTGTGTATGGTGTAAGAGGATGGTCCAGTTTCATTCTTTTGTATATAGCTGTCCCAGTTTTTCCAGCACCATTTATTGAAGAGACTTTTTTTTCCATATAATATTTTTTTCCTGCTTTGTTGAAGATTATTTGACCATAGAGTTGGGAGTACATATCTGGGCTTTCTACTTTGTTCCACTGGTCTATGTGTCTGTTTTTGTACCAGTACCATGCTGTTTTGGTGATCACAGCTTTGTAGTATACTTGAAATCAGGCAACGTGATGTCCCAGCTTTGTTTTTCTTTTTCAACATTTCCTTGGCAAGTCAGGGTCTTTTCTGGGTCCATACAAATTTTAGGATTGTTCCAGCATTTTGAAAAATGCTGTTGGTATTTTTGATTGAGATGGTGTTGAAAGTATAGATTGCTCTGGGCAGCATAGTCGTTTTGATGATGTTTATTCTTCCGATCCATGAGCATAGAATGTTTTTCCATCTTTTCATGTCTTCTTCAATGCTCATAGCAGCAATGTCCACAATAGCCAAAATGTGGAAAGAGCCAAAATGCCCTTCAACACATGAATGGATAAAGAATATGTGGTCCATATGCACAATGGACTATTATTCAGCCATCAGAAAGGATGAATACCCAACTTTTGCATCAACATGGGTGGGACTGGAGGAGATTATGCTGAGTGAAGTAAGTCAAACAAAGAAAGTCAGTTATCATATGGTTTTACTTATTTGTGAACATAAGGAATAGTATGGAAGACATTAGGAGAAGGGAAAAATGAAGGGGGAGAAATCAAAGTGGGAGATGAACCATGAAAGATTATGGACTTTGGGAAACAGAGAGTTTTAGAAAGGAGGGGGGTAAGGTGGATGGGTGAGCCTGGTGATGGGTATTAAGGAGGGCATGGATTGCATGGAGCACTGGGTCTTAAATGCAAACAATGAATCCTGGAACACTATATCAAAAACTAATGATGTACTGTATGGTGACTAACATAACAAAATTAAAAAAAAAATCCCCATTAAATGGTAGTCCTCAATGCAGCCTCTTAAAATATCTCACAAAAATAGCCCCCAAACCTCAAAGAATATACTCTCAAGAATTTTGAAAATTGACATAGGCAGAAATCTAATTTTCTATTTCAAAGGAATTGGCATTAATCATAAGGCAAATGGGGCTTAGTTAAAGAAATGGACTTACTTTTCAGTTTATGACATGGTTAATTTTTCCTTTGTTGAAACTGTCTGCCAGAAAAAGAGCTGATGTCCTGAAATTCCTGTTCCTCATTCTCCTATCTGACACACATACACACACACAGAAAACCAGACACTGTTTCCTTCCCTATACTTGTGGATGCTCCCATGTAGGAAAACCCTAGAGAGAAATAAAATCAAAGAAAATATTGATAACATGCCAATAAACAAAATATGCCACCGCCAATTTGCACCAATAAAGTATTCCTATAACAATGGTCACAACCAAATAAAATGATCAAAGAAGTATGAACAACAAGCTTAAAAAGAGTCAGAGAGAAGGAAAATCAAAACTGTCAATCATGAGAGTACATCAAATTGGGTTAACTTTCCTCGAAAGATGGTCTCAAATGGAATCAATATTAAAAGTTTATAATCTATTGTTTCTAAGATGTATTTAAAAAATTATTAGCTCAGACTTTCTGAAAGGGCAGTGTCTTTTACTGCCATCTCTTTTGACTGTCAAACTACTGGAATCCCCAGATGTCTCAGCTTGGAAGCCCTCACTCAATAGCAGGCAGACATGTCTGAAAAGAACCCAAGATCTAGAAATTCCCTATAGAACACTGTGTTAAGTCCTCTCTCCTGGGCTCCAGCTGCCCTTGCTCATGTCTGCTGGTTTATTCTTCTAGTACCGTAACAGAACTCAGGAGCACTACCAGCACCCAACTCACCCTGCTTCTCTGCAGTTCCCTGTCTCAGCAAGTAACACAGCACTTTGTCTACTTGAAAGCCAGACAACTGAGAATTATACTCTGTACCTTCTCCTTATCCCCACCTCCCACCATCCTCCAAGGCCTGTAGAGTTTGTGGCAGAAATATTTCTTGAATTTATTCCTCTCCATCTTCACTGCTTCCATTGCAGTTCAAGCTTGTCAGTCACTCAGTTGATCTCCAATGAAGGCTTCCTTAACTAGTCTTCTTATCTTTGCTATATTTATTTTATTCATTCTGTTTTAATAGGCAGATTTCTTATTTTTGATTCTTTTTTTTTGGATTCTTAAACAACTCTTTTGAAATATAATGTACATACCATCAATGTAGGTACCATCAACGGCCATCAACACATTGTCCATCTTGTTCTGTCTAGATCTCCAACTACTTTCTTCATATATACTGAATTATTTTGAAGCACCTTCTAAATTTAATATTATTTCATCTATAAATATTTCAGTGTGTACTTTCAAAAGATAAGGACTCTTTGGAAAAAAGAAGCATCAATACATGATTACACCTTTAAAAAGCTACCAATAATTCCTTAATGTTACTTGAATGTTCCATCAACATATAAATTTCTCTCTCACTTTTTTTTTGTACAGTTGTTGTGTTTGGATTCAAACAAGGTCCATATATTACAGTTGGCTTATATGCCTTTTAAGTTTCTTTTAAGTTTCTCTTAATTCAGTTTCCATCTCCCTCTTTTTTTTGGTCATTATAATTTATTTGTTAAAGAAATCAAATCGTTTATATACTAGAATTTCCCATATTCTAGGTTTTCTGATGGCATTCTCATTGTATCATTTAACATGTTCTTCTGTCCTTTGGAAATTTATAATTCTATCTAGAGGATTGATCAGACATAGGTCTGATTTTCTAGAAAGAATGCATCATGGTTGGAACCATGAACTTCCATCGGGAGGCACCCATTAGGTTGTACCTATTTTTGTGAAGTTAAGTTTGGTGTTTGGATTCAGGAGCTGTCAGCCTTATCGATCCATTTTAAAGTTTCTCATCAACCTTCCCTCTAAGAGTTAGGGCAGCCATTGATAACAATTGCCTGTATCCAAAAGGCAGCTGCCATGAAGTTTTATTACAAATGAACCTTTTAAAATGAAAATCAGATCATATTTTTCTTCTGCTTAAAACTCTTAGAGGCTTTGCATAGCTCCCTCTCCTTCGCCTTATTGTACATGCCAGTGAGTCTGATTATAATCAGGTGGGGTAATTTCATTGTCCACAGATTACTTTGCAAGTCCCATGAGGATATGGACTGTGTCTCCTGTCCCGTGTCATTGAAAGCTTAGGACAATGTCTGACAAATACTAGTGCTCATGTGACACTTGCTGGGTAGATGAAATGAGTTAATGATGAGCTAACAAATCAAAGGAGCATTACAGCATCTGTAAAAAAGACATGTTTTATGTTTTTTTCTCTCTTGAATGTGGGAGAATATTGGAAAGGCAGGTAGAGACTAAACAAACTAGAGGGAGCAAAGTCAAGAGGATCTGGTTTTGGAAGAGTTGCTGTGTTTTTGACAGAGGTGACAGTGCAATCAGAGATGTGTAGTAGTATTCACTGTTTACAAAGAAGCGGTAGCAGATGGGAAGCTTCCTGAAATGCACATGATGTGTAGGGGGCCAAGTGAGGAGGGATATCCCTGAAATAAGACACGCTGTGCTTTGTGAATGCATGAGGCAGCCATGGTCTCCTTTCAATGGCCCTTGAAGGCGGCCATTGAAATTTGGGTGAATGCAGTGAATTTGGGTCCAAGAAGCCCATTCATCTGTTGGTCTCAAGAGCCTCCTGGCCACATGTTCAGTAGCCTGTTGAGGCCATTACTGTGGAGCATGGACTTTCCTCACATCTGGGGAGACTTGAGCCCTGGAAACACCTAGTCTAGGAATTCTAGTTGGGCAAGTTAAGGTCTTATAGGAAAATGATATTGAGACTGAAGGTTGTCAGGGAACCTCTGAAGACCTTTATAAATGGTTTGTATGTTCACTAAATAAAAGATTCAAGTCAGTACAATAGAGAGACTATCTGTGTATTTTACATCAGCAAAAACAGAATTGAATGATTCATTGTCATTTATCATTAACTTTAGCTTACTGGCATATTTTCAGTATTTCCCTGATATACTGAAAAGTTTGCTTTGCTTTCTTATCAGTAATATGCCCTCTAGGAAGTAACATTTTTATCTGCCTGTGATGTCCTTTTCCCTAGAAAGGAAGCAGAAAATTGAATACCCATGTGATCTATAAAGAACCTCTCATTTCATTCTCTGTGTATCATGACTAGAGGTACTCTGAAGATTCATCTAAATGTGCTGAAATTCTTTCAGGCTAAGGGATGAATATACAACAGTTGAATATAGCATGGAAGATTAAAAACAAGCAAAGAAACAAAGAAATAAACCCAAACTGGACTCTGGAGTCAGAATACCTGAGTTTGAATTCAGGTTTTACCCCCAGTGAGCTGTGTGACCTTGGGCAAGTTACTTCACTGCTCTGTGCCTTTGTTTCCTTATCTGTAAAATAGGACAATAATAACAATACTTCACAGTATTGAAAGGGATTGAATGATTTCTTAAAAGTGCTTAGAAGAGTGCCTATTACATAGTAAGAGGTATTAAAGTGATACCTACAAAGATTGACATTGTTATCCATGAACTAAATCCGTGCCCATGAGAGTTTTACCTATAGGGAATCTGAAGTGAGTGAGGAATGCTCAATGTCCCTAATAACGTATAGATGCCTGCAGATAAAATCACCTCCACAGTGACTTCCGTGACAGCACTGTCAACTCTCCTGTTGTGAGATGCAAAAAGCAGAAATGAAAAAGTTCAAAAGGGGACATGCACATTTGAGCACATGAAAACTTTGATTGATTAGAGTAATACTGGTTTTTCTCAGTTGTTTGGTATTTCTGACCAGAAAGGGCTTCTAGTGAAGATGGAGTGAGTGCTCTAAACCTGTGGGGCTGAACAGGGAGGTGTATTTGCTGAGTCTAGAACTCTTAAACCCTCTTCCCAGCAATAGAGCTCAAGCAGAGATATCTAAGGGTATACCCCATCTTGGGCCCAGTGCTCCTGGAAGTTAACACACATTTTTATGAGCAGGTACAGTAACATTTTGGGCTTTGATATTTCACTCAGATATGAGATTAGAAAGCTAACCTCTACCCTGTACCCCCAACCCCACCCTATGAGAACACTGTAAGTTTTAAGTCTTTTAAAGGAAACTTAGTTAGGGCCATGATCTATTCCCAGATCATATTTATTGCACAGATGAAAACTTCTGTTTTGGGCGGTGTTATCATTCATCCCATATGTTTTTTATCCTCTCTCCAGGAAAGTAATGGGATGTTTGCCAGTTACATACATACATACATATATATGTATGTACATACATTTATTTATTTATTTATAGATCTTAATTTTATTTTCTTTTTTTCAGTGTTCCAAGATTCATTGTTTATACTCCATACCCAGTGCTTCATGCAATACGTGCCTTCTTTTCCAGTTACCTTACTGAAATAAAGAGACAGCATGGTTCAAATATCCCTTGATCCCCAGGGACCATATAAAACAGACCTAGGAGAGTTTTCTACTGTTATTGGTTCTTTTTTTAAAAAAATTCTTTTTTTAGATTTTATTTATTTATCAGAGAGAGAGAGAGAGCACAAGCAAGGGGAGTGGCAGGCAGAGGGAGAAACAGGCTTCCTGCTGAGCAAGGAACCCGATGTGGGACTCGATCCCAGGATCCTGGGATCATGATCTAAGCCAAAGGCAGACCCTTAACTGACTGAGCCACCCAGGCATCCCTATGATTGGTTTTTGAATAATGATTACCTGTGCCTATCACTTTACTTACTTCTGAATTTTCAAACCTGCCTGTTTGATGCAATGCCTGGAAAATTAAAGTAGTTATTAAACTAGTCTGAAATTTCTAAAATTCAGCTTTCCCTTCTCTTTCAAAATTAAGGCAGTGTTTGCCCTTGTCTCATCTCTGGGACTTTTTCAGCTCTCCATGATTCTGAGATTACTGACTGCATTTTAAGATGATATTTGCAATTTCTTTTCGTTGCTGGGGTGGAATTAATTTAGATGTGGACTGACAGGTGTGTCTTTACCACCTTGCATATATTGGATGTTAAATTCTTCATAATGTGCTGTCCTCGGTGGTTCCCAATTTTCCAGTTTTATCTGTGCAACTTCCTGTTCAGACAAAACAGTTTTGTTCATTTTGCAGTTCTGCCAAGTGCAGTCTTCCAGCTTCTAGGAAAAGCAACGGGTGGTTTATCACTTAATACATATTTATTGCAAATTCAGAATTTTCAAGTAAAACATTAATTTTAGTCAATATTATTGTTGTTTTATTAGAAGCAACAGAAATCAACTTAATTTTAAATCAGAAATCAACTTGATTTTAAACCAGAGGAGATTTGGGAGACTTCACAGAGACTGAGTAAAGCAGGAATTGGAAAATTGTCAGCTTCCCTGTGGAGCACCAGGCACTCCCCAGAGGTCATCTGTTTACTGTGCTGGTTGAGTAATGTGTAGTCGCTGCCATCTGTGTGGCTCTCTCCAGGGAGATCCAGTCTCTTCTGCTGGGTGCCTCCACCAAAGATATTTAAACTTGTTAACAAAAGCCACTAGTCCTTTCATGAATGAGTAGTGGGGAAGGGAGCCCCTTGAAATCTACTACTTATCTTGTGGGTTCTGGGATCTAGCTGAGGTCTGAGCTGCATTTACCAAATTCGAAGTCACCAGTAACCACAGGCAGTTTGCTCTTCAACCTTTGTTGGTAGGAGAAAACAGAGAAATATTGGTTTGAAGGTTCATATTATGGGTTGCAGAAAAATAGGTTGCCTTCAAAGGAGAGACTTGAGAATATAAGAGAACATTTCCTCTCTCAGCAACCAAATGGGAATCTGCTATTTTCCGCCACTCCCCACCCCCACTGCCCTAAAAGATAAAGGGAAATCTCACCTTTAGCACATACTGAGAAGTTTTAGATGGTTCTAGCCTTTTAAAGTTAGCCTGAGCAAGCAGAGATCTAGTATTAAAGGTGGGCTCAGTTTTATGACCTTCAGGTCCTCATTTAGAAAGTCTTTCTGAATCTTACCATCACCTTGGAAAGGCCCTGGCAAAATTCTGCACACCTCGCAAAAATTTAGAGATGAAACAGGACACCAGGACGGGTTCCATATTTCACTTACAATCCTAAATGTGGCTCACACTTGTCGAATACTTCCAAGTTTCTGATCTTTTTGATGCAGGTCTGCCTTGGCTTTATCGCAAATACTTCCTGAGATGTTTCATGCTGCAGAGAACCCATGTTGCAGTGGAATTTTTCCTTGGAAGTTGTTTTATATTTTCCCTGTAAATCTGGAAGATGAAAGACAGATTCCCAGGAGGTAAAAATCACCAAACAAAACCAAGAAAGTAAAAAGACAAAAACGATGTGGCTTTATGCCTTGTATTCCTTGTCTCACCTTGGAACTGAAGTGTGGTGCTTGCCTTGACTCAGAAAGGGGTTGGATGGGTTAAAATATAAGTTAGCAACAGGAAGGACCCCAGCGCCTGATCTGCTTGTAAAATCCTCACCAGTGGTCAGAATGGGAAAAGAAAACTGCAGGTTTCCAGGAGACTGAGGAGCAATAGCCCCATGGATGGATGGTCTGGTTGACATCTAATTTAGTTATTCCATGGAAGAGTCAGTCTTTGGGGGTATGGGTGTCCTGCTTTGGAAAGAAGTTGCCTGCAGGATGGCATCCCAGGGTCTAGAATTTAGCTTTGGAGAAACTGAAAAAGAGCATCTCTCCCCACCAAATTCCAAACAGCTTGTATACGATGGAGACTTGAGTTTTGAGCCTTTCATAAATCACATGGTATGGACCCAGGTTAGAAGGAGTATTAGCAGACCAGGAGCCTTTCTCTGGTCAGGGGACCAAGATCAAGGGCTCTGCTACCCGAGGTTGACTCTTGTCTCAGCAGCCCCTTCAGATTTTACTTCTGGGAGCCAAGACCCATTTTTTCTTCCCTGTAATCTATGTCATTTGTACTCTCAGCCTCAGTAAAGTCCTTGGAGGATGAGCTCACGCAGCCTTCATGGAATGCTGCCTGATGTTGCTGAGTTTAGCTTCCTCCTTGCAGCGATGTCACGGGGACAAAGACATCCTTCTCATATTCAGGGGAGTTTAGGTAACAAGGACCACTCATTTGGTCATTGATTCATTTCACAAATACACATGGAACTCCATTGTGTGCTGGGCCTTGTGCCTCACATGTGGGCACCATAGTGGATAGGACAGAGGCAGCTCCTGCTTCGGGGAGCTGTAGTGAAAAACGGAAGTCCATAAACTAGCAATTACAGAACAGTACGGCAAGGAGCATAAAATGGGATGAAGTACTTGGCAGCTCTACACATGAGTGAACGGTGCTCAGAGATTAGTAGAAGGTGCCAGTGAGTCTACATAGGAGGGGAACTGACCTTCGCCAGTGGGGGAGGGAGGGAGAAAAAGGAGCTGTTCTTTAAGTTTTTCAGAAGTCACAGCAGGCTGAAATCTGGAAAATGAATGTGGGTGTGCCAGAGGAAAGAAGAATTTGGAAGGGAAGAGCAGAAAGAACAATGTGTGCAAAGTCGCAGGGACCAGAGAAACCATGAAAACGTCTTAGAAATGGTTTAGGATGAGTGCAGTGGGCAGTGGAAGCAAGAAGGGAAGAGAAGTAGTTAAGGATTTCTTTATCGACTTTTATCCTGGGAACAGGGATCCCAAGCCCTGAGAGGTT
The DNA here is from genome assembly GCF_963455335.1 of Martes martes. NCBI lineage: Eukaryota > Metazoa > Chordata > Mammalia > Carnivora > Mustelidae > Martes > Martes martes. The sequence goes on from NC_137899.1 coordinate 65,527,130, forward strand.
TAAGGGGTGAAAACCTGATCAAACTACCCCCTGGGGGATAGAAAATGGATTTGAGGGTGGGACAGTGGCAAGTATGTTCAGTTTCTCTTGTCTCCTGGATATCAAGGTGTAGAAGTCAGCCAGGATCTCCAACTTGTCTGACGGTTGAGGCCGTGGGAATAGACGGCAATTACCTTTGGAAGCATATGCAGATAGGCAGTGCTCAAATTTTAGTTTATTTAAGAATCCCATGCAGTGCTTATTAAAAATGAAAGCTCCTGAGCCCTGCCTCAGGGATTCTGATTCTGAAGATCTGGGCGTTCCACAGGAATCTGCGTTTTACCCAAACCCTCTGCATTATTCTGATGCATGTTGTCTGTGAGCCGTACTTGGAGAAAATAAACCATGAAGATAAAATGAGAAGTCCTTGGAGAGAACTTGAGGGGCACAAAGATTGAACTGAATTACCCAGAATTATTTCCTTAGGAAAGTGTCTGCTGAGTCTCAGCAGGTGAGAGAGCCAGTCAGTAATGGGCAAAATGAGGACAAAACTATTGTCAGTGTACTTTGCAGTCAACATGGATCTTCCAATGGGATTTTACATTTTATAAATGCATTTCCCAACCAGGAAAATCAAATTATCCCTCCTCTCTGAAGAGCACATTTCTTTGGGGCAGGGTGGGGGGCAGAGTATACACATGCACACACACACACACGCTTATGTTATAGGTGTGTGTGTGTGTGTGTGTGTGTGTGTGTGTGTGTTTGTGTGTGTATAAAGAGAGAGACTTGAGACAAATTCAGGGTTAGTTTAACTGGCCCTTTACATTTCCAGTTTGTTAATTGCTTTATAAATACTCATGTTTGATGTAGCGAGATATGCTTCACAAACCTTGATGTAGTAGAATCACAAGCTTGTGGAAGAAATGGCTCTTTATTTGGACAAAGCTAATGGAAATATGGGGAGAGGATTTTAAACATTTTTTGAAACCGTTGGAAAAGTATTTTCGCATGACTAGCTCCTTAACACGAGTTCCAGACACTGATGTTTATTATCTCTGAATTCTTTGGCAACACTGAATGATCAATTGTAATGAAGGTTTCTTTTATCTAATTAAGTGAGACTAATTGGTTTGTGTGCCTTTGTAATAGCATGTTCTTTTTTTAAATTCTAGATATTCCCTCAGTTAAAAGATTTCAATCTGACTTAATTAATTCAAATCTAATCAAAGTGAGCAATTCTATACAGTCATGATCCTAAGGAGAAGTAGTATTTATGGGGCTTTATATACGTCAGGACTATGCCTGATATTTAGGTGACAGTTTGCTTAATTTTTGCAATAACCATTGGAGGTAAGTATTTTCATTTTCAGATGAAGCAGTTATACCTATACTCACATAAGAATTAAGTGACTGAGCTAGCACTGGAACTACAGTCTGGCTGCAAAGCAAATTTTCAAAGAACTTGTAGAATTGTGACTCATGCGTTCATTTTTCTCATGCTTTGCTGAGGTGCCGGATTAGCATTCTTTTCTCACTGACTTGTATTGACACAGCAGAAATGTAAAAGGTGTTTGTTGGGTCCCTGTTAATATTTTATTCTTATGGACATGGTTATTTCAAGAAAATGCCAATTTGTCTAAACTATACTTACCCTTTGTGTTTGGGGCATTCATTCATTCATTCATTCACCCACTGAATATTTATTGAGTGCCAACTACTATGCAAGTTTGAGATGTAGCAGTGAGCAAGATGTGGGTCGCTTGCCGTTCTTGTGGAATATTGGTGCTCTTGAGATGGGATGGTAGTGATAGGATACTAGTGAGTGACAGGTGGTATAGTGACTCTTTAAAAATCTAATGATTATTCTGCTCCATGGTGCTTCTCAATCATGGCTTCTAGAGTCATCTTGGCGTTAATGAAAGCTGTCCTACCTATGTAGAAACTCCCAGAGCCCTATTATCAAATGATAGGCCTTTTGGGGATTCTTTTTAAATTACAGGACTCAGGGAGCTGCTTTAATTTTGAAAATACTACAGACTTGTAACTGAAAATATTCCCATTCAGTAAGTGTCACTGTTCCTGTCTCGTTTTGTTGAGTGTGCTCTGTGAGGGACTACTTCTAGGGACCACGTCCCATGCTTTGCTTTCTCTTTTCCCCTGCCAGGTTTGGGGGAATTCACAATGAAGAGAGCTACTCCGGCAACCTCTTTTTCCATATTCATGGCATCTAGGGAAAATAACTCTTAAATTCCATAAATTCCATAAGTTTTTTTTTTCTTTTTAAGATTTTGTGTATTTATGTGATTTATAAGATTTGTGTATTTATTTTGTGTTCCCTCTCTGTGTCTCAGAGACACAGAGAGGGAACACAAGCAGGGGGAGTGGGAGAGGGAGAAGCAGGCTTCCCGCTGAGCAGTAAGCCCAATGCGGGGCTCGATCCCAGGACCCTGAGATCATGACCCGAGCCCTGAAGCCAGATGCTTAACGACTGAGCCACCCAGGCGCCCCATGAAAGTTTTCTTAATCAGGAAACTCCAACTCCATGTTTAACACAGATCTTTTTTTAAAGTTCTACAGGACATATAATGGAGCCTTGTTATAGCCAGCTTTCTGAGATCTACTGCTCAGCCCCAAGAAGAAATGGCCTGCAAGGGTAATTTAGATTTGGCTTCACTTAACAAGATTATGACTGAGTGGACCAATCCCTTTAACATTTGCCAAAAAAAAAAAAAAAAAGCCGGGAGAGGCAGAAAAGGATCTATCATATTGGTAAAATGCTCAAACATCCCTTGCCTTTTCCCTGTAATAGCCCAGAGTTTTATCTCAGATACAGTAGTTGTCTCATGCTTTCTGTGGTGATAATGTGACTGATCACCCTTCTGGGCTTCCCCCTTGGAAGTCAAAAGTGAACGGTAATATAATTCTTGTCACAAGGGTTGATATGTGATCTGAGGGGCTTCAAGCCAACTTGGAATGCTCTTTGAAACTAACAGTAAAATGAATTAAGACTGAGAGGCCCACAGTGAAAAGGTATATCCGAAGGAAGTGTGGGCTGCACTTCACATGAGAAAGGTCCTCTCAAGTAAGTGGCTTCACTTTGGAAGCATCCGGTTAATCCCCTTCATGTTGTATGGAAGCCTTCACATTTTCCCTGGCGACACCACAGAAATATTGGCTTAGTGATACACAAATCATTTATCCTGGTTACACTAGTGCCCACTGTTGTCACAGTTTGCCACTGACAGCTTGTCCTCAGACGTTGTTGGGAACCCAGACCCTTCTGTTAGAACATCTCCTTGTTGTAAGTGTTGATTGGCACTGATGATGTATGGTGAACCTGGGATGAAAAAATGGAGATTCCTCAGTATAGGAGACAAATCTGATATTTGTGAGTTATGCAACTTTCTGTGTCCTTTTGCTGGTAAAGGGGCATCACTGTTGCACTGGTGGGGAGAGATGTTAGTTTTAAAATATCCTTCTCTTAGCTAGGTATCCTTCTGCCATCTTTCTCCTGTTCTCTGACTCCATATTTCCATCTTTGTCTAGACCACATAATCACCCAACTTCCAACATGCCTTACCTATTCCTAAATAATCCCAAAGCTCCTGAGACCCTAAACATATGAACTCTAACCCCTATTATACAAATTTGTCATGAAGATTGGGCAAAGAAAAATTACAGGAGTCTCTAGAGAATATCAAAGTATCCCAAATGCTGTGACATATTAGTAGAAATTGTGTGGTATCATACAGCAAATTCGAAGTGGCCCAAGTTATGATGTTTAGAATCCATTTTTGACCACTTATAGGAATTTAATGGTAAGGGAAGTTTCTGTGAAATTCCTTTAATCATTTAAAGAAGTAGGTAGGCAGCCAAGCTAACAGTAAAAATAATATGTTGGGATATATTTTGTCTTCTATCAAAGTAAATTAGAATTGAAAAAAACAACATCCTTGGTTCCTATGGTTTTTTCCCCAAGGAGTGCCATTTTACTACCACAGATTAATGGGAGTAGAATGGAAACACTTAATCTGAATAAATTAAAAGTCTGAATAATAGAGTATTTTATTTTCTCTATTTGTAATATATTTTCATTTTAATTCAGTTAGTATGGAAGAAAAATCAAATGGTGCTAAAGGTTCATAACAAAACCAATAGTACCCTGCTCGAAACCTGTATCCTTTTTTCCCATAAGTGAACAATTCCAGTGCTTTCAGCTGTTTCTTTTGGTATCTTTCTCCATATTACTCAATAATACATTTGTAAGTCCTCATTTTTGATTGCTCAATTCAAAATATTGCTTGCAGATTTCTTGGAGTGATTGGTAAGGATTATTTTGGCTCTTTTGCATGTTTCTCTCTTTATTCACCTATGTGATATACTAATACCACTAATAATACAAATCCTGAACATGGATGTGTTCATTAAAATTCCAGGCTCTGCACTCAGATTCGGATATAGTAGGTACAAGGTGGCTTCCTTTTTATGCAATATGCGTTTTTAGCAAATGATTCCAGTAATTCTGTTGAAGGTGTTAAAGAAGATATTTAGAAAAACTCTAGCCAAGGGTTTGACTCCTGATTCTTCTCTAGGATTAGGTAATGCAAGATTTCCAGAACTGTGGAGGATATAAATGCATAGGAATTTATAAGCAGTGATTCAAGGGTTCTGTTGTAATAAATGATAAAATGGATCTGTAGACTGTACACAAATTGTATTTATATAATTGCCGTTTATAAATAAGACTGAAAATGGTGTGCTCCCTCTAAACATAAAAAACATTTACCCCCTAGAATGGTTTGCCAATGAAAGCATGAACTTTAACTTGGCCTTTTAGTTAAGTGATTTATAATGTTTGCACTGATATTATGAAACGCTTTCTTTGAGTTCTGAACATGTGCTTGTATTTGTCTAGGGAGTGCAGTGGCTCTTAGATGTGATAGCTGTAGGGAGGAGGCAGAGGACAGGCTCAAAAACTTGAGGTACAGCGAGGCAGAGGGGCAGGCATAGGTCAGTAAAACCTTTACAGCTCATCTTCAGATAGAAGGTTAGCGCCTGGGGCCTAAGGTGGAGAGAACCCAGAAGGCAAGGGTTGGATCATCTTTAGGAAGTTCTGCCTCCAAAAGGAGGCATATACCCCTTAGCCTGGGTCTCAGGGCAGAGAGAACTGATTCTAGGTCCAGGATGCTAGGAAGATGAAGTATTCATTGATTAAAAGGGGGCTCATACAAAAGCTTAGCCGGAAAGAATGAGTCATGTTGGGTGAGGGCAGAAGGGAGACTAGTACTATTTTCAGGTGATAGGCATGTTTATCTATGAACCAGATTTAGAAAAAGTAGTAGGAGAGCCAATGGTGTGTTCATGAGTTGCTCGTGCCTAAAAGGAAAAGCTCTGGAGATAGAGCTGCTAATATATTTCTGACCTACCTGTTAGGGTTTACCTTTGTTTGGAAGCTGAAACAGGGTTTATCAGTTAGCTTGTCCAGCTCCGGGGAGTCCGGGAGGGCAGGGGATGCCCGAGACCAGGAAGTGTTGGGATAAGGCTCAAAAAGTCTTGGAATTTCAGGAACAATTCCAGATCACCTACACTGAGTTTAGCATTAGAATATTACTCCTGGCCCAGCCTAGCAAGAAAGGTGATCCAGTATCAGGTACCTCTGGGCAGATGAGAAGGCAGAGGCTTGAGACTGATTGACCCCATACTTTCTTTTGCCCTTATTGGACTGGGAACTGGGCCAGGGCCATGGCTCTAGGTAGACACTTTTGGAACAGTGGTAAGGTAACAGGACCAGGTAGACTCAAAGGATGACTTTATTAGTCTATGAGACATTCCAACTGCCATCATTGTTTTGAATCACAGGTTTTCCATTGCATTATTTCTTCTTTGTGAGTCAACTTAATGCAAGGATTTCTGGGGTTTTAAAATGAGGGGAATATGGAAACTTCTCATTTATGTTTCTTTAGAGAGAGATTCTAAACAAGGAGCTAAAAATGCCATGTTGACTGTAGCACATCAGGTCTGACAATGACCATCTTGAAAGCACACCCCACCTGAAGCATATCGGAGGAGGTTTAGCTGGTGTCTCATGGCCATCAGATTGATTACCAAGAATTCAGAGTCACTAAAATGAAAATGGGCACTGTGTTTATTTATAAAAGTACTTTGTTGGTCTTCTAGGTTGAAGTTGATGACAGATGTGTTTTTAGAGAAAAAGTACGAACTCTGGAGACACAAGTATCTGCTCTTTCTCAGTCCTGCCTCCTGGATTTATATGGCATTTTTTTTTTTAACCCATACAAAAGGCTTTCTCTTTTTCTACTGAATACCTGAAAATATGGGTGTAAATGACTAATATGGATTCTTGACAGTTTTTCTGGAACAAAACTGGTGTTTTCAGATTCTGATTGCCTGTATATAGCTGGCTCTGTGGGTGGTGTTGATTATCCCTCTTTCACTCTGTAGCCCATACGGTATTACAGTCCACTAAGTGAACTTGCTGACTTAAGTGATGATGTACAGTGTTTCTCTGGGACCATAGAGTTCATTTCTGTGACCCAAGTGCGCTGCTATACATAGGTTTGTTTATCATGGTTATAAGAATTACTTCATGGAGGTAGACCGCAAGAATGTAAAAGTCAAGGCATTTGAGTCAGCGGTTCTCAAAGTGTAATCCATGGACCCCTGAGAGTCCTTAAGACTGTTTCAGAGAGTTCATGAGTTTTAAAATGATTTTTATCATAATACAAAGACATCATTTGCCTTTTTTTCTATGTTCACATTTACACTGATGGTGGGTAAAAGTGTTAGAGCCTTAGTGTGGATCAAGGCAATGGCAGCAAAGTGGTCATTGTATTGGTCACCATCATGTACTCTTAGTTAAAAAAAATTTTAAAGCCATTTTCACTTAAAACTGTCCTTGATGAAATAAAAAAAATATGTTTTTAATAACTTTTACCCTTGAGTACACATTATTTTAACATTGGAAGTGTGCAAAAAAAACTACTGCTGAATATTGAAATATAGTTGATATCTCTAAAAGAAAAACACTTATGTATCTGAGTTGTGAGCTGAGCCAGACTTTTTTTTTTTTTTCACGGAATTCTTTTCTTTTTACTTGAAAGAATGACTGACAGGCAAATTATTCAGACTTTGGCATTTGGCAGACTTTTTCTCAAAATTTTTAAAAAAATGAGTATGTCACTTTAAAGAAAATAAGTGGCAGTCTAGTGATAGATCATCAGTGATAAAAATTTGAACTTTCATATGAAAATTAGAATTTTGGGAAACTTGTGTTTACCACTGTGTGCCTGACGTATTTCTCATACTTGGAGACTTCTATGAAGAGATAAAAGATGACATTAATAAATGTAATTTCTTTTTGATGTTTGATAATGAAATATACCAACATTAGAGAGATCTGCTTAAATTGGTATTTTCCAAATGACCAATAAATAGCATTACAAAAATTATGCATGGGGAAAATTTCCGCTTAGAGTACAAGATACGGTTTTGAATTTCACATTACAACCAACCTTTAAGATTGTTGAATTTTGGTACAGTATCAAAGAAAAATATCCACAATGATATGAAATGGCTCTGAAAATCTGCCTCTGTTTTTCAACTACAAATCTGTATAAGGCTGGGTTTTCTTTATACTGCACCTAAAATCACGTATTGCAATAAATTGAAATAAAAAAGTAGGAAAATTCAGTTATCTTCTCTTAAGCCAGGGCTTAGAGAGATTTGAAAAAAGATAAAACAGTGTCAGTTTTCTCACTGACTTTTTTTGTTTGTTTTGTGTTACTCTGGATGGCATAGATATTTTCATAAAAATGTGTTGTCTTTGTTAATATAATGGATTTTTGTCCTTTAAAAATGAACAAGTTTGTAAAATTTCTCAGTTTTAATTCCTGATACAGTAAATATTGATAGATAGACATAACCCATGTAACCAAAAACTCTTTGATAAGTTCAGTACTTTTTAAGACTATAAGGAGATCCTGAGATCCAAACTTTGAAAACCACTGTTGTTTAAGTAAGGCTTTCCACATATAGCCCGGATTGGGAATCCATGTCTAGTTTAACTATAAAGCAAATCATGTTTTGCCTATTCCCCAGTTTTCTTAGCATTACCTTGTCCTTTGGTTCCTGTGTATCTGTCCAGAAATGCCCATAAGATACCTTTGCTGGCCTCTAATCTAGAGGCTCCCAGATATTCACATTGTCCACCCAGGAGGAAGCACCAGCCATGGGCTCCACCTCCCTGAAGGATAAGAGAAGAACCCGTGTGCAGTTATGGACCCATTTACATTCTCTTTCACATCTAGCTAACTCCTTTTTATGGAAAAATGAACATCCAGCTAGGGCTATGGTGACTAGCCTGAGTGATTCTGTATGAGACCTAAGCTAAAGAGAATTAGAATTTAGAGGAGTGTTTATGAGTTCTTCATAAAGAATATCCTCAACATAGTGGAATATTAAATGAGCAATAAAATGTTAATTATAGAAAGATCGTGAAAACTGCTTGCTAGGACTTTGGTGGGGAAGGTAGATTGTATTGCGGTCTATCAAAAAAAGCTGTAATTATTTATTAAAAAAAGACACTGTGGTAGGCACTGAGGACACAACCCTTGACTGTGGATATAAAATTATACATATATGTTGAGACAAAATTGAAGGTCATGGGTAAAAATGAAAATAATGGAGAAGCTGCTTCCAACCTCTCACATTAATTAATTAATCTATTTATTTATTTTGAGAGCGAGCATGCACACACATGTATGTGAGAGCCAGGGGTGGGAGGGGCAATGGGAGAAGGAGAGAGAAAACTTTAAGCAAGCTCCATGTTCATGTGGAGCCCTACTTGGGGCTTGATTTCACAGCAGTGGGGATCATGACCTGAGCTGAAATCAAGAGTTAGATACTTAAGGGACTGAGCCACCCAGGTGCCCCCAAACCTCTCACATTTAAAAAAATAATGTTTTGTTGATATTTTTAAATTTCAGTATCAGGAAATTAAGGGACTAGAGATTGAAATTCATGCTATTTTGATCCCTGCCTCTTTAAAACACTGGGAGAGGCACTGATCTTTCTGACTGCTCCCAGCCCGCTGTCCTTGCCAGATCCGTAAAGCTCGGCCTTGTTTTACTCAGTTTATACAGCTCCTTGACCTCACCTAGCCAGGGCTGTCACGGCCTCACTTGTGGTCCCATGAGGTCACACCCAAAGGGAGCAATAGGGGTAAACAAGCCTTTCCTCTGAATGTTTGTTTCTTCCATTACCACCTACTGAGGAATCTATCAGGGTTCTATTTGTTTACAATGTGTCACTTTTTTAGGGCCACCCAGAGACAGATATTGAAGGGCAAGTTTGCTAAGGGGGAAAAAAAAAAAGAACCCTGAAGAAAGACATGGTTGAAATATTCCTTAGCATATCCTACAAATACCCCTTTTAAAGCCATGGAAACCACAGATCCCACATTATCTGCCTGGGGACTTTGTAACCAGCTATATTTTCAGAGGATGTGGGAGGTAGAGTTTTCATATTATGGTATTTATAAATATTCCAGAAATGCCACATATTGGTAGGGTGACCTGGTTTATGGAATTGGAAAAAGGCCATGTTGAAGTCAAGAATTCTTTTCTTCTATAGTAAAATGTGTAAAAGTTCTGAAAAAAAAAATCAAGATAATCCTGAAAAAAATGAACAGGAATCCTGAGATATCTTGTATTGACAGTATCCCTCAAAGAAACTAACCATTGTTAAAGTGGTTTTAGGAATCTGTAAAAATATAATCTTAAATTGAATTTGAGGAGCATATCATTTCATGTAGCACTTATGGGATGGGAAGGCTTTGGGGAATAAAATTATTTGCTCAGTGAAGGAATATTGATTGCTCAATATAAGGACTTATTTAACCAAAAATTGTTGCCGAGAAATTTGCCTCAAAGGGGAAAGACCCTATCATTGTAGATACTTAGGACAGGTGTGCAGTAGTAAATTGAAGTTGACTAGCCTTTTCCAAATTGTGTTCCTTATTATATTGTGCCAGAATATGCTCCTATGCCATGACAAAGGGGTTCTTGGTCCAATAAGTTTGAGAAACACCATACCTATAATCTCCCTGTTGGATATCCATATGCATTAAAGGATAAGTCTTGCAATAAAGAAAGCAATTTAACTTCATTTTATATAACCTTACTCATTTCCTTGTAGCAGTCATGTAATGGAAACCCTAGTGACTTCTTATAAAACAGGATTCCACAAAGTACTTGTTTAGGAAATGCTGTAGGAGATAACTGAGTATAAATTACCTTGATATTTTTGAGGGAAACATTTGGCCAATCCAGACAATTCTTCTGGTGCTCCGAAAGAACACTGAGGTAAATGTTGGCATACATTGTTAAGGAATCATCATTGTCTTTCACATCTGACTGATTCCTTCGTATGGGAAGATGGACATCCAGCTGGGGCTGTGACAATTTGCCTGAGGGATTCTGGGTGCTAAAAGTCACAGCCATCTATTTCATTCTTCCTACTAGATTTTAGATGGATTGTGGCTATGGTGCCTATCAGTGCTGGTTTTTACAGAACAAGCATTAAAAAGATGGTTATATATTGACTTCCCGGATCTGTGGGGTTGCCTCACTTATTCATAGGCCACGCCAGCCCATTTGTGGCCCTAGAGCAGGGAAGGGTGCCAGCATGTATTACATTCTATAGTGAGATGAAATGATTATCCCCATCAACCCCCAAACATACCCCTCCTTAGGAAAACAAACATTTGCAAGTTTATTTTATAAAATCGGTGTAGAACTTATATAAATATATTGTGACAGCAGCTGTCATACTGCATATATCAAGAAAGTGCTTTGAAACTTTATGCAAATACACGGGCGATGTATATACTACTGTATACCCCAAAGACTACTCCATGTGTTCCTCGTGCCAAGAAAAACACAAATGTTCTCCAACTAATTCAGAGGAAAAGTCACCACAACCCTGTACCTTTCACAGCCCTGTTCCTTAGCCACTGAAATGTACTTTGAATGGCTGATCCTAGAGAGAGCAGGGTGGAGGTGAGGGGGAGTGAAGGTGCATTTTTGTCAGGGACTTTTGTAGCTCAACTGCTGGGCTGGGCACTTGAAGCATGTTCCCTCCTAAGATTTTCACAGTAGCTTCGTGGGAAAAATAGCCTTGTTTGGTAATAAAAGAACCAAGACTCAGATTAAATAAATTGGCCAGGGTCACTCATTTATTAATTTATGGAGCTGGTTGGGATTCAAGATTGATTTGACTTTAAATATTTGTTGGAGAGAACATTTAATGAACACTTACTATGCACCAGGCCCTGGACTAAAAGCTTTTCTTCCATCATCTTATTCTTTGCATGAACTCTGTGACACTGAGTACTGTTGTTTTCCTAATTTACAGATGAAGAAATTGAAATTTAGGGAAGTTAAGTAACTTCGGTGCAAAGTAATAAACTGGAGTCGGAGGGAGCCCTTAACGCCAGGGGTTTGTTCCTTTGAGTCATGTGGTTTCCCAGTTTTCCTTCTTGATTTAGGATCTGGAAACTTTCCTGGTTTGTACTGAGCTCAAGGCGCAGATCTTCTCATGTCTTCATGGACTAGGATTTCATAAACATTTAAAAAAGTAATCTTCCCTTGATTCTCGATTCATCACCCAGTATCTGGAGTTTAGTATCATTTCCACATTAATGGATGTTGTTATTTCTGTAACTCTAATTGAACCTACTTGGAGTTTTGAGCATATTTCAATGCATATACCTTATGTATAAATATTAGATGAAAGAAATGGCCTCTTTACAAAGATTTGCAGTCTTCTGGCCACAACGTTGGGATACATGTCTAACTAACTGAGAGTTTCTTCCTCCATTCCTGTGTACCCTTTAGAATTGGGAATATTTGAGAATAGGATCATTTAAAATTTTTACTATGAACAGTTTTGGTGCTCACACTGCTCCTTTTATTTCCAAGTTTCGAGAACTCTTCTGCTTTTTAAAGTCAAACCCTTGAGAGCCTTTGAGAACTATGGATTTTGAATCCCAATCTTGTGGTTGCTCAAGTTCCCCACCATTGTGTGTTTTATTACTGTTGTCATGACAGCAGTTCTTTTCCAGACACCACTGATCCTAGGGAAATGTGCCACTTGTGACTGCAAAGTTAGAGTCTGCTTGGGAGGGTTTGCAAAAGAGGGAACAAGAATCAAGCCTAAAGGCCATCTCAGGGCAGATCAGTTAAACCGCTCAAGAGATCATACTCTCTGTCCTAGACAATTGGAAACACTTTCCTAGAACAAAAACACAAAATACTCTTTGTGCATGAATGTCCACAGAGTGAGTTTTTAATAAAATATATATGTAACATAAGTGTTAGTACATTTTCCGCCTTAGCAATTTTTGGAGGGAGATGGACATGTTTGGTTTTGGAATCTCATCCACAGAGTCCCTGAACAGACCTTATCAGATTGCTACTTAGCACAAATCAAAATTTTACGTCCCACCTGAAACTAAAGAAGAATACTTCACTTCAAGGGCAATATCCATAGTCTACATGCTTTTGAATATGACAGACATTGTTTTGATCACAGATATATTCAACCAGTCAGAACTAGCAATGTTTGAGCTACTTTTTTCTATCAGTTCTATGAACTTGTTAACCAAACTGTAGTCCTGGTGGATGAGACTTTTTATAAATAACATTGATCCATTTAAAATGTGATTTTCTGGATTTCTTGGTCAAAAAAGGGCTGGATATTCTACCTTCGGTATGTAGGCTTTCACTCAATCTGCCTGTATTCAGGACATTGCCATCATCTTCCAGTTGGCCTGGTATAATAAAATGGTAGATATTTCTGAACTACTGTCTCCCTGAGTCCTAGACATTTGCGCGCCCCCCCCCCCATCTTCCCTTCAACACTGGTGTTTGGAGAGATGTATGGGGCGGGTTCTCAGTGGCTCTGTTTGGTCCACTCACCACTGAAGTCCTGACAGCTATTTTAAGTGGGTGGGTTTTCATTTGATTTCTAATTAAAGGTGGCCTTCCACTCTCTTTTAGCTTCTTAGGAGAGTTCCAAGGAGACTATCTTTGCTTTCCACTGAAGCATTTAGGAAAGTTCTGACAAGCACTTGAACATCTGTCCTAGCTATGGTCTAAAAGACCCAGTCCTGAACCCAGTCCTATCTGTATCATTTTCTGAAATAAGGTACTAATTGTGTTATTCAGGTAGAACTTTTTCCCATGCCTTTCAATAAGATTAAGGATTTGACCTGTCCAGTCCTGGTTCTTCATCGTTCTTGGGGAAAAAAAGGTCTGTGGTTGCTAAGCGTGTTGTCACAGTTATAGAGCTAAACATAACCAGGCAAGCTTTCCAACCAGCTGCTGCCTCACTGAGGCATCTTCCCCCTTCTGGCCTCTTGACTGCATGATCTGGCCAAGATCACAAGACAGTGCCTCTGAACCTGGTCTGATATTATTCCAGGAGAAGCTTGATTTACTATAACTCATTGTTTCTATAAGAGGCCAGGCACTTTTTCTTTCTACCTGACCAATGTATGAATTCATTTGTCAGAAAATATAATACAGCTATGCCTTGTCTATTAGGTGGCTGTTTTATACTGTCCAGGGTTGGACAGTGATGGCCAGTCCTCCTAGCAGGTCAGAGTTCATGATAGAGGAAATATCATTTTCCTGGACTGGGTAGGAGTCCATCTTCTGCTGCGTCTGTCTGCCATCGTCTCCTCTGTTTGGCACCACCACCATTTCATGGGCACCTGGCTTTTCAGTCTAGCATGGCTACTACTTCACCCTCTTTGATAGCACATCTCTACTAATATCCCAGAAGCCTCTGGTGATAAAGCAGTGTGGAGGGGAGGTGGGAAGGACCAATATCACTTTCTCTTTTGTGTGGTTTACTCAATCACAGGAATCCTGTATCAGAGGGGCCTGTACTTCAATATGTCACAGAGGTTTCAATGACACAGTTCTTTTAGGCTTTACTTTCCACGGCTTTCTCCTGTAGGAGCAAAATGGGCATCCATGACATGACTTTGGGGTGACTCGAGTGACAGATGCCAAGTCCATAATGCCTTCTTTCCGTAATTAGGCTCAGGAACTGCTGGTTGTGTTGTGCTGTGTCTCTTCCTCCCTTAGGATGGATTTTTTTTCTCAGGAGAAGCTGAACAGGTGAACCTCTGCCTTTCACTGGACTTGCCCAGACATGTCTGAATATTAGCTGTGGCTCAAACTGGGACCCTCCCCCTACCCCTTCCACAGCTGTTTCCAACAGCCTGTACACTTCTTTTCCTTTGATCATCTTTGGCCTAGATTATGATCATCCCAAGAGCTTGCCAAGATTGGGTTGCAGCCTGTTTGTCTCAGAACGCAAATTTTGAATTGGTTGACAAGACCAATGCCCAGGGGCACCACTAGTTTGAAAGAATGGTGCCAGAAATCTCTAGTCTCCCTGGACAGGGTCCCTTGATTGAGGTCAGGGTGTTTATAGGACTCCTTCATATTTTACTTACAACATTTAAGATTTGGTTAAAATTTTAGGAAATTGTCACTTGATACAAAATAGAGAACTGTGTAAAGGTAATGTATATTGAATGAAGATTTTGAAATTTCTCATTTAAAGACCACCGTGTCTTAACATATAGACATTCAAATGTTTGATGAATGGGCAAACAAAAGCCAAAATGCTGTGACTAGCCAACGGCCATTCAGAAGTTAAAATGAAGTGAAAAACTTATTTTTCAGTAGTGTGTTCAAGCATACCAGATTTAGGAACTATCCCAAAGACTTGTAAAGTTTAATTTTGTCAATACATTGCGGGGATCCAGATACACCTTACTTAGGACTAGTTCATTTGAAGACCATAGATAATTTTGTGCCTCAGGAACCTCAGTGGAACACAAACATATGTGACTGACTTTCAGCTCTGGCTGACAACCAGCAAGTAGGTGTTTAAGTGAAAACCAAGCTCTTCTGATGGTACTGTGGCCTCACTGTAGGGGTAGCAGGACTGAGGCCTTTGTGGAGGATAAAGGAAATATTCACATGGTGTCTGCCCTCTTTGAACTCTCAGCCAAGTTTGGGGCAAGTGATTAACGCAAATGAAACTCCGTGAAAACAAAATGGAACCATGTACAAAGCAGGTAGTGTACATCAGTTGTTTTTGGTAGCCAAACTTAAGTCAACTGAAAGGTTTCAGAGAAATAGTTCATCAGTGATGCTTGGGTTTCTGTCTTTGGGGATCAGTATTGGTAGAGCCTTGCCTCCATCAAAGAGGAGGGGCCTCTTCCTTAGCTCATCTCCAGCTTTGCTGCACTGGAGACAACCTGAGGAAAATGAAAAACGTCCTTTCTCCTCCACAATGGTGTTATTTCCTTCCTTTCAGGAATGGCTCATAACTCATGGGAGGTGTGAGTTCTGAATGATTGTTCTTTTCATCTCCCTGGAAGTGGGCCAGACTGTAGATAAAGCGTTTGATGTGTCAGCAGTAGGCTTGTAACAGCTTTGACTACTTACATGATGATGAAAGGTTGAACTTTGATAAAAAATGGCAAGAAAAGGAAAAGGGCTCATTTTCATTCTTTTGCTTTGAGGGGGTGGTGGGTGGCAGTTGAGAAGTGTCCTACGAGGGTGGTCCTTGAGGTCTCCGGGAATCTGAAATAGTAGGAGGCAGTTCTCTCGTGGATTTCTTTGCTTGTGTATTGATTGTTTGGGGGGGGGGCACCCATGCTCACTGGCACGGCTGGGCCAGATTCTCAGGGCCTTATCGATAAGCCCCTACCTCTCCACCCAGTGAGCCCTGGAAAGGGGTATCACATTCCTCAGGGTGGATCTCTTAGGTTTCCAGCCATCCCTCAGCACCTGCTGGCAGACACCAAACAAACCAGTCCTGGGGAATCTACTCTGACTCGTGGGGCTTTTTCCCCCAACCCCCGGTTCCCAGGGCATTTGTCTGGAGGTCTCGTCTGTGCATGCTCCCATAGGGTGGTCTTACCTTCCCGCTTCTAAAATAGACAAAGAATGCAGTGAAATATTTGTGAAAACCCAGAACCAGTTGGATTTGCCTCAAACTATATCCTGGTCTTATCAGCAATTGGTGTGTCAGTCTTCGTGCCAAAGCGGGGCTTGGGGAGGAGGAAGAATTTTGAAATTTTCTTTTCCAAAGCAAAACCACAGAAAAGCAAAAACAGAAATAACCACCTGTCGTTCAGGTGAGTGACCAGACAGTGTGAAGAGCAAGGGCTCAAAGAGGAATACAGATGAGTTTTACCCTTAAATAGGAGGCATAGGTAAACACAGTACAGAAACCTCCTTTTAAAATGGTATTAGTGGAACAATAGTAAACATACTCACATCACCTGCTTATTTAAGAATCTGATATTTATTTTACAAAATTCTGACCTCTGGCTCTGCATCTTTGTGCGCTCAAAGCCCAGCACTCTCTCCATAGCCGGGCTGGGCCTGTTCATTATGCAGCCACTGGGAACTGGCTCGATGTGCTGCCAGTGGGCTTAGGCCTCACTGACGTGCCATGCAAACCCAGGGGCGATGCTAGGACAGACATTTTTCTGTAAGTGTCTTTGAAGATGAGGGGCAGCGTAAAACTCTGTGGTCTGTCTGGCTACCAGAGGACCCTGAAGTCCCTCCTAGGGCTCGCCAGCACAGGCCAGAGGGTGACTAGCAGAGTCAAACTGCTTGGTGGGAGCTTGAGTTTAGGGGAGCAGTACTCACCAGTATGGCCAGCGTGCTGCTTCTGTAGAGGTCTCTTGGCCAAGACAGAAGCTTTCCCACTTGATGAACATCTAAGACCTTGCTCTTTAAGCTGTCCATTTGTGCATATGAATTGCCTGTGGCAATAAAAGAAAGAGTGCATAAGATGTGAAATTCAGATTGTCTGGGTTGGATATCACTTTCTGAAAGTTACAATGAAATAACTAGAGAAAAGCATAGGAAAAACAAAAGGTGGGCATGAACTTGTTCGGTTCAGCAACCATATGACTAGGATTTAAATAGAGATTTTTAGCTATCTCTTTCTTTCTGATTAAAAAAAGGGGGGGGACTAGCTTTCTCAATGAGAGAATGGCTGATAGAGTGATAGAGTGGGTTATTGTAGTGTTTCATGGTCACCTAAGGCCTCAGCTATTACATCTGGGACTGCACAGGTGAAATTCAATGTCACTTCTTTAACAATCATTGTTGAAGGCAGAATAATGGATTCCCTGGCCCCCAAGATACCCATGTTCTAATCCCCCCAAAATGTGACTGTGGCCTCAAATGGCAAAATGGACTTTGCAGATGTGGTTAAGTTGAGGATTTTGATGTGAGATTATCCTGTATTATCTGGATAGGCCCTCTCACAAGAGGCCTTATAAATGGAGGCAGGAGGGTCCGAGTTAGGGAGAGATTATGAAGATGCTATGTTAATGCCTTTACGATGAAGTAAGGAGTCTGAGAGCCAAGGAAGGCTGGCAGCCTCTGGAAGCTGGAACAGGGCAAGGAAACAGATTCTGCCCTCGAGTCTCCGGAGAGAACCCAGCCCTGCTGACATGTCGATTGAAGCCCATATTGACTTCTGACTCTTCCAGAACTGTAAGATACTAAGTGTGTTTTGTTTTAAGCCACTGAGTCTGTGTGGTAATTTATTACGGGAGCAATAGGAAACCAAAGCAATACTATGAACAACAATACAGTCGGGCATAGAGGTATTAATTGATGGAAAACATAAAAGGAATTTGTTTTAGGCTTGATTCTCGAGACAGAGTATCGTGTCATTGTTCTTTGAATAGGTATGAAGGACAAAAGGTTTTTGTTTTTGTCAGTCCAGCAGGGCACTTCTCAGGGATGATGGCTCAAGATTTTTATCGGACAGAGTAGGTATTTTGGTCAAACTTTAATGACATGTTCTTGACTCTATTTGTAGAGAATCCAAGTTGTGTTGTATTTTATCACTTGGAAACATAAGCCTATGGGTAGCGTAATGTTCTTACAGTAGAAAGTTTCCAGAGTCCTCACAGATTGTGATGTCCCAGCCCAGACCCTTTGGTGAATTTCACCCCATCAACCTCAACCACAACTCCATCCCTGCCTCCGTTCTTGCTGCTGTCTTCCCTCTCAGGCTGGAGTATAGTGGCCTCCAGCCACCAGCAAGCTGAAGTAAGGTCTGGCTCATGTCTCAGAGAAAACTCCCCCAAATGGGAAATGTGCTCCGTCATTCAGAATACACGTCTTGAGCACATGTGGTGAGCCATGACATGCGTTAGCTGCTAGAGGAGCTAACAAGAACAATAAGCCTCAAAACCTAGTTGCTGGAAGCTCATGTCAGTGAGGCATTTAGCAAAATGCAATGCCTTGGACAGTAGCATCCGAGTCATCTGGGAAAATTAATGAAAATGCAGGTTCCTAGGCTGTGGCATGAGAAAACACTGGCTTAGTACAGTGGTCTTTAACTGGGAGTGATTTTGTCCTCTAGGGACAGTAGGCAGTATCCAGAGACATTTCCATTTGTTATAATAAGGGACAAAGTGTGCTACTGGCATCTAGTGGATAGAGGCCAGGAATGCTGTTAAATATTTTACAATGTACAGGATGGCCCCCTAAAACAGAGACTTCTCTGAATCAAAGTGTTATTAATGCCAAATTTGAAAGACCCTGGTCTACTGGGTAACTCTCACAGACACACCAGTATATTATTATACCACCGTGGTATTAGATATATATGTCAGTATCATGTGTGTGTGTACATGGGTGTACACAAGTCCATGTGTGTATGCATATCTATAAATAGCTTTCTCTCTAAGTAGGCTCATCACCTAGTACAATTTGGGGTGTCCTTTCTCCCGTTGTCCACTCTACTCCTGCTCCCTCCATCAGACAACTCACCCACTGGCCATCTTTGCTTTGATTTTCTATTCTGCACTGGCCAAGATCAATGGGGGCCAAGTACCAAGAACTTTACCCCTGGAAGTAACTGTCATGCTCTGAAACTTTAGCAAAATAAATTTGCAGATCGAAGAGAGGCATGGCTGAGAATATCCTTTTTCCCTTGTGACCTTTTTTGACCAATTTGCAGCTCAGAGTGGTTACTCTATTCACAAGTCAGCTTTGCATCACTGGCTGTTAATATAAGAATTATGGTGCACATATAAACTCTTTCCACCCAAGATATATTTCTCCCCTACACTAGCCCTGCCGAGTTTTCTGTCCCCTATTCTCACCTTCACCTAGAATCAATGGAGAATTCCATTCCCTTCAAACAATTGAACACTGGGCGGAGGGGCGGGGGGAATCCCTCTAGAATGTGGCTGAGTGTAGCTGATTGGTTCTAAATGGTTAGAAATGTACTCTTCAGCTCCCCGCCTCCTGTTGGGGAACCAGCTCTGCATCCTGGCCAGGGGATGAGTGCTATGTCACATGTTACAGTATGGTTTCCAGCCCTCAGTTCTCAGTGGTCTTTAGTGGTGGGGGAAGAAGCCTGTATGCACATGGCTGTGGTTTTCATCATCTTGCACTCATTACTATATTCAGGAAGATAGATTTTTATTATGCTGTAAGACTGTGGCTCTAGAGTAAACTTTGACACAAACCGATTGTGTTCTTGACTGAATCAGCTAAAACAAAAGTAAGGGGGCAGCCAATAGACTTGGGACAAGTTTCATGTCTTTCTTTTAAAAACAGCTACTGTCAGAGAGGCACTTGGATCTGCAGTTAGAAAAAACAACCACCTCTAAAGAACAAACTAAGGAAAAATGGTGGAAATTGTAACTCACCAGTACTGTGGAAGTTCCTAGCATTCCTCTCCTTGTTGACCGCATGAGAATATAGTCATTAATCCTTGGGTATTTTAACCTTGTAGACATTTTCAAATGTTTAACAAAACACGGTGGTGGGGGGGTCCTAGGAATCCTGCCAGCATAGGAGATGAAGTTAAGACTTGCTTTTTGATATATCAGCACCAAGAAACATTTAGGTAGTACCTAACATGTATAAAACCCAAGGAGATACTAGGTAAGCAGAGGTAGACTGCCCTGTAGACTGCCCTGTCTCATCAGGATCTTGTAGTTCAATGTGGTTTGAGAAATTCATTGAGATTCTAGGGCTCTTCCTGTGTGGTGACTCTTCCTTTCATTAGAGAAATTTTTACTGAGATGTTCCCTCGAGTCTGTCACTCTCCTGAAGGATATTAGGCTGAGAGGACTGGTCCCTGCTCTCGCTAAAGTCTGGTTTGGAGGCAAATCCAGTATCATCCTGCAGGGTTAAACTTCCATGTATGTGTCAAAAATACAGGAATACATAAGATAAAGAAAAATATTACAGGAAGATGGAGTGGGTCATCCACTCCCATCCACAGTGGGAAAGGAAGGGGTCTAGAAGCCTTCACAGGTGAGATGAGGCTCAAAATAGACCTTGAACAAAGCAAGAACTTTATAGCAGTCAGTGACAGGGAGAGAGGGAAAGAGGTACATATAAAGATGGCAGGCCGCAGATGTGCCTAGGGATAACAAAGAAGATACACTGGACCCCCCTCTCCAGGTTGGTATTGTGAGGAAAGGAGATGGGAGAGAAGATTATGGTTTATCTTGACAAAGTAGACTAACTGTGGTAATAAAGATCTAATGCATCTGAGTATTTTAATGCAATGAAATTTATTTCTTGCTCATATAATAGTTCACTGCAAGTGTTTAGTGGATAGACTTCCACATGGTGACACGGAAGTGGAAGCAGGCCCTTCCCATCTTGTATGGTATCCCCTCTATTCCTCTAGTAGAGACAGAAAGGGAGAACGTGGAGCACTGAGATGAGAGATTTTTATGGGTCAAGCCTAGCAGCATGTTTTTTATTTCCATCCACCGCCTCTTGGTCAAAATCTATTCATAAGGCCTAACCACGAGGGAGTCTGAGAAATGGAGTGCTGCTCTATGTCAGGAGAAGAAACCGATTTTATTGAGCACATAATTGCTCTTATAGTGGACATTGAGCCCGAATTTTGTCCCAAATGCAGTGGTAAATCATCCTCCACTTCAGCGTGAGGACACGCTCCATGGTGACATAGGCTCCAGGAGGCAAGTGAATTCTGTATACATTCACCGCTGCCTCCTTAGCATATGTAGACCTTAAATGCATATTTGATACAGTATTGAAATGACAGATGG
Source organism: Martes martes (assembly GCF_963455335.1). Lineage (NCBI taxonomy): Eukaryota > Metazoa > Chordata > Mammalia > Carnivora > Mustelidae > Martes > Martes martes. The sequence continues at coordinate 65,548,296 of NC_137899.1, forward strand.
GTGTTAGAAAGAGAAAGGAATCCTGGACATATTGAACTTTCCAGGATGGGTTAGTGCAAGATCTGCTGAGGCAGGGAAGCTGGTTAGTGAGATTGGGATAATCCGCAAGAGCCCAAGTTAGTGTAGTTGCAGTAGGAATTAGTATATTTTTAGGAACAGAAACGTGCGCTTCTGCTATTTTAACTTCCCTGGTTTATGGTACAGCCACATCTCATAGTTTAACCAGATTCCCTGCTGAGTTGAAATCATAGAAGCAGGTTGTGAGCCGAAAAGGGCTGGCACCTTCTTTGGAGGTATTAATTGGAATGCAGCCTTGGGACTGGGGCTGTGCCACAACACTGCAACCCAAACAAAATAAAACTTGACTAAACCAGCAAACCCAGATTGGAGTTCAAGTTACTTTAATGGGCTCTTGGGAAAGACAAACTGCAGTTGTTTTATATATGCAAAATCCGCTCTTTGACCTTAGTGTAAGGAAAATGACCAGCTCCCACATAATCTCTTGGCAGCTTTCTGAAGCATTGGACAAGGTAACTCCTATGCAATTATGCGATCTTTTAAAAATTTTTAATTTTAAAATATGCTTGAAAAATAGATGCTGCTCCAACAAGAACAGAGACTATCGATGAAAAGACTGTGTTCTCTGTGCACCTACGAGAAGCCAGCACACGGGCAGCCTCGGGTGGCCTAGGCTTCAGGATTTTAGGAAGTGGCTCGCAGATGAATTTTTTTTGAAATTAAAAGTTAAAGGAAGCATTCTGTCCTCCCTCTAGACTGAGCTTTTGTGGTGTATGTAGACCTCAGAGTCTGACCTAGACTCGGGTTGTGTGCCTCTGAAGTCCGACGAAAGGCCTGACTTTAGGCTTGTGCATAGTGGAGTGAGGAACAGCATAGAGAACAACCAGGGATTCTTAGGAGATTTTTAGTGATTCTTGCTGATCTGGAAATAATGTAAGAACAACAGAAGCGCTTTTTGTGGTATTTTTTGCATGTTCTCTATTGGTTTGGGGACGAATCCAACGTGAAAGTGGCTTAAAAATAATAAATATCTAAAAAAAACCATAACGTGCCCTACCCTTTTCATCCACTCATACCAAAAAATGAATAGTAATAACAAAACTGGCAAGAAGAGGAAAGGAGAGCAGGAACAATGGATGGCGGCCGTGCATGGGGATGGGCATGAATATGACCCAGACAGCTAACGTCTGGTGTTATTGCAGAAAGTGTTGGAGAAGGTGTGAGGAAAGGCTGCGGGGAATCTTTCCCTTCTCTGAGGCATGAGTTCCTCATTTCCTGAGGCCTCTTGAGATATGAATTACTGGTTTCAGACAGCAGATACCTGAGGGTCTACTAGTTTGCTTTCTAGTTCAAATCCCAGAGAGGCCAATCCACTGAAATTCCATTTGCCTAGTGATCTGTTTACCAAATCTACTTATTTTTCTTAAAATTAATTATTCATAAATTTGGTAGCAATTCATTTTGCACCGGATAGTTTTCACATGAGCCTTACAAAGGTGTTGGATGTAAATTGACTGGAAAGTACCCTCCCCCCCCCCCCCCCCCCCCCCCGCCTTCCCCAGCTTTCTGAAGATTCAATTACAAGTTGCTGAGGCTGGAAAAACAGACGCCTCTGGTGAGGCATCAAGGAGGGGGAGGGGGCATGCTGCATCTTCAAGTTGTACAGAGGGGAGAGATGCTGAGGGCCAGAGGAGGCGGGGGCATGCTGAGGTGAAGAAGGAAGGAAAGGGTGTCAGAGAGGAAGAAAGGGCAGAGAGCGAGGGGCAGGGAAGAATTCAAAGGCTCTAGAACTTCTCCCATAGGCAGTTGAGCCTTTGCCATTCATTCCAATACCAGTCATCATTTGCCTTCTGCTTATGATAGAAACAGGTTTGGTTAGCTGAGTGAGTTCAGTGAAATGGTTCTCCTGAATATTGGCTTTCAGCATATCCGTTTTCAGCAGCCTGGCTGCTTCCTTAAATCCGAGGCTCGTTGAGTCATGCTAGCAACACCTTTAAGCAGTGGCAGGAAGGGAAGATGTCTGCAGAACCTACAGAAAGATGGGGGTCTGAAAGAGGAGGAAACGTCTCTGTAGAAACCAGAGGGCTCCTTTGCTTGCTTGGGGTTGGAAAGGGAGGCCAACTTGTCCTGGTTTGACCAAGACTTCCCCATTTTAGTACTGAGAGCCTCCAGTCTCAGGCAAACTGAGATGGTTGGCTAGTCCTAAGAAGGAAAAAGATAAATAAAGGTGATATTGGGTGGGGAGAGGTGATGCTGTAATAGACTTTTCAGGGGCAGTCTTTTGGAGGGTGTAGTTCGTGTGGCTTACAGGGAGGATAAATGGAGAGTTGGGAGAAATTACACAGATGTGAGCAGTCACCACAGGGACCTAATACCAGGGAAGGCCCTAGGTTTGTTCCAGACATCTTGATTATATGATATATATGCACTTACTTTTCTAAATGTGCTTTTTTTTTTTCTCTCTCTCTCTTTTCTTCAGGGAGGCAGGACACAGTGCGTGAGAGAAGTATGTCCCATTCTCTCCTGTCCTCAGCACCTTAGCCACACTCCCCCAGGACAGTGCTGCCCCAAATGTTTGGGTGAGTGACTGTTTTCAGGTCAAAGAGCAATGTAATTCATTCTTGGGAGTTTCTATTGAGAGTCTTCATTCACATTGTTATGTTGGGGGTCTCAGGTTGTCCTAGTTCTTGACTTATTAGGAATACTTGCTTCCTCTGATTATAGGAGTTTATCTCTTTCCTGAGGTCTCTATAGGGCTCTTTCTTTCTTTCTTTCATTTCTTCTTCTTTTTTTTAAGATTTTATTTATTTATTTGACACAGAGAGAACACAAGTAGGAGGAGCAGTAGGCAGAGGGAAAGGGAGAAGCAGGGAGCCCAATGCGGGGCTCGATCCCAGAACCCTGAGATCATGACCAGAGCAGAAGACAGATGCTTAACTGACTGAGCCACCCAAGTGCCCCATCTACAAGGGTTTTCTTCTCTCTTGTCTTCCCCTGTAGCTGTAAACCTGGTTTACCAGACAACCTGTGGTAATAGTTCTTGACAGAGAAAGCAGTATTGAAGAAACTGTCTTTCACTGGACATGTGAGGATCAGTAGAAATGACTAGTATTTTAAAGGCATATGAAGCTAACACATGGAGGAATATAGACCAGTATTACTTTCAGAGGCAAAAACATGCAAGAGGATAACACCAAAAGCAAGAGGTTTGGGAAGAATAATGAAAAATCACCAACAAAAAAGGAAGATTAGCTATTTCTTTTTGAGCATTTACTACATCCTAGGCACCATGCAAAACACTTTTTATATGCTTTTTCTAATTAAATTTTCTCAGAAAACTGTGCTGTATAGGTGTTAAATATATCATTCTGATATGTAATATAGGTGCTATGATTAGTATAATTGCAGGAGATTCTACCCCTAGTAGAATCTAGATACTACCTCTAGTAGAATCTGGAAGGTGGCACAGCTAGGGAGTTATGGAGTTGGTACCTGAGCATGAGTCCCTGTGATTCCTAAGCCTGTGCTTTAACCTGCTGCTGCTCAGCCTCCCTGGGGATGTGGAGAGTGGCACACACATCGCTAAGTGAAAAGAGACAGCCTGCGATGGAGAATCTCTAGGGCAAGAGATCCTTTGGCGCTTGTTTATAATCTGTACGTCAGCTTCTTACATATGATCTTCAAGCTTTTGAGTTAGTCAAGGTCAGACTAATATTCAATATTCAATATACGTGGCTTGACCCAGTGTATGAACCCAATAGAACATCTCCCACTGGAATCTCCCAGCAACCCCACTCACATCTCCAGGGATCCTTGAGGAGGCTAACGCATTTCCTGAGTACCACTGGCTTGTGTCTCTGCTCCTGCTGTTTGTCTCTATTTTCTTCCTTCTCCTCCTCCTCCTCCTCAGATAATAACCTCTCCTCCTTTACCTCTGCTGCTGCTGCTGCTGCTTCTTCTTCTTCTTCTTCTTCTTCTTCTTCTTCTTCTTCTTCTTCCCCTTTCCCTTCCTCCCTCCTCCTCCTCCTCCTTTTTCTTCTCCTCCTCCTCCTCCTTTAACATCATTTTGTGCTTCCAGGGACACTCGCTCTCCAGTCTTTTCACATTCCGTGGTGCTATTGAATCAAGGCTCTTGTAGGAGATTTTATTGAAGGCTTGCGGTCAACGAGGAGGGTGATTACTCTAAAGAGAAGGACAGCGAACAACATGAAATGGAACCTTAAACTCCCTTTATGCATAAAGGTCTTAACTATTTTGCCTTTAGGAGAGTGCCACTGTTTGTCTTTTATTTGGGCTTTAGTCTCCTATTCAGTTATTGTCCACACCTTTTTTTGATTTTTCCCTTCTTTCTGTCATAGTTTGATTTTCTCAATTCCGGAACATCCTGTTAATGGATGTTTTTCATTCCCAGCTTATCACAGCCATAGCCTGAGTCTGTTTTTCTGCAACCAAGTTGTCAAATAGAGATATCTTGTTAAATGAAGGCAGTTTTCTCTTCTTCGAGGGATTCTTCTGCCAACTCTTCATCTAATAATGTGTACCTTCCCACCACATGTATACACACGCACGCACGCACACACACACACACACATGCACACACACATGCATGCATGCACATAATCCTTTTTAAGTAACTATGAAATGATTAAAAGAACAAAAGAGAATTGTTTAGACATGCCTGATTAAAGACATTTCCACTGAGAGATGTGCTTCTTGGGTTGCCAGTGTGTGCTTGTACCCCTGGCATAGAGTTAGCTAGTTCATTGTGGTTGAAATCATCATGCCTTTAGTCATGGTGGACACAGCATTCCATCTAAGCAGGAAAGTCATCACAGAGGAGGTGGCGTTTGGGGTCTGACAATGAAGATAAGTAGGTTTGATTAATGCTTTGAAGCCCGTACCATGGATGTGCTGAGTCAGCTCAGAAACTTCTCGTATGAGCAATGGCTGTTGTATTGAATGCAGATTTTTTTGTCCACTTGTGGTCATAAGACAGACTACAAAAGGAACGGCAAGTCTTAGGAAACTTGAAAAATCATAATTCTCCCAAATGAGACCTTTTTTGACTGACCTAAATCCCAGTGGAATAATGCAGAAATGGCTTAAATTAGGCTGTATATGGAGTCTCTGAACCACTCTTTTGAATGTTTGTTCTTATTTTGGGCCATGATGACTTTGAGATTATGGTGAGATTTTGTGTTCCTTGGGGGTAAAAAGAAACATACCCAAACAACAAAAGACAGAAAAGAAGAAAAGGAAACATTAGGATACTTTCTAGATCCTGAAATCTTAGACTAATTAGATTTTGGCTGGTTGGACACCAATTTGCTATTAAATATTCCTTTGACCAGGATTCATTTATAACACATACTCTTGCCTTTTGCACAGCAACCTTCTCTTCCTCTCTTTCTCATTTTCAAGGAAGAGACCCATCAGAGGTTTGTGTACACTGAACACTCAATGCACCTCAGAGTGACACAGCCTAGGATCATAATGGAATTACACTATTGCTAATAATGATAATACCCATCACCTGCCACTTATGGGGGGTGCTTAATTAATGCTAGGCTCTGCGATTACAGCTTCATATCAGTGTTTTTAGGTAAAAATTTTGTTTTTATTGGGTGATAATCTAGGTAATTGCTCACATTTGTTCAGGGGGATTAACTTGTTGAAGGTTCTTTTTGTTCAGTGATCTACTGATGCATCAGTCCACCAATCCATCCATCCATTTGTTCACCATTCATTCTTTCAGCCATGCCACAGTACTGAGTACTATAAATGTAGTAAAAGCAACAAGCTGTGGGAACATGGGAAGGGGCTGCTCATTCTGAGGTAAAAGGGCCTCTGAGGAGGTCATTTGGAGCTCAGCCATGAAGAAGATGTCTTTTGGTTGGTGGAGAAAGAAGCTTGACTATATTTATATATTTAGATCCTGCCTCTTTTAAAGTACATGAAGCACATGTAGATAAAAGATAGGAAAAAGGATGGGGCGCCTGGGTGGCTCAGGGGGTTAAGCCTCTGCCTTTGGCTCCAGTCATGATCTCAGGGTCCTGAGATTGGGCCCCATGTTGGGCTCTCTGCTCAGCGGGGACCCTGATTTCTCTCTCTGCCTGCCTCTCTGCCTGCTTGTAATCTCTGTCTGTCAAATAAATAAATAAAATCTTTAAAAGAAGAAAAGATAGGAAAAAGGCAAATGAGGTCATCACATTTATAAAAATTGCAGAATTGAAACAGCACTAGTTTTAACTCTTGAAGGATAGAAAAATATCTCTGATAGATTAATATAGAGGACAGTGCTTACAACAGTGAAAAATGCATCACCTTCATTTTTATAGTAAATTCAAAAAAAGAAAAAAGATATGCCTAGGGATGTTGCTTATACTAGAATATCCTAAAACCAAGGTGTTATGCAACAGAAGTGATTTTAATGGGGTGGGTGGCCGGCACACAGATTCCTGATGCTTCAGGGCCTAGAGAAAGGCTGAATTTTGTATTTTGCAGGTAATCCTCTAATTTAGTCTGTAAGTTCTCACAAGCTTCAAGAAACTCAGGACCTGGGTGTATGCCTAAGAATACCCATCTTAGTTGGCTTATTAATATTTGCTAAGTGTAAAAATATAGTCCTTTAGCTAAATTTTTCTAACCATGAGAAAGGGTTTTTGGTTATATACTCTAGTATCAGAATTGTAGGTAGAGAGTGTCCTGTATTATTTTGAGGAGGCGTTATTGGTGTCATTTTACAAGTGACCAAGTGAAGCCTGGAGAAGTACTCAAGGTCACCCACATATGTGGGACCCAGATTATAACTTACTGCTGTCTTTTGAGGCAAGTTTATTTCTGGTAGTAAGAAGAAAACTAATGATTTAATTCTGTGTGTATACTGTATCTTAGCCTTGAAGTTGACTGTAGCAGGAAGATAGGATTTTTCTTGACTCCTATTGATGGTAATTCCAACAATTCTAACTCTGAGAGTAGCATTTAGTATGTGCCTAAAGGTATTTTCAGCATTTCACTGGACTTGCTGGTAAATAGAGATTGCTTTTAATCTTTTAATAAGAAGAAAGAGTATAGATGTAAATCTAACGAATTACTATGAATCTTTGACTTTTTTTTTTTTTTTTTAATTTTTGACTTCTTAACTCAGTCTTTGATTCAAGTAACATGTCAGGGATGTTTTTATATCCTCCAGGCTGTAGACGCTCACGTACTGAAAGAAAGGAGGAAATTGGATTGTAGTCTTTATTTGGGTTTGGTTTTATGGCCCTTTTGGTGACCAATCAGATCTTTACATCAAGGAAAACCAAGCTAATTCTACAGAGTTGTAATGTCTACAAAAGCCTGGGCACATGGTGTGTGGATTAGATTTTGCCTTAATGCACATTTTGAGTTAGTGCCATCCCTTATACCAACGGACTTGTCATTTCTCCAACTGAGATGTAATATCATTTGTTCTTTTTGCTCATTCTAGTTCTTCTTGGGATATCTTGACTCCTTTTACCTCTTCCCTGCCAATACTTCTTTCTGGATAATTTTACTTGGTCTTTAATATGCAGTTCAGGCATTACACCACCAGGAAGTCTTCTCTGTCCTTCCTGTCCCCACGGTTCCCATGTTGGCCTCTTTCTAGAACTTACCATATTGTTGTTTTGAAATCATTTTTTTGTGGGTTTATCTCACCAGCAGACCGTGAGCTCCATGAGGGCAGGTCAGCTTAGACCTGATCATCCTGGTTCGCTATGCTGGTAATAAAGATTTATTGAACTTAACAAGATTCAGTGTGGAATCCAACTCTCTATAACAAAAGCTCTCTATATTAATGACTCCAGAGGATTCCCTGGAAACATCTGACCCAGGACTGTTTTTGTGCACCAGATTTACCTGGTCTTGTGAGAATGTTTAACAGCCCTGTGATATAGGGGCGCCTGGGTGGCTCAGTGGGTTAAGCCTCTGCCTTCGGCTCAGGTCATGATCCCAGGGTCCTGGGATCGAGCCCCGCATCGGGCTCTCTGCTCGGCGGGGAGCCTGCTTCCTCCCTCTCTCTCTGCCTGCCTCTCTGCCTACTTGTGATCTCTGTCTGTCAAATAAATAAATAAAATCTTAAAAAAAAAAAACAGCCCTGTGGTATAATTTTTGATGCCGAAGTGGGACTTCCTGGTTTCTGTCTTGCTTACACCATGCTGTTGCTTCCTTCCAGGTCAGAGGAAAGTGTTTGACCTCCCATTTGGAAGCTGCCTCTTTCGCAGTGACGTTTATGACAATGGATCTTCATTTCTCTATGATAATTGCACTGCATGCACCTGCCAGGTAAGGTGGTTCTGAGGGGCTGTGGTCCAGCCATGGTTACAGTTGGGGTTTTAGTGTGAACATTATAGCCAAACATGATAATATGTTACTTACTGTAAGGAGGCATTGTCAATGCCATTTTACTAGTTGAACTCATACTCAAGGTCACAAGGAAGTTCGAACATAGGATCAAAATTACAATTCACTGTTATCTTCCCAGGACCTACAAGTTAGCTTCCAGAGGTGAGAACTAAATCTGAGGAGACAATCCTGAGGTACTTTCTAAAATCAGACACAAAAATATGGCGGTGTTCTCGGGCTCTAACTATCCAAGATAATTCTCTGACACACCTCACAATAAAAATGACTTTAATCACATTCAGGAGGAAAGAAACGCATGGATTACAGTTCTTCACAAAGATAAACCTGATAGTTTGGGAAGAGAGTATTTATGCATTGTTCATCGTACCATATCTTATTTGAGGCATTGCTTATTTTTCCTCCAAAGGCAACAGAGGTCTAATGACTGGTAAAGAAGGAATTCCACAGCTCCAGAATTTTAAAGGGGTACACATTACACATTCATTGACTGTGCTTATGCAGTGATTTATTTTTAAAACCAAGAAGAGAATCATTCTAATGGGAGATACTAGGATCATTCATTAGTGAGTTAACCCAAACATCTGAGTGACATGAATTTAGAATAATGCGTTTTGGTGGTGATGGTGGTTGTTTTGTTTTTAATAGCTAAAGGGCTAGAGAGGGAAAGAGAGGAGTTTTGCTCAATGTCAGCTATGAGTCAGTGGCTAGGATTAGAGTTCAGAAGTTCCTGATTACTTGAGGGATGCTTCGTTAAGTAGCATGCACTACTTCCGGGGGAGGGGAGGTGGCTCAACAGGGGCTGAACTGTCTGTTCCCTGGCCCTGAACACTGATTATTTCCTAAGCCTGACAATACTTTCCTCAGGCTCCTTCCTCTCATCCATGGTTTGCACTATCCTATGCTAAGCATATAACCATTCCTTCTGTTTGCTTTGGCCTCCATCCTCCAGGCTTTTCTTCCTCTCCAAGAGTTTCACAGGTTAGAGCTTCCTCTTGAGGGCACTGAACCTTCGATGAAACACATCACATCCCCAGTTCTCTTAATTGCAGGAAAGCAGACTGACAACCCGTAATGCTTTCAGTGCTTTAGGTCTCATGGATTCTTTAAGAGGAGATTAAGGCAATACGCCCCAGTGCTCAAAAAAGTATAATGAGTATTGTTTCCTCAAGAGGTTGTCTTTTGTCAGAGTATGCATTCACAGTCATCTTTGGGAAATTGGGTGCTTGAAGAATCAGGCTACAGTCATTTTAGAGAATCGGTGTTATTTTCTGTGTGCTTAGAGCTTCCCTCCCCAGCATCTCCATCCAGTGCCACGGCAGGTGCAGGAAACTGGTTAATAGTTCTCTGAGCACGAGATGGTGTCAGGTCTTTGCGCCTTCAGATTTGATGTACCTGGAGTGTATCCTCATCTTCTTTCAATTTGATTAGCAAACTCCTCTTCATACACAACGGCCCATCTCACACGTTACCTCCTCTTGGGAGGCTTTCCTGACTCACTTACGTAGGTAATTACTCTTCTGTTACCTCTGTACCTTTATTAATTCTGTTTGCTACATTATATGGTAATTTATTTGTTCCCATGGTTCTGTCTCTCCTTTTGCTCTGTGAACTCCTTGTAGACAGAAGCACATCCCTCCGTCTCCCTATTCTCCTTGCTTAAACTACTGCCTGGCATATGATCTAATGGGTGTCCTCTCTCTCTCTCTCTCTCTGTGTGTGTGTGTGTGTAATGAGAGTTGGGAAATCTGCTACCATGAAGTATGTATTACTTGAGAGCTAGGGAGTGCCCTGTTCTCAAGCTGGAAATCAAGACATGCAGCTTGGCAGTGGATTTCTCTTCCAATTTATGAATTGACCTATAATAATTTCTATGTGCCAGAAACTGTGCCGAGTGTTTTACATATTTCATTTAAATTGCACAGCACCTCTGAGGGGTAGGTACTCTCACTTCCATTTTGAAAATGAGGACTCTGGGCTCAAGGAGACGGATTTGCATAAGATAACACACCTAATAAATGAACTGTTCTTGTCCAGTGCTGAATCCTATCCATTGTCTGATGTGGTAGAACCTTAGAAATAAAACACAACTAATGCCACTTCTGGAAGGATTATCTTATTATCATATTAATCTTAGATGGATAGATAGTAAGAGTATAGTAGGTGAATGCCAGGAGTACCTCTTAAAGTCATAAGATTAACAGAGAAGCTACAGAAATTACATACGTTGATTTACACAACCTGTTTAAGTGAATTCTCTCTCAGTGCTAACTAGTAGGAGAGGGCTTGGTCTTCATTTCCCTGTCATGGGTCTCCCCCTAACTCCACAATGTCAGGGAATTGCCCGTCTACTTGGGACATTGCTTTCCTCCAACCCTGCCTGCCACCAAGTCTCAGAAATGTTTTGCTCTTACATTCTTTCCAGCTGGCAACCTACTCCAGTGAAACTGCAGCTTGTTGGCTGGGGAACTGAAGAAGTTTACTTTTCTTAAACAGCTCTGAACTTTACTTCAATGTGTTGTTGAATAAATCAGTAGGCACAATTTACTTGGCTACTGTGTTCATGCCATGCCACTTCTTTAGAAAGCAAGCCATACCCCTTAAAGTTACAGATATAAACTCATCGCTCTCGGGGGGTAAGTGGCCTGGTGAAGGTTACATACTTTATTGAAGAGCCCTAGAGCCCAGGCCCCTTTTGGAATTGCTCGTTCAGTTCTTCTGTGAACATAGACCACACTAAGGAATTTAATCTTGAGGAGGAACGTTAGCTCCTTATGTTTACTTTTTTGATTAGATATTGTGCCTTTATGCTAAACCCCTTGAAGGTGACATAAAGCCCCAAAGGAGACCCAAGAGAGCAATGCTCATGAAGGACTTGCAAGAGGAAAAGGCTAGCAAGAAGGAAACTGATCGGCCCCTAGTGAGCCAGACTTACTTGCCACACGCTGGCTGGAGTGGAACCAGAAGTTTCTTGAACATTAAGTTATAGACACATGGAACGTAGAGAGGTACATCACACTTCTCATAGCTTCTTCATCTTCTCGTCCAAGTATCTCATCAACAAATAACATTTTGAAAGGAAAGAAAGATTTATTGCAACAAGTTACATTGTGAAATTTCAGAATATGTTTTAAAGCAGTTAGTTGTGGGGTGTTAAAAGGAAGGTCAGGTGGGTTGTTTGGTAGAGATGGAAAGCGTTTTTAATTTCTGGTTTGCCCTCGGGCCCCCAGGACTCCACTGTGGTATGTAAGAAGAAGTGCTCCCACCCTGGGGGCTGCCTCAGAGGGGAGGAGACGTGTTGTGAAGAGTGCCTCCTGCAAGTGCCTCCAGAGGACGTCAAGGTGTGCAAGTTTGGCAACAAGATTTTCCGGGTATGTTACAAGCCAAGTGCCTGGGAAACACTATACTATACAGAAATGTAAAAAGCTCCAGATAAAAAGCAGGCTGGAGTTATCCACATTTTATAGACACATATGTCATGTGTGTGTATGCAAATATAATTATTTATATTGCAATATTATATATACCTATATTTAAAATCAAGTACACCTGGGGCAGAGAGGCAACTATTTGGAAAAATGGTTTTCTTTGGCTTTATTTTTGCTTTACAAAGTATTTTAAGCCTGTGAAACATGATGGCCCAGTGTGCTGGGCCAGTGATTGGGACTGAGCTGAAGATGCCCTGCCCTGGTGGTGCTGGTATGGGTGCCCTAGTGACCAGGGCATCTCATTCAGTCAGAGACACTCCATGTCCCTCTCCCAGATCCCGGTGGTTCTATAGCTTAATACTTTAGAACTTTTTCACAAAGCTGCTTTTCCAAAGAGAGATTTTTCTTACTTGGAAGATGTCCAGGTGAGATGTTGATGTCAGCCCAGCCATCGAGTGAAGATGAGAGCACCTTGGCCCAGCTGAGCTAGCAGGACTGGCCACCGGCCCTCTGTTACTCATCGGCGGCTCCCCGTACTTCTCTGTTAGCGGAGCTGCTCAGTGACCACATGAACATCAGGGTGAAGATTGTTGCCTTTTCCCAAAGGTCTTTCCATCCAGTCTGTTGGGTGAAGGGTGCCTTTCTGTATCTGAAGGTGCCACCTCAGGACATTCATGAGACTGAGACCCATGGAGTCAAGTCAAACATGGGAGCACCTCATGCTGTACTTAGCCAGATTTCCTTTTACATCGACAGAGTTGGAGGGAGAGTCTTGATTCCTATGGAATCAGTAAGAAGACATGTTGTGTCGTGCCCAAAGGAAGAGGGTCATGTGTGTGCTGTATTTACACAGGCTTCTCAGAGCCACTCATGTGTTCTTTAAACATAAGGGCATCCTCTGTTTCCTGAGCACCCAGATGCAGTAGACTCCCTGTTGTGCTGGTGTTGTGGGCAAAGTGTTTTCAAGGCTCCTTGTACGAAGGGTCCTATATGTGATGAAGCCTAAAATAGTTTGCCGAGAGTCATCTCTGAAACACCAAGTCCTAGAAATGTGCACTCAGGGAATTTGGACTAGTCAGATACCCTTTACGACAGTCAGTTAGGCCTTTCTCTCCTGAGAAATAAAAGGCCCTCATAATCCCGAAGACAGCTTCAAAAAATGAGGAGGAAGGGGAGAAGGAGCAGTCATCATCAAAATCTGAGCTAGTTTCTCTGTTTTTAAGGAAATTTGCTGCTTAGATCTATAAACCCAGGAAGGGTTTTATTTTCAGACTCATCTCTCCTGTGTGTAATCTACTTTTCCGCAAGTGAGGCCACGCATCCCTACATGTTCTCCAGAGGAACGGGGCTTCTTGGGACTGGGTATTTGGCAATTGCATATTATAAATTCAGCGAGCCAAAAATATTCCTCAGAAAGTCCTCTCTGGGCTAGAAAATGTGTTCCAAGGTGCTAACCAGCTTTTTGGGAGGAGGGTATCAGACAGGCAGGGACACGTTATCTTGAAGTATTCTGTCTGGGCTCCACATGTTTGGATGGCTTGCTGCTCAGGTGTCTTCCTGGGCAATGAGAGTCCTTTGAATTAGCCTCTGTTCTTGGCATGTTCATGTCCTATGTGGTCCAGAACCATACCCATCTGGGAATAAAGTAACTACTTTTGTACATCTCGACTTCTGGTGTCTGGGAGAGCTTAAACATTTCAGTTCTATCAAACAGGAAAATCAGACCTTTGCTGCTTGATCATGTATGAAAACTCATGTTTGTCTTCCAAGGTGAAACTAAGTAAACAAGGCAGGAACAGCAAGATGCAACTATGACTTGGTTAGATACACAAGAATTCTTTTTATAACCTGGAGAGGGGGCGCACACACGCGCACAGACACACACACACACACACACACACACACACACACACACCGACACACAAACACACCCTCCAATCACATAGGTGGAGATAGACACCTCAGGGTACTTTAGCCTGATGATGGATCCTTCACTCAGGGTAAGAAATGCTCTCCTTGGCAGAGAAATCCAAGCCTGCTGGATTAACTTCCATCAGCCTCCAGCTGATAGCAGAATCCTGTGCTCTCTCCTGTAGGATGGAGAGATGTGGTCCTCTGTTAATTGCACCATCTGTGCTTGTGTGAAAGGCAAGACAGAGTGTCGAAAGAAGCAGTGTGTTCCCATCAGCAGCTGCCCGCAGGTATGTCTGGAATGCAGGTTGATTTTTTTTCTTTACCTAAGGTCTTGGGAAACATCCTACATGTGGCATGGTCCCATGGCATCTTCTGAACACAAAATCCAGATCTGCTGATACTTCCAGGTTCCTGAATAGCCACAACACCCTTTGCAAGGCTCACTCCTACTTTTTCTGCACTTCCCACCCGGATTCTAGTCTTGCGTGAAAATAGCTCTAAACCTTGCACTTGTCCCAAATCTCCTATTCCTCATTGGCTTTTCCCACTTTGTTTTAATGTCTCCAACTCCTGTTAGATCTGCTCTCTTTTTCCTTCTATTGGGTTTCCCTTTGAACACCATAACCAGCCTTCCCATTTTTCTCTTCTCTTTTTCTCTTCTCAAATTAGGGATTTCTTCCCTCAGCAATTCAAAGCAATATGTAGTTGTTTAGTCATAAACTCCTCGAGGGGTTTCTCCGGTGGCCTAGCAACACCCCTGACCCCTCTACTGCATTTTCCTCCCCTAACCCTGGCCTCCGTCATAGCCCCAAATGGAAGTAGCGCCCCTATGGAAATATCTCTTTTCAGAAACCCACAGTTCCAGTGCTCTGAATAAAGCCACCATTATCTTCTAAAGCACGAGCTTCATTGAATTCACCTCGGCAACTTGAAACCTCTCAAGGTTTTATGCATTTTGGGAAAATGTCAAATCTATTCAGTACCTTCCAGTGAATGAAGAAAATATATCCATATATTCAGGACATAGTTCTCCCTTCTCTGTTATAGACAGCTTTTAATTTTATTCACATCTGTTATTATTATAAACAAAAAGTTGCTGTTTTTACTTGAGCGCCAAATGAGACACAAAAAACAACAGCTGTTGCTATTGCACAACTGAATGAAGAGGGGGGAGAAAATAAAGGAAAAAAAAAAACCCTAATTAGTCTTGCTTTAAAAAGCCTCAGACAGAAAACTGAAAACCTCCCATGAAAGAAAAAAAAAAAAAAAGACACAATAAGTACACTTGAACATGGTCTGCTTATAAATATTCATTGGGCAGAATGGGATCATATCATTTATGCCAGTCCTTGGGGAACCCTCGCTGCTAATGAACTCCGGCAGCACATGTTGGTAAGAATGGGCTTCCTTATTCTACAAGACAAAAACAGGATGCTGTGCCAGCCTGGTGGCTCAAGTAACTAGCCTCAGCAGGCCGCGGCGGCCCTTCCAGCTTGAGTCTCACCGCGTGTGCCAGCCTTGATGGGTTTCATTGCCCTACTGCTGGGGGGAGGTCAACGTGCTTGATGGCGGCATCTCCTTAGCCTCTCCTCTCTGACGACCTCATCCGTCCCTTCAAGTGCAGACCTCTCCCCCACCTTACCTCCTCCTAGTCTTGTCAAAGCTTGTCCTGCCCCAGAGGCCACCTTTCTGTTTCTAGGCATCCTTCCAGCTGTTCCTCTGGTTCACACTTTCCTTCCTCAGGGGCCAGCACAAGGACTTTGGAAGATAACTTAGTTCTACCATGGAAATGCTGTTAAATGCTTATTTCCCCTCCCTTGCATTGCCTGGGGAAATTTTAAAAAGTTCTTTTTTTTTTTTTTTTTTTTTTTGTAAGAAGCAGACTATTCCCAGCTCTATCCTTCCTGGCTGCTATTCATCTCTTTTTCCAGAAGTATGTGTGCCTTGTTGAAGAAGGGTTTTATGGTGGGATTTCCTGTCCATCCTCCCTGGCAGACCCCTCCCTCCCTTACCCCCTCCTCCACCCTCACCCCCAGCCCTGAGGCAAGGAGCACCTTTGATGAGAAGGGCTGTGAGGGGTTCCAGTGGGAACAGATTGTTATAACACTGCCGTCTCATCATCACTGATATGCATGGAGACTTTCCCTATAGTCGCAGGACTTAACCTGTTGATTGTTGAGACCACCCCTCGGAGTTGGTGCTATTACTAAACCCTTCTTACCAGTGAGGTCGCAAAGTGTCCAGAGCTCCACGGCTAGTTATGTGGACCTTGGGAGCCTAGACTTCTTAGCTTGTGCCTGATTTATTCCTTATGTGATTCTGTGAGATTACCAGTTCCACTCAGTTCCAGGAGAAAGGAGATGGCAGTTTCTGCCAAGGTGCAGATGTAGGGGATCATATAGTCACCCTTTGTTGGGGCCATAGTTCTGGTAGCTCTGCCTCCTCCTGATAGAGCACTTTACTGCGCTCCCCTGGAGCTACCCCTCCATCGGCCTGGAGCCAAACTCAGTTGGTCTTTTCTTCAACTGCTTTCAGTCACAAGAAACCGAAGGGGGCCTCTTGTGCCAAATAGAAATAGAAAATAGAGCATGTCTGGGTGGCTCAGGTGGTTAAGTGTCTGCCTTCAGCTCAGGTGATGATTCCAGAGTCCTGAGATCCAGTCCTGCCTGGGCTCCCTGCTCAGGTGGGAGACTGCCTCTCCCTCTGCCTCTCTCTCTCTGTCTCTCACGAATAAATAAGTAAAATCTTGAAAAAAAAAAAAAAAAGTAGATAATTGAGCTGTAGGCAGTGAAAATACGTCATAATGCCCCAAACCAGGGAGGGGCTGAGTGGGGCCGAGTTTTAAACCTCATTCAAAGTTGTCACAGCCTTTAATGTACCACTTTAGGCCTGGCTGATGCAAAAATAAATGAGATGTGGTTCTAGTTCTTCAACTGTCAACAAACATTTTTAAAGTCTGTAGGGTTTTTTTTGTTTTTTTTTTTTTTTAGGATCTAAATCTATTCTTCAATGCAATTGACCGCTAGAGGCAGTTGACCACATTTCTTTTTCTCTGTGAGTCTCAGTGACAAGACAGTGCCATTCTCTGATATCGACCCTGAGAATGTGTTTCCTCCTTTTAATGCCATGCATTAAAAAAATTGGAAGAAATGGAATATAGGAGATTACACTGTATTTCCAGAAAGGTAATGGAAAATTACTCAGCATTTCAAAACCCTCAGCTTCATTGGCTTTGACTGCTGAATGGTGACTTAACATGAATAGCATACCACTTTTCTGAAAGAAGAAATCTGACTGCATTTGTTCTGTAGCACAGATATCGTCCATCTCCATAGGCCTGCATTTGGGGTATGATTTATTGTTTGGGCCCCTCTGACGAGCAAAGACAGACTGAAGCCTTACGTGGATAGAGAGGATGACAGATGATTCCCATTTTTATGTGTGTACGCTCACTCTCTAGGGGGCTAGATATCACTGATAGGGATATCAGTGAAAAGGTTGAATCCAGACTATCTCCATCTTCCCTCCATGTAAGAAAAATCACACCAGTGAGCCCTTTGGATATTACATTTCTCAGAGGACAAGAATAGGAAAGCTTTCTCAATGACTTTGCCTGGTATTAGAACCTGATACTTCAAAGTTCATTTTTGCCATCATCATCACTGTCTGGGCATTAAGTTCAAATACAGCTTGGACTGATTTCATTGGTTTAACTGGTATTAGATTTAAAAACAGTTTTGTCCTCAGCAGACCCTGTTTCTTAACATTAAATTTGTTTGTTTTTTTTCCCCCCTCTTGATTAGGGTAAAATTCTCAACAGAAAAGGATGCTGTCCTATTTGCACTGAAAGTAAGTTTATTCCTTTGGAAATTGCTATTAATATTTGTTTCACACTTTATAATTCAACAGGAAAAATGGTGGTGTAAGGTTTTGCACATTTTATGTCTCTTGGTATGGCATGGGATCACCCCACTTGCCTCCAGAAACTTTAAGTCAATTGTAACCCTCTCACAGAAGCACAAAATTGAGATGTTTCCATTTGAATTTGTTGCTAATAGAAATTTAGAAGTTGAACGATCTGATGAGGTTTTAAGAAGGACCAGATAGCTTAATATGCATTTTAACTAATAGCATCTGTAGTCATAGCAGTTAAGGGGATATCCAGTAAGACAAACACTATACGTAATCTGGGAGGGATTTTCCTTCTGTCAGTATTAAACCAAACAGCTACACTTTCTCCTCCCCACCCTCACCCTCTTTACCATTTCACCTGTGCACATCCAGTGTTCCTGTTGGCAAAGTAAACCAAGGTCTTTAGACTGACAGTCTTTTGGCCATCCTGTTATTTTTAAACTGAGTTTTTGAAGGATCTCTCTAACAAGGCTTAGTCTGAAAGTTGGCTGAGACTGCACTACTTCTCACTCAGATGGGGTATAGCAACAAGTTCAATGTTAGCCCCACATGTTGACATAGGACTAGCAAATTGCTATTTTTGTCCGTTTCAAATTCATATGGTTTTGAGACCACTAATATTTCTTCTCTTTATTTATTTAGCTTCATGTGTACAGTTTTATAATTCGACATCTGTATACACTACAAAGTAATCACCACAAGTCTAATTACCATCCATCACCATAGACTTGACTTTCTTCATCCATTTCACACACACCCTCCCCCATCTGCATCCCCTCTGGCAACTGCTAATCTGTTCTCTGTATCTCTGAGTTTGTTTTTATTTTATTTTGTTTATTTGTTTGTTTATTTTAGATGACACATAGGAGTGAAATCATGTGGTATTTATTTTTCTTCATCTGACTGACTTCACTTAGCATAATACCCCCAAGGTCCATCCATGTTGTCACAAATGCAAGAATTCATTCTTCTTTATGGCTAAGTAGTATTCCATTGTATAAATATACCACATCTTTATCTGGTCACATATCAGTCACTTAGGTTGTTTCCATATCTTGGCTATGGTAAATAATGTTGCAATGACTATAGGAGTACATGTATCTTTTCTAATTAGAGTTTTTGTATTCATCAGATAAATATCCGGAAGTAGAATAGCTGAATCACAGGGTAGAGGAATCTGTATACTGTTTTCCATGGTGGTTGCACCAATTTACACTCCCGCCAACAGTGCGAGGGTTCCCTTTTCTCCATATCCTTTCTAACACTCATTATTTCTTGTATTTTTGATAATAGCCATTCTAACAGGTGTAAGGTGATGCCTTACTGTGGTTTTGATTTTCATTTCCATAATTATTAGTGATGTTGAGCATCTTTTCGTGTGCCTGTTGGTCATCTGGATGTCATCTTTGGAGAAATGTCTATTCAGAGCCTTTGCCTATTTTTTTAATAGGGTTATTTGTTTTTTTTTGTTTGTTTGTTTCTGTTCTTGAGTTGTATGAGTTCCTTATATATTTTGGGCATTAACCCTTTATCAGATGTATGGTATACAAATATCTTCTCTCATTCAGTAGGTTGTCTTTTCATTTTGAAGATGGTTTTCTTTGTTGTGCGGAAGCTTTTTAGCTTAATGTAGTCCCACTTGTTTCTTTTTGCTTCTGTTTTCCTTGCCTTTGGAGTCAGATTCACAAAGATGTCACTAATACTGATGTCAAGGAGCATATTGCCTATGTTTTCTTCTAGGAATTTTGTGGTTTTAGGTCTTACAGTCAAGTCTTTAAATCCATTTGAGTTAATTTTTGTGTATAGTGAAAGACAATGGGATAGTGGTCTATTTTCTATTCTATTTTCTTTTGCATGTGGCTGTTCAGTTTTCTTGCAATCATTTATCGAAGAGATTGTCCTGACTTCATTGTATGTTCTTGGCTCCTTTGCATACATGAATTGTTCATATGTGTGTGGGTTTATTTCTGGGCTCTCAGTTCTGTTCCTTTGATCCGTATTCTGTTTTTGTACAAAAAATATGATTACTAGAGCTTTATAGTAAGGCTTGAAATCAGGAAGTGTGATACCTTCAGTTTTGCTTTTCTTTCTCAAGATTGCTTTGGGTATTTGGGGTCTTTTGTGGTTCCATACAACTTTTGTATTATTTGTTCTAGTTTCATGAAAAATGCTATTGGTATTTTGATAGGGATTGTGTTAAATCTGTAGATTGCTTTGGGTAGTATGGACATTTTAACAACATTAATTCTTCTCATGTATGAGCATGAAATATCTTTCCATTTATTTGTGTCTTCTTCAGTTTCCTTCATCAGTGACTTATAGTTCAGTGTACAGGTCTTTCACTTCCTTGGTTACACTTATTTCTGGATATTTTATTCTTTGTGATGCAATTATAAGTAAAAATTTTTTAAAAAATTTACTTCTGATGTTTTGTTATTAGTGTATTGAAACGCCACAGGTTTCTGTATATTGATTTTATACTCTGCAACTTTACTACATTCATTTATTAGGTCTAATTTTTTTCTGGTGTATTCTTTAGGTTTTATGTATATAATATTATGTCATCTGCAAATAGTGAGTTTTTCTTCTTCCTTTCTGATATGGATGACTTTTATTTCTTTTTCTGGCCTAATTGCTTTGGGTAGTACTTCTAATACTATGTGGTGAGAGGGAGCATTCTTATCTGGTTCCTGATCTTAGAAGAAAAATTTCAAGATTTTCATGGCTGAGTATGATATTACATGTGGGATTGTTATATATGTCTTAATGTTGAGGTATGTTTGCTCTGTATACACTGTTGAGCATTTTTATCATAAATGCATGTTGAATTTTGTCAAATTCTTTTTCTGCATCTATTGAGATTATATTATTTGTATTTTTAATTTTGTTAATGTGATGTATTCCATTGATTTGTGGTCATTGAACCATCCTTGAATCCCTGGAATAAATCCTACTTGATTGTGGTGTGTGATCCTTTTAATGTATTATTGCATGTGATTTGAGGATTTTCACATCTATGTTTATCAAGGATATTGGCCTGTAATTTTCTTTTTGTGGTGTCCTTACCTGGTTTTGGTGTTAGGGTAATGCTAGCTATGTGTTTGAAAACTTTTCCTCCTCTTCAATTTTTTTGGAAAAGTTTGAGACTAGGTATTAAATTTTTGAATATTTGGTAGAATTCACTAGTGAAGCTATCTGGTCTGGAATTTTTGTTTGTTAGGAGGTTTTCAATTATCATTTCAATCTCCTTGTTAATAATCTCTCTATTCAGATTTTCTATTTCTTCCTGATTCAGTGTTAGAAGATTGTATGTTTGTAGGAATTTGTCTATTTCTTCCAGGATGTCTAAGAGCTCGTTGGCATATAATTGATCATAGTAGTGTCTTATCACCCTTTGTATTTCTCTGAGACTGTTACTTGTCCACTTTCATTTATGTTTATTTCCTTGATTCCCCTTTCTTTTTTTCTTGGCTAGTTTAGCTAAAGGTTTGTCAATTTTGTTTGTCTTTTCAAAGAGCCAGCTCTTAATTTCATTGATCGTTTTTGTTTTATTTTTAGTCTTTATTTATTTATTTCCACTGTGATATTTGTTATTTCCTTCCTTCTTCTAATTTTGGGCTTTGTTAGTCCTTATTTTTTTTAGTTCCTTTAGGTGTAAAGTTAGATTGTTTATTTGAGATTTTTCTTTTCTTGAGGTAGGTCTGTATTGCTGTGAACTTCCCTCTTAGAACCACTTTTGCTGCATTCCATAGATTTTGGTATGCTGTATTTCTGTTTTCATTTGTCTCTAGTTATTTTTGGATTTTTCCTTTGATTTCTTTGATGATCCATTGGTTGGTTAGTAGCATGTTGTTTAGTCTTCATGTTTTTGTATTTCCCCCTTTTTTCTTGTAATTAATTTCTAGTTCCATAGAGAATATTCCATGTGCACTTGAGAAGAATGTGTATTCTGCTGGTTTGGGATGATTTGTTTTGCATATCTATTAAGTCCATCCGGTCTAATGTGTTGTTTAAGGCTGATGTTTCCTTATGGATTTTTTTTTTTTGTCAGAATGACCTATCCATTGATGAAAATGGGATATTAAAGTCTTCTGTTATTATTGTATTACTTTCAGTTTCTCTCTTTAGTTCTGTTAATATTTGCTTTATATATTTTGATGCTCCTATGTTGAGTGCATATATATTAATTTAATAAATCACTTAATATAAATAAACATAACATTGACATAAAAATGTTATATCTTTTCTCTGGATTGATACTTTTATCATTATGTAATGCCCTTCTTTGCCTTTTATATAGTCTTTGTTTTAAAGTCTATTTTGGGGGCACCTGGGTGGTTCAGTCAGTTAAGCATCCAACTTTTGATTTTGGCTCAGGGCATGATCTCAGGGTCATAGGATCGAGCCCCATGTGGGGCTCTGCACTCAGTGCAGAGTCTGCTTGTCCCTCTTCCTCTGCATTTCCCCCTACTTGCGTGTGCTCTCTCTCTCTAAAATAAGTAAATAAAATCTTAAAAAAAAAAAGTCTATTTTGTCTGATATGAGTATAGCTATTCCAGCTTTCTTTTCATTTCCATTTGCATGGGATATCTTTTTCTATTCCTGTTCTTTCAGTCTGTGTGTGTCCTTAATTCTGAAGTGAGTTTCTTATTATCTCTTGTAGGCAGATAGCTTTCTGAAGTGTTTCATCAAAACAGGAGTATTAGTACTGTCATTATCAAATTAGTTCCATTGTATAAGCAGGATTAACAAAGCCATGAAATCTATTAGAAAGTATTTTATGAACTAGTTAGCCTTAAAGAAGTGGGCTTTGATGGTGGGTTGAAAGCAGCTTTCATGTAGAAACAAGTTTTTTCATCCGCATGTTTAAAATCATATAGCTAAAAGTTATACTGGCTTTGTTTATCTGGACAATAGATATGTATATGAGATATAATAAATATATTTATTATTTTTATGTCTCACTATTTTTTGAGACCGAGAGTCACTAAATAATTACATATTATACACTGGATAAAAATGTTGATTGAATTAATGAAAATTAAACTGTAGATTTAACAAAATGATTTTTCTTTGAAGAGGATGCTGTATATAAAATAACTCAAAGGAACCCAACCAAGTCTGACTCAGTACTGAGTCCAGCAGTTACTGCAGGAAGAATTACCTATGATTAACACACCAGTTGATTTCAAACCATATATAAATTATTATATTTAATCATCCTCCCAGAGACTCTCTGAGGAAACTTTGTTTATGGATGGTTTGGAGGCCACATCCAGCTTCATTCCTTTCTGGATGAGCAGAGTAGAGTTTAAATTGATAAGGTTCTCCTCTGTCTCCAAGTCAATGAAGATGTTTGCTTTTCTCTAGAAAGTATTTTGAAGTAGACACAGAGTTCAAAGGAACTCTTAAGATTTTCTCACTAACCTCTTCAGTTTTCATGAGTGCAGAGAGGTTACATCTGCTAATCACAGTGCTGTCAGGCAGGATCGCTGCTTATCAGTTTAGTAAAAACATGACCATTCTTGTGCAGAAACACCTCAAAGATTTAATTATCCAACTTTATGTTACAAGAATGAAGGTGAAGATTACTGAGATAGTTGAGAGAAAAGTTACATTTCATCATTAGTCTTTCCACTCTGAGCTAGTCTTTTCATATTTAGAATAATGGTGGCTTATCAGAAAAAAAAAAAGAAAAAGTAGGATGGGCATGACAAAATCAAAGCAAGTTTTTAATCAGCCATATTAACTATTGTATTTGTAAAATATGGGAATGAGCCTGACTTCTGTCACTAAGAGAGGCAATTGGCAAGGGGGAAAATCATCCAGCTGTTAGGGTACCAGGGAGACCATTGACTGTGCACCTGCATCCAGCAGGTCAGTGCGGGAAGAGTCCAGGCATGTGGTTCTTGGTCCAATCTGCATGATATCATCAGATGGCTATTTCTCAATTTCCTTTGGTGTTCTTTCCATCTGTTTACTCTCTCTTGTTCTCCAGCAGTTCTTCCATCAGTGCTGTAAAACACATTCTATTGGCAAAGTTTATTTATTCAGATTGAGTTAAGAGATGGGATGACTTCCAATTTTTTTGAGCAGTGCCCAGATTTTCCTAATACATACAGGTAGACTTATTCTGAAGTCCTTTAGCTATGGCCTAAAGATCTCCTATTTTGAAATTCCTTTGGCATTATATCCAGGATCCAGAACAAACCTTGGTCTCATTTTTTCCTACTCCGCCAACTACAAAAGCTCTTCTGACCTATGGGTTTCTAGAGCAGACCAATGAAAGCTGAAGTACAAACTACGGCTAGTGTTTTCTAAAACAGAAAAGTGACTGATTTCTATCTTACTCAAACAAAATCACACATACCCATAGGCACCCCATTAGTTGCTGCAGAGTTTTCAGCCTCAGTGTTATATAGTTTGATTAGATAATGTGACTGTGTTGTGGGTTACATCCTGCATATTGTATGATGTTCAGCCACGTCTCTAAGCTCTACCAGCTAGAGGCCAGTAGCACTTCTCTCCCAGAGATTGTGGCAATCAACAGTGTCTTCAGACATTGCCAGATGTCTCCTGGGGTGATTTGTACTCCTCTCCCCAGGACGAATGGTTGAGAACCATTGGTACTCCTCACAGAGGTAACAGCATGGGTGAATGCAGAAATAAACACCTGTGGTATTAGTAGCAGTAACTTACTCCTCAACACACAGTGAGTAGATGAAATAGGAGCCCAGAGCTGGTGTAAAAAATGGCAGACCAGAAGTTTTTGGATGTAATCGAGTGTGTTTGCATTTCCATTGCTTAGCCCTACAAAAAACTATAAAAGCATAATTAATCTTGATTGATTAAAATTCACCGTCTTTGCTTTAGTTGCTAGGAAGCTAGAAATAAATTTGTAGCCCACCTCTAACGGCAGGCAGTTTTTGAGTAATAAGCTTATTCCTGACTTCACCTTATATGTCTACCCTTACGTATTTTGAATTGTTTAGTATGTATGCCTATAAGCTACCCCAATCCTTTTTGGAAGGAGGCAAGAATAAATACTTAGATACACATATAGTTTCATATGCAGATGAAAAGGATTGATTATACAGCTTCAAATACTCTACAACTTACTTTTATTACCTGTTATTGTTAAATGAATGTCACATTATTTCCAGCAGAGGTGACTTCGGATTGTCTGTTTCTAAAATCCCACAGAATTACTGCCTTGTCGACTGGGTTAGTCTGTCTTGGTAGTGTGTCTGGGCCTCTTGCAGACCTCTGAAAAGAACAGCAAAGAGGAAACTTGAAGTAAATGTGTAGAACATTCCTATAGGCCTCCCTTTGCAATAGTCAGTGATAGTGGTAATTTACAATTCAGTAGGTGAAAAGCAAGATTTGAAGCTCAAATCTGTGGTACTCCCCATGGTAGTGCCATCTTTATGGGGTTGATCTGAGAGGGCAATTACGATTCTATCAAAATTGACAAAAATCAGACCTCATGTTAAAATCAGACCTGAAGGAAGAATGAGAAGCATTGTTGTCTTTTAATAACATCGATGTTCTCTCTTTCTCTTTGTCCAAATGAAAAGAATTAAATTTGGTTTGGGTGATTTATTTAAAATAAAATATTGGAAGTAAGCTAAACAAACTTTATAAAGCCTTCATGCAAATGTTATTTCTTGCCAAAGTAAGAGCTCTAGCCTAGAGCGACTCTCACTCTGCCTGGGGTGGGCATCACAGGACTGTGAGTTGCGTGCCAGGAATGCCACTGTCTGTTGTGCATGCAGCCCTTGGTTATGTAAAATGTTATCTTACTGTGAGTTGGCAAGCATTAGGAGAAATCTCGACTGAACCACCCATTCAGAGAGACCTGAATCAAATAAATTCTGCGCTGGCAGAATGTCTGTTTTCAGACATGGAAATAATACTTAGTGGCAAAGTTTTCACTGATAAGAGAGGTGTGTGTGTGCATGTGTGCGTGTGTGTGTGTGTGTGTGTGTGTGTAGAGGGAGAGAGGGAAGTATGGAGGGAGGGAGAGACAGAGAAATGTTGATCATGAGAGAGAATTTAATCTCTTCACCATGTACAAGACCAGAGGCAGCAAAAGGCAGCCCAGATGTGGAAGCACAAACCCAGACCCCATAGATTCACTGAGCTATGGCTGTAGTAACATTAGCCCTGACCATCAGAGTCCCAACTCAAAACAGAAGCTCACGATTGTATAACACAGAGGTGGGTAGGGTATACTGAGCACAGATGTACATTTAATTGAAATAACCTCAGCTACATGTCCCACAAGTAACAGGAAATATGAGATTTCAGCAACTCAGGGTGCAAGGAGGCTCACAGTTGCCAGGTGACTTTTTAAACGCCCCCAGGGTTAGTTTCCAGCTGTGCACCACAATGGTGTGCCTGCTCCCAAGAGGACCCCTTCCTGCTGTGTGCACTCATCAAGGGTGCTGTGGAATTGCCCTGGCTGGTTTGGGCACATCTTACTTAACTCCCCGGGCATGTCTACAGGTATCTCCAATTAAGGAGTGCTGGTAGGAGGGGGAACACAACAACAATTTAACAAAACTGTGACCCTGGGGCCCATTTTATGAGAAATCTCCACTGACAGAGGTTCTGCAAATTAGTAATTCTGTGTTTGAACGAGGTTTCTGGTCCCCAAGACTGTAAGCAACTCCGGGTCCCTTAACACCAAGAGTCTGTCCTTAACTCAGGAAAGCAAGGAAATTTGAAACCAGAGCTCAAGATGCTTGTAGAATAAGACTTTGTGGTGTTGACTTTAGCCCTGCCAAGGAGGTGTTAAGCTAAGTGGCCACTGAAGTTTCTGCTTGAGCATCTGGTGGGGGTTTGTCACTGCTCCTGAGGCCCAACCAGCAGACACAGGTGGCAAATAAAACCCAACCGTGTCACATATGGTGGCTAGGAAATCCCACCCCAGCGGGAGCAGCATTGGAAGGGGTGTGAGGACACCAGTTTGTTTCTGTTTTATATGCTGTTCTGTTCTAAAGGGGTACTGTTACTTTAAGTTTTCTATCTGTGGGTTGACACAAAGCTGAAAGAGGAGCCTGAAGTTATTCGGGGTCATCTTTTACCGACCACCTATTGTGGTTCCTACCATGTTAGTACTCCTTAAGTTCTGACTATTTAGTTAACAATCCTCCTCCTCCTCTTCCTCATTACCATCAAATAATAATAATGGCAAGAAATGCAACAGCAATAGCAGTGGCAACAGCTAATTATTTATTTAGCCACTGCTGTGTCCAAGCATTGTCGTGGGCTAGCTCATTTGATCTTATTTATTTGATCCTCACGGCCCTCTTAGAGTCAAGTAATGTTACGAGCTCCATTTCACAGCTGAGGAACTGAGGCCTCGTGGTTAAGAGGAACGCCCAAGGTAAGTGTGGAGCCCGAGTTCCTACAATGAAATCTGGCCCCAGGGCCCGGCTGGAAGGTCTACCCCTGACTTGTCATTTGGTACAGTTTAATAACCCTTGCAGTTAAGAAGGGGAGAGAAGGTCTGGAGGGATTTGTAATGGTAGGGATTAGAGGCTGGAGAAGGATGTTAGGAGGAGTTTCCAATTTCAGACCGTTTCCCTCCACCCCACCCTGGAAGAAATGCCTGCTGGAGTGCCCAGGTTTTTGTCTTCCTGGTGACACCTTCACCTCTGCTCAGGTGCGGAGCCGTGGTAGTTGGTATGCTCTGTGCTCACTGACAAATGCAACTGGCTTGGTTTTCCATGTCCACTCATTTTTCTAGATATCCCCCCGCTTCTTGCTGCCTTAGGTATTTTCAACACTAAGGTGAAGGCCTCTCCAAATTTTCTTACTTACAATATTAAAATACATGTAATTTTAAACTTGAAATAACTATAGAATTTCCACCAGGAATAAGGAAGAAGGGCAGAGTTGCTCTGTCACTCAGACTCATCACCATTGCAGCATCATGGGATTGTATAAGTAGATGAACCTTAATACTGAGGTCAGCCCTTTCACTTCTCAGGTGAGAAAACTGAGGCTCCTGGTAGTATTAACTGAAAGACTGGGTGAGAACCTGCTCTCTCTCTCTTTTTTAACCTTTTAGTCCAGTATTTGTTCTAACTGGCCTCCCTGGATCTTTGTTTAGGAAAGTATTAATATAAATGCACCATTATTAAATCATTCAGTTAAAAGTTATTTTCTTGCTTAATTTTGAAAGAATATGTTTTGAATAGGAAGAGATATATAAACTCATTATGAGCCATCTGGTACATTTAGTCAAGTCTGCCATCTTGAATTTCAAGAAAGAGGCATATACCTAGCTTTGACTGAAGAAACTGGTGACCAAAACCCCTTAGCAATGGTATATCTAAAATACAGCAAAGTGACCAGACAATGGAGACTCTGAAACTAGTATTACACTTTGTAGAAAATACTGTATAATAAATTACACATTACTGTATAGAAAACTGAGGCAGATTTATTCCTCTCTGGAGGTCATATCTACTATGAGCAAAATAAGAACAACAAAAGTTGTTACTTCTGTTTCCACTAAAGTTGCTCCTATTGCCAGCAAAGATTTATTGAATGCAAGCGCATGTCAGTCCGTGTTGTGATAAACATTCTCCATGTATCCTGACGTTGAGCCCTCAAAATGATCCATGAAGTAGAAGCTCCATTTTACAAATGAGAGATCTGAGGATCTGAGAAGTTAAATAGGGTGAGGGCAGCTGATACCCTGCTCCATGAGACTCCAAAGCCAACACTTGTAAGAACTATTGCTTTCCATTGACTACATTTTTGTTTCAGAGGCTTGCCTCCAAACATATATGAAGTTTGCCAATTTCTTTTCTCTCTGCACAACTAGAGAGCCATTGTATTTTCTAACCTTTTAAAAACTTAACTACATTTATGAGGTCACTTACCCTCCCATTTCTTGGGTTACAATACTTGAAGGTCTAGCCTTCCCTTGGAGTTTGGAGAAATGACTCATTAGCTGCACTATGTAGTTCCCTTTGATGCGGAGTTTTAATTTATGAACTCTGTCATTCTTTCTTCTAATCACAGTCCCTTCTTGGTGAGTACTCCGCCTCTGCCGCAGCCACCATTCCACCACTCTGCTCTGCCCTTCCACGTCTGTCCTTAGAACACGTATCTCTTCGCCTTCTGTTTTTTCACCTTTTCACCCCGTGAGCTCATGGCTCTGCCTCCACAGCCCCTTCTATAGTTCCTCTCTCATTCTGGTTTCTGATTTCTGATTTCTGAGGACCTTAATATGACTTCTTGACAAGATGCTGATATGGTCAATCTCAGCTTCTTATTTTTTTGGAGACCACATTCTTCTTTCAAAGCACTGCATTTGAATTTTAGTAACAGTTGCTACCTTTAATTCTCCTAATTGTCAGGGTTGGGAGTTGGATGGAAAAATGACTGGCTGTTTCCAGCCTCTATCTGTTGACTGAATTCTGGCACCCCCTTATCCCAGCTGCACAGGTTTGGGGCCTTAATGTTATTTCTCATGCTCTTGGCATTTCTCTCCCATGTTGCTAATCAGTCATCAAGTCTGCTTGATTGTCTCTTTGTATTGTTTTTCTAATAAATAATTTCCTTCCCATTTCCATGGCAGCCAGACCTTCATCCCCTTGCCTGCAACTGACCTCAGTCTTTTCTCCTTCAGCCCTTCCCGCATGCCACTGGCCTTCGCAAGAACCTACACCGGCTGCCTTCACTGTCTCTCGGAGTTTCTCAGAGTTTGTTTTATAAAATGCTAGTGCTGAGGAAAAGAGATGAATAATATTTTCAAAACATGGCTCTGTGATTAAATACATGAGGGAAATGCTGGTTCAAATAAACTCAAATATGTTTCTTTGCTGCAGAATTTGCAGAGCCCTTTATATGCCAATGTGCAGGGTAAACTTTCAGGAGGGTGATGGAGTATGGAGTACCTCCTGAACTAATTTGAGCTGCAGACATTTTTTTTTTTTTAATTTCTACTTATTTTGGCAGAGCAGCGGGCAAGATTGATGTTTCATAGGAAGCACATTAAGGACTGTTGGTTCTTCGGAATACATTTAAACTTCTCAGGCTGGCAATAAATCTCAGGCCAATTTATTTAGACAATTTGTGTGTCTCACGTCTCCCGAAGTTACTCCCCACTCTGGTCTGATCAGTCTCCTGCTCTTCTTATACCAGCTGCCATGTGACTTGATGAACACTACTCTTTTGGCCTAGAAGGCTTACTCGATGCTAGCCCCAAATCTACATTTCTTATGTCTTTTATAGATGGACTCAACTCACATTGTCTTTTCAACAGATCTATGTTTTATATGTATGTTACAGTCTTATTCCGTCCTATTTTAGCCAACAGTGGATGTCTATTTGCTGGAGTCATATAACATAATTATAAAACTAATAATAACTACTCTCTCCAGTACTCTGGAGGGTGCTCTAAAGGAAATGGATAAAAAGCTGGTACAGACCCTGAATTTAGGAACTTACAATGAGGTTGGGGAGATGAAATATAAAATACCAAATAAGAGAACCATGTAATATAGTTTATAACTAACTTCTAGATAGTATTCTTAAATGGAAGTTGATGGATTCCTTGATCAGTCTTGGGACAGAGTGGCCATGAACCTCTGAGTTGGAGTGGATACACTTGTGTGCATTTGGGAAGAAGAGTGGCTACACATTTCTTCAGATTCCCAAAGAGCTCTGTGATCCCATCTAGTTCACAATAGCCGTGTAGGACGCTGTGGTCCAGGGTATCAGTGGAACCATCGAGTGATCATGAGGAAGGTACTGGCCTCAGAGCTGCAGAGACTGGGTTGGACTCTGCTTTTACTGCCTTTGGCTGCATGACCATGGGCATCATGGCCACTTCTCTGAACTCATTGCTGAGAAATTAGATTAATGAAATACAGTGTGCAGAGAAGTAGTGAGGATTAAAGGAGATAGTGAAAATATGGAAAACATCTGGCACGGTACCCGGCATGAAGTGGTCACTTTAAACGACTCTTCTTGGCTATTGCCGAGTTTATTCGTTTCCTGTTGCTGCTGTAGCAAATTACTACAAACCTGGTGGCTTAAAACAACACGTATTGTCTTGAAGATCAGAAGGTTGAAATGGTTCTGAATGGGCCAAAATCAAGGTATCAGCCAGGCTGCGGTTGTCTGGAGGCTCTGGGGGAGAATCTGTGTTCGTTTTTTTTGTTTTGTTTTGTTTTCTACCTTTTTCAGCACCTGGAGGCCACCCCCTTTTTTTTTTTGACTTGAGGCCCCATTCTGTCTTTGAAGCCAGCGATGGCAAGTCCAGTCCACCTCGCACTGTGTCACTGGGACACTTATTTTCCTGCCTTTCTCTTTCGTTTATGGGGACAATGATGTTTGTCCTGCCTGGATTATCCAGGATAATCTCCCCATCTCCAGGTCGGCTGATGAGCAACCTTAATTTCATCTGCAGCCTTAATTCCTTTTTCTGAGAGCATTAATTAATTCTCCAATTAGTTAACTGATTAAGTAAGAAATCCTTTTGATAACTTGCTGTCTGCTAGTCATTAGCTATCTCTTTTAGTGAGTTCAGTGTGGGCGGTTTTTTTCTACTAAAATGTATTCTTTAATTAATTAACCCATTCATTCAACAAATATTTACGGATACTTCATATGTGGGAGAGCAGGCATCGCTGATAGTAATGCAAGGATGAATCCATGTAATATACATGTATATACCTCCAATTTACATGGCAGGGTGCCAGGCACTGAGAACAAAGTTTACATATAAGGGTTTAAAGCCTGGTTTAGGAGTTAAGGATACATTCTAACTATAAGTTAGGGAGGAAGTTGATTTATCATAAGCCTGTGATGGGTTTGGAGATAATATTTTTACCCCTCAAACTGAAAAACATCATGTGTCTATAGCATAGAGCGTTTGAAATAGACTGTCCCAGACAATTTGAGCTCTGTGGTCAGTTTTGCCTTTGGATTTTGAGGGAAGAGAAATGTCTTTGGCTGAGACATTGGGAAGGTGCTATGGGGAGTTGGCTTTTGAACCAGGAGGTGAAGGATCCATGCACTGGAAACTGTGAAGTGTGGGACAGGTGCATGCATCTCTCCCCTCCCCCAGGAGCAAAGGTAAGAGATAGGGTAGCACTGGGCTCAGTTGGGGAGGTCCTAAATCAGCCATGACATTGGAGTTAGATTTATTTTAGATTAGATCTTGAAGTTAGGGGCTGCTTTCTTTGCTCTTCTGTTTGGAGTTGGTGACTATATGGAAAAATATGTGAGAAGAAATTTACATTCTTAATGGTATCTCCACTCAACTTTTTAAAAATGAGTTTTTCATATCTAGATTTGTAGATATGTAGATCTGGTTAATTATAGATTGGTGGAAAGAGACCCATAACCCCTCTTCTGCCCCCCCCCCACCCATTCACACAGTAAAGTTAGATTAAATTTTTACTTAAGAAGACAAAAAAGCAAAATCTTCTAGGAATCCAGGTGCCACATAGTGGAGCATCTCTTGGCCCTCAGGTCCCACAGGGCAACAGCTGTCAGGGACACCTCT
Organism: Martes martes; assembly: GCF_963455335.1. Taxonomy (NCBI): domain Eukaryota; kingdom Metazoa; phylum Chordata; class Mammalia; order Carnivora; family Mustelidae; genus Martes; species Martes martes. The sequence continues at coordinate 65,580,489 of NC_137899.1, forward strand.
GCGTGTGGCCAGAGCCTCTTGCATGGAGAAGATCAGTCCCTGCTGGGGCACTCATAGCCTTTTTACGTCAGAGGCTTACATCGTGTGCAGGGGCAGCATCAGGACTTGTGTTAAAGGCAGTGTGTCTAATCCCAGCCTTTCCTGGTTCTTGACTCAGACTTGGCACATCATCACGAATCTTACCCACCTGGGGTTCCCTGCATGGCCCAGTGACCCATAGTCCCACAGGACCTTTTCCTGTGATTTGTGTTGACAAAAGTTTAAAGCTGTGTTTTTTTTATTTGATAGACTTTCTTGTGGTTAGAACATTTCCAGACATGAGCTGATCTGTGTGGTGCTGTGGTACTATGAGTAGGAGAGACCATCCTCTTTGCAGAAGTAAAAGACTGAGGACGGAAGTCGTTTTCTATTTTTCAAAGTGATTTTAATGATGGGGGATATATTATGACATATTAAGTGAAGAGGAAATGAAATTCCAGTACAGAATAATCTTAACTGTGTTAAACTACACACAACACATGTGCATATACACGCACACACGCACACACACGCACACACACACCCAGCCCCAAACTGTAAACAGTGGTTATTTCTTGGTCACAGAACCATGAATGATACTTTTCTTCTTCTGTTGTTGTTTGGTTGTGTTTTGGAGGTGGGGGTTTGGAGTCTGTTTGATTTCTCTTATTTTCTTTATAACGTGGAATTGTGTAATTTTCCCTTAATTTTCTTTGACAGATGTTTTGGGAATAATCACTGCTCTCAGAAGGAAGGCATTTCATTAGAATAAATATACTCATGGCAGAAATACATGTACCTGATGAGGTTAGGAGAAAAATATCAGAATTACATTTTTAGAAGCATCCTGACTCTTAATTCTCATAGTGGTCTTATTAAAGTATATAACATCAAACCACTGTGTTTTAGTCCAGTATTTTTCATTTTTTAAGACAAATATTCGTATTCTAAAAGTATATCTAGACATTGTAAATAATGAAATGTAATGTAAATAATAATATAAATACACATAAACAATGAAAGGAAAAATATATGTCACACATAATTCCATTACTTAAGAGAAAAAATACTACTCTTAATATTTGGGTTTATATGCTCCTAATTTTTTTTCTGTGCTTAGACATTGTGTACATATAAGGAAAACAAACCAAAACAGCATTTGATGATTTAATTTTAAAGGACTATGAAAAAATATACCACTACTTGTAAATTGGAATTTTTTTCTCTATCCTCTGACTTATACATACTCAAACAAAATTAGTTATAGAACGGTCCATTTGTCTAGTTCTGACTATCATTCCAAGCTTTCCAGAAGAGTGTGACCGGACATCTGGATATTTTGGACTGCAGCTCATTTCACTGGGTCTGCTGGAAAAATGCGCGCGTGCACGCGTGCGCGCGCGCGCGCGCGCACACACACACGAGCTTACAACATTCTTTTGTGTCCCTTAAGTGTTCTCTAGCTCTTTTCCTTTCCAGCTAGGCAGATCTGTGTGACCCTGAGATTTTCACTTCAAGCCATTCTCCAGTGCATGTGTTCACTGTTCCTGCAGGATCTGGCACAGGGAACTTGAGGTGCCAGGAAAAAGGGCCAAGGTTTCAAAATTATTTTAGCTCGTGATATAAATGTCCCCAAATATAACACATAATTCTCAAGCATCTTCCTAGTCATGAAATTTTGTTGGCCTCTTCTATCTTGCTGTTACAGAGAAAAATCATTCTGATCTCCAAACCTCTCTCTTCTACAAGTTAGGGCCTCTTGCAAAATATCTTTGCTGACAGCCCTGTTACATGTGATTTCCCTAGCCTGGTCTCCCTGGATGTCCCTCATTGCTTTCTGCCCAGCTATGAGTAAGCTCAGGCTTCCCCAGGGCCACTGTAGGCAGTGTATTTTCTCTTGCTGCTTTGAGGATTTTCTTGGTCATATAACTGGCCTTATCTACAGGTGCCCACATTTTGACTCTTTTTTTTTTTTTAAGATTTTATTTATTTATTTGACAGACAGAGATCACAAGTAGGCAGAGAGGCAGGCAGAGAAAGGGGGAAGCAGGCTCCCCGCTGAGCAGAGAACCTGATGTGGGGCTCGATCCCAGGACCCTGAAATCATGACCTGAGCTGAAAGCAGAGGCTTAACCCACTGAGCCACCCAGGCGCCCCTCACATTTTGACTCTTAAGAGCAAAACCACAACAACAAAAACAACAGAAAAGCAAAAGTAAGAAGAAAAAGAATCACTCATGGTTCTGCCACCAAGAAATTGACAATTTGGGGGTGTGTATTTGTGCATTTATTTTAAAACAGTTAAGATTATCTGATAAACAGGAGTGCCTGGGTGGCTCAGTTGGCTGAGGGTCCGACTCTCAGTTTTGGCTCAAGTCATGATCTCGGGGTCGTGAGATTGAGTCCTGTGTCAGGCTCCCTGCTCAACGGGGAGTTTGCTAGAGATTTTCTCTCTCTCCCTCTTCCTCCGCACATGCTCTCTCTCTCAAATAGATAGATAAATCTTGAAAAAAGATTATCCTGTAGCAGAATTTTGTTTCCTATTTTTCACTTAATATGTCATAAGTGCTTCCTCAATCACAAACGTTATTCATACACTTTTTCAATGACTAGGTAATAGTTTATTTTATGGATTTACTACCAAGTGCTTAGCTCTTTGTTTAATTTTAAGACAGTCGAAATATCCATTTTCTAATGATGTATCCAGGAACAGTAGGCTTGTAGAACTGTGCTAGGGGAGGTAATGAATTCTTGGTAAGTGCTAACTATTACTGGTTTTGTTAATGATAATTTGGATGCAGTTGTCAGAAAACCAGGAGAAGCCATGGATTATCCTTGGTACGAGGGGAAGATTGCCACTTCAGACTCTGGGCAGAAGGTGTAGGCATTCCCTGTTCCTGATCCCAGCTGAGAGGAGATTTGAAAATAGGAGTATCTCAGCTTCTTCATTAATGCCTTGCCCTTTCCAGGCTGAGGTCCATCTGTTTCAAGCTCAAAGCTCAAAAGCCTTGATAGATTTTGGATTTTCTTGAGTATGCAGAGTTAAGAACTCTGAAAAAGCCCTTCTCTTGAATTTGGTGCATCTGGTGGTCATGTTAATAGTCTTTTTTTGGCGCATTATAGTATTAACTCAGAACTATAATTTTTCTGATGCCATTCAGTGTGTCCCAGAGAACTGCTTTGCCCCCTTGTCAACCAAACAAATACCATTTGCATGCCAGGGAAAGATTCCTTTTGTTAGACTGTGAGGGAAATGTGTGATAGGACAATTTTGAAAGCAGCCACATGGAGGAAAGACTGGCACTTACATTATGGAGTGGTTAGATAGATGGGAATCCTAGTTGGGGGTGGATATAAGATTAGAAAGTTGGAGGTGGGGTCCCATGTGAAGCAACAAACTGAGTATAATTGGAATCATAAGGGAAAAACAATCAAGAGAAGGACAAGAAGGGAACAGAATTGGAGGGCAAAATAAATTTGGTGGCTAAGCTCTCAGAACTTCTCTCCCCCTCCCATTTCTTCCACTCTCTTACCCCAAGTAGTGCCTTTGCATATTCCTTAAAGCATTTGCTCATTGAAACTACCCTACACACCAAAAACTGTATCTTTTTGAGTCTCTATCAGATATTGACAAGGAAAGCTTAAAACAAGTAATTAATTTACCAAATTCCAAATACATGTGATTTATATGGAGTCAAATGTACTTGACATATAAAATGACATAATATATCATAACATAAAACAACATTATTCTCCAAACACTTTAGAAATTAAAAACACATGTTTGTCTTGGATCTCACTGGTCCTATCAGATCAGTTGGCACATCCTTCCTCTGTGTTAACTTTTAATTCTTCTCTTACATGTTCTGAGCAGTTGCTGATAGGATAGTTTCATATTCTGAACCTGTGCTGGTGATGACTGGAAATTGATCTTTTTATTATAGTTCTTTTATCATGTGGGCTCCTTTATCTAAATGAATTCCTCGTTTCCTGGTTGTTCATGCCTCCCTGAAAATAGATAAAATATATTTACATGGAGAACATATCATTGCTAAATATAATTTTAAAAAAAGAAATATTTAATTTTCTATAACAATCTTTGAGGTGTTCCCAGTGTCAAACTTTGCCTGGGTTTTACAAATATTTGAATGAATGGTACTTTGAAGTGATGAATGCTTTGGAATTTCTTAAATTTATTAAATGATGGGTTTTACGATTTATTTTTATCCAACCTTGGATTTTGATAAACAGACCAAAATATAGGAATCTTGCACATGTAAAAAACATAGAGACTATTGATTTTATCACTACTTTATTTCCTAATGGTATTAGGTATGTGTCTATTTGGCAATTCTGTTTATTTGTCCTTAGTAAATACATGGTGTTGAATATAATATCTTAAAAAAAATGAGTAACACTGAGAATACCGTATTTCCACATTTTTTATATCTGTTAGATGGAAATAATACTATTGTTTTCCTGTATTGTCATTTACGTTGTTGCCTTTTATTCATTTTTGGTTTTTGTTCATATGGGTTATGAAGTAAGGCCAGTTCTGTTTGTGAATTATCTTAGTTTCATTTCTCTAACCCTTAAAATAAGAACATAGAGGCATATCAAGGCTCCAAAATAGAGATGGCTTAAAACTTTGGAAGAGTTATGAATAACTTTTCAGTATAAGAGCAGCCAAAGTATTGCCCGTCCTAGGATGTTTGGCACAGACTTTTAAAACAACCAAACATGTTTTTTAAGTTGATTTCCACTAGTGCATCTCTGCTAAGGCCCTCCCTTACCTGGCAGGTGCCCCCATCCAGGTTAATATTGCAGGGATCTCTGATGTCTTTTTGAATCCTGCGCTCGGTTTATGACCTGCTTTTGTCTCTCACTCATCCACAGAGCCCGGCGTTTGCACGGTATTCGGAGATCCCCACTACAACACTTTTGACGGACGGACATTTAACTTTCAGGGGACATGTCAGTACGTTTTGACAAAAGACTGCTCCTCCCCTGCCTCGCCCTTTCAGGTGCTGGTGAAGAACGACGCACGCAGGACCCGCTCCTTCTCTTGGACCAAGTCTGTGGACCTGGTGCTGGGCGCCAGCACCGTCAGCCTCCAGCAGCACCTGACCGTGCGCTGGAACGGCTCGCGCATCGCGCTGCCCTGCCAGGCGCCGCAGTTCCACATCGACCTGGATGGCTACCTCTTGAAAGTGACAACCAAAGCAGGTGGGCTTCTGTGTCCCTCTGGCTCTCCCCTCTGCCTCACCAGCCCGCATAGCCACACCACCCAAGCGCTCTGCTTCTTCCGTGGAGGGCAACCCGGAGGTGGCCGAGTTTTGGGACTGCAGGCATGGCCTCATGCCCGCTCATTAGGGTTCCGAGGGGACACCTCCAAGATGGCACAAAAGAGTGGGAGAAATTTGCACACCGTGGAGCCTTGCCGTCCAGTGCCACTCACAGCAGTCTTGCAGTCTGCTGACTTCCTCGTCCAGAATAGCATTTGTGCTCTCCAAATAACCTCCTCTTTTCTCGTGTTTTGTTGCAATGGTAGGCCCTTGATGTCCAGCTTGGAATTGTCAGTGTTTCTCCCAGCTCAGCCAGTAATGTGCAGTTTCACATCTGTGAGAAAGACTGTTTTCTTAGTTAGCGTCTGTCCCAGAAGGGGGGGAGTCCTCAAACCTAAACCACAAATGTGTGGGTGTGCAGGTAGGAGTGTACATGGCCAAGTGACCAGCAATCCTGTCCATTCTTGACCCTGGGGAAGGTGCTTGTTGAGTTGTGGATGGCTAGAACCATTGGCTCTGCTGGAGGAAGCTTAGGGAGCTTTGAGTGTGCTTCCCCCAGCCTTGGGTCCGTGGACCGGCTTGCCGCTCCCCTTTCTCAGCATCCCCTATTGCCTGCCACCTACTGGACTCGGCATTTCCCCTCCATAGACTGACACATCCCCCCTAGGCCAAACTGTTCATAGCTGCTAGCAGGTTACTCCTAGGGGCTCAATGAAAGCTCACATTCTTGTGAGCTACCTAAAGAGGCTTCTTAGAAGCAGAAGTCTGCCCTTCGATATCAGCCCGAAAGAATGAATTCAGCTCATTTACACCTTCGATTATGTCATGTCTGATTCCTTCCACACTGCCTTTGGTTAATCCATATTGTTTGTCGGTTTGATACTGAACTGCATGCTCTCCTGGTGAATGCTATTTCTGTCAGCATGACACTTGAGGAAATCAACATACTTCTTGCTTTTTATATTGATGAAAATGTAATAGTGTAAAAGCATCAATTACATTCCAGTTCCTTTAGATAATAAGGATCCAAAAGAGAAAGATTTGATAGAGCAGGCCCTTATGAGGAACTCTAGAGACTGTTCTCTGCTGTACCTTCAGAACGCTGTTAATTATTTCAGTTCAAGCCAAAATACATTTGACAAATTGATCTGAGTTTATGGAATGCCAGCTTAGCTAAACAAAGGCAGGAAGCCAAGACGAAGCCCAGGGAGTTTTTATTTAGAGAGCATAACATGGTTTTGGTGAGAAAAAGTTAAATATTAATGTATTGGAGCATTCTATAAAGGGAGAAGGACTCCCAACTTCACTTTGAAAGTGGCAGGTGTGAAGAGCTTTATTTATTCAATTTTAGAGGGATTAGTCCTCTTCAGAAAATTCAGACACCTGTTGTTTTATTCAAATGACGTGTCACTCTGTAGATGTGTAGATGTCGGCCTCAGCTCATTTCTTTAAAGAGAGCAACAGTTTGTGGCTCCCTGTCAGTTGTGCACAAGATGACTCATTATTACAGAGCGCTAATTAGAAGGACCTTGCTGATCTGTTTGCATCCCAGAGGAACACAATGGGTTCTACCGATATGGAAATTATTGGCTGACCCCAGCCCAACTTCCGAAGCGATCCTGGACACTGGAAGACTGCTAACAGTCTAGGAGCTTCAATTCTGTTCTGCCCATAGCTGGCAAAACCTTATGGAATAAGTGTCCTCTTGTCAGGATTCCACATTGTAAAAATGAGTGAAAGGTTGAGGCTGCTAAGAAAATAATACTAGATCGTAAACACCATAATTAGATTAGTGAATTTAACTCTTCTCAGCCTTGAACTCAATTTTACAATTTCCTTTCCTTTTTTTTCCCATGATGCAAGTAAGTTATGCGATGCCCATAATACCCAGCTGAACAATTTCCCATAGCATAAACTTTCTGTTTCCTAGGGAAGAACTGTATTCCTCTGGGCTCTAAACTTGCTTTGAGATTATCCTTGGAATGAAACGATTCCATTTCCGGACACAGGTCTTCTCCCAAAACCAATCTCAGTTTGTACTACCCCTGAGGGATATTTTCTTTTTATCACCTATTGATTGTCCATTTAAAATATCACAGTATATCCTTGGAGTGTTCTTCTCCCATAGATTATCTTTTTAATTTCATAAACTTGTATGATCAAAGGGTCCTTTCTTCAAAATAACAGCTTAAATTAAGCCTGCAGCTGGAGGATGGGTAATGGGGAGGAATGACTCTTTGCCCCTGTGGTTTCTGAACTCAGCACTTCAGGAGGGAATCGTTTGGCAGAGGAGCGCAGGTGGCTTGCTGTGTGGTGGGATTAGGCTGTAGTTGCTTACCTAATAACAACAGGGGTGGTACAGAGGGCACAGAGCAGGCTTAGTAGCTGGAGAAAGCTCTGCTCACCCCCATCACGCTCCGACCCCAATTCTTGGCAGTTAGTGAATAATTTAAAAATATTTCCTTTCTGCCATCTGTTCACTTCATCAACTCTACCTGAGAGAGTTACGTCAGATCCACCCGAAGGCATTAACACGTGGGAGTGTGGGTTTTTTTATTTTACTTTCGGTAGAGTTCTGTAGTTTATGAACCTGGAGACTACACATATTTTTCTTATTCTTTTTTCCTTTGGTATAAAATCTGAACAGAAAAACCATCCATTTTAAAGCATCATATGGATTTGTCTATGGATTTTGTACCTCCTCTGTCTTTTAAGGAAACACCAGCAAAAGTACCAAGGAGAACAACAAAATAACAAAACAAAGCAAAACAAAAATGACAACAAAAGAACAACGACTTCCTTCTCCCTCCTTCTCCCTGCCCAAAAAACTAGTGGTCTGGAGCCTGGCTACACATGTGAAGGGTAAAAAACAAGTTGGTAAAACATTCACTGGTGAGAAGGGATAATTGGAAGGTGCTTCCTGCAGTGGAAAGAATGTGGCTGCTGCTTACACCCCCAGATGGGACATGTGCTTTGGCTTTGGCCTTCTGACTCTGCCAGTTATTTCTACCTAATTTCCCATGCAGAGGAATGGGGAAACTCATCCCAGCTGTAGAAAGGGCTAACCCCAGCCCCTACCACAATGTTTTCATTTCATAAGATGCCTATTTAAAATATCTCTTGGAAGAGCAATTTTTTCAATTACAACTTACTCATTATTTTGCCTGTCACTATTGTAATTTACTTTGCATGGATTTTACTCATGTAGAGGGTAATGACAATCATGCAAACACGTATGTGTATGGTACACAATAGACAAAGGTATCTATAGTTGGGTAAGTCATCCCTATACAATATGAAACTTAGTATTGGGCACTTGAAAATCCTCTTAATAACAAAGAAAAGAGGAGGAAGAGAGAGTGGATTACCAAGTATTCCCTTACTGTGGGGACCATGTGTGTTTTTTTTTTTTCCTTTTTTTTGAATTACTGAGAAGTTAAGAGTTTTGAAAAGAGTTTACTAAAAACAGTGGGTCTTCATCTTCCCAAACCTGCATGGACCACCAGTCCATTGCCTGAAAAGAACATAATCATTGGCTTGTTCGCCGTGAGTTGATTTCTGACAAACTCAGTTGCCCAAAGTCTCTAATTTGTTATATCATTGTCAATAATGATGTTGGAACTCCTTTGGATATAAATTCTCAACTGTAGTGGCATTTGGAAGAATAGTATTTGCCTACTGTCTAGGAAAGAGATTTGCAGTTTGGAAAATTTTGCAACATGGAAAGTCTCTGGAAGTATGCTCTTAAACTTAGAATGTTATATGGAATTGATTTTCTTCCCTCATTTCTCTTGCTGGGCAGCTGCCTGGCTACAGGCTTCTGAGGTCATGTTTCTTCTATACCTTAGAGAGTGTATTACAAATCATATTATAGTTTGCTTGTCTTTTTTCAAAATTGTTATTTCAGTGTCTTGACTAGCATGAAATTCACAATTTCTTTGGCTTTGCAGATTCGTTGTGTCAATTTACAGGGTAATTGATTCATTTAGTGAGTATATACTATGTACCAGATAATGTGTTAGATGGTGGGCTATGAAGAAATATAAATCACTTTATAAGAGAGTTGTGGTTGTCGGAGGCGATGCCATTGTCTCACAGAGATCCATCAAGGAGGTCAGTCCAGTGTGTGGATGTTCTCAGTGTCTCCTTTCTCTGATCACCTTGTCCTCTTGCTCTACTCTCTTCACCAAATTACTCCTAAGAGAGACTTTTTTTTCTTTCAAGTTTCTATTTAAATTCCAGTTAGTTGACATACAGTGTAATGTTAGTTTCCATTGTAGTATTTAGTGATTCCTCACTTATATACAATACTCAGTGTTCATCACAGTGCCCTCCTTAATCCCCATCACCCATTTAAACTCCCTCTCCCCACCCCCTATCTTCTGGTAACCATCAGTTTGTTCTCTACAGTTAAGAGTCTGTTTCTTGGTTTACCTCTCTCTAAAGAGATTTTCTTATGACCTTCTTTCTTGCTTCTTTACCCAACTCTATTTAATTGCTTTTCTGAATCCAGCTCCTTCTCCAAACCAAGAAATCTTCTTTATCATTTGCCTTGTCCCAAGAATGCTTCCATTCCTTTCATTGACCATGCAGTGATTTCCTTATGGGCCTTTCTGTTTATTTCTTGGGAAACCCAGCTTTAGACCACTAGTTTATTCTATCAGTAACTCCCTAAAGTGGATTTGTAACTCTTTCTTGTGGCAGTTGTGTGGCCTACTCACAGGAATGCTATTTGGCTAGCCTTCTCTCCTCTTGGATCATGTTCAGACTTAAGGAATATTGGCTTTAGAATCCTACTTCTGGGCATTTCTTACTGATCTTACATCACTCTGATTTTGTCTTATGCCAATTTTACATCCAGACAAGATCCATTCTCTCCTTCGCCACCCCTTTCTACTTTCTCATCACTGCCTCATCCCCCAACTTCTGAACATCTTCTGGACATTTTCTCACCAGCCTAATCATGCAAGGTCTTCTAGGAGGAAAGTCATGTTGCTCTTTCTAGAAGCTCAGAACAGGCTAAATGAAAGACTAGAGTTTGTTAGAAACCCAAGAGGGTAAGATTTAAAAACACACGTGGGAAGATTTTCTCTTTTTCTGTTAAAAAAGGGATTTTTTCCTTTGGCTTGTCACTCTTAGGAGACAGTGACAGTGAATGAGGTGAAGTCCCAGGGCAGAAAAGCACACACAACTTGTTGTAGATATTCTCCTGGTGTTCATGTCATCGAACTGGTACCTACTTCACCCATTCTCCGGAAACTCAGGCACTGCCAAGGTATTATCAGGAAAGCAGTAAGAAAAGCTTCTAACGCACATTTGAGACATAAAGGAAAACTTGGACCAGGAGAGTGTGTCTTTTGCTCTGGTTTGAGTCTGAAAATGCTTTTAATAAAGTCCTCACCTTTATCTAATGGACAGCATCTACACACACAATATCAGAACGTACATGAGAGCATTTCTTCTTGACCTTCTAGTCAGACTGATCTTTGATGTATGACAAGATAACCTAGCTGTCCTATAAGTGACACAGAAATGTCACTATTCAGTGGGGTCATATACTGATGGATCTTGAAATCTTGGGCCACCTATCTGGAAAAAAAATGAATGTTTATAGACAAAGCCTCTAATATTTTAGATGGTCAGTTCAGCAAACCAGGAGGAGCCCATGTTCTCTACCTTCTGGAGCAAAGACTATTTCCTTGGTGAACAAGGTCGTTTTGTCCTGCTGATTCTTTCGAGCACATGAGGAATTTTCCCCCATGGCCTGGTAGCCTCCAGTGCCTCCTCAAATGTTGAAGTTTATGAGAAGTTCAGGGCTGTGAAGGTTGGAAGTGTTCCACAGCACCTCAACCCTAGGAAACATTGATTAAACAACTATCCTTCTCTCAGGGATGTCTGTAAAATGATGAAGAGGCAAATGTTTTCATTTCAGACATTTCTATACCAGTGTTTTTCTTTGAAGAGGATCTTTTCAGAAGCTATATATTTATTACTTTAATAATTACACTGTAACAGATAATTTAGTATTTGACATTTAGTATAATTACATGTGGGGGTTTGGATTAAGAAAAAATTACATTAAAAATTATCATCTTTGTTATCTTTCCATTTCCACATTTTACTTATCATTGGGTACATGAAAGCACAAGTTGGTCCAACACAATTACTATAGAGCAAAACTATAACCCTAAGAGGAACATGGTCAATGAGTGGTCCTCTACAAGTTAAACAAGGGTATGTAAGGTATCATATTTAAGGACAAACTTTATACATTTTTAAAATTCTGAGCCTCCAAAAGTGTTTCATGTACTATAATACAGCATTTAGTATGGTGAGATTAAATAGTAACCAAGAATTTGGATAGACACTTACTGTTCCTTGTTAGAGGTTAGTCATTTGTACTATGTAAGGATACATGTGCTTGGGAATTATTGGTGGATTTAAGTGTGGTTGATCCTCTTTTCTTTTCCTTCTCCTCTAGGTTTGGAAATATCCTGGGATGGAGACAGTTTTGTTGAAGTCATGGCTGCCCCTCATCTCAAGGGCAAGCTCTGCGGTCTTTGTGGCAACTATAATGGACATAAGCGTGATGATTTAATTGGTGGAGATGGAAACTTCAAGTTTGATGTGGATGACTTCGCTGAATCCTGGAGAGTAGAGTCCAATGAGTTCTGCAACAGACCTCAGAGAAAACCAGTGCCTGAACTGTGTCAAGGGACAGTGAAGGTAAAGCTCCGAGCTCATCGAGAATGCCAGAAACTCAAATCCTGGGAGTTTCAGACCTGCCACTCAACTGTGGACTATGCCACTTTCTATCGGTAGGTGCAGTGCTTTGGGGGATGGGTTTTGGTTAGAGACCAAGGATTGACTCAACCTTGAAACAGAGTGTATGAAATTTCTTGGCATACAAAACAGGGGCACCCAGGGCACATGGTAAACGCTTCTTCTTTCTTATGTTGGAGACAGATCTTATCTTGACTCAGTCCCACATTATATACCAAATTAAGAAACTGCAGGGAGTATTTCAGAGTTATCTCCTAGAGGTCATTCTGGTTTTTTTTTTGTGTGTGTCTGCAGGCTCACTGGGAAGCTAGTGATTTTTCTAGGTGTTGGCTTGACTCTAAGGTTGAGGAGTGCTTCCCAAATTCTGTCTGCACAGCAGTGGTACAGGGCTAAAGGGCAGAGGTGGGAATCTCAGATAACTCTGGCTGCCTCTGGGCATTTGAGTGAGCTTGGTTATTTGAAGCCTGAGGAAGAGTTCAGGTCTAGCCTCAAACCAGTCTGCAGGTAGAAAACAAGGCAGTGAAATGAGAATCCCTTGGGTCTTGGCCAACTCCCAGACTTTGCATCCAAAGTCAGAGGAGAGTAGAAAAAAGGCTCAAAGATGGAAGAAGGAAAGTCTCTCATTGAGAAAATGGATTCCATAATCTTTTCTTCCATGCTGCAAGGTTGCATTTGTGAATTGATGAGTCTGGCCTGGCTGTACTTCCATTTATTACACAGTTCCATGGGTTCAAGGGCTATGACTGTCTATAACTTTAACCACCGCGGGTGTGGGAGGAAACATGAGACGATGCAGCCCAAAAGGCCTTGTTGAAGTGATTTGCCTGTGCCTCTTAAAATGAGAAAGCTCCTGTGGTCTGAAGCCACAGAGAAGTTATTTTTACTCTTTAATTGCCACCAGTTTATTTCCCCTAGTCCTCGTTAAATGTGATCTTTTTTTATTTGATCTTTGGACATAAAAGATAAAATTCTATAAAGGCAGCTCAAAGTGGAGTGGAAAAAGGACTGTCCCTGTCATCACGCGCCCCTGAACATGGCTGCATCTGCCAAACCATTTGGCTCCAGCTCCTACGTTTAGCTTTTTCAAGCCATTTTCCTGTTATAAATTTGAATTCTCTGGGTTCCCTTCTTCCTCCTTCCTGTACCACCCCCCAGATCGACCCCACCCTTGTCTACTGAAATTGAAGGATCTTAATGTAAGACTTGGGAGTGAGTTAAACAGCTGGACAAACAAACCAGGATTCATTTGGAATCTAAATACCCATCACTCGAAGGTCTGAGGCGGAGCAGTAGAGCATAGCAATTAAGAGTTTTGTGGTCTTCTGGGGCTAAAAATCCAGCCCAGCTTTACAACCTTGAACAATTATTTAAGCTCTCTAAACCTCAGTTTGCTTATCTGTGAAGTGGGGATAATAAAAGAAGCTGCCTTAGGGAGTTGTAATTCAAATTTAGTGAGATTATGAATGTCAGTGTATGTGCTCAGCCCAGTGCCTGTACATAGCAAGTGCTCTGTGATTAATTGATGGCTGCTGTAGTTTCTTCTATTAATTAAATTAAATGGTAAACAAGTATAAAGACTTGTTTGGAAGCTCTTCTGCCCCATTTGCGGGTTTGAATTGGACCCTTCTCTGTCTAACATAGATAGGAAAGGTTCTGCTTCTCCCAGGGCCCCAACAGTCTACATCTTTGATTTTTATCCCATTTTGAAGGAGTATGTTGAAAACAGGAACTGGAGAGCAGGCCTGCAGAGATTAGTCCCTTTTTGCAAATTTCTGTTTCTTTTCCCTGGGGCGATTTATTTCCTCTCATGATCCCTGGACTGCAAACAGGAATCTGATGAGCACCTTGGCAGAAGTCGTGAGAAATGACATAGACACGAACAGAGAGAGGCAGAATGGTGAGGTGGACATGCAGATGCTCGCCTTCTGCCCTTGGAAGTTGCTGCCACCGCCACAGCAGCCCAACGGGGCTGCTTATTTGTGTTAGGGGCTTGATGTGCAGAGTCTGGGGTGTTTAGGAGAATGCTCCCGGGATCTCTGTGATGAGGACTGGAGCGCTGATTGTGGTAGCAGGTGAGCTCACGTTCGCTGTGCATGGGCTGGTGGCAGAGCACCCTCCCGTGGCCAGTCACCCCTTCCCGGAAGAGGCAGGGGAGCTCAGGAGAGTAGAGCTGGACAGTCCTGCCTGTCACACAGCCTGCTGACGATCTCATGCCCCAACCAAGAGTGTGTCTTTGTGCCTTTTCAAGTGATGCTGGCCAATGTTGGGGAGATCTTGGGTTTCTTCCTTTCTTTCAAGCATCCATGTGGGAGGAAAAAGAAAATGAACAAGGTCAACATGGGAAGGTAATTTTGTTCCCAGGGGATCTCCTGGGAGGACCAAATCTTAGAGAGGCTTTAGGAAGCAGTGGACAAAGAATGTGTTGAGTGATAGCAAGTTGGATCTAATCTCAGCTCTGCCACTCTCCAGCTATGTGGCCCTGGTGGCGGCTGAGGTTCAGATTCTTCACCTGTGGAATGGGTATGACAGTAACTGCCTGGTGGGGTAGCTCCTCTAAGGACTGAGGTCAACGGACAATGCCATGTTGTACATGGGAGACGGCCAGTGCTGGCACAGTGGCTCTTGTCCTGTGTCCCTTCCTTTCCCCAGAGAATCTTATCCTCAGCTCAGCCACTTGTCTTTCTGATTGGCGATCACTTCTCCTGCTCATATCATGAAGAATCGATTAGATAGATTCTCACTGATAAATCCACAGAACAATTTAAAAATGAACTGTTTCTCATTGGTGACACTGAGTGAGATAGTAGAAGACAAGACTCCATTTTGATCCTTTTAAAAACGTGTGTTTTGTCTTGTAAGAGTAATATATATGTTCGTTGTATGACAAATATTAAAGTGAATAAAGAAGAAAATAGAAATCATATGATACTTCACCCATGTAAATTTTTGTCCATAAATTTTATGTCATTGGTGGAATTTCTTTTTTTTTTTAAAGATTTTATTTATTTATTTGACAGACAGAGATCACAAGTAGGCAGAGAGGCAGGCAGAGAGAGGGGGGGAAAGCAGGCTCCCCGCTCAGCAGAGAGCCCGATGTGGGGCTCGATCCCAGGACCCTGGGATCATGACCTGAGCCGAAGGCAGAGGCTTTAACCCACTGAGTCATTGGTGGAATTTCTAAGATGAATCTGAAAACATAGACATGACTGTAGCTGTGACCTTATTTATGAATCAAGGATTTGCCTTGATACCGTGAAAAGTCATACACATAAATTATGTATGAATTTGATTCCTTGCATTTTCCCTTCACCCTCTAAAGAAATATGAGTATTTCCTGTAAAGACAAAGAATAAGGTCACATGACTACAAATGCAGCCTTCCAAGCATCACTGTGTTTGTGACATGGAGAAGGGAGAGAACAAAGAAGACAATTTCTCTGAGGAAATGGTACTCATGTGATAAATTCCACAGGGCAAATTCTATTATAAATATGAGATAGCTATTCTTATAAAGTGAAAATCATAATTCTCATTTCTCTGAGTAAGAGTTTACTTTTGAGATGTCTAGGATTTAAAACTCTTGTCTTATGTTGGTCTTTTGTCTAGTTCAACATTTTAAATAGTAAACTGTCTATTGTCTAAAAACTTCAAAAACTTTGCAGATGAATAAGAAATTAGCCAGGATTTTTGTTCTCTTTTGGGAAACTTTTTTGGTTTTTCTGATTTTCTTCACAAATCAGTTCTACCCATCATGGCCTCATTTGGCATAAAAATGTAATATTTAATTAAATATTAATTTAATCTTTGTGATCAGCATAATTTGGTTTAGTTCAGTAATTGAATATGTTTAGGTGCAAGATAATTTAACTGTGAATCACATAAAAATTTTAGCTGGCTGCGTTGATAATGTGTCTTAAGTCCTAGAGTTGCTAATTGTCTTCAAATTAGATAATTTCCTTTAATAATGTTTTACATTCTCCTTTACTGGTATGTTACAGAGAAATTCCTAGTAGCTAGGGGGGGTAGTGTACTGTGGAAAAATTGATGTGAATTCATTTGAATTCTATTTGGATTCATGCACAGACTCCCCCGAGGGAAATATGTCGAGTATGTTCACGCCTCTCTTCTCATGTCTCATGTTCACCTTACTTTCCTGGCCTCATGTTGCCCTCTCTATTCGTGTTCCCGATGCCAGCTGAGACATCCAGGAGGAATAGGCAGATGCCCTCCGCCCAATGCACCCCAAAGGTTCCCTCAAAATCCTTGGCAACCAGCATCAAATCTGCTCCGCACTTCCTGTCTTGGGCCACCCTGACGAGAAGCTTCGGGTAGCCCTGGGCAGGGAAAAGCCAGGAGGCGGGCTGGGCTGTGAGGGTCAAACTGGGGAAAGAGAAGACCTCATCGCTGCATATGAAACATCAGCAGTGGGCTTTCTCCCTCATGCAGACCCAAAGCCCAAACAGAATAGTTACAACAAAGTGTAACCTGCCGGCACAGCAGGGCTC
The DNA here is from genome assembly GCF_963455335.1 of Martes martes. NCBI lineage: Eukaryota > Metazoa > Chordata > Mammalia > Carnivora > Mustelidae > Martes > Martes martes. The sequence continues at coordinate 65,597,078 of NC_137899.1, forward strand.
TGAAGTCAGGGTGGGCCCACATTTCAGAGAAGTCAGGAAAATGGCTGTGAACTGCAGCAAAGCCCAGGCACTTACAGACCACAGTCGTCTCAGGACCGTTTTCCTCTCTCTGCTCTCCTTAATGGGGTATAATTCACCAGAGCAAAAACTCTGTTCACTTGTTCAGTTTGGGAAAGTGTCTGGGGAGTCCCAGTCTAGGAAATGTTCTTTTTTTTCCATGCCGTGGTTTGTACAGCTGTAAGGAGTTGAAGGATTGCCAGAGGATTCACAGATGTGTCCTTCCTGCAGAGGTACTGGGAGGTAGGAGGTGGGAGTAGCACAGGAGAACGCTGGAACTTCTATGGCACCATGGTGCTGGATATACAGGCGTCTGGGGACTGACAGTGGCTTCCTTCCAGGAGAAGATCACAGACTTTGGGGATGACCCACTTTGTGTTTTCCTGTGAAGGAAACTAATCATTTATTATAAAACAAGAGAAGAGATCAGGCAAGGAGTACAGGCTCCGCGTGTCTGTCTGTGTGTGAAAAAGTCAAATAAAACTAACTATAATTCTATAATTAAAATCAACTCAATCTTCCCTTGCTTCAGAGAAGAACATGCTGGGAACATTTCTGTTTGCTTCTTTTAATAACTTGTCTCAAATTACCGTTAGAACTAAGACCCTAAATCAAATGAGATATTCATTTTAAAGTGTGACATTATAGGCCTTTCTTTTTATTTTTCTTTTGGCACACCAAGCTTTTAGGATGATTAGTCACTCTGAATCTGTCAATAAGGTATGCTGACACCAGGTGGCAGTAGACACCTCGGTTATACCACCTATCAGCCATCAGCCCTTACAAGTCCACCCTTAAAGTTTAAACCGCTTTCCCTACTCATTAGTGCGCGCTCTCGCGCTCTCTCTCTCGCTCTCTCACTCTCTCTAACTTCTGCCCTAGGCTGCTCCTTTCACTGTATCTAAATATACAATGCACATTCCTGCCTCTGGGTCCATGTCATTCCCTTCCTGGATGCCCTCATTTTCTACGCTGATTTGAGCTGAAGGTACTGCTGAAGTCTCATCCCAGGCCACCGTAAGTGTTCTGTCTTTGGTTTCTTGGATATGCTGGTTTTGTTTCTCATTATTTAACATACACTCTGTTGCACTGCCATCAGCTCTCCAGCACTGAGTTTTAGGTTCACTGGGGAATGAGAGATGACTTTTCTACCCTTTTGTGTTCCACCCAGCATCACCCTGGGAAGTCACCCCTGGAAGGAAATGTTTCTCAGCTCCCTTGCTAGCCTTTCTCCCATTTTTATCCTCTCTGATCTATGATTTCTACTTCCCTTAATTCCAAGTCCATTTTAGGTCTTTATTTCCACACTCAGTAAGGCACTTATAGTCAGAGTGTGCATGCTTCTCTGTGCTATCAGGGAATAGATGGGTCAGGGCAGGCAGGGCCTCTGGTCCACCTTCCATGTTCCAACAACTGTCAGCCCTTCTTACTGTGTGAACCCATTGCTGTGACTGGCTCTGGAGCTCACGACTACCTCTGCCTACTCACAACTCACTTGAAAGCCGCTTGGAGGGGTGCCTGGGTGGCTCAGTCAGTTTAGCGTCTGCCTGCAGCTCAGGTCATGATTCCAGGGTCCTGGGATCGACTCCCACATTGGGCTCTCTGCTTAGTGGGGAGCCTGCTTCTCCTTCTCCTCCCCACTCATGCTTCTTTCACTATCTCTGTCTCTCTCTAATAAATAAAATAAAATAAAATCTTTAAAAAAAAGAAAGCCAAAAAAAAATAAAAAATAAAAAATAAAAAAATAAAAAAAAGAAAGCCACTTGGACCTCCCAGCTCCTCTTTAATCTCTCAGCTAGGATTTGGCCTTGCCATCTTCTTAATGCAGTCTTTTGATCCATAGACATTTCTGTGTTCATCTCTCTCAGTTGGTCTTAGGACTTTGAATTAGCCTGCTCTTAATGAAAGCACAACAACTGACCTCCAATGGGGTGCTCTTGCTGTGGCCAGCTGACCCTGTGCCCTGGCACCCCTCAGTCTTCTCCCTGAGGAGTCACGCCCCTTCTGCCTTGTTGCTGGACCTGAGCCTTCTGACAGGTTGGAACCTAAGCCTTGTTGTGGTTTTTCCCTCCACCTTACATCTGTTCTTTTCCATGTCAGCCACAGGTAGATTCTTCCCTGTTTGCTCCACCAATATAACCCAAAATAAAGATTTGCAATGGCCTTCAAAGTGCCTGGATTTCAGTTCAGAAAGGCCCTTCTTAGTCCAATTTTCTTGGGACCAACGGGGGGAAAACAAAAAAACAACAAAACTTGAGCACACTTAGAAAGGTCCAGAGGTGCTTGGGACATCAGCGTATCCAAGTCTAAAGTCATCTCGTGTTTAAATTTTCATATCGAAAAGAGAAACAGTATCCTTTAAAGAAGAAGTAAAGAAAAACAGTACTTATCTTAGCAGGTAGGTTACCCGCTGAGGAGACTTTGGGCCAACTGTACAGCTGGCCAACTACGAAGTAGGTGGAGGGAGCACAGCCCGTAATAGACAACCCTCGCCTTAGACCCCACCAGTTTGGAGGTATTCCCCAAATCACCTTCAGGGTCAATAATTTGCTAGAAGGACTAACAGAACTCACCAAACGCCATTATACTCATGGTTATAGTTTGTTACAGGGAAAGGTTACAGATTAAGATCAGAAGAGACATAGAGCAGGATCTAGGAGACTCTTGTCCAAGTGTGAGCCTCTGCTATCATTTCCTATGGAGTCATGCACTGGCATTAATGCCTCTTGGCCTCCGTGCTGCAACATTCACTCTTCACAGGGAGTTTCCAGTCAGGGAAGTTCATGTGAACCTTTGGCGTCCAAGGATATTACTGGGCCTACCACCTGCTACCCGCATGGCTGACTTCTGCTCTCCAGCTCCTCCCAGAGCTCATGCTGGTGCCTCTAGTATCCAGTTCCTCTGGAAGTTGGGACTCTTGTGATGTGGCCCAAAGCCTCCATCATAAATCACATTGTTAGAGTGGCTGGTATCCAAAGCCCCTAGGCAAAAAACAATACTCCCGCCAAGCAAGACCTTCCAGGGGCCTAGAGATCACCGCCCTGGGAGCCAAAGTCCAGAGCCAGGCTTTGGGCAAGGTAAATTCTTCACTGCATAACCTGTCTGGCTCAAGGTTAAATCTAATTTCAGTTTGATTTTAATTTTAGCTTTGAGTTTATTTTCAGCATAAACTTCCTGGAATCCTGCAGTGTTTCTCCTCAGAAAATTACATTCTGGGATGCAATTAAATGAGGCTTTTGAACACATTTGAATGAGTGTCATTGTCACAAGTAAAACACTAATTATTTTGTAGCACCTCTCTTGGCTGCTTAGGGGATGTCTTGATTAATTCTCGGTAAGCAGGAGGCAGTCTGCTGGAGCTTCCTTATAGTTTCATTGTTTATGAGTGTAAGACCTCCTCCATCCACGAGAGCAAGGCTGGTGTGGGTAGTGTTTTCTTTATTTCCCTGTTGAGCTAAGTGGGGCACTGAGAGATGAGGGGACTCCTTGGGGTCTGCCCATGGAGCCTGAGCAGCCAGCCTGACCGGACACCCAGCCCGTGTCTGCTCTCAGAGTCTCTCGATGTCCATTCAGCTTTTTCAAATATCCTGCTTTGCCATGATGTTTGGAAGAAGATTTCATCAGTTATTTAATTTCTTCCTTTTACAACTTTCAGCAGAGTTCCTGCTGTGCATCGGATACTGTTACAGGTTGGCGATTCAGTACTGAACAAGAGAGACCAAAGCTTTTCCCTCAGAGGACCCAGAGACTCGTGTGAGCAGAGAACTATAAATAAGAAACAAGGTCACCGCCAACCGTGAGAGGAGGAATGGAGGAGATAGGGCAGGCTGGGGGAGGCCAGTGTTGAATTAGGTCACAGGAAGAAGCTGCACGAGGAGCTCTCCTTTGAGGAGAGTCCATGGCAGGTGGGAAGGACTGGTGAGGAGCCCAGACAGGGCAGGGGGAAGGGCACAGGCCCCAATGCTGGGAAGGTTGTGGCCAGTTTGAAGACCAGAAAGGAGGCTGCCGTGACTCACACTTTTAGAAAGTGATGAGAGTTTGTAACTCTTAATCCCCTTCTGCTATCCCACCTTTCCCCCAAGCTTCTCCCCTTCTGCAACCACCAGTTTGTTATCTGTATCTGTAAGTCTGTCTCCGTTTCATTTTGTTAGTTGGCTGGTTTTGATTTTTAGATTCTACATATAAGCGAAACCGTATGGTATTTGTCTTTCTCTGACTTGTTTTGCTTTGCATAATGCCTTCTAGGTCCAACCATGTTGTCACAAATGGCAAGATCTCATTCTTTTTTATGGCTGATTGATATTCCATTGCATATCTAGATAGATAGATAGACAGACAGACAGACAGACAGACGGACAGGTAGATGGTGTATCTTCCTTATCTATTCATCTATCGATGGATACTTAGGTTGCTTCTGTATCTTGGCTCTTGTAAATAGTGCTTCATATATCTTTTTGGATTAGTGTTTTTATTTTCTTCAGGTAAATATCCCAAAGTGGGATAAATAAATCATGGGACAAAAAGTACAGCATAAGTAATATAATCCGTAATATTGTCATAGCTTTGTATGGTAACAGATGGTAACTAGACCCATTGTGGTGAACACTTAGCAATGTCTATAAATGTTGATTCTATGCTGTAGCCTGAAACTAATATAATATTGTATGCCAACTATACTTTAATTAAAAATAAATTAAGTAATTAAAAAAACACACACACTTGTCAGGGGAAGAAAAAAGTGTTGGTTATGCTGCCAACAACCACATGAGCTTGGAAGCTCATCCTTGCCCATTTGAGGCCCAGATGAGGCAGCAGCCCCAGCCAGCACCTTGATCACATCCTTATGAGATGCTTAGCAGAGTCCTTGTCTGGACTCCTGATCTAGAGAAACTGAGATAGTAAATGTGTGTTGTTTTAAGCCACTTAATTTGTTGTGTAAGCTAGTAAACTTGTTGCACAGCAACTCACAACTACTATATGTAGAAATCAATTTTGACTCATCTTTGGATATTGTTTCTTAAATACTGACAGAAAGTACGATATGAACACTTTTTTTCTTTTTTTTAAACCATTTCAGACTTTCCTTTTTTATATATTTTGATGTGACTCCCCAGTTCTGGGCTCCCTGTCCCTCCTCTGTGGTCCTATAGCACTCTGTACTTCCCTTATCATTGTAGATTTAACAGATGTATTGTAAGTGTCTTTTTAAAAAACCTTATCACTACTAAACCATAAGTTCCTTGAAGCTCCTATGTTTTTGTCATTATTGTATACCCAACACCTAAGAAGGAACATGGAGTAGAAATGTTTTCTCAGGTTCAAAAAATACATGTTGGTTGCCTAAATAGGGGAAAAAAATGAATAAACAAAGAAATATTTTTAGAAGAAGATTTTATATATTTATTTGCCAGAGAGAGAGAGTGTGCACACAAGCAGGGGCAGCGACAGGCAGAGGAAGAGGGAGAAGCGGGGGGGGGGGGGGCTCGATCCCAGGACCCTGTGATCATGACCTAAGCCAAAGGCAGATGCTTAACCAACTGAGCCACCCAGGCATCCCAGAAAGATTTTTCAATAAGTGATGGGTAGAGTGATACAAAATGGGTGTGGTGTAGTTGTCAGGCAGACTTTGGAAGCTGCATCAATTTCCGAACTCCTCTACTTCTAACTTGTGTGCTGTTGAGCAGGTTGGTTCACCTGCAGAGGCCCCGGCTGCCCTGTGTGGAAGAGGGTGGCGGGAGGACCTGCCAGATGGCTGTGAGGGTTTGTTAGGAAGCTTGCAAGAGGCACTTCACATGGATATTTACTCCAGGCCTGGGATATGGCAAATGCTCAGTCAGTGGCTGTTTTATTATTAATATTTTTTCATTACTGAACTAGAAATATGTCTTGTGTGTAGTTTTCCTTCAGTATAATCTATTTAACCTGGTTCCAGAACCTGAAAAAGTGTTTCAGTTTTATTTTCCACGGTCATTTCTACACCCATCTGGGAGAACTTCTTCATATCTTGCATGGAAATGGGTGCTTTTTCTTAAAACAAAACAAAGCACACAAAACCAAAAGCTGATTGGGAATTCATTAAAGTTTTCGCAGTGTGCTCTTTACAAATTATTTCACCTGACAGTACTGACCCAGAAGGGAGGTGAAAAGGGGACAATGGATTCTCTTAGATGAGTACTTACATGTGAACCGCAAAAGAAATTGGACTCATCCCCAGTGAGGGTACAGACTGAGAATGGAACAAGTTCACGTTCGTGTGTCTTGTTTTGTTCTTCTTAGAACAATACAGAGTGTGGGAGAAGAAGTGTATGCCAAATTCTGACTTTCTTCATACCAAGATTCTTTGCCTTCTTTAAGAGTATCTGAGCATAATTCAACCTTCATATGGTGATTCAAGGATCTGGGATATTAGTTGCACTTAGGAGCATCGTTCCAAGGAGACCTAGGGTGGGACTCCTAAGCTCTGGTTGAAATTTAGATCTTAGTAACTCATGTCTTCTTATAGCTTCTCCTTGATCTATTTCCTTCTCTTCTTTCTTTTTTTGTTTTGATGTAGGAAATAATGTTTGTTAATACTGTTTGCAAACTAGGTATTTAAAGGTTCTGAAAAAAGACCCAAGGCTTATTCCTATGAGAAAAGTACTTTAAGACACGGACTGTATTTATTTTACCCCCTTTCTGCCCGTGGTTACCAGACAGCTCAGAGAAAGTTTGTGATTCATTTCAACCAAGTGTACAGAACTTCAGGGCGAGGATTTTATTTTTTCAATTAATCGCAATTCTGGCTTCGTTTTTATCTTTCTGGTATTCCTCATTTATCATTTCATTTTATTTCATTCTGCATGGAGTTTTATAAGTGGATTTAAACCCTTTCTGGAATAAGTTGGAAATAAGTGACAGTGGTCATGGGCAAGGGATCTAGCACCTCTGAACTTGCAATGTTTTTCATTATGAAATAGAGCAACAGGTTGCTCATGAAGCTGGGTGAGGTTTCCACTGTAAAGCCCAGATGGAATGACCAAGGAGTCAACTTCTGCTGGCTGCATCACCAGCAAGATATTGTGACCTTCATGAGGGCAGGCCCAAGCCCTGTTGTTTCAGGTTGTCCTTAGAAAATCAGGATATACAGTTGGGGGCCTGAACTCCAGATCAAGAGAACCTGGAGACAGGTGTCCTCAGGCTTCCATCAGGCCACATATAGATGGGTTGGAACTTTGATATGTCATAAGTACATCTATGTGGCTCAATGAAACCATAGGGACAGGTGCAGAATCTTCTGAAATTAGTTGGTTTCCTGGCTGCATCATGGGCTTCTCAAAGGTGTCATGGTGGCCCACGTATGTTCTGGGAGCAGCAACTGGGCTTCAGTCCAGAGCGCAGGGCTGTACTGGGTCTGATGGCCCTCCAGGAATCTTTGGCTGTTTCCATCAAGTTGGCAAAGATTAAAATCAATGAAAAGTGTGCAAATACACAGTAAGAGATAACCTTTTGCATTCATGGATCCTCCTACATACCGTTCTCTATTTAAATGGAAATCTAATACTCAATCTTATTTTTCTTCTGGCCTGGCAAATAAAAGGAGTAGTAGGCTTTCACACACAGGCTTTTGGAGGGGGCAGTGTGTATGTAAATAAATTCAGAAGTGTGTATGTGGTGGGAAAAACAAAAAGACCGAGGGGCAGTTTAGTTAAAGAAGAAAATAATGAATTATTTTTTTATATATCCACAGTCCTCTTTTCTAGGTTTATTTTCAATTATTCATGTCTGGGAGTCAATGAAATCAATAAATAATAAATTAAAATGGATATATATTGTCTATTGTAAAAAAACATGATGATTTTATAGTCACTGTTGATTGATTAAATAATTCACTGAGCGCTGTTCAAGGTGCTGGAGATAGAATGGTGAACAAGATAAATGAGTCCTCTGGCTCACAGAGCTTGCAGAGTAGGGTAGTGAGTGAGCAAGCCAAGCAAACAGGACTGTAGACAGGGAGGGATGCATTTTTGAAAGACGATGTACAGGGTGCTGTTGGAATCTGCCAGGGGGTGACTTCCTGGAGGAGGTGACTTCCTAAACTGAAACCAAAAAACATATGTAGGGTTTCACTGCACTAAAAGAGGAGTGAGGGGTACTAGCCAAAGGAGCTTGCATGTTTGAAGCTGTGGAGGCCAGCAAGAGCCTGGCATAGCAGCTAGGAGAAGGCTATTCCATGGTGCGGCATCATAAATGATGAGGGGTGTGGACCATGAGTCAGGAGGCAAAGGCCTCAGCCAAGTCATTATAGTTCATGCCCCAGCATCCATCAGACAATGGAAGGGACACACCATAGTGTCTTTTAGCCATTACCTGGAACAGGTTATTCTGAGGAGTGGTTCAGTAAAGCTGAAGCTTTCACTTATTCATCATTCATTTCTTTATTAGTTTTTATACACCTCTTATATATTGGGTCATTGCTCTCAAACTTTAGCAGGTTTCAGAATCATTTCATGGGTCCAGGGCGGGGCCTCACGTGCATTTGTAACAAGTTGCCAGGTGATGCTCGGGTTGGGGACAACACCTGGGGAACCTCTGCACAGGTGGAGGAATTACAAGAAGAATTGCTTCCAGCGGTTTAGGGGTCCTCAAGGGACTCAGTTCTCTGAGATTTTGTCTACTCAACAAACTTTTTTTTTTTAATTATAGGGGGTGTGTGTGTGTGTGTTGTGTGTGTGTGTGTGTCTTCTACAGTCTATCTCCAAGCATTAGAGTTGAGAATGTAGAGTGGGTCCATGGTTAGGGGAGTAAGAGCTAAATATATGCCCACTTAGACCAAAGTGGTAATGGGAGCTCAGTGGCATTTTTTTGATGTGTAGTTCAAAGTACAAACACCAAAGCAGATCTTTTTATGTCTTTTTCGGTGAGTGAAATGGGACTGGTCTTACTGCCTCCTTGTTCATAAGGCCAAGCCAAGCATAAGTCCTGGATTTGCTCTGCTGGGTTATTTGTGAGTCAGAATTAGAATCCAGAGTCAGAGTTCTGATCACTGAGATGTTTTCTGCTGAGAGCCCAATGCAAGGAACCACCCTGGGCACTATTAGAGGACCCAAGGCCGGGCCAGTGAGGTGGAAGGGAGGGCCGAATACAGTGCAGCTTTGTTGCTGGTCAGGATCAGAGCCCAGGGTTCCTGTGTAGCGGCAGGGCTCCCAAATCCTCTCTTCCCCCGTGTCCTCAGACAGGCCTTGGAGACAGGGGCCAGGACTGTGTGCCCAAAACGGCTGACAGGATGTATCTGTAAAAATCTGTTTCCTCTCTACTGGCATTAGACTTTTAAAGAGACTGGTCAACCAGCGCAGAGAGTAGAGAAATAAATGCTTTGCAAGGAAATGGGGAAATCTGGTGGCGATACTGGAATTAATAATTCTTTTAACATGAAAGAGCTGTTCCCTATGATCTTTACTGTCTTACCTAGTGTTTGGAGTTTTAAAAGAGAGAGAAGACAAGCTGGTTTGTTCATTGCATCGCAAGCTAACGGCCCATGTGTGAGCTTAAAGGTAGGATGCATTTGAGCTGCTCAAAGAGTACAGGCCAGAAGACCTTTCAAAGCCCCCGAAAGCTTTTCCATATGAAGAGGAAACCAGGAAATTGGAGTCTTCGTTTTGTCTTTGTGATCAAAGCTGGGAAGGAAAGATATTAAACAGTTACTGACCCATAGTTTTGTGGCCACCGTTAGGATTTATTGGCCTCAATAGCAAATAAGGGCTGCAGAAAAGCTGAAGTTGGTATTTACTTGAGGAGATAAAAAGCTTCAGATCCAGAAGCTGTCTGAAAACAGAGGGCTCTATTAATATAGATAATGAGTCCGTGGGCTTTGGCGATAAGAGTACCAGCAACTGTGTTAGCTGACATTGATTGACATGCGTTACGGGCCAGAAAATCTGGGGGGTCTGATAATATATTAAGACATTAATAATAATGGACAATGCTACCCTAACTGGAGGAGTAAGAGCTTACGTGTTGGAGTGCTCACAATGCGCCAGGCAGCCTCTGAGGTGGTTTTGCCTGCATGTAGTGTTCCATCTGTGTGGATGAGAAACAGGGGCGTAGAAGAGTCAAACATACCACCCCAGGTCACCAGGCAAAAAAGGAGGCAGTCAGGACTTGAAATTAAATCTGTTGTGAAACAGAGTTTATGCTTTTGACTGTTACCATCATAATCTGATAATAGTTCCTCCTCACCACCTGTTCTCGACCCTAAATTTTCTTCATTTGCTTTTCTTTCTTTCTTTCTTTCTTTCTTTTTAAAAAAGATTTTATTTATTTATTTGACAGAGAGAGACACAGTGAGAGAAGGACTACAAGCAGGGGGAGTGGGAGAGGGAGAAGCAGGCATCCTGCTGAGCAGGGAGCCGGATGTGGGGCTCCATCCCAGGATCCCGGGATCATGACCTGAGCCGAAGGCAGATGCTTAATGAGTGAGCCACCCAGGTGTCCCTTTTCTTCGTTTTCTCAACTGAGCTAAAAAACTTGGATTTTGAAAATGTTGCATACACTACAATTTATTTTCATTTCAAAGGGTGTTTTTTCTTTTAAAATATTTTATTTTCTTTTAAGCAAAGTTATCTGCTCAGGCTTTGGAAGCAATGTGTTATAGTTTATTTTGGCTGAATTTTAAATAAACCAATTTCATCCTATTGGTCTTTTAAATAGAAATATATGAATTTCAAAATGGTGGCAGTTTTTCTACTCCCAATTTTTTTCTGGTCCACAGTATTAATTCTAGCATGAAGACATACCAATGCCCAATCCCACTGTGAAAGACTGAGTTCATCATGGAATGGCAATGCTTCATTCCAGTGCTTTACACCTATAAAGCGGTTCTAACTTTTTCATCTTTTTTCTTCTGAGACTGTTTAGAAGCAATTTCTACAGAAAGAAACTGATTTTTATTTCACGTCTTGCTTAAGATGTTCCAATTGATGTGATACTGGTAACTCAGTGATTCTGAACTTCTGGGAGGCCACAGTCCTTGTTGAGAATCTGAGGAAAGCTAATCCTTTTTCGAGAAAAATGTGTGCACACTTGTGTATATGACAGGGAATCATCTGTGTGGGCATCAGTGGACACTGGGTTAAGAAATCCTGCCTCTTTCCTCCCTCCTTCTCTCCCTTCAGCTCTTTAACCAATATTTTTTGAGCCCTGCTAAATGTTAGGCCTGGTGCTGTGTGTTGGGATTACAGCAGTGAGTGAAATAGACATGGCTCCTGTCTGCATGGGGCTTATAGTCTCCTAAATGAGAAAGATAGTAACTTAATATCCTCACAAATAAGTAGGCTATGATATGTATGTGGTACAGAGGAATGCTTTGGTGTATAAGCGGATCATTTCACAGGAGGGTCAGACCCAGTAGGGGCATGTGTGTGTGTGTGCTCGCGCGCGCACGCACACACGCAGAAGAAGAGGGAGGCACCTGCATCATACAGTGACTCCCTCTCTCTCCCCAGGAAATGCTACTTGAGTGGAGAGCAAAGGGATGGGTAGCAGTGAACCAAGCTAAGAGGCAGGAAGAGAGGGGCCCAACCAGGGAGTATCGTGCCACATGTATGCCCCACTGAAACGCTGATGTAGCCAACTCTCGGAACTACCTCCGTGTCTGTCCTAAGGAGCTCTGTGTACTTCCTGGGTTCTTCTCTCTGTGTAATAAATTCCATGACACAGAATCTCACCTGTCAGTGATTCAGTCATGTCATGGGTCGAATCATATTCCTTCTGAAGATAAATCCCTCTCATGGAGCTTTAAGATGGGTTTTCTCTTCACCCTCGAGGAAGTCCATCTGACTAAACCTGTTCTATCCTGGTCAGGGGTTTACGTCACTTCCTGCGATATGCTTGGAGTCTGGACCGTGTTCCTTTGCAGCGCCCATCTGGAATGATGCAGGCACCCTCGCTGCACGTGTGGGTACACGTACAGATGTGTACATGGGCCATGGCCATGCTGTCAGCACACATTTGTGGGCCGTTATGCCGGCTCCAGCTCCAGACCCGTGTCATTCTTTGTTATCCTTGGGCTGGCAGCACTGGGAGCTTGTTCAAAGTACGGCATCTCAGTCCCTACTTTCACCCTATGGAAACAGAATGTGCCGGTTCCTTAGGGTTCCCACACGATTTGTGTGCACATTGGAGTGTGATCGGTGCTGGTTTGGTTTTCTCCATTTCCACTCTGACCTACTCTGTACCGTGTTGTTAAACATTTTAGTCTCAGTGCTTCCCTGAAAGGCCTGATAACACATTGAAGACTATAAGTATCTATACTTTAATAGAATAATTTCTTTTCCTATGCAGAGAAAAGGAGGAGTCCAGGTCTCTGTTTTGTGGGACAGTTGGAATTTGACTCAGGGGCGGACAGTGCACTGTCACACTCTGCAAAGGCATTTCACCCATTCATAGGTTGGTCACTTGTTAGTTACTGGCCTTGTTCTTCATTATTTACATCAGATGGAAAGTCTCTTAACAGAAATTTTCGAAGTGGTTGGTGATGCTGAAACAACAGTTTTACACCAGTCAGTGAAATAACTTCTATTTGTGAGTTGTAAGGTCATTTGTGTTTGCTTCATGCCCTCTTAGAAGTGTCTTCCCAGACACTGAGCCACAAGATGACATCGAAATGCAGCCCAGGCATCAGCCTCGCTCATGCATTTGGCCTGGCTGGCCGGCCACATCCCCACTCCCCACTGGGCCCATTCCTGCCTGCTCTCTGATTCCCAGGCTCTGTCCTTCAGTTCTTCATAATAGTTACTCATTCCCTACCTTGCTGGGCCAGCTAACCACCCATTTTGCTCCATTTTTCTTTCCTTTCCCTTGGTTTTTGCATTGCTCACTGCTTTGGGTAAGAGACCCTTCCCACAAGAGTTTCAGGCCCTGGGCATCCCTTGGGCCATGGAGGACCACAGCTTGGGAGAGTACAAGAGCCCGTGTATTCAAGTGGCAGGGTAACTTTTCTTTGTACTTCGATGGCATCCTCTATTCCTAAGTTTTAGCTGTCTTTGATTAAGTTTAGCTGATTAAGTTTGCTTACCTTGTATGAATTCGATCTTTTTTCTTTCTCCAGTGGCATTTAAAGAAAACCCCACTTAAGCTAGTTTCAATAGTAATGTGTTTAGTCTGTAAAAACGAGGATTAATTGACTCATGAAACTGCAAAGGGTATTTTCCTTGTTCATTCATGGAAAATGATCCCAGGGTCCTGGGATCGAGCCCCACATCGGGCGCTCTGCTCAGCAGGGAGACTGCTTCCACCTCTCTCTCTCTGCCTGACTCTGCCTCCTTGTGATCTCTGCCTGTCAAATAAATACATAAAAATCTTTAAAATAAAATAAAATAAAATAAAAAAATGAAAGAGGTTACCAGAATTTATGCTTTCTCCAGTTCCTGCCACAGTCCCTCCGTGTTGCAATATAGTCCCCCCCACCCCAAATTCTTCTTGCTTCGAACTTCAGACAAATTATGTAGACAGGGGTGAGTCTCTTCTCCGCCAAACCCCAGCAGGTCTCATGCACCTCCTTGCTTCTGACTGAGTCTTGTGCCCATCTCTAAAACAATCACCATAGTTGGGAAGATCACATGAGTTGATTCACTTAGACAAGTGGTTCTCAAAACTTTGGAGGCTCCTCTGGAGGACCCACCCAAACACAGATTCCTGACCCCACCCTCAGAGTTTCTGATTCAGCGGGTCTGCGGTGGGATCTGAGAGTTTCTAATGAGTTCCTAGGTAGTGCTGATGCCACTGGTCAGAGGACCACACTTGGAGAACCACTGGTTTAAACCAATCAGGGGCTCATCATGTAGATGTGCCAACGTAATTCAAGGTGCTCTTTTACCTGAGGAAGGGAGATGGCTATTTCTTCCGTTCCCTCTCTAGTATACTTGCACCCCTCTTGAACCACAATTCCTGCCAGTGTGTCATAAGGAACACCTCTACAAGGGACTTTTTTAGGCTCAGGGAATGTGGCTATGACCAGACAGAGTTTTTATTCTCATGCCTGGAGGGGTGGTGAGACTGGCAACAAGAAGCAAATACGTATATAATATATGAGGTGATTTCATGTGCTGCAAAGGAACAGAGAGCAGGGAAGGACATGGAGAACGATGCCAAGGTCTGGGGGGGTGTTTCTTGTTAATTTGGTGAGGGAAAGGCTGTTAGATAAGGTACCATCAGAGCTGAGACCTGAAGGCAGAGAGGGAGTAAGCCTTGCCCCAATTTAGGAAAAAGGCCTTCCAGGCAGAGTGCAAGGGGCTTGGAGAGACTGAGGAAGTCACTGTATCCAAGGCAGAAGGAGTGAGGGAGAGAGGGAGAAGAGGTACAGAAGCATAGGGCTTTGCAGGCTGTGGAAAGGGCCTTGGGTTTTTTTGCTGTGACATGAGCAGCACCTCTGGGAATAGGGACTTGAAATATGATAGAGTAAACATGGATGTTGAGAGAATGAACTGTGCCCTTACATTCAGTTAGTGTCCAACAACTGAAAATCCAGAATGGGGCTCTAAGTGCACGTGGCATTTTTGCTCCCTACCCTCACCATTTCTCGTCACCATATATTTTGAAGCTCAGTTATCTACATAGGAAAGGAGACATTAGCTGTCTGTCTTCTGGTCAGTGCCTCTTGATCCTCTGCCTGAGTTCCTTTCTAGTTAAGCCGAATATAAGATTGTTTTCTTCTGAATGTAAGCTCTGAACGATAACCCACCATCACATTAACTTGGAACTCCACCATTTCTCCCATTCTTACTGCAGGCACTGGGGAGAGGGATTCCTGTTGAATTGTGCTTGGAAAAATTTTTTGGAAGCACTTTGATTTTTTTAAAATAACTTCTCCTCAAAAGAAAGGAAGAAATGAAAAATTGGGTCTGATTAGAATGCAGGTGTCACAGAAAGGTGACATGTTTAGAGGTCTGCAGGACTGCTGGAATGGGAGGCCTCTTGGGACCTTCAAGAGAATAAATCGTGAGGGCTGATTTTAACAATAAAGCTGTCCCTGTCTCCCAGAGGGCAGGCTTATCCAGGGGGCTCTAAACTCATCCAGAAGCTTGTGGTGCTGGGGCCAGCCGTGAGTCCTAGTGTATGCCATCTGTGGTGCTCAGAAGTGCTTAGTGACTCTATCAATTTATTCCATCAAGTTCATGTTCCAGAGTGTGGTTGTCAAGGCTCCATGCCATCTGGAAATACCTTACGTTTTGAGATTTGCTCACTTTTACCTACATTCTATTCCAGCCAATCTGGCAACCCCTGAGTATACTTGGTACTTTCCCATGAACATGCCTTTGTTTTTGTCTGCTGTCATTTGCTGGGACTGTCCTTCCCAGCTTCTCCCTGTTCCAGCCCAGTTTAAGGACCTTTCCTTCCTAAAAGCATTCTTTTGAGCTAAAATTGATTCCTCCTCCCCTCTGCTTCTCATGCCGTGGTTGTTCCATTTTATGCACTAATTCTGTTTGGTCTTGGATATATTACCACTATTCCTCTACAAGTTCTTGAGGGAAGAGGTCATTTGTCATTCAGGTTTATGTCCCTCTCAAACACCTACCACACCCCAACATATGACAGAGGGACTCAGAATTCTCAAGAAAGGCACAGTGAGTTGCACTAAACTGAATTCTGGCTCTAGGTGAGTGATGGTAATTCTGGGCCATTTTAATCCTGGGGCTTGCCAAGCAATTTTCTTTTCTCCTTTTTTCTTTCTTTTTCCCTCCTTCCCTTCCTCCCTCCTTTTCTCCTTCCCTCCTTCCTCCCCTCCCTGCCTTCCTGCCTTCTTTTTGTTTTCTTATACAATCTCTCCTTTTCTTTTTTCTCTTGGGACATGTGTATTACATGTTCTGAGTGCTCAGGACCACTTTCCCTTTTTTTTCTTGAAATTTCTAGAACTGTTCTAGAAAGAGAAGTATGGTTCAACCCAACCAAATAGTCTGCCTCTGGGGTTGAAGTATAAGTGTGCAGTGGTGTTTGGGGAGGCCCAACAATGAGCTCAGATACACTCTGCTCACTCCTGCATATGCTTAGTTCCCTGGCTCCTTGTGGCAAACTTGTCTTCCCTCCCTTGGCCCATTGCCTGGGTGGGAGAAAGGACATGAGATGTTACCATCAAGGGTCTCCCAACCTGAAAAATTGGAGTTGGGTATGCTTAGAAACACATTTCATATTGGAAAGGAGAACAGAGAGGGTGGATATGTGCATGGCCTCGGGGCTGTGGGATTCTTAGAGATGTCCCTTACTACATCCATGTAGCTTGATTTGTTTTCTTTTGTTCAATGATCTGTCTTCTGGATTTATCTTACCTATAAATCTCCTCCTATGTGGAGAGATGATTGGCTAGGAGTGTGTACTTTGAATGAAGGAAGGAGGTACGTGTCTTCTATAGAGGGGAGAGGGGCAAATAATACAGTATGCCTTTGTGTCTGTGGGCTCTTTGCTCTTTGTGAGTGTGTTGGTTAGAGTCATTTTCATTCCTAACTGCCTGTCTTTTGTGAATCTCTTCTCACAGATGAATTACAAGTTGAGGCATGTTGTGCATAATTGGCCTGTCAGGGCCGTCATGTCGTGTGAATTCTGAACACATTCCCATACGTCTGCAGAGGCTGGCACCAGATTGTGAGCGTGCCACTGGAATAATACACGCCTTCTTGTCCCACTTTGGACTTTTTCTTAAGAGAGGCCTGAGAAGACAGGTTCAATTTGGGTTTTGTTCTTCTTCCCTCAAGATGACACTGGAAGGAAACTAAAAGCACCTGAGGACCTGTCAAAGTCAATCATATTTATGCTTAGTAATCAGGTTCACCACAGAGGGCTAATCAGTAGTGTCTGGACTCACCAGTGATGAGAACAGTTTGATCTTTGATGCACAAGTCGAGTTATTTTTCCAGTGGAAGATGAAATAATTTGTGATATGTGCATTCCGCAGTGAGGATGCAGTTGGTCCCTTTGTAACTTCTATAGTATGAGACAATTTAAGGGACAAAGTACATGTTTACTTTGCAGTTCTATTTAAGAAAGGTGACTATGTCCTCTCTAAGGGTCTGTGTGCCTTGAAGTGAGTAGAGTAACTGTCTTCCATGAGAATCAGAGATACTGTTTCATTCAAGCTAACATTGCCTCTGAGCCAAAGGAGCATTGAGACAATTCTCATTGCTGACCTTTAGCAGATAAGGAAAGGGGAGTGATTAGATTGCAGACCTATTTTCCAAAGGTGGCCCAGTCTATGAGAGGCACATAAGCATTGGATTGATATTCAGGCCTTCAGTGTCCAGTATCTTCCAGAAGTTATTGTTGATTCTTATCAATATAATACTCATGTGAACCTGACCCCAGGTGCCATAAGATTACATACCCAAAGCTTATGCCAGCTAGGCTTAGAGGGCTTAATTTCAAGCCTGGGTGGGAACAAACAGAATGCAATCTTCTGTTAGGAGCACACTCCACACACTTACAGACAAAAATACCCTAGAAAGGGGGCCCTACCTTTCTTATGTGCTCCTGTTGGTTCATATTTTGATTGGGAAAGGCCTTTGGTCTTTTCTGCTTGTAACCTTGTAGCATGATTAGGCATAATTGACTCCATCTTGCTTTTCACACCCTCTTCTGTCAGTTACCACGTCTGCTGATTTATCTTAAGAAATTATGTACATACCACTTCTCCTTTACTGGCTCTATGATTGGGTGCTTTCCTTGTCTGTGAAATGGGATGAATAAGAGCTCTACGTTGGGTGGTCGTTAGAACCCAATTGGACATGAACACAAAGCATCTAGGCATAGAGCACGTGTGTAGATAAGGCTTAGCTAGAATCACTGCCCTCCACTCCCTGCCTTTCTCACTCACGGGCACAGTGAGGCCCTCATGTCCACGAGCCTGCACTACTGCCCCAGACTCCTCACATGTGGCCCCTGCTAGACTCTGTTTTCTCCTCTAAAGCTCTCTGCCTGCTGAACTCCACACACAGGTGCTGCTTTTGATCTCTGGTATTCTCATCAAAATTCTTAAGTGGCTCCTTACTTGATGGACAAAGTCCAAACTCATTTGCTCGGCATTTAAGGATTGCTCCAGTCTCTACCCCACAAACTTTGTAAAATAAATACTTTGCTATATTGAATGCAAGTGGCAAGAGTGGACATTCTTGTCTTTTTCCTGATCTTAGAGGAAAAGCTCTCAGTTTTCACTATCGGATATGATGCTTACTGTGGATTTCTCATATATGGCCTCTATTATGTTGGAATGTATTTGCTCTTAACCCACTTTGTTGAGATTTTTATCATGAATGGATGTTGAATTTTATCAAGTGCTTTCTCTGACTTCTGTTGAGATGATCATATGATTTTTATTCTTGATTTTGTTGATGTGGTGTATCACACTGATTGATTTGCAAATATTGAACTATCTTTGCATCCTCAGAATAAATTCCACTTGATTGTGGTGAATTATCCTTTTAATGTATTGTTGAACATGATTTGCTAGTGTTTTGTTGGAAGATTATTGCATCTATATTCATCAGGGATATTGGCGTGTAGTTCTCTTTCTTTATGGTGTCTCTGTCTGGTTTTGGTATCAGAGCAATGCTGGCCTTCGAGAATATATTTGGAAGTTTTCCTTCTTCGTGTAATTTTTGGAATAGGTTGAGGACAATAGGTATTAACTCTTCTTTTAACTGTTTCATAGAATTCACCTGTGGATCTGTGTGGTCCTAGACTTTTACTTATTGATAGGTTTTTGATTACTGATTCAATTTTGTCAGTAATAATTAGTCTATACAGATTTTTTATTTCTTCCTGATTGAATTTTGGAAAATTATATGCTTCTAGGAATTTATCTGTTACTTCTAGGTTGTCCAGTTTGTTGACATATGATTTTTCACAGTGTTGTCTTACAATCCTTTGTATTTCTGTGGTGTCAGTTTTTACTTTCCAAACGCTCTGGTCCAGCCAACTGACAGGCTCTTGAGTGTGCCCTGCTCTGTTGTGCCTCTGGCCTTTTGCTTAGGCCTTTTGCCTGGAATCTACTTTCTCATCTCACCAAATCTTACCCACCTCTCCATCTCCAGCTCAAATTTCATGACTTTTTAAAGTTCTTCCTGTCCACCAAAGACACATACTTTTTTCTTTTTTTCTGAACTTCCAAATGAATTGACTACTCCATTGATTGGCCAATAACCAAACTACTTAGTCTCTTGTTGTGGACATGAATTGGAATTTAGATCCTGTATCACTGTTTTTCCTTTCTTCAGTTCATTTCCTACCTCCTGGAGCAGAGGGTGTTAAGTGTCACAAAATTGAAAACTATGTCACATTTATATTTCCCATCTCCTAGCCTGACATTCCTTGCATTGGAGGCTCCCGGGAATTATTTGATGCAGGAGAGGTTCGTCATGATTAGAGTAAATCTTTTCTTTATGGAAGTCTTTGTTTTTAGCATATGTAAGCAGTAGATGTGGCAACTCAACGTGCAGCATCTTATTCTCGATTGGGACATACCAATTTGAATGACTTATTAACTCTGCAGCATTCTCAAATTCATTTGCCATTGTATCCTCTGGACATTAGAATGCTAATTCTCTCAGACTTTTTAATTTCTGCCAAACCTCTGAGCATGGCTCTGGCTGACATCCTCAGAGACTAAATTGGAGCAGAGGCAACTGACTAAGTAAGCCATTTGGAGTGTTATGTAATTTGGACTTAGATTTAGTTTTTTTCGGAAGTAGAATAGCAATATGACACCGACTCTGGTCCAGGTGTTTTTCTCCTCTCTTGTGTGTTCTGGTCTTTAAGAAATAAATCTAGAGCAGCTCTCGATGTTTTAGGATTGTTTTTCCAATGGGACTCCTTTTCATTTCATGTTGTATCAGGCCTTTTTTATTTTTGGTAGAAACTGTGTGATATATAAGGTTATATACTTTTGGTTCTTTGATGTGTTGCATTTTGATTTAACAGGTAAAAGTGAGGGCTTATTGTCTAACCATTTGGGCTCCAATCCTGGATGCACCGTTAACTGTGTGTCATTAGGAAAATGACTTAAACTTTCTAGGCCTTAAACTCCTTGTCTATAAAGTACACATAATACAATATTTAGCTCATAAGATTTTTGTAACTATTATATGAGATAATATATTTAAAGTACTTAGTACAAAGCTGTGATATAGTAAATGCTCAACAAATGTTTGTAATTAGAAAAAATGTTATATATTCATTTGCCAGTGTCATGATAGGGAATAACATAAAACAGAACAAAAAGAAACCCTTCTCAGATTATGATCCTGGATCTGCAGGATTTTGTAGAGATGTAAAAGTATCAATGGAAGGCCTGTGCTGATTCTTGAAGTCTTGTTATTAATAACAATTTTGACAGGTAAATGGAAAATGTTCATCTTTCCAACTACTAATCCCTGGCATAATAGTCCTACATTTGTACATTTTTGGCTGTTCCAGTGTGATGAAATGAGCTTGGCTTATTAGAAATGGCCTCGAATCATAACCCTGGATAAGCCAAGGAATCATGTAGAACCAGCAGAGGACACTGTCATTATGGTTCCCTGAATGTGAAGTCAACTTATTAATGGAATCTGGAGCCTACCCATTCACTGAGGTCACACCAGATCTCTTGGTTTCTGTGTTAATTTTCTTCCACTGCCTTCTCTTGGTCACCAATCTTCAGAATGCTAGAGAATGATATGATGTGTTGAGTGGCATATAGTGTGTTTGCTGCTAACTCTCTTACTTAAGGATGATGCTCCCTGTTTTAGGGTTTCTCCATAACATTATTAGGGGTCCTGAGTATCAGTGGAGAAAAGGAGAGTGCTTTTTGACTGCATTGTTTCTGTCTGTATTTTTAGATATTTACATAGTAAACATGAAATTTAGAGTTGTTTCCACATGATGCCAGACTCCTGGGTTGAAACAAGAACAAGACCCTGACAATCCTTATGGATTTTTTGAATGTTCTTAACCATTGAATACTCCCTTGAGTATTATGTAGTTTGAGTTTTTACCCCAATATGGGCTACCAGATGGCCTTAGTCTTAGATTGAGCCTAAAATATTTCTTATGAGAGTGGGCAGGCATGGGAGAGGTTGGATTATGGATTCTTAAAACTTTATTAAGTTTTTTATTTTAATTCCAGTATAGCTGACATACAGTGTTATATTAGTTTCAAGTGTACAGTACAGTGATTTGAAAGTCTATACATTGCTATGTGCTCATCATCATAAATGTACCCTTTCATCCCTGTCACCTATTTTATACCCCCTCAACCTGGATTATGATTTTTGAATGGAGTGGTATATTAGTCAAGATTCTCCAGAGAAACAGAACAATAAGGATATATGAAGAGATTCATTATAAGTAATTGACTTCCATGATTATGAAGGCTAACAAGTCCCAAGGTCTGCAGGATAAGTTGGAAGGCTGGACACCCAGAAGAGCCAACTGTGTAGTTCCAGTCCTAGGGACAGAAGGCTCACAAGAACCCAAGAAGAGCTGTGTTTTAGTGCAAGTGCAAATGCAGGAAAGAACAATGCCCCCATTGGAAAGCAGTCAGGAAGAATTCACTCTTACTGAAGGTAGGGTCAGCCTTTTTGTTCTGTTCAGACCTTCAGCTGATTGGATAGGCCCACCACCTACATTAGGGAGAACAATCTTGCTTACTCAGACTATAGATATTAAGTTATTTTCTTCCAAAAGCACCCTTACAGAAGCACCCAGAATAAAGTTCGGCCCAATATCCGGGTACCCTATGGCCTGGACAAGTTGATCTGTAAACTTAAGCATAGCAGTTGGAGTACAGACTTCTATTTTGACTCAGTTCTCCAGATCCTCTGATAGCTGCCCTATTAATTTGTCATTCTTTTTCAGATTTCTTGACTGGCATGATATATAAAGTAGTAAAGAGACTTTAGCACCATAAGAAGTTACTGAGTTCCCACTGTATGTGGGTACTGGTCAAGCCCTGGGGGAGGCAAAGCTGGACTAGTTGTTTTCTGCCTCAAGATTAAAACTTCCTTCATGCCAGATGCCTGCTGCCAACCTGGCTTTTAGAAACTCATTTTCTTTAATCTAATAGATCCCAAGTGTGTTAGCACTTAAAAGGATTCTTTCAAAATTTGACTTTCTCGTAGGGAATAAATACCAATGGGTTGTTTCCTCTCCACCTGTTCTGGCTTCTTTTTCATCCTCGCAGAATGAAGGAGCTGCTCTTGATCCTTCTGGTTTTTAATGTTACATAGAATCTGCTGACAGTCACTATACAGTGAGGCAGAAAATGCCATCCAAGGAAAACCCTCCACTGCCCCCGAAGGCTTTCAGATGAAATCATGCTTCTGATGAGATTTCGAAGCAGCGACCTGATTTTGAACCATGTGTCGTAGAGGCTTCTGCTGGCTCTCATGGGCAGTGGATTTTGCTGGCTGTGTATCCATTGGCTTTGTTCTGTAGTTTACCTTTTTATCATCTTTGGTCTTCTCATGGGCAAAGGCCACCTGGCTTTATAAGCACCAAAGTCTTACTGCTTTGAATTGCCAATCCCGGACCAGCATGTGCCAACAACTTCCCTGCTCCCCCCCACCTCCACTTCCCCGGCCCTCTCAGTTTCTGTATTTGTTGGGAGTGAGGGTGTGGGGCAGCAGGGAGAGAGAGAAAGTAGATGTCCAGGTTAGCGTTTGCTTCCTGTTCGGTGTGATTAGTAAAGCACTGAGGGTCAGTGCCAGATTGCAAAGCCTCCAGAGAGTTGAGGAAAGGATGTAGTGATGAGAACAACAGCTGGCCTGCTGGTCTGGAAATCACAGAAGTAGTATGTTTGTCACTTTCCTCATCACTGTTGTATGTGCTTTCAGGCTTTATATACTGCGTGTTCCTGCGATATTTGGAAGCTTCGGTACAAATGAATGTAGGGTGGAAAGGTTTAGTTGTGTCCTATGGAGACCCTGGATGAGCTGAATCTGGGAAGGAAGTTACCTGTGGGAGCCAGAGGTGCTGGCCTCGGCCTCTAAAGCTATTCTTCCTAAGCCAGTGCACACTGTCTTTTAATTTAAAAACTTATCATTTGAAGGGAGAAGTGCAGCCAGATTGAAAAATCAGATAAGAGTGTGAAGAATTAGGAGTAGAACAGTATTAACCTTAGGGTACTGGGATGATGGTAAAATTCAGGGATAAGGTATAGGAAGGACTTTCGAGTGTGTGTGGAAAGATAAAGATTCGTTTTGCTCTTAAAATGTTTCCAAGGGAAAAAGTCCTTCTGCTTCAGTGGTTTTCCTTTAAAGCTACTGGCTGAACCTGCTTTGAGAGCAAGGCAAAGAAAAAGTCAAGGGCTGGGATTTCCATATGAGAGATTAATGCTTAAATTAGTTTTCAGTGACATGATCCTGTTAGCAGCTCGTTGGAAAAATTATTGAAGGGAGACG
The DNA here is from genome assembly GCF_963455335.1 of Martes martes. Lineage (NCBI taxonomy): Eukaryota > Metazoa > Chordata > Mammalia > Carnivora > Mustelidae > Martes > Martes martes. The sequence continues at coordinate 65,620,534 of NC_137899.1, forward strand.
GCTTTTTATTTACTATTTTTTTCTTAAGCTTTTATGAACTCTCCTGCTGTTTCATAGAATTTGTAATGGGAAATCAGAGACTTGGTAGCATAATATTTCAGTTCTAGATTATTAGCAGAGGTTTTGTCCTGGTGAGCTGTACCTGAGGTTTTACCTATCTCTGGCTGTGCATCAAATCTTTTTGTTCAAGTTTAATTTGTCCCCCAGTTACGTTTTTATGAATATGGTCTGTCTGCACAATCAATCAAGTGGAATTCACTGTTGATCTAATTGGATTGTAAAGACTTCATTGGTTGGCTGAGGACTGAATGTTACAATCGTTTGGAGGCAGTTGGGTGGTCTGCTGGAAATAAATCTCATTTGGGGATAACAAGGTGGAGTAAATCTGGATTCAAGACTTTGGTTTGGATCTCAGATGGCACAGGATGATGATAAATAATTCCCTGGTAATCTGTGTGGAGCTCACAGGCTAACACCCCTCTCAGCCCTCTGAAGAGAAAATAATTTAAGGCAAAATTATTGTTTGTGGGAATTTCTGTCAGTTCTGAAATGAACTTAAAAGAAAAAATCTTATATTATCTAAATGGTTGCTAAAAAATGGATATGACTATTTTTAAATAGAATTTATAGAAACTTCTTTTTTTTGGTAATTTTATTTTTTTTCAATGTTCCAAGATTCATTGTTTATGCACCACACCCAATGCTTCATGCAGTATGTGCCCCCCATAATACCCACCACCAGGCTCACCCATCCCCCCAACCCCCTCGCCTCCAAAACCCTCAGTTTGTTTCTCAGAGTCCACAGTCTCTCATGGTTCGTCTCCCCCTCCGATTTCCCCCAGCTCCCTTCTCTCCAACTCCCAATGTCTTCTGTGTTATTCCTTATGCTCCACAAATAAGTAAAACCAAAACCACACTGAGATTGAAACTTTCCTACAAATTCTACATTTAAAATCTTGGGAAAGTTTATAAGATTTATAAAAATTCTTCCTTTTTAGCAAGTTAAAATTCAAACAATATGCTTTAAAAATGTATTACACACATATCATAAATGCTGCAGGAGAATTAGGAAACACAGAAAATGTAGAGAGTAAAGATAACTCTACCAGGATAACTGTTTTTTATAATTCTGAGGTATACATGTGTATGTATGTATGTATGTATACACTTACTTTACAACAGGCAGATCATATTGTGTATACCACATACTGTGTATCATATTGTGTAACCTGTTGTTTTCACCTAGCAATATATTATTCACATCCTTCCGTATCAGTAAATGTTTTTCTATACTGTTATTTTAAATGCCTATATAGTATTTCACTTATTTTTGTTTTCATTTACTAAATAGTTACATAAAGTTTATTATATGATGGGCAAAGTTTTAGTTGCTTTACAAATATTAACTCATTTCTTATAAATATAGATATAACAGTTCATTTGACCATTATGCCAATGTTGGGCATTAAGGGTTTTTTAAAAATGATTTTAAGTATTACTGCAACAACCTTGCCACTAAATAGTTGTGCTTAACCTTACAGCTAAATAGTTGTGCTTTTCCTTAGGATAAGCTTCCAGAAATGGAATTTCTAGTCTAACAGCATAAAGGCTTTTGCTATCTATATAGCTATCTGTATATATCTATATTTCTGAATATAGATAAAGAAATATATATATACATGTATATGTACATACATGTATATACATATTTCTAAACTGCTACCAGAAAGGCTAAGATAATTTTATATTTTCACTAGCAATATGTAAGCAAGCACTCTTCCTAAGAGAGTATTTTAACTAAAACAAATGAAAACCTGAAAGAAAAATATAAACTCATGAAAAGATAAAAAAAAAATCTAAAAAACCCAAAAACAAAGAAAAAACTTCTTTTTAAAATGATAGGTAAAAATTGATTTCTCATTTTTCAAAGTATTTATCTTGGTTTACTGATTTGGGGGAGTTCTTTGGATTTTAAAGATCTTAACCTTTTATGATATGCTTCAGGTTTTCTCCTTAGTCTATTGTTTTTGTTATTCTGATTTAGTAGTTTATATCATAGGCAAGTGTTACTTTTTTTAGTAGTTGAATCTGTTTTTTTTCTTTGTGGTTTATGGGTTTTCCTTTTGTATTTATACTTATATGGGTTTTAGTTGCCCTTAGATTGCATAAAAACATACATAAATTTTTAAGTACTTTTATGGTTTCATTTATTTTATTTTAAATCTTTAATCCATCTGGAATTCATTTTGATCAGCATACTTTTTTTTTTTAACTATTCAGAATGCTTTCAGTACAACAGGAGCAAATGTTGTCTGTACAGTTTGGTAGCAAGTTGTACAATGAAATATCACCCCTTGAATTTAATAATAGTAAGATTTAAAAAATTAACATTTATTAACTTTTTTCCATGTGCCATGTAGTATACTAAGGGCTTTGCTTGTATTATTTTATGGATTTCCAGCCAGAAGCTCAGTTGAAAATATCCTGTAGTTACTGAATGTGGTATCATGGTAACCGGCCATCTTCCCCCAAATGGCCCAGAACACTGCTTGGTGAATTACCCAACCACAATCCAGGGTCCACCTGTAGGTTCCCTCTTTCTTGTGTGTATCTCCCTGCTGCTGGGATGTAGTCTGGGCAACGTCCCTGTCTCTTCTTCTCCTGCTGGAGTCCTCTAACGGTTTGTCAGCGCAGCTGTTCCTGTGTTTGAGTGTTGGCACATCTCCTCTCTTACTGACAGCATTTATTGACACAACTGGCATATTTATTGCCTCTCTGTTTTTAATCTAGGGGAGATGATGTCTGCCGAAGAAGCCTGCGTTTCCCTTTTTGGGCAGCTATCTTCATATGGCCATGTGCTTCATCTCCTTCCTCTTAAAAGTTCCACCACTAGCAGCAACCTCTGCACATGTTTTTCCAGGATCTCTGGGGGGTCACTTCCATCCCCATGGGCCCAAAGCCCTAGGGATTTACCTCTCAGGCTGTGCTGCTGCACATTCAGCCAGCCAAGAGCTACGCTATTTGACTTTTTGACTCCGAGTGTGTCCCGCAGTGTCATTTTTGGATTCTCATTGTTCCTCTGACTTTTGCTGTTGAAACCAGATTCAGCGTGTGAATTGTGGATTTATGAAGTCTTGCTCTTATAAGCACTGAGGTTCTTCTGCACTTTGTTTTTCTTTATTGATCATTAAGAACCCAATTCATGAATTCATTCAAAAGTATTTTCCACATGCCTAGTAGGTCCCAAGGCTTGGGAATGCTTAAGCAAATAAAAGAGGCAGGATCTCTGTCCTCACTGAGTTTATGGTCTAGCAATGAGAAAGGCCTTAAGTGAGGTATATGTTGCTGCAACATATGTATATGTTGCTGCAAACTATGATAAGTACCAAGTGTAATTTAAAAAAAAAAAGTGAGAAGAGTTGTGAGATGCAATAATGTAAACTGATGTGGTCTTGGGCCATAGGAAAGGTGTTCTGAGGAAGGGAGCCTTAAACTGCCATCTGAAGAGGAGTGGGCATGAATCAGGTAAGGGAAGTGCAGAACTCCAGTGCAAAGGTCCTGAGGTAGAAAGGAGCAAGGCCTATTTTAGGAACTGAAAGGAAGCAAGGTGAAGACAGAGGATGAGTCAGTGAGATGAGGCTGGAGGGATGGGTCCAGACCAGACTGCAGAGATCCGAGTAATGATTCAGGTCATCATACTGTCATACTAAAAACAGGAAAATAAGGAAGTGAGAAAGGTTATCATTCACCATGTGTTTAAAAAATTATCCAATTATCAATTAATCAAATAATTCTTAATTTTGAACCAGTCAATGGTTTGATCACTCAGAACTATATTGGGCACCTGGGTGGCTCAGTGGGTTAAAGCCTCTGCCTTCAGCTCAGGTCATGATCCCAGGGTCCTGGGATCAAGCCCCGCATCGGGCTCTCTGTTCACTGGGGAGCCTGCTTCCTCCTCTCTCTCTGCCTGCCTCTCTGCCTACGTGTGATCTCTGTCTGTCAAGTAAATAAACAAAATCTTTAAAAAAAAAACAAACTATATTAAGTGCTCACCATGTAAGTGGCTTTATCCGTGGTGCTTCTGGGGTTACAAAGATGAAGCAGATACAAGTGCCCTCCAGATGCTTGTATTCTAGCAGGGGACAAAAACATGCATGAGTAACTTTAATACAAGTAAGAACAAACAGTACAGATAAAGAAGCATAATTATTTAGAAATAGGTTGGTTGCCTTCAGAGCAAGGTAACTGATTTCTTGAGAAAATGGCCATGGCATTATTTCCTTTTATTTTTTAAAGAGTTTTATTGAGATATAATTCACATATATACAATTCATCTATTTAAATGTACAATTCAGTGGTTTTTGTTATATTCATAGATATGTGCAACCATCACTACAGTAGATTTTAAAACATTTTTATTACCTCAAAAAGCAACCCTGTATGCTTTAGTTATCACACCCTCCCCTCACTGTCACATCCCACCCACAGTCCCAGGCAATCTTACGTATTTGGGACCATACAATATGTGGTCTTTTGTGACTGGCTTCTTTCACTTAGCATAAATTTCCAAGGTACATCCATGGTGTGGTATGTATCAGTATTTCAGTCCTTTTCATGGCAGAATACTATTCCATGGTATGACTCTACCACATTTTGTTTATCCATCCATTGTTTATATGTTGGGTTAACATTTGTTTATCCAAATGTTGACGGACATTTCGGTTGTTTCCACCTTTAGGCTATTGTACCATATTGCCTTGTCCTGAATAGAACTGCTATGGATAGTCAGGTACTTGTACTTATTTGATTAACTGTTTTCAATTGTTTAGAGTAAAATTGCTGGATTATATGGTAACTGTTTAATCATCTGAAGGACTGCCCAACTATTTTCCAGAGTGACTGCCAGTTTTCATTCCCACCAGCAGTAAATTTGTGTTCTGATTTCTCCACACCCTTGCCAATACTTGTCGTTATCTCATTTTTTTATGATAGCCCATCTAGTGAGAGTGAAGTGGTGTCTCATTGTGGTTTTGGTTTGGATTTCTACAACAGTTATTGGTGTTCAACATCATTTTATGTGATGGCATTAGTCCCTATTTAAAAAAATGAATAACTTGGGCACCTAGGTGGCTCAGTTGGTTAAGTGACTGCTTTAGGCGCAGGTCATGATCCTGGAATCCCAGGATCGAGTCCTACATCGGAGTCCCTGCTTAGCGGGGAGTCTGCTTCTCCCTCTGACCCTCCGCCCTCTCGTGCTCTCTCTCTATGTCATTCTCTCAAATAAATAAATAAAATATTAAAAAATGAATAACTCCTATCATTTTGCATTAATGAAAGAATGAGATGAAAATGAGGTAGAATATAAACTCCATGAGGATAGGAACCTTCCTGTCTTATTCATGGGTATAATCTTATTACTTAGTAGTAAGCAGTGGTAGTATACAGCAAAATATTGGATGGATGGGTGGATGGGTGGATGGGTGGATGCATGGATGCCTGAATGCCTTATTCCTTCTGAAGACTGAGTAGGGATTTCTAAAATGGAATATGGTTTTTTCCATTTGCCTTTTGTTTTGCATTATTGGGTGTATTGGCTTGTTCCTATATTTACAAAGAAAGAAAACTTGTCATGTATTAGATCTCTATAGCTCATCTTCTTAGTGTCTCTAAGTTAGTCACTTTTCATAATTACAGAATTGTGGAAGTCAGGGGAGACTTTTGAAACCTGACAACAATAGCAAAAATATCCCAGTCCAGAAATCGCGCATTAATAAACTTCCAGTCCATTGGGATTCTCAAGTCATCATTTTTCCTCAAGGGGCATTATTATTGTTACATAGACACTAGTACTTACTACCTGTGGGAGGGGCAGACTCTGAAAATTAATGTATATCCATATCCTCTCAAGCAGAATCTCATTTCCCCTTAAGTTTGGGGAATTATCTATGATACAGTAAAATGTTGGAGCTTCAGGTCAAATTGCCTCATTCATCAACAGCAGGGCCACCTCAGAAACTCTGGTAATTCTGAATTTAAAACTTTGCTCTTTCTGCTTCTCACAGTCATTTTTATAAGGCCACCAGAGTCAAAAGTACTAAGCTCACATTCTTATCAGGATGTCTCCAGGGTCTCTTGACTCAGAAGCACTGAACTCAGCTCCTCAGAAAGTTATATGAAGAGACCATATCTTGTCCCAGGCCTCTTCAGGGTCAAAAAGTTGTAAGTAATAGGAAACAGGCAAGTAAGCTGTTAGGTTGACAATCACTTTTGACAGTCAGTCTCTTTTAAGAGCAACAATGAAATCATTATCTTATTAATCCCAGGACCTTTATAATAACTAAAAGAAGGAGCTTTCTTAAGCATTGTTATTATTGTCCTGTTTACTATTATTTTTTAATTTTCACTTTTGCCAGCTATTATTTAATACCTTGGAAGCTGTGGGTCTCTGAAAAGTCCTTGCACGGCACGAGCCAAACTTGCTTCAAAAATCATTTTTCACCCAAAACCAGAAGGTTGAGATAGAAGACGTTCTGCCAATTTGGCATCAAAAAGGTTGCTGTAAGGCCAGTTAAAAGGACACTCTGCTAATGTAATAAATGCAGGCCATCCTAAGGGGATGAAAAAGCATTTTCCAGAACTTTTATTCCTTGTGTTAAAGATTTAAACATAAACCTCTGAAAATCCCTGAAAACTAAATCTCTACCTTCGGTGCATTTCTTTGTTATGGTTTTCCACTTTCTTTTTTCTTAAAAAAGCCTTGAATTCATCTACTCCATTTTATTAAAACAAAACAAAATAAAACTTAGAGTTATAAAAGGTAATTTAAAAGAAATTATTCCACTATCTCTGCACAATGTTATTCATATTTCCATATTTGCATCTTCCTTTTTTTTTTTTTTACAGGGCCTTCCCTGCTCAACGGGGAGGAACATTTCCAGAGCAGATTCCCTGTGGGTGGGAGGGTAGTAAGTCAGAAGATAATAATGCCTGGCATATATTTGGTATTCAGTGAGAATCTGCTGGCTGGATGGATAGATGAATGTATAATGTTAAGCTGAGTGTGATGGTTAATTTCATGTGTAAATTTGTCTAGACAGTGGTACCCAGATATTTGATTAAACATTCTAGATGTTTCTACGAAGATATAGTTTAGATGAGATTAAACTTTAAATCAGTAGACTTTGAGTAAAGCAGGTGATGCTCTGTAATGCATGTGGGCCTTGTCTAATCAGTTGAAGACCTTAATAGAAAAAGACTGGGGGTGCCTGGGTGGCTCAGTCAATTGAGCGTCTGACTCTCCGTTTTGGCTCAGGTCATGAGCTCCTGGTTGGGGGATCTAGCCCTATGTCGGGCTCCATACTCAGTACAGAGTCTGCTTGAGAGTCTCTCTCCCTCTTCCTCTGCCCCTCCCCTGCCTGCACGCGCTCTCTCTCAAATGAATAAATAAACACTTAAAAAGAAAAGAAAAAAAGACTGATCTCTTCAAAGAAGAGGGAGTCCTTCCAGCAGACTGCCTTTATGAACCGCAGTATCCCTGTATCTCTGGCTCGCCGCCTACCCTGCAGATTTTGAACTTGCTAGCCTGCATAATCTTGTGAGCCAATTCTTTACAATAAGTATCACAAATCTCTCTCAATTTTTCTCTCTTGCTTGCTCTATTATTTGTCTGTCTGTCTGTTTTTCTGTCTGTCCATCCATCCACTCATTCTATTAATTCTGTTCCTCTGAAGAACCCTAACTAATACAGTGAGTATAGGAGAATTTTCTGGATGAGTATACACATCATTGGCTAGGACTGCTGGGGGTTAAAAGCAGGAAGGGATGAGTCAAATGTTCAAATCCCATGTGCCAGTGTACCTGCAGAGTGCCCACAGCAAAGAAGGGCAATGCTGCTTAAAGAAAGCAGAAGGGCTGAACGTCTTTCTGCCAAACACCAAATTATGTCTACGTGGTTGCAATGTAGCTATACACATGGAATATATGGAAGTTTGTATTCTGCTTTTCCTCTTAATAGAACATCATGCAACATTTTTTCCTTATGCTACATAGGCTGCAAAACATTTGTAGTGGTTATAAAATATTTTGTCATGTTCTCTACTGTTGGACATACGTTTCTAGATCAACATTATAGATAATGCTTCATGGAACATCTTCATGTACAAATGCTTCCTGATATCTTCATTATTTCTACAGAGTAAATAGCCAGTAATGGAATTGCTGGGTAGGACAGTAACAACATTATGTTGTCATAAATAGAGAAGTTAGGAAATAGGGAAATAAAGAAGAAAAACAATTATAAATAGAAAACATAAGAACCTAGAAGACAAAAATCCAAATAGATCAGTTATTGGAAAATTTTTAAATTTATAGACTCTAGAATTCCATTTCTAAAGAACTAGTCATATATGGTATATGTGGTTTTCAAGAGGAATACCTTGGAGCACAGGGTGTGGTACATAAACAATGAATTTTGGAACACTGAAAAAAAAGATAAAATAAAATTCAAAAACAAAACAAAACACAAAGTTAGAAACAATATGAAAGAAAATGCCATGGTCATGCACATGTGTATTTCCAGTCACATTGACTTCATATATCCATCAAAAATTGTCTAGCTTACAAGTAGAATATGACAACTCCTTAATCATAAGGAGAGATTTGAATACACTTGTCTAAGAAATGGATAGATCAAACTGAAAAATTGATAAGAGTATAGGAATTTGAACAATTAGAATCTAGAGTGATTTTTTAAAAAAGTATTTTATTTATTTGATAGCACAAGCAGGAGGGAGAGGGAGAAGCAGACTCCTCGCTGAGCAGGGAGCCCAATGCAGGGTTCAAGCCCAGGACTCTAGGGTCATGACCTGAGCTGAAGGCAGATACTTAACCGACTGAGCCACCCAGGTACCCCTCAAGTGTGATTTAATGGACATATATAGAACTCTGCATTCAAGAAGTGGAGTATACATTTATTACGGCATATGTAGAATGCTGTTTAAAAAGGAAGTGTCATTTATTAGACTCCAAAAATCTCAACATGTTCTGAAGATGGACATTACATACAGTATAATTAATTTTCAGTTTTCAAAAAGCAAAATATAGAGCAAAAAGATAGCAAATATATGTACATACACACATACACACTTGGAAGTATTTTTAATAGTCACCCCAAATAGTAAATCTCTGTTGTCTGTGGTTTGATGGATGACTTTAAAAGATGAATATTACACATTAAAATGAAAGATCTAGGGGCACCTGGGTCGCTCAGTGGGTTAAGCCTCTGCCTTCAGCTCAGGTCATGATCTCAGGGACCTGGAATCGAGTCCCGCATCAGGCTTTCTGCTCAGCAGGGAGCCTGCCTCCCCTCCTCTCTCTGCCTGTCTCTCTGCCTACTTGTGATCTCTCTCTCTGTCAAATAAATAAATAAAATCTTTTAAAAAAAAAGAATGATCTAGATGTAGTGGTATCAACAAACATAATATTATGTAGAAAAATCAAGTTCAAGAGGGATATACACAGTGTAGTACCATTTGTGTAAAATTAAAAATATAAAAGAATACCACTTATTTTTCATGGATACAGTTATATATAGATAAAAATATAGAACTATTATAAAGAAAGGATCATTTACCTTGAGAAGAAAAGAAGGGGAATGGAATTAAGGATAGAGGGAATCAAAGAATGTCTACTATAATTCTAAAGTTTTGTTCCTTTTAAAAACCTATAACAAAGATAGCAAAATGTTAACATTAGTGAATTCTGGGTGCTGAGTACATAACTACTTGCTATATTACTCTGTTCTTTTCTGTTTGAAATATTTCATTATGAATAAAAGTTTGAGTTACTTGTCCAGGGATACAGAGTTAGTTTTTGGTATTTTAGTTTCAATATTTTGGTTTCCTTACTTTTTATTGTACAAAAGTCCTCAATGTTTATAATTTCCAACTGAATTCCTTCCATTTCTCCTAAGTTTATTTATACTTAAAAAGTGACTTGATTTTCGGTCTTCTACTCTTGAAGTTTGTTCTTTGTTTGCATTCTTACTCACTTTTCTCCTTGACTCCCGAGAGTTTGGGTCATGAATATTAAACAAGAAAGAATCATAGAGTCAGCTTTCATTAGGAGAACATTTAGTGTAAAGAAGAAGTTCTGTATCACCGACTCAACTCTAAGTTAAGCTTGATTGCTCTTCATTGGGTATCATACAGGACTTAGGAGAAAATGAGTTTTTTCCTTTTACTTTTCAATCAAATAATAATCACATTTACTAAGAATCTATGATAGAATCCAATGCAGTGTGTCAAATCTAGAGCACTGTGGAGGACCAAAGAAATTTGGAACAAGGGCTTTTCCTACACTCAGAAAAGGTGACAGGCTGCTTTTTCTTCTCTAAAGAAAGCTAAATGCTCTCTCATAGCAAGGAAATAATAGAATTGGAAGGAGCTAATGAAACCCCGGTTATCAGCATTTTGAAAGAAAAGAAAAGAAAAGTCTTTTTTCAGGCCAGCCTCAGAAATTCCACCCCTGACTTCCCAGACTGAGTTTCATCCTCCTCATCGGTGCTCCCTGCCTCAGGATTGGGACTCAGAGGAGGTCCATCCTGCAACATACTTAGTAGCTCTAACCATACCCCTTAACATACTAAGTGTCTTATTACTTAGCTGTTCCTGCCCAGCTGGAAGCCCCATAAGGGCTGGGACCAGGTCTGCCTTGCTCTGTGTTCTACCCCTGGCCTCACATACAGGAGATGCTCAGTGCATGTTTGCTGAGAGAGGGAGGGAGTCAGTGAAGCACACAGTAAACCCCTTGAGGGATACAGCTGCATTTTCCATACAATGAAATCACCATGAAAATATGGGGAAAAAATGAAACTTACCAACAGCAATGATATATGAGTATTTTAGAGATACCGCCCATCAGAAGATTTCCATCACTGTGAAGGTTCACTTTTTTTTTATTATTATTTTTTTAATTTTTTATTTATTTTCAGCGTAACAGTATTCATTGTTTTTTCACCACCATGAGAGACTATGGACTCTGAAGGTTCACTTTTAAAACTCTTCAGATATCTGTACTGGGGACAGAGGTGGGAAAGTGGGGCAGGACCCAAATTTTTTGTTAAAATAAAAAAGAAATTAAAGGTATGCTCTGCAATAATAATAATAATAAGACTGAGATTTCAGATCACTGGATTTACCTTTTTGTTCTGAAATTCTAAGGAGTGAGAACGTAAGGTCCATCATCAGATGATGGGATTGTCTCAGGCTGTGGCATGGATGATGGGTGAGGGACCATTCTTTCTGAAGCTTCAATCCCTTCTCTTTCTTTCCCATTTAACTCCTACTCATCCTTTGGTCTCAGCCCAAACTATCAAACTGTAGAGAGTAAATGCTCAGGAGGAGGGGTGTGTAGACCAAAAACCTGTTCATGACAGCTACTTCTCAAACCTGGTTATGTACCAGAATTACCTGGAGTGATAGTTAAAATGCTGTTTCCTGGGCCCCAGGGCCCACTCCCAGAGCATCTGACTGAGTAGGTCTGGAATGGATCCCAGGAACTTGTCTTTCTACCCAACTCCAAGATGGTGCTGAAGCTGCTGTTCCTCTGACTGCATTTTCGGTAGCCCTATTCTAAACCAGTACTTCTCAAATTTCAATGCACGTTCAAATCCCTCGGGATCTTGTTAAAACAGAGTTCAATTTCATAGGTTTTGCGTAGGGCTGACATTCTGCATTTCTAACAGACCTCAGGTGAGGCACTGGGTGAGGTCAAGGCCGCTGGTGTGAGTAGAAGGACCCTGGGCACTGAGTTCAGCTGGACCCTTAGCTGCCTAGTGAATTTGCCTGCACAGGGACGCCAGTCAGGGCAAAGCCAGAGAAATGCTTTCATTGGAGGGAAACTCTTACTAACCAGAAATCTCAGGCAGCCCTGTTATTGGCCCTTAATTCTTTCCTTTCTCTGAGCATTTTGGTTTTGTAGTGACTTTCAGTTGAAAGACAATTGTGAGTACAGAGCTTTGAGGGAGAAGACTACAGTTCTTTCTTTGGAATTTCTAATAATGATGCAGAGTGTTCATTTTTCTCTGAGGTTATGATATGTACACAGGGATGATTTTCATCAAAGTTCTGAAATAACATTTGCCTCTGCAATTACGTGATTTTTGTGTAAAGTTTAATGGGTAAATATAACATTCTCAGAGTGCACAGAAACTCTTCCAATCAGGATTTATCGTGCATTCTTTAATATCATATTCTTTCTTTTTAGAATACTACATAGAAGGAAAAAATTATAAGAGCTCAATGCCAACCACTATTTCTAAGATTAAGTAAAAATTATTTTAGTGAAATCTTAGGGGGAGCAGGATTATATTTTGGTCCCCCAATTTTATTTAAACAATAGAAATGGAGGAAAATCAACAGACTGTAATGTGCTTTTAACGCTTTTGAGGTTGGAAAAGCTATTTAGCTTGTAGAAGATTGTAAAACTCTGTCTTAGTTCCCCTATTTTAGAAAAGTGAGTTTTCTGACTATGATGGAGGATTCCTATGGAGAATTAGGGGGTAGTGGGATCTGTAAACCCTAAGAATAGGGCCTTCTTAGTGGTGTCTGATTGCAGTAAATATCTAGACCATGAACCAAGATCTAGCTAGTGATGAGGATCTGACCCTCCGCTTCTCCATTAGAGCTGCACAGGAGAGTCACCTGAGGGTTTTCGGGTACCCTGGCCATAGCCAGGCCAATTAAGTCTGACTCTCTGTAGCCTAAAGCCCGTGGCATCACTGTTGCTTAATGCTCTCTGGTAATTCTAAGGCGCAATCAGGTTTGAAAACCAGTGGTCCAGAGGTCTGGATCCTCTTCTACTTCTAAATTTCATTCTGGGGTGCCTGGGTGGCTCAGTGGGTTAAGCCTCTGCCTTCGGCTCAGGTCACAATCTCGGGGTCCTGGGATCGAGCCCTGCATCAGGCTCTCTGCTCAGCAGGGATCCTGCTTTCCCCGGCCCCCACCTGCCTTTCTGCCTACTTGTGATCTCTCTCTCTCTCTCTGTCAAATAAATAATAAATAAAATCTTTATCAATTTCTTTCTGGATTATTCCTCCTGCATTATGATTCTGGCTCCTCTGAGTTTGCTCAGTCTGAGCCAAATTCACCGTTGAGTTTTGCATCTGCCATTCCCTGCAGTTCTAATGTTCTTCTCCACTCATTAAACACTTTGAGTCTCCTCCGGCTATTCTTTCATTCGAAGGCATAATTTCTTCATAATTTCCAGCTAATAAAGTTCCAGATTGGATTTTTATTTTTGTGTCTACTTGAAGAAATATGTGGAGGCTTCTTTTGGGTTGGAATTATATCTTTTGATGCATTCTCTTTCCTAGGAGGGTGCTGAATTTTAATATATGTTCTGATCTATTATCCACGGTTCTGAGTCTCTCATTTAGTTCCTGCCACATAAAAGGTACTCAGCAAATATTTGTTGAATGTACATGTCACTGTTTCTTCTCTCTTCTTTAACTCTTATGCTATGCTCAAATAGTCAATCAGTTTCTGAATCACGCTGATGGAAGCTCTTAAGTATATCTAAAATCCATTTTCTTGGTTGTGTTAGCAACCATTGTTGCCTTGGTGTAAACCATCATTGTCTATTTGTGCTTCCAGTTTCTCTCCTTCCTCCCTCAGATGCATCCCTCTCCCACAATGAACACTAACCCTGCCTCTGCACCCCAGCTTCCACTGGGAAGCCAAAGAGATTTAAAACAATTTTTTTTTCAAATTTAGTATTTTGATTTTTATCACATGAATGCTTACATAAGGAGAATTTTTTAATATAAAAATAAAGTCTACTATATTATCCCAAGAAATGTCTTTTTATTTATACAAGTACATTTTGTTGTTTGCTTTATAGAGAGTTTGCGTTTTCTAAGTCTTCTCTCTCTCACATTGACTGGTTGATATTGTGAATTGGGTCTTTTTGTGGATTACAGTTCCTATGCAGCTATTGCTGGCATTTTGTAAAGCTGTTTTTAGAACTTCTCTTTTTTCTGAAGTTTCTTAATTATACAGTCATATAATTCGCAAGCAAAGTATAATTTTGCTCTTTCTAAAATCTATGTCTATTATTTGTCTTCATGCGTAATTCTATTTTTTTAAGATTTTTTAAATTTTTAAATAATCTCTACAACCAATGTGGGGCTCGAACTTACAACCCAGAGATCAAAAGTCACATGCTCTACCGAATGAGCCAGCCAGGTACCCCATTCTTGTGTAATTTTAGTGGATATAACTTTTGAATGCTGTTACTTAATAATGGTAATGAAGGGCAGCTTTTGCTTTTGAATTTACTGACATGCCTCTAGGGTTTCATCACAAAGAGTAATTCTGATTTCTTATATCGAGATAGATACCACTCGTTGCATTAAAGAAACATCCTTTTGTTTCAGTTTTACCATGTTTCTAAAGTCTTAAAACCTGGGATAAATGTTTAATTTTTTATGTGTTGTATTGCATCTGTCAACATGATTGTATAGTTATTCCTGTTTTGTCAATTAATGTGAAAAATTATATTATTAAATATCTTGAGCTCAAACCAACCTTGCATTTCTAAAACAAATGCTCCTTGGTCTAATATGTTATTCTTTTAAGGTACTGTTGGAGCCTGTCTAATTATACAGTATTTTTTGGCCTTATTTTTCTAAACAGCCAGTCTTTAGTTCTACTGACTATGCCCTCTTTGTTGTATTTTGATAAGATGAAGGTCCTTCCTTGCATATATGCAACCACTCATACCATATAAAATTAATTGTAATTACCTAAGTTGCTAGGGCTATTTTAGGGCTTAATGGCTTTATATTTGCTATTCTCCCTACTATCCTTCCTTCCCATTTGCCTTTCAAACTCATGCAAGACTGAGCTCATTGGCCATTATCGGTCCCCCCTTTGATGGTGTTTCTGCAAATATACTGCCCACATTCTGTTTGTTTTGTTTTGTTTTGTTTTAGAGAGAGAAAGAGAGCTTGAGCAAGGGGAGGGGCAGATGGAGGCGGCGGGGGGGGGGAGAGAGAGAGAAAGAGAGAGAAGCAGATTCCCCTCTGAGCATAGAGCCGGACTCAGGGTTCAATCCCACAACTCTGACATTGTGACCTGAGCTGAAATCAAGATTTGGACACTCAACTGACCAAGCCACCCAGGTGCCCTGTTGCCGACATTCTTAACTCCACTGATCATTCTCTCTTCTGCTATCTCTCTGTACTTTCTTCATATCTCTGTTATAATACTGTGTATACATACATATATATATACACACACACACTATATATATATATATATACATACACATACACACTCTATATAATATTATATGCAATATAATATTATAATGGCATCAAAATTATTTTTATATCTGTTTCTCTCACTCTATTTTATGTCTTTGATGATGGAGATTTTGACTTCCCAACTGTGGATCAGCACAATGTTCTCAGCACAATGCCTCTGTGTAGTAGGTGCTTAGTAAATGCTATTTAGAGGAATGAGTGACTGAGGGAACTCATCCTTACATTCTTCTCACCTTATTGCAAGGCTTCCTGGAAAGTAATTTAGGTTGCTCTCAGTATGTCATGGAAAAATCAGCACATATAGTCTTGGTTGTGTTTCTTTAAAATGGCCTGTCTGTGGTTCTCTGCAGGATCCCAAATCATGTATTTAAATTATTTAAGCTGCTGTGTTACTTTAATGTGGCATTCCTGGTGGCAGGCCATTATATTTAGACCTAATGGAAGACAGGATGGTGAAGACAGGGCTAGTCATTCTTTCATTGTTCTTTCATAAAAATATGTGCAGTTAATGGGAATGGGAGAATTTTTCATTCCACAAATGTTTACTGAGCACCTTCTACATGCTAGTGACTGTGCTGGTGATTCAGCAGGAAATTCGACAGACAAGGTCCTTCAGCAAAACTTACATTCTCCCAAACGAAAGCAATAATCAGTTAAATAGATTGGAGAGAGGGTGATGGAGTGGAGGTAAGGGATTGTTGTGGATGCTTGTGGTCAGAGAAGGAATGTCTGAGGAGCTAATAATTGCCCTGAAAGTTAAGAAGGTGCAAGCCGCTGCTCCAGGAAACCAGAAGTTTGTTTGAGCCAAAGGCAGCAATGAGCTCGGCATTTTTAAGGAATGGCGGGCAGTCTGGTCTGCTTGGAAGGTAGTGAGCTGAGGCTGGCAAATAGAGTTGTAAATGTAAAGTCGGAAGGATATAGATCGTCAGGGGCATGTGGACCATAATTAGGATTTATGGAGATTATATTTTTAATGTGATGAGGCATCTTTGGAGACTTTTGATTAGAGGAATGACATGATTTATTTTATATTTTTAAAAGATCATTTGGCTGCTATGTGAAGAATGAGGAGTTTATGTTCCCCTAAGTATTATTATAAGAAGTGTTTGCACAAAAATACTTGACTCGCTGCTGTGACCAGAAGAAAGCATATGATGGCATCTGTGCTATCGCTGGGAAGATAGGGGTGAGAAATTACCATTTTTCACTGCTGAGTCATGGTAAAATCTCTTTTGACCACTCATTTAACCCCCTTTCCTCCTATCTTCTTCCCCAGTGTATGACTTTCAGTCACTGTGTTTATATGAGCTACCGCTTTTCTCACCTTCTCATTTTCTTATTCCAATGCCTTACCAACCTCATAGCGTTACTGATGGCCCCAATATTAATCAGTCATATTGCTAGATTTTTCTACAACCTACAGAGAGATAAAGAGTAGTTTATGGGGTTTTTTTTTTTAAAAGCCAAATTGTATCCTATGATTGACTGAGCAGCATTATTATGAGCCATTGTAAAACAGTAGACAGCCCAGAGGTACTTGCAAAGGTGGCAATGAAACAAAGCAAACTTTAAATTGATTTAGCAAAACACTTAGTTACTATTTCATGGTAGGCAAAACAATAATAAATCTTAAAGGAAGAATCTTCCTAGGACATTATGAAAAATAAAACTAGCATAAACTCATTGGTTGCTGTCAGCACTCATTTTTATGGTGTTTACATGAACATTGGTAACAGAGAATGAGATAATTTATTTGTGACTTTTGGCTGACGTTAGAACATATCAGTAGGGATCCTCAAGTCTGCCTGTAGCCATGGTGTTGGTTAACTTTGTCTCACAAAAATGAAATTGCATTTTGTTTACTGAAAAATAAGGAATCCTCTTGGCCAGACGCGTGTCTCCCCTCTCCAGCACCTGTTCCACATTGTTAACCGGGGCCAGTGGTGGGCTAGGGCTGGCTTCCAGTGCCTCTCCCGAGACGGTCGTTAGAATCTCTTCCTAGCACCGTGCTTCGTGATCTGGGATCTCATGTTGGTACCCTGCAAGCAGCCACAGTGGGAGAATTTATAACCTGGAAACTGGCACAGGGTACAGATCTGGGGTTCTATTCTCCCCAACTCCCCAGGAGCTGGTTGCTAAACATTTACCATCCCTTCACTGCCTGGCTGTTCCAGCAGAAACTCAGCGTGTTGGACTACAAGCTCCTTGTCTCTCTTTCCACTCTTCCTTGCTGTCAGCCTACTTCTCCTGCATTCCTTATTTGTTGACAGACTTTAAACCCAGGCTCACATCTCCAGAGGCATCTGTGACCCTTCCTTTTTCCCTTTTGCCCTGACATGACATCCTTTTCCAAATCCTATAGATTATCCCTTCTCCTATCTCATGTGCTTTATGTCTCCTCTCTGTTTCTGCTGACAACCTCTCCCCTCCCATCCCCCACCAATAAATCCCTGGTCATGTTGTGTTTTGTTTTTTTTTTTCCTTTTGTAACCCCTGGTTGGGTCATCCTCAATAGATGCCTAACTCCCTCGAACCCCATTTAATCCTCTGTCTCCACTTCCTCCAGCCTACCTCACACCAAATTATCATCAGCTGATGTTTTCTGTTTTCTGTTATGTTTTCTGTTTTATCCCTTTTCTGCTCAAATCTGTCAGTGACTCTTCTGATCTCCAAATAAGGCTCGTGCTTCATAGCTTAGCATACAAGGCCATCCATTATCTGAGCACAACCTACCTTTCTAATGATTTCCTAAGACTTTTGTTCCTTCTCTTGATGCTCAGGAATTTTCAAATGGCACACGTGGCATTTCAAACAAAAGTATTTCTAAAATACGAGTTTTCTGAAAAGCCCTTTCTTCCTCTTTGTCTGGGTAAAACCAGCTCTTTCTTTTAAGATGTAACTCGAATGAAACCTCCTCCTTGGAATCTTTTCTAACTTCTCACTCTCTCCCCTCCTTGCCAGAACACTCTCTCTCCTGTACTCCCCTGGTAATACTGAACTGCTTTTTATAGCACTCATCGATTTCCTCCTTTTATTACAATTTATTTTAGCACATTGTGTAGCTGGAGTAGAAACCCCATCTTTTTCATCTTTGGCCCTAATGTGGGGGTGAACACTGTGCCCTACTCAGCAGAGATTTGTTGAAAGAATAAATAAAAGGGAAAGAAGGTTTATACTTAACTTGAATGCCCTTTAGCTGCTAGGTGTAAAGAAAATAAAAGCACAGGAAGTACAAAATGGTATAATAGCCATATTTCTGGAAGTTCCCCAAAAGTTAACTTTTAAGTGGAACGTTTTTTACTTTTTGTAATGTGTTTGAAGGGGATATCATATGGAAGCTGGAAGAGAATAGAATAATTCCACAGTGGAACAGAAGGTAGAATCAGAACAAATGGGTTGAAGCTACGGAATGCATTTTCATTTAATATATAAGAAAACTTCCTGAGAGATAGAAGACTTAATTGTTTATCACAGGAATGATATTCCTAAAAAGCTACTGAACTGTTGTCACAGACATGATGCAGATGTATGACCATCTGCCAGGGAGGTTATAAAAGGAATTCCTGCAGCAAGTAGATGTTCATTAAGGTATTTTAAGACTCTTGAGTGTATGAATTGGTGACTGTTTATGAGTCACCCAGCCTATTGGTAGGGTTTTTGAGCACTCACTGTCCTAAACCAAGATAGACTGCCACAGTGGTGGTTTACTATTCAGATGGGAGCCATAAAATATTTAGGAAGAAAGCATCTAGAAAATCTCCTCTACCCCCCCCCCCAAAAAGATGGTTTCTAAATTTTGGGTCCTCTGACGGGGAAAATTGTTCCACCACTAATTTTACATCATAAAATTAAGGTTTAAGAAACCTGCCATATTGGTTTTTTTCTCCTTAGGAGCCAAGGACCAATTCAGCACTAAATTTCTGCCTGATTAAAACTTTGGCTTAGTAGTATTTTAGTTCATTTGCTGTGGGTCTCAAAGGTCGTGGACTGAGAGAGTGGAACTCTTATTCTGCAATGCTGGGAACCCTGTCCCTCATCTGTAGTTCTTCCTCACCTGGAAATACCATTTGCAAATTTCACTTAATTCTACCCCCTTCTTTGCTAGGTGTTTGCGCTGGGTCATTGATCTTCACCCAGCTGCTGATTTAGAACATAGCCTTGATTTTTACCCCTTACCCCACTCTGCTGTGTATAAGCAAAAGCGTGCACGTGTGTGTGTGTGTGTGTGTGTGTGTGTGTGTGTGTGTGTGTGTGTTTTCTTCCAGGAATTTTTTTCAGGGATTTACTAGCAACCAAAAGTAAAGAGAAGGACAATCTTTCTCCTACATTTTTGACCCCATCTTTACCTATTTTTCTTCAGACATTGGTCTCCCAGTTACCTAACCCCTTCATCTCTTTTATTTCAACATCTTCTCTTGGACTTCTTTTTCCTTGGTGCCAAACATACCCATGTCTCTTTGATCCTACCACATGTGCATACACGCACACACAAGTGTTCCACATATCCCTGCATTCTGCCATTCCATTTCTCTCCCCTTCACTGCCAACCTACTGGAAGAATGGCCTTCACTCAATGTCTCACACAGTTCCCACCTTCCATACTTTTGTCCCCACCCCATGAAACTATTCCTACCAAGGCCTTCACTGACTCCTGGTTGCCTAACCCAGTGGCCTGTTTCTAGATCTTACTCCCCCAGGCCATTGGTTGTACTTAAAACCATGGGATGCTCACTCCTCCTTGAAACTTTTTCAGGTCATTGAACTATCTGATTCTCATTGTCATCTTAGAATTTACTTTATCCGAACTTGACTTTATAAATATCTATAAATGATTCATTCAGATAAATGGTTTTGAGCATCTCCTCTTGACCAGGGCTGGCAAAAGATAGTGAACAAAACTTGCCCTCTCTGGAGCGTAGGGAGCTGAATGGAGTGGGGATCAATCAGATAAGAACAGAGTTTCGGGCTGTGACGAGGGTCACTCAGGAGCACCATGAGAATGTCAAATAGCAACCTTGTCTAGCTTGGGGATCTCAGAAGCTCCCTTGAGAAAGCTTTTGGCCTGCATAGTGAAGGAGGGGTAGATTCTAACCTGGAGAAGGGAGAAGGAGGAACAGCATGTGTTGTATTAGACACTGTGTTGCAGAGCAGAGAACATGGACCCAGCTTTGTCACTTATTACCTACATTATAGTAAAAAAAAAAAAAACAAACCTGCTTGACTTCCTTGGGTCTTAGTTCTCTCTTCTGTTAAAATTTTTGCAGTCAAGGGGAGCCTGCTTCCCCCTCTTTCTCTGCCTGCCTCTCTGCCTACTTGTGATCTCTGTCTGTCAAATAAATAAATAAAATCTTTAAAAAAATTTTTTTTGCAGTCAAAATTACATGTATTTACATATGCAACACACCTGGCATATTATATAGTAGGTACTGAGGGAATGTTGCCTTACCCTACTTCTTCCACTATTGGGGGTTATGAGTGTTCTGGTGCCTTCGAAGCAATATTCTCAGTTGCTTCTAGGAAAGAGGCCTCACATCCCACCTCTCTGGGGCTTATATGAGGGTGCTATCATTTGAGCAGAGGGTGGGAAGCTGCAAGGTGGTTGGCCCCTGCTGTTTATAGTTTGAGTTTGGGGAATGTCTGGTCCCTGCACGTGCCATCACCCACTGATGGGAATGGGTGGGCTCCTCAGGAAGGATACTTCTCTTAGGTCTAGGGACCAAGTTTTCCCTGTACAGTCAAGCAGCACAGAGTACGGAGTGCAAAAATCCCATCCTGGGGCAGCGACTGGATGTGGATACTGGTTTATTGTGGAACCAAAGGCACGGCAGATGCTTGATGAAAGGCACCCAGCATCTGAAAAAGTTCGCCCCAGCACGGCATCCTCTGGGGGCATGGCCACCGCTGCCGCCCTTTTATTAATGCACGTAGTGGACTTGGCAGCCCTCCACTGTCTAATGTGAACAAGGCCTCTGGAAGGCTCGGCCCCTTTGAAGCAGCTGGGCTGGTGGTGGCTGCCACGTATGGCCAGGGTGTGGCCTCCAGATGCTGGACGCCTTCACTTTGACAGATTTTCCTCACTGCCCCTCGTGACCGCACACTGCCTGTGCCTGCCTCTCAGCCGGCAACCGTGGTCTAGAGCTGGGCCACGAATGGCAAGATTCCACAGAGGACTGCTGAGACTGGGAGTCCCCCCTCTAATGAGAGAAAGTACCAACTGCCAATTACACACCCTTCTCACGTTGAGTTTCGGGGGGATGAAGAGAGGAGACCTTGCTTGCTGCCTGGCATCTATCTCATAGCCTTCATGCCCCTGTATGGATGAATTTCTCTCTCCTCCTTAACAATTGGACAGTCTGTTTTCTCACTTACTTTTCCTGAGAACCCCATGAGAGATGACACACGGAAAGGGGAAAGACTATACCCAGATGGGCTTTTGCTTTTGGCCTCACCTCACTGCCTCTCCAGTCTCCCTGATGGCTTATCCTGTGAAAGAGCTTTCCTCTCCCCCAGGGCACCCTGCTCATCTCCGGGCACCTCCCGAGTGCAGTCCCCCACTTGCCGGAGCCCCAGATGGAGCCTCCTTAGTTGGGCCGCCTGTGGCCTGCTGCCCTCCCCCATCTTGCCCTGCCCTCCCCATGACACTGTGCAAGTCCCAAGATGGAGGCAGGCTCCTCTTTGCTTCTGGACTCCCCACTGAGCCCAACCTGTTGTTTTGCACACAGCAGACACTCAATGAGTGTTTGTCCCATTGAATGAAACAATTGCAAAGGTGATGTATATCTGTGTTGGGGATAGAAATATAATGAGGTGGGCTTGTAACAAAGAAGAGATATTGAAGATTTTCTCAGTAAAGATCCCCCTCTCGTTTCTGGAAGGTCTTTCCAAGTGTGAATATCACCTAATTTTTAGGGCTAACTAAGGGCTAGACAAGTCCATTTTTAGACATAAGAGTCCTAGAATGCTAGTACAGTAATGATTCTGCCATTATACTAATTAGGAAGCAGGAACATGACTGGCACCTTTGGCCTCTCATTATGTTACCACCTCAGACGTGGTACCTCCTACTCAGGTGAAGGGTCTGGTAGTCTTTTGTACTTGGGATTCTTTGCAAAAATAAAGTAGGTCAAGCTAGATACAGTGCATAGGTAAAATGAGATTTTACAAAAAACAAAAAAGCGTAGGTTTTTTCCCACTGATGCTCCACCTCACCTGCCCTCCAGCGGGGAGTGCCTCAGATAATCTGCCCTCTGTGTCTCTGTGGCTGGTACCCAGGAGGCTCTTAGTTTACGTGGGGATGTAGTCCACCAGCCAGCCTCACCGTTGTTTTACAGCGAACATGATGGTGCTGAATTGAACATGTTTAAGAGCAAAGTGATTGATTTTCTGACAAGCAGCCATTTTTATGTTCTGCTTTATCAGCCAGCCTCCTGCTCCCACCCCCTACCCTCAAAAGTGGAGTAAGAAGCAAATGCTGGAATAAGAATGAAGGTTACTTGGCACTCTACCTCTCAGCCACTAGAGGGGGGTAGTGACCAGGCTTCCCCTTTCCCTGGCTGGCTTACGAGACATACTTGCCTAAATTGAAATAATGAGTTATCCCTGGGAGAGTGACAATCCAGACAATGTTCGCTAATCATGGTCACCTTTTCCCCTCTGTGGAGCTGGTGTTTCATACTTAAGCAAAGATATTTCATTTTTCCCAAGAGGAATATTTTCGAACCCTGTTAGTAGTTCTAGAGTCTCTGGATTGGTCTCTTTGAAGTTGTAGCCCCTGGGCCTGGGGCAAATAGCAGGACAGTGCACACAGCTTCCCCAACCCTAAGGCACAAGAAAGCTTAATTATGAGCCTGGGGATTATAGTCTCCACATA
Source organism: Martes martes (assembly GCF_963455335.1). Taxonomy (NCBI): domain Eukaryota; kingdom Metazoa; phylum Chordata; class Mammalia; order Carnivora; family Mustelidae; genus Martes; species Martes martes. The sequence goes on from NC_137899.1 coordinate 65,643,729, forward strand.
CGGTCTGATAGATGGATTTATCAAGGGACAAAATATTTTAAGCTCCAGACCATGTGTGATGGTTGTTTGGTCTCTGCTCAGAGCAAGTGCTAAGGATTCCTGTTAAAATTGCCATCTATGGAAAATCGTAAACATTGCTATCTTTAAAGGAGGTCTCTGTGCCTCCTGTGTTATTCCACAAAACAATCTCTAGCTTTAGAAGGGTGTCTAAGGCTGAGGGCCATTTCTGGAACTCCCATGCCATGCTAGCTTCTACCACGCAGGCAATGCCATTTGCCTCCCGGGGAATTTAACCTGGGAGAGTTAAGGCAATCAGTATCGTTCAGTGTCTGGAGAGAGCACATTAGCTTAAAGTATAGAGTCCCTAGGTTTTAAGTTGGAACTCCGTCCATGTAAGTAGGCAAATGTATACACGATAAGACCAGAGTGCAGGTGATCAGAAAAGAGGTTCGTTGTGAATAATTCTCAAAATGGTTGGTAGGTTTTTCCCTGTGACTTCGATAGTTGTATTTTTATTCCTGTCAAGGCAGAAAAAGAGCAGCTACAGGGGGAAGGACACCAGACGTCAGAAGCTGAAGAACACACAAAGCTGAAGGGGGGGCTGGGGCATATCACTGAGGCACCATCACGGGCACCAGCTCGCTGACTGATTCTGGGTGGCTCCCCGTGTCACCCCTGTGAGTTCAGGTTGGAGATGATGAGGACTTGGATCCCTCGGAGAAAGAAATGTCTTCACATCTGGACCTGCCAGGCTGCTGTGTGAGGAAACGGGGTCTTAGTCAACAGGTTCTGTGACTGTTTGTCAAAGGAGTCTTTGTTTTGTCTTGTTTTTTAATTAATATTGGAGGTTGAACCACATGACCATCAGATCTGAGATCTGGTGATTTGGAAACTTAAAACTTCTCCTTTTGCCTGAAATTTCCTTTTCCTCATTCTGTAATGAAGCAAAATTCCACACATCCTTCGAGATCCAGCTCCTGTGTCTTTCCTACTGTGTGAAGCCTTCTGGACTTAGTCCTCGGTATCCCGTTTGCACAAACTTCCTGCCCATAACAGCCTTTGCTATGTCATTTGGAGTTTGAAGTTGTGTCTGTCTCTGTTGATGGCTGTGCCTCCCTCTGTACCACAAACAAAAAGGGCTCAATGAATTCATTCTTCCCACTTAAGAGTGGGCTAAGTCTAATGTGTGTATATCTGTGGGGATGGGGATCTGATGAGGCTGGGTTGCAGATAGGTTCAGTATCCACCACCAGAGAAGCAGCAAGACTCCCAGGTTGTCCTGCCCCATCTCCTTAGATTGAGTTTGTGAGAAAAATAAGCTTATCCAGAGACACCTGGCCTTGTGGTACTGTCCTGGAAACCTAGGCAACTGTGGAGCCAACATTTTAGACAATATTTGACACCAGATATTCTCACCGATCTTTTAAGCCACTGTGGTGCCAAACTATGGCTGGCTCAGGAAGGATCTGGAAGGAGCAGCGCGGACTCCCTGCTGGCTGCCTCCACAGGTTTGCCCCACCCTTATTAACAACTCAGTAAAGCAACCTCATGTTTCCCATTATTGAATCTTTTGGCCTTGTTTTTTATGCCAATAGGCTGGGCTTTTTTGTGAATTGGTGAGGGTGCCCTTATAGTATTGAGAAGAGCAGAGGTAGCCGCTACTGAGTTAGGGATGAAGTTATTTTCTTAGGTATAGCACGACACGGCTATGTCTTCTTATGGCTACTACCTGTAGTTACTTCTGTGCAATTCGAGTTAGGGAGGTTGGGGCAAAATTTCAAGGATTAAAGTGTAAGTGAATTTATTAATAGTCTCTTGGTAGTTAAACACACTTCTGTCCACCCAGCCAGGACTGTCTTCTGAATCCTCTCCCCTCCCCCTTCCCCACAGATCCCCAGCCACTATAGTACAAGCCTGAGATGCTTTCACCTGACTCTGTGAACTTCCTAGATACATGGAGCAAGGAAAGCCGTAGGAACCCAATGTGGTTTTCTAGTCAGCTTCTGGACTAAGCAGCATGTTACTGTTGCTCTCAGGAAAGCTGACTTCTAAACAGAGCAACACAGTCCGGCCAAAGACCCCTCCTGATGGCAGAGGGGGAAGGCCAGGCTCTGGCTCTGGCTCCCAGATGGGGCTGGCTACTGTCACTCCTGGCCTGCCCTTCTGTTCTCCCAGAAGCAGTGTGGAGAGTTCCCAGTGGTTAATACATCTGTCTTTCAAAACTCTGTTTGGGTAGCAAATGCATGAACACTTACCTCTCTCTGACAGGGCTGGCCTGCATGCCAGAGAAAGCAGAGGGAAAACCACTCGGTATGCTGTTGCTAGGAAGCAGAGAGATGTTTGATGTTTTGATTTTAGCAGCATTTGGAGGCTTGTCTTTTTAATAACGCAAAGAGCTATAGGTTGTTCTTACAATATTGAATATGTGCTTTTCTGAAAATGTGTTATTAAAGCAGACTACTCAAACCAGATCCTTTATTCTGCCATTCATTAAATTAAAAAGAAAATCCCCTGGGATACCAGAGAGGGGTGCAAGAAGTTCAAAATGAAGATGAAATGTTCCTAAGGAAGCAGCTTAGCTCATAGGTTGCAGTGGTGGGCAGCCCAGGGGCCAAAGCCACACTAGGCACTGGCGGGAGGAGGAGGAGGGGCAAAGACAGAATTCACACTCCTAAGATACCAGGGTCCAACTGTGACTCCATGGAAGCTGGGCAAAGGTCATCAAGCCATTCTCATTCACTCTTTTGATGATTCACTGTCTTTACTGAGCTGTGTGTTCAAGGCACTGTGCTTGGCCGGATGAACAAGATACAGCTCCCCTCTCTAACCGACAAAGAGGTAATTAGGATTCAGAGGGTCTGTGCCAGGATAAAGATGTAGAAGGGACAGGACTCAGTAGGAAGGGGCTGACTTCTCCCAGGCCAGTCAGGGAGCATCGTGGAGGAGTTTGAACTGAGTCTTAAATGATAGACATCAGATTCTTTCAGTAGAAAAAGATGGGGAAACACGGTCAAGACAAAAATGGCAAGGTGGAAGGAAGCCTGAGGATTAATGAGACATTCCCTATGACTGGGTAAAAGAATGTGAGTGGCGAAGAAAAAGGGATGATCTAGAGCGCTAGCAACTATGAATTTAAACTTTCTCTCTAAGTGCCCAGGAAGAGCTGGAGTGAGCCCAGTCTTGATCTCACAACATCTGTAAGCCTCTCTCTCTGGGGAGAAGAGGAATGGTTTCCCACCACAGATGGAGCTGCACACTTGGGACCACTATCCAGTAGAACTTTCTGCAGGGATACAACTTGTGTAAGTCAGCACTGCCCAGTATGATGGCCTCTTGCCACATAGGGCCATGGGACACCTGAAATGTGACTAAGGAGCTGAATTTAACATTTTGCTTAATTGTAATGAATTTAAATTTCCATTTAAACAGCTCCACATGGCTTGTGACTTCTTTCTAGAGCTTTGCAGGAGGCAGCGGTTGTAACCTAATGGTGGGGAGAAGCTGATGGGGGCTCCCCTGCAGCGAAATGGTGATAAGTTGGGTTTCATGGAGGGCACTGACCCCAGGTGGATTCTGATTCCAGTTACGGTGCTGCGTGCTGTGAGGAGAAGTCTTCAAAGTGTCTTCCTGAGACATGACACCCATACAGGAAGCCATTGCAGAAGGGGGCAGCTGGTGTGCGACAAAAGGGCTGCTCAGCACAGCACTGGCCTGGGAGGGCCCTATGCTAGCTCCTGGCACCCCCTTTTTGTATTGCTGCGGTATGCAGCTCTGTGAGCCCCAAGGACCAGGAACCCTGCCCGCACCTCTTGCTGTCAGGAAAGGTGCCGGGAGCAGGGTGCGGAAATCAGAACATCATTTCTAGATGCATTCATCAGCTCCTGTGTCAGAAGGCACACTTCAAAGGGCTCCTCAGGCAGCTGATGATTCTGTAGTACCAGTAGAGCTTTCCTGGAAAAGCCCTATTATAACGCAGCCTATGTTTTTTCACTGGAGCAATGCGCGCCTATGTTTCCTGCGTAGGAATTCAACATCGAACGGAACAAAATTGTGACAGAATCATGCCACAAAGGCAAAGAAACCAAAGCCATAAATCTTACCACTAAAAGTGATAACATTCTCCTCCATGTTCTATGAAATGAATATAAAGCCTCTGCCTTTGGCTCAGGTCATGATCCCAGGGTCCTGGGGTCAAGCCCCGCATCAGGCTCTCTGCTCAGCAGGGAGTCTGCTTCCTCCTCTCTCTCTGCCTGACTCTCTGCCTACTTGTGATCTCTGTCTGTCAAATAAATAAATTAATTAAATATTTATTTTAAAAAAAGAAAGAAAGAAAGAATACCAATTTTCTATTACCATATAACAATTCAATTCCACTGTAATAGATTTTTCTCATGCCGAACTATTGTGATCAACACAAATTGGACACTTGAATCACAATAGCTTTGCCCCTCCCTGAAATCTGGAGTGCATTTGAGGATGCTTCTACTTTTCCCTTAATAAGTTCTTTTTCTTAATAAAGTCCTTCCAGCAGAAGCATGCCCAGTTATCCCATTATCCATTCCAACCATCTGGTTGTCAAGTTCATGGCATCGCTTGACCAATGAGGTGGGAGTCTGAGGACGACACCCAGTGAATAGAGTCAAAGCCCGTGCGGGAGGCCTCAGTTTCACAGATTGGAAAACTTGAGCTGGAGAAATATTTAATAACTAAGACCTACCCATGGATATTTTAATTTCCTCCCATTCTTTGTGCTTTATTTTCCTGTTCTAGTCCCTACATCCTGACTGAAATACTAATATGTCTCATGTTACTCTTTTTGTCAACTTAAAAATACACCGATTTTTATCTTTTTAGAAAAGTGATGTGTGTTTATTGTAGAAAATACAGATATGGAGAAAATAAGAAGAGCCACAATTCTACCACCTCGAGCTGACTGCTGTGAACATTTGGGCATATCTGTTGTCAGTTATTTTTGTCTTATGTGTGACCACGCAGTACTGAAACAGGTTTGCTCTTTTTCAATCAATCCTGCTGGAATATTTCCTCATATTTTAAAAAACATCATTGCAGTCTCTGTAGGATATAAAGGTCACCTAGATGTATTTAACTGTTTCCCTGTTACAGGCAATTCGGCTTCTCCCCCTGCCCTCTTTTTCATTTCAAATAGCACTGTGGTGAAGACTCTTGTATATACAGCCTTTGTCCACATGCACTACTATTTTTTTTTAAGATTTTATGTATTCATTCGACACAGAGAGAGATCACAAGTAGGCAGAGAGGCAGGCAGAGAGAGAGGAGGAAGCAGGCTCCCTGCTGAGCAGAGAGCCCGATGCGGGGCTTGACCCCAGGACCCTGGGATCATGACCTGAGCCGAAGGCAGAGGCTTTAACCCACTGAGCCACCCAGGCGCCCCGCATTACTATTTTCTTGGGTGTGAAATGTCTCTGCCAGAGGAAGGAGCCTCCTTAGGGCTATTTGTAAGTATTGCCAAATTGCTCCCTGGAAAGATCTTTTAGTGCGTTTGTTATTAATATGGCTGTTGAGATGAGAAAGACCTGAATCACAGTCTTGGTTTTGCAGTTCCAGATCTGCGATCAGCCATGTGACCTTGCACAAGCTAAACCATCCAAGCTCCAGTTTCCCCAAGAGTTAAGTGGGCCAGGAGTAACACGTGCCTCAGACCCCTTTGCTGTGTGGACTAGATGCAACAATCCCCGTACAAGCCGACGGTAGCAAAATGCCTGACGTAGGAGCTGAGAGTTGTACACTTGGCCAGCAAGAGCTGGGACCCTCTCTTTCTCCATTCTCTCACAAACCCTGGGTACAGTTTGGTGTAAAAATCATCAACTTGACAAGTGAATAAAAAAAGACATCTTGTAGTTTTAACTTCTGTGACAAAACACATCTCTCTAGCCTTTAAATATATTTGAAATATTTCAAGCCAAGGGTGGCTTTGACAAACGTTTTTTCCTCCAGTGTTGTTCCTCATGAGTGCCAAGTAATAGAATAAGCTCAACTCTTCCTTCGTTTTAAAGGGCAGATCCGTCGCTGGCTGTGTGTATGCCCTGCGTGGCCTGTCGTGGACACAGAGGGTGGGCAATATGCCGTGGTTATTAAATGTGGGCTTCCACACGAAATGTGAGCTCACCGCGTTTTCTCTCGACAGCTCAGTGAATTGGATTTAGCTGTCCCTAGTTCACTTGAAATTGCATAAATAGCTTCCTAAGACAACCAGTAGAAAGAAAGAGAAAAGAAGGAAAACATTCCCCAATAACCCTTGCACCTAAACCAATTAAATTCTGTTTACTGTCCACAGTTCTACAGAGTCGCATTAGATGTACTTTCAAATCAGAGGATGTGTTTCCTTACACAGAGACCACCGCATTCCCACAGGAGAACCATCATTTCACCGGGCCCACTCGGTGCCACTCCGTGCCCATCGCGTTGGTGGGACCCGTGCCCAAAGGACTGACACTCCATAGGCCAGGGAGGTCCCCAGGGCATGAAGCCAGGGTGGGATGAGAGGCTATAGCACCAGGTCACCAAAACCTCTCTGGGAAGTCAGAGCTGAGTGGGACCATGATGGGTGTGGGTTGGTCTGGAATGGAAATGAAAACAGCGAAGACAGTGGTGTTGAGGAGTGTTCGTCCTCAGATCTTCAGAGGCCGTTTTAAGAACAGGCTTTAGTTGGCTTTTCTCAGAAGCCTGGAGGCTCTGCATGAGTTTAAAGACACAGCACTGTGTCTTGTATGTGTTTGCCAGTGAGCATGATTTCACAGGGTTTCTGTAATGCAAGCGGGAGGAGGTATTAAGAAATACAGTCTTGGGGCACCTGGGTGGGTTGGTCAGTTACGGGTCAGACTCTTGACTTCGGCTCAGGTCACGATCTCAGGGTCCTGACATCAAGCCCCACACTGGGCTCAGTGTGGAGTCTGCTTGTTCCTCTCCCTCTGTTCCTCCACACCCTGTTCTCCATCTCTCTCCCCTCCTCTCTATCTCAAATACATAAAATCTTTAAAAAAAAATACAATTTTTATTATTACAGAGAGGAGAGGGATCCGTTTTTCTGTCCTGTATCAGTCATCAGATAATTTTCTGTCTTAAGTGTCAGTCATCAGATAATTTCTCACTTGAGGACACGGAGGAGGCTCGTTACGTTTCAGTACAATTGCTTTTTGTCCTTGTTAGTTTCTGTTTCCAAGGCTGTGTTCTTGAGGGTTGGGCTATAATAATCAGGTACATGGTGAGTCTATTGATTCTTTAATATAGTTTCTGCATTTAATTCTTGTTCCGAGCAGGCAGTGCACCACCTTGGCACAGAGCTAGCTGGCCACTCTCGGTGATCAGATGTGTACACATGTCCCATGTGAGATCAGATGTGTACACACATCCCACAAGAGAAAGTGCTGGCATATTCACATTGGATTATCACATCCTGGGCACTTCTCAAGATCATCTGTGCTGTTTGTAATATTGAGTATTATAATTATTTGTTTTTGCTTTCAGCCTTGAATTTGGTTCTATAAGGAAGAGGTTTTGCTGAACATGAATATGGACAAAAATAAGAGTAGTTTAATGTTCTTAATCTTGAGGGCCTCTTGCATAAATGTGAAGTCCAAACTGGGAGGGAGTGAACTTGCTGCAAGGTGAAGATGAAGAAGGTTCTCTGATTCTAGGCCATAACAGGAAGAGCCCCAGTCTAAGGGGAATTAGTTTAATTCACTCTTTTGCCACTTTTTAATGGGACTTGGGCCCATCTGTTCATTTGTAAAATGGCCTCTTTATTTATAAAATATAGACTGTGCTTTGCCTATGTAGCACTCAGTGACAGACTGAAGCAAAAACATTTTGTAAATGGTAATAGGACATCCCAATGTAAATTCATTACTGTGTCCTAGAGGTCAAGGTGCTTGAAAATTTGTTGGTTTACATTGAAGCCCATTTCAGTTCCCCTGATGTCCTGGCCCATCATTTCCATATTTAAACTTAAGCTATGAAGCTCTTGGCTCAGTCTTCTTTATCTTTCGGTCTAATTAGGAGTCTGAATGTTTTGCTTTATTTGGAATTTGTCACCCCACATTCTAAAGAATGAGGTTCAGTATTTCTTAAAAGACTAAGATTCTAAGCTACTGTAAAAATAAATCTTAATTGTATGTCTTCAGAAGGCCCTGGGATTTTTATACTTTCATCATGTTAGTCACTATTTTGGTTATATTGAAGTAGAAACTATGTTTCCTATATTAGAGCTATTCACAAAATGACAGCACTTTGAATGGTGACTGCAGCCTAGGAGCTGTGTTTCCAACATGGTAACCTCTAGGCATATTGATTATTTGCATCTAAGTGAGTTAAAATAAAATCAAATAAAAAATTTGGTTCCTCACACTAGATACATTCCAAGTGCTCAATAGCCAGATACAGGTAGTAGAGACTGCTTTGGATAGTGGAGATTGTAGAACATTTACTATCATTACAGGAAGTTTTCTTGGAGAGTCCTGCTCTAGAAGAAAGGGAACCTACTATCACATTGTTCAGACATACCCCATAAGGCTTCATGCAGAACTTTTATGCCATTTTTAGATTTCCAACCTAAAGTATCAACCTTTAATGGCCAATCAAGGTTTGACATCCACCCACCCACCCCTGTCTACAAGTCACATTTAAGGTATGTGATGAAATTTGATATTTTTACATGTTCATTTCTTTCTGTTGGGTTCCTTAGGTCCTGCGTGACAGACATGTGTGAATGTCCAGTCCATAAAAACTGTTACTGTGAGTCATTCCTGGCGTATACCCGGGCCTGTCAGAGAGAGGGCATCAGTGTCCACTGGGAGCCTCAGCAGAATTGTGCAGGTGAGAAATTCCTGGCATATCCATCCATCAGAAGTTCACTACAGCTCCCAAAATAGCAATGGAAGAGATTTGCTGATGTGGGCCACATTTCCCCTTGGCCAAAGGGAAATTCCATCATAGTCCAACTAGATTGCAACTTGATAAAACACAAGGGCTTCCCACTAGGCAGGATAGAAAGCACTTAAGAGAAATGCTTTGTGACAAGCACATTTGAACAATTTAAGGATTTCCACTGTTGCAAAATCTTCCCAACCTCAAGCTACCCCAGCTGGATGTACTCAGCACATGGACAATCACAGCTGTGGCTTAGGTTATGTGTGGAACAAAGACGATTCATGATGATTACAGTCATTTAAGGTCTTCAGGATAAGTGTGATTTTTTGTTAAACCCTAGCAGAATGTTCTTTTGCCTCTGAGAGATAGATTTCTATATTCCTTGTTATAGCTCTTTGATCTCGGGCAGGTTAATTGGCTTATTTGAGATCTGTAAAATGGACTTCTTTGTTCATTCAAGAAATATTTCTTACCCAGTGGCTAAGTGCTGGGCATTGTGCTGAGCACAGCTGGTACTCTGGTGACTCAAAGAGAAGAAACCCTTGTCATTGAGGTGCCCATAGCCCAAAAGGAGAACCAGACAAAAATAGTAACTCTACAACAAATACTTGCTAAGTATGTTAACTGTGATGAAGGAAGCAAATAAGGAAGAGCAAAAGAAAGCAAATGGAGAGGGAGTGGGTGACTCCTTAGGTGGTGACAAAGGAAAGCTTCTCTGTGGCTGTGACATTTCAGCTGAGTCTGGAAGGATCGAAGGGAGTCAGAGCAAGCATTCTATGCAGAAAAAAACACATTTTATGGCCACAAAGTAGGAACAAGATAGCATGCTCTTATATTGGAAGGGAGCTGGTGTGGTTCAAGCATGGTTTGCGAGGGGAAGAGAGTGGAGAAGAAGCAGCAGCTGCATCGGGCAGGGCTTTTCAGGTCTCCGGAAGGTGGGTAGCCTTTACTGTAAGAGGAGTGGGAGCCACTGTTGGGCTTTAAGCAAGCCTCTTTCTGCTTCCCAAAGTTCACCCTGTGTCCGGGCTACTGTGGGGGGAATAGAAGGGCTGGGGCAAGATTGAAAGCAGGTGACCAGGCAAGAGACTGTTGCCATAGTGGTGGTGAACGGTGGTGGTTTGGATTAAGATGGAGGGAGTGTATGGGGAGAGAAGAAGAGAGATTCCCACTATAGTTTGGAATTTTACGATAATATCTATTACACAGAGTGATAAGCATCCGTGGTGCATATATGAAACATCTGGAAGAGTGTCCAACTCATAGAAGCAGCTGATGCTATTCAGATTTAAAGATGAGATGACTGAATATTTGTCACTTACCTCAAGGGTTGGCAGACATTTTTCTGAAAAGGGCCAGATTTTGCCTGGAATGAAGAGACTGGAGTTTGCCCTCCAGTCTCTAGGTTGGATTAGCCTCTAGGCTAATCCTAATAACCTTAGCTCTCGTATTAGGAAGGATGGCAGTCGGTGACACTGCTAACTCTAGAATGCCTGTATTGGTGGATGACACGAGTGGTCATCTGGTTGGAGAGTGGTCTAGAAGAACTGTGTTAAAGCTGTGTTTTCAGTGCACGGCCATCTTGTTTACTTTGACCAGTGGGTCTCAATCTGGCTGGACACCGGAGTCACTGGGGAGTTTAAAAAATAAACCAGAAACCTATGCCTGGGCCCCATGCCCAAATATCCTGCTTTAACTGGCCTTCTGTAGCTTTTAAAACTTCTCGGGTGAGGGGCATGTGGGTGGGGCAGCCGGTTAAGTGTCTGACTCTTGGTTTTGGCTCAGGTGGTGAGGTGACATCAGGGTCCTGGGATCGAGCCCCACATCAGGCTCTGTGCTTAGTGTGGAGTCTGCTTGTGATTCTCTTCTCCTTCCACTCTCCCTTCCCAATGTGCTTTCTTCTTCAAATTAACAAATAAAATCTTAAAAGAAAACAAAAGTTTACCAGGTCATTCTGACCTGCAGCCAAAGTTGAAACCATGGAGTTAATTTTTATGCCTATTTGGGTGGCTTTGAGGGGAGAGGATGACAGGTATTTGGGGGTTATTAAAAATTCTCTAAGCTGCCGCTTGACAAAATCACTAGTCTGTGTCCTTGAAAAGCCCCAAACCCTTTTACTTCTTTCTGATTTTTCTTTTGGAATTTGCTCTCCTCTGCAAACCCAAGTCCAGTCTTTGTATCTGAGTTCACTTTCCACAGCAAGAGTACCTCTCTGTTGATGCCACCCTTCTCAAAGGAGTATTGATTGATAAAAATAACTCACAGTAATGCCAGCAGGCCAGGCCAGAGGACCCAGAGGGGATCCTGCAGGACCAACCAAGATGGTCCTTGGCTTCACACAGGATGGAAAGCAAACGCGAGCCAGCAGGAAGTAAGAGCGGAGTTTATTGAAGATATATATATATGGAAGATAGAGACAGAGCATCTGGGAGGCTCAGAAAGGAAATGGAGGATGAGTCTAATCTTTGTGTGGGGTCTGGAGTCTTTACTGACGGTTGTGACCTGGTGCACATATCTTCTCAGGCACGTAGAAACTGGTCAGAACAAGGACAGGGTCCAGGTGTCCATCATGAGTCACTCATTCCCTGGAATCAGGGTGTCTTGGCATCTTCAAGATGTCTAACGCTAGTGGTCTAGCATACGTGCCTGATGACTTCGCCCTGTCATTTCTTAGATACCACCATTTGTGCCGGAAGACTCCAAAGAAATAGTTAACTCCTCATCCCTTACAAGGACTTATATTAAGACATGTGCATGGTGGGAGGTGCAGGTCCTAGCAAGCATAGAAGCAGGAAAGGGAGCAAAATGTAGATTTTTATGAAGTCTTTCAGTTTCCCTAGCTGAGTAGTAAGATGTGGCGTAGGCTCCTAAAAAGTAAGACCAAATGGCTTAGCTCTCACCTAATGTATCAGTGCGGGGTTGCATAGTGAAGGTGATGTTTTGAGGGACCCATCCTTTCAGTGCATCTTGAATAGTCCGTGTTCCCTTTCTCTCCTTTGAGTCCTCCTTGCCTCACATCTATCAGAAAATGAGTGAGATATATGGAGGCCAGCCCCATCCCTCTACCCTCTGTGATTTAGAGCTCTGCAGAACCTTATAAACTTTATTAGCTGTGGGGGTGCCGTGGTAAGGCTTATATTAGATACACAATCTAGGAACACTCTCTTCCTGGCCCGGAGCTCTGTGTAGCCCCATCTGAGTGCACACACTGGATCTGAGGACAGCACGTTTCCCCCGGCATCCTGATTTCAGGGACCGAATGTCAGGAGCTACAATCACTTTTCTAACGGACAAGGAATATGGCTCTTGAAAGGTTCCATTTACCACTTAAAATTAATGGACCCATCTGAGTGAGGCCTGATTGCACAGTTGCAGGGGAACCCTTACACACGCACGTGTACACACACACACACACACACACAATAAGCTTCCACAGATTGGCAGCTGGTACATGAAAATAAATTTACAGAGACATGCAGCACCTTTCAGTAGATCCAGTTCCAATTAATCGGAAATACTGAAGACCCTAAGAATACTCCTTCATTGTTTTCAGCTCCCAGATCTTTTTTTTTTTTTTTTTTTACATTTTATTTATTTATTTGACAGAGAGAGACACAGTGAGAGAGGGAACACAAGCAGGGGGAGAGGGAGAAGCAGGCTTCCCACTGAGCAGGGAGCCCAATGCAGGGCTTGATCCCAGGACCCTGGGATCATGACCTGAGTCGAAGGCAGACACTTAATGACTGAGCCATCAGGCATCCCCTCCCAGATCTTTTGACTTATGACAGCACTTACGGCCACTTAATACAGAGAAGAGAAATCTTCCAGAATAAAAAGCTTGGAAGTTGAACAGATAAGAAGCCAGCCAGGCTAGAAACTCTGAATGAGCAAGTGACATTTGCAAGGCTATAGAGTGGGTTTTAGCTCTATCATGACTACCAGCAGGAAGTGTACATGTGGCTGAAAGGACAGATGGCACCGAGGTTTAGCATGTGAATTACCGAGTACAATACACTATGCAAAGGGCCATCATGAAGGTCTATCATAAAAGCTTAATAATGACCCTTTCTGTTAATATTCACCATTTTATAAGCATTTCCTTTGCCCTGAGGACTACACTAGTACTTTAATGATATTTTATCTGGTTAAATCTGCATTATAATCTATGTGGTAACATTCTATTACCCACATTTTAATGATAAGGACATTGAGATTTAGAATATTTAAGTGATTGGCTGCAAGTCACAGAGCTAGAAAATGCGGAAGTTGGGAATGAAACTCAGGTCAATTTGCTTTACAGCCTCTGTTGTTCATCATTATGAAAACAGACCTGCAAGAGCATTGCGGAAAAACACATTTGAATATGAATATATATTTATTTGCATATTTCCATAAACATCAATGAATTTATTCAAACATTTGTTATGTAGAGCTTTCCAATTTCTCTTGATTTGTATCTTATCACTGATGGTGGTCAATTGGTAATCTCTGAGTTTAACTTTGCTGTGATCTAGGTTGTGCTGGCTATCCTTAGCAGATTTTCTCCCACCTCCCTGTAGCTGATGCTAATTGTCACTGCACTTTCAGTGATACATCTTATAAGTGGGGAAGGTGCTAGGATATTCAGAGTGGTGTGTATCTTTCTGTAGCACATCATATAGTCTGCTGGGTTCTATGAGCATTTTCCCATTTTGTTTTGTTTTTTTCCCTACAAATTCCAGGTGATTCTAGCCCCTTCTCTGTAGTAACTGCTTTCCTTATACACAGTGAGCTTTTCCTTGGCCAACTGGATGCCTCCTGTAACAGTTTAGGGGATACAGTCAGTATGGTCATCTTTAACACCCAGTAGGGGGACATGAGGACAGCTGAGTTCCAGAGGGCGCAGAGCCATGCTTGTTGAGTTTACAGATAAAGCCAACACCTAGTGCTTTTACGGGCTACTACATAAAGTAACACACACTGCTGTTTGTATGTGTTACACAGTGGCTGCTTGTGTGCCCTCTTGAGAATAAATACATGCCAACCCTAATCACTTTGGTAGTTTGCTGGCTTTAAAAAAATTAATTTAACCAGATGAATCCTTTTTTAAATGCATATGTGCATATCGGTCACATTTAGGTTTTAAAAAATTATCTTTTGCCTATTATATATTAGAAATAATTTTGAATTCACAGAAGGGTCAAACAGGGTCTGAGTCAGTATTCGCTTTCTAGGGTCATATAAAAGTTGATGATCAGTTTGAAGGCAAACGTAATCACATCATCCCCCAGCTAAAACCCTCCCAAGATTCCCCTTTGCTAAGACTTACAGCCCCTGCCTGCTTGTCTGCCTTTGTCTCCCCATCTCTCCCTCTTCAAATTCTGTACTCCCACCTACCAAATTGGGATCCTCGTTCCCTGATTGAGCCAGGCAATTTGTTGTTGCCCACATCCTGCCCTTGCCCTGTCTCTACCTGGGCAACTCTTCCCACCACAGCCTGTCTGACAGTTGCTACTCACCTTTTAAGACCTAAGTGGGCTCTGTTCTCTGAGGTCTTCTTAGATGCTGACCTACCCTCAACATCGGGGTGATGTCTCCCTTTTACTCCTCTACAGTATTTTGTTCCAGTGATCTAATATGGTACCTCTTGCATTTTATTAAGAATCTGTTTACATGTCACCTTCACCTGTTTGGTTGTATGCCCAGACTCCTGTAACTGGAGATCAGAGATGATATCTTACTCACATTTGATTCCCTGGCCCAAGAGAATGCCTACCACATGGCAGAGAGGCGGGAGAGATTTATTAATTTGAACTGAAATGGAAATGATATTTATTCAATGAGAAAAGATCCCCCCCTCTTTTTTTCTAGTAGTTCTCCATTTTCTACGTTCTACTTTCTAGCCAGAGATTATGAAGGAAATAATCAGTGTTGAGGTAGTCAAAGGTGAAATGTCATAGCAGAACATCAGTAAGTTAAGTGATAGAGCTAGAAGGAATAATTGAGAGGTCAGAGAGAGGAGAAGACATGAGAGAGATCATGTCAATGAGAGCATGTGGGAAAAGGAGAGAATATGGGTGGAAAGAGGAAATTCTATCAAGTTTTCATCTTATAAGTGATCTTTGCAAGATTTAAAGGGAAGCAAATTATCTGGCGGGTAAAGCGAGTTCAAAGAGGCTTTCTGGAAGCAGCTGAGTGGAAAATGAACTCAAGGCCAGCCAAATGTAATCCACACTGGGAAATGAGATGATGGATTGAGCATCATTAAGATTAAATCATCATCCAACAGGCACTAACATTTATTAAGCTGTTCCTCTGTGCTTGGCCTTGTGCCAGAACCTTGGGTCATGGTAGACAAGGACTCTGCCCACAGGACCAGGGCCTCAACAGTTCACTTTCTTCAACCATGGGTCCTTGACATTGGTAACTATGAAAGGCCATCCCCAGAACTTTTATAATCTATAGCCGCTCAGGCCCCACTGTAGACTCAGAGCAAAAATCTTCAGGGAATGGGGTTGAGGAATAATACCTTTTGAAAGATCCTCAAGGGACTGTGATAAGCATCTCTGATTAAGAACTACAGCTGCACTGGAACTGGGGATTAAAACAAACAAATAACTGTAAAACAAAAAGTGCTGTGGGGTGCAGAGAGAGAAAGAGTATTTTGGGGGGCGATCCAGGAAGCTACTTGGAAGAAGCACCATTTGAATTGAGACTTGGAAAATGATGAGATTGGGAAGAGAATCAGAGCTAGAAATTAGAGATGGCACTGTAGTAGCTGATAGAGAGAGAGAGTGAGAAGACAAGACAATGTAAGGGAAAGAAGAAAGTAGACAAGCGCAGGACAGAAGGTGTCCTTAAGGTGTTAGAAACTGGGGAGTTCAGTGTCATAAGATAAAGTAGACAGTAAGGCCAAATATTTTGTGGAAAGGTTATGGGAGAATGGGGCTTACCAGTGCATTGGTAGACAGAGTCATTATGAAAAATTTTGGTTGGAACTGCTTCAGTAAAGTGGTAGCTGAGAAAGACAGGTCATTAATGTTGATTAATTGCAGAGGAATTGGATAAAATGACTGTAAACTCTTTAATGAGATTTAGAGGTAAAAGGAAGAAGGCATTAAGTCTGATATGTTACAGAATCTTTTTTTATCAAAGGTTAGCATTGCTCTGAAGATGTTTGTAATATTTAGAAGATGGAGCCAACAGAGGAGAGGATAAATGTGCTATGAAAAGGACAAACAACTCATAGAGCAAGTTCCTGGAGGCGATGGGTCAGAACCCAGGAGTGGCAAGTCAAGGATGGGTGTAGATGCGGTGGAGCAGCGATAGGGAAATGACGTAAGGGTGTTTGTGTCGATGACCTGAATCCCTCGGTAAGGAAGGATGGGGGCTCTGCGTCTGCAGAGGAACTCCAGTGGGGTTTTAGGTGGCAGATGGTGGGGAACAACAGGAGCGCTCACTGTGCTCTTCCTTCCACTTTAGAAATAGTTGCTTTCTCATTTGCTAAAAAGGCATGAGTCTCTGCAGTGACTGAAGCATGGATGTGTATAGGGTAAGTTCTCAGTTCTGACTGCGTATGAAAATTACCTGAGCTAGGTTTTTTTGGGGGGAGGGATGTCAGGCATCAGGAAGCTCCCTGATCATTCTAATTTTCAGTGGAAAACCTAAGAACACAGGGAAATAGTCATTGTGGGTGAATATGCTATTCAGCTAGGATGTTTCCAAATTGTTAGACATAAATAATATATAGGGTATTCCATTAGCCACTGAAAGAGGAAAAAAAAATTTGAAGGGGTCTGTCAAAAGCCAAAAGATTGTCAGAAAAGCAAGCAAGATTTAAAGGAAGAGTTATGTTACTCTACCCACTCACTCATCCATATAGCACTCAGTAGTCCTCTGACTACCTGCTGCATGTTAAACAGCACACTGTTGCTGAAAATAAAGAAACAAGATAGCCTTTCCCTCTAGTGGCCTAGATTTAATGGGAGAGAGAGAGAAGACAAGGAAACCTGTGAGTACAGCTGCATGTTACAAAGGCAGGGATGGAGGTGGGCAGCAGGTGCTCTGAGCAGAGAGTAAAGAAGAGCTCATCCAGATAAGAGAGGTGGGAAGACAAATTGGGAAGTGTCTAGAACAGCAGAAGATGGGCTGGGTGGTAGTTAATACTCACCAAGCTAGATAATGGCACTAGATCAAGGCAGAGGGTGGATCTCAGGCTTGCCTTGCCTAGAGGAGGTTCCTAGTAGCCTAAGGAATAAAATTAAATTGTGAAAAGCTGAAACAATAAAGTTACATGGTAGTGGTAATGTTAGGGAATGTAGCATTAATGAGTAGCCGTAATTTTTTTTACTTATCTACTATATCACTTGGGATCCAGCCAGAAAATAAAGGGCACACTCACATTTACTAATTGAGGTAGGTTTAATAGATGGGCTTCTTGAAAAGGGATAAATAGGGTGTAGGAGAATAACAAAGAAAAACCCAGTGCCCTGGAAATGAACTGTTTTTACTCACAGTATTTCAACACTGGATGTGTGTGGGTTTCTCTCATACCAACCAATTCTCCAAAGTTCCAGAGACCAACAGGGCGCCCTACAATTTAATTGAATTCTGACACTAACCACACAGAGCTGGTATCAGACTCCATCGGCTTAAGGGCTCAGTGTCACAAGACTGCCCTCACTTTGGATGCCAGTTCCAAGTATTAGGTCCCTCAGTTACCCTCACTTCTGTCTGCTTTGGCTGCAAAGTAGGGGGAGCAAGGTGTTCTTAAAATCCCCCTTCCTTTTCAGACTTTATAGCTAAAATGTCTCACAAAACTCTGGAAAACACTTTATTTACTAACTGGTTTGTTACAAAGGATACAAATGAACAGACGAAGAGGTACATACAGCAAGGCACAAAATGGTCCTGACGCAGGAGTTATGGTCCCAGTGGAGGAAGGACACCACCCTCCCAGTATCTTGATATGTTTCTGAGCTCTGGAGTTTTCTGTACCTTGTTATTAGTCATTTAAGAGTTTTTATGGAGGTTTCCTTATGCAGGCATGATCAATGAAATCATTGGCCGCTGGTGATAAACTCAGTAGCAACCCCGTCTCCCCTTCCTGGAGTTTGGGTGGTGGGGCTGAAAGTTGCGACCTTCTAATGAGGCCTTGGTCTTTCTGGTAACTAGCCCCCATCCTGAAGCTGTGTAGGGTCCCCTAGCCACCTGCCATGTCATTAGCATACAAAAGACACTTATTACTCTGGAGATTCCACGGACTTTAGGAGCTGTGTGCCAGAAAGTAGGGACAAAGCCTAAATATTTATTTTTTTATTCTATCATACCCTGATAACAGAGAGGTTGTGATCATTCCCAGGCCTAAAGAGGCAAGGGAGGGGTTGGCCATCAGAACTTGGGACAGAGAGAGCTCTTACTAGCTTATTGTAAGTTAGACATGGTCAAACATGAATGCCATGGTAACTCTAAATCTCTAATTTGAAAGATTGAGCTTAAGGTGCACTTGCTTGAAAACCAGTTCAAGTTTTCAGTTTTAGAATTAATGTAATTCTTTACGAGGTATTATTTTGCAAACTATATAAACTGTAGTAGAGGGGTTTCAACAGATCATCTTGCCTCACTATTCATTTTGTTTGGAGCAATGTCAGATGAAGGTCAGATTGTTGCTGGTATTCTTGAAAAGCCCCTCTTCTACATTCCTCTTCATGAGAATGGGGGGTAGGGGCTTCTTTGACTGTCCCTGGAAATAACCCAGATAGGAAAGTTTGTATGTATGTCATAAAACTTCCAGAATGTTTGCAGCATTTTTTCTGACAAACCTATTCATGAGTTTTCCGGAACTCTCAGAGTATTGTCAGAATCATTTTAGCCCTAAGTAAACAAAGATAGCAAATGGGTTGTGATTTGGCTAGATCATCATTTTTATATTCTCTGGCCAGCCAGCCACATACTTCCCTCTCCCCAGGTACACATCTCATTTTTCCTTACTTGGTTTTTATCCCACTCTTGTTCTAATTTGCCTCAAATTGATCACTATGATTAAAATATGTCACGTATCCTTGGTAGGGTTTTTTTTTTCCCTGTATGTATAATTCTGTGTATTTGAATATTGATGTGGTTGCATAAAATATTCCTATTCATCACAACTTGATAGCTTTCAGCACTATTTGGAGTTGATTTTTCAGACTGCTCTCAATAACCAAATAACCTCATAGACTTCCTGGGAGCTTTACTAATGTATAGTTTGTTTTCTCTGGGAATAAAAAGCTTTCCATTTTATTTTATTTTGGGGTTCACTAGCCCAGCAGGTGGACCTTTGATATTGTTTTTTTCAGGTGCCAGTGGTGCCCAGAGTGTTTGAGGAAGGTCGGAGGTTGGTTATTCCTTTGTTAAAATGCAAAAGTGCATCTGTGCTGTGGAAGGGCCGAAGCAGTGGGTGACTTGAGGCTGCAGAATGGCATGGGGCTGGGGTTGAACTGACATGGCCATTTCTCCACGTCTCACCCATGTCTGCATTTTTTTTTTTCAGCCACCCAATGTAAGCACGGGGCTGTGTACGATACCTGTGGTCCAGGATGTGCCAAGACCTGTGACAACTGGAATGAGATCGGTCCATGCAATAAGCCATGCATTGCAGGATGCCACTGTCCAGCAAACTTGGTCCTTCACAAGGGAAGGTGCATCAAGCCAGTCCTTTGTCCTCAGCGGTGACCTTTGTTCTGCTCTTAAGACTTTGAAACCTGGTGTCCTTGACACTGAAATGGAAGAGCCAATGAAGGACTGCAGTATTTGTGTGCTGATTCTTCACATACACACACAGAGAGTATATATGTGTACATATATAGATATATAGATATATTCAGAAACATTTCATCATTTATATAAACTATAGGTGGATTATTATATGTATATTTTTTGCTATAAGACATGTATTATTTCTAGGTTCCTAACCTGTAAGCCATTGGATCCATTGTATAAATAAACCAGGTGTTGGTAATTTAATAAGGCAGCATGCAGACATATTGGATGGCTTTAACATCACATACATTTGTCATTTTTAAGAAGTTTTCTAAGAAACCCAAATTGCCTGCCTGCATTAATTTTAGCTTTGAATCAAGACTTGCAGTTTAGTGGAAAATGTGTTTCTCTGGAGAAGGGCAAAGTTATCCAGGGGCATTTCATGCTTCCAAGGAGAGGAATGTATGCCTGAGAGAGATGGCTGGTGATTGGTGACAGGCCCTAATGGTGCATGGAAAGCAAGGGATAGGTTGTTAGACTTTCTTGGGTCATGGTCCAATATTATTTCCAAAACCGATTGGCTAGTTGCCAAGAAATATATATTTGTCAGTCAAGCATAGCCAAAGAATTGAACGGTTTCTTGCCATCTTTGCATACTCTCTGAGTCACCTAATTATACATGTGTGTATGATGGATGTCCATTTATATGTCACAGTGAGATTAAGGAATGCTTGGGTGACATGTTAGTTTTATTGAGCATGAGCAGATATTTGGAGAAACTTTTGCACAACATGTGAGAAAGTAACCATTTCTTTGAATCTTAGAGCAATTTAGGATGGGCAAATATAGTAAGTTGATGTAAGCCATCTACCTTGTGTGACTATTCCATGTGTAAAATGAAAATCACTAATTAATTCCAGAGGATCCTAGTCCAGTGCTATTTGGAGACTGTTAGTATGTCATAATTATTATGCAGAAAGCCTTTACTGACCAGTTGATTGAACATCAGGCCAAACAAAGACTGGTCTCTGTACTTGCTCTAATTTACTGGTAGTTTACTACTGCTCATCATGTGAGCTTCCTTAATTTTGTTTTCAGTTAACAAATGAAAATGTCAACAAAACAAGTTACTGATGTCTAAAAATACTATGTTCTACAGTGTAGTAAATAAAGGGCTTAATATTTAAAACAATGTATTTTCTCTTCCAAGATGTGCTGTGTTATACTTCATAAGTAAACCATATCAACTTTGGGCTCATCCATTTTATAACGGCTTTATTTAGACATATTTTATGTAACTTACAATACTTAATTTTTATAGAGTACTATTAATAGAGAAGAGCAAATCCCCAAGTTTTTGACAATCAGTATATTGCCATTGCCTGTCATGCATTCGTGACAGCTCAAGTATTAATTTGGATTCTTTGCTGGGACATCTCCAGCTGTTTGAGTAAACTGAATAAAGCACAGAGTGTAATACTGACTGGTTGGGACACCAGAAAATGTGGTTGTTGTTGTTTTCCATGGGCCCTAAATATCTTAATATCTGGAACCCAAGGTAGCCCAGTCATTGCTTTAGTGCTACATTTGGAAAGAGTTTCCAAATATTGTTGTGACCTTCTCCACACTGTTTAAGCATTTGGAGCCATACTTTTGCTCATCTGTAACACAAAGAGGCTGGGTAGCATATGAGCAAGGTTGAGAATCAAGAAAACTAGACATGCTGCCTCTGATGGGATTACTTGCACAGAGATCTGAGACAATTGGAGTTTGCAAAACTCTTACATTTATAATCTCATGTATTTCCGCCTGTACTGAGAGGAAGGATAGGGCAGATCAGTGGACCTCTTGATTGGTTCCTTTTTAGATCATCTTTAATTCTTTTAGATTATCTTTAAATTCCTTTCCATTTTACACTGAGTTTTCGCTTTAGGAAAGAGGGACCACAGAAGGGAAAATTGTGGATGGTTATTTACTGCTCATGATTCATCCAAGGAGTGAGTGACGATTATTAGCCCCTAGCCCAGCATTTTCAATCACGTCTGACCATGGTGAATGAGATGAAGACTCTTCCTCATGGACCAACTCTGGCAATTTGGGTGGCTTGATTATAAGTTTGTGTGATGTCTTTTATTCATGGCTAGTTTAAATGTTGTAAACTTTTTTCATTCCTAATTCTAGAAAAAAGAGAAGGCAGAAAGGGCAGAGGGTTATTCATGTCTACTAATCCAAGCAGGCAGCTCTGTAATGGGGGAGCATGGTGAAATGAGCCAAATGGTCCGTTTGCCATATTCTGGTTTTGGCCATGACTATAGATAAGCAATGATTTTATCGAATGATTGACCAGAATGGAGATTAAGCAAATGCTTCAATGGTAGTGGCCTCATCTTATTTACATATTTTCAATGGGTTCTCAGGGCCAAACTCCTGCAGGGTTAGAGAACTGGAAATGAATATTTATATATATGTATCCCAGGCTAGTAATTCATGTTGGTGACACAGTTTATATAAAATTAAAAGATGGGTTAATATCACACTATTTACATGTATATAATCCTTATTTTAACTATGCTATTAGCTGTGGATATTGAATTTGATGAGGGACAAATGCCCTTGAGGAAGAACAAGCACAATTATGATTCCAATTGCATGTAGCTTGTGCTCAGTAAGAGGAAGTCCTTTCCCCTCTCCCTGTGAAAATAGGAATTTTAAAGATTTTGAACCAGAAGTTTTGAACTTGGAAGAAAAATGAATATTCGAGGTTGACAACAGCAATTATTGGTGAAAAAATTGAGAATCATCAACTCTTCAGGTGGAAGGTCTCCCCCTAACTTGTTGAGTATTGCCTGAGTATCTGACCACCAGCTTGTAAAGGCCATCTCCTGATGAGATGAGAAGAGCCCCGTCGTTGACTCCTCCCCAGCTTTTGTTGACCATGGATAAACTATTTTGACTGGAAAACTTTTTCTTATTATGAAATGTTTCAGACATATAAAAAGACATAGAGAATAATGTAAACACCCATGAATACATTACCCTAATTATGAAAAATAACCTGGTAGGTAGTCAATAAATTTTTCTTACATAAATAAAATCAAGCCAAGCCTCATGGTTGCAACAGCTCTGTGTGGCGCTCTTCCTTGTTGAGTTTCTGTTCCTTTGCTGCTCTTTGTCACTCACATTGATATGGATCTGACAAATACTAAAGATGTGAGCTGGAAAGCTCCTGGTGTGGGAGAAGGAAAACGCCTTAGGGGACAGGTGCCAAGATATTTTAATTAGCTATCTCCTCCAAACATAACCCTCAGGAGCAAGCAAAAATGGTTTCCAATTCTAAATCCTGAAGTAAAACCCTTTTCAGAAACCAGGATTTTAATTCTGAAAATGGAGAGTGTTCAAATGGCTAAGAATGAACAAAGAAGGAAGCGAAACCAATGCTGCTGATTATGTTGACCTTGAATTAGGAACCCAGACATTCAGCCTTTAAAGGGGGCCCTCTGGGCTTTAAAGCCATGTTGCTATAGTGGGCTTCATTAAACCGATTGAACAGCACACTCCTGCATGAGATCCCTTTTTACCGCGGTTCCCTTTCAGATTAATTTGGAGCCAGCCAGCTTTGAAAAGATGAATGGGGGGAGAAGCATGGGAAATCCACACAAACATGAGCCTTAAAGGCGAATTCAGAGTGAGCCTGGCCAAGCAAAGCAGGAAGTGTGCTCCAGGTAGAGGGAGAACAAGGCACCAAGGCTGCATTGGAAATGATGTGGTGTAAAGATGTGAATGGTAGGCCTCTTACGAGTGCCAAAAAGCCTGAGTTTTATTCTTCGGCGCAGTACTTCCCAAAGTACTTTATGTCATAGTGCATTCAGAAAACAACATTTGTCTGGGATAAGGTAAAAATACAGGGCTGTTTGCCGCTAGCACTTCTGTGATTAGCACTTTGTCTCAGTGTGTGGAGGGAAGTGGGATTTTCAGTGAAAAGGGCAGGTGGGAGGTCCGTGAGATAATCCAAGTGAGAGGCAATTAGCCCCCAAAACCAGGATAAAAAGAGGAGAACTTTGTAAGAGCTTGAAGGGCGGATAGACAAGTTTGT
The DNA here is from genome assembly GCF_963455335.1 of Martes martes. Lineage (NCBI taxonomy): Eukaryota > Metazoa > Chordata > Mammalia > Carnivora > Mustelidae > Martes > Martes martes. The sequence continues at coordinate 65,667,445 of NC_137899.1, forward strand.
GGTTTGTGTGATGGGTGGTGACAATGAGTGCCAGGCTGTCACATAAGGAACATGGGGGAGGAGGCAGATTTACAGAAATTCCTCTTGCAAATCCAAATGTTTTCTTTAGGTTGTGTTTGGTTCAGTTCCCTAGACATTCTGAGCATTCAGATGAAGATACGGGCCTTAAGACTGTGACAATCACAGTCTAGGTCTTGTGATTTGTGGTAAACCAGAGGAGCACACAGCTGGCCATGGAGCCCCAGAAAGCCCAATTTGGGGTTTTGTGTTTGGGAGTACATCAGTGAAAATTTGCCAGAGAAAGTGACTCCTCAGCTGAGCTTTGCTAAGCTAAAGAGGCTCTACTTATTCCTTACTAGGCCCAACAGGCTCTACACAAAGAGGGGAGTGTGTGTGTGTGTGTGTGTGTGTGTGTGTGCAGGGATAGTGCAGTTTAAGACACAAGTCCCTGCATGGATATGGAGAAAAACGAGCAGGTAGCTTGGGCATGCAGAGAACAACAGGTGTTTTGGTACTCTGGGGGTAAAACAAATCCAGAACTTTCCTGAGTTGCGGCAATGTAGCTCACACCCTCTGAGAGGTTTTACAAACTCCCCTTGATTTCTAATGGGATGAGCGCAAGCGGAATTTGAGGACATTCGGGCATTTTGTTCTAAGCCCTTTTTGCTTCCTGCGCCTGAGTCTGTTCAAGCAACTTTGATGTGTCTTCTGAGCCTCCAGAGAGGGAAGGAAGTGAGAAGAGGAGGCTTCTAACGAGACTGTTCTGTGTGACCTTCAGTGTTGACCTGTATGGCGAGGAGGCATCTTTTTGGACCTGTTAGACACTGGTTGCTTTTACAGGGCTAACCAAGGCAGACACTCTTAACCACTGCTTTTACTGAGTTGGCTGTGGCCTGATGGCAGGTGTAGGGGAGGCTCAGGGTCCACACACCGGAAACCAGTGTCAGCAGCTCTGGCCACACCAACAGGTAAAAGGTCTGGAAAACATAACTTACTCAGAGTTCCGGGTGGAACAATCTTGTCATGTTTTAGCCACATTATGTCATAATCCAGTTTATGCTTTAAAAGCTGACATAAACTTCTCTGCTTCCTCCAACTGGGATTTGGCTTTCTAAGTAATTCCTCTGAGGGGTTCTTTCAGCAGTGAAATTTTGGGCTTTAGGAAATGTTTGTGGTGATGAAAAAGTTTCACTTTGGCTCCCAAAATGTAAATACCATTTGTTATATTGCCATTTTCACCATGTTCCGACATATAATTTAAAGAATTGGATCCTGAACAGCTCCTTCTGGCTTGGGTACTGAAGCAGGCATGAAGGGGCGAGGAAGGCAGCAGGAAGCCCAGCCAGATCTCTTCCTGCGCTGAGCCGGCTGCTCTGGGAGCCCGCGATGTGAGGTGTTTCTGCTGGATCACCTGCAGGCTTCTGGAAGGAGGAGATCTGAAGGATCCTCACTATGAATTCCCAATGCCCTCCTGAAAACAGCCAGATCAGAGGTACCCTGTCTTAAGGAACTCTCTTGTTCACTTGGTTTGTTCTCAGAACTAACTGGCTATGATAAGAAATTGAAGTGGGAAGAACATGAAGCTGAAAATACAGGTTTATCCACAGCATCTGCCACGCCTATCCCCCCCCCCCCCGCCCCCAAGACCTCAGGGAGAACATAGGACAGGCTGCTTGATCACGCTGAAACGCATTCTCCACTCTGTTTCATGTGATGACATTTGGGGAGTGTCTGTCTTCATAGAGAAGCTCAGCCTGAGCAATTTCATTTCCATGATGGATGCACACGGCTGTTAATTCTGTGATTCTCTGAGATGCACTGGGAAGGATCCTTCCAATGATCTCTTAATTTACTAGGCCACCCCATTCAAAGGCACTGACAGGTGAATTTAGACCAGTTTTGGTTTGCCTGTTGAGATCCCCCATAATTCACGGCATGATTGTCTTGCCCTTCGTTGCTTTGCCATTAGCTCGGGCCACAGACTGGTTGCATTGCTTTGGTTAAAGGAGATAAAGATGGCGGCCAGAGGAGGATCCCAAAGGAACTGGACTGTCCAGCTTGGCTGGGATGGGTTTGCTATGCCCAACCATGCCTGAGGATCAGAGTGGACCCATCAGCTTCACCCTTTTGCTTGGGAATAGAGAGGGCAGAAAGGGAAGGAAGGCTTTTTCCATATTAATTCTCTCTGGATTTGCTACTTATTTCCTTTACTCTGAGGGGGAAAATATCAAGGAGCAGTATGGCATACACATTTTAATTTTTTTTCCTTAAAATAACATGGGTAGAATAAAAATTGATGTCAAATTTGGAGAATTTTATATTTCATTGGCTTCAAGTTCTACCCAAACTTATTGAATGTTAAAATTTTCATATTTACTGATTTCAGGTGCATACATTCTGAATGCAATTTCCAAAGCAAAACTTGTTTTCCTTGAAATTGGTTCCATGATATATTGTTCATAGGACTCACTCATTTGGACTATCTGTTTGGTGATAGCCAATGTACGGAAATAATCTGTCTAAATAATGTATACACATTTTATTTTTCTCACATAACAACATTTATTATCCTTTCATTGGTAGTGCATGTGACTTCCATTTGTTTCTTCTCCTTCAAGCATAAGAGGACAATCCTTTCTACTGTGGAGGAAGAGGCCCGGGAGGAGACAGGGCAAGGCTGATAGTCAAACAGCAAACATATAACAGAGACAACCCTGTGTACCTTTCTGCAGCCCCACGGAAGTGCAAGAGTCAGGCAAATGCAGCTTAACTTATGTTGCCTTCAGACAAATGGAAGGAGGTAAACTCCAGTTTTGAGCTTTCCATCCTATGAACTTCATGGCCTGATGCACATTGTCTTCAGGCACGAGACTTTTATGACACAGGGGAACAGAGTCCCCATGTCTAAAAACCTCCACTGAACTCCTTCAAAGCTGTGATCTGTCATCCAGATGTCTAGGCAGCGGGGGGCAGGAGCAAACTTCCCGATGACTGGTCTCCACCTGGCCCGAGCTGACGGAATGTCAGGGATTATGTGGGCCTGGTCCCACTGGGTGCTTGAACTGTGGATGTGAGCAGGTGCCCCAGGTAAGCCACCCCAGGTCATGGGCACTGGTGTGTATAGGCCTGGGGAAGGGTCCTGCCAGATGTCCACGGAGCCTGTAGGACTGGCTGGCCTTGCTGTTTCTGTTCATGCTTCTTCCCTAGGAGGAGAGGGAAGGTTTTTCCCTCACAGACCATGGATCTCAGCATTTCCAGCCAAAGATCCCAGCAGTTGGAGTAGAGTGTGCTGGGCTAATGGCAATGCTTCCTTGAAGAGAAACAGATCTCAGTATAGCTTCCAGACACCTTCCACCAGGAGTTCAAACAAGCTGTCCTATCAGCTGTTGATCTGTGCCCCCTCCCTTCTACGGCTGCTGCTTCCTCTTACCTTCCAGTTCTGTCCCTTATTTTTACTCTCTTATTTTACTCTCCTCCTCTCCCTAAATGGAGTTTTCCCAGGCTTCTCTCTCCATCTCCCTGTCCCTGTTCAAACTGGCCTGCCCTCCTGGCAGCCTCTTATGTTCTAGTTCCTTCCTGGCACTCTTTTTTAAAATGTAGCTGACTGAGGCCTATGTATTATCAGTTTTAGGTATCATATTTATATTGTCATTTTCTTATCTTGAGTCTTCTGGCATTTAACATCTTTAAGCAGTCGTCTGTTTCTAATGTGGTTATTTAAGGCACTGTGTCAGATCAGAAGGGAAGACCTTTAGAGGGCAGGAGGACTTTCTGTGGTCCCAAGCAGTAGAGGCAATGTGGACCCTATCACTACAGAGGACTGGCTGTCTTTGCCACATGCTCTGTGAAACCTTTTTTGAAACTTTTTCTGGTTGTAAAGCATTCTTTCCAGTTTTGTTTTGTTTTGTTTGTAGAATATTTACAGTTTCTGATGTCAAACATTCACTGAAGAAAGAATTATTTCATTTTCTCCATTTTTGTGTCCTGACCCACATCCCTCTTCCAATGAATGGTGGCCTCAACTATTTCCCTACAGATGTATGAGTGAATTTTGCAAAACTTTTCCTTCTAAGGGTCCTGGCTGAAATTCCAGGGGTATGGCATCAAAGCACAACTCAGTAAAATCGACTTTGTGGCATGTCTTAAAGTTAATGTCATCCAATCAACCCAAGGATAATATATAAAATTTATTTGCCATCCCTAGGCTTCTCTCTCAAGGGAGCTCCAAGTGAATTTGAGTTATTGTTTGTGTGCTGTACTGGGGACTGTGAAGTCTTTCCCTGACTGTTGGAAAGAGGGCCATGAGCTAGTGGCAAGATTTTCACGAGAGGGGACCAGTTTGATCTGTCCCCGTGGGCCTCAGTGATGGGTTGGACTCCACCGTTACCCAAGATCACCCTTTAACCATCAATAAAGACATTCTAACACACACATACACACACACACGCACTGAAAGAAATTCACTACTCCTTTAGGAGTCTTTTGGAGAGAATTTTATGATCCATTTGACCTTTTGAGATACAGAAATTCCTGAACATAAAAACGTAGCAAGGCAGCTCAAGCTGCTTGTCAAATTGCAAAGTGGAAACCTCAGCTTACTACAAATTGGTCTAATTAAGCCTTATTAAAACCGGTACCCTGGGTTGAATTTTTATCCCTTGCACAAAGGATGACATTGCAGATTTCCACATACTACGCAGGCAAGTCTGATCCTTTTACGGGTGAAGTTTCCAAATGCGGGTGGCAACTCTGCCAGGGACAGCATCCCTGAAGCCCAGGGGAATGTATAAACTGCTCAGTAATTGCAGTCTTCATTCGGGCAAATTAAATGGAAGTGAAAACAAAAGCCAGGTCCTGTCTTTGCAGCGTCCGTGTGAGCCAGGCTCGGGCTGGGGGCTGGGGGCTGGGGGCCTGACGGTCACAGGTGCTCCTGGGAACCCAGCTGCTGCTCCTCTCCTCCTCCCCCAGCAGACCCTCATCTCACTCCCTGTTCTCCTGCCCTGAAACCTCCAGGGCCTCTTAACCGAGGGGAGAGAATCCCACCCGACGCGGTCGCCGCGCTGACGTTCGACGACGACGGGCTTTCGTTCAAACGTGAGCGCTCCTCTGCGTGAGGACGCCGCGTCGCCTGGCGGCCGACTCCAGCGAGGAGGGCACGGAGGGCTGGCGTCCCAACACAGGACACGCTGTCGTCTTCTCCGGCTGCCCTGCCAGGGCCAGGGAAAGAGTCACCGGCCTGGGAACAGTGGGAGATGGAGACGCGTCCTCTGGGTGAGTCCCTGAACGTGGGCGGCGCCGGCCACCCCCGGGCACTGGGACCGTTGAAGACAAGTAGCCCCGTCTCCTCCGCGCGCGGTGCTCCCGCTTCCAGACTCAAGCTGTCCAGCCGCCCCCTCGCCACCTCCCCCTGGAAGTCTCGCCGGCGCCTCACAGGGCGGCCCAGCTCCACATCCGTTCTCCTCTCGGGGCTCTCCCGCCTTCTCTCACTTCCGGAAATGGAGGCCGCGGCCAGGTGCAGAGCCTGGCGCAAGGGTGCGCTTGGGGGACGTTTATTTTGGGAAGGGAATCCAGGGAACAGTAGTGAAAGATTGGGGAGAGTCAAATGGAAAGAGGGAAATCCCGCCCGAGGGAGTATGACTGGGTTACTTACTACTGTGGGCTCCACGGGCTCAGCTTCCGGTGAGTTCTCTCCGCAGAGGGGGCGTGTTAGCCACCCCGTTCCTCACCACCGCCGGTCAAGGTCAGAAGTTGCCCCCGTGGTGTGAACGTCTGGGATCTTCTGGCTTCCACAGGTCCCGGAATGCCTGGGGCAGAAAGGGCAGGAGATGCAAAGCGCAGGGAGGCCAGAGGCGCCGCCGGGCTGCACAGTACCCCCGAATCCTTCTCCCCTCTGTCCCTCCTGTCCCCTCAGCCCGGCAGGCAGTTGCCATAGCAGCTGCCAGAACAAAAAGGAGGTGGAGAGGTTATGAAGGGCACAATAGCTGGGAGCCGTCCTTGACACCACCCTGTCTGCACCTCGTATTCCACTCACTAGTAATTCTTGTCAACTGTACTTTTCTTTTCTTTTTAATTATTCTTTAAAAAAATTAATCTATAATGCATTATTTGCCTAGGGGTTCAGGTCTGTGATTCATCAGTCTTGAACAATTCACAGTGCTTACCATAGCGCATACCCTCCCCAATGTCCATCACCCAGCCACCCTATCCCTCCCACCCCACACCCCAGCAACTCTGTTTGTTTCCTGAGATTAAGAGTCTCTTAAAGTTTGTCTCCCTCCCCCATCCCATCTTGTTTCATTTTTTCCCTCCCTTCCCTCCACGACCAACCACGTCATGGCAAATGACAAGATTTCATCTTTTTGATGGCTGCATAGTATTCCTTTTCATATATATATCACATCTTCTTTATCCATTCATCTGTTGAAGGACATCTAGGTTCTTTTTTTTTAATATTTTATTTATTTGACAGAGAGAATCACAACTAGGCAGAGAGGCAGGCAGAGAGAGAGGAGGAAGCAGGCTCCCTGCGGAGCAGAGAGCCTGATGCAGGGCTCAATCCCAGGACCCTGAGATCATGACCTGAGCTGAAGGCAGAGGCTTTAACCCACTGAGCCACCCAGGCACCCCGGACATCTAGGTTCTTTACATGGTTTGGCTATTGTGGAATCACTGCTCTAAACATTTGGGTGCACGTGCCCCTTTGGATCACTACATTTGTATCTTTAGGGTAAATACCCAGTAGTGCAATCCCATTCCTACACTCATTTCTCTTCTCCCCACGCCCCACTCCCCACCCCACCTCACTCTCCACCCCCACCCACCACCCAATGTACCCCAAAGGTAGGGGCCAGAGTAAACTTTTAACATCTCTATCATAGCATGGTCTGCCTCCTTTCAAAATGCAGCAACTACTTGTCTCAGCTGGAATGAAATCCTAAATTCTTCCTAGGATGTACAGAAGCCTGTATGTTTTGACTCTTGGCTCCCTTTCTGATCCCATCAATTCCTTCTTGGACTCCTCTCCCCCTCTCACTCTGCTCTAGATACTCAGCTCTCCACAGACCTCTCTGATGTCTCCAGGTTCCCAGTTGTTCCTACTTCCAGGTTTTTCCACTTGCTGTTTCCCCTTCCCAGAATGCTGTTCCTGCAGCTGCTTATATGTTTCTCTCATGTGACATACAAGTTGCAGAGCCTCATGCAAGGGCTTGGGGTAGAGGTAGGAGGGAATACCAGAAGCCTATTTGCCTTCCTTGGGAGACTGTCCTCAGGGTCTGGTCTCTTGTGTTTTTGTGGTCATTGTTTAGCTGTTTCCATCCTTTTCTGTCTCTAAAACTTTGGAGAGTCTTTGTTTTTTGTTTTGCTTTCTTTCTCCTACTCATAGCACCCCTGTGTATTTCCAGTGGCATCAGTGGGGTTCCTGTAGCCAGCGCCAAGATCATGGGATTTGCGGTTAGAGAAAGTTAGCTTTATATTCCAGGTTTCCTATTAATATGTAGTGTGACCTTGAAAAAGTTGCTTAATCTTTCTGAACCCCTGTTTCATCAACTGTAAAATGAAGACAATCCATCCTTATTAGACTGTCATGAGAATTTTAATGAGATTGTATACTTCCCCCCACCACCCCTTCTCTGCCCTTTATAAAAATAGATCACTTCCAAATTAGATGTTTTTAAGTCTGAGGCAGTCTATTGTCATTTTCAAGAGATAAATTCCTAGTAGGCAGAGTGATTTTTTTTTTCTACCTTTATTCATATATGTATGTATACACACAGACACACACACAGACACACACACACACACATAGAAGATATGGGGGAGTTTACCACTCACTTTTTTTAGAACAAGCTCCCACAGGTCTGAGGATGTTTAAAACAGAAATGTGTTTAAATGTAGACATAGATCATAGGAGGACAAAATCCTTCCATGGAACCAGATGAAAGTCTATTTAGTGAGGGAGCAGATAGCCAGGAATCCCTAGATGCCCTGGGCTTTCTCTCCATTGTATTTTCTCTGAAAGGCCTGTGTCAGGAGAATCACAGAGAAGCCAAAGTCCCTATCAGAGTAAACTGAAAATTCTAGTTACAGGAGTCATTTTTTGTTTGCTAGAGAACACTACTACTTCAATGGGTGTGAACCCAGGACTGTGATCTGGAAGCTTCTAACAGGTATTAGCATTCTTGGAACCATAGTATGTGCATCATGCATTTGAGGGAGCCCTCACTTCTTACAGATGAGCACAATGAGGGTTAGAAATGTGGAATGGCCTGCCCAAATATATGCAGCTAATAAATGTCAAAGCCAGGAATTAGAAAGTCCATTTGAGTCACATGACTTCCCTAGCCACTGTGAAGCCCCAGCAGTATGGTCCACAGGAAGTAGATATTCTACTGAGTTAAAGCATCCTGTTTGTTACCTGAAGGAGGAGGAAGGTGAGGAGGATTGAGAGATCAACGAACATTGCCATGGAACCTGAAGACAGTTGGATTAACCCATCCTCTTACTCAAAGAACCAAAGAACAGGTAGCAAGTTCCAGACCAATGGGATATGGGAACACAGATGTTAGCAAGGGAGGGAGCAGGGAGTCCAAACGGACAACATCAGGGACAAAATCTGCCTTCCTCATTGCCCCTTCCAGTTTGAGAAGAAATAAGCTATGCTTTACAATGAAAGCCCTAGTGGGTCATTTTCCAGCTGGACCCAGGACATGGGGCTTGTAGGGGGATAGTGCTTCAGAGAAGGAGCTGAGGGGACACGGAAGGGGTCAGCCAGGGAGGTGTGCTGTGCAGAGTCCTTGTTAGGATGGGATCAGAGGGTGGTTCTCTACCAAATCCACTGATGTGCTCCATGAGAAAGAGCTGCAATTTGGATACTTGCTATGCCTCCACAGCTGAAAGTTAAACTACAAATAGCATTAGTTATGTAAAAACAGACTTCTGTCACTTTTGCTGTAGCTCTCCTGCCACTTTCCCAGCCATACCCCACCTGACCCTGTGTCACCAGAATCAGAGACAAAACAAGGGAAAATAGATGTTGGTCTAGGGGATGCAGGGGTTAGACCTTCAATGTATGAATGGACACGGGACATGATTTAGTCCCTGACAGATGGCTCCCATGAACACTGCACTGACAGAGTTCTCTTGTTCCTGCCAGTGGGTGGGTGGGGGGGTGGGCATGGTCTCCATTTGCCACCGTCCCCCCTGGCTGCTTTTGGAAGGAGTGGAAATTCAGGCTACCCACTAGACCTCTGCTGACACCACCAGGCTCAGAGAGGAGACCCCTTGTTATTGCTCCCCACATGGCCTCCACTAACACTGGAGGGGTGCTCCTTATTAGCATTAGTGGGTAGGAACCTCTTGGTTCTCTAACACCACCCAAGCAGAGGAGTGAGGCATCTCATTACAGCCTGATGGGTTTAGAAGTCTATGCTTCCCAACTGATCTTGGGTCAAAACTGGGATTCCATCAATTTTGCTGTATTTTGTGTGTTAGAAGCAAGTCACCAAGGCCTAGTCCACATCTCTGGGAAAAGTGTTACAAGAAGGGTCAGGGATCATTGGGAGCCCTGTCTGAAACCACCTACCACAGAGAGTAGAGCATAGGTTAATAGTGCTTGACTAAACCATTATTACTCACTTAAGTCAGAGCCAGTAGAAGGGATCTGCAGGTACAGGAAGCACGTAATCTGGAAACAGCAACTGAGGCTATTGTCTCATTGGCTGCATGGTCTGTTAGGGCAACTCTGCATCTCTGTCTTTTCTGCTTTTCTTAGCCAATTGGCTACTTTTAATTAGTCTTGCACTCCATTTGCCTTCTACATGCATTCTTATTCTTTCTCATCCTATTTCTTCTCCAGAAGTCTACACTGAAGGATTCCCTTTCTATGTGGCTTTAGACTGGGTTTGGCTACTAGTAGGACTGGCCAAAGTCTAGGGAGAATACACAGAATAAGGTCTGGTACTTACTTCTCAGTTCTTCTGTCCACCAACTGAAGGTCACAAAGCTGTGCCCACACAACTCTTTCTAGATTCTAGTGACTGCCCCTTTCTTGTTCCTTCTTACATTTATTGGTGATTGTGTCTGCAATGACTAGACCTGAGCTATTGAATTATTCCTTGTGGTTTCCTACCCACACCCACACCTTTATAAGTAGCCCGTTTTAAAAACTGTCCTCAAAATAGTTGATTTGAATATGCCATCTGTTTTCCTGCAGAGACCCTAATCAGTGTAGCCTTATTTGACCTCAATCTACCTTTTGACATTAGGGAGTCTGTTTCTTCTGACTCAGTCTTTCAACTTCTCTTTCAGATCTCCAAGAACAGAATCTAATTATTCCAGAAATATTTTTGATTGCTCCTGCCACTGTGGGGTCAAGTCTCATTCCTAGTCTAATTAACCCTTGGCTGCAGATTGAGGATGGGATGGGGGTCCCGGGTGCCTTGGGAAGTATAGGTTGCCTCAGAAATACAGATATGCTACAAAGGACATTATTGTCATTTCTATAATGAGGTAAGGGGACTGTAAGATCCCCTCTCTATAAATTCTTGCCTTCAGCGGCATCCCTGATTTGACTCTATCCTGAGTCTACTCTTTCTGCCTGATGATAACTGCCCTGGGGAGCCTTTCACAGCCTTCATTTCTCTGATCCTCATCAAGAATCAAGTAGAGGAGGGATGCCTGGGTGGCTGAGTCTGTTAAGCATCTAACTCTTGATTTCCACCTAACTCATGATCTTAGGGTTGTGAGATGGAGCCCTGCCTCCGGCTCTGCACTGGGCACAGAGCCTGCTCAAGACTCTCTCTCCCTCTCCCTCCATCCCTCTCTGCCCCCTCCCAGCTCTCTAGTATATGTGTGGGCCCCCCCTCTCTCTTTAAAAAAATTGAAAAGAAAAGAATTAACTAGAGGAGCTGTGCAGCTGTGTTTCTTTGTCTACAGTGAGGAAAATGAGGATCTGATTGGGGGTATGGCAAACCTAGACCTACAAAAATTAAATGGAAGGATTGTAATAAGATCAATTGAACTGAGTGTTAGTATTTAATATAGCACAGATCTTTCTCGTATTCTTCAAGTGGATTGCCAGTTTCTGGGGGGAAAGGTATTATTTCTTATCTCTCCTGGGGTGTTTATATGTTAGTGTGGAATAAAATCCACGTGGTGAGTAGATGAAGCTATACTGGCAAATATTTAAAGGGAAAGAGGTTCTCCTGGGACTTTTAATATCTCAACAGATGGATACATTGATGCCTATTATTAGGTCCGCTCTTGCCAGATAGGTAAACGGAACTCTGTCTCTTCTACCCGTGGAAGGGTGAAGAAAGTTTAACACCAACTATCTGAGTCCTGTGGATGGGCTGGAAGGTGAATTCTAAAGCATTCCTTTAAGGACGGCTTCTCTCATTTCCTGATTTGGACATTGGTGCTGTTTTTCCTCTACTCCGAACTGCACCAACCAATTTATCTAATACAGATTTATCATTCTGCAGTTTAATTAATGAATTAGAGGTCCACAGGCCCCAGGACTGTGTGTTGCTCATTTCTCTACCACTGAGGTACCAGGTCGTATCCAGCACATGACTTTATTCCATGAGATAGGCCTTTAAGGCTGGTCAGATAGAGTGGTTCCAAAAATACCAGGCAAGAGAGCTTTTGAGTGTGACTTTGCAGTGGTCAAGTCATTGGAAAATTTAGCCAGGAGGAATTGGCTTTTCATATTACTCAATGAAAGAAGAGATCATAGGTGATTTTTCTAAGTGGTAAAGACATTAGCAAAAGTTGCACAGATTTCAAAAATCAGCTTAAACAAACCTCATCAATGTGTAGACAATTTCAAAAATGAACAGCTCACCTTTTGTAAGCCTCCTCCTATATACAGAGGATTATGAAAAGCCTAAGTAGAAAGATAGAACATAAGAATTTAAGAGTGTATGTACTATGGAGCCATAGACTTCATCATTTGGACTTTAGGAGCTATGTGACTTTGGGCAAGTAGCTTTCCTTTGAGCCTGTTTTTCCATTTCATGTAATGGAAGTAATGCTCACTAATAGCACTGGGAAGATAGATTTAAAATTTATGCGAGTTGCTTAGTATAGTGGCCAGCACATGTTATTCCTCCAAAATTGGGAGATATTAATGCTATTACTATTATAGACATCAACCATCGACCTAATTCAGACAGCCCAAATCTATAAATGTTAAAAATGGCAGCAAACTGCCTCGTGTCCACCTCTGACAAGATGTGGGCTATTGCTTCTAAGGAAATCTCCATCCCATGGTCAAGGAAGGGAATGGTTGGAGTTTCTCCTATCAGAGATTTTATTCCTCCCACCATAGGAACAGAGTGTTGTTTTTTTTTTTTTCCTTCTTCATCTACTTTTTCCGGGTGCCTCATGGGACCGAAGCAGGCTGGTACTGGTTCCATTTCTTGCTGTGCCACTCCAGAGCCCTTGGTTGTTAGATGGGTCACCTAACCAAAATGTATTCCCAATAAATGTGCATTCCCCTCTGGTATGACTTCTGACTCCCCTGTACCTACAAGATGTTGCCTCTCTCTGTCTGTTGCATGGGGGCTTATTTTCTCACAGTCCTACCAAGAGTGTTGTATTTGGGGAGAAGAAGACCTCTAGGAAATCCACATTTGGAATGCTCGAGGCATGCAGATAGGTTTCAGTGTTAGGAGAAATGAGAAAACAGTTGGTTCCAGAAAATAAATAAGCCTATCCAGCTCACCTCTCCCCTGTACTATCACCCTGAGAAACTAGTGCAAAGATGATGCTGGTGACTTTATCTGGATTTGCATGTGTTTTCAGGTATTAGAATTAAATAGACCCCTTATTCACTCCATCATTTACTGGTTATTTGGTCTTGGACAAATGACGTGAGTTTTCTGATATATAAGGAAAAGGGAGGCTCTGAAATAATGCATCAGATCTTGGCCTAAGAATTTGATCTTAACTCTTTACATTTTTATTATTATTTTTTAAGATTTTATTTATTCATTTGTCAGAGAGAGTGAGCACAGGCAGACAGAGAGGCAGGTAGAGGCAGAGGGAGAAGCAGGCTCCCTGCTGAGCAAGGAGCCTGATGTGGGACTCGATCCCAGGACCCTGGGATCATGACCTGAGCCGAAGACAGCCGCTTAACCAACTGAGCCACCCAGGCGTCCCAACTCTTTACATTTTTTTATTTATCAGATAGAGATCACAAGTAGGCAGAGAAGCAGGCAGAGAGAGAAGGAAGCAGGCTCCCCTGCTGAGCAGAGAGCCCCATGCGGGGCTCCATCCCAGGACCCTGAGATCATGACCTGAGCCAAAGGCAGAGGCTTTAACCCACTGAGCCACCCAGGCGCCCCCCAACTCTTTACATTTTTAAAGAGAAACTATAATTTCAAAACTTTACAGTTTCTTTGTTTGGGCAAAAATTTCAATAGTCTCTATTGATTGTGAACATTCCCATTCAAGAATAGGTCAAATTATCTTCAGGCATGTAGGCTGGTTTCTCATATTACTACTTGGATAATAAATAGATGTATGTGTTCCTGATATGCTACATAATTTGGAAAAACTCAGGTGACATAAAATATACCAGGAAGAAAAAGTAAATGATACTAAAAATAAATTACTGAAATGTTGCTTATATGTAAGATGGAATGGTGGGGGCAAGACCATTTTTTTCTGCTAAGGACAAGTAAAAAAAAATCAGGATAAAATATAAGAATAGGGGCACCTGTGTGGCTCAGTGGGTTAAGTGTCTGCCTTTGGCTTGGGTCATGAAATTGGGGTCTTGGAATCGAGCCCTGCATCGGGCTCTCTGCTCAGTGGGGAACCTGCTTCCCCCTCTCTCTCTCTGCCTGTTGCTCTGCCTGCTTGTGATCTCTCTCTCTCTCTCTGTCAAATGAATAAATAATATATGTGTGTGTGTGTGTTGTGTGTGTGTGTGTGTGTGTGTGTATAAAAGAATAATTAGTTTAAAGGCAGTGGGGATCTGCTGAAGCAGTGAGGACTGAACGGTTGAGGCTGGAGAGGTCAGAACCACCAAGAGTCTGTTGCTGCTTTTGGCCTGTGGCCATTTGCCAGATTGTGGACAAGAACAAGAGGCTGACCATCCAGCTAGGCTCAAGCAGAGAAAGGGAAAAATGGATGACAGGCAAATGACTGGGGCTTTTTATGGTCTTTGGGGCTGGAATGAAAAGTTAGAGATAAGATAAAACATATGAAGAGTAATCTTGTTGTGCAAAGAAAACAGTCAAGTTTAAGAGTCACGGACATAAGCACACTAGACTCAGTTAAAAGCCCTGGGTGCCTGGGTGGCTCAGTGGGTTAAGCATCTGACTCTTGATTTCAGCTCAGGTCATAATCTCAGGGTTGTGGGATTCAGCCCCGTGTTGGGCTCTGCGATGAATTGCTTGGAATTTTCCCCTCTCCCTCTGCCCCCCACATCCCCTGCCTGCTCCTACTTTTTCTCTTTCTCACTAAAAAAACAAAAAAGGTTAAAAAAAAAAGGCTCTGTAGTGATGTACCTTAGAAACAAGGGTGAATTAGAAGTAGACTAAAGCCTAACAAAACTTGCAAAGTAGCCCAGATTCATCTCAGTTTATGACTAGAATAAAATAATCAGCATCCCCCCCACCTTTTCTGACAAAAAGGAGAGTTCTTTGGAACTCTACATTTAAAATAGAAAAGCTTGAAAAGTTTATCAGAGTTATGAAAATTATTTGAAAAAATTAAACTGAACATTCTAGAGCTGAAGGAGATCAATATCTAAAATTATGAACTCGAAGGTAGAAGCAAGTAGACATGATGGAAAACAGGATTAGTGAACTAGAATGGGTCGTTAGAAAATATCTGAAGTAGGGAGAAGATGGCTGTCCTGAACTCCAAGGCAGGCACTCTTAACTCTTAGAAGATGGCTTTTTTTACTCAGGAAAACTCTTCAAAGGATCTCATGGGTGTGAAACGATAAGCCCTTGGGTTGGTTTCAGTAGGAGAGAAATGAGAAAACAAAGATAACATTTATTCCACATAAAAAGTTGTACAGAAGTTTGTGAGTGGTGCCCTGGGAGTTAAACGTAGTCAAACAGGTCCTAAAAAGAGGGATGGCACCCAGGTGGGATGTGAACAGGAAGATACTCTGTGACCGGGTTGGTATTATCTTCTTGCCTCCATCAGATCGTGGAATATGCGAGTGTAGGGGAACCAGGGAGGAAAGTCTGGGCCTGATCCCGCAGAGTGAGAGCAGCAACGTGGGAGCTGGGACAGTGGAGAGGTGTTGAGTTTAAAGGCTAGAGCTAGAATTCCCAGCAAGCCGACCTGGAGCGAGCCAGAGCCCTCAGGGAAATTCTCTGACATCTCCATGATCTATGTACATGCTGTGGGTTGATGGGGTCACCAGACTTCCCTTGGAGCTGGGGGCTTAAGGCTTTTCCCTGGGAGACTGAAGCCCCCCACACCACTGTCCTTGGAGCCTGCTCGCTCCACAGGGAAGGTGCTCCTGTCCGCTGTAGCCCTCCCTCAGCCCCACGGCTGTCATCGCAGCCATCCACAGAAAACGTAGTGTTAATTCAGTTCTTCCGTCCCGCTCTTGCCCTTCCCCAAATCCTACTTCTCCATCCTTAAACCGAATGGGGGATGTCAAGTTAGGGATCGTTATCTGGAATCGAAATGCGGGGACTTAATTATCACAGACAAAACCACTAATGAGGAAACCACATTATCCTTTACACACAAGGCTGTTTTGATGGAAACTAATTTATGGCAAGTGCTCTATCCTCCAGGCTTTATTATAAAGGGCCTCTGTCCTCAACGTGTTCTTCCCCCTCCCCCTTCCACCCAACCCCCCTCCCCCCTCTCCCACCACCGGCCTCCCACAGCCTGCATCACTTCTCTGTTTCATTAGCTCAATCTCACAGGAGATCAGAAACAGGAGATGGTGCTTTCTGCACCTTTTATGGGAAAGGAGGTGATGAAGCAGTGGGGTTGGCTCCAGACAAGCTGGCCAAATAGCAACGCTTTCTTTGGGGGTCTCTCACTTTTCTTCTTGGCTGCCTTTCCCTCCTGTCTTTCTCTTTCTGTCTCTCATCCTCTCATTGCCACTTACTAGCTGGCTGGTTGAAGCCTCTCGTTGGCCCTCACCTAATCACCCTCTTCCAGGCTCTTTAGTTCCATAGAACTAAGGATCTGACCCGGGCTGGGTGCTGGCCACTGGGGTGGTGAGCAGGGGTTTTCTTGCCTACAGCGGAGGAGAGGACAAGTAGCCTTCAGGAGGTGGGGGTAGGGAGGTAATAAGGTTCAGAAAGCAAAGCCACTTGGTGGAAAACCATCCGTCCAGGGTGGGGAACCTTCCCAGTGGGCTACTGCAGGAGAGGCTGGGAAGCACCAAACAGTGACTAATACAGTTAGAGAAATTACTGGTAACTGGCCCCCTACCATCCCTTTTGTCATATAGCTTTTCTTCCCCAGCAGCTTTCCTGTAGAATCAGCCATGAAACCCACGCACTGGCCTTTGTAGCCACAAGTGGGCTTGGCTAAGGCACCCGTGTTCCACACCAGTGCCCAGCTCCTGAGAGGTGAACTGGAAGCTGGCTGCTCCAGAGATGGAGGAGGGGTTTGTGTGGGATGGCCAGTCTCCAGAGACTGTGACCCGGAAGGAAGGAGGGAGTTTTGTGTAGGGCTGGGCAGTGCATCTCTTCTTCTAGACTGAATCCTCCATAACAGGGCCGCTTCTTTCTACTTTTGTGTGCTCATTCACAGTCTTAATATACACGACAGGGGCTCAAACCTGGGAGTGCAGCAAAAAAATAAAAGAATAAGTACGTGGATATATCTTTCTCCTAAAGTGACGTATGCCCATCTTGCACCTGGTATGTGTTGGTCTCTCATAGCACTTGGCCTCTCGCGTTCACACATGGTAGCTCCCTCTCCTTCCCTCTTCCTCCCTCTGCTCCCCTCTGTGTTGGTAGCTGTCAGAAGCAGGACAACCATTGCATCATGTGTGTCTCCTTTGGAAGCAGGGGGCCTGGCTGAGGGCAGCAGTCCAGAAGGACCATAGCAGAAGCCAACAGTCTGGATAGTAGGAAGGCTAGATAATGGAGGGTGAGCTGGAATGGGCTGGTGGTCTCCGTCAAGGCCAGTGTGGACATGGCCAGTGTCTGGGATGCTGCCATGGGTTCTGCCTCTGTCAGGCTGCCTGACCTTGAGCCTGCCACTCACTTTTTGCCAGATGAAGCCATGCAAAGTGGCAGGAGCAATGCAAAGCTCCTGTGGGGGTGGAGACAGGGAGGAGACATGTTTCCGGTCACGTGGCCCTCCCTTCAGTTGGTAGTGGCCTTCTGGAAGGCTGGGTTGATTCCATGCATCAGATCTTGGCGGGAAAGGGAACTCTGATTCCTTCACAGAGCCTGCCCTTGGAAGTGAGGAGATGGGTCCCTCAGGCGGAGAGTCTACTGATTCTGTTAAGCCTTCTGAATGTCTCATGCTGGATTCAGACCACCGGGTCCACCGGCAGTGGTATTCACAAGTATTTCGGACACCAGACAATGCTGTTCTTAATGCAATGACACATGAGTGGTGAATAAATCAATTCCACCTTCCCTTCATGCTGGGCAGGGAAGCAAGGAACTCCCATAGTTATCAGTCTTCCATTTGGAGCTAAAATCATTTTTTTTAAAAATTTTAATTCCAGTGTGGTTAACACACAGTGTTATATTAGTTTCAGGTGTACAATATAGTGATTCACCAATTCCATACATTACTCAGTGCTCATCATGATAAGTGTGCTCTTAATCTCCTTCACCTATTTCACCCCTCCTCCCCCTCCCCCCACCTTTCTCCCCTCTGGTAACCATCAGTTTGTTCTCTAGAGTGAAGAGATCATGTTCGTGTATAGGAAGAAAGAGGCCCAGAGACTCACCCAAAAGGGTCAATGCTCAGAATTCTCCCAGACCAGGCTGGAGACAGGGTGACCCCCAGCCCCTGGGGTAGGACTCACACTGCTTGGCCAGAGGCTGATTGCTTACCCAGGCCACAAGTCTGGAGCCAGCTTTCTCCCTGCTGTGCCAGTCCTGCTAACACGAGTTACTCACAGGGCTTGTCATTACTTCCAGATTGCCAAAGAGAATGGGGCTTTACCTTTCTTTATTTCTTGTTTTCTTTTTTCAGTGGCTCAATGATAGGCTTCTGGAGGAGAACAGTAAAGTGTGGCTCTTGCTGCTAGATGTTCACGTAGCAGCTCTGTTTTTCCAAACTGATAGCCCAGCTTGCCAAGAATGAATTAAATGTTTCCACAGAATCATTTGCTCCACTCCTAATCAGCTCTGTGAAGTATTTCCTTCCTCCCACTAGTTTAAGAGGGACATGCTGACTCCCTTGGTCAGACACCTCAGGCAAGGGTTTTTGGGAAAGGGAGAAATAGAAAACTATGAGAGGCCCTTCTAGACTTCTAGGGGGGAATCGAGCAGTCTGGGCTGAGTACAGGCTTGGCCCCAGAGCAGCAGACAGGACAGGAAACACAATAGGGCTCCACCCGGGCTGTGGTGACAGAGATGCTGGGAAGCAGAGATTTCCAGGTCCATTGCCCTGGGGCACAACAAAATCACCAATGGTAATCACAGATACCAGTTCCCTGACTTACTCCTGCTGGAAGATCCTGAAAGATCCTTCCAAACCTGTTTCTCTGCCTCAGAGGAGAGACTTCCCAGAGTAACTGCCTCACTGTGATCTTCCACTTTGTGGCTTTCTGACTACCAGTTGCCATGGAGACCATGTGCATCTTGACAGGTCTAGGTATGGCCATTCCTGCTACTGTGATGCTTCTCTCCTCTCTGTTCTGGGAAACCTACTTGGTTCTCTTTTCCAGTCCAAAGGCCCCATAGTGGGAGAGTAGGAAGAAGAACTGTCATCTCCAAGAGTGTCATACTCTTGGAACCACAAAGCAGCACTACCTGTGTCTTTTGATGTCCAAATTCTTCTCTGGCTCTCCTCCCCCTTAAAGCTCTCTCTTCTGAGGACTCCAGCAGCCCAGTGAGAACCAGGTGAGAGACCAGTCAGAGGGTCAGAGCTCTGGGCTACAGCCCATCGTCCCTCATGTCTGTCCTGGGGAGCAGGCCCTCACTGAGATTTGTACATAGCTCTCTCCATCAGCTCAGTGCCATTCTTTACTGGGACATTACTTCAGCTTGCTGTTCTGCCATGTGGGGGTCTTCAGGAACAAGGTTGACTGTGACTTTCAAAGCAGTAAGGATGCATCTTTCTCCCAAACTTCCTCCTTTTCTCACATGTGTGGATCATCATTCGGCTTGTCCCACCAGCACTGCATTCCAGGTAGCCAAGAAGAGCAGAGGGCTCATGAGTTTGGTTATGACACTTATGCTTTGGCACCATTCCCAGTTCTAGCACTTATGGTGGACATGGCTAATGGAGCAACTCTTTTCTAGTGAGCCTTAGAATCCTTCTTAACACCATGCATCAGACTACTACTACCACTCTACGGGAGTTGGTTTTCAGACTGACATCTTTCCACCTTCCTCAGCATAAGCTCCCCATTGACTCTCCTCTCCCTCCAGCCAGCACACCAATGAATGGCCCAAAATAACAGATGCTTAATGCCACATTGACCCTAACAGGATGTACTCTCTGCTTGGGGCGAGGGGAGGTTGCATTTTAACTCAAAAACATTAATAATAGGTAAGCATGGTTGCCTAGGGCGTGGGGGAGATCCTGGAGTACAACCCTATTAAGGACAGAATTTGTCCCTTTTCAGAGTTGATGGATGCCCCTCTTCCCACCATTTGTTTGTTTCTGTCTCACTGGCTAGGTGAAGGGAAGTTGTATTCTGGAATTTATTGGTCCAGATTAGCTGTAACTGTCCTGGGAGGTAGAGAGGGCAACTTGAGTCTTAGCCAACAACATCTCTCCTATAGTAAACCCTATCATAACCAGGCCAACCCCTGGTCATAAGAGCAGCTGTTATAACTACAGGTCTTGCCATGTGGACATTTTTTCCTGACACAGAAGAAGGGGGAGGTGATGAATTGCAGCTCAATTATTTTTATGAGTTGCCTTGTGTATTGGATTCATTAATGGGTATCAAAGGTAAACAAAACTGGAATTTAACATACAAAATAGCTAAGATATTTCTTCGTAAATGCATCAAAAAAATAACAACAAGAGCAAGCAGAAATCAATAAAATAACATCCTCAGTTTCAGCCTGTCTTGGTGAAATCCAAGATTTAGTTATATAGCTCATGGCTAGGAATCCATTCTTTCTGATTTACCCCCACAATCTCATTACTACATGGGTTCTCTTACCCTATTATTTGGGACTTTAATATTTGATTGCATTGCTTCCCAGGCTTTTTCATGCTTATAGCACTTCTGTTTACAGTTTGTTGGCTTTGCTTGGGTTCTTGTAGGCCGGTCCCATGTTGTACTCAAAGATCGTAAGAATCTCGGGCTTTAGATCTGCTGACCTTCCTCTGACATTTGTCCTCCCTGAACACTTGCCTGCTTCCTCCAGTGCAGCCCACAGCATTGTCCCAGGCCTTGTAACAGAATTCCTACCTTGCTTCTCTGCCCATCAATCCCATTGCTCCAGGATTGGGGCTCAAGTAAATTTTCCTTAGCCAGGGGCTGAATCTGGAGTCATTTCTCTTGCAAGTGGTAGATGGATGTGACAGCCACCATACGGCTTTAAATTCAGGAAGATCTTGGTATGGCTCTTGGATGGACTCTTCCCTAAATGCATGGACCTAGATAAGTAGTGTCTTCAGAGACTCTCAGTTTCCCCATTTGTACAATGGGTTAATGGTAACCATCTCATATATGGATTTAAAGATTAAATAAGATAACATATATAAAGCATTTGACTTGGGATAGTTAAATGAATTCTCATTTCCTTTTCTTCATCCTTCCCTCATGAAACCCACAGAGCATGAAAACTCTGTTTCCAGTTCTCCTTTAAAGGGAAGATGGTCTGTGATACGCTACTCAGTATTCTATCTTAAAATGGATTCCTGATTTTGCATCCCTAACATCTTCTAATGTACCAAAAAGGGCTGAAATCTAATATATTAAGTAAAGTGCTTTTAATGTTTGAGACTGAAAGGAAGATTTAGCTTATAATCCAAACATGCAGGAACATGAGGTGCATTCAGAGGAAGATGCTGCTAGATGATAAGAATGAGAAAGATTCAATCTGTGCTGGGCCATAATGAAATGACTGAGAAGATGGCTAATGGTTTTAGGATGAAAGCTTTTAGCTCCAGACCACCGGTTCCCCACCCCCCGAACCCCCCACCCCCACCCAGGGGAAACTCATGTATCTATTACTGGCTGCTGGGAGAGACTGGCCGGAGCCAGCTACAGTGCCATGGGGAGTGTGCTGTCAGACCGAGGTCCCATGCCCTTGAGTTGGTCTCACACACTTGCTCAACTTCAGTTTCCTCACCCATAAAATGGGTACAACAACATGTGCTGAACAGGAGTGTGAAGACTGTGAAATGAGAAACAAAACAACCAGGGCTCCCCCAGAGACCTGGCTGTGTGCCACTATCTAGTACAAACTGAAACGGGTTAATGAGTTAGTTCGGTTTGGCTTCTTTGGGAATTTGACCTGGATCTGGAAAAGCATATGTCCTGACATCTCTTGTTTTAACTGTGACTAGATTTTTCTGCAGTTTTTTTTTTTTTTAAGGATTTATCTATTTATTAGAGAGAGAGCACACACACATGTGCACGAGTGGGAGGAGAGGCAGAGGGAGAGAATCTTACTTTTAAGCAGACTCTACACTGAGTGTGGAGCCCAACTCAGGGCTCCATCCCACAACCCGTGAGATCATGACCTGAACTGAAACCAAGAGTTGGATGCTCAACCTACTGAACCACCTAGGCTTCCCATTTTTCAGTAGGGTTTGAGGAAAATGACTGATTTTTAGAGTTTGGAGGCCTAAGCATTTAACAGCAACTGATTTCCAGTGAGAAGTTCAGGGGCACCCAATTAGCAATCCCCGGGACCCTCATCTGGTCTCAAAAAACACTAGTTTAGTGGGACTTTAATAATTGTTCCTCCAAAACATGGATGCATGCTCTAAAGTCTTTGGAAATTGCTGAGTAAATGAAATGAAACAGATTTCTTACTGCACGGCTTTCCAGATATTTAAATAAGCCACTATACATCTCCAAGATGGGGCCATGTCACACACATTGTCTCTCAAATGTGTTTGACCATGGTCCCTGTACTTTTTGTATGTGGGATATTTTTAGAGACCAGTGGTCCTTGGCATGCTTTGGCAAGCACTATTCTAATAATTTTTTATGGATTTGGGAAAAAATGTTTACATTATAATATTAAGTATGAGAAACCATGCTACTAAATTTCATGTACTGTAAAATCATGATTATGTTAAAATGTATTTAAGAGACTGGCAGGAAATATATCAAAATATTAACATATTAACCGAAAGCAGTAATCTCAAGAGGGAAGAATTATGGGTAGCTTTTATATTTACTTTCCTATGCTTTCCAGTTTTTCTACACTGAACACATATTGCCTTTATCATCCAGAAATTTTACTTTGATTTTTTTCTTTTTGGTCAAACAATCTCAGAAGGGATTGTTTCTTTTCCAAGTACAATGTTGGATCCACCTGAATGAAATATGCCTTTCACTGCACCCTGAGAAGATGGAAGAAACATAAAAAGCCTTTAGAAGCCCTTGAGGAATTTCAAGGGCAATAAAAGCAAAGACTGTAAACCAAAGGAAAATACACAAAGTTGTAAGAGTAGTCAGAGAAAAGTGGGGGCAAGGGATATTGAGTATCTAAAGAGAAAAAAATAAGAAGCATAGCCTTTCCTGGAAAGGAAAAGAAGGCTCATGGTAAAAAACAACTGTGGGGTTTTTGTGAGAACCCACCAAGGTAAGGAAGAAGCCAGCCAATAGCCCAGAGCCAAATGGCTGACGGGAGGTTCAAGCTCACAACCCACCTTCCTGCCTCCGGGCAGACCACCTCCAAGTCATCATCGCATTTGTTTACATAAGGACAATACATGGTATTAGTTTACACACGGGCTCCCCAAACCCATCTCAGGATCCTGAATCAATGCAGTGAGGCCTGACGAGGAGAAAAACGTGGAAGAATGGTCTATGGCCAGGGCTAGATGAGTGGGAGGGAGGTGTGAACAGTTTTGTAAGCCCCACAGATTCCAAAAGTGACAGTTTAATATACTCTGGAAGTTGACTGTCTGGGTTTAAATCTTGGCTCCACCGTTTACACGTGTGTGGTTTTGGATGCTTTTCTTAACCTCTCTGTGCTTTAGTTTCTCTAAAATGAGGATAATCTTAATAACAGTCTCGTTTTGTTGTTTTGAGGCTTCAGTGGAGTAATATATGCAAAAGACTTGGCAGCAGGCCCCTTATAAGCGGTAGCATTAGTATTTTCTTAAAAGATTTTATGTATTTATTTGTCAGAGAGAGAGAGCACGGACCAGCAGGAGGAGAGGCAGGCAGAAGGAGAAGCAGGCTTCCCGCTCAGCAGGGAGCCCAGTGCAGGGCTCAATCCCAGAACCTCAGGATCATGACCTGAGCCAAGGGCAGGCACTCAACTGACTGAGCCACCCAGGCATCCCAGTGGCAGCATTTGTATTAATGAAGAAGTGAATAACACCTGTAAATAATTATCCAGGTTTTCTAGAATAATTATCAGGATGGGAATGTCATCCTGATTTCTGGACTTCAAATTACTTCTCTAATAAGTGGCACTATCAGGCCATATTCAGGCCACACTGAGCGAGGGAAGTTTCTTAACTTGCCCTTCTTGCTCTGCATATTATGAACATGAGCACAATTATCAGAGGAGTTTAACTTCTTGTCAGTCAGGTTTAGAGTTTTTGTCAGTTGAAGGTCTATTACTCTGGTAATTCTTGTCCTAGTCAACAAGTAAACGATTAGGTGAATGAATGAATGGCCCTCTGCAGAGGTACCCACTGACTGAAGGTGGGAGGCAAATGAATACCGGCCCATGCTTTCCAGACTCTCCTCTCATTCTCAAGTCATTCATCTGGGATGATTTTCTCTCTCCTGTAACAGTTTTTGCCCCTCTTCCTTGACTATTCTATCTGTCCCAAAGATAGAGTTTAAAGCTGTGGAATCCTTTCATTCATCTATATTTACAATATTATTTCACATCAAAATGACTACATAGACACCACTCGGAACATTGGTATTCTCTTTCAAGTCTCCTTAGGCAACAGTTCTTTTTCAGGGCAGTGTCATTTGCTGTTTCATCCTCATGAGCTGCAAGAGCGCATGTCCCATCCTTGGGGGAGAAGTTCATTCCCTGCCCCTGAAAGCTGTCGCTTCTGCCTATTCATTGTGGGCCTGTTTGGCCGAAGCACTGTGTGGAGGGCTGGTCTTTCCCGCTTCCCAGGGCGGGGATAACCTCGGGCTTCTTCTTTTAGAACACTCAGCTCAGCACTGCATCTCCAGACTGATGAATGCTCCAAGCAGCTTGTGAGAGTCACGTCTGTTGTATGCAAGCAGACAAGGTGAATTATTGAACTAACAGCTTTCTCAGGTACGGCTTCTGCAGTGTGATCAATTATGTATAATGTTCACTCAGGCAAAAAAAATGAAGTGGCTACACGCTGGAGGGTTTCAAGGCTGCTGGACACATCAGGCTTGCCAGATACAGTGTGCTCCCCGCTGTTTCCCCGCAAATGTGGTGTTCAGCCCCTCAAGGTCCCTTTGTAAATTTTGTCTAATTCATCCGATTTGCCTGATTCATCCGATTACGTACATGGCACATAACAGTAACAATGATAGTAACAACTACCATTTTATTGAGTGTGTTAGGCGCTCTGTGTGTGATTAAATCCTCCTAACGAGTCCCTGAAGGAGGTCCTATTATAAGCCCCGTTTTACAGGGGAGGAAATGGAGTCTGGGAGGGTTTGCATAGCTGAGAAGGAGAAAAGTCTAGTCTGCCTGGCCCTGGAGCTTACATATTATACACTACATTATATTGCTCTTTGGCACTTAATACATTTTAATTAATGTTGGTTGCGTGAATAAATACACATGAATAAATGTCAAAGTAAATGGTCTCACAGAGGGGATATGAAGGCAAAAGGCCCTGTCTGAAAATGGAAGGAGGGTTTATATCCTGTTTGATTTCTGGAGACAGAGAACAGCAGCTGCCGTGTAGCCCCTGACCATGTGCTCTTAGAAGTGACGACAGAGTAAGTGGAAGGTTCAAACCCCAGCTTTGGTAAAGGCTGTCCTATTCACCACACATCCCCTGTTTCCAGCACAATGGGTGTATAAATCAGGAATTGAAAATAGATGAATGAATGAATGAATGAAGTTTAGGAATGTCACATGTTCTAGTCCCATTCAAAAACTATATATAATTTCCAAGTAGGGGGTCATATTGAGACCTCTGGGTGATGGCATTTGATACCTATAATGTCCTGCCTTTCAGAAAATCAACTTTAGGAAGATTTTCTTCCTGCTTTACATTGGGGGTGAGGATCATCGGAGAGCCCTCAAAAGATTGCTTGCAGAGCCAATAGCTCTTGAAAAGGTTTTTAAAAATTTTAAGCTAATGAACAAGACACATATAGAGCCTATTTTCCATCAATTTTACATGGCTTTTTTTTCTTTAATGAGCTTATACAATTGGCAGGACATCTTAAAGTTTGGTTGACCCCAAAATATCCAAAATATGATTTGAGTCATTTACTCAGCCTGTCTTGTCCTCATCCCGAGTCACTAACTGATTTTAGTATATGTGCTGCCGAAGCGAGCACCTGAGTCAATAACTGATACATGATTTTCCTTCCTTCTTTTTTGTGGGTGGGGTGGGTGGGAAGGTATCATAACTAGCTTTGAACTTGAGAATCCTAGAACTCTTCAGGTTGACTTTGATTTTTTTTTCTGTTATTAATTTTTACTTGGTAGCCATTTGAAAGGAGCATAGATATCATTTTACTAAGATTTGGTGCTTTACAGCTTTGTCACTTCAATTATCTGAGCCCTGGTTTCTATTTTTATAAAATGAGTGTCAAATGCCTTCTTCCTGGATGAATAGTTAGTGCCAGGCACAGAGCCCGATGGATAGTCTACAGTCAACAAATGCCCCCCTGCTGTCTTCAGCTGTGCAAAGCAGGTAGGCCTGAGCTTACTGCATAGTATCCTCCCAGACTGGACGTGACCAAGCTGGGGGTGGATTTTAGGAGACAGAAAGAAGGTCATGATGTACATGTGCTCTGTGTGCATGAGGCACTCAATAAAGACCTATTTGCCCATTCTGCCAAACAAACAGAGCGGTGAGCCAGATTAATGAAAAGGCAGTGAAGGGAGAGTCATGCCGTTCATACACACAAACACAATTGTGTTCTTCAGTTCCACGTCGCAGAATTGCTTCATGGAAGACACCCTAATCACAAGGATCTCCTGCAGCAGTTGAGGAATGTACTGGAAAGACCTGGGTTTGACTCCTGCTTCTATTATATACACTTGTGAATTCTGGCAAGTGGGGCTTACCTCTGTGAGTCAGTTTATTCATGTGTCACGTGTGCCTAGCTAGGCTCCATGCATTGTAAGAGGATTCAGTAGCTAACTCGGAGCGTGCAAGACACTCCCCTCAGTGGAAAACCTGCTGAAAGTGCTCAATAAATGTAGTTACCCACTTCCTCCCCTTCTCTTTCTTCTTCCTCATAAGTAAAATGGGAATAATGGTAGGGCCTTACTTGTAAGAGTTGTTACTAAGATTAAACGTAAAACATTTAGATGAGTGCCTCTTCCTTGGTAAATGCTGTATGGATTGAGGTTAATTTATTTTCGGGTGTACTTCTGTGATGGGGACTGGGCAGAGAAAGTCTGTGTTAGAAATCTTTTTCTCTTTGGATCTGGACAAGAAATACAAATGAAAGGAAATAAATAGCTCATGTATCTTAGCAGCTTTTCTTCTTTCAGGGCATTTGAGTTTTGGTTGTCTTTCCACGGCATTTCAAGGTTGGTCAACTTAACTTGGAAATATTTAAATAAACTACAATGGAAAACATTTTCCATCCTGCCCTGGCCAGATTCTCCACGCGAGGGCTGATCCCAGATGCCACTGATATCCTTGATCCAGACCAGTATTTCATTTATTGAAATGTGGTGCCTGAAACTCAAGTACAAGAAGACGTAAATGAGGAAAAGATGTCCAGTGTCCACAGGGCGTGACCTGAATGACTTCCATGCTCAGTATGGAAGACTGATCCTTGGCGCATATGACTTCCCTGTGTGTTTCGCAGCTGCCCGATCGAGGCTGAGCCCCAGCATGGCCACGTGGATTCATTCCTACTTTGGAAAGGGTGTAAAGGGACTGAGGGATTGGTTTGGAGCCCCTGGTTCCATTTCTTCCAGGCTGCGAGATCTCAGATGAGACGTCTCCTTTCTTGAAAATGTTCTAAAAAAATGCCTACCTCAGGGTCTTCCTGAAGATTAAATGGAGCTAATATAGGAAAGCTCATAGCAAGCTATAAAGTGTTCTATAAACATGGGGCCTTTTGCTCTGTGGACTATTTAGGTCTGTTCTTTTTTTCTGCTTTGGCCCCTTTCTGGCTTCCTCCCCACTTGGATGTTTCCATAACTGCCCAGCAGTTTCCCTGAGCAGCTCCCTTCTTTCTTCTGCCTCTGTGGCCCTATCTCCCTTGAGGTTCATTGGCTGAGAGTCTAGGAAGGGCAAAAGGTGAGGTTGGAGAGGGGGCTGGAGATGGGGAGCTGGAATATTTGCTTCTTGCTGCCTCTTTTGAAAGTGAGTTAAACAAAAATTAGTAGGAGATATTTGCAGTGACTTGGGCAGAGCTGAAATGGGGCAGGGACAGGACCCTAAGAAATGTAGGCTTCCGCAGGAGGCCTCAGGTAGGCAGGCAATCAGGAGGGAAACTTCTAGGCTAGTGCTAGTGAAGTCCACACTTTCCTTTTATTCCATTCCAGTCTCAGTGTTAAGCCATCCTATGCTCTAATTCTGTTTTCTCTGTGTGGATTATTCTTTTTTGGCCTGATACTGGGTCTCTTTCACTTAGCAAAGGCTAGCAGAGCCCTCATGGCATTATACAATATGATAGAACAAGATTCTGAAGAGATGTGTAATTTATGTGAGTGTGGCAGAGAGTTCAATACATACAGAAGTGTTGATTTCAACACTAATCCACAGGCCTTCACCCTGCATATCATGCCAACCTGGGATCCACATGCCAAATCCAGCCTCTCCGTTTCCTTAACTACCTCCACGACTTCAGCCCAAGCCACCAATTTCCCTCACTGCCCCAACCCGGTAGTTTCCCAGCTCCTGCTCCAACTTCCATTTCTCTCCTCCTGTAATCCATTTTTCACAATCACCCCACAAACAGTGACCTTTTAAAAATGTAAATCAGATAATATTGCTCTCCTGCTCAAATCTTCCAATGGCTTGGAGTAGAAATCCAAGGTCTTTATCCTACATTACAATCTTTTAGATCTGCCCTCTCAAATTCAGAAGCCACTGGCCTCATGTGGTTGTTGAGCCCTTGAAATGGGGCTGGTCCACACTGAGATGTGCTGTAAGTATAAAATAACATACTAGATATTGAAGGCTTTGGATGAAAAAAGGGAAATGAAAACATCTCAGTAATTTTTATATGGCTTATGTGTTGAAATGATGTTTTAGATATGTTGGGCAAAGTGAAATCTATTATTAAAATTAGTTTCACAAGCTATTTTATATATGTATATGGCTACCAGAGAATTTTAGATTATGTATGGTAGCTTGCATTATGTTTGCATTGGACAGCACTGATCTAAATTAATCTGAATCTCAGCCACACTGCTCTCCTTTCTTTTCCATGAACAGGCCGTGCTCAGTTCTACTCCAGGGCATTCACTCTCACTGTTAACTCTCCATGGGATGGTTCCCCCCGGTCTGGGCATGGGTGGCTCTTCATTTAGACGTCAACTAAATGTCACCAGCTTTGAGATGTCTACTCTAAACATCCTATCAAAGTAGTGATGCTGTTGTTTTTATTCCCACATCATCCTAGTTATTTTCTGTATAACATTGGTCATGGACTGATAACTTTCTGCCTTCCTTTCCTTACCCCTCTTTTTCCTTCCTCACCTCCCCATCATTATGTCTATAAAAGAAGGCACTCTGTCTTGCTTGCTGTGGAATGATGGGGATAAGAATAGATCCTGGCATATAGAAGGCACTAAAATAACATTTGTTGACTGAATGAATATGCTTTTGAGTCATGGAAGCCATGGAGACAAAATGGCCAAGGAAGCATTTATTGAGCATGTCTTACATGTCAGACATTGGCAAAATGACTATATTGTCAAAACAACAGAATAACTCTATGCTATCTCATTTGGTTGCAAACTGTGTTTTTACGGGTGAGTGGATGGATGGATGGGTAGGTGAATGAAACGAAGTGAAGAGTAGGTTCCTTTCACTTGGACTTTGTTAGGCTCTGGGTGGAATGAGCAATTAGTCAGTTTAATGGTGGTTCTAGTTTGCTGTTTTATAGTCTTCTTCAGTCATTTCTAAAAAGCATGAGATATCATCTGCTTGGTCTTCCATGACAGAACACATTAACCAGTGTTGTTTATTTCGTGACACTCAAACTATAAGCTGTCAAAACCAATCTGCCCATTCAATCGATTTTGGCTTATTTCCGAAAACTGAAATTTAGCCTTTTACTGTTGTTAGAAGTTATCCCTTTTCCAGTTAATCTGAATTTTCACAGGTCAAGGTAGATCACAAATGGTGTGATTCCATTGCACTAACATTCACAGGCTCTGAGTAATTGAGAGTTGTAGCTATGCAGGCTCTTGGCTTGGGATGTGCTCTAACTTGTGGTGCTGACATAAGACAAAATCAAGTTACATTCACAGGGGAGAGCAAGCAGGGTGGGAAAATGCCAGAAATAGTATCCCTTGTTTAAGGTTTCCTTACTTGATAAATGCAGCATATAAAATGTATATATAGAAACTGCTTGGGCTGCCTGCATTGGCTTGTTTCATTTGGAACACCATTTTTATTTTAGCCTCTGTTAGCTCTATGTCTGTGCCTCAGTTTGCAGCCTGTACCATGATAGAAAGTCCACCACAGGCTGTCAACTACAGTACAAGCTTGTGGTGTGTGGTGTGGTGTGTGTGTTTGTGTGTGTGTGTGTAGAATATGGTGTGTGTGTATGGTGTGTGGTGTTTGCATGATGATTGTGGTATGTGTGTGGTGTGTGTGTGTATGGTGTGTGTGTGCTATATGTGGTGTGTATATGGTGCATGTGTATGTAGTATGTGTGGTATATATGGTGTGTGTGTGTTGCATATGGTGTGTGTAGTATGTGTAGTATGTGTATAGTGTAGGTATGTGTGGCGTGTGTAGTGTGTGTGTGTGTGTGTGGTGTGTATAGTGTGTGCATGGTGTGGTGGTGTGTGTATAGTGTAGGTGCGTGTGTGTGTGTGTGTGTGTGTGATGTGTATAGTGTGTCCGTGGTGTGGGGTGTGTTTGGTGTATGGTGTATGGTGTAGGTGTGTGTGTATGGGGTGTGTGTGTGTGTGTGTGTGTGTGTGTAGGTGACCTGAAGAGTCAGAGAGCTGGTGGGTGGAGCTGGTGGGTGGGCACCTGGAAGCCCTGGTGCCCTGACACATCTCAGCCATGTCTGGTGTCATGCCTGCTCCGTTATGCTATCCCTACTGCAGGATTAGCTTCTGGAATAACACCCTGCATGACATCAGCAGAGGGTCCTTATTTATTAGGAAATCCTGGGGGGAAGGCATCAAGAGAACCCCTTCTAGTTCCAGCACTTCTGTAAGAGGCAGTGTGGTTTCATTCCTCCCATGACTGGGGGATGGAAGGTACTGTGGGTAGGCTAAGCAGAAGAAGCTACTTCTCCCTCTGAGCACATAAGCCAAAAAGAGGTCTTTCAACAACTTGAGGGAATGCACTGTCATGACTGTTGTCAAAATCACAATGAAAGGGCCTGAGTAAAGGCAAGGTGGAAACCAAGGGCGCCCAAAGGAGGCAGTCAGAGGTGGCACCTCCTCCTGAGGGCACAGGTCCTGCACACAGGCTGGTGACTGTTGGCCATGTTAGAACTTGACTGTACCCTACCTCAGTCCCTACCTTCCCTACAGCAGGCAAAACTGGGTCTGTGTGGGGACATCTGTTTTCTAACCTATGGGTAGTGAGTCGACTGTGGCAGCTTTGGCCCTGGAAATGTCACACTGGAGTTCATTACCATTATTTCCTCTGAGAAGATTTTGACCTTTTAGGGTGATTGCTTTTAGAGTGCCCAACACCACTGGAGGTGGTGACAAGACGTCTGCCCTGCGCTGGTAAGTCAGCCCACAACTGGGCTGGGCTCAGCTCTAAGCACCACCTGAAGACGGACAGCAGCAGACCAGGGAGGGGACAAGCAGACGAAAGGAAGCTAAAGGCTGGGGTGTGAGGCTTGGAAAGGAACGTCAGGGGTAGTACATGTTCTGTATGGACCCAGGGAGTGGAAATGGGCCCGGGGAGCAGGGGTTCAAGGGCACTGCAACTCCACTGGTATATTTGGTCTAGTTTAGAACTGCTCCTTATTTGAGTGATTTCCTTGGGGATAGAAATGTTGCTATTGCTTCAGGCAGAGGTCAAAGTAGGGAAGGTAAGGGAGGTAAACGAAGGTCTCAGGGATGATGCAGGGTTTGTGAGGCCCAGAGCTTATACGATTTGGGGATGCCTCTTAAAAACTATAAAAATACATGGGATGCCTGGTTGGCTCAGTTGGTTGGGCCGATGCCTTCGCCTCAGGTCATGATCCCAGGGTCCTAGATCGAGTCCTGTGTTGGGCTCCTTGCTCAGCAGGGAACCTGCTTCTCTCTCCACCTCTGCCTGCTTGTGCATACTCTTTCTCTCTGTCTGACGAATAAATAAATAAATAAAATCTTTTAAAAAAAAAACCTACAAAAACACAAACATGCAATTAGGTATAAACATAAATGTTTACTTAGAATGTGAAAAGAAACCATAACAGGTTACTGGGATCTTGGAGATTCACATCTCTTCCCTTTGAGATCTTACCAGGCAATTTACCAGGGATACTTATCCAGAAACCCTTTTGCTTGTAACCTATCTAACCATGTCCACATAAAACATTCTACAGCTCTCAGCAGAACTCACAGCTCTCCAATGGGCCCCTGCAAGGAAGAGCCCTGAAGCTTAAACCTCATGACTTTGGGGTCCACACTTTTTGGCTGAACTTGCATCTGGGTTTAGAGTTCTGGGCGTGAGCAATGGCTGGGCAGACCCCAGGCCCCTGCAGGGAGGGGAATAGGCAAGTCACAGACAGTGTGGGAGTCTGGGGAGAGAGAGCTAGTGTTGCTAGTCCCTACCAGCAGCCTGGCATCGTGCGAGTCAGATACAGTTTTCTCTCCCTTCCTCAGTGATAGAGGATGTAAGGCTCTGGGATGTTAAGGGCCAAACTTGGTTATGTCCTAGCCAGTTTTCTTTTTCTCCCCTGGTGCTGCTAAAGCCTTCCTATTGTGTGGGGGGAGAATGATCTCTTCCTTTTCTTTTCTTTTTTTTTTTTTTTTAAGATTTTT
Organism: Martes martes; assembly: GCF_963455335.1. Taxonomy (NCBI): domain Eukaryota; kingdom Metazoa; phylum Chordata; class Mammalia; order Carnivora; family Mustelidae; genus Martes; species Martes martes. The sequence goes on from NC_137899.1 coordinate 65,700,042, forward strand.
TTATTTATTTGACTGAAAGACATCACAAGTAGGCAGAGCAGCAGAGAGAGAGAGGGGGAAGCAAGCTCCCTGCTGAGCAGAGAGCCCGATGCGGGGCTCTATCCCAGGACCCTGAGATTATGACCTGAGCCGAAGGCAGAGGCTTAACCCACTGAGCCACTCAGGTGCCCCAGAATGATCACTTCTTGAGGACAGATTGGACTGGAGGGCAATGTGCGCATCTGTCCTGCATGAACCATGATGAACATGCCAGCGTCTTACCATCGACACACGTGTGTTCAAACCTCAGAGAACATGCTTGTACACCCAGGGGAAGGATTCTTTTGTGGGGGCCAAATGTTGAGGCTCAATGTGATGCAATGACCAGTGACATCCATGGGGAAATCAACTTTTATTCAAAACAACAGTCTGGGGTCTTTTTTTTTTCTTTCTCAGAGCTACCTCTAATTCTTCCTTAAACCCAAGAGAAAATGTCACTGCCTATCTGGCCTCCTTTTCTCCACTTACAACACAGCAGTCCTCAGCCCTCCTACAGGTCCATTGTGAAGAAGAATATGAAAGGGGATTAGCCTTTTAGAGACCCATTTGGATACAGATCACAGATAAAAAGCCATTGGTATTCATTTTGTGGGTTATTAAGAAAAAAAACACAAATAATAATAACATTAATTTAGTTACAAAATAATCCAATCTCCCTTTGATGAAAGTGAAAGAATGTACAATTTTTCTTTTTTGTTAGACATATTACATAATTAATGTTCATTATAGAAAACTTAGTACAGATAAATTATAAGGAGAAAACCCCTCACAATCTCACCTCCCAAATATAATAAGCCATCGATTATTAACTTTTTGGTGCAAATTCTTCCTTTGTTTCATTCCCCCCATGTGTATATGTGTATATGTGTGTAAAACTTTCTAGTTTTTATCTTTTTTTTTGAAAGGATATCATACACTTTTGTAGCCTGCTTATTTGCATTGTAATATATTGTGAACATTTTTTCAGGTCAATAACATGTATATAATTCCATCTTTGAGTGGCTGAGTTATATTTCATTGTTTTGGTGTACCATCACATTTTGAAATAATTTTTACTGTTGGAACTTAACAAAAGATCAATCATCATGAATAATGATGCAAAGGACATCTTTGTTTGCTTGTCTGGTTGTTTTCTTGGGAAGCTTTCCTGGAAGTAAAGTTACAGGGCCAAAGTGTATGTGCATTTTATGGTTCCTGATACTCAGGCCAACACTCCTTCCAGAAGGCTGTCCATGTGCTACTCCTACCAGAATGTCAAAAAAGCCAGTTTCCCCAGGCCTTTGCCAATAATAGGCATTTTCATTCTTTTTAAATTTTGCCAATTTGAGATGTGAAAAAATGGTATTTTGTATTCATTTGCATTTCTTGCTTAGTAGTGAGCTTAGACATTTTTTTTTCATGTGTTTCTTAGCCGTCTGTATTTTATCTGTTTCCTTTGTTCTTTTTTTTTTTTCTCTAGGGTATTTTTATTTTATCTAATCTTTCCTGATAAAATATACTCAGCAATACTTTCCCTAGCTAATTTTAGGATATCGAGTTCAGGTTCTCTTAAAATGTAATTTCCTCAATGCAATCTCTCCTCACTGAAGAAAGGCAGGCAATCATTTTAAGAAACAAGACATACTGGCACTGAAATTTCCATAAAGCATATTTGATGTTTTTTAACTAGCATTTTATCCCTCAATTTTTAAAATATGGAATTGTCCTCTGTGTGTGTGTGTGTGTGTGTGTGTGTGTGTGTGTGTGTGTATGTGTGTATCACATTGTATTTTTGGTTTGGATTCTAAAATAAATAGGCTATTTGATTTTTTATGTTCATTTCGAGTCCAAGAATCTTCTATAATAATGTGTCTATCTGTGCATGTGGGCAGGTGGGTGGGGATTGGGTATAAACTACAGTGTCCTGAAGGGGTCTGTTTACATCAACACCTGGAGGGTTTCTGCAACCCAAGCATTTATGATAACAGCACAGGCGAGTTGTTGAAATTGACAGAACCTATATTTGGGTACTAAAATAAGAACTATATACATAATTCACTATACAGACAATTTAAGGAAAATTACACATAACACATTATAAATGACACACAGTAGCTTCTGGCATACATTGCTAAGTCTCCACCTAGAACGGCAAAATCCTCTGCCCTGCCTGGTTCTTCTGTCTCCTTGGATCTCTTTAGTTTCTATCTTTCCTCTTGTCCCCTGGGTCCTTTCTCCTGGTCCCTGTACGTGATCGTCTCCACCATTGACTTTGGTCCTCTTCGTTCATTAGTTCACTCTTGAAATGCAGCAGTTTGGAGGCTACTTGGAGAACACCTGTCCTGGTAGTTGGTAGCCAGGGCTTTCTGGTCCCGAAGTGTCCTGTCTCTCTGAGCACACTGTCTGCAACTCTGGGCTTTGACCACACGGCTTCCCTTTCCACCCATGTGGTGGCATTGGAAAGACTATCTTCCAGGCTAGAGCCTGGGTGAAAGTTATTTCTCCATTCTCATTATTTAAAGACCTGAAGGGGGCTCCTGGGTGGCTCAGTGGGTTAAAGCCTCTGCCTTCGGCTCAGGTCATGATCTCAGGGTCCTGGGATCGAGCCCCACATCGGGCTCTCTGCTCTGCAGGGAGCCTGCTGCCTCTCTGCCTACTTGTGATCTCTGTCTGTCAAATAAATAAATAAAATTAAAAAAAAAAACCTGAACACAGTGTGTCATTCAGTGGGACATCCACAAAGAGTCTCTCTGATTACTTAAGCATATATCTCTCAAAATTATAAGGTCTATTCATACCACCAGGGGTATCCCAAATCTTGTTTACTTAAAACAAAACAAGCCAGAAGGCTCTTTAAAGCCTCTAATGAGCTATGTGTAGCTAATAATTTGAAAATATGTATCAATCCTCTGCCTCTATGGGGGATCTCCTGTTTCCTTTTTGGTAATCCATCAGTTCATACATCTACAGCTGGGGTAAGAGATAGACTGACTTCACCCAAATATGGACAACCACACATTGAAAATTATTACCTCAAGCCATTACTAATACAAGGCAGGTCGTATCTAACTGACTTCTATTGAAAATATTTGTGGATATTAGATTACAGCACAGAACAGGAAGCTTCTAGTTGCATTGTGAGGAGTCGCTATTCTTAATACATTATGTGCTTTCTCTAACCCACAGAAAACTTTCACTGCGTCTCTCCTCATGGGAGCTGGCTTCCCACCATAGTGCTGACTCCTCTCTCTTCCCCCAGGAGAGCTTTCTCCTCTCTCTTCTCTCAATCCCGGGGTCCTTATTTCCTATTAAATGTCCAAGATTCCCATTTTACTATTAAGCAGAACAAGCAATTTACCTTTGCTTTGCCTTAACCCTTTTCTCTCAGGTTGTGCCAAAGCCTTGTCTTTCGTATTCAATAAGGCCATTCATAAAAGAGCTACTAGCCATGAGATTAGGCTCTCTGAACGCAGAATTGATTACAGTCACTAGATATATTAAATGTGCCCTCTACCTGCCCCCCACCCCCCAACACTGAACATTAAGCAGCACAGCCCTTGGAGACTGACTTACCCCAGCTTCCATCTTGGCTATCAATGTTCCCACACACTCCTTTCACATTCTTTCCCTCCACCTTCCGCTCCCCTTTGGTTCCACTTAGCCAGCCAACTTTGCATCCCTTCCCGCTTTGCTGGGATTTTAATCAATAGACCCAGACATCTGACCTCTCTGGTTACTCTTGAAGAGCACCCACACAGCCAAGATGTTTCATGCCATTCTCCTCAGCACATGTTATCAGCCAACATCTACTTCCTCTGTTTCCATCTCCTCTTGCTCATGAGGTTTCTCAACTGCTGGATGCAGTCCAAAGGGTACAATAACCAGGTCTTCTCTAGGGTTATTTTTCTCTTTCTTTGACCTGCACCATTTAGTAAGTGATTGCTTTAGCGCGCCACACAGTTGGAGCTGCCTCATGGAAGTGCTTCACCTCATTCTTGAGAAAATCCAACGTGATGTTTGATGATTGAAGGAGGCCTTTGCCATCACTGCCAAGTGCTCTTACCCTGTTCTCTTTCAGAAAAGTCATACATCATGTGGCCTGGCCCAGTGCTATTCGGCCTAATGCTGTAATTGCTCTGTGATTACCGGCACTGGCCCCCCTGCCTGCTTTAGACGGGATCGTTTCTCAGGAGTGTAATTCATTGTCGTCAGAGAGGGCTTGGAGGTGATTCATTTCTACTGTCTCCTGTGGCTCCTAAATAAAACATTTTAAGCAAAGAACAGACAAAAGGGGAGGACGAGAACAGTGATGAATGCCTTCATCACTCTTAGCTGACGTGTTCCCCTCCCAGACCAGGACTAGTGCATTAGGAGTAAAGAGATCACTCATATCATGATATTTTTGTAATAAATTGCAATGTTCACTGTAGTGTGATTGAGCCTTTTTTCAAGAAGGATGCTATTGAAATGGAAAAGTTTGCCCTCATTCCACTTAAGATTATACTGACCTTTGGAGAGAAAGTCTTACTAGTCAACCTGACAATAAGCATTCAGCCAGGAGGACACTGCCTCCGTCTAAGATGCCTGGACCATAGTACCACTTTGATGCATCTTTGCTTCCCCTACACCTGAAACCCAGAGATCACCCCAGAAATTGATGGGTCTACCAAAGATGGGCCTCGGGGCTGTCTAATATAGTTTTTTCCTTTGCTGGTTACTGTCAGGTATGCTCTCTTTTTATTCTTCAGGAGGAGGGAACGCTCACCCTACAAAGAATTCTTGGCATAGGGTTGGAGGTGGAGAGAGTGTCCTCTGGAAAGGGGAGTAGACATGACTAGGGATGAGAAGCTGTGAGGAGGCCTCCCAGGCTGTGCTACTCAATGAGTGCTTGTTAAAACAGCAGAATCCCTTCCAGAACCATAATCGACATTCTTGATTGGTCTAGTCTGTGTTTTGTCAACAGTGATCCTCAGGCCAGAAGCATCTGGATTACCTGGACAAAATAAGCTTCTTCTTAAACTATAGTTCTGGAAATGCAAATTCTGATTCTACCCCAGCCCTACTGAACCACAAACTTTAGCAGTCAGACCTTCCAGGAGATTCTAGGGCAAACCTAAGTGTGAGAAACGTTGGTTTTACACCCTTGTCTTTGCTGAGAATTAGTTCAGAAACCCAGGCCTAACCCAGTCAATGGCCATAGGATTACTACAGGAATGTGTTTATGGGACCCCCACACAGGCCAAAAAGATGCCAGTGGAAGGTTATTCAAGTTTTTGGAGAAAATTTTTGTCACATTTAGACAGAGTTGTAGGAATAAGTGGTTTTTCTCCCTGTAGAGGGTGTGAGGAACATGCAGAGGCAAATATGGCCCCAGCGACCTGCTTGCTAGCCTGAAGGGGAGTTGGCACAGGAGTGAGGATGGAGGGGAGGGCATAACAGGCAAATGGCCTGGGCGCCAGCCTTCCTCTAGATTATCACTATGTAAATCATTTCATTTCTTCATTTTAGCCAGCTTCCGTTGACAGTTATTTGCAGTTTAAAGCATCTGACAGAGTTTGGTGCAGTGAAGAAGCGGCATCGGCCTCGTTTTGCTAACGGCCTCCACACTCCTCAAACACAGGAGGGGCATTCAGACTATTTCATAGCTGCTGCAGTCCAGGCGCTGACCCATCAGAGGGAGAGACAGCAGGGACGTTTGTTCTACTCAGCGGGACTTGCCCAGATCAAACCTTCTTTCTGATTACTCCTGTAGCAAAGATGGCACCTCTTCTATAATATTCCATCAGAGGAGACCTTGAGTTTCCCCTTCTTTTAGTGCACCATTCCCTTCTGAAGTCCTCTGGGCTGATAGGCAGCCACAGGGACACTTCCTACTGAGAATTTCCTTATGCTTTCATTTCAGTACTCTCTTTACTTCCCATTTCTCCTATGAAAATGGAGTAGCTAGTACTCGTATCTTAACAAATCGTGAGATACTTCCTTCCACTTTCTTCCTCCCTTTCTTTCTTCAAGATTCCAATTTTTGAGAATTTTTATAAAATCAAAATTAATAAAACAAAATGAATTTTAAAAGATATATTAAGATTAAATCAGGACTTTAAAAGTGTCCACGAGAACAGTGTATGTACATTTAAGGTATTAACTTTTTTCAGAATTATTTCAGTGCTGAATTGATTTTATTCTGATTCCCTGAAAATTGGTCATGCCCATATAGTGTGTCTATACAGTATTTACTAATGAGGATATTTGATTCACTAGAAAATAATTGCCTAACTCCCAAACCAAATAGTATGGGGTTTTAATATATTCTAGAAAGAGGTAGAGAGTGGTTAAATTAATTTATTAAAATCAGAATCCAGGGCCTTTAACAGAACCATCATGGGTACTATGGTGCATGAAATGAGACCACATGTTTTAATACAGTTTTTGCATTCACAGCTATTGGTAATAGCTAGAGCGTGATAACCTGAAATTGCAATCTGTTCACTGACTCCTGTTTCTCCTGTCCATCAAAGGTGATCAGTTTCACTTGAGTATAAGCTGTGAGCAATGATGACACCAATGACTAACAGCCAGATCTGTCTTCTGGAAGCAAATAATACTGAGTATATCATATCTTACTGTTTTCAAAAAGGAATGTCATCGTGGGATTCCACTTTAACTCAGATTTGGATGTAACCCCGATGACACAAATAGCCTTGCAGGCCTTGTGCGGTTGGGCAGAGCTGAGTGAATTATGGTGATAACATTTTCACTACTGAACACTTTGCTTTATCTCTCAGTGATCAGTCACATATTCTGGTCCCACTGACATGACAGTCTTCTCAGATAGGTAGCTAAAAGGATCTCCTTTGAGTTTTGATATAAAGTTAAAAAAATAATAACCCGGTTTTTAAAAGAATCTGTATAAAATTGGTGTCCGGTATTCCAGACGGATGAAACATGTCATATCAAGATGTTTCCTTGAGACCTAATAGCCTGTATCCAATGATCATGCCGTGTCACTAACAGATGATTTTGAATCTAGGTTTCATAGTAAGTTGCAGCCAGTATCCAGTCTCTTAGAATGATGAATCAGAAACTGTAACCTAATCCAGCTCTTTGAGTCTTAATCTTTGCTCCTAAGCTTATGAAGAACATGACTGGTAGAGGTTGGAATTTATGGTAGAGTTTTCTAGAACCACTCTTTCTAGAGCTTTCAGGCAATTAAGAATGGGACTTTTGGCACCTGTTGTTTCTTGTGCAGCTGGAATTATAGAATCTGGAGTAGGAGGTTGACCCCTTTAATCTTAGGATCTCGGAGGATGTCTTTTTATTTCTGTAATCGTTGGTTCCCTCTATCGCTTTGATCTTCTCCCTCTAGGTTTCTTCTAGCACATGTATTGGCTTGGTTCTCAGATCTGTTCTCTGTATATTCAATATCCATCTTTTCCCCCTCACACTCTGTAAGAGTGAGCCAGACTTTAACTGGATTGACAGGTTCTACTATTCAGAATATTTCTCTCCATTAGAAATGTTTTGAGAAATTGTATGTATGGTCTGAATGTACCATTGCCTGGTCTTGGGTTAGCCCTTTTAGGTTGATGCAGGTTCCCTCAAAATGTGATACATTTCTCATGTTTTTGCTTTTTTTTTTTTTAATTTCATCTATGGGTTAGTTCAGCTTCTCTGCTCAATACACTCCAAGACAGGAGTAGATATTTTTTAAAAAATTAGGAGAAATGCCTATGAAGAATAAAGGAGAGGAAACAGGAGAAGGTGGAAAATGGCTCCAGCCATGAAGTCTGACACCATGCAGGAGGAGGAGGAGGAGAGGTAGGTTCTCAGAAATAGTAGAGAGTCCTTATCAAAGAATAGAGATCCAGACAAAGAGCATAGGAAAACTTTAGATAGATTTTGTGTGTATTCTCTACTTAAATAACCTTGTCTCTGGGGTTAGGAAGAGAACAAGATTCAGAGGCACAGCTCAGCAAGATTCCTGCTACCTCCAAGAATTTGTCTTCGAGTCAAAGTTACCTTTCGCAATGGCAATGCCCCTTTTGTACCTGGCGTGACCAAGGAGGGGCTGTCATGCTTTATGAAGCACGCTCTCTGCCCTAAGGAAAAGCTGGGAGTGAGTGCTGCAGTTAGGTACTTCCCATACTAGCATTGAGATACTTCCCCAGAGACACTATTATCTTTTGCTTCTCATCAGCTGAGTGGTAGGTTGTCTTCACCTCTGGCTCCTGCCACTTTGAGGCTGGTCGTATTTGGGTGTGTCCTGTGGGAAGTACTATTCTACTTCCTTTCCACACACACCATCCTTTGTGAAAGGTACATCTTGGGCTCACCAATTCTTTCCTCAAGCCCATCTTTTCTCCATTAAATCCTACCTGACTTCCCTGGTATTCAGATGACATGATTCTCAGTTTTAGTTCTGATATAGAATTTCCTTTTTTTTTTTTTTAATTGTAACAAGGATTGATACAGAGTAAAAATGGTTTTGGATTTGGCTTGGGGTGATCTCCTCTCTCACACCTCTTTGCCCTGATGATGTGTATAGGAGGTTGAACAGAAGAATGGCTAAAAAATAAAGTTTGAATTCTGTGTCTATGCTGTATCCAAGGTGATCAGTGGGGGCACGGGAGAAATGGTAACAGAAGTCGGGTGGCATGGAGTGAGCACTGTGTTCCCTAAAGAGCATCCAATCTGCCTGAGGGAGGGTGGCAAGTTGAACCAATGACAGCACAAGGCTCCCCAAAGGAGGCTGAGAGCTGGGGAACAGGAAGTGAGCCAATGGCACCGTAATGGTGCCTGCTCAGTCACTCTGGGAAGGTGCAGTGTGGGGTGAGGGGGACAGGGCCCTGGACTGGAGCTGAAAGAGCTAGCTCAGGAGATTCCGCTACACTTTAGAGTGGGCACCAAACAATACCGGAATAACCTTCCCTCTCTCTGTTCTCAAAAGACTGATGAACCTCCATGACCCCATGAGAACTGAGGCAACCAGGGAAAATCAACAGGGATCGTTAATGGAGACAGAAGCCCACACTGGACAGCGGAAGCCATTGGCCATGTAGACGGTAAAGGTGAGTGCCAACATATTTCTAGACACACAGAAGGCACCTCTTAGGAATTCCCAGAAATTCACACAGGGTGGGAATAACTTTAAGAGACTGAATTATAACAGGTATTAAACAGAGTCTTGGAGCTATCTGGATTCATGTATAAATATGAATATGACCTTATTAAATTTGTTACTGTAATTATTTGAAATGTACAAAAGAATCTTTATAATATTAATATGAATTTGAATCATGATTTAAATTCTGATGACCCACTACCCATATCAAGAACTCACATTATGGATTACTGTGGCCAAGTCATAATTAGATTGGTAATGATTGTATGATCCAAATGGATGTTTTTGATTCAATGATAGAATGGAAAAGAGTGGTCTCCATTTTCTACTTTTGGTTTTTATTGGAAATGGTATTACATTTTTAGGTCAATAAACTTATTTTTAAGAAAAAAAACATAGCGTTAATAATACCATGGAATATATTGCTTCTCCTGACCCAGTCCTCTTCTCCTCTCATTAGGTAACAACTACCTTGAATTTTGTGTCAATACTATTATTTCCTTGCTTTTAGAACATTGTTTCTATGTATTGCTTGCATTCCTGGGCGATGTAATTTTTAGTTGTCTCTGTATTTGAACTTTATAAAAATAGGATCAAATAGTCTTTTGTGTTCTGCAACTTATTCTTTTTATTCAACTTTATGTTTCAAAGATTCATTCATGCTGTTTATTTATCCATTCTCCTAGCCATCATATTTGGATTGCTCTGGTTTTGTTTTTAAAAATAATTCTGCTATGATTATTCTTTCACATGTGTCTTGTTGCACGTATGTAAGTATTTATTTAGAGTGGAAATGCTAGGATTTAGGGCATATACATGTACAGTTTTATTAAAAAACGCCAAAATATCCAATTTGTGCTACCAATTTATTCTCCCTGAGAATGATTAGTTTCTTATGCTCCAAATTGTACCAGGTTTGGTATTGTCAGAATTTAATTTTTTCCAATATTGTATGTATAAAATAGTTTCTTCCTGTGACTTGGTGTACAATTCCATGATTACTAGTAAACTTGAGCTTATTTTTCTATTTATGTTGCTTTTCCCTGATGAATCCATCTATAAGCAAACACAGTTCCACAGCGAGACTATGTTCTCTTCAAGAGACAACACAGACTGGTCTCCTACAAGTCATGTATTTTGTCCTTACTAAAAGGAATTCCCCCTTCTCTGAAAAGGAGCATCTGTCTCCTTCTTAAGGTTGCTCTGTGACATAGGTTTCCCCTCATGTGAGTCACCTGCTAACCTCTGAGGAGAGCGATGCCAGCCTGAGACAGATTTTTTTCTGGTAGCAAACCTCTCCCCTTAGTGGTACTTGAAGTTGATCTCCCCACACCATGTTGCTAAATCTAAGGTGAGGGAAATGTGAAGCTGGCAGAATTTGCCCCCAGCCACCCCCTCGCCTCCCTTTCCTGGGACCTTTCTCTCTTACCACATCCTTTCTCCAGAGTACTCCTGAGTACCCTTCCTTCCCACACATGTTCTTGTGGTTCTACTGGTCAAAAGAACAGATGATTAAAATTTAGAATAAAGTCAGCTCATGGGGACTTTCTCATTTCTCAAAGAGAAACACAAGGATAGATGTTTCAAGTAGTCGTCCCTAAATAATAAAATGATGACATTTCAGACACTGCATCCCTGAGGAAATTTCTCGATTACACCACTCAGTGTGCTGCCCTGTATGTCAGTTAGGAAGGCCGGATGCTGACAGAAGGGCCAGATCCTAGAGTCTGAGCTACCCTGGTCTTGCCAGCAGCCATGGGAAATCTCCTACTTCCTGTCCCTTATCTCCAGCCCACCCAACTAAGGAACCTCAGATTCAATTCCAACTAAATGGTAAGGTGAACCTATGTTACATATTATGTGCTTCCATTCATCTTTTCTTATCTTTTCCCACACTCTTTTATGTTCTGGAGAGAAGGTGGCTGAACATCTTGATGGTCGGTTGACTTAAGCAAAGCCACACTGCTAGTAAGGACTATAGCAAGAGCTCACCCTGAACTCAGCGCTCGCTCCTTCTCTATATCTTATCATTTTAGAACATTACATTGATCCCTTGTCTTGAAGGGCTTGCTAATAAAACCCTCTAGATTCTGAGGTATGCTTTGTTTTGATTAGTTTTTTCAAAAGAACATTTCTTGAAGTTTCCCACCTGCAGCAGTTATGGAATCTTACTTCTAAGCTCATCATTCAAAGCAGGGAAGACTAGAACATTCCAGCTACCATTCTGATCTTCATGAGGGGGCACAGGGTCTCAATACCTTGGCTTCTTCTCTTTTCATAGGACCCCTTGAGTCATAAGGAAGCTCTTTTTATACCATATATTCTAGTTGAATGATTCTCAAACATGGTTCCACACACTGATTGCAGGAGAATCACCTGTGGAATTGTTCTTAAAAATACAGATTGCCAGGCCCGCTTTTAAAGGTTCTAACTCAGTAGGCCTGAGTGTTTTTAAAGCACAGCCATGTCTGGGAGCTCTTGGACTGGTTGAAAAGCCAAATCTCTTGTTAGAGACTGGAAGTTTGGCTCTAGCATTACTATGACTCCCTGGGGCCCAGTGTGCTCGCTTGTGAGCTGGGAACGAATAATTCCTGCCTTTATACACCCTCTGAGGCAATGTGTGAGAGCCAATTATGTCATGGGTATTAACACGCGTGGTGGAAATGCTTTACAAATAGGAGCTTATTTCTGTTCCTCTGCACGACAGGCATTGCCAGGAGAGCATCTCAAGCATGTACCAATTCAATATTTAATACCTACCCAGTTTTTATCCAAGCAAGTAAAGAGGCTGTGACTCCTTCCTCCTAAGGGGCCAAAAATAGTCTCCTTGAGATCTCCTAACTGATCTGCTTGTCAATACCTAGTTGTTTGCCCGCTTCCAACTCTCAAACGTCATGACTCACTCTTTTAGCTTTAATCCCAATTTTACACCACAGAGGGGAAAGCTTCCTTTGCCTTCATGGAGATGTCCTCTAAGCTCCTTTGTCTGTAGGTCTTTGTCCATAAGCCTCCAGGATCATCATTCCACTCTCAATGCTTAGGCTACTCTACTACTTCTTAAACTTGAATGTGTATGCCGAGGGCCTACAGAGTTTCTCCTAAGTACAGCTTCGCAGGTACTGCCTCCCACAATTCTGGACCCCGGGGGCTGAGGTGATGCATTTAACAGGCGCTCCGGGGAATTCTGTGCAGATGATCCAAGGAGCACACATTAGGCAATACTGTGCTACCTCTTCTGGGTTCCCACTGAGTCAGTATGCATTCATTTTGACTCACCACGGTGGGATTTGTGGCATTTAGGCAGGATTGGCCAGAAGATGGCCCCTTTTTTTTTTCCCTTTGAAAAAAAGTTGAGCTAAGCACTCTAGAGCCTTGCTACTCAACTCGTGCTCTCCAGACCAACAGCCTCTTCCTATCTGGAAGCTTGTCACCCATGCAGAACCTCAGCCACCCCAGGATCTGCATTTTAACAAGACCCCAGGCGATGCTTGTGCTCATAAAGGTGTCTGGAGCACAGCCGTACCGCCAGGACTTGGGTTTGGAATGAAGCTGACTTGGGTTTTGTTCTGTCAGCCATCACTTGTCAGTTCTGTGAACTGGCTTAGTGGCTTCACTTCCCTGACTGTCTTCTTCCTAACGAGAGGGACAGATATAACAGAGACCGTGAACATGGTTTGAGTTAATCCCCATTACAATCTTGAAGGTATTATTGTCTCAGAGAAATCCTGACAGAAAATAGTGCCTCATAAATATCTGTTTCTTAGCCCTTTCTACCTTTCATTAAGTAATAGTGTTTAAAATTTATACGGGGTATATGGAAATTGGTGATGAAACTAAATTACTGTTTAAAACTGCAAGTGGGCAATTTAGATAGAATTCTACGAGGAAGTGTTTGAGTGACCTGAAGGACTGTGTGAGAAGAGCAGGCCACAGAGACTTTTTGTGACTAAAAGACAGGAAAAAATGAGAATATACAAGAAAGGACACAGGGGTGGGCACCAAAAAGGACTGAGTTTTCCTGCCCCACCAGGATTAGGCAACGTGGAATTGGAGACAGAGAGGAGGCCAGGCAACCATCCATTGAAAGCTGGCCTGTGACTTTCTGGCAGGTGGCTGAGAAGTGGCAGCTATGCCATGAGTGAATCATGAGCACATTTTCCACTGAAAGCCAAGTCGCAGCGTGGGCAGAGTCAGGGTAAAGCCTGACGAGGGGGTGAGCTTCATAATTTTATGGTAATAGTGTTTGTCTTACAATTTAGACATTTCCAGGAGTGTCAGAAAGGGGAATTGGTATACAGTGATAGTCAATAAGGCTAATTACTCAATTCATGAAAAATCGCATTGATAAAGCTGCTTCCCTTCTGTTATCTCTCTGACTTATTAGCAGGGCCTGGTAGAGGGGGCGCGTCCATCTCTGTCACTCCTACTGCCCGCTGTCATTTCTCACTCTGCTGCTCAGAGAGCATGGCCCTCCGTTAGGGGGTCCAGGTGCTCCACCTCAGGTCCCCATAGGGGACTCTCCCGCCCTGCAGTCTCCTGCCGCTCCTGCTATTCAGATCTAGGCCAGGCAGTCTGTGTTCTTGGCTGAAAAATATGCCTCATTCTTTTAATTAGATCCCTCTAGAAAACATCTAAGGACCTGCATCTTTAGCTGCCGTCAGAAACTGATCACAAGCTCTCTGATTATAGAGAATGGTTTTATAAGCCATTCAAAAATGAATCCAACTGAACAGTGGCCATTTCAACGGGGCAGTTCTAGAATTTAAGATGACATTGTTATCAGAGAAAAGACTTGTATTAAACTCTTGGGGGAGGATTAATATTGATACTTCACATTGTATCTTTTTTTTTTTAAAGGTTTTATTTATTTATTTGACAGACAGAGATCACAATTAGTCAGAGAGGCAGGCAGAGAGAGAGGAAGGGAAGCAGGCTCCCTGCTGAGCAGAGAGCCCGATGTGGGACTCCATCCCAGGACCCTGGGATCATGACCTGAGCCGAACGCAGAGGCTTTAACCCACTAAGCCACCCAGGCGCCCCAATACTTCACATTGTATCTTATAATAGGATGGTTTTTTCACTCTTTGGAGGGCAGAACATGAATCATCCAAAGCTGCCATCGTGGTCACCACCACCATCATCATCATCATCACCGACCTTAACATTGTGACAGTGACTTTTTATTGAGCATCAGGCACTCTGCCAGGAATTTTTACATACAAAATTGAAAGTTTAACGTTAAGCATTTACTTCCTGATAAACCCTTCAGAGTAAATACTTGTAAAACTGTACTATGGGTATAACTAAATAATTTAATCTGCCATTAGAAAAGTGAATATAAATCTACTGAATCTTGGAGGATGTCTGCCAAACCTAATGATTTTGGCTCAAGGCTATTATCCTAAGCCATTCTTTTTGACCATGATCAGATAATAATGCAAATTATATATGGGGGCCATTTATATTTTATCATGATAAAAAGAGGAGAGACAGGAAAGAATGTATACGTTCTTGACAACAGAAAAGAATATATACTTATTTTCAACCACAACTAAAAATAGGGTATAGTCATTAAGATAGAAGTTAAAAGGAACCAGGGCCAGAGGAAGCTCTGTTTCTCACTGCCAAAAATTATTGTTAATCTGTCACAACTGTTTCCACCAACCCTGACCATCACCCTGTTTGTTAAAGAGCAAGCTCGGTAAAGACATGAGTAACCTGGGTCAGTGTAGCTTTACCAAGTCAGAGGCTGGGGAAAGATCAGTACAGACCTATAGTAGGTTACTGAATTGTTTTCCAACAGATTGCTTCTCAAGTTGATAAGGAAGTGGACAGTGGCCAAGCATATCAGAGTTATACTTAAAGACTTTTTGCTCCTTAAATTAAATATTAGCTTAAGACCCGCCAGGCTGCCATTTGCTCATGAAGGGACTGGCATAAGAGGCTAGAGGGGGAAGGGGGGCATCCAGTAAACTGCTTGGTTTATGGTTTTGAAGGCAGAGAGAAAATATTCTTTAATAGGTGGAATATATACACTTGGCCTACAGAAAGAAGTCAAACACGTTAGTGAAGGGAGGGCTCAATGGAACACCAACATTCTGGGGACAGAAAGTCTTCACTAAGCATGTGTTAAAATTTGAACTTCTTGATCACTAATGTTATCTGCAAACCAAATGAGGTTTGGTCTCTATAAGGGACCCAGTCCCCTATAAGGGACTGGGATCCACAAAGCTCCTAAGATTATAGATTATGAAGTTGAGAAAATGGATGATCTAGATATCAGATGAGATCTGGTTTCTAAGATTTTGTTTACCAGATTCATGGATCGCTCCCTTAATCTGCCTTTATTCTCAAATTTCAGTAAACCCAGGTCTTCCCAGAAGTATATGTGAGTATTTTGGAGAGGATGGTGGTTTATCATAAAATTGAAATTTAGTATTATTCTGGATTAACTTTACCAAATCCCTTTCTAAATTCCATTTCATCTGTCACATCACCAGGCTGGCCTGTTTTTATCCGACTTACAATATTTTCAAACCAATAACTAAAGGAGTGATAATAAAATATTACCAATAGAAATGGAATATTCCTCATTCCAATTCAATTTTAATACTCAGTACTAACCCTGGTCCAATTATGCATACACATAAACATGGGAGCAGCTATGCCAAGATTGCAATGAGGGGAAAATTATCACCTAAAGTCAATTCAAGATGCCAACCCTTGGAAAAAACTAGCACAACTTTAAGCCACATTTCCTCTATCTACCAAAAGTGTTACCATTCAGCAGAACCAAATTATGGATGACCATCTCTTCTTTCTGCAGGGACTGCACATAGAGGCTTTATAAAGCTGTCCATCAAGGACATCTTCAGTACTGTGAGATGTATGGAATATTGGTCTGACATCAAAGATAACTTTTTCTGATGGCAAAGTTGCATCAGAATATTGAAACAAAGCACTTCTACCTTCTTAGAGAACTGAACTAGCATCAGAAGGAAAACACCCAGTTGGCATGAGCTGAGGAGCTTAACTCACATTTCCTTGATGCTTGCATTTCTTTAAATTTGCATTTCCTTTAATCTTTAATGTGAGGCTTGGCCAGTCTACCCTAACTCCAAAAGTGTTCCTCTTTATAGTTCAGGATTAAAAAAAATAATAATAAAGAGTTGCCTATGTCATAAAATTTAAGGAAACCAGTTTTTTGGAGCTCAAGTGTTATAGTAACATATAATGTTAAACTCCATTTTGAAAAAGTTAGCACATGATAACTTTTCTTTGGAATTCCATCTAGATCAGTTTCAAGAGAAGCAGAATAATCACTGGAAAATCCATGCTCTCAGAAATCAACCAGACATAAAAGAAGATAATCATTGTGCATGTTGAGACATTGAGCTTGAACTAAAATTATAGCTGCTTAATGGATAATCTGATTTGCAACTCTCTAATCCAATCTATTCAAACCCAAGCTTGTCTTTCTATTGCTAACTCAGGTCTCATACCACAGTTTCAGGGCATTGCTTGAGGTGCTATTTCTGCCTGTGCTTTTAGCTTCCAGGATCGTATTGTTTCTCTGACTTATATTTTACTGGATTAAATCTGGATTCTTCTTTCCCTCCCTACCCTATAAGCTTGCTCTGTCATATAGATAGTGTGTGCCTGACTAGTTCATTTTGCTTTTCTCTGAGAGGTGGCCTCTCTCAGCTCTATACACTACAGCCTGTGGTCAGGTGTACCAGAACTCTCTACAGATGTAGAGCCCAGCCAAGCTCCAGTGCCCCCCGGTGGGGGGTCTAGGAATTGACTTTGTGTATGTCAAGTTCTATGTGCTGTGTTGGGGTTGTTCTGGCAGAGGGCAATAGTTCCACTTGGCTAAACAATGCAAAAGGGACCTTGATGAAATCTATTGGGGGACACCAGTCTGTTATTGGAGGACTGAGCATCACACTGGAACCCTGACTATAGGGTTCAGGCAGAAAAACCACATTGAGAACATACCTGCGTTGGAAATAGCGTTACTTGGTCAGAAACCAACAAGCACATTAACATGGTTGGTGTGGAGGGTTTATGTGATGGGAGTGGGTTGGAGGCAAGGAGAAGACTAGGAAAATAGTAGCAGATGGTGAGTGATCTCCTAAGCTACACAGAGGGAGGGGAGATTTGACTTGACCTTGTACAAGTTGGGAATACTATATATTAGGGTAACAAGATCAGAATCTAATATATTTCCTGGTCAAATTTGTGGAGTATATAAAGAAACTTCTGGAGAGCTCAGTGATTAAAGTGACTTTATAGGAATAGAAATGTCACAATTCAAAGCAGCTATGAAGTTAGTACTCTCCAGCTCCTCTCCTACCAATAATGGCAAAAACTCTACATTTGATTTTCACAATACAATTGCTCTACAAATCATTGTTTGAATTTTGCCAGTATGTGCCCTGATGGTCACACTGGCTTCCCTTGGGAGTACTTGGGGTCTTCTGTGCACTTGACTACTGTTTCTACCCTGGCTCTCCTTTTCATGCTACCTCTCACTGTAGCTTCTCTAAACAGCATTTAAAGCTGTGACCTTTAAAATAAGCACTTAAAAGTCTTGCTGTGATTTACATTCTGAGCATGAGCCAGCTGTTTTTACCTAGGCATGCTGTGGGTATGAAAAATTGCTAGAACAATTTAGGATAGAACTTTCTATTTCCAGCTGATGGCAAAAGATGATGGGTGAATTACACTTTTTATCTCAGTGTTTTTCCATTTTTTACAATTCATACTGTCAGAAAAAAAAAATCAGAATTCATTCCTGCTGCATTTTGATGCACTTCCTGAAAGATTATTAGCCAGAGCAGTCATACTCTCAGAGAGATGATGTGGTCCCAAGTATTGTCATAACTTAAGAGTTTGGATTTATTTTTCCTTTGCTCTCTTCCAAGCTATTATTTTACTGCAGTTAAAAAAAAAGAATAAAGAAAAAAAAAAAGGAAAGAAAAGAATACCCAAACAACAACAAGCAACAATAGAAAACCCAGACCCATTGAGCTATCAAATATTACTTTGGGACCTGTGTCATTTTTACATTCATAAAAGCCTAGCTAGAAACCATCAGCAGCATTATCAAAGTGGTATTTATAAATGACTAGAGATGATTGAAAGTCCTAACCAAGGAATTCCTGGACTCAACTAGGGTAATGAATTATAATTTAATCTTTATTTTGAAACTGATTATCCTAAACTAACGTCCAGGTCATATCAGAGATTTCGAAGAAAATAGGATACGTTTTACATAAGGTTAGGCCCCTGGGTACAGTCAGGTAATTCTGGATAATTGCTGGTTACATCTCCTGAAACACATGGTCCTTGTTACTGAAAGAAACTATTTGCCTTTAGTAGAGTCTCTGATTATTGTTATTCTTATTATTGTTAGTGTAACAAGGGCTCTAAGGGTATGTGTGTGTGTGTGTGTGTGTGTGCGTGCGCACGCACGCGCTATACAGAACCCTGGCATGTCAGGTGAAGATGGGCTTCCTATGATTATATTCATAAATGGGATCCTTGAGTCTTTGGGTAGAGAAGACGGCTGTGTATGTCCAATCTGACAGTAGGGCTTGCAGATAAGAACAGTGGCAAGAGACACAGCCTCCCATATCCTGTGTCCTTAGTTAAGCAGGGAAATTGCTCTAAGCTCAGAGAGGTTTCCCCCTCTGTTTAGGAGAATGGTAGGAGAAGAGGTGATGGTACCACATACATTATTCTTTTTTTCATGTTCAATTTTTAAAAAAGATTTTGTTAATTTATTTGAGAGAAAGAGGGAGAGAGAGTGCACACACAGAGGGAGAGGGCAAAGCAGGCTCCCCACTTAACAGGGAGCCCAATGCAGGGCTTGATCCCAGCACCCTGGGATCATGACCTGAGCCGAAGGCAGACATTAAACCAACTGAGCCACCCAGGTGCCCCTGCTCATATTAAATTTGGTTCCAATTTCTTTGTAAGAATCTGTAAAGGTGACTTAGTTTAAGGGGTCAACACAGAATAGTGATGAGCTAAGATAGAATAGTGTTTGTTTGGCATTCCCCAATAAACTGTAACAGTAGAGATTGGCAGGGCCTTCTTGGATCTCAGCTAGAGTGGTATAGACAGAAACAGGAAGGACAAAAAGGACTTTGAGGCACTGTTCTAAAGGACACATTCACAACAGCTGTGTTTTCAGTTTCGAAGGGGAAAAAACACTTTAGTGATATTACAAAGTAAAAACCTTGTGAAAATAGAAAAAAAGGGAAATCTGCACATAGATGAGGGCAACACTAAGCAGTAAAGGAGAATGAGACAAAGTTACATCAAATCCAGTACTTACGACATCCAGCCTCATTAGCTGGGGAAGCCCCATGGAGACAGCCAGCCTGGCGTCCTGATTAAGAAGCCTGGGTAGAGCGCCCTCCCCTCAGGTGAGACTTCCAACTGACCATCCCCACAAGGGCTGTATTTATAGGGCAAATGATGGGGTCTGAAGTTAAACATCTGTTCACTGATGTGTGGTTTGGAGCGAGCTGCATTCCTATGTTATCATGTCTTCACATGATAAGCACGTGGAGCCTGGGCCATATGTGTTTGCCTCTTGTCCTGGATTCCATTCTGGGGATCCAGCCCAGCCTGGAGCCAGAGGGGTTGCAAGGCAAATTTTATAGCCCTTGGTGTCCAGACCAGAAGAGTCAGTTCCGACCTGGAGGCAAGCTAATGTCAACTGACCGGGCTCCCGTGGTCACTCATGCAACACAAATGTCACATACAACATTCCTTAACCTACCTGCGTACATGTGGGTCACGATGGTTGGTTATGCAGGACACATCCCAGAAACTTCCATCCAGACAATGGAGGCACCAACCAACCGAACTCAGTTCTAGTTCCAGTTTCCTGAATCTCTAAAAGTCTAAAAATCTAAAAGTCCATTATCCTTTCTCACTCAGTATGTCCTATTCTTACCACATTAACTCCTTAATTCCCTTTCTTAATTCCTTTTCATCAGTGAGATATCCTTTAATTCTCCCAACCCCCGAACGTGGAATCATTTTTCATTCTTCCTCTAAAACTCTCCGTACCCATAAAACAATATAGCCTTAAATTATTCTGACCATTCTTTTTAAAATATTTCAAGTTTTTATTTAAATTCTAGTAAGTAACATATAGGGTAATATTAGTTTCAGGTGTAGAATTCAGTGATTCATCACTTATATTTAACACCCAGTGCTCATCACAACGAGCACACTCCTTAATATCCCGTCACCCATCTAGCTCATCCCCCTGCCCACCTCCCCTCCAGTAGCCATCTGTGTGTTCTCTACAGTTAACAGGCTGTTTTTTGGCCTGCCTCTCTTTTTTCCCACTATGTTCAGTTGTTTTATTTCTTAAATTTCACATATGAGTGAACTCATATGTTATTTGTCTTTCTCTGACTGATTTATTTCACTTAGCATAATATGCTCTAGCTCCATCCATGTTGTTGCAAATGGCAAGGTTTCATTCTTTTTATGGCTGAGTAATATTTCATTGTATATATATACTACATCTTCTTTATTCATTCATCAGTGGATGGACGTTTGGGCTCTTTCCATAGTTTGGCTATTGTTACAACGCTGCAGTAAACATCGGGGTGCAGCTGCCCCTTCAGATCAGCATTTTGTATCCTTTGGGTGAATACCTAGTAGTGTACTTCCTGGGTCATAGGACAGCTCTGTTTTTAACTTTTTGAGGTACCTCCATACTGTTTTCCAGAGTGGTTGTACCAGTTTGCATTCTTACCAACAGTGTAAGAGGGTTCCCCTTTCTCTAAATCCTCGCCAACATCTGTTGTTTCCTGTGTTGTTAATTTTAGTCATCCTGACAGGTGTGAAGTGATGTCTATTGTAGGGTTGATTTGCATTTCCCTGATGATGTGTGCTGTTGAGCATCTTTTCACGTGTCTGTTGACCATCTGGATGTCTTCTTTGGAAAAGTGTCTATTCATGTCTTCTGCCCATTTCTTAACTGAATTATTTATTTTTGGGATGTTGAGCTCAGTAAGTTCTTTATAGATTTTTGGATAGTAACCCTTTATCAGGTATGTCATTTGCAAGTATCTTCTCCCATTCTGTAGGCTGCCTTTTAGTTTTGTTGATTATTTCCTTAACTGTGCAGAAGCTTTTTATCTTGATGAAGTCCCATTAGTTCATGCTTTTGTTTCCTTTGCCTCCTAAGATGGGTCTAATAAGAAGTTGCTGCAGCTGAGGTCAAAGAGGTTTCTGCCTGTGTTCTCCTCTAGGATTTTGATGGTTTCCTGTCTCACAGTTATTCTTAAAATGGGTCAATGTCTCGTTCTTTATTGCTGCTGAACAATGATAATTGGTCCCTATGTCACTTCCTCTATTCCATATGTCACTGATGCTTCCATTTAGCCCTCAGCAGTTCAGAAATTTAGTGTGCTTCCCCAGCGCCTGAGCAGTCAAGCCAAGTCTCATGTCCCCATCAGGGTTGCTTGGTCTGTACTTCCCAAATAGTGAAGTCCTCACCTTTCTTAGGAAGTACCCTCCACTCTGGCCAAAGTCTATGCAGATCCCATCCATTACTGCATCAACACAATTGGTTAGCTAATCCCTGCAACTGGCAAATCTTTGTCCTCTTGCTAGTGTTAGCCTGGTTATTTTCTACCATCATATAAAGGCTGTTTTAATTCTCTCCATGTTGCTGAAGTGATCCTTTGTAACTTTTGCTGCCACCAACCTTGAATAGCTCTGAGCTACACATTTTTTTTGGCTCATAGTGGGCATTTAATAAGCATTTGAATTAAATTACATTTTGCCATATTAATCTCGATCTCCTTCATGTGTGAAAGTATTGTCCTTTAAACTGTAGTAGAAGGTCTTTGAATTTAATAAATACTTGCCAAATTGAATTGACTGGCTCATAAGTTGGCTCATAATTTTAATATTTAAATACGTGCTCAGGCATAGTCTATCAAAAGTGGCCATTTAAACAGAAAGGAAATTTAAGCAAATATTTCTCTTCCACAGTTTATGTGAGAGGAGAATTGATGTGATTCCTCTTTTTCCCTTTAGGGTACATGCTATTCTCTTAGGAGTCAGGATGCATTCTGTCTTATCTTTCAACAGTATTATTGAGCACATACTCTGAAGCACAGCATTGTGTGGGAAGACAGTTGAAAGAATGGTCTCTATTTTCTGGACTTCCGCATTCTCGTTAAGAACAGACTAATAGAACGATGCAAGACTTGCTCCAAAGAGGATGTTTTTGGCAGTATGCTAGAGGAATGCACAGGAAGGAATTATCAACAGTAGAAAACAATCAGAGAGAGGCTTGCAGGGAAGACAGACAATAGAGATGAGCCTTGAATAAAGGGGGAGTAATGAGGGTTGATGCAAGCCAGTTATTTTCCCTGTGTCTCAGGATCCTCTCCTATAAAATGAGGGGCTTGGGTAAGATTATTTTCTGGGGCTACTTTTAGGAATCCAGGTTAAGGAAGTGAGGAAATTGGGCTCATAGTGGAGGAGGGACAGTGACACAGCAAAATAAGTGACTGAGCAAGACAGAGCAGTGAAGTGGTAAGGGTTAGGAAAAATCTTTGGGTGGCGTTAGGTCTTGAAGACATAGATAGCTGGCACCAGGGGTTCAGGATATTCCAGGCAAATAGAAGTAGGTGGGGCTAAGGATACAAAAATAGTAATTCGAAGGGGCGCATGCACCCCAATGCTTATAGCAGCAATGTCTCTAATAGCCAAACTATGGAAAGAGCCCAGATGTCCTTTGAGAGATGAATAGATAAAGAAAAGGTACATATACACACACACATATATACACAATGGAATGTTAGTTATCAAAAAGAATGAAATTCTGCCATGCCATTTACAACAACATGGCTGGAACTAGAGTATATAATGCTGAGCAAAATGAGTCAGTCAGCGAAAGTCAAATACCATATGATCTCACTCATATGTGGAATTGAAGAAATAAAACAGATGAACATAGGGGAAGACAAGGAAAATTAAGATGAAAATAGGGAGGCAAACCATAAGAGACTCTTAACTCTAGGAAACAAACCGAGGGTTGCCGGAGGAGAGGTGGGCATAGTGATGGGGTAACTGTGTAATGGACATTAAGGAGGGCACTTGATGTGATGAGCACTGAGTATTATATGCAACTGATGACTCACTAAATTCTACCCCTGAAACTAATAATATACTATATGTTAACTAAATTGAATTTAAATAAAAAAAAATTTTTTTAAAGATTTTATTTATTTGTGAGAGAGAGCGGAAGAGTGAGCACAGGCAGGCGGAATGGCAGGCAGAGGCAGAGGGAGAAGCAGGCTTCCCCGCCAAGCAAGGAGCTCGATGTGGGACTCTATCCCAAGACGCTGGGATCATGACCTGAGCCGAAGGCAGCCGCTTAACCAACTGAGCCACCCAGGCATCCCAAATTTAAATAAAAATTTAAAAAGTAGATAGGGCTGTATGACTTCTCTTGGTCAGGTATAGCTCCTGACACCAAAATCCTGAAGGTCCTGAATCTTGGAGTTGTAGATAAATGTGTATGCTAAGGGGGAAAAAGAAAATTCTCCTGGTTAGATTGTAAAACTCATTTTGAAGAAAAGAGTAAAGTGAAATCATGCTAGTTACATTTTAAATGCTCAGCAGCCACATGTGGCCAGTGGCTACCATATTGGATTATGCAAATGTAGAACATTGCTATTATTGCAGAGAATTCTATTGGACAATCTGTGTCTAGATTTCACAGTGAATTCATTCAAAGTTCCAGAGTGAGGTCAGAAAAGAAGAAAAACTTTCCCTCCGCAAACTATCTTTGGTTTTATGATACATCATTCCCAGAACACCTCAGAAAATGTCACCAAATTATTTTGAAGTTAATTCATTCCAATTCAAGTCAGTTTAAGCTAAAAAAAAGTCACACTCCATTTTTTTTTTTCCTGTGAAGAGCAAAACTTTTCTTGTTCGCATCTTCTCGGAAGAGCTCTTTGAGCAGGTCTGAAAATAGAACCCGTTTAGAGTGCACAGGCTTATTTGTTCTACCACTTACATCATTAGCACAGTTTGGAGATGGTAACATGCACGTGGCCACTTGGTGTTGTTCAGATGTTGTTTCATTGTCCAGAACCCCTTTTCCATCTCTCCCTTTGGGTCTTCTGCCTTTTCTGTCTAGACTCTCTGGTGCCTTCCAAGGAATAGCATCCAAGGTCAGTCAGTGACTAAACAATAAGTATATCCTTCCACAGGAGACACAGGCATGAGGATGTCAAGTTGGCATGGGGGAAAGTTCCCACGTGGACCTGGTTCATTATAACAAAAGATAGTAATCATTTTTAGGACCAAACTTCCTCTCCTTGTCATGTGACAGTTTGGGAAAGGAGTTTCAAAACAGAATTAAATACTGGTTCTTCATGTCCGAGGGAACTAGAGAGGGCCTTTTGGGGGATGAAACTTGGGTCTACCAGGAGATGAGGTGCAAGAGTAAATGGGCGAAGGAGCTGAAGATAGTCCTGAGAATCAGAGATGAAAGCAATAACACAAGATGTGGCTTGCACTCACCCATCCCCCTCAGGTGGGTGCCATCTCCCGCTCTAGTCCCACCCTCAACACATCTGCTGTTATTTCACAATACAGGGGCACCTGTCTTTAGCCACAGAAAGCAAGACTTTCTGCCGTGTTCCTTTTGGCTCATTACGGAACAGAGGAGAGAATGAGTCATGTGGCTTGCTTTTCCTCTTCCCCGCTTACCTTACTATAGACCCTTTGATCTTTAAGGTACTTCTCTCAATCATGTACTTACACAACAGTAACATTTTGTTCAGTGGACTAAATAAGGCACCAAATATACTAAGATAAAGAAGATGTGGTCTCTGCCCTTGCATTCAG
The DNA here is from genome assembly GCF_963455335.1 of Martes martes. Lineage (NCBI taxonomy): Eukaryota > Metazoa > Chordata > Mammalia > Carnivora > Mustelidae > Martes > Martes martes. The sequence goes on from NC_137899.1 coordinate 65,725,090, forward strand.
AGACAATTAGAGGGTTGTAAAGTATCTGTCGCAAATGTCACCACTTTCACCTCCCTTACCATAACAGACATTGTTCATGGGTCACTCATTCAGATAAATACTAATTGAGTGTCTACTCTATACTCAGACTGAGCCAAGCATTAGAGATACCAAAGTATGAAAGTCAGGGAAGGTCCCTGCCCTTAGGAAGTCTGCATTCAACGTTCTGGTGAGCTCAAATGTGGTTTCAGAATCCTTCTCAACACAGTGCTCTGGGTAGTACCACTGACTCCTTAGATGAGTAGAGAAGAAACCCATTGTCTAAGCTATAATCTGGCAAGTGAGATAGATTCATGCATAAAACAATGTATTGCTGAGTGACCAAACACTAGACCAGAAGTACACAGTATTAAGTTGTATGGGGATATAGAAATTAGGTGACTGAACTGTGCCCAGGGAGGTCAAGAAAATCCCTGAGAGGGAATATAGTTTTCCAGGACTTGAAGGAAGCATAGGAGTCTGTAAAGCAGATCAGAAGTGGTTGGTACAGGGGAAGGGAGGATTACAGGCACAGGGAGGAGCCAGAGCAGAGCCCAAGGCAGGAAAGAGCACAGGTGATGTTCAGGGAACACAGGATGAGAATCCAACATGTGGCCGTGTTTGTGAGATACTGAGGTCAGGAGATCAGGAGAGGGGACACTGTAGAGGTAGGATTAAGTTCCATTGCCAAAGGTCATCTATTCCATGTTGTGAACTTGGGAATTTATCCTGGTGGCAGCTAGGAGCCCAAGAGGCAAGAGGAACACTTTTAGTGGAGTGACCTGCTCAAACCTAAAAAGAGAAGTAGTAGAATTTCACACTTAAGAGAGCACAAACACTGAGCAAACAGCCTAGGTTTGAATCTGCATGCCAGTTAGTTTTTCTGTGCTCAGTTTTCTCATCTGTAAGATCAACACGATAATGGCTTTCACCTCACTGTCAGAATTAAATGAGGTAATCTATGGACACTGCTTAGAACACTGACTGGCACACAAAGCTCTCCATGTGGCTGTTTTCCATGCTTATCACACTGTTGGGACAAATTTGGAAGCTGGAGCACAGAAAGACAAAATAATTTACTCAGGATACAATGCTCTTTTGTGGTGGAGACTGCATACCTATCCATCACGCCAAACCACTTTTAACATGAGCCTTATCAAACACTCATCTCTCCCAATGGATCCTCACAGATACATTTTTTTGTTTATTTAGATGATGAAGAGGAAATTAATTCTTCTTAAAACTCTTTGTCATTTCTATTTCCCCCTTTTATCTTAAGATGCTCCAGCTGCTTCCCATATTGTGTTCTTCCACTGTTGATTTTTTTTTAACATGTACTATTTCATTTTCCCAAAACACAGTGCAATTCATCATAATGTAAAAAAATAAATAAATAAACCTGAGCAGAAACACAAAGCACATTTTTCTCCAGGAAACTTCCCTGTTCTCAAGCACAGGGAGAGAGAGCCCAGTGGCACCTTCAGCAAACATACACATCAATAAATGCCTTAATCATATCAATGTACGAAACTGGTCCAGCTCTGCTAGAATCCTTTTCTTGCTAGTGAGAGAGAAAGCACGTCTTTGAAGATGGGCCAGATCTGTCCAATCACTGCACCAGTCCAAGGCATTCATGTTTGCAATGCTTCCCACATTTGCTAAACAAGCACACTGGTTATTAAACTGTTCTCAAGGAGGCAACTTCCTAGGTTACTATATATAATAAACAAAATCCTTTGCTCCAGAAATGATTGCTATAGTATCTGTGGTCAGAAGCGGTGACTTGCCACCACTTGGTGTTAAAATCAGGCTGTATCTGCCCATTCTTAAAGTGATGTGACTGATTAGGAGTGGGGGGTCTGTGATCAGGAACGAGAAAAGGAGTCAACATGGATGGGAGAGAAGAAAGTGATATTTTTAGCTGTGGGTCTTTGGGCCAGATAAAGGTTGTAGAGGCTTAGTACATATAGCCCTTAGAACAATAGGTTTTTGCCTTTTGTGGGAGGAAACACCCGAGGCTTATTTAAAATAAACTGATGTAATGGGGTATCTGTTTGATATATTCTAGTATTTTCTAGAGGAAGAATTTTATGAGTGGAGTGCAGGCTATAAAACTCCATGGATCAGAGAAGGAGTGGAATTCTAGATCTGTGTTTAGGTGAGGAGTCTCCATCAGCATCACTCTGCCCAGTGGTACTCAGCACTCAGTGTGTCCAAAATGCCCTCGCTGGCTAACGGCACAGTTAATCTAGCTGGGAGGCGCCATCTCCCAAACAGCAGGTGGTACGAAGAGGTAAGGACATAAGCCAAGTGTCAATGCAGCCCAGCTCTGTAGCTCTCACACCTGGGGCACATTAGAATCTCTGGAAGATAAATATTTTTTTCTTTTCTTTTCTTTTTACATTTAAAATATAGAAACATAATATATACCTAGAAAAGTACAGAAATCCTAAGTGTATATCTTCATGAATATTTCAAAAGCCATCTCACCCGTACTTCACCTAGATCAGGATATAGACCATTGCCAGCACCCCAGAAGCCCCCTTGAGCCCTTTCCTAGTTAGTGCCTGCTGGACCCACGAAGGAACTCACCATCAGACTCGCCTCACCAGATATGTACACCAGTATATGTACTTTGCCTGCTTCTGAACTTCATCTAAATGAGATTATACAGTGTATACTCTTTTATGTCTGGGTCTTTCATCAGCATGATGTCTTTGACATCATGTGGGATTTTGCTCTTTTTCACAGGTGTATGTATACACATATGTATAATATGGTTGTATAATATGGCTATGTTATATGACACACAAACTTGTATCTCATATTTTCTTGTTAAATTATGTTATTTTGTATCTTGTTGAATTGAAATTTTCAGTATCATAAATGCCTCCTTCATCACTAATAATATTTCTTGCCTTAAAATTTGCATTGTCTGATCTTAGTAAAGCACTGCCAGCCTTTTAAAAATATATGTATCAGAGGCTGTATGTGTTTTTCCTATCCTTTTCAACATTTCTGTGCTCTTATGTTTAAGATATATTTTTATAAGGTATATTCTCTCTATATTTATGTAGATACGGATGATATATATATGTAAGATATATCTGTATTTTTTTTTAATTTGGGCAATTTAGTCTATCTGCATTTAATGGAATAACTGACATATTTGGATTTAAATATACTATCTCACCATTAGTTTTCTATTTATCCTATTTTATTCTTGTTCTTTTTGTGCCTTCTTTTGTATCAGTCTAGTATTTTTAAATACATTTTTATTTCCATTAGTTGTACTGTAATTTATTTTTTATTCTTCTCTTAGTGGCTACCTATAATGCATGCTTGACCTAATAGAATCTATCTACAATTAGTACATTTGCTAACCTCTTAGATAACACAAGGACTTGCAACACTTTAGACTATTTATGCCTTTCCTACCTTTTTGCTATTGTTACCAATTCCTTTAGTTCTACATTTATTAGAATTGTCATTAGACATTACTATTGTTACTAGAAAGGAATATTCATTTACATTACCCACATTCCTCCTATTTTAGTACTATTTCCTCCTACTTTCAATTGTTTCCACCTGGAATTATTTCTCTTCTGCCTGATAAACTCCCTTTACTTTCTTTCTTTCTATCTATCTATCTATCTATGAAGAGTCCTGCTGGAATGAATTTCCTTAGTTTTGCTGGTCAAAAATCTTTATTTTACTTCATTTCTGAAAGGTATTTTTGCTAGCTATAGAATTCTAAGTTGACAGGCATCTTCTTTCTATATTGTAAAAATGTCATTCTCTCATTCGGTGGGTTCCATTGTTTCTATTCAACATTCAGATGTCAGTCTTATTGCTGCTTCCAGAAGCTTGTGTGTTCTTTATCTCTGGTGACAGCTTTTAGGATTTTCTCTTTGCTATTATAAGGTGCCTAGGTGTGCTTTCCTTTGTATTTACCTGTTTAGGTTTATGGAGACTCTTAAATCTGTGGCTTTATATTTTTCATAAATTTCAGATTATCCCTGGACAGTTTTCCCTCTTGTATTTCTTCTGCTCCATTCTCTCTTCACATCTTAGATCTCTATTGTACAATAGAGGCATTTTTATCATGTGCCATTTGGGTCTTGGCCTTCTTAATTTTCCACTCTTTATTTTTGCAATCTAGGTATTTTCTACTGACTACCTTCCAGCTGCTTAATCCTCTTTTCTGGTTTGTCTGCTGTTACACTCATCTACTTAATTCTTAATTTTAGTATTGCCTTCTTTATGGTTCTACAATTTTAATTATCTGTATATCTTAGTGCACTGAAGAAATCACCCATCTCTTCATCTGTTTCTTGAACTTATTCACTGTAGCTATTTTAAAATCCGTGTCTGATAACTTCAATATTGTGATCACCTATGGTCTGTTTCCCTTCCACGTTTGTGTTCCTCTTGCCTTGTAGTCATTTGGTCCAGTTTCCTGGCACATCTCTTAATTTGAATGCCAGACATTATCCATGAAAAATAATACGGGGTTCTGGAAGATTTTATCTTCCTCCAGAATGGATTTAATATTCTTTTGGCAGACTGATAGAATAGAGGCAAATCACCTTAATGCAAGCAGCCATTGCCCTGATTTTAGGTTTTCAGGGGGGCATGTGTACTTTCTGTTTGTCCTTACTTCTAGGGAGTAGCGCTTGGAGTGTGTGGTAGGGAGGGTCCCAGCTAAAATCCTGGTATATTTATAATGGTCTCACCTCCCTAGCAGACCCACCTCCACTTTTAGTATTTCCAGTGCCAGAAGACTGCTTGAATTTCTGTTTAGCCTTTTATAGCCTCTCAGCTTTTCACTTGGTTTCTGGATCTCTACCACTACCCTTTCACCCCTCCCCCCCCCCCCCGCCCTGCCCAAGCACTTAGAAGCATTTTTTTCATAGTACCTTTTATTTATTTATTTATTTTTTGACACAAAAAGATGGAAGACCATTTCATGCTCTTGGATCGGAATAATAAACATCGTTAAAATGTCTATACTGCCCAGAGCAATCTATACTTTTAATGCCATTCTGATCAAAATTCCAGCAGTATTTTTCAAAGAGCTGGAGCAAATAATCCTAAAATTTGTATGGAATCAGAAGAGACCCCAAATTGCTAAGGAAATGTTGAAAAACAAAAATAAAACTGGTGGCATCACGTTACCTGATTTCAAGCTTTACTACAAAGCTGTGATCACCAAGACAGCATGGTACTGGCATAAAAACAGACACATGGACCAGTGGAACAGAGTAGAGAGCCCAGATATGGACCCTCAACTCTATGGTCAAATAATCTTCGACAAAACAGGAAAAAATATCCAGTGGAAAAAAGACAGTCTCTTTAATAAATGGTGCTGGGAAAACTAGACAGCTATATGTAGAAGAATGAAACTTGACCATTCTCTTACACCGTACACAAAGATAAACTTGAAATGGATAAAAGACCTCAACGTTAGACAGGAATCCATCAGAATCCTCAAGGAGAACATAGGCAGTAACCTCTTTGATATCAGCCACAGCAACTTCTTTCAAGATATGTCTCCAAAGGCGAAGGAAACAAAGGCAAAGATGAACTTTTGGGACTTCATCAAGATCAAAAGCTTCTGCACAGCAAAAGAAACAGTCAACAAAACAAAGAGGCAACCCATGGAATGGGAGAAGATATTTGCAAGTGACAGTACAGACAAAAGGTTGATATCCAGGATCTATAAAGAACTCCTCAAACTCAACACACACAAAACAGACAATCATATTAAAAAATGGGCAGAAGATATGAACAGACACTTCTCCAATGAAGACATAGTACCTTTTAGAAGCATTCATGTAGTCTCTTAAGAGTTTTCAAATCTATTTCACATTGCTGTCTCCCTTCTGTTGCACAAAAAGATATGTTGGAGTCCTAACCCCAGGTACCTGTGAATGTGATCTCACTTGTTAATAGGGTCTTCGCAGATGTCATTAGTTAAGATCACAACAGATTAGGGAGGACCATAAATATGACCAGAGTCATTTTAAGTAGAAAAGGAATGAAGACACAGACACATAGAAAGAAGGCCATGTGGTAATAAAGGCAGAGATTAGGTTTGTGTGTCAGTAAGCTGAAGAAGGACAAGGATGGTCAGCAACCACCAGAAATTGAAGGAAGGATCTAGAGCCTTCAGAGAGAGCTTGGCCCTATTAATACCTTCACTATGGACTTCTGGCCACCATGCCTGAGAGAATACATTTCTGTTTTCAACCACCTCACTTGTGGTCATTTGTTATGGCAGCCCTAAGAAACTAATACTAATGTTGATTTATGTCCTATATCTATTCTTGATTACGTTTATTTGATTAAGAATTGGAAAGAAAAATGTTCATTTTTATTTCTTTGAACTCATTGATTTATGCTTGTATTATTATTGTTATTTATTATCATTTTCTCCTTACTGTCCTAGCTTTTTTTCTGACTCTATTCTTATAATCTTTGGAATTGAGTACTTAATGCTGCTAGGACACACAGACTCCAGGGTTTGAACCTGAAAGATATGTTACACGTGGAAAGTTCAGTGAGAACTGGGCAGCCCTCCTCCACCCTGTAGTTTCACCATCTGACTAGCTGCCTTGGTTACTGGAGGAGCAGAAGAGAGACAGAAGGGAACATAATCTCCTAATGGCCTCAGTCCTGGAGAAAACCTCATCCACTTGCAGTTCATTGGCCAAGAGTAGTTACAAAGCCTCAGTGTGACCATGGGTAGGATACGCAATGGAAGAGGATGTTTGGAAAACTGATTTGGTACTGTCTATGTCTGCCACAATCTTTTTGGTTATTTTTTTCCTTCAAAATTGTTCAACTGAATAAAGCTATTGATTTTCCTGTGAACATAGCTTAGGTACATCATATATTTTAGACTGTCTTCAGCTAGTATCTCTTCAAATATGTATTTGTCTCCAATTATACATATATGAGATCATCTGCAATTGTCCCATAGATCTTGGATGTTCTTTTCTGTTTTTTGTTTTGTTTTAATTTTTCCTCTGTACCTAAGTCTGGATAATTTGACCCATCTTTAGGTTCAGTGACCTTTTCCAGTCTCTGTGGAAAGCCTAGAATGTTGACCAAGGTGTCTCCCTTCCAGTGGGTCAGAACTCCAATGTCTCCTGGCCCCTGTGTAACCTCAGAAATCCCTGTTATCCCATCGCCCCCAGCAGCTACCCTCTGGTAGGCCCCCTGAGTCTTGCTCAGTGCCTGCCCAGTTTAAGATTCTGCCAAGGATGGAAGCCCCTGTGACATCTGGGTCTCCTCAACAGCTGCTTTCTCTCAGGTACCCCAACCCACAATCCCAGACACTCTAGTGGCCCAATCACTGTTCCCTTCCCCCAGCCCTAGATTTGGTTCTGCACGGTCCCCACTTCTACTTGGAAAATGCCCAGAGAAGAAACCCAAGATGGCACTAAACTCCCACTTCTCTCCTCCAGCAATTGCATCCCCTGTGGGCTGCTACCCAACTCCTAAGGAGAGTCACAGGCACCTACTTCATTCAGTTACATCCCTCCTTACTGTCATACCAGCTGCTCTGTCATCCTCAGGATCACAAGTCTGTATCATGTATATTTTTAAATGTGATAGTCTCCTTTTCAGTATTTTCCAAAGAGTATAATTCTACTTTTCATTTTTTATGAAATGAAATGTTTCCTTAGGCTTTTTTCCCTTTTTTTTCATTTTTATATTTTATATCTTGACATCAAATAATATAGCTTATACATTTACAACTTTTTGAAGTGGATTGAGACAGACATATTTTTGGTTTGATCATCAGTTTTAAGATAATTATAGGTCTATGAAAGGATTATATAACCCTTATAAAATTTAGTATTAATTCATTGAATCATTTCAATTATATTATTCAAGACATCTACATCTTTATGTGATTTTGGTATATTTGATCACTCAAACACAAATAATATTGTGCTGTTTTCTCACCATCGTTGCATTTTCATAAATCTCTTTCTCTTTTTTTCTTTCAATTTTTGCTGTATATTTTTTATTTGCATATATTTTATTGGCCAAGCATGAATTGTTTTGTTAAAATAGGTACTTATCAAATGTTGCTGTCATATTTAAAGTGAGGAACTGAACTATAAAGAAATAATTCTAATTTGCATGATGACACCTTCATCAAATGACGTTAATCATTTATGCTAGTGTAACATTATTCTGAGTTAATAAGGAAACCACATAGTGGACTTCTATTTAAAAAAGATAGGTCAATGTAATTTATTTTAATATGATTCACTGGGTGCCTACTATGTGCCTGATTTTTCTTCCCTGAATGAATGATACTTCAGGTCACAGGAAATATTTGACCAGCTCTGGTCAAACAAAATTTACTGAGCACACTTTATTGTCTTAACCAGTTTTTCCTTTGCAAAGGTAGAAATTGTATTTTCTTGCTTTCCATATAGCTTACATTTAAGTCACATTCATGAAAGCCGACTCATCAGCAATTTCACTCTTAAAACAGCAGTTTCTCTTGGGGTACCTGGGTGGTTCAGCGGGTTAAAGCCTCTGCCTTCAACTCAGGTCATTGTCTCAGGGTCCTGGGATCGAGCCCCACATTGTGCTCTCTGCTCAGCGGGGAGCCTGGTTCCCTCTTTCTCTTCTGTCTGCCTCTCTGCCTACTTGTGCTCCCTCTGTCAAAAAAAAAAAAAAAAATCTTACAAAAAAACCCAAACAAACAAAAAAACAAACCCAGCAGTTTCTCCACTGGCTCACTGTCCACCAGCAAAAACAGTTGCTAGGCAGTGGATGAGACTGTAAGCTACTAACAAAATAACCATACTCCTAATTTTCTTTACTAATAGAATTTCAATACTATTTCAATACTCTTTCTTTACTAGTAGAATTTTAATACTATCTAGTGCCAACTAGATATTGCTAAAAATTACTTCTTGGATTCCCTTGCAACAAGAGGTGATTGTGTTGCTCTATATATTTTGATGTTTTGTTATAGGTTGAATAAAAGTTTATGCCTTTCATCTTAATTTTATATTTTCACCATAAGTTATAACTTTTATTAATATAGAACAATCCTCCTTGTTCAATTTTAATAATTTTTGCTTTGGTTTCTAGATGGTTTGAAATTAATTTTGCCATTTCAATTTTTTGTTTTTTATTTTTGCCAGATAAATCATTGTCTATACTTTTCTTTTAAACTTCAAGTCATTTTGTTTTAGATCTGTTATTTTAGGCAGTGTATAGCTCAATTTTATTTTTTAAAACAATCTGAGTGCCTTTATCTTTTGACAGTTGTATTCAGCCATTTAAGTTCCTGTCATAACTGGCATGTTTGAGCTGACATTGTCTTACAACATGCTCTGAGTTCTTGTTTAATGCCTATGTGATGCTACTTAGTTTACTTTTGTTATTAAGGTTTAGCATTTATTTTCAGTAAGTGGTGGGGTCTTATTTGCCTTTATTTTCTGTAGTGACTTGTAAGGTACACATTCACTTAAAAGTTCTACCAGTGGTTATCTTTAAGTTACAAAAAAAACACAAAACTTTTTATAGTATACATTAACAGAGGTGGTAGGATGCTACCCAGTTTACATTTCTTTTTCTATGTGTATTTTCCTCATACAGTCACCTAGTGCAGGGGTTAACTGGGACAATTTTGCTCCCCCAAAGATATTTGCCAATGTCTGGAGACATTACAGTCCTCAGAACCTGGGGAGAGAGGGTGCTAAGGCCGTTCCATAAGTAGAGGCCAGACACCCTGCAGAACATCCTGCAATGAAGAGGGCACTCCCCACAACAAAGAATTATCCAGCCCCAAATATCCACGGTGCAGAAGTTGAGAAACGCTGATCTAGTTAAGCCTTTTTATCTTGCATATGAGGAGTTTGAGACTCACAGATGTGCAGCATCCTGTCCAAATTCAGTTAGCTAGTTAGGTGCCAGAATGAAGACAATAATCCAACACTCTAGCCTTTTCTGCTGCAACACCCTACCTCTTTAACAGATGCTTATTTAATACAAGCCACTCCCTGTGTATGTCGCAGAAGTGTGTAGAAGATAAAAGATGACAGCAATAGCTTCTTTCATAGTAAATCTGAGACTGTTTCTGCTTATGCAGCTTTTTGGCTGAATAAGATCGAGTAAAACGTGGTTGGTACTACAAAGCTTTAGTGAGTTATAACAGCCATGTGATCAGTGAACACTTTCGGTTTTCTGAAAAATATTAAATGTAAAATACACAGAATGTGAGAGAAGGAAGTTTACTTTGAGGTCATCCCATTCCACCTCTCATCCATCATGGTTCTCTAGACTGACTCTGCTTGGACATTTCAGGGAGGGAAAGCTTAAGACACTCAGATGCAGGTTATAATGGTGATTACTCTAAATGCAAGGCAGAATAGAAATTACAACTGTGATTACGGTGACCATAAGGTAACAATTGAATTTATGTTCATAAATCAGTCAGGAGAGAGTTTGTCAAACAGAACAATGTGGGTGTTGTTGCAAAAGAGATTCTCAGGGGGTTTGGAGAAAGGTACAAGTTTGGGAAGTACTTTAAGATGACAGGTGATACAATCACACTTTCCAGGCCCTAAAAGGAGTCTCTGCCGTTGTCCTTGGAGGACAACCCACTCTGAGTTCCTGGATCAGAATGATTACTTCTTCAGGGAAAATTGTAGGGAGAATTTCAAGATTTAGTGTGATGGCTGACTTAAGTACTGAGGTGATCACTGGCTACAAGAGGGAGGAAAATCCAAAAGATTTCTGGGAAGGACTCGTACTGATAAGATCTCTAGAATATGGCCTGTCACCTATGTGGCAAAAGAAGAGAAGTAGAAAAAACTCTACTTGGATCAATGTTTTGGATGTGGACAGAGATAAAGAAATCACCAACAATTAAAATAAAAATGTGAATTCTGGTTTTAAAAACTATTCATTTACAAAAGTGGACTTTTTTTCTAGAATTAAATGTTGTATTTTATTCCCACACCCCAACCTGACCGCCTCCCCACTTCCCCTTTGTCCTCCCCCAACTCACTTAATGGTACTACTATCTACCCAGGTGTCTAAGCTTATAATAGCCTTAGAGGTTAGTCTTGATTCCTTGTTCCTCTACATCCTCCACAATGAATCCAATACCATAGTATATGGATTCTATCACCTAAAATCATCTCAACTGCAGACACTTGAAACATCTTCACTACCATGATTGAGGTACAGGCTACCATAGTCTCTTATTTAGAAAACTGCTATGATTTGTCTGATTCCCCAATTTTTGACGCCTTGTCATCTACTCTCCACACAGGAGCTCAAGAGGTGGTTCTTTGTTTTAAACAGAAATCAAATGATGCCACAATCTTCTTCCTGGATATGGTCAAATGTTCCATTGAGAACTTTATATAATAATGATGATAATAATGATGATAATAAAGTAATAATGCCTTTAATTTAGGTACTATCATCAGTTGGTCCAAAAATGATACTATGATGTAGTTCTTATCCTGTGAATGAAGATACTGATGCTCAACAAGGGGAAGGAACTTGTCCAAGATCACAAAATTAGAGAGTGCCTGAACTGCGATGCAGGTCTGTTTGATTTCAAGATCATACTGGCTGCTCCTGCTCTGCTCTGGGGAAAAGGCAAGTCCTCTCGCTTCTTCCTTGCCAGGAAATGCTTTTTATGTATTTCCATAGCTGACTCTTCCATAAGCACAAGGGAGAATTTCTACTTCTTATGTTTTAATACTGGGAATGTACACTGGCTGTTGCTAAATTTTCAGGAGTTCTACATTATTATGTAAAAAAATAACAGAAGGAACAAGAAAAATAATTATGGCATTTCTGAAGCTAAGCTTCAATGATTCTTTTCTTACAATGAAACATAATTTTAATTTTTCTCAAACAAATGGGTTTTAACAAAGAATATCAGCCTAATAATGAAAAAGTGAATTTTAAAATGCTTCAGTTTATTTTTCAAGTGCACTTGGGACATTATTATCAAGAAAATTTAGTTTTGAATGGTATTTTGCATTTCATATTTGGTTAAATTCAATGCAAGTAGAGGGGGAGGACAGGCTTTGGAGAAAAGGAAGCTGTTGTTCAATGGTAGACCAGATTTGGGCCAAAAACCCATGTTTATCACCTACTGATCTAGGAAAAAATATAAGCTAACTGCTATCTCTAAATATCAGTTAGAAACCCTGAATAGTGGATACTAACTCCTACTTCCAAAAGTTATTTGGCGATTAAGTGGGATGACATACTCTAAATTATGTACTATTGCACCGTGCCCAGGCCATAGAAAGATTTCAAAAGAATGGTTGTATCTGAAATGTAATAGATGCACAAGAAATGCAGCTTTATAGAGAGTGGAGGCGGTCATAGTAAATGTGTGCTATAGGAAAGATTTCATGGAGTAAGTTACATTTACATTGGCATTTGAAGAACGGTTGAAATTTCAACAGGTGGAGCTTAGTGATAACAAAATTCCAGTACAGAACATGGATTAAAAAAAGGCCAAAAAGTGTAGTGATTCAGGAATCACTAGTGGTGAGGATCGGTTTGGTATAAAAGGTTAGTGAAAGAAGAGATGAAGAATTAATACTATGATTAGATTGATAGATTCCATTTCAACCAAATCTCAAAACACTATCCACTATAAGATGCAATATTCTTTCCTGCTCCATCCAGAAAAGAAAAAACCCAGCCAACTAAACAGCAACACAAAATATTGACTTTATTTTATTGATGGAACTCTCTTAGATTTGGACACCATATGTTATTCTCCTGCAGAAGTAGGAAAGACAAAAAAGCAGAAGAACCTGGTTTGAGAATGCCTCAAGGCCCGTCACTTTCAGCATCCTTGGTCATGTGTGCATTCGGTACAATATTGTCCTCCATGCCTCCAGGAGGTCTGAGAAAGAGATGTTCTTGACAGAGTGCTCTGCTGTGGTCTCGGGGGCCTCCTCCGCGCTGCCGGCACCCCGTTTACAAATTCTGCTGTGTGTTCACAGGCAGCGGCAAGAGTATCACTCCCACCACATGGCTGCCCGAGATGTTAAGACACAAACTGATTTCAGAGATGTGAAATTGTGGGGGTAAGTGTGCTTTTCAGAAAATCTTTGCAAGTCGGTGGCTGTGAAAGCCCTGAGAATATATTCTACTTCACGTCTGTACTTTCATCTGTAGCCAATCAGGAAGCATGGAATGCTTTTGAATCAGATGGGCTTTGGGGTGATTCATTCCAGCAGCAGGGTATGGGGGGCGGGGTGCAAGAGTGGGGAGGTCCAAGGTCTGTGGGTTGTTGAGAGGTGGAGACAGTCTCAACCAAATGAACAGCTGAGACCATGGAAAGAAGACAGGAGAACCTTCCATGGGAATGCCACTCTCCAGAGCAAGTTCATACAATTTCCCATTGTGCTTTATGCATAAAATTGGATCTTTTAAGTTAATTTGTGTTTTTCAACAGTCCTATGCCTGGGCCCTGAAATAAGACTGGGGAGATTTATTAAAGAAATCTGGGATTTTAATTTAATTTTTTTTCAGTGTTCCAAAATTCATTGTTTATGCACCACACCCAGTGCTCCATGCAATACGTGCCCTCCATAATACCCACCACCAGGCTCACCCAACCCCCTCCCCCCCTCCCCTCCAAAACCCTCAGTTTGTTTCTCAGAGTCCATAGTCTTTCATTGTTCATCTCCCCCTCCGATTTCCCCCAACTCCCTTCTTCTCTCCATCTCCCAATGTCCTCCATGTTGTTCCTTATGCTCCACAAGTGAAACTATATGATACTTGACTCTCTCTGCTTGACTTACTTCACTCAGCATAATTTCCTCCAGTCCCATCCATGTTGACACAAAAGATGGATATTCATCCTTTCTGATGGAGAGATAATACTCCATAATATATATGGACCATATCTTCTTTATCCATTCGTCTGTGGAAGGGCATCTTGGTTCTTTCCACAGTTTGGCAACTGTGGCCATTGCCACTATGAACATTGGGATACAGATGGCCCTTCTTTTCACTACATCACTACTGGGGTAAATACCCAGTAGTGCAGTTGGAGTGTCATAAGGTAGCTCTATTTTTAATTTCTTAAGGAATCTCCACACTGTTTTCTAAAGTGGCTGCACCAACTTGCATTCCCACCAATAGTGTAAGAGGGTTCCCCTTTCTCCACATCTTCTCCAGTACTTGTTGTTTACTGTCTTGTTAATTTTGGCCATTCTCACTGGTGTAAGGTGGTATCTCAATGTGGTTTTCATTTGAATCTCCCTGATGGCTAGTGATGATGAACATTTTTTCATGTGTCTGTTAGCCATTTGTATGTCTTCTTTGGAGAAGTGTCTGTTCGTGTCTTCTGCCCATTTTTTGATGTGATTATCTGTTTTGTGTGTGTCGAGTTTGAGAAGTTCTTTATAGATCTTAGATATCAGCCCTTTGTACTGTCATTTGTGAATATCTTCTCCCATTCCGTGGGTCACCTCTTCATTTTGTTGACTGTTTCCTTTGCTGTGCAGAAGCTTTTGATCTTGATGAAGTCCTAAAAGTTCATTTTCGCTTTTGTTTCCTTTGCCTTTGGAGACATATCTTGAAAGAAGTTGCTGTGGCCGATGTTGAAGAGGTTACTGCCTATGTTCTCCTCTAGGATTTAAATCTCTTTCAGTGGTTCACTTTCTTCCTCGGTTACTTCAGGGCAGGGTATGCATAGAGGTTCCTAGGTCAGGAAGTCCTGGAGACAAGCAAAACCCTCACATCATTTGTATGCCCCATCTCCCTGGAAGGGTCCAGAAAGTATCAGAAATACAATGTGGGCTTGGACAGTGTTTCTCCCCGCCTCTGAAGTATGAACTTAGTTGGAGACCTCCCCTCACCAGTACCCCACTGCTCCGGGAATGTGCACTCCTTAGAGAGGAAGAACATCCAAGTTGTTCTTTTTACAAGCTGATGTGTCTTTGCCTTGTAGGAAAAATTTTACCTCTTGTGAATTTCC
This sequence comes from Martes martes, assembly GCF_963455335.1. Classification (NCBI taxonomy): domain Eukaryota; kingdom Metazoa; phylum Chordata; class Mammalia; order Carnivora; family Mustelidae; genus Martes; species Martes martes. Next base: position 65,740,118 of record NC_137899.1, read on the forward strand.
TGTCTTAGTGTGGAAGTGGATTGAATTTTCTGCTAGATCAACATGTGTGACTTGCTCCCAAAAAAATTTCCAGGGAGGGAATGTGGCAATGGATGTAGGTTCTGCTGTCTTGAGTCATTACGCGAATGATTGGTGTGGTTCTTTGCAGGGTTTATCTCCCTGAAGAAAACCCCAGATTGGACGTAAAGATGCTGCTTGAGGCTAATCTTCTGTCAATTACTGAGAATAGCTCTGCAAATATATACATATATGTATGATGCTAAAATAGGGAGTATGAAAATTGAGAATAAAATTTGCCTAAATTCAGCATGCTGCTGATGTCTAGATATTGGTGAAAGAAATAAATCTCTTCAGTGAAGTTATTATCCATATGTTTATGATATTTTAGATTTAATCTTCTATATTTAATGCTAAAGAGGTTTTCTAGCTAGAGTAAATCCAACTGTGGTCATGAACAAATGGCAGAATACAAAATGGCTCAATGCAAAATGACTAGAGAAGTCTATTTCTTACTCACATGAAGTTCAAAATGAGTGTTTGCAATGGGCAAGCAGCAATCAGTGACCCAGGTTCTCTCTTGGTCTTTCAAAATTTACTGTGTTCACTTATAAGAAGCTAACAAGCAGACAAAGGCATCAGGGATAATGCATGGATGGTTTCCAGGGGACAGGATTGAAAAGAACCCATGTCACTCCTGGCTCACATTTCAAAGGTGAGAACTCAGTCACCTGCATACACTTGACTGCAAGGGAGCTTGTGAGGGGTAGACTAGTTGCATGTTTAAGAAGTAGAGGAAATAGGTGATAGGTTAACATTTGGCCAGTCTGCCATGGTTTGCCCTTCTGTTCAGCAAAGATGGTATCTGTCCCTCCATTCTTCCCACAGAGAAAATACACTCAGCCTCCTCATCAAGTGAGGGAACTAAAGTTCCACACCATCACCACATCCAACTTTGACCTCTGTGTGGTGTACAATCCTCTCCATGGGTCTAGATGACCCAGTGGAACAGTTACCCTATGAATAAGCCATTTGAACTTGGCATGTTCCACAAGAAACACTGGAGTGTGGGAAGGGTAACAGTGAAACTCCCATCCCAAAGAAGAAGACCCTTGTCTTGCACCAGCCCATAGTAATGATGGAATACTGCTGGGCAGGCACTGTGAAGGTCACCTAATTTGGAAGTTTCTCACTGAAGCCCCTTTTCTGCTCTATAGAAGGAACAGCATGGATTCTGGTGCCTTCCTCAGGGAGGTCTTGCTGGCTTGCTTTCCTCTTCTACTTCAAAGTGAGCCTTGGAGAGCAGGCCTTCCTTGAGGGATATGGGGCCTTCAGAGCCCATTTTCTGCTTGTGTATGGTTGATTGCTCAAAGAGTGTTTCAAGGGTTAAACTGTCAAAGAAGGTCTTAAGCCCAGAATCATGGTTTCTTCAACAACACAAGTCCCACAAAAACTGTGTGGTCTTTTGATCTATTTGCTTCAGTAGATCTCATGTATCAATAATTATACCCAAATCTTTTCTTAGCCTGATTTTTAAAGCAGCTTTGTTTCCTTATCTGTCTTTCTCCTCCTTTCTCTTCCTCTCTCCTGTCTCTCTTTCTATAATGTTAATAGTAGCCATATTGAGCTACCTAAAACAATATGTTTGGGGGAAAATGTAACATGTTTAATTGGATGTTTACTATAGAACTTGGTCATTCTGTGCTGTTACCTCTGGACACTTGATGTTACTGGACAACTGGACTCTCAATATCACCACTACTGTGAATAATCTCTCACCTATTGTGGTGTCTTTTGATCGGAAGCCCTGATTGGGTTAAAATCCTTTCTAGCTCTCAGGGAGTATGGAAAAGGAACCACTGGTCTCAGCGGTTTCCTGTGTATTGAGAAGTGAACTTCTGTCTTCCCATGACTTAGTCCTTTTATGAGTCCAAGTACCATATGTATCCTCCTCTTTTTCAAAACCAATGTTCTCATGTAACTATTCTCCTTAGGGAAGAAAATGTGCCCAGAAGTTCCCCACAAGGAGACACCTCAAGTTACATCAGTCTGCCTGTTCTAGGCCTGGGATCTCCACGTTATACTCTTTTTTTCTTTCACTGTTAATCTACAGCTATAAATGAAATTGGAAAATTCACCATCGAAAACCCATAGAGGGAGAAAAAAATGAAATAAAATGGAATTTAGATAAAATAAATAAAAATATGTACTTGAGAAAATAAGGAGGGGATTTCTGGTACACGCTATGCCTCTAGGGAAGAGATTATGGAGCTATAGCTGGCTGGGATGGCTGTTTCTTATTTCCACCTTCTCTCCTGAGAGACAGAAGCCCCTGGTGGTCCTGCTTGTATAGTACCACAGTACTTTTCTATGACGTTTTGCTGGTAATATAAGGACATCATCTGGGTTCCATCCATATCCCTCTCTAGCTAAAGTGTGAAGAGTGTCCTTGATAATTATAACCAATAATTACAGTCAACACCATGACCTCCTTTTATATCTATTTCCTTAGTGCTTGAAGAACCTCAAATGGCCATGTTCCAATTCAGTGTAATCATTGCTGAGTCTCCTGATGAGAAGCATGACTTCTTTGTGATTCTATGTATGCAGTAGACCAATCGGCTTGTGCGTTAGTAGGATGGTAAACCTCCCCATAAATAAATTGTGATGTCCATCTGCAGAGGAGAAGTAACCCTGAGGCAAAACATACTAGTCCCTGTCAGGTAAAAGCGTACTGCTCTGGTTATTTGTCCTGTCAGTTTAATAATTTTATACCAGGTACTAGAACTATCTCCCTTGTGCCAATTCTCAGCTGTCATTGAGCCACTCCACGTGATCAACCTTATAATAATCCCCTCTTTCATAGATGGGTGTAAGTTCTACATTTTTTTTAAAGATTTTATTTATTTATTTGACAGACAGAGATCACTAGTAGGCAGAGAGACAGGCAGAGAGAGAGGGAGGAGGAAGCAGGCTCCCCGCTGAGCAGAGAGCCCCATGCGAGGCTCTATCCCAGGACCCTGGGATCATGACCTGAGCTGAAGGCAGAGGCTTTAACCCACTGAGCCACCCAGGCACCCCAAGTTCTACATTTTTAACTGGAGACACCTGGCAATGGGAGGGCGTCACCACCCCTGTGAGTTTTCAGACTGAATGTGGCACTAACTCTAAATCACACAGGGGCGCAGTATTGTGTTTTTTGTTCCTTTGTTTGATTGTTTACTTATTTAACATGAAGGAAGAGCGCAGGGGTTCCTCTTTTGCAATAGCTTCACTCAAGGATCTGGGAATCAATGCAGGAATTCTGCTTGTGGCTAAAGAGTTTATTTCCACCTCTGCACTCAGGAACAGGGAGTACATCACAAATTAGATTGGGTCTCACTTTGCCTACCAGGGAGGTGGTCTAGAGTCATAACTCTTAATTACTTGCTTTTCATAGTCTCCTGCACATTTCCTTGAGAAAATCTAGAATATATATTCTTTTTATTTTTATTTTTTTAATGATCATGGTTCTAGTATGCCTTCTCAAAAGTAAACTCTCAGCTCCATTTAAGGAGCTATAGGTCTAGGAATGGATGAGTGGCAGTTATTATTAATTATGTGGATTAGCCACTGTGGAAAACAGTATGGAAGTTCCTCAAAAGTTAAAAACATAAATACTATATAATCCAATAATTCCACTACTGGGCATTTTTCCCAAAGAAAATGAAAATACTAATTTGAAAAGATACAAGCCTCAACCTGATTCTAACATTGACTCCCTTACTCCTATAAGTATCCTCAGAGAAAATCTTTATAGATATTTCTTATCTTTGTCTATCAAAATCAGCAGTCATTAATGTTTTTAGCAGTTTTCTATGGAAATTTTCCATATAAAGTAACAAGGAAAGAATTCTACAGTGAACACATGTATACCCCCTACCTAGATTCTATCATTAACATTTATCATATGTAAACATATATCATCACATATCTGTTTCTTATCCCTCTTGCTTTAATCTATAATGCTTTTATGCATTCAAGTAAGTTGCAGATTTGATACAAACACTTGTCCCTAAATAGTTTGGCATACACATGAGTTTTGACAAATACATAAACTTGTAAATCCCAACCTATGTATATAGAGAACTTGAGTCTTTCATATGCAAGTTTTTAGTTTCTGAGCTTAATTTTCTAATGACCTCTGGAGTATGTTGAGTTATTAATTTACTTATGACCTGGGGACAGTGAAAAGTTGGCATGGATTGGCGTATGAGAAGAACGGGTTTCCTCTTATTTAGCTACTTACTCAGGCCAGGGGAGCCCATCACTAAGCAGAGGGTCTGGTTCAGCAGTCAAAGGAAGGTCAGATTTTATATATGAAGTAAGATTTTGATAGGTTATCATTTGTTCTGCCATCTTATTTCTGTCTTTGGATTTGTTTGCTTTTTCTGTTTCCTGTCTTACTGTGGGTTACTTGAAATTTCTCTTGAATTCTATTTCAAGTATAGTTAATTTTCATGCATCTTTGTATAAAATCTTTGTTATTTCTCTAGATATTATATTAAATATACATAACTTATCAACAGTCTACTACTGTGTACATTTTACTGGTTCATATAAAGGGTGGAAGCCTTATCTTATATTAAGTTCCTTTATCCTTTCCCATTTGCCTTAAATATTTCCTCTACATATACCGACAATTAAGCAAGGCTGAAATTTTTGCTTCAAACATCACACACTACTTAGAAAATTCAAGAGGAGAAGAAAGTATGTGATACCTACCCATATTTATTTTTTCTCTTGTTCTTTCATCCTTCTTGATGTTCCTAGATTTGTTCTTTTACATTTCCTGTCTGTTTCAAGAACTCCCCTTAGCCATTTTCCCAGGGTGAGTCTGCAGGTGACATATTCTCTTGGTTTTCCTTCATCTGAGAATGTCTTGATTTCTCCTTCAAGCCTGGAGGATGTTTTTTCGCTGGTTATAGAATTTGGGCTTGGTAGCTCTTTCCTTTCAGGACCTCAACAAATTATGGTGCCTCTTCCTCCTGATTATTTCCAAAGACATCTGCTATCACTTCAACTGTTTCTTCCCTGTAGGTAGGGTGTCACTTCTCTCTCACTATTTTCAAGATATTTTGTCTTTGGTTTTTAGAAGTTTGACTCTACTGGGTCTTAGCATTTCTTTGAATTTATCCTATTGGGGTTCCATAATTTTCTGGAACCTAGGTTTATGTATTTTGCCAAATTTGGTAATTTTTACTTAAGATTTCTTTGAATTTTTTTTAGCCCTGCCCTCTTTCTCCTCTGCTTCTGAGACTCTCATGACACAAATATTAGATTTTTTGTTATATCCAAAGACTATTCCTTTTATTTCAGTGTATTTTCTTTCTGTTATTCAGACTGGGTAATTTCTATTGTTCTACCTTCCAGTTCATTTATTCTTCCCTCTGTGCTTTTTATTCTACCATCAAGCCCATCCATTGAGTTTTTCATTTTTGTTATTGTATTTTTTAGTTGTAAATTTCCCATTTGGTTCTTCTTTATGTCTTCCATTTATTTGCTGAGATTTTTTTTCTCTGTTTCATTTGTTCCAAGTCTGTTTATAATTACTTACTAAAGCACTTTTTTTGATGGTTGCTTGAAAATCCTTGTGAGATAATTCTAACATCTGTGAGATCTTGGTGTTATGTGTTGATTGTCCTTTTTCATTCAAATTGAGATTTTTCCTGTATTTAGTGTGACAAGTGATTTCTGATTGTATCTTGGGGATCTTGGGCATTATGTTATGAGATTCTGCATCTTATTTAAATTATTAAATCTTCTAGTTTCAGCATGCCTCCTCTGACACCAGACTGTTGGAGGGAGGGAGTCCCACCTTTGTTACTGCCTTATCCGATCTTCATTTGACTGTGATATAAATGAGAAATTTTTATTGTGTTAGGACACTAAGATTGAGATTGTTACAACAGCTAGTATTAACTAATCTAATCCTTTAGAAAAAGTTTATTTGTTTATCCTATCTATAAAGTTCACCAACTCATTTCTCATTTTTTTTTCATTAATGGGTACAATATAGCATGTGGGTAGGAGATGTGGGGTTGTGAGTGGGGAAATTTGGAGAGAGGGAACAGCAGCTTCTATCTGTGCTTATTCAGGGGTATTAAGTAAATTAGCATTTCTTTACAGTGCCATAAAGCTCAGTGTGATGATTTCTCCCAACCACAACCACCCCCCTACCCCTGCTTCTACATCCAAGAAGAAAATAATCTCCAGTTGTGCACTGGTGAACATTTGCCTTCTGGAATACTCTTCCATCCTTGGGCTCAGGGCAGCAGTTCTCATGGTCTGAAGAGAGAATGGTATCCCTACATTGAAGAATGTTCTCTTCTCTGTAGGATCCAGCCTGCTGTTTGTAATAAACTCTGAAATGTGTGTCTAGCAGATGCTGCTGACACAGGGAACATGTCATGAAGTACAGTCGTATGGCTGTGGCCCGATGGAGCAGGTGAGAGTGTTCAGTGACACAATCTGCAGTAATAGCATCCATAGACAACTTTGCGAAATGCAAGACCTAGCACACATATGAGGTATTTTGGTAAGGATACTCTTTTGGTTTTTTTGCTTGCCCAATTTTTCTGTATGTCCAGGTATCTGTACCATATGCATCTTCCCCAGATCACGGGAGACCTGTGTCCGGTATACAAGGGCCATGATTTGGCTAGAGCAGCCATGCATGCCCCTGGACTCACATCATCTTTCTTTGCTCATGTCAAGAATCTTTGGGGGCGCCTAAGTGACTCAGTCAGTTAAGCATCTGCCTTTGGCTCAGGTCATGATCCCAGGGTCCTGGGATCGAATTCCTCATTGGGCTCCTTGCTCAATGGGGAGCCTCCTTCTCCCTCTGCCTGTGGCTCCCTCTGCTTGTACATGCTCACTCTCTCTTTCCCTCACAAATAAATAAGTAAAATCTTAAAAAAAAAATCTTTGGCTTAAAAAAAAAGAAAAGCAAATTTGCTTTCCCTGTATGCTACTTTAAAACATCCCTATCGGGGGAGAGCAGAGGGAGAATGTTCTATCTTTCCACAAGATTTTATGTTTTGTATACTTGTTTCGATTCAACCACAGATCCCAACATGAGTTGTACATCTTTGTTAAAATTTACCACTCTCTCCCCCTAAGTCAGTGCTGGCCATTTTACAAATAGGAGAGTTTAAAAGTTAACGCAGCCAGCGGACGTGAAATACACATATGGATAATGTGTATGAGATATTGTCACCAGGGGAGTCATCTGTTTGAATTTTCTGACTTTACTTAAAGAGCCTAACCACCTTGATATTTGTTTAAACTTGAATTCAATTCCGTGAAGGTGTAACGTTCCCGTTGTCCCCATTCTATGTTAACAGAGCTTTGATACATTTGAGAATGTATTTTCTTACTGTCGGAGTCTTTCGAACCTCTGCTTTATTTCACAGCTGTCTACACGAGAGGCCACATTTTTTGGACATCCACTTTTAATTTTCCTGCCTTCTGCCTCTTTGGAATCCATTCAAGTTCTCCTCCAAAGCTATATGGGGACTCGCTCAGGGGGGCACCATACATTTTTCCAAGGAAGAATACTGAATTTTGAAAAGGGAGTAAAATAACATTATGAAAATCTTATGTTCCAGCCCTGTTCTGACTCATTAATTCTCTCTGTGTGATTCCTTGATGATCCAAATCATCTATATGCTTTCAAATAGGCTTTGCTTTCTTGAGTTGAGTTTGGTTCCTTAGTATGCTTCCTCTGCCATCTAGAGAGTTTTCCTCAGTCCTTGGGCTTTGATACAATGTAAGCTCATGTTTGACTCCTGCTGCTCCATTTTTTTTTCTCCCTTTTCACTTGGGTCTCCTGAGCTAAATGGATCCTGCACAATTTCTCTCATGCCTTATTGCAGCTGTTACCACTTTGCTCCAAAAATGTTTTCCTCATATTTGATTACTTTGTCACTCAGGCTTATCGTTATGTTGACATATTATTCACTCTTGTGTCTCGTTAACTTAACATTCTGATGTGCTGTACGAAAAGCAAATGTATTTGATGTCTTGAAGCTTCAGTCCTGTGTGGAAAAAGGGTTTATTTGTAAATTTGTGACTCTAATTGAACACTTTGCAAATTTATTCTACCATCATTTCATTTCTTTTGATTCTGTTTAAGAAGCAAAGAATAATGTATTTCTGGGGACTAGAAAATTCTTTTATGCAGTAATAGATATTCCAGAAAGAAAAAGTCCATTCATCTTTGTCTCCTTCCTTTATTCTCTTTACGTGTTTCCATAGGCTTTCTTAGGATGCTTGCAGTGTATGCCATGATATTTGTCAGGATTTATTTTGAAATTTCTTTAACCAAGGAGGAACCTTTCCCCTTCGAAAACAACTCAATATTCCATTAAGTTCTTCCTAAGCAGAACTATCTCCCACAACTACCCTTAGTTTTAATGTTCCTAATTTTATCCTATTGTTTCTGGTTAGAATCTGGAAGAATTTCATCTTGTTCTTTGTTCACAGAATCTTAGAATTAGAGGGAAACTTCCAGAATGTCTAGTCCATCTTCCCAGGTTTTCAGACCAGGTTTTTCCCTGGTCTGTCCTAGCAGAACTGGAATCAAAGCTCATGTCTTCTGATTCCCAGCCTGAATCTTTCCAGCTCTATGATGTTCAAGGACTCCGAGTGTTTTCACTTATTATTGTCAAGTTCTGTGACTTTTCTTCTTAGAATGTGCCACTTGGATGTGCCTCAGTCTCCATAATGCCCTAGTTGGTGAGTTTCTCTTTACAGTGATGGAACCCTTGAATAGATAAAGACTTGAGAGGCACTGATTGGTTCCTTCACTTCTTGAAGCCAGGAATGGATTATCTTCATCTTGGTAGCTCTAAGCTGAGAACCATTCCTAGAACTAAGAAGATTTTCCATAAATAATCTTTGAAGGAATGAATGAATAATAAAAAAAAAATCTCTTGTCTTACAACCCTGTGTGAACTATGAGACATGTAAAAAATGGAAAAAGATTTACTGCCAACCATGAAAATGTAATCTTGAAGCTGAAAGCACAGGTGGGAAGTAGCAATGTAAAAAACTATATTTAATTGCCAGAATCCGAGTGCTGTAAAAGTTCAGAAATGAAAAACTAATATAGCCAGAGTCTATAAAAATATAAGTAGTGTGGATAGAGTCAACACCAGTATATGTGGTAGAAAATAGAAAATGTCTCTAGTTTGAAGGGCATATCTTCTTGACAAAGAAAGGAGAAATAAGGGAAAAAGAGTGTTTTTCAACAGAGAAAATAGAGGAAAAATACCGGGAACTTAGGGATGGGAGAGGGAAAGAAAGCAGAAATTGCTTGACTAATTTAAGTCATTTCATGAATAATAGATTCATAGCTTTTAATTCATGGTTTAAGACTGTAAATCATTTTGTTATGTGGGTTTTAAGAGCATCTCATGAATGTGCCCCAGGGCCTATAGTCTCACTACTGAGACCTTCTACTAAGTAGGGCAAATAATTTTCCCAATTAACTAATTTATTATAAGCTAAATTCTCATTAATTTTTAGAATTGAATTGGGAGGGTCAAATGCAGTTCTTTACTAATGATTCAGAACATAAGGTCACTACTTAACTTAGTAAGTATTGAGGTTTTTTCAGTCACAAGTCTGCCTGGGGGGCTCAGTCAGTTAAACATCCGACTCTTGATTTCAGCTCAGGTCATGATTTTGGGGTCCTGGGATGGAGCCCTGCCCAGCGTGGAGTCTGCTTAAGATTCTCTCTCCCTCTCCCTCTGCCCCTCCGCCCACTCTCCCTTGCTAAAAAAAAAAAAAATAATAAAATAGATATATTTTTTTCAGTCACAGTTGGAGCATCTCTTTGGAGAAGACTGGACGTTGGATAACTTCATTTTGAGGCTTGCCCACTCTCAGTGTCTGGGTTATTCCTGAAGATGGCAGCACTCCCCCCTCCATAGGCTTCATTTTCCCCATCTGAAGAATGAAAATCCTATCCTCAGACTTGCTTCTCCTTTGGAACAGAGGAAATTCGTTGGGCTGAACATCAGAAAGGCTGGGCTCTGATTCTGCCCACGCACCTGGAACAATGAAACTCAACTGCCCACAGCCTCAGTCTCCTCCTGTGCTCAATCAAAACTATATTCTGAGGCTACTTTCTCTCAGAATTTACATATTAGTTAAGGCTCTCTGGTTGTAAGCACCAAAGGAGTTCCCTGAAAGATAGAATTGGAAGCTAGAAAGAAGTCACCTAAGCGGGCTTCAGAAAGGGGAAGAGTAGGAAGGGTCGAGGTTCAGAGGATCGAGAGGTAACCCTTTACTCCCTCAGCATTTCCAAGGGGTGCATGTCACACCACTGGAGCGTCAACTTCCTGTGACCAAGCATTTGATTGGTACTCACTCCTGGGCAAGAGATGGCTTCCACGCCCAGCTAGGCCTTGCCAGTGCTCTTCTCCTGGAGGTAGAACTTCAGGAAAAATGACTGACGGAATACAAAAGTAATGAGATAAACCATCAGGGGAGTCTAGGCAAATTTTAAGGAGCAGGTCCAAGGTCTTGTCTGCGAGAGACTCTAACATGTATTTTCTTTCTTTCTTCCTTTTTCTCTTTCTTTCCTTTTTTTGAGGGGACACATCACAGGACAGGAGGAATGTCATCAAAACTAAAATGTACATAGAGAGGAGCCCAGAGGCACACACAGAAAATAGTGACACACACATGCACGGACACAGGACCCATGTACACACAGAGACAAGCCCAGGGGCACACAATACACAGGTATACAGAGATACACATAGAACCAACATACCTCCCCACCCAGCAGGTGCACAGTTGTGGGAACAGCAGACACACACAGATATATACATAGGATAGGAACACACCCACGGAGACATGCCAGGCACAGTCTGAGGGACACACACAGACACCCAAAGGCCACAGACACACAAATAGAGTAAAATGCTAAGGGAAATAAATCAATCAGAGATAAACAAATAGAATATGATTTCACTCATATGTGAAATTTAAGAAACAACACCAATGAACAAGAAAGAGACAAACCACAGCAGCAAAAACCCAGACTCCTAAATACAGACCACACACTGGCGGTTGCCAGAGGGGAGGCAGGTGGGGGGATGGGTGACATGGGTAAAGGGGATTAAGAGGACACTCACACAACATCTATTTTCTTCCTCAGGACATGCACACTTTTGCTAGAAACAGTAACCAGATTTGGCTCTAGGGAATGTTCTTCCCCCATCAGATACAGCTTTGGAGATGTTGTAGCAATTTCTCACTGCAGAAAAGCCACCTGAAACTTAGTGGCTGGCTGAAGACACAACCACAGCATTGTCCATGATTCTTAGCGTCAGGACTCCCGGCAAGGCTCAGTGAGGATGCCTTCTCTCTGCTCCACATGGTGTGTTAGCCACAGAGGCTCCACTGGGACTGGGGCATCCACAGTGACCTCTTGTAAGCCGGGCAGCCGGTATTGGCTATCCGCTGGAAGCCCCAAACCTCATCCAAGCTGAGTTTCTTCCTCTCCCCAGCCTGCATCCCTTTGCCAATCCCCGTCTCAGTCCCTGCTTCTAGGAAACTTGGCCCCTGTCCCTGGGCTTCCGTGTCCTCACCCCCACATGATGGAGATGCAGCTGAATTATATGTCAAGCCTCTTTAGGCTGGGCTTGGGCATCTCTTGTCTTCCACTCTCTCCTCCTCCCTGAGTGAAGGGGGAGTTTTCTCCAGATCCTGAAATCTAGTCTTCCAAGTCACATAGATCTAAATTACTTCTGGCTCTGAGGCCGTAGACCTGCTCCTTAATTTCTCCGAGCCCTACTTTCCTCATCAGGACAATGGGGATATCCATATCTATCTCAGAGGATTGTTAGGAGAATTAACTGGGAAAAAAAGAAAACAAACATGTGGGGTACAATGAGAGGACCTCGTCATACACAGAAGGTGCTTAATAAATGTTATTTCCTCTTTCTTCTTTTGCTCTAAGACTCCATTATTTTATTACATTCCCCCAGGAAGAAAAAGATTAATAATCCCAGTACCATGTATTTTTCCCTGACATACATGGCTTGAGGGGTAACATTGCTTAAATGATGTCCTTGGGGAGCACAGTGCCTTGGTGTGAAGCGTCAGCTACTGAGATTTGATCCTGACACCTAACCCAGGGCAATGGTAGGGTCTTGGGACCCATGATTCCTTAGTTGTTTAAAGGAATAAAAATTACATTAATTTCAACTGTTTTGTTTCCAAGGTCACAGGACTTAATTCAAAAAAATGAGAAAAGGGATTTCTAGCTTTCTCATATTTATTAAAAAAAAACCTATGCCTACCAACCTCATTCCTGCTGCAATTTGGGCAGAGCAGGATGAAAATCAAAAGCTATTCAGACTCCAAGTTGGAACTTCATCGAATGATTTACCTATTTGCTTCCGAGTCAATAAAAGCTTGGCACTAAACCTCAGAAATGAAAACCACAAATTTGTTCACTTATTTTACTACCAGTCTCTCAGCTTTTATGTCCCCTAACTTATAAGCCTTTTCTAAGTTCCCACATTTTTAATATTTTGCCAATAAAAGTAAGCATGACTTCTTATAGGTAGCAAGCCATGGTTACATTTAAGCAAGGGTCTGAGCTTCTGGCTCCATGGCTGAACTCTTGCAGTCCTGGTACCATCCAATGCAAAAGAGGGCCATTGAGAGCTGTTTTCTATAATACATCTCATGGAGATGCTGCTTTCTCGCTTACACAGCTTGCCTGAAAATTGGAGTTTCCTTCCTTCACTAGAGAGCCACAAACCCTAATTGTTCAATTAATTTTACAGTGAGACCAGCATGGGATTCACAAGGGTGTTGTAGGATCATTTGTTAAGCACCACGTTTCACATACGAGATAGTGACTTGAACCAACTTTCAAAGCATTTAATTTTATTTACACTCATTGCAGATTTGCTCGGCAAGTGAGATGGCGAGTGGCAACGTAGAGGTCAGGGAGATGTAAGAAATCACTTAAGAAACTGCAGAGAATTTGTGGGCTGGCACAAGGGTTTGTGTATGATTTATATTCTTATGTTCATAATTTCAGGAACCTTCATGCTTACCTCTCTGCTCTACTTGAAGACAATGCACAGAAAAATAAATGAAAAGGGGAACTTATATATTTAACCTCACTAATAATCAAAGAAATACTACTTGAAATAACTGCAGTATTTCTGTCCATTAACTTGGCAGATTTATATCGTGTGGAGAGAGTCTGCAGAGCTGGGCATCACCATACCCTTGTGACATGGGATTTAATGGGGAATAGCCATTGGGGAGGGCTGTTTGGCATTCTGTGTCAAAACCCTTGAAAAGAAAACCTTTGACCCAGTTGCATTTCAGTAATTAACTTTACAGAAATCTGGAGACATAGTCAATGATCTTTTGGCAAACCTGTTACTAAAAGTATCATCCTGAACAATAAAAACTAGAAAGACATGACCAACAGCAAAACAATTAGTTTGATAACCTGTGACACATCTGTTTAGTGACATACTGTACATCTGCCAAATGTGATTTTTCAGAGGAGATGAGAAGTGTTATTATGAGAAAAAGAATTACATAAAGCCACAGTATGGTAGCCATTTTATGTCAAATAAATAGAAACACATGTGTATGTAGATATTTCTAGGTGGGTATACATATATTTATGTATGTATATAGATGTGTATATTTATTCATGAATGTGTGTGAGCTTAACACATTATCTTTTTCCTAGACCACTCACTAAACTCATCTTCCTGCTTCCATTTAATTTCACTCTAGTTAATTCTCTATAAAGCAGTGACTGATCTTTTTTCTTTTTAGGGTTTTATTTATTATTTATTTTAGAGATAGAGAGCACAAGCAGGGGGAGGAGCAGAGGGAGAGGGACAAGCAGACTCCACGCTGAGCCTAGAGCCCAATGCAAGGCTTGATCCCAGGACCCTGAGGATCATGACCCCAGCTTGACTGACTGAGCCACCCAGAAGCCCCAGGAGTGACCTTCTTAACTAGACCATAGCTCTGCCTTGCTCTGAATCTCTAATTCCCTCTTTCTACATTTAGAATAAAACTAAACTCTTTACCAGTACCTTAAGGGCCATGTGTGTCTCCTTCCCATCTTTCTGTCCTCATCTCTTTAACTCACTGTCTCTGTGTCTGTAGAACGATGAGTGTGCAAAACAGATCCAATACTTTGAGTGATGTGCCAAGCTACAGGTGCACTGTTCTTCAGGTGTGTTGAGTCAGAGATGGACAAAAACATTAGAGAACTAGATGACAACTCACTCCGTTCCTCTCCACTGTCCCCAAGGACTCAATGATGACCTGCAGTGGGGCTGGGATCAGGGCGGAGGAAGAGGAACAGAGGCCAATAACCTTAGGATCTCTATTCTCAACTTGCTCCTCCAGCTGGCAGGAAATCTCAGGGGGATTGTTAAAATCAACTTTTAAAGACCTCATGGGTCTGCTCTGAAGAATGTAGCCTGAGGGGGTTCATTTATGTCATCTTTCTGGTATGGATAAAATCTTACTTAGCTAACGTTACTTTCCACAAGTTCCCTGACATTTTCAAGTCAACTATTAACATGAACATTTGTTTTGCTTTTGTTTTCTAAAGCTCCATTTATTTCATATTTGGGCTTTTTTCCAAACAAGCTCACCTCGTTGAGTATTTGCTAAGTAAGGAAGGAGGAAAGAAAGAAAATTAGAATTATAGATCTTTACTTAAATTTCCCATAGTCTTACCAACCAGAGATAAATACATAGGCATATATAATTCCAATCACATATTTGTAACTGTGAGTACAGATATATATATTCCCAACAACACACACAGCTTACACGTGCGTATAGAGAGGATCATGTGTATGGGAAGACAGGTGGCAGAGTCCCTGTAGCAGCTCTTCCTGACACTTTATCAAGGTACACACCCATTTCCTGAGGACACGGCCCAAGAGACCCATGAAGAGTATAGCAAGTGAGAGCAGAGTTTGGGATTCAGTTGGCTCCGGTCTAGTGACAACGGCTGTCAGGCAATTGGTGACTTCAACAGGAAAGAAGGTCTGGCCAGGGAGACAGGGGAAGTCAGAGGGCCTCTGTACAGGGAAGGTGCTAGCTCATGCCTGAGCCAGGAGCCACTGATCTCGTGGGCACTGAAGCAGGGAACGCCCCACAGTCCCCGGGAAAGTACTGGAGAGAAGGGATTGTGGGGGTGGGCAAGAACTCTGGATCTTGCTGCTGAGTTGGTGAGTTGAGCTTATTAAATCGCTAGTTCTGTGGGATGCTCACCATTTACTCTGTGCTTCTCAGTCCTTGATATTTGGGTTTCTTGTGCTGCCAGGCTCCACGCGAATATCTCTATTAAAAGAGGGGAGGGGCACCTGGGTGGCTCAGTGGGTTAAGCCTCCCACACTTGATTTCTGCTCACTGATATTAGGGTGGTGAGATCAAGCCCCTAGTCAGGCTCCATGCTGAGGGTGGAGTCCGCTTGGGATTTTCTCCTTCTCCCTCGCCCTCTGCCCCCCATGCAAGCTCGCTCGCTCTCTCTCTAAAATAAATAAATTTGTAAAAAATAAATTAAAAAATAAAAGCGTGGAAAACCTCCATGCAGTTTATTTTGGAATGTAAGAGAATAAAGATGCCAGCATGGCCTCACCGCCTTGCACACACTTTGTGCTGGTAGTCACAATTGGGAAGAGGAAAGCCCTCTAACTTTGACCTTGAGCAAAGCCTAAAAAATTAATCAGAGGTTTGGGAGGTTGTCAAAGCAAAGCTGAAGTGGAGAACACACAGGCTGCTCATTGGGTCCAAGAAAACATATTAATTCTTCCACCATGAAACGGAAAAGATGGGAGACAATAAAACACAGGAGGCTAAGCTGCTACCAAAAATATTAATAGGAATTTTGAATGTTTCCCCTGGTCAGCTGACAGGACAAGGCTTTATGGCCCTGGTACATGGAGAAAAAGGAAGATAGAAGAAAGATCTTAGTAGAGAGAGTAAAAGCAGCCCCCCCGACAGTGAAGACGGACAGCTGGGGCCTCAGGAGGAAGACGTCACCAGTAAGGGTTTTTTTCTAAATATGAAAGCCGATGAACTTAATATCATTGTCTGGCATTGTGTTTAAGTTGTGTGTTATAGTGCACTTTTGCAACATGTATGAATTTCAGAAGTTATAAAGTCAAATGCACAAAAAAAACCTTCAATATTTTTTTCTAAAATTAAAAAATACCTCTATTTTCTTGAGCTTCCATCTCACTGAGGGCCACAAATGTAGTCTAATTCAGTTTGGTTATCAAGAGAGAAAAAACAGTTTTGCCACATCTCTCCATCTCTCTCTCTCTCTTTCTCTCTGTCTCCCTCTTGATTTGCATCTAAGTTTCAGGGGAATTAGGAAGCCTCAAATCATCAGGATGGTAGAAACACTGCATCTGTAGGAACTACATTTGGTTGCAAGTAGGAGAAAATTCCATTAATTAGTGCATCATAATAATCAAGTACATCTTTTGCCTTATATGACAAAAACTAGAGTCAGGGAGTCTAGGCTTGATAGGAGGCTCCATGAGGTCATCAAGGACCCAAGGACTTTCTTTTTCCTAGCATTGTGAATTTTATCCCCATGCATGTCTTCTGCTTCACCTTCAGCATCTTGTGTCCACTCCAGGAAGAAATAAGAGGAAGAGCAAAAGTTAATTAATTAATTAATTAATTAATTAAAAATAAAAGCATATCTTAGCTGACTCAACAGGTTTGGGGAAAAATTTTGCACACTCTGCTTACATCTCAGCAGCCTGAATGGTGTCCCACCGTCACTACAAACTTGAACAAAGTTTGAAAATGTAATTTTTTTTTAACATCTCAGAACAAAGCAGTTGTGTGGTACTAAAGACCTAGGAACAACAAACAACAATAACAACTACATTAACAACAAAAACCTAATGGCTATTAGCAGGCAACCGGCCGTGTCTCTCGGGTCATCAACTGTCCACACCAGCATGGATTTTGTGCAGGAGACTGGCTGGTTAGAAGGGTTGCTGATGTGAGCATCTAACACCCAAAGAGACCTAAGTGACCTGTTTTAAAAGCTTCTCCTTTGGGTAAATAAAACCTCAATAGTGTTCAGCGTACTCTCTTCTATTCTTACTCTTGGGACCTGGGCACTGCATTAACATTTGCAATTTACTAAAGACCAGAATAGATCTAAATCCCATGGAAAACAAATTGCTCCCTCACTTGCTCCTCTCAGATAAATGTTGGTGTTTAGTTAACCCCAGCACTTCAAACAACACTGTGAATTCTCTGTCTCTGAGCAGTGGAATCTTGATGATGTCCTTTTGTTCTGGAATGGGAATTCTCTGGTCAAAAAAGACACAAACACATCACCTGTTTTGTCCAGCTTTTGAAAAGCAGGTCTCCAGATAATTTAAAAATAAAATGAAGTAAGTTGCTCCTGCCCTCTGTCAAGGTCAAAACCTGATCTGAAAACGAATGAATCACAATTCTTGCCTAACGATTATCAGTCAGCACATTACCCCAACGTTCCTTAAGCTACTATATCTGCTGTGTCAAAGGAATACTTCGGGGTCTGTAAGTTTGCACCGTGCTTCGTGAGTTTCTGTTTGGCAAGTGACTGACTGCCTTTTCAGACATCCAGCAACCTCTTCTGATTAACACTGGACGTGCAGCGCGTTTGGAGAATCCTCCCTTAAGACACTGATGTTTGCAGATCTTGGCCTGTGACAAAAGGGATGATGGTTCAGGGAATGGATTAAAAAAAATATATGTATCACTCTGAGAGCTTTGAAAGGAATAGGATTCTTCTAGGACTTGAGAGACTAAAGCAGCTACCACTGACCTCTTCTCAGTCACAGACCTCTCCGAGAAGCCTGTCAAACCTACACGTCCTCTATTCAGACACACGGTGCCCTGGGCTCCTTTTTAGTGCATTCTTTCAGGGGAAGCCAATGATGATTTCAGCTGAGGTTAACAGCCCTTGCTCCGTGAAGATAATTGTTGGGTTGGTAGAAAGTGTGGCCATGCCTTTCCTCTCATGGCAGAATTTGGGGTGCATTAAGGAAGACAGGCTGAGAAGCAGCAGTAAGAGACATGCTGACTTATTCCCAAATGGCTTCTCATCTGCAAAGCTGGGGATCTCACCCCCTCCTGCAGTCCTCAGACATGTAGACAGAGCCTGGCACTTTGTCAGCTCTGTTCTTTCCGGTGGGGTCTTGATCTAGGAACCAGATCAAGGAACCATGCCCTTATGAACAAATCCCTGCCATATATTCTATTTTCAGGCTTGAATTTCATCTTTTGCCTGTTTGCCTTTCTAGAGTCCTGTCCCTAAGGTGTGAATGGGTCTTGGATTTTTTTCTCACAGCCCACTTCTAACCTTTCTGTGCTGTTGGCTCTGATTACAGGCTGATTGTATTCATATTGTTTTCAAATGACTCTGGGAGAGAGTGTCAACAATGAGCAATGGGCTTCTCTTAAGTCCTCTGGAGTTTTTCAGGTTCAAGTTCATCAGTGAAATAGGTGCCCTTCCAATACCTTTGTACCTTCTGTCTTTTCCTTTGTGAAACATTATTTTGTCAGATTCTATTAGATGCAAGGTCATATCTACTGTCTTTAAGAAGTTTATGCTCTAATGGGACCAAAAGAGAAATATAATGTGATATGCATCATAAAACTAAGATAAACAGTGAGGAGAGACTGTGATACACAATTCTCTGAGGGGAAAAAAAAATACTGGCTTTGAGCCAAAGGGTCTAAGAAGTCGGGGATTTGAGCAGAGTTCTGATAGATGGTGATGTTTCCTATGGGACAGCAATTCTCAATCTTCTCTTTTATAGACCTTTGAGAATCTGATGAAATGGGGAGGAAAAAGGCTGAAAAGGTCTTTGAGAGCTGTGGTAAAACCAGGTCAGAATTAGGTCCTGGATTGTGGCCACAAAATTGAAGTGACCTGGACAAGTCCTTTTTCAAGATGTGTCTTGATTATTGTATCTATAAAATGGCATCAAAGGGGATATGATTAGATGATGATTCAGGTCTTCAGTTGCTTTAAAATTATATAATTTTTAAATTCTGTCTAGTTCATCACCCTACTTAGGTTATTCCAAAGAAATTACACGTTTTCCTATCAAAAGACAAAAGTAACCCTTCTACCTCATCCAAAAAATCATAAAATTATTGGAAAGAGTATGATAGACACACTGGGATTTTAAAGAACCTAACATTTTACACGTGTTTGAAGGAATTCCTCTCAGTAATAAAGTTCAACCTTTAGCGAGCAATTAATATGTGCTAAGTAATTCACTAAGCACATTGTGTACATTGTATCATTTAATCTTTGCCTGAAATCAGTGGATTAAGTACTGTTGCTATCATTCCTATTTTACAGTTGAGGAAACTGAGGCTTGGAGAGATTAAGTTACTTTGTAGAGAATCTCAGTTTGGATTTGAAGTCAGGCCTTCTGACTCTACAGCCTAAATACCGTACTGCAGCTGTGGCTAGTTTTTCCGGTGAAGTGAGATTTTTCCTCAATGCTTTATGCCATTTTTCAGGTCCCAGGTACTGTGAAAATCCCATGAACTGCCAGCCTGTAAGCTTTCATCCAAAAGGCCAAATACACCCCCCGACACATGCCCTTACAAATGTGCACATATAGATACATTCAGAATCCGAGAAACTCTTCTGAAGGCCATCGCACAGACTGGAGTTTTCCTGCTGAAAGCCGAGGATCGCTGGAGCAGACTCTGGAAGGACTGGCTGAGATTATCCAAGGGCAGAGAGGACGCACCGTCTACCTTTTTGGAAGAAGGGAAGGTCTGGCTGCTCGTTCAAACGGGGGTAGATCGGCAGAGGGCGCTAATACAAGGAGAGAAGGTCAGCCCACTCTTTATTTGCCACAGATCTCCTCGGCTTGTCCCCCAGTACAGGGCCCCCTCGAAAGGGACCTAGGCCTGGCAAAAGCAGTTGTAGAAAAGGGCATTCCTTTCCCGTGCTCACTCTTTACAGCGAGGCGCCGCGGCAAATTCGACCGAACGTAACAAACGCGCCAAAGGTAAAGATCCTCCAACGACGTGTAAAAACTCCAGCTCGGCTTCGTCTTTCGCTGAACCGAGCCCTTAGGAAGACGGACTGTGTGTCAGAGTAAGCCACGCCCCGCTTCCCTCGCCGCTTCTCTCCCGGCAGTCGGTGAATGTTTGGTCGCCGGGACGCGGCCGTTGGCCAGGGAAAGGTGACGCCATTCGTCCACGAGGGGGAGACTCGCGCTCACTGATGGCCTCGACCGGCGGCGCGGCCGGCCCCTGCCTGCCGACGCGAGCTGGGACTGGAAATGACCGCCGCGGCTCCGGTGCTCGGGTTCCTTCGCTACGCAGGGCGTCTGAGTTTGATCAACAAGATTTTTGTACTTGATGGTCAACTCTCATATTCAGAAGCTCTGAGGACGGGAGTAAGGGCGATTATGCAAATAAGCTAGGGCCTTCCCCCGCCCCCCCACCCCCCGCAACACAACCTCGGTTTTCCCGGGGCCCTCTGAGCTGAGCCGCTCTAACTGGACCCCGGGGCGGCCCGCAGCCGGTGCCTGGTCTAGGGAACGCGCAGCTGCGGCCCCGCGAGCTCCAGCGTGGGCAGGGCAGCCGACCCAAAATATGCGCTCTGCAGCCGGCCCCGCCGCTGCCTTTTTTAGCTTGTTTGCGGCCAGGCTGACTCACACAGCTAAGACAGCAAAATGTACCTGAGGTGACGCCAGGCGGTATTCAAATATCCCTAGTTTCTTTTCTATTTTTTCTCTCCTCTCCATCACCTTTGCCAACTTACGCCTCCTGCCCCAGGGCCGCCTTGGCCCATCCTGCCATTGGTTCTCGGCGGTGAGGGAGCTGCGGGCTCCGACCTTGTCAAGGTGACTCCCCAAGTTCGTGCATTTTCTGAGTGACCTGCATTCACATGAGGTCTGGAATGTTGTCTCTCCTATCAAGATGTGCAACAGTCACACATACACGTACCCTTCGCTGAGTTTCATTTTGCTGGCTTCGGAAGTCATTTGAATTGGAAGAGTTTTCTTTGTTAAACCGGAAGGTGGAGGGACTGAATGGTACATAATATTCCCACAATCCTTCCTCCTCCCTGGATTTGAATTTGTAGTGGGCATATGCAGGGAAAGGATACCCAGGGAGCCTATCTTCATTTTCTTTTTTTGCCCTTCAGAGCCCTTCTTTGATTCAGAAGAGGGGAGACTATCCTTACATGCCACTAGGCTCCATGTCCGAGGACACCTTCCTAATTTAATATCTACCTGAAAGCAATAAACCCTGATTTTTTAAAAGTTGTTTTACACTGATACCAATAGTGGGTATTTTGCCTTCTAAGAAAAGTGTAGTTTGTGTTAGTGGGGAAACCCACCCTGTCGGGGCTGCTGCTTTCCTGTTGCAGAGAGGAGGAGAGGCTGGAAGGAGACCGTCTACCAAATGGGGAGCATTGACAGGTGTGGAAAACCGCGGAGAAGCCCTGAGCTGAATGTGGGTATAAGGGCGGGAGAGCGGGGTACTGTTCTTCCACAGGATGCATTTGGGTAGGTGTGCTCTGAAGGGAGGTGGCGTGGAGGGGGTTGGAAGAGGAGAAAATGGAGCATGGATGGTGGAGTGTCCGAAAGACAGAGTTCATAGGGACTCTAAGCTGTAAACTTCCTCTCCCCCAAACCGTCAGTCAAGTCTGTAGGGCCAGAAGTGTTCTGTTGATAATTTTTAAAATGGAAACCAAGAAAAGTGTCTAAGTCCCATTTTCACACGTGTTCATTCTTTCAAGCAAGTAGTTCTTGAACATCTCCAGTGAAGCAGGTTTTATTCTAGGAGCTGGTGATACAGGGGTGAACCAGGCAATAGAAGATTCCTACCATCTTAACCCTTGCCTTCCGGTGGAGGGTGGGGAGACAATAAACAAATGAACAGAAGTAAACAAGATCCTTTCAGAGAGCGCTCACTCCTGCGGAGACCCACAGAGTGGAGCTGGTTACAGAGTAACAGGGACAGGGAAGAACGCGTGTGTGGCAGTACCCAGTCAGGAGAATGGAAAACACTCCAGGATATTCAAACAAGAGAACTTTGATTCATGGCATTTATTATAAAGTTATGGGAAGGCCTGGAGGAACAAAGGGAAGATTTTGCCCATGGGAGGCAAGGAGATTGGAAGAGGGGGAGGGAGAAGGCATGTCTCCTCCTGCGTTTGCTAGAGACTTCGGTGCTTCGGTGGTGGCAGCAGCTTTGTGACAGCTCCTCAGGCATCACAGTTCCAGACAACAGCAGAAGACTTTGACCTTGGCTTCTCCATCTGATGGGTGATAGCAGTTTCTTGTTCTTCATCTCTAGATGCCTCCCCCCAGGGGCGTGGGACTGGCTTGAAATTCTGTAGACAGCAGGTTCCTCTTCAGTTTCCACAAAGCCAGATGACAATTCTAGCCTCCTCACACATGCCCTATAGGAGAAAGAAAGATTTTTTTGTTTCCCCCCCCCCCCAAAAAAAAAGCAGAGAGTCTCTAGAATAAGAGACACTACACCATGTGAGGGGCCGAAAATAGGAGGGTTTGGTGCCAGTCTGCAAATGGGATGGAAATCCTCAGGATGCCTTCCCTGGGCTGCTTCCAGGTTACCGGTACACGGACGTGACCCCACCGCCCTTCCTCAGATACAGGGTTACTTACATTCATGTTCTGTCAAATCCTGGACATTTGATGCCGACATTCGAGAGCACCCCAGTGAGAAGGCGAGCCATTATCATTTCTTTACACTCCATGCATCTGTTAAATTGCAATAAGGGACGTGAGGAAGTGGAGACACTGAGTACAAATACTGAATGCTTCTCTATGAGCAGGAGCACCGAATTTGGCCAGCAGCTG
This sequence comes from Martes martes, assembly GCF_963455335.1. NCBI lineage: Eukaryota > Metazoa > Chordata > Mammalia > Carnivora > Mustelidae > Martes > Martes martes. Next base: position 65,763,061 of record NC_137899.1, read on the forward strand.
AAGCAAGACATACGGAAACTTACAGGAGCTTGGTGCTCGAGGACAGGAAGAAGGATGGGTGGAGAGGTGTGGAAGACACATAACAGAAGAGCTGCAAGACACAATGTGAAAACAAGGATTTAAGGCTGGTAGAAAACCAGAGCCAGAAGTGAGGATGACTAAGCACCCAGGAATTAGCAAACCCCTCGAGAAACACATCAGGCATTTAGTAGGGTGTGGAATGATGGCTTGAGCAGATCTTAACTAGATCTTACAGGATAGGGTGACCCCTTTCATCTCTGGGTTTATTCACTTCTCAAAGGCAGAAGTTTTAAAGCTATTTTTAATGAAAGTTTTGTCTATCCACTGTTTTTTACCATAACTTCCCCTTTTTCCATTTTTCTTTTATTCTTTTATATATATACCTATGTTCTAGCCAAATTGGCCTATAGGAAGTCCTCAACAAGTATTTATTGAATTAATAAGTTGGATTTACTGTCTCTTTGGCCTGGTGGAGCTCCCAGTTCCTGCACTTCACATGTTCCGAGATCTACACTTTTATTTATTTTTGTACTGTTTTCCTCCCAAAATACCCTCTTTCCCACCTCCCTTTTCTGCTTCTGGAAATATTCCTCTTTCCTGATCCAGCTAACATGCAACTTTGCAAAGTCCTCTTTGACCTCACTCAAATAGGATATCCCACTGCCTCCCCCTTTGCAGTCTATAGAATTTTCTTTATCTGGCTGATGTCTCTTCACATGCTGTGTCCAGGGTGATGGCTATGTGTGGACTTATGCTCCCCACTAGACTGTGAGCGCATGGAGGGCGGTCACCATATTTGACGTACCTTGTTCACATTGAGCCCCCGGGGCACAGACACTGCCTGCTCTTGTGAATAGAGGGTAGTCAACAAATCAAAGTGAGCTTTTCATTTGACTTCCCTCCCCAAGAGTGAGGCCTCATTAGCACCCTGACAGAAACCGGCTGGCGTCCTGTTGCATTGGGGGCTTACTCCTTTCACTGTGCAAACAGACAACTTCTTTTCATCACTTCACTTTCATGATTAAAGACTTTTCAAACTCAACCACCTTCCTCATAGCTAGAAACATGCATACCTGCAAAGGCACACAGGGCAATGTACACGGGTACACACGTGTTTATCTGCACACCGATGTGCACACACATGTATGCTCTCTCTGTACATCCTAAAACACAATCCTGATCAATATTATGAATCACAGTGCCTGGGTGGCTCAGTCGTTAAGCGTCTGCCTTTGGCTCAGGACACGATCCCGGAGTGCTGGGATCAAGCTCCACATCCAGCTCCCTACTCAATGGGGAGTCTGCTTTTCCCTCTCCCACTCCCCCTGCTTGTGTCCCTCTCTCTGTCTCTCTCTGTCAAATAAATAAAAATTTTCAAATATATTATGAAGCAGATTTTAAAAAAAAATCAGATTCATTGAGGCGCCTGGGTGGCTCAGTAGTTAAGCGTCTCATCTGCCTTCACCTCAGGTCATGATCCTGGAGTCCTGGGTTTGAGCCCCATGTTGGGCTCCTTGATCTGCCAGAAGCCTGCTTCTCCCTCTCCCACTCCCCCTTGTTCCCCCTCTTGCTGTGTCTTTCTCTGTCAAATAAATAAATAAAATCTTTTTAAAAATTCAGATTCATTGTGATATAATTTATATATAGTAAAATTTATTATTTTAGGTGAATATGTCTCTAATTTTTGATACACATTATATGAGTTGGTTCTTCAGAGAAGCAAAACCAGTAGGAGATCATATTTAGATAGATGGAGAGAGAGAGAGAGAGGTGGATGATAGATAAATTTATTTCAAGGAATTGGCTCAAACAATTGTTGGGGCTGGTGAGTCCAAGTCCACAGTAAAAGGCTGGCAGCCTGGAAACCTTGTCAGGAATTAATGCTGCAGTCTTGAGACAGAATTTCTTCTTCCTCCATAAATCCTTTCAGCTGATTAGATGAGGCCCATCCACACTATCAGGGATAATCTCCTCTACTTTTTCTTTTTTTTAAAGATCTTATTTATTTATTTGGTACACACAGAGAGAGCACAAGCAGGGGGAGTGTCAGGCAAAGCGAGAGGGAGAAGCAGACTCCCCGCAGGGTTGATCCTAGAGTCCTGGGGATTATGACAAAAGGCAAAGGCAGACACTTAACTGACTGAGCCAGCCAGGTGCCCCTAATCTCCTCTACTAAGCGTCAAATGATTGTAGGTGTTAACCATATCTACAAAATACCTTCACAATAACACCTAGATTATGTTGGACTGAATATCTGGGTACTATACCCTAGCCATGCTGACACATAAAACGTACCATAGGAGACACACAGCTGTGTAACCACTACCACAGTGAAGACACAGAACCATTCAATCATCCCAGAGAATTCCTTCATGCCTCTCTGTAGTCAATATCCCCCAACTCCCAGCCCCATCCCCAGCCCTGTCCCGTCAACTCTTGATCTATTTTTTTGTCCTTGCACTTTTGTCTTTTCCAGACTATCATATAAATGCAACCACTTAATACCTGATCTATTGAAACTTGCTTCTTTTGCTTAGTATGAGGTTTATCCGTGTTGTTGCCTGTAGTAGCTTGTTTCTTTTTATTGCTGAGGATATTGCCTTGTACCATGATTCTAAATAAGTTTAGTTAATGGGAGAGGTATTATCTCCTACAATTTTTTAAATCACACATTACTGAAATTTGAAATTTTATAGGCATGCACATTGAGTTTAAAAGACTAGGAAGCCCTCCTAGACATCACTCAGTGAGAAGTCAGTTATGAAGTTCTCTCCCCTAGTGCCTGCACAGGTATTTGGCCTTGAAAAAAAAAAAAAATGATTTCGTTGGCCACACAGAGTCAAAGCCAAGATGTATTTTAAAGGCATCGGTTATCATAATCTTTTTATTGGCCATATGGCACAGCAAACCATTTCAGGACAGACTCAGTTGACTCTGATTTTCATAATGGCTAATGGCTAAGCCACAAAATCACATCAGGGAATGGATGGATTCCTGAACTAGTCATGAAGATGCTAAAAGGCGTAACAGTGATGGTCAGTCATGACAGATGGTCAGAAATGATGGACTCATGTGTTATAGGGTAGCTGTCAATCACGCTGCATAAAGAGGAAGTGTGACTTTTATCCACTTGATCTGACATAACAGAACTTGCTAGGGTCCATGCTCAAGAAACCAAGGGAAGTCTATGACTTAATCTGGTCCAGTTGGGCCAGCCCCTCTGGACTTAATGGACCCTCAGTCTGCTATGACTAAATTCCCTCCCTGTCTATGATGTAGAAGTGGGGCTTTTTTTTTTTTTTTTTCCTTAATGGATGGTAGGATCTGGAACAAGATCTGAATGCCCTCTAAGCTCTCAGAAGTTTCTAGATGGACGGCAAGGAGAATGTGCTGGAAAGGAAGTCAAGAGAGAAGTGATTCAGCAATGAGAGAGACATCTGTGGACTGAGTTCTGCTGAAGGAATAAAGGAAATCAGGGGAAGCAACTGGGCCCTGATTTTGGAAACCAGAATGTAGCTGCTGCCCCTTGGCAAGTTTTGACAGAAGGACGTGGGTGGCACTTCAGAGAGTTGGAGGTAGGGAAGTGGAATTATGGTGCATACAGACAACTTCTTTGGAAGTTTTGCTGTGGTGTTGAGAGGAACAATGGCAAGTTCTCTGAGGGCAGAGGGAGTTGGGAAGGAGAACATGCAGTCTATCAAGATGGGGGATACTCAAGTCTAAGTATACCTGAGAAGAATGAGTCCTAGTAGAAATGGTGGCACAAGAGAGTGAAAAATGATGGCTGTAGAAGGCAGAGGGGATGGACCTGGGGCATGGGCCTTTGTTAGGAAGAGGGACATTTCCTCCACTGGGACTGAGGCAAAGGAGGAAATGGATGCACATGCTTATGGTGTCGCACTGGTAGGATGAATTAAGAAGCATGGCCATTATCTAAGAGATGAGGGGAAAAGGGAGTCTGGAAAATGTCAGGGGAGGGGAGAAAGTAGGGAGGATTTGGTGTTTTGTTTTGTTTTGTTTTGTTTTAACAAATTCAAAGACTGGTGAAAGGTAACATATTGATCACATATTGATAGGTACAACTGAAGGCTCATGGGAGATGGGGTGTCGTGAATTTATGGTGAAGCCAATCATCCAAGTTGTGAGATTTGGTGCAGCTGTGTATCGTGTCATCTAATTTTTTCAGCTGTTTTGTTCAGCTGTTCTGGTGTAGACACGGGAAAGGAGGATGCAGGGTTCATGTAGGGTTGGTGTTTTATTAAGTAAATAAGAAGAAAGGAGAATGAAGGGAGGATGTAAGTTTGGAAATCACGAGCCATGGAATCAAGATTGTATACTGTGGGAAATAAAGCCAAGGCAGAGTGATGGACAGTGAGGAAGCGATGGCACTTAGTATTCTCCCTGGATACCATCCGCATGCCAGCAAGCAAAGCCACAGCTGAAGATTTCAGGTTTCAGAGATCACGTTGCCATGATAAGAGAGCAGGGAGCACTGCTATAAGAAATTTATAAGCTTTTTTACAACCTGTTATAAGCGATGATGAGCTGACTCCTTCCCTGTAGGTTAGTCACACCCTTAGAGAAGTATAGAGCCCTGTGCTTGCATTTGGGGCCACAAGGAAAGGGAGACCTGGGGAGACTGTCCCACTGCACAGCTGTGGTGAAACCCTAAGGGGACAGACCAAGAGGGTTCCTTGAGGAAGCTTCTTTGAAGAAGAGAGGAATGTCCAGGGCCTGGGAAGGAGCCTGGGTGTCAAAGCAGCTGGGTAGAAAATTCCGAGTAAATCCTCCCATAGGGACTCTGACAACATATGATGGAGGTCTGATTTTGTTATTGTTAAATGTGGCTTAAGTTAGCAACTCAGTTATACTTAAATAACTCCCTCCATCTCCTCAGTAGCACCTAGTGAATGGTATTCATTTCCCTATTAGAAAGGCAGCATTTCATATTGAAGAGAATACGTATCTAGCCCAGACACATGTATCTAACCTTGATTCTTGACTCTGCCACTGGTTGGTATGTATTCTTAGGGAAATTATTCCACTCCTTTGAGTCTCAGTTCTCTTATCTCTAAAGCAAGGGTGATAATATTGCCTTTTAATATATTCTAAGACATAGGTAATTAAGGTAAGGAAACAATTTTGAAAATTGGGAAGCTATATGCAAGTTAGTGTAGTAGGAATGAATCCTAGTCCACAAACATAGATGTGTAAGAAAATTACACTTCATAATTTTCCTTTACATCATTGAATTTTTAAAATTTTAACAATAATTTAATTTAATTTTAATTTCAGCATAGTTAACATACAGGGTTATGTCAGTTTTGAGGTATACAATATAGTGATTTAATAATTCTAGGCTGCCCTGCTGTCTGGCCCTGAAAACAGGACCCACAACCCGACCAGTCCATGCTCCGACGACTGTGCCTGGCTCTGGCAAGCTCCACAAAGAAAGTGGTTCACCAGCTCTGCCTGGAAGGACTCAAGAGTGTGGAGGTTTCCCAGGCAGCTGCAGATCCGAAACTATTCTGTCTACAGAATGCTCAACACAACTCCCTGCTGACTGGAGTAGCCCCCCAAGGACGAACCCCCTCAGACTCCAGAAAGTCTGTTCCTTTTTGTAGTAAAATGAATCTTTGCATGGTTTTCTAAACCATTTTTCATGAACCAGTGAATATTCAAAGGAGAATTAAATCTGAAGCCCCTACAAAAGCTTATCCCTGTAAACTATATAAGCTCCTGCTTTGTCTGAATCTTCGTAAATTTCTATTTCACAAGCTGAATTATTTTATATACACTGGTAGCAGCATTCAATAAAATAGTGTGAAAAATTCTACAGGTTACTCAGTACATAACTGTCCTCTTAATCTTCTTCACCTGTTTTGCCCATCCCCCCTACACGCCTCCCCTATGGTAACCATCAGTTCTCCATAGTTCAGAGTCTATTTTTTGGTTTGTCTCCTTTTTTCTTCCTTCATTTGTTTTGCTTCTTAAATACCACATATGAGTGAGATCATATGGTATTTCTCTGACTGACTTATTTCACTGAGCATGATACTCTCTAGCTCCATCCATGTTGTTGCAAATGGCAAGATTTCACTCTTTCTTATGGATGAGTGTTAGTCCATTATATATACTCTTTGACATCACTTCAATTCTGAATCTGAGCTCCACCCACTTCTGAAAGTGTTCAAAATTCAACTTCAGACATTATTGAACTGCCATCTCCTCTTCCTTTTATAGTCAAGTCAAGTTTCTTGGGGTTTTCCATAATACCACAACATTGCTTTGTTACCACACCCCCTGCTGGTTACTATGGAGACACCATAAGATTCGTTCAAGCTCAGCATCTTCTCTGGCACACTTGGGTGGGGTCAGCCTCCCTGGATGGACTATGCAGCCATTTTTTTTTTAAAGATTTTATTTATTTATTTGACAGACAGAGATCACAAGTAGGCAGAGAGGTAGGCAGAGAGAGAGGAGGAAGCTGGCTCCCTATGCAGCCATTCTTACAGAGGGACTCCTGCAAGGGAGAAAGCCCAGGCCTACTAGAGGGACAGGAATCTCTTTTCCTCCTCAAACCTGGGCAATCTTTCCTCTCTTTCTCTGTCTTCAAACAAACAAACCAACAAACAAAACCAAAAAAAACCCTTCTATCCCTATGGTCTACTTCTGGGACACTTAACATTATTTCCTCAAAAGACTTTGGCTTTTACAAGTTCAGGAAAAACTGTCACCTAGAGGTCTTTTTGCTCTCAGCTCTACCAAAATTCCTAACATAAGGAAACCCCAAGTACCTGGATAACTCTGTGAAAAGAAGTAGGAGGAGGAAGGTAGCGAAAGGACAACCAAAGCTATTTTAATAAATGATATTCTATGGTGGTTACCTTTGTTAATTGGAGCGGAATCTTTGGTGATCTTGTTGGCTGGTTTGCCTCTAAAGGGACTAGCTGATATAAGAACTTGGAAAACAATGACTTGAGGATTAAATGAGATATATGTGAAAATTTCAATTCTGTCAAAGAAGATACTGTCTAAATACCAAGCACTGAATGAATGGGAAGTGTTGGCCCACTTGCTAACACAGGTACTACCTTCTCTTAAGTAGGAAAAATACCCAGTAACTAGGGACCACTTGGGAGATCAATACATATTAATGGAACACACAAATGGGTAGTTATAAGCTACCTTCTTCCAAGAATGGCTGTGAAACCCTGAGGCAAATTTCTTGAGGGTCTTGTTGCCATGTTCAGCCAACTGGGGAAATGAGCATCACTAGGACTAACTGTTAGAATCAGTCCTACTTGACCAGACAGTGGTCCATTTGGTTGAGCACACAGTTCTATCCTCTCCCACATTCCTGTGTCTGAAACAGTAACAATAAAGACCTCATTTAAAACATTGGCCTTGTGAGTACAGAATAGTGACAAATTGACTGTCACTACATGATGTGTGCAATTCATCAACATAAAGGCTCTAAGGAGATACCAGACACCAGCAGAAAAGGAATCTTCCAGAAATAACACATAAGAATGAAAATTCTTGATCATTATTCAAAAATCAAAACAGGGAATCTTCAAATATTATCTAGTTTTATTCCCTGCCTCCATACAGCTTGAACCCACTACAGTCTTACCAATGTTTACCCCAAATATCCAAACAAAGGAAATCTGTTGAGGTACCAAAGAACTCTCCCTTTGCCTTCTGAGCCTTCCCTATTTATTACTACTTCAAGTGTCCGAGTGAAAGATCCCAAACCTCAGATGGCCAATGAGATAAAGGTCTAACAAGCTAGCATTCGGTTTGGGAGAGTTTAGTTCTATTTTGGAAGCAGATTATTCAATTTGCAAAGAAAACAACAATGTAATACATTAATCTCGCAACATAATGCAGTACTCTTCCTCTTCTGCCTGCTTTAAAAAAACAAAATAACTTCTACACCCAACGTGGGGCTCGATCTCACAATCCCGAGATCAAAAGTTGCATGCTCTACTGACTGAGCCAGCCAGGCACCCCTCTGCCTAATTTTTAAAATAGAACATTGTATATAATAAAACTTTTAAATATAAAGCCAATAGTACATTCGTCTTGTGAACTCCAACACGTTATTGAAGTAAGTTTTAAAAAGAAACTGAAGCCCAAAATGATAAAGGAAATGGTCCAAGGTCTCACAGCCAGACACGGGAAAGCCTTGATTTAAACCTAGCTGTGATTAAACACTTTACAGGGACTGAGCATTTTAAGAATGTTTCAAAATGCTTTTTTTTTTTTTTAAATTTTATATATGTATTTGACAGAGAGAGAGAGATCACAAGTAGGCACAGAGGCAGGCAGAGAGAGAGGGGGAAGCAGGATCCCTGCTGAACAGAGTGCGGAACTCGATCCCAGGACTATGAGATCATGACCTGAACCAAAGGCAGAGGCTTAACGCACTGAGCCACCCAGGTGCCCCTCAAAATGCTGTTTGTTTCCTGTCTCTCCCCCTTTGTCCTTGGTTTTCATTCGTTAGAGTTTGAATGCTGACACCTACTCCCGTATATTTGCAAAAAGAATGAGTCCCTTGGCTTTCCTTATTACTCACGCACTGGTGGCAGGGGTCCTCACAGCTGTGCCAGATGCGGGACATTAAGACCCACCAGGTCTACAATTTCAGCCTAAATTTCCCAACCTTTTTCCCTCCAATTGGCACAAGTTAGTTTTTTAAAGCTCAAAACACTTCCGCTGAACTGGTGTGTTAATCCTAACTGTGAGAATAAACAAAAACAATGTGAAATGGAATAAATGGATGAAATATGGTGTTTGGATGGGAGGAAAGAAGCAGAATCAGAGCCTGCTTCTAGAAAGAGTGAGGACTCCACATATACACCTACATCTAGGACCCTTCAACTCTGGCTGACCTCATTTTGCTCGGTCCATTAACACCTCTTTCTACAGCTGAAGACTAGTCTAGTCTAGACCCAGTGGGCACCCTCACTGGAACTATCCACCACCACCCTAGGATCCCTTAACTTGCAAACTTCAGTGACCTGCTTTGCTAACCCTCAGGTCTGTATTCTTCAGTGGACATCTTTCTCCAGTGCTGGGGGCACTCAAAGCACACATTCCTCAAGTTGAGGCACCCGATGGCTCAGCAATACTTTAAATCACCTTTTGTTGACTCCATGGTATAACGATCTTGTCCTGCAGTTTATTGCAGCCACTCATATCCAAAGATAAACCTTGGACATTGTCCTTAATAACAACAGTACAGTCTCAGTTGCCATCATCCCACTTCTGACAGTCTCTACTTCCTAAATTTCCAGCCCATTTCTTCTACTACTCCCACCTTAATCATTTCTCAACCCCTTAAAGCACTCAATCCATTAACTTGAATACATTTTCTCTGTTAACCTCCTCACATCCTTGCGTCCCTCATTATCCCACTTAGATTCTGTAGCTCATTATAATCACTCTTGTGCACAATCTCAAGAGTATATTACACTCACTTGGAAAATGCCAGCCATGGTTCAGTCTCCACCTACTCCACACCTGCTTCAATGGGCTGAATGTGGGTGGAGAAAAACATGAAATCAAGATGCCTCATTCCACTTTAAATGTGTGACCACAAACCTCAGGTAGGCCCCTTGTCACATCGTGTTCCCATCCTCCCAAGGATACTGGACCATTTGCACTTCCCTTCTCAAACCTAGCCCAATTTTTTCTTTTACTTCACCCTTAGAAGATGACTTTGATTTTATTCCATTGAGAAAATAGATTAATTTGAAAAAGGATTTCCATACGCCTGCCTCTGAAACTCTATGCTGCCTCCTTGTTGAAGTGGTTCAAGTCTAAGGAAATCCCCTCTTCCTGACATCATGATCTCTCTACTACACATGGGATTCGCCTCTGCAGTTTTCCCTTCTGTTCTGCGTCATCTAGCTCTACAATTTTTTTGTTGAGATATAATTCACATACCATAAAACACACCTCTTAAAGTTCAATTGCTTTTAGTTTACAAAATTGAGCAAACATAACTGCCGTGTAATTCTAGAATATTTTCATCATCCCCAAAGAAACCCCTTACCTTTTACCCCACTCCTCTATCTCCCAGTCCCTAGAAACCACTAATCTACTTTCTGTCTATGGGTTTTTCTACTCTGGATACTTAATATAAATGAAATTATACAATGCATGACCTTTTGTGACTGGCTTCTTTCACTTACCATAGCGATTTCAAGGTTCATCCATGATTGTGGTATGAATCAGTACTTCATTCCTTTTTTGGCAGGGTAATATTCCACTGCATGGATATGTGTGTTTATCCGTTCATCAATCAATGGACAATTTGGTTGTTTCCACTTATAGGTATTATAAATAATGCTAACTGTGAATGTTCAGATATAAGTTTTGAGGCAGATATATGTTTTCAGTTATTTTGGGTATATACCCAGGAGTATGCTGGCCCTATTGGAGCTCTGTAACTTTTAGGAACTGCCAAAATGTTTTCAAATGAAGCTGCACAATTTTACACTCTCATCAGCAATGTGTGAGAGTTCCATTTTCTTCACATTCTTACCAACACCTACTGCCCATCTTTTTTATTATAACCACTCTAGTGGGTGTGAAGTGACATCTTATTGTGACTTTGATTTGAATTTTCCTAATGACTAATGATGTAGAGCACATTAGGAAACAATGCCCTCTTTCTGCTTCCCTTCTCTCTGCTTGCTTCACTGGATGCTGTAACAGCCTGTCCTGAGCTAATCTGCCGCCCAGAATATTTCTTATCTCCTCCCCGCCCGCCCAGCCCCAGCCCAAGGTCTCTGTCCTGTTTGCCATTCTTTCCATCATGCCATCTCTTTAAGGAATGCCGGGAAATGTTAGGTCGCATTCCAGGTAACATATTTGCATTTCCCCAGAATCCTTAGATGACGTACTATTTTACCCTAAAGTGATGGGAACATATAATGATGCTGCAGCCGATTGCTAAGGGAGTAGCTTGGGGACACACGGTGCTTTTCTCAATCTGAGATTTGAAAGCCTAGTCAATTTCATCTCAGGAAGTCACTTAAATATGTAAGCCATTTTCATGTTCATTTAAAGGAGATATATTAGGTAATCATTAATTGCAATCAAAGCATTCTCTAGCTGTTTTGTTGTTTTTAACTAAACATGAAGATAAGTTCTAAAAGTCGTTTAAGCCTCTCAAAGAAAAACACAATAAACTAGACGAAAGGGGGTCTCTTGCACATATTAATGTCCAAAATCTTCTGATTCCCTGCTACTAAGTACAAGTTGCATTTCAAACAGCCTCGGGTTACAAGGATGGTGACTAATGATTTATAAAGGAAGGTAATTAACTTCCTACATTCCCTAAAACCTTGCTTCCTGAGATCCTCTCTGATGTTCTCATAATGAAGACAGTAACCTCTGATTAGCATTGTTAGGAAATTGCCCACTTCTCTTCTATTTTCCGACCCCTCTCAGACTGGGGGTGTGGATCCAACAGGCTATGGAAATTTGGGAGCCAATCTGAAAAGGAAGTGTGGCGTGTCATTGTTTTGCTATTAACAGCGGTGCTGTTGGGGGCAAGTCACTTAAACTCGGTATGACCTAGGCTTCCTTATTTGTAAAATGAGAGGCAATACAAGATGGCTTGTGAGTTTCCTTCCACACCTTACGTTCAATGATCCAAGCTTTCCCATCCAAAGGCATATGAAATGTTGTAGGATGCTCCACAGCTCACGAGGGTCTAAATAACATTTAAAAGAAAAATCAAAAGCAAACAAACTTTCCAACCTGGACAACTTCTTTTTATGACTTGCTGGGACATTAAGAAAGGAGACTGATTTTCCTAATGCAACTGGCATAATGAACAAGCTCCTGTAAGGACCTATTTAGCTAGAGGCTTCCATCAAGGTTAAAACAATAACGTTGTTTAACTCTTAAACTATCCCTGCTCCCCTTCCCCCAGGGGACTTACTTAAAAACAAGTCCCGGAAACCAGCTCCAGGTAACAAAGCCCAGATACAAGGGTGGGTCAGGCCAGGTGGAGACATCCGATCAATGGGGGGTTGCATACTGTCTCCCTAGCTACCAAGGAGTATGGGCCCCTCCGTTTGGGAGCCTTTTGGGCACCAATTCTAACCAAGGTGTGATAGGCTAGGTCAAATGTCTATTATAGGGTAAATTGTAATTCAGTTGGTCATCTAGCATCACTGTGCAGCTTTCTGTGTGTTACAATCTCATTGGCCACCTGTGCATGGCCAGGCCTGACCGCATGGCCTTTGCCCTTAAAAGCTAGTCTGTGACAGAGAAGGGTCACCTTCTCTGTAAGAGGTGTAAGAGGCGCGGCCCTGGCCGTTCAGTTTGATTCTTGATGCTTGGCGTGAAATAAAGCTTTGCTTGACCTTTGCTTTGTATCAGTTTCGCTCCTTTAATCACGGACCCATTTTGGGGGCGCATAACAGATCCATGTGTGGATTGGAATTAAAACACAATCTAATTTTTATCCCCATCACACTTTTAAATGTTATTGCCTGGTGGTAATCTTTTGCCCGTGGCAATCTTTTTCCTGCAGACTCCTGACTTTCCCTTCATTTTAGAGAATAATGCAATATTTGCTTTAGGTAACACACTCTCAATTCAGAATATATGAAGTTCAGCAACTTATAATCACCAAAATGCCTTGGTACAACACTTCCTTCCCTTTGCTAACCTGGACCTGCTTCTCAGAACAGAGAACGTGGCGCTGGCCACTTCCTTACTGTAAGGACCTATTTTATATTTTTATATTTTAGCAAGAGGCTTTCATTGAGGTTAAACAAAAACCTTGTTGTTTAACCCTTAAACTGTCCCTGCTCCCCTTCCCCCAGGGGATTCATTCACTTAAAAACAAGTCCCGGAAACCAGCTCCAGGTAACAAAGCCCAGATACAAAGGTGGGTCAGGCCAGGTGGAGACATCCGATCAGTAGGGGGTTGCATACTGTCTCCCTAGCTACCAAGGAGTATGGGCCCCCGCCCTTTGGGAACCCTTTTGGCGCCAATCCTAGTCAAGGTATAATAGGCTGGTTCAAATGTCTACTAGGGTAAATTGTAATTCAGTTGGTCACCTAGCATCACTGTGGAGTTTCCTGTGTGTGTTACAATCTCATTGGTCACCTGTGCGTGGCCAGGCCCAACCGCATGGCCTTTGCCCTTAAAAGCTAGACTGTGAAACAGAGAAGGGTCGCCCTCTCTTGCAAGAGGTGCGGCCCCGAACGTTCGGTTAGATTCTTGATGCTTGGCGCGAAATAAAGCTTTGCTTGACCTTCGCTTTGTATCAGTCTCGCTCCTTTAATCACGGACCCGTTATTGGGGTATAACACCTACCACTTGTATTACTCTCAAGCAAGGTCCTGATGGGGAAAGCCTAGGAGAGTGTGTGTGAGGTGGTGGGGGGGCAGCGGAGGGACAGAGGGAAGGGACAGAAGGACAGAGAGAATCTTAAACAGGCTCCATGTCCAGAGCAAAGCCTGACCAGGGGCTTGATCTCAGGGTCCTGGGATCATGACCTGAGCCTAAATCAAGAATTAAATGTTTAACTGACTGTGCCACCCAGGCCCCCCAAGAAAGATGGCAATTCTCTCCAGGCTGGGGAAGTTTTAGGGGCCAGGCCCCACATTTGGTGAAAGTTGTTTTCTGTTTCTCCTATAAAGCACTTTGGAGGAGCTTTTTATCTTGATGAAGTCCCCCAAAGTTCATTTTCACTTTTGTTTCCTTTGTCTTTGGAGACATGTCTTGAAAGAAGTGCCAAACTGTGGAAAGAACCAAGATGCCCTTCAACGGATGAATGGATAAAGAAGATGTGGTCCATATATACAATGGAATATTATGCCTCCATCAGAAAGGATGAATACCCAACTTTTGTATCAACATGGATGGGACTAGAGGAGATTATGCTGAATGAAATAAGTCAAGCAGGGAAAGTCAACTATCATATGGTTTCACTTACTTGTGGAGCATAAGGAATAGCATGAAGGACATTAGGAGAAAGAATGGAAAAGTGAACTGGGAGAAATCGGAGGGGGAGATGAACCATGAGAGACTGTGGACTCTGAGAAACAAACTGAGGGTTTTAGAGGGGAGGGGGGTGGGGGGATGAGTGAGCCTGGTGGTGGGTATTATGGAGGGCACGTATTGCATGGAGCACTGGGTGTGGTACATAAACAATGAATCTTGGAACACTGAAAAAATAAAATACTTTGGAGGACCCTTCGGAGGTTTCCTGTTGAGAACCCTTTCTCTTGCAGTTTCCTTGACTCAGGCAGAAATGAATGTAATCTGAGCTGTTCAGTGAGACTCCTCTGTCAGACTTTAGTCGCTGGAGTTAGGCTCCCCACTCCCACAGCCCCTCCAACTCTGCTCTGTTGTGTTCTTACCCCTCAGCTGGTCCTGTGGGACAGGACTCTCAACAATCCCATTCCAGCTTAAAGTCCACACCTTCTCTCTCTCACTGTGGGGAGACTCATATATTCCTCACTCCTCAAAACCCTGGAAGACCTGCCTCATCTCAACAAAGCAGCTATTTGGGGCAAGATTTCTGGGGCAGGCTCAGACTCTATCCCACTCTTGGCTTCACTTTCTCAGCTGTAAAGAAGGCACTAGTTCTCTGTGTCTCCTAGTGTCAGGGGACAGATTCTCAGCACTTTCTGAGTGGACACCTTGGAGGCAACCTACCCCAAGGTGACCATCCTGCAGGCCTCTGATGGCCCAACTCCGCCCTCTGACAGCCCTACATGCTCCCTGAAGAGGATTATGAAGGAGAGCAACACAACACGTCTCTCCGAAAAAAAAGAAAAGAAGCAAAAACAAACAAACAAAAAACCCATTTCATCAAACTCTTCCCCAAAGCTTTTTTTCTAATGCTTTATATCCCTTTGATTTCATTGAACTATTCAAAATTTGAGAGTTTTTTAAATTAACTTTATAAATTCTGTGTTTGAGAGTGATGGGCAGGTTTATAACTCTGTTGTGATAATGTGATATTTATTGGATTGATGCTTCTGTAATTAAAACCAATTCCAGAAAGAGTCGCATTCTAACATCTTGTGACAGTCCCGTTAACCCCGGGGGTGACATGCTATTACAAAACAGCAAATTTGGACAGATAATGAAATGAGGGAAAATATTTTAATTGCTCTGACATAAACATATATTTTTATGGTTTTATTTATGAGTCTAGAAAGCCATCCTTCTTCTTTTATAGCTGTGATCTCATTGTACATATACTTCTGTAATCTATTTTCTTTTTTCAAAACGTATTCCTCACAAAGATTTTGTTAAGTCATGTTCGGGATCTCAGCGTGTGCAATATTACTCCGTATGTTGACGTGCCATTCATTCATCAGACTCCCTGAATGATGCTGGTGAAGGTGCCCGGGCTTGCTGAAGTTAGGAGAACCAGTCAACACTCTGCTTAGGGGAGTGCAAATTATTACAAGGCAGCACTGTATTTGTGACGAGACAGTAACCCACATGAAGTGGGAGTAGAGAATGAAACATATCTATGTGTTTTTTAAAGGAAATTAGGAAGAAACCACAAAGGAAGTGTTAATGTGAGATCCTTGCAGAGGGTGTGTGGGAGTCCGCTAGGCAGACAAGCAGGGGGAGGGCATCCCGGTGGGTGGAACAGCCGAGCAAAGGCCTGGGGTTTATTTTGGTCTTGTGAAAGGTGTGACTGCTTGCTTCTTTTCTTTTCTTTCTTTCTTTCTTTTTTTTTTTTTCTTCCATAACTGTTATTGACTTGTTGTAAAATTACTCAGTGAGTAATCCATTCTCCTCAGGTGTACTGAAAAGCAAGCTTTATCATTAAGTTTACTGTGTCGTTTTGTCTCCCTATAGTGTCTCCATGCAATTTTGAGGGTGGGACATCTTCTGGGAGGGTCAGTCCCACACTCCTGAAAGCAGTGGTTTTTTTCAATGGTTTCCAATACCTAATAAGCTAGTCTCCTCTCAAAGCTCCCTGGTCAAGCAATTCTTCTCTACATTGTTATAATTCTAATATTTCCTTAAGGAACCTAACTCTCTTTCAATATTTTAAGATGTCAAAACTGTTTTTGATATTTAAAACACTCCAAGGCAAAATCACTTCAGATCTTAAGCTGAATTAATCACCAGTTTCATTACATTCTGTCTGCCTTTGCTTTAGATAAAAGTCTTACACAAAAGGCGTGAAGCTTACTTGTATACATTGTTGGAAACTGTTTTGTTGCCTTCCCGCTCGTGTTCTGTTTAGATTCTTCACACGAGCCTCCCTATGTGTACCTTCACAGCCCCCTGGATGCTTTCAAAATAGCTCCTTTTTCCTTAAAAGCACGGGGTTTAGTCTGAATCTGCGTAATTTAATGTGTGGAGCGAAATCACCAGATAATTGCCTACTTCTCTGCTTTACATACAGAGGCGCTCTGCAGGGGCATCTGAAGACCATTAGACCTCTTACTTTAGGCACTGTATTAGGTTTGCACAAATTCATTTCCACAGACTTCCTTCTCTCCTTGCTCCTAAAGCTTAGGAAAAAAATACATGCAAAAAAAACACGTTCCTAGTAGAGGACCCATTCGGGGCCAAAGGTTACCTTCAGATGTGTCCCCAAAGTCCCTGGTCAAAAAGCGGGGTGGGTGTCTCATCACCGAGTTGCATGGGGACCGCAGGCTTTAGCAGAGTGAGGGTGGGGATGGGGAGCGTTCCCCGAGGGGTTGACACAGACAGCCTGGAGTCTTTCCCTGATTTTGGAGCGAAGACAGGATACATTTTCCAAAGGTATATGCTGTGCAATTTGTGGGTCCAAGCAATATTACCAAAATGACAGAAAGACTTTGGAACTTCAACATTGCTGCTCTGGAGTAATTCTAGAAATAGTAGCCTTCACAGAGGCATAGCGTTCCTGAGAGACTCACATGGGGTGCCATCCTTCAGCGGCCTTTGATGCAATCGTGGATATGACAAGATGGGGGAAAGAACAGGAAGAGAGGTCACCTGGTAGCAGAGAGTACCCCCAAAACACTTAGGTGAGACCAATCTAGGAACTCTGTAGTTTAATTGGATGGGACCTAGAGAGGGCTCATGACCTGGGAATCCTTGTGGGTTAATAATCAGGACAAAAGGAGCTATTTAAGCTCCTATTAAAGCTATTATTAAGGGAGTTAATTATATCCATTTATACACAGAAGTCAATGGGTTCTGGCAGAAGATGAGTTACATGTAAACACTATTTGAATAGCTTACAGTTAATAAATGTTAACTGGATGATGCTGGACCTTTCATCAAGTTCTATAATTCTAAAGATTTTTGAATTGTCCTAATATGAAAAACAAGCAAACAGATAACGCTTGAATATCTTGAGACAGTCACCATCACATAGGAGGAGACTCATTGACTTGGAGACGGAGGGCATTATTTCTAATATAAGTTCTCTCACTAATTTGAGACACTCATTCCACCTTTCCGGCCTCATATCCTTTACTCGTAAAATGAAGGAGTTAGGAATGTGCAATAAAATTAAAGAAACTCAATGTCAGTCTCTTGCATGACCATAAAGGGAAAATTCTTTAACAAAAGGCTAGCAAATGGAATCTGCCAATATATTGAAGAATAATGCACTTTGATGATGGAGGGTGCTAAGGTCTGAATGTTTGTGTCTCCCTAAAATTCATATTTTGAAATATTAACCCCCAAAGATGATAATGTTAGAAGATGGGACTTCAGGAGCTGCCTTGGTCTTGAGTGTAGAACCTCCATGAATGGGATTAATGCCCTTACAAGAGAGACCCCACAGATCTCCCTAACTCCTTCCACCATACAAGGCCACAGTGAGAATGCACCATCTATGAACCAGAAAGCAGGTCCTGATTAGACACTGAGTTTGCCACTGCCTTGACCTTGAACTTTCCAGCCTCTAGAACTGTGAGAAATAGATTTCTATAATGTATAAGCTACCCAGTCCCCAGTATTTTGTTACAGTAGCCTGAATAGATGATGACAGAAGGTTTCCTTCAGATATGGAAGAGGGTCCAAGCTTGGGAATTCTGTGAATTAATGGAATTTATTATATAAATATTTTAAAGGGAAAAACCATAGGATCATTTTTAGAAATTCCCAATTATATTTGACACTATTTAGCATCCATTCTGATAAACAAAACAGAAAAAAACCCTGTGTATTGTAGATCCCTCCTTATCTTAATAAAGAGTAGAAACCAACAACAAATATCAGTGAAAATCTTGAGACATTCTTATTGTAGACAGGACCAAGAGCAAGACCAAGATGTCCACCGATGTAGCTAGTCTGCAAAGATACCACCCAATGAACACATCTCCTGGTATTCACGCCCTTGAGAAGTCACTCCCTCACTGACTCTGACCAGCTGGTGACTTGCTTGATAAATAGAACACAGCAGAAGCAGTGTGGTGCCACTTAGAGGGTTATGCCTTAAAAAGACCTACAGTGCACACTTCTGCTTGGAAGCCATCCGCCATGTAAGACATCTGGACTACCCTTCTGGAAAGAGAGGCCCAATGGAGAGGCCGTGAAGAATGAGATGCCACCTGGGGAGAGGCACACGGAAGGGCACCAGGCCTGGGAGTGATGAAGGCCAGAATATGAGGCAATACCTGCCATTGTGAACTTCACATTTTAGTGATTGAAGAAAGCTAATCAGCTTCTGTAATTAAATCATCATGACACAGGTGCAAGACTGGATAATATAAGTGGAACTTGATAAAGAACCTAGACAAAAACCCAGGTATCTAAGGGAATCTGAGGCATAGATACACACACATGCATGAAATGTGTGCATGTATATGTAAATAGAAATCAAGCTGGTGCAGAAAAGATGAATCATGTATGTAACACATGTTGTTGGTTGAACCATTGGCATTCAGAAGGACGAAGAAAAAAAAAACAGACTTAGATTATGCCCATCGTAAATAAAATAAATCCCAGATAGATTAAATATTTAAGTGTTTTAAAATGGAACTCTGAACATGCTACAGGAAAACATAGGAAGAATTTTTTTATAGTCTTGGCCAGGGATAACTATTATAAGCAAATAAAAAGCTCAGAAACCATAAATGAAATGATATGATGAAATTAACTGAATAGAAATAAAAATGAAAACTTTGGCATGGCAAAATTATACTCTAAACTAAATTAAATGACAAACCAAGGAGAATGTTTGCAACCTGATTGACAGATAGATGGATAATATCCTTATAGTATAATGTTCTCATAAGTCATTACGAAAATGAAGAGTACTCCATAAAAAGTGAGAAAAGGCTATGGATAAGCATTTCACAGAGGATGAATAAAAATACCCAGTAAATCATTACCAACTAAAAACAAATAAAAATGAGATTTTATTTATGTGTATATTTATTTATGCATGCATGCATGCTAATGTTAGCAAACAACTTAAAGAATGAGAGCATTTAAATAAGAAATGGTCACTCTCTAGGGTGCCTGGGTGGCTCAGTCCCTTAAGCCTCTGACTCTTGATTTCAGCTCAGGTCATGATCTCAGGATCATATGAATCAGCGTTGCATCAGGCTCTGCGGTCCCCGAGTCTGCTTGAGGTTCTCACTCTCCCTCTACCTCTCTGTAGGTAGGTTCTCACTCTACCTCTACCTCCCCACCCACACACAAAAACTCTCTCAAAATAAATAAATTACAAAAAAAAAAAATACTGGTCGGTCTCCAATTGTTCTCTGGGGTTCAAGATCTCTTTCTTAAAAATACATTTTGTTGGGCGCCTGGGTGGCTCAGTGGGTTAGGCTGCTGCCTTCAGCTCAGGTCATGATCTCAGGGTCCTGGGATCGGGTCCCGCATTGGGCTTTCTGCTCAACAGGGATCCTGCTTCTCTCTCTCTCTCTGCCTGCCTCTGCCTACCTATGATCTCTCTCTGTCAAATAAATAAATAAAATTTAAAAAAAAAATACATTTTGTTGGGGCACCTGGGTGGCTCAGTGGGTTAAAGCCTCTGCCTTCAGCTCGGGTCATGATCCCAGGGTCCTGGGATCGAGCCCCGCATCGGGCTCTCTGCTCAGCGGGGAGCCTGCTTCCTCCTCTCTCTCTGCCTGCCTCTCTGCCTACTTGTGATCTCTGTCTGTCAAAGAAATAAGTAAAATCTTAAAAAAAAAAACTGTTGAAGAATAATAGATGTGAAAACTATTCAAAACCTAATGTAACCTAAATGTAACCTAAAAACCTAAGCATAACTCTTCATAAATTACCATGAAGTAAACACCTGTGTAATCAGCATCAGGTCAAGAAATAAAACCTTGCCGACATCTCAAAAAACCCACTTATTGGCCGCCCCAATTACTACCCCTGCTTTCCTTTTCCAAGGTAACTAGGATTCTGATTTATTTTTTCTTCTTTTTTCTCTTTCTTTCTTTCTTTCGAGAGAAGAAGCGTGTGAGAGTGGGTGTGAGGGGCAGAGGGAGAGGGAAAGAACCCTAAGCAGATTCTGTGCTGGGTGTGGATCCTGATGTGGCATGATCCTATGACCCTAAGACCATGACACCAGCCGAAATAAACAGTTGGTTGCTGAACCAACTGAGCCACCCAGGTGCCCCTGGCATTTGGATTTCTAATATTCAAGTTGGTTTCACTCATCTTTGGAATCCTTCTCTTATGTCTACCTTGCTTTGCTCAACACCGTATTTGTGAGATTTTGTTATTACATGTAAATAATTCTATTTATGAAACATTTAACAAAATTTCACTGTACGTTATACACAATTTATCACCCTATCCTTGACATTCAAGGTGTTTCTTGTTTTTGGCCACTATGTATACAAATTACCAACATTTTCTTTTATACTTCATGTCTTTTATGTCCTATTTAAGAAGGCTTCTCATGCCACAGTCTTGGAAATAGTCTTGCATATGATCTTTCAGAATTGAGCCATCCATGACAGTCGCAACTAACAGCATGTGACCAATGAAGTTTAATTGAAATTTTTCAAAAAATGAAAAGTTGAATTCCTTGTTCATCCTAGCTACATTTTTAAGGGCTCAACTGACACATATATAGAATATTTTGATCATCGTAGAGAGTTCTGTTGGTCAATTATGTTCTAGAAGGCCATTTTGTTTTGCTTTTTTGGCTCTAGAATATTATGCCACATAAAGCAATGACTAACTATGACATTTTAGACAAAAGCAAAAAACAAAACAAAAATAAATGAATCTTTATTAAAAATTATCAAATTTTATTTTATTACTGGAGTAATAAAAATAAAACCTCAAAAATGGTGAACTTGTGGTAAAGGCCCTGAGGGTGAGAATTAAAATACATTTGATTGTAGACCTAGGCAAAGTTATTGTGAGAATTAGTGATGTAACAGCAATAAGAATGTGGGTGGGAAGGTGGTGGGAGGAAATGTGAGAATGTTAATTTTTTCATCTTTTGCAGGAATGCAATCAGTGTTCTCTAAAATGAACACAAGTAGAAAAATGTGGTTTTTTGAGATTTTACCATTTTTTAAATAGTGGATTCCCTTAGCTTTAGCAAGAATATTTTAGGAAATAAATATTTCTGTTGTGAAGAAATACTCATATACAGTTTACTAATTGTTTTAGTTTTGCTCATCCCTTTGTCTTCTATTAAATTCAGGTAAAATTAAATTTAATAATTGAGTAAGTGAGGATGAGCTCTGTAAATGAATTATGACACAGCCCTGTTTTCCTTGCCTTGACCCTTGCTTCCTTTCCTTCTTTTTCCCTTCTGCTATTTTTCTGTTTTCCTTTCCCTCCCTCAAAACCTGACAAACCACAAAACTTACAAAAATAGCTCTTGAAAGAATTGTTATGACAGTTGTTCGAATGGGATTATATCAGTGATCCTGAGCAAGCATGAGAAACTAGAACATTCTTTACCTCTTGCAAGCACAATTTTTGCAGCAGTTAGAGATTAAAAAAGAAAAAAGAAAGAAGGAAAGAAAAAAAAAAAAAAAGAAGCAATCCAGGCTAGGCCATGGAGACACATATCCTTCCCTTTTCTTTCTCCTGTAAAACTCCAATCATCATTTGACCTGGGGAGTAACCTGATTTTCAGTTTCTCCCTGGTGTGCATCAACTAATAAAGACTCTGGTTTTTATTTGAATCACTTAAACTATTTTTTCCTTGACATTCTATTTTTTTCAAAAAAATTAATGTATGACTCCATTTGCATATATATGCAGAGAGAGAGAGCAAAAGATGGTTACTGACAGTTTTTTTCTAAGCAGTTAAATTTGGGGTTTAATTGGCATTTTTCTACATCTTAGAATTCATCATAATGATCATAAATTATTGAAAGAAAGCATATTTAAAAGTAAGAGGATTTAAATCTTTATGTTCTGATGTTGTACAAAACCCATAGTACATTGTTAGTAAAAAGCAGTATTATTATATATGTATATGATTTGTAGAGTAGGATTCTATTTTAAGGAAACAAAGCTCAAACACCAAACTACACTATTAGAAAGTATCTGAATTGCATAGGCACACAGAAAGTCTAGAAATAGTATATCAACTACTAAGAGTAAATTGAAGGTCTAAGTGATCATCAAAAGCAAATAATAAGAGAAAGCGGTATAATATTCTGTGTTTTTGAAGGAAAAGGAAACAAAATGTAGTCATTTTTATATTTGAATTAGAAATATTAGATTGTAGGGCTGTTGCAGTTACCCTGCCAAAAGGGCCATTCATACAGACTACATGTAGCAAAAAGCCCTGTCCATGAAAACTAGAAAGAAATGCCCTCTTCAGTTCTGACCGCTAAAGTAGCCAAGAAGCAGGCGCCATCTTGTCCCCATTATACATATGTAACAGTCTGGGCCCAGATCTGGTGTTTAATATTATCTGTCATGAAAAAGAAATAAAAACCCTTGGAGAGTGGCCAATGCCATGTCTTGGAGCTTGAGAAAAAGTTGGGAGTAGAACATCTTGTTTTGGCCAGAACATAAATAAGCTATCAGAAAATCCCCAAGTGTTGCTTAGAGGGCACAGAGTTGCCAATGTGTGGCAACTTCATCATCAAAAGTCTGAAAGCAGGTTCCATTTAGTAAAACATATTAAAAGATAGCTGTAAAAGAAAAGTGATGACTAAAACAGTAGACGCTTATTTTTGTTCATTGTAATGGATATGGGGTAGTTGATATAGGTGGGCAAGTGTGGCTTCTATTTAATATATATTAAATTTTTATCTATGTAGTCAGGAATGGGTACATTTTGGGAATTGTGAGCAAATAAGATATTTCTGGGAGAAAAAGGATTTTATTAAGGATAGGAAGGACCAAGGGAACTTGGAGCTCAGGTTGAAAGAGACTTCCAGAGAATGCATCAAGATGGTGAACCCAAGGGGAGAGAAGTCTGCACACAGGTTCTCATCTCTTGGATCACAAAATCATGGATAAGGCTTTTAATCATAATAAGATTTGAATAAAGTATACTCAAAGTTCCAAAAGTGCTAACAGAAGAGAACGTGTAAAAGCTGGTGAAATCCAAATAAGGCTTGTACCTAATGGTATCCTATCGATGCCAATGTCTTGGGTTTGACATGTGTTTGTTATGACCTGTATTTGACACGGACGTGGTTATGTAAGATATTATCACTGGAAGAAGCTGAGTGAAGGGTACATGAAAATTCTTCATACTCTTTTTGATATTTTGTATGAACCTTGAACTATTCAAAAATAAAATTGTTCTAAAGAAAATATACAGCCATCAATTATCAAAAAGGCATAAGCTGTCTTAGTGGTGCAGACAGGTAAGTTTGCCGAGCCTGTCTCAGCCTGTTATTGTCCCTTTGCCTCAGCTGGATACTCTGCCTGTGAACTCAGGTATCAGCATGACCTATGAAGTAGATCTTGTGGAGTCTGCTGGGCCCAGCTTATTTTTTTTTTTTAATTTTTTTTTTTAAAGATTTTATTTATTTATTTGACAGACAGAGATCACAAGTAGGCAGAGAGGCAGGCAGAGAGAGAGGAGGAAGCAGGCTCCCCGCTAAGCAGAGAGCCCGACGCGGGGCTCGATCCCAGAACCCTGGGACCATGACCTGAGCCGAAGGCAGAGGCTTTAACCCACTGAGCCACCCAGGTTCCCCGCTGGGCCCAGCTTATTATTTGTTATTGCTATTAATGCTCTTGTAGGATTTAATGTAATAGGAAACAGACACTAGCATAAATGCTACAGAAACAATCATATAGAGTAAACCTTCCCTCTGGATCATGCCTACTTGGAAATTAATCTTCAGGCAACCCCTAGATCATTCCTCCCCACTAAAAAGCTTTTGGACTATTAAAGTTGCACTCTCCCATTTAAAACTACCCAACTGCTTTCTCCTGGCACTGGGAAAAGACAGTGTCTGTGGGACTTATAAAATCTGCCTATGGCTGACATTTCTGTATCATCTCGTACACTCTTCTTCAGAGCTCCTGAGCTACACCAGCCCTTTGGCTGTTCTAGAACTTACCCAGTACATACCAAGCACGCTGCTGCTCGTAGGCCTTGCATTTGCTGTTTCCTTTGCCACGTAGTCACACTTGGTCTGAAAAGACCTCACTTGTCACTCTACATGGAGTGTACTCTAACTCACTGTTATTGTATCTCTTTGTAGAACTTGCAATGAACTGAAATTATTTTCTATATCTATTTATTTTTTCCTGCCTGTTTTGATCTACAGAGCCTAGTACCTAATTGGTGCTCAATAAATATTTTTGGAATGAATGAATGAACAAATGAATGAAAGCTCCTACTAGTGGTGCTTAATCTGGGAAGTATGATAGAGGTGATAGGACTTACTTTCATTCTACTTCTCGCACATTAGGGCAATTTGACATGTTTTTTTTTCAATTTGACATTCTTGTATCAAGTGCATGCTAATTTTGCAACAAAGTTTAAAAAATGTTTAACTACATACTCAACTTTTTCCTTGGAATGGAGGATTACAGAGGTCTTTTCAGCTTTAGCATTCTATGATCTTAGATTTTCCAAATTATTCTCTTAAGTATAAAAACAGATGCAGAGGTGTGCCTGGGTGGCTCAGTTGGTTAAGCGTCTGATTTCAGCTCAGGTCATGATCCCAGGGTCCTGGGATCGAACCCCGCTTTGGGGTCCCTGCTCAGGGGAGAGCCTGCTTCTCCTCTCCCTCTGGTATTCCTCCTGCTTATGCTCTCTCTGTCTCTCTCTCTCTGTCAAATAAATAAATAAAATCTTAAAAAACAAAACAAAACAGGTGTAGAGCACAGCTTAGTTCTAAATGATAAGACATCAAGATAGACTCAGTGGGTTCCATTTTCCTTTTTCTCTAAAGATTTTATTTATATGAAAGTGAGAGAGAGCACGAGTGGGGTGAGGGGCAGAGGGAGAAACAGATTCCCTACTGAGCAGGGAACCCAGTGTGGGGCTTGATACCGGGATTCCAGGATCATGACCTGAACCAAAGGCAGACACTTAACTGACTGAGCCACCCAGGCTCCCCACTGGATTCTACTTTTCAATTGACAACCAATGTAAATGCACGAATCAGTGCTAATATCTAGAAGCTTGTCCAGGCATCCCTTAATATGCAGATTAATATGTGCACCTGTGTTCTCACTCTTAATTCCTACAAAGAACAGGTCAAGAATATCAGTTCTTTCTGGACACCAGTCATGTGTAAGAGAAAACAGAGGTGATATGATTTTGGAGGGTGGAAGTGTGTATTGAAGGAATGTGATAACCGTATGCAGATTGATTTCTCCTTTCTTCCTCTGTTCTCAGCACACGAGGATCCAAAATGTATGTTCCTGTATCTTGGCCCCCACCTTGAGAGCAATTGCTGTTAAGTTTAGATGATTTGATTTATCTACCTAGAGGTAGGCAGGTAAGAGTTCAAATAGAGTGATCATTAAATTTTTGGTAGTCCCTTTCCTTTTCCCCAAACTATTTTGACCTCATGCAAAAATACAGAAGATACACCAAGACAAGTTAAAAGCAGAAGACAAAGAAAAGGACCAGAGGGGCATAGATACAAATGGAACCAGAAATGAGGGTGAAATAAAACTGTGTCACTCAAAGACATACACTCTTGCAGATGGGGTACAAACATTGGCTGTACCCTTTCTCACATCCAGTGTGGAAGGGGAATCTGGATTGATGATACCTTTTGCAACATTCCTGACATAAGTGAAATCAATTGCTTGTCAATCTCAGCTATGCCCCATCATGAAGCTAAAGGGATTTCTGAAAATTTCTGTAAAGAAGCTGTTATTCTTAATCTCCTTTTTGCTGTGATGTTTAATCTTATTTCTTTTGATATAGGACAATGGCATAACTCCAAGAAGCAATTAGGTTAAGACAGTTCTGTGGCAATGGGAGTGATGGTGGGTGGGAAGTGGGAGTGGAGGTTGTGAATGACACTTTTAAGACCTTTAACTTTATGCACCTTTAACATAATTGCATACATTTCCTTTCTCCAGATGGGAATTGGCAGGCGTACTTTTTTTTTTTTCCCCTTTTCTGTACCAAATTATTATGTGCCCCTAGGACTAAGGGAAATAGAGCTGGGGAGCTTGATAGTTAAAAGCCAGTAAGAATCATTATTTCTGCCTCACTGGTCAGGCATATTTTGGGCAAATGAGTCAGCACAGTGTGAGAGGGATGTTTGGGCTAGACTTTATCAGCAGTTACATACATTTTTCAGAGTGACAAAAGCTGTCCAGGCTGGTTATTTAGGGCTCTGGGGAGGAGCAGGACCAAGGAGGTGAGGAAGCAGAATGTATTTTGTGACTGGGAAAGCTCGGATTGGGCAACTCCTCTGTTCCAGCTCTCTCTGAAATGCCCTCTTTCTGGGGTTTATACTATCACTGTTTTCAGTATAAAGGGCTCAAATTGGCCAGAACCCCTGGGTTCGCAAGTCTGGAACATCTGACAAGAGCCCAGCTGGTCAACCCAGTCTTCTATATGGTATCAGTTGCTCAGGGCATTTGCTGGTTGGGGGTAGACTATCTTTGTGATTTGCCTTGATCCCTCAGACGTCAACTAAGAACATTCTATGTGCTTGATATGTATGTGGTGCTTAAGGAGATGGGGAAGATCCAAATGGGTTTGCTGTCCTCAGGAAGCTCATGATACAGTGGCAAAGACAGGCATGAGGGCAATGCTTGGAGTACAGAGCAGAATGTGATCTCAGCAGAAGTGCTGGGATTCTGGAGCCTAGAAGAGAAGGGAGTGGATGTTTAGGAAAGGCTCCTGTGTGTCTCTTTTTTTGAGGGGTCTAACATTTAGCAGACACACAATTTAGCAGACATTCAGAATTCACCAAGTGGATGAATTTATAGGAGAGGTGGAGCTGTTAGCTGGAAGAGACATTCAAGAGGAGAAACTGCACGAAGGCATGGAAAGTGTGGTAAGAGAGTTGGCTGCATGGGGATAAAGAATAGCCTGGAACATTGACAAAACTCAGAAGAATTTGTTAATCTTTAAAGAAATGTTCACCTGTGCTTTAATATTCTAAAAAATTTGGTTTTGGAGCACAAATAAACCCTCAGAAATGTAGTTTCTCAAGTGTTGATGACAGTTGGGTGTGATATCACTAGGGGCTGATGGTACCAGATGAGCACATAGAAACCCTCGGAAATGTAGTCCCCAGAGTTCAATGTCTTGGCAGAGCAGGCAGAGAAAGACAGAGAATGAACCCAGAGCCAGCCCAGCCCACAGGAGAAAGACAAAACCTCAACTTCCTCACCGAATCTTGGGTGGTCTCATCTCACTGGCCTCATGACACCTTTGATTATCATGGCATCGCGGGAGTGGTTTTAATGGCTGTTTCTCCATAGAGCTTAAAGGAGAAAACTCCCCACATTTCAATAGGCAAGGCTTTCCATCATGCAGAACTGTCTGCAGCCTCTGGTTCACTCAGTCTCCTGCGTCCGAGGTGCTCATTCATGTCTCATAAGCCGTTAGGGCCCTCATCATTTTCTCAAGTGTTGATGACACGGGTGGGTATGATATCACTACGGGGTGATGGTACCACCTATGACAGGGTGATGGCACGGAGGTCTCCCAAGACAGGTGGCTCTTGTGAACGTGCTGCCCATCTACTTGTCTCCTTCAACCCAAACCAGCATTTAGCCACCCAGATGCCGAAATCGCATACATC
Organism: Martes martes; assembly: GCF_963455335.1. Taxonomy (NCBI): domain Eukaryota; kingdom Metazoa; phylum Chordata; class Mammalia; order Carnivora; family Mustelidae; genus Martes; species Martes martes. The sequence continues at coordinate 65,791,228 of NC_137899.1, forward strand.
TTATCAAGCTGCAAGGGGATAAAGAGTTATCTATCTCTAATGATAAGGCAGGCTGTAAATAAACCTCCAAGTAGGATATTCAGATGTGTGCTCCCAAGGTCAGCACAATATGCCAGATGTGGGGAAAGGCATTTTACACGAAACAATGTTTTTCTAGGAGAACAAAGGGAGTGGAGGAGGGCTGTCAAGGCTTTGAGAAAGTGTTAGTCATCTCAGAAACCTCCAGCTAGGATACAAAGAGAGAGAGTCAGATATTTGAAATACTCTCACCCTCACAGAAGTTCATTCTGGCTTGGTTTGAATATTCATATATTAAGGGTAAATTCTCAACCACAAACTCTCTTGTATAAGAAATGTGACGCTATTGCCTTCACAATAAACAAAATCTGACTTTGTACTTCTAAAATGCTGGGCTAAAAGGACATAAAATGTCAACCCAATAACTATGCATTTTCTCCACCTCCACGAACCCACATTCTGGGCATTAATTCTCCTCAGGCACCGCGGCAACCCCCCTTCCCCATCTGGCTGCCAGGAATGAACCGCAGGCTCCAGGATTTGGGGAAACCACCACTTGCATTCTCTTCCACATGCTGGGAATCGTCCAAAGGCATTCGCTCTCTCCCCTTCTCTGTAACATAACCTCAGTGTATTTAGCTTTTCTTAAACACTGGGAAGAGAGGTTGCTCTCCAGAAACTTAGACTTTGAGTACCACTAAGTGGGCCAGAGATGAGTGAAAATAAAAATAGTAAACAAGATAAAACACCTCTCATCCTTTTCCAAATCTTCAAGACAGAAAGAACCATTCCAAATTAATATGTATCAAAGTTATCTGGCTATAGTGAGCGAGTGCTGAAAGGGAGCTGCTCTCTCCAGCTCTGAGGGGCTTGGGACTGGAAGGGGTTGTGCTAAGTCTGGGGTGACAGAGAGAACTCATACCTCCTGTCAGTGAGTTTACTATTTAAGTGCAGTGACCGTGCCCAGAACTACAACATCTGGGATAAATGTTCAGAGGGAGGAAGGTACAGGAGAGAGGGGTGCTCTCTGAAGCCAGCCATCAGAGGAGCAGCGGAGCTGGAGGACATGATATGGGGACTGTAGATGATGCTCAGGGCCAATATGATTGACGCGGCAGGCATGGGAAGGCAGAACTGTTCAGAGCAGAAAGGACAGCCTAGGTAAAGTTATCGAACAGAAGCCCAGTGTGTTATGGAATTAAAGGTGTCCCTCACCATCATAGGATGGGGCTACTCTTGGAACGGAGTGGGGGGTGGTGTGATTTTGGGAGAGGTAATTCACTTTGGCTGAGGAAATGCCTGGGGAAGGACTCCGTGGTGGGCCCTTAGCAGGCACCAGTGATGAAAGCCAGGGAAGTGCGGCCTGCGGGACGGAGACAACAGTGCTCCGGGCAGTCCTGCCAGTCCAGCCCTGCTGTGTGGTGTCCAGTGGGGCAGGAGGAGACAGAGGACTGGTTAGGGTGCGTGAGGCTATGCTGCAGGAACAGACACTCTTACATCTCGGGAAATAGCGACGCTCTCGTGCATGACACGCTCCTTTGAGTCTTGTACAGTTACTCATGATATCTTAGGGATTCTGGCTACTCAGTCTCTCCAGAGCTGCAGTAGAAGGAAAAGAGGGAGAAAAGAGGACCATGCGAGGGGCTTCATGGCCTTGTCTGCAAGGCGGGTACCGTTCCTTCCTCCTACATCCCACTGGTGAGACCCAGTCATGTGGGCACAACTGAACCACAGGGGAGACTGGGAAATACATTCTCTTCTATGTGCCCTGGAAGAGGGGATGGGGCCAGGAGCAGCTAGCCAGTCTCCAGTCCAGGCATTCTTGCCTGGTGTTCAGTGGGGAGGAGTACTTGCTAACACCAAGTACTGCCCAGAATGATTTGGGATTTCTCCTTTGTTTATAAAAATGAATATCTGAAAATCTTTCAGGTTTGTGTTTTCTTCAGCAACACAAAGAACTGCTCTAAAGTTATACAAGTTATCCTAAAAATTGAAAAAGCTCATCAAGTATATAGTGCACATTATTTATTGAAATAAGCAGAGCAAAAATTTTTAAGCTATGACCAGGGCCTCCTTCCTGGCTGGTATTTAAATATTTTTATACAGAACGTCTGTCAGCCTAGGAGCGCAGAGAGGTAGGACAGATGCGAGGAAGGGGTCTCACGGGTGGTGGAAGTTCAGGCACAGACTGGAGCCTTTCCAAGGGCTTTGAACATTGCTGCAAGGGCGCTGCAATGTCTGAAGTTTCAAGCAGGAAGATATAACCTGGCCCCTCCCATCTGGAATATGGTCAGCCACGGAAGTAGGCACACGTGGTGATTATCCGGTTAGTCACGTGACCATTTGCCAGACATTTATTTTACTTTAAATCAAGATATCAGGGATGTCACTGTTTATAACAATTCAACGTTATCCACAGGAAAATTCCTTTTGTGTAACCCTCTTAACCTGAGTACTTCTAGAATTAAATATGATCACATGAAGCCAACTCTTTTCAAGAGAGAATTTCAAGAGCTTCCTAGCCTGGAGTTCTTAGCATGCGATCTTCTCCCTTCATTAGTGAAGAGTGGTGGATGTTTCACCCACGTCTGGACAGCTTTTAGGAATCTCTTAACCCTCTTGGAAACCTGGGACAACAAAGCTCTTCCAACAGGGAACAGATTCCTGAATCATGACTGAGGCAAAGTCCTTGGTGACTGGCTTTCTTCTGCTCATCAGACTGAGCATGGAATGAACTTCTGACAAGAAGCCTTTCTGTGACTTCTCCCTTCTCCCTTCCACTCCTGAAGGGACCCCACCTTTCATGTGTTATATGCACCATGCTATTTGACAGAGCTCCATACCCCTGCAGGGATAACTGTATAAGTCCAAGAGTGGGACCCAGGCTTACCTAGAAACTGCTTGTGAGACCCCACTGAGCAAATCAATTAATGTCTTTGGCCCTCAGTGTCCTCACTTAAGGGTTGAATAGGTTGGATGTTCTTTAGGTACCTTCCAGCTCTCAAGTTCATGAACACAGCAATTTTGTATTTGGGGGGAGACTGGTGCAAAGCCACCTCTGGTTCAGGAAGGTCTGTGCTGGAATCCCAACTCTGCTATGGTGGGGTGGGGCTTCCAGGACATGTCTTTAACCTCCCTAAAGAAAACGTTTTCAATTTCATGACTTCCTGGTGAGGAGTGTAAGACATTAAGGCAAAGAATCCAGTTCATAGCAGACATTAGCCAAATACAGTTTTAATACATGAGCCCAGATGTCATTCTAGGCTAATATGAGATGTCTCCAAGACAAAATTCCAAATGCAAATCATGATGTTGGTAAAAGCAACCTCTCATTTCAGGCATCCCTAGTGGCCAGGCCCCAGGGTTGATGCTGGGGCGAAAAGATGTATACATTTGCTGAGAAACCAGACAATTAAGCAGATGGATATAATCGATTGTGATGAGAATGCAACAGATTGCTTTTTATTTGGGCTGCCTTCTTCAGAAAGCCAATAACATAAGGCAAAGGAAAAAACAGTCCTGAAAAGCAGGAACCATTTTACAGAGAGGAGAGCCAGAAAAAAAATATTTTTCAATATTTGAATAAGACGTGCTAAGGTTGATACCGGCCTAGACCTTCACCAATCCAGTGAGGCTGTGTGTGCTGGTGTGTGTGTGTGTGTGTGTGTGTGTGTGTGTGTGTGTGTGTGTCTGTGACTGTGTGTATGTATGTGTGTGTGATAGTGTGTGTGTGATCCTGTGTGTGTGTGAGTGCCTGTACGTGTGGGTGGGGGGTGCACGTACACAGACGCTCACACACTTGTCCCTTCCAGCAAGCACTCCCAGGCTTTGCAGGCATATTCACACACTCAGATGGCAATAGCGTCAGCATCTGTCATCTTTTCCCACCAGGAGCTGTCTAGCACATTGATGCAAAAAGAAAATGCATCCCTCAATCAGTTCTGGGTAAAGGGCAGAGATCAATAAGCGTATTTCTCAAGTTGGTAACACTCAGCCTCTTTGAAACAATGCGGCCAAAAGGCTCACTCACTCATAAATACACGGACTCAGCTGCCGGGAAAGAGGTAGATTTGCCCAGCAAGGTGCCCCCACATGGCCGTTGCCTGCTGACGGAAGACGGGTGAGGGACTGAGCTAATGTAGCCGTTGTTTGTGCCCAGCTTGGCCCCCTGGTTGGGTCTAGCCACGGAAGAGCAAGGTGGGCTAGAAGCCGCAAGGTGATGTGTACGGTTTCCACCTAGAGAAATTCTGGGCATCACAACACACAACACACATCGGCTCTGGGGACAGAGCTGAAGATTATGTGTGGCGTCTTGGGAAATCACAGTCCTCCCCATGCTCCATCTCCACAGGGTGTCAAAACCCACATAACCTCATTCTTTGGGGACTTTGTGTGCCTGGACAATATTTTCAGGCATTTATTTATTTTGCTGGTTTTGTCTTCGCTGTCTGAGTTCCCTTTTCCTGTTTGCAAGCTGTTTGCTCGGTGCTTCCTGGGTACAGGTAAGGGACATGGCAGAGAAGAACGCGGAAGTTGCTGGCCAGAATACCTGGCTTTTCCTTTAGAAGCACTGACCAGAAGCCTAGAGGTTTGCAGAAGAAAGAAAGAGGTCAAGGGTATTTAGTGCCAGAGGCAGAATGACCCAGAGAAGCAGAAGGCAGAGTGACCCTCACCCATGTCCTCCCACGGTCCACAAAGTCCTGGGCTAAGGGAAGAGAATGGTGGAGTCAAGGCATTCTGAAACAGTGGGGATCAGTCTGGCTTCCCAACAGCATCCTGATGAGGAGCCAAGACCCCAGAAAGGAACACTATCTGCAGTCTTGCCAGATAAGGCCAAAAGAGATGCTACGAATGGGTCCAAGCAGACAGGGAAGATTGGCATCTGCAGCGTAACCTAGATGTGCCTAGATGAAGTTCTAGAACCTAGGTGAGGTTCGGTGGGGTGAGGTCCAGAGCCGATGACCAAGAAATAATTCTTGAGACATCTTTGGTGCAAAATGGTGGTTTATTAAAGCACGGGGACAGGACCCGTGGGCAGGAAGAGCTGCTGCCCCACTGTCCTGAGGAGTGGCTGATTATATACACAGGGGTTGGGTAGGTGAGGACAAAGGGGATGATGTTAGTCTCTAAGGAATTTTGGAAGCAAGGTCCCCAGGACTTTGAGGGGCTAGCTATTGTTGGGAGAAAGGTTATTTATTACTAGTAGTAAAAATCTTCTTGAGAGACCCTTTAGATGTATATCAGTGGGCCATATACTTGGGAATGATTCTCGACACTATCTTGGAGATCTAGAGATAAAGTTTCACATTTCTCCTATCAAGTGTCCTTGTTAGTGAGATTTGGGTTTAGAAGAAATTTAACTTTATTTAGGGCTTGAGGAACTGAGTTATTTGCCTCTGGAAATTGTGCTATTGATAAGGTAACTCCTTTGTAGATCTCTAGGACATTTGTAAACCAAGGGAGACTCCTGTCTTGTAGGATTGTGATCTCTGAAAGTTAACTGTTTCTCATTTATGGCAGTCAGGGGTGCCTGAGGAATGTCACACATATTACCTAGGGGAGAGGGTGGAGAGGGGGTGCAAGGTGCCAGCTTATGCTTTGTCCTCAGCCAGCCTCCTGCTCCCTCATCACCTAGACTCAAAGACCAGATGTCCCTACCCATCATCACTAACCCATCCAGGCTTAAGCCTGAAGATAACCCAGGTCAAGTGTCACAACAGGCCTAGATTGAGGGAAATGCTAGAATGAAATTTGGGTTGGCTTCTATAAAATAAAGAGATACAATTTTGGGGGGCACACCTGAGTTTATGAGCTGACATTCCTACTACATATGGAAGATGAACATTCTCCAGATCAGCAATTGTTTTTTATTGTCCGTTTTGATGCTGCTTTAGGCAACTCTGAGGTCCCCTCTGCATACCTGAAGAGGAAGCCCTAAGGAGATCCAAGAGTCGTGCTGAGACTATGAACATATGTGTGTTTCCCTCTGGTGGAAGCTGTGCCTTTTCTCTCCTTCCAGGACGAGTTGCCTCTGTTAGTTAGGACCATGCACCTTGAAGGCACAATAAATCTCCGGCCAACACTATCTCCACCAATTTCTGTTGTTTTCTCCTTTGGCTTAGTATCTTTGGTCTCTGTAATATCTGGCTAGTGCAGGTATCTTGGGCGGGGGGCACAGTTCCCAAGGACTGCTGTATCTAGAAAACAGGGCTCAGGGAACCAGCTGTTTGCGGTCTTCTCTCCCTCCCTTCCTTTCTCCCTCCCTCCCTCCCTCCCTCCCTCTCTCCTTCCCTTCCTTCCTTCCTTCTTTCCCTCCTTCCTTCCTGCTTTTCTTTTATGCCCTTTTCATATTCATTGAGTTCCTACAATATATCATGCTTTAGGTTCAGTGCTGGCAATACAATGATGAGCAAGGTGGGCATAATTTGTGCCCTTTGGACTATATTTTAATGGGTCAATACAGCTAAGTGAACAGGCAACTACAGTCCTATATCATGAACATTCCTATATAGTACCCAGAGCTAAGAATCTCGTAGAAGCACAGAAAGTTTGTTCATGGAAAGGGTGGGAACCAGGAAAAGCTTCCTAAAGGAAAAAATTACTAGAAAAATGGTAGCCAGGTGTAGGGAATCTGAAGTGGAGGAGCCATGTTAGGAGAGAGGGAATGGTGACTTGGGAAGAGAAAGGGAAGGCACAGAGTGTTAGGGGTATGTTGTTTTAAATATATTTAATAAACCTCTAGTGTTTAACTATGGAGCAGGTTAGCATTAATATCTACATTTTGTAGATAGGGACATTGAGGCTCAAGGAGATTAGGAATCTTGCCCAAGGAGTTCAGTGTGACTGCCCTTGCATTAGAGGAATTGCCTGTACAGGCACAGGGTTCAGTGGATTGACTACCAAGATGGCGCCTCTGTGGAGAGCCAGGACACTCTGCGCTGACTCGTTAAGCTCTGCTTTGTCCTCAGATGCTGGGCCCAGCCAGAAGCAATTCTCTCCAGAAGTCCCCTTTTCCCCAAGCATTTCTTATTACCTTGAAACTTATTTTTGTCAACTGTTTGCTGAGCAAGGCTTTTTCACTTAAAGAGTTTAAAGAGGAACATGTATTTAAGACTCTACCCATACACTTTGAGGAAAAAAACTCTAAAAAGCAATTTGTAAGTTGCAGATTCATCATGATCCTCTCATGAGTTAATTAAATATAGTTTGAAGAACAATAACCAAGTTGAAAATAACTTATGTTTCAAATTTGGCAATTTTGATCCCCCACCTCAACAGTTATCCACTTCATTTGATCGCTTTTGTCTCATGGCTGAGCCCTCCTCTTATGGTTGATGTTCTCTTGCCTTACAATGTCTCTTATTTATTTGGCTTTCTTGATAACATTTGGTGAGACGAGGACATATCTAAAAATAAAATCCTGCAAGTAATATTTGGGTAACTTTCAAATTTTAGGATCATGTGCCTCTCTTGGAATTTTATAATTGAGAAACTTGTAAGGAGGATCCTGCCCAGCAAAGTTTGCATGGAGCCAAGTCATACGACGTATTCCCTACTCCTCCCAACAATTCATATGAGAGAATTTGGTTTATGATGACTGTCGAGGACTATCCTGAAGTCTCAGAAGGCAACCTAGAGTGATAGAACAAGATGCCTTTTTTTCTTTTCTTTTATTTTTCCAAGATGCCTTTTGATGTGATGATAAGCATTCATTCCTTCATCCATTCACCCAGCATTATTGAGTGCCAAGTCTATGCCAGTCCCAAGTGTACTTAATCTGCCATCAGCCGACTAACAGGTCCACAGACAGACAAGCTCTAAAATAGATATATGTGTGAAGTACTGTCTGCAAGTGTTGGCAATGCTTTTTGAGAGAAAGGAAACTGAGCTGGCCCCTAAAAGAGAAGAAAAAGCAACAGAAAATTCCAGGCAAAGGGAACACGCAAAGTCACAGAGGAATGGTAGGGAGGTAACAGTTTATGGAGTACTTAGAAACTGTGGAAGGCAGCTTCTAATGATCATCTCAATGAGCCTCATCTCTGGTATTCATGCCCTTGCGTAGCCCTCTCCCACAGTGAAGCAAGGCTGGCCCGAGGGGCTAGTGGACCACTGTAGAGATGATGGCACGTGACTAAGTCTAGTCATAGAAGACATTGTGTCTTCCACCTGGGTCTTTCGGATTGCTCATTCTAAGGGAAGTCAGTTGCCATATTGTAAGAACCCTGTGGAGAGGCCCATGAGGGAAGGAAGTAATAAGGCCTCTCACTAACAGCCAACACTGACTTGCCAGCCCCAAGGGTGGGCCATCTTGGAGGAAACAGACCGTCCAGCCCTACTCAAGACTTCAGATGACTGCAGTCCTAGCTGACCTCTGACTACAACTGTATAAGGGACTCTGAGTCCGAAGTCCCAAGTGTCTCCTGAGTCCCTGACATACAGAAACCATAAGACAATAATTATTGTTGTTTGAAGCCACTAAGTTTTGGGGTTATTTGTTGCACAATAAATAGGCAATAGCAGACACCTCAATGCATTTCAGCCCTACCAGTTGTTCACAGCAGTCTCCCCCATTGGTCAACCCCATATGCTAATGCCAATAACTGTTCGTAAGTTGTGAACCCTGAAGCCATTCATGGGGGTGATTCGGCCTGGGTGCGCTATGCCAAAAAAAAGTCATTTCAGCTATGGGTCGACACTCCTCCTTTATTCCCAACTTTATAAAAAATGCAGATTATTTCAGAAATTTCTCTTCTTTCCCCTCGTATGTGATTTGGATAAGCAATGGTACCCAGAGGCTGAACAAAAAGAAACAATAGGGGAAGAAACAATGGCTGTGACTAATCTGCAGACTGGAAAATCCACTCTGAATCGTTAAGAAGGAATTAAGGAATATGTGCAGGGCACAGCAGCTCAGCCCTAATGCTCCTCTTTCTTGTGAGCTCCTGGGCTGTGTCCCCAGGCATTCTTGCTGGGTGCCTCGGAGAGTCCGGTTCTCAGGCAGTGGTTGCTCCCGACATAGGCTCTCTGCCAGGAGTCTGCTTGCTGCTGCTTCTACACGCTTGGACCTCGCTGGTATTCTGGGATCATTGCTCCATTCCTCTGACTCCTCCTAGCCCTTCCAGGGTATGGCCACTCCCACAAGGGCAGGCCTGGACCCAGGCCCATTCATCCCCAAAGATAGCCCCAATCAGAACAGAAATCCCATGAGAGCTCCCCACCCACAGGTTCATGGAGTCTGTCATCTTGGAGATCTGTCACTTTCTCTTTTCTCCTGGCCCTGTGCCAGTCTACTTCTCAAGATGGGGCTTTTGCCTCAGGTTCCCTGATAAGCACTCCTGATCCCTACTTAGACTAGCACCCTGTCCCATAATTCAGAAGTATGCGTGGTCCCTGCATTGATACCTGGCTTTCCATGAGCCCTTCCTCTCTGTGAGGACTAGTTTTTGTAGCCCATCATCTTTCTCTCTCTCTCTGTTTTTTAAGATTTAATTAATTAATTAATTTATTGTTTATTTACTTATTTATTTGAGAGAGAGAGAGCAGGAGAGAGAGCAAGTAGAGGGGAAGCAGAGAGAGAGGGAGAGAGAGAAGCAGGCTCCATGTTGAGCAGGGAGTACGCGGCACTCGATCCCAGGACCCTGGGATCATGACCTCGAAGTCAAAGGCAGACACTTAACCAACTGAGCCACCCCGGTGCCCCTAGATCATCATCCCTTTCACAAACTGCTGCCCTGTAAGTAGAAGGAATACTACCTGGAACCACAATCTATTGGTCTGCCCCACTCCTTTCTTGTCTTTTTCCACATACCATACAAGATTCTTCTCAGAAACAGGAATTGTCTGGGTCATATTTGAGCTCATCGAAATTTTTAGACACTGGACAAGTCCCCTTCCTATCAGGTGTCCTGGCTGGCCCACAAATATAGATATTTCCTCCCTCTGTTGCAAGTTGCCCAAATAAGCCCTTAGGTGTCCCAGCATGCCCTGCACTGGCACTCCATGACTGATAACAACATTTGGGAAAGAAGAGCATTGGATTTAAGGTTTATTTCTTACTGCTCTTACCTTACCATGTAAGGAGGGGTTTACGATGAAGACCTGTTTGGTGGAAGAAGCAAGAACAGTGGTGAGAAGTTCCAGAAACCCTCTGGAACCAGGTGAGAGGCTATGGGACCAGGCTCCTTCATGGCACAAGCCCTAATTGTCTGTCTTGGGGAAGGAGGCTTCCAGAACTCTAGAGCACTCTAGTTCTGTTGTGAGCCAAGCCATGGGGAGAGAGTAGGGCATATTTTATTTCCCCCCTAATCTCCATCTGCACGTCTACACAAGCTACTCCAAATAAAATCCACATACAGTAGTGTTACAGAAACATCACTTCAAGACCAAAGCCCTGGTCTTCTTTGAAGGGTTAGGCTGTGGTTCTACTAAGCTCCCCAAGCCTCCCCCAGAGAACCCCCTGCTCCAATCTTTTTTATCTCCTTCAAGAGAATGAGTATTCCAGTTTCACTCTGCCTAGAATTTGGACTCCTTCACCTGAGAAATTCTTCAGTTTGGCAAGACCCAGCTCAAAATTCATCTCTTTAAAAAACCATTAGCAATCTGAGTTTTTACCTCTTCCTTGGAGCTTCCACAGATCTTTCCTCATATCTTTGTGATGGTGCCTCTTATAATTCATTCTCCTACAGAATTATATTTCTAAGCTTGTTAATTCATGGAGGGTGGGCTTCATTCATGCCTTATTCAATTTTGTCACCCCAGCAGTTTCTAAGTACCTAAGTACATAATAGGTGCTCGCTTTTTAAAATGGTAATTGACATTGGACCGGTTAAGTCAAGTCAGCACTCTCATGCCTTTTGAAAGCCTGGATGAATTTTTCTTGTATGCACACACTGCCTCTCACCTGTGTTACCCGACTCATTCAGTACCTGAACCTGGAATGTTTCACTCCCTCCTTCAGCTGGCTAACACCTCCTCATTCTTAAGACTTGGCTTTGGTAGTGCCCATCAAATTTGGGGAGGCTTCCTTGACCCATTCAAGTTGTTTTACACAATCTCTGTGGGGAATTTACGTAGAACCCTGTGAGTATACTTCTAACACTCCTGCCTATTGTCCTAGATTATCTGTATGTGATCGCTCCTTTGTGAGACTGTGAGCCTCTGTGTAGCAATTTCCAGTGCACAGTTAAGGAACAAGAAAATGTTCATGGAATAAATAAAGGAATGAATGGACCATTTTTGCTGTCTACCCTTTTTGACCTCTACTAATCTAGGAAAACCTGTCCACTGGGAGAATTATTATCTAGTGGCAATTCTGTAAAGTTCTGATCCTTGAGACCTCCAGATTAGAAGCCACAAACGATGCTGAAGGAGAGGACAGCTTCCTTCACAGAACCCTCACCCCTGCCTTTCAGCTCCTGCATTCACAGTTCTAGGCTTGAATTTAGAATGAGGTGGCAGAAATGAATTGTGTCACAGGCTGCTTGCTCGCAGTTGTGGTTCAATTATAATTTATGGATCTCTTTGGTCATCAGGGGCCATCGTCATAACCAAATGCCATGGCCTTATTATGGCACCTGCACTCATTCATCTTGTACAAATGGACATTCATATACTAAGCGCCTGTTGGGAAGGCCATTCCCAAGCTGTGCAGGTTAATGCTGATTTCTGATTAGTCCCAGATTATGTCTCTGGGCTGACATTATAATTTGCATTCCTTATTTTCTGGAAAAAATGACAACATAGCCTGTTATAGGATTTGCATGACTTTTTTTTAACCTTCTCGGTTTATTTCAACATCTCTCTCACTTTCCTGTAAGACTAGGACACTTTCTTCCTTTTTTTACTCTATCGGTTTTTCTTCTTTCAAAAAATCTGGTTACAGTTCTTATCAATCTCTAGCGTGCCCTAAATTTTATTGTCACTTAAAAATGGGATTATTGGGGGGCGCCTGGATGGCTCAGTGGGTTAAAGCCTCTGCCTTCGGTTCAGGTCATGATCCCAGGGGCCTGGGATCGAGCCCCGCATCGGGCTCTCTGCTCAGCGGGGAGCCTGCTTCCCCCCTCTCTCCCTCTGCCTGCCTCTCTGCCTACTTGCAATCTCTCTCTCTCTCTGTCAAATAAATAAATAAAATCTTTAAAAAAAATGGGATTATTGGGGTACCTGGGTGGTTCAGTCAGTCAGACTGACTGAAGCATCTGACTTCAGCCCAGGTCATGATCTTGGGGTCCTGAGATTGAGTCCTGCATTGGGCTCCACATTCAGCAGAGAGTCTGCTTGTCCCTCTGCCCCTACCCTGACTCGTGTTCTCTCTCTCTCTCAAATAAATAAATAAAATCATATAGATAGATCGATAGATGGATGGATGATTGTTGGGGCACCTGGTGTGCTTAGTCAGTAGAGTATGCGATCTTGATCACAGAGCCTTGAGTTCAAGCCCCAACATTGGGCGTACAACTTACTTTAAAAAAAAAAAAAAAGAGTGGATATTTTTAAAATAAATAAATGATTAAAAATGGATCATTTGTGGGTTTTTTCCTTTTAAAAAATGTACAATAGCAAAATTGAGATGGCCTAATACTTTATGACATATAAAAATCCTTTCATATCTACTCCATGAAACTTGATGGATTTGGGGGTGCATATGCACCTGTGAAGCCATCAGCACCATCAAGGCTGCACACATTGCACATATTACCTCCTCAAGATTCCTCCTCCCACAAAAATGAGATATACAGACTATGTAATAACGTACATCGATGTTATATTTATCTAAAATACCAGTTCTGTATTCACCAGGGGAAAAATCATTTAATTAAGAAATAAGGTCTCTGAGAGTTGTTTGTTCTCAGTAAATGTTAACAGATGATTTGGAATTTACACTTTGCAGGTCGATGTTTCTTACTAAGAAGCTTTGCCACCTAAAAAGCATTTCCTGTCTATTTCCAGTGAAAGTGTTGCAGTCTGGGGCTCTTCCTGTGATAAGCACTTTCCAATCACAGTGAACATGTTCCAGGTGGCCTTGTGTGGTTGCACGGGATGGAGGCTAATCTCAGAATAACTCCGGTAAAGAAAGCTTTATTTTGCTTGGCAGGGAGCTCAGCATCATTGCACCTCATGAGAACAGGGCTGGAACTCACTCAACTACACGACACCTGCTTCTCACTGCACATCTGCTAAATGGCTCTCTCTCCACCAACTGGCATCTTCTTCCCCTGCTCTGCTTTCTTGTGTGTTAGACACATGTATTTTGAATTGCCATGTCTTCAACTCAGCATCGTGGGTTTGATTTACTTTCTAGCTCTACATCTATCTCAGGTTCATAATTGTCTGTATCCAAATTCCCAAGAATGGAATCTGACCCGCCAAGCCCATCTTTCTGAGCTAGAGCTCTAACGTGATTGGTCACTAGCCAGCTTGTACATGCCTCCCTTTGGGTAAGATGTTGAGCTTTGCTACAATCGGCCATGACAGCAGCGGGGGTGGAGGGGTCATGCAATATAAACATGAGCTATTTAAGCAGAGAAAGTGGACATGATAAAGTGCATTACAACGAGGTGTTGCTGAGTATAAATTTATCTGTAGCATTTGCATAGGCATGAAAACAATGATTTCTTAAAAAGATTTTATTTATTTATTTGAGAGAGAGAGAGCACTGGAGAGTGAGAGCACAAGCAGGAGCGGAAGGGCAAAGGGAGTGGGAGAAGCAAGCTCCCCGCTGAGCAGAGAGATGGAAGTGGGGCTTGGTCCAGCACCCTGGGGTCATGACCTGAGTCAAAGACAGATGCTTAACAACTAAGGCACCCAGGTGCCCTGAAAACAATGTTTGTTTGCACCTATATCGTTTATCTACATGGGAAATCAGAACAGGTGTGGTTATCACTCTCCACCACCTGCAAAGACTTAAGATCCTTCTACCAAGTAGTCTGGTCTCAAGAGCCTCATCCAGAAAGAAACCCAACTGGAAACCCAGTCTTGACTTCCTGCCAAGACCAAAAACTTGCTTGAAAGTGACAGAAGCTCATTTCAAACTAGCTTAAGCCAGAAGGTTTGCTACCCACATAAACCAATTACAGGAAGAAAGGGATTATAGCTGACCTCAGAAACCCCTGGACAGGGCTTGGGTGCTCTCTGTCTGCCGAGAGTCTCTGTCTCCACCTTGGACCTTGCATCCCTGCATGGGGGCTTCGTTGCTTTCAAACTGGCTGATCCTATATAGAGCAATTGCTCAGGGCTCGACCACATCCTTGAAGATTCACAATCAGAGATGAAAGAGTTTAAAAAATCCTAGAGAAAGATTCTGATTGATTCAGCTTAGTCATAGCTCTTCAGAGAGACAGAACAAGTAGGATATGTGTGTGTGTGGTGTGTGTGTATGTGTATGTGTGAATATATGTATTTTTTCAGAGTTTGATTTTAAGGAATTGGCTCACCTAACTGTGGATACTGACAAGTCTGAAATTTGTCGGGCGGGCTGGCAGGCTGGAAATTTAAGTAGGAGTTAATATTGCAGTCTTGGGAGAGGATTTCTTTTTTGGAAAACCCCAGGTTTTGCTCTTAAGGCCTTTGACTGATTGAATGAAGCCCACCTATATTATCAAGGGTAATCTCCTTTACTTAAAGTCAGCTGCTTTTAGATATCAATCATATCTATCAGATAACTTTATAGCTACATATAGATTTAGTGTATAATTAAATAACTGAGTACCATAGGCTAGCCAAGTTGACACATAAAACTAATCATCATACACACATTCATCACTTGGTCCAAGTAATGGGTCAACAGAGGAACTGGGTACTATGACTGGAATAGTTTGGATCATTCGATCACTAATGTGGTCCCCACAGGTGGGGACTCAACTAACAGAATTGGATTTAGTATATATATGAACACCTGTAAACCCATTAACCCCTCAGTGTTCTATCCATGAGCACACTCTTTTGTGGTACTCAGGCCCTTAAAAAGTCGCACTGATGAGGGCAATCTTCTGGAAACACTATTACAGACACTCCCCAAAATAATGTTTTACCAGCTATTTGAGCATCCCTTAGCCCAGGTAAGTTGATGCACAAAACCAACCATCACACACAACAGTGACAGATCTCATGAAGAAACTGAAAGGAAGACTATGATGGAGAATGACTAGTGGGCCTGGGCCACCTTGGCCTGAGTGGTCACAGACTGCTTCCCTGGGGCATATCTGAGCCATGACAGGAAAGCAGGAAGGAGCTTCCCATGTAAGGATATGAAGAGCCTATTGACAACCACATATCTCTATTTCTATGCAAATACATGTGTATATGAGTTGATTACTCATTGTTTCTGTCTCCTTGTATCTTTTTCCTACATGGTGTCTGGACTCTCTCAGATTCTCAGGAACATTAGATTTAGCTCCCACTACTGATGGCTTTCACTGGGTTCATTTCTTAAAATTCATTCTCCTCAAGGAGATAACCTGTTTGGGCCAGCTCCTCCCCTCCTCACATGTGCCGGCCATCCAGTGAGTTCACTGCTCTTGGTCACATGCCCCAATTTTAGTCTGGTCAGCAATGACAGCCATAGAGATCTCACATTCGGAAGGGGCTGTGCATTCAGCAGGGGCAGAGGTGGGCTGCTAGAGCTGAAAAGTGTTACTGGGTACAAATACCATAACTGAATTATCTGAAATAAACACCTACTATGTGCCTGTTATCATATCAGAGATGAATTAGACATGAAGTTTACACTAGTCGCACATCACTTTCAACACAAATATGTCTTGACCTCACTAGTTGTCCTGGTGTCTTCTTTCTATATTACTATCCTGGCTTCTATTCCTTTTACTGCTTGTAAGTCTGCGTATCTATCCCATTCTACTTGAAACTGAAACCAATACAGTTCAAGTGAATTGCCAAAAGTTGAGATCTGCCAACTTTTAGCCCAACGCTATTTAAAAGGTGGTTTATAGACCACGTCCCCAACTTTGCTTGGGAGATGGTGAGAAATACAAATTATTAGACTTACTGAATCAGATTCATCAAGACATCAGATTTACTGAATCGGGTTCGCTGGGGATGGGGTCCAGAAATCTGTTTTAATGAGCTCTCCAGGTGATTCAAGGACCACCAAGGTTAGGGAACCACTGTTTTAGGCCACTCGTCTTTGCCCATTGCACATATGCTGGGTATTAGTAAAGTTTGCTTTGGCTTAATCATTTCACTGTCCCAAACTGTCTCAGAAGAACCTCTTCAAAGACTTTGAAACCCCTGATCTGTATTGTAAGTCATCCCATTACACCAGCCAATCAACATCAGCATTGCCCTAAGCTGATGGTTCTCAGCTGGGGGTGATTTCGTCCTGCAGGGAACATTTGGCAATGTCCATAGGCATTTTTGGTTTTCACAACTTGGATGTGGGTGATACTATTTGCATCCAGGAGGCCATAGACCAGGATGCTGCATGCATCCTTCAATGCACAGCTCCACACAACAAAAATTATCCAGCCAAGAACATCAATAGTGTTGAGGTTGAGAAACCGTGCCCTAGAGGATCCTGAACGATTGATCACCAAGATGCATCGAGATGACATTTTGACCTGTTTTTCTCCTTCTCCACTGCCCAAATTATTAATAGCCACTTGGAAATGGCTTAGCTTGCTTGCTTAGCAGAGAAGTGTTCTGATTTCCAACTTGATTCAGCAAAAAACCTGCTGCTTGATAGGGGAACTATAATATATCATTCCACAGACATCCATCATCTTCCTCTTCTTTTTTTTTAACATTTGGAATGAGTCAACAGCACCCCTATTAATATTTCACATAGGCATGTTATACATTTAATAAAATGCATGGCCTTTGAAAGTCATAATGTCCCCACCAGGACTAGTATATGATACCATATAATTTTTCTTGAAACTGGGATCTGGCTTAGAGAATGACTTCAATTTGTTTTCCAGAAACATGTGACACAAATCACTGTTTCACTGACTCTGATCACCAGACCATTGCTGGCCAGCGATAAATGTTTCCCAGGCTGTAAACCTTTTACTATGGAAACTTCTTATTTTTAAAAAGCTATAAACTGAAATGATGACTGTTGACAGGCAATGAAACTTACAACATGACTTGCTGAAGTTCTAATTTTTATTATATTTTAGCAATAAAGCAAATAATTGAATAGAGAAAATATAAGTTAAATAATGCCTGTCTTAGCCTAGTGTCCCCCAGAGCAGAATCTAAGGTGAAGGTTAATGATGAGTCATTTTATCTGAGAATGTGATTGCAGAGAGCAGAAGCCAGGGAAGGAAAGAGGGAGGGAGGGGAGGAGGGACAGACGTCTATCTCAAGCCTGCAGTAGAAATTGGCCACCCAATGGATGACCAGTCCCTTCATACCGTGAGCCTTTGGGAAGACTTATAAAATGGATCTCAGAATCCTGGGTCTGGATAAGCAAGGGGAACGGTTTTGTCTGGTAGCTGCCAGTCTCATCAGTCAGGGTGGTTTTACAAGTTGTCTGCTTCTCCAGATTTCATTTGTGAATGGTCGTTGTTCTAGAGATGCTGAAGGATAGGAAGGGAGAGGGGCCTAAAACAAGAAAATACTAGGCCACATCTGTAAGGAACTTGCAGAAGGCTGTTCAGAACTTGACCTTGTAGAGGTGGCTATAATGAGAGGTAAGCCCAGAGTACCTGAAGAGGTGAACAAGAGAGGGTTGGAACAGAATCCTTCAGTGGCATATTTAAATTAGGTTGAGTTATATTACTCATATGTGTAAAGTACATATGATGAACATACAGATGGCTGAGCCATGTCCTAGATATCCATATGTATCTATATACTTATTATATATCCTTGTAAGTATGCATACACATATACACATATGTACTCATATACATGTGAAAATATAATTTATAAGTATATAATTTAAATTAGTATTTACACACACATTAACTACTTATATAACATTTACAAAGATAGTAGAGATTTTCAATATTTTTCTTATCTGCAGCTTTGTGTTGCCTAAGAAGTGTGGTCACTCTCATCGCGGCTTCATTTGAAGGGAATTCCCATTTGACCTTGAAACGTATGGCTGTACTTATTAGAAGTCCCTGACAAAGTGTGCCTTTCTGGTGGATGTTATCTTCTTGTATTCTTTGGATAAGATATGTACTATTGAATCTTCCTGCAGCTTAAAAATCTGACTCCTTCTGTTTAAATCCTGTCCGTACAACATACTAGTTGTGACCTTGGGCAAATTGTTTAACTTTTCTGGGTTCTAATTTCCTCACCAGTAAAATGGAGAAATAGCACCTAACCTCATGAGATCATGGTGGGAGCAAGTAAGTGGAACATGCAAAATACTGATGTTGGGCCTGGTACATGGTAGTAATATCTGGTGTCTTAACCTAGTCACAGCTAATAAATGGTAGCAAGTATTACTTTAACACATGCATACCAAAACTGTGTGGAAGGCGATGGAAGAAGAGAGAGAGGACGGAATTAGTTGGTCTTACTTTTCTTGGGTCATTTCCCATCAACAAGCAATCTCCAATGTATTTGCAAGCTGAGCAAACACTTTAAATTGCATGTCTTTTGTTTGTTTTTTAAGCACTTTCTCATCCTAAGTTTTATTCAGAGATAAACTTTTAATGTATTTTAGAGAGCATTTTGTTGTCGTTTGAGAATTGCTGAGTCAGACTAGGAGGATATTGAATGGAACTGAGCCATTAAAGTAAAAATCCAAGAACTGTTCAAAGCAAAACATGTGTTAAGTGAGTCCTGATGAGTGGAGTTGGAGGGCACATGTGCAGCCCTGCCGCCAGATGACAGGAAAACCCTCAGATAAGACAAATCAGAGATGGTCCCTAAACACCTCCTTGCACTAAGACCTGTGCTAAGATGGAATGTTCAAAGCTAGGTAGGAGAGTCCCCAACACAAGAAACTCATGGCCTAGTAACCCTGCCACTTAGTTTTTACACCAAAACTATAAAAAAAGTATATGAACCAAACATATGGACCTGTTTTAGGTTTAAAAACAAAACAAAATAAAGCAATCAGTTGAAGTTTTATCTAAGTGGTCTTAGCAAAAATTTAGCCAAACTAATTATTTGCACAAATATAGGATTCAAGGAAGATTTTATGGAGTTTTGGATGTGAAGGAGGACATGAAGATCTGGAGGAGGATGGAAAGGAGGGTCGTAAACAAATGAAAGTTCTAGGGCCCTTGCAACTGAAAGACAGTCTGTCTGAAGCAAGAAACATCACCTTAACTGAGCACCTACTATGTATCAGCTTGCCAACCTCTTTGCAAGAGTTGTATCACTATTTCCAAAGCAAGATCTCCAACACTGCAGCAGGTAAATCAGCAATCGAAGAGATCACTAAGATAATAAGTAGCCAAAGCAGAATTGGAACCCCTGCCTGTCCAGCACTCATATCATGAGATTGCTTTTTCTGTAGGCAGCAAAAAGTGAACACCAGCCCGTCAAATACACAGTGGCCGTTCAGATCCAGCTGGTCCACGACAGCGTGAGGTCATCAGCAGTGACCTGGGGATCAGCCATTTTTGAGCCCTGGCACTGAGGGAGAAATGATATACCGTGAGCTTGCCAGGGCATACAAAACAGCTGATACCAATTAGAGACATAAATTAGGATTTTCTGGCCAGCTTAAAAAATAAACAAATTGTATGCATAGCCATCCACAACTTGGAGTGGGAATCATTTATTGAATCAAGTAATTGCCTCTCAGAGTCTGTAGCCCGTTAACTACCCAAAGAAAATGAGACAAAACATCCAAAGGAAATTGTGCCTGTTTATCCTGTCAAGTAGACTTTTAATGACAGTATTTCCCTCTGCCAAATCTCTTTGACATTTAAAGGTTGGTGGTCCATTCTGTACTTATGATTCATGTTGACAAAAGTTTACACAAGACAAAGGGATGATCTACTAATGGTAAATTCTGTAAGAGAAAGCAGAATGGTGCAGACAAGGTGCTCCATTTTGTCTGTCTCCTGCTATGTATTAGGAAGCCCAAGGTGCCTTCTTTCTAGAGGTATTGGGGATGGAGCAGAGGTCCTTTATCAGAATCCTGTGTCTGTCACTGCTCAGCAACCTTGGGGAGACCCTTAAACTCTTTGCTTATTCAGATGTAATTGGTAGTCATTTGTACCCTTGGTACCTGGCAGAAATTTTCACACTTACAACCTCATTTACTCACTGAATGCATTCTCCCCAGTCCTGCCATGATGATGATACTGCCCCCTGCTGTTCAGATAAGGAGACTAAGGTTTAGAGTGGGGAGCTGTTTTGCTCCAGGTTACAATAAAGAGGTCAGCCAACCTCAAATTCCATGCACTGCCCATCATTCTGTGCTGGTCATGGCCCTCTCCACTCTGGTTAAGAATCAGTTTTTCTCATTTCAAAATAAGGAGCAATCAGCTGTTAAGACTCAAACTTGCTCAGTGAACTTTGTTCCACCAGCAACAATCAGGGACTTTGATTTAATGCACCCCCCCACTCATGGTATGGAGCATTACAGCCTTTGATTCTCTGTTCTAAACTTTTTTTTTTTTTCCTCCTTTCTTCTATTTGCATCCCTCTGCCTTGGTTCTGAGACGGTCTCTTAGAGCTGAGCAAGGGCCTTTCCTGCCCCCTGCCCCTTCCTCACCTCCTTCCAATGTGTTCTCTTTGCACTGCTGACTGCTTGGCTTTCTGGATTCCAGTTCTGTCTGTTGTGAGAAACCCCTGAGTCACTCCCCTCCACTCTCCCAGGGTCAGCTGTCATGCAGCCCCTTGTCACCTCTCCCAGACCCAACAGTGAGTCAGCTGCTCTCAGTTCTCCGGGCTTCTTCATGCCTCTGCATGGTTATCTCTGCCTGGAACCCTGATGCCCCCTTATCCAGCCAAGGATTTTATTTATCCTTGAAAGCTCAGCTAGCCCTGAAGATGTTCCTCCTCCTCCTTCTCCTCCTTACCCACAATCCCCTCCTTCTGCACAGATCTATTGCTCATCCCCAGTTGTCAGCTCCCAAGAACTACAGTGAAGAGTTCCCCCAAACTGATAAACAAGGCAAGTAAAACTATTCTCTGAGAGTTAGACCTCAAAACCAACAAAGAATGGATCAAGATAAGTGCAAAGTCATCTTAAAGAGACAGAAGAGTTTTCCAGCCTGGAAGATTGGGTTATAATAAGTCTGAAACCCTAGAGGCAGAATTTGCTTCAGAATTAGATTGTTTTTTTGCAAAACAATGCATATGCCACACATTACATAATACCCTTAGCATAATGTGTCATGAAAATCATCAATATTTGTGCAATGGAAGTATGAATCTCACACCAGGATGCATAAATGAAGATTATAAATGGCTTCATGTTATTTCAGGTCAGATTTTCCCTAAACTTACTACAGTTTCTGGTTTTCAGAGCTTTGGGGATTTCAGAATCATGGGTAATGGAATGTGGACCAGGAAATATCTTCAAATAAAGAAATTCCCCATCAGAAAGGGGAGGAGTGAAGCATGGAAGTGTAGAAAAGTGAGAAGCATGGGGAATACGGGAGCAGTGACCATTCAAGCACTGTACAGCAAGAGGCAGGCCTTGTTAGAGTCTAATTCCACTGTCAAGGGCAGCATTGTAAAAAAGAAAAAAAGAAGTGGAAGGAGAAGAAGGAGGAGGAGAAGGAAGAGAAGAGGAAGAAGGGGGAGAAGAAGAAGAAGAAGAAGAAAAAGAAAAAGAAGTAGGAGTAGAAGTGCTGAGGCCCCTCAATGAAGATCATTCAACAGCTGGCTCATTTGAACAGCCTGTCTCCACTCCTATACTCCCCAAGCCACTGGATTATTATCAATCTTGGCATAGATAAAATAGCTGCAGAAGAGAACACTCTTTTCACGACTTTGAATTCCTACTCCTCGACCATGTATGTACGTGTATACACATAAATACATATATGTATGTTAAATTAATACTCCAACACTGGTTTCATATACCAGTCCAGCCTTGAGACACATCTCTTCCTCCATTTATTCATTTATTTGGCAAGGACATACTGAGCACCTTGATGAGCGGATGACTCAAAGCCTAACCTTGGACCACACACAGAAATCTGCTCACGTAATGGATGTGATCACCCAGTGATGTTTGCCAGGAGCCAGGCTGCTGGGGTCCCCGTCACATTTCTAGTGTAGCCTCCCTGGATGGAGGCTTCTGGGGGGGGGTTCCTTCTGCTATTGAACTTTCTGTAGTAATCACATTGGTTTTCATTATAACAGGTCATCAATTATTTCCCATTTTGCAAAGTGCAAGCAATGTTACTTTTTTAAAGACTGCCCTTAATTTAAATAAGAATTGATTTGATCCCCGCTTCTACCTTCCCTGGACTGTAGAGAAAACAAAACCCGAGACTGTATGTGGTCCATAGTATCTATGGAGAGGGTTCAGGAGATGAGGCAAGGGGTTTGGCAGTCTGACTTTCACAACCAAGAATGAAAGATCCCTGTTTGTTATCATTGTCACTGACCCATAATGTCACTGCCCCTCTGACTTTTCACTGTCTCTCAGCTGCTCCAGCTTTGTGACATCTTGGCTACCCAAGCTCGTGAGGTCCCACACAGGAGGATGGGTTTCCATGAAGAAGATTCTCATTCCTCTTGTCCAGGTGGCCATGCCTGGGGCTCTGAGTCCTTGAAGAAGTCCTTGAAGGAGCCACCCACTCTCTGGCCATTTCATCCAAAGTCTTGTTAGCCCGGATGTGCTGGACTCCGGTGCTTCTGGATGTTCTTGGAAAAGAAGTAGCAACCTCCATTTCTCATCTTAAAGCTAAGGAGCTGATTTTCTTTTAAATCCTTAAGAACACAAATTTCCCCACTCACCTCCCTTGGAAAATAAATCTGAATTCTTTCAAGGGACCTAGAGGTCTCAAAGACTCAGGAAAATTTCTATATTCAATCATGATCTATTCATTTCATGTCTTAGGGGAAATGAACCCAAGAAGAGCATTTAATTTACTTAGATGCCTGGAAATATTATTTTATTTATGATCCCAGCAGGAAACATCTGGCATGGTCAAATTATAATAATTCGAAGAAGACAATTAAAGGACTATTTACAAAGGTACAGCCAGTATGTTGGGAAATTACAAGGTGTATTAGTTATTTATTGCTGCATAAGAAATTGCCTCCAAACCCAGAAGCTTAAAGCAACAAACATTTATTACCTCACAGTTCCTGCGGGTCAGAATTCAGGCATAGCTTAGGTAGTTGTCTCTGGCTCAAGGTCACTTGTGAGACAGCAGTCAAGCTATTAGCCAGCACTGCGGTCTCATCTGAAAACTTGACTGGGGACAAAAGGGCTGCTTTCCAGCTCACTCACATAGTTGTGCACATGCGTTAGTCCCATGCCGTGAAAGTCTCTTCGTAAGGTTGTTCTGGGACATGGTGGCTAGCTTCCTCTAGGCAAGGGATCCAAGCAAGAATGCCCAATATAGAATTCATAACTTTTTCACAACCTCGTCTCAAAAGCATCATTCTGTCTCCCCTGTGTATTCTATTAGAAGTGAGTCAATAAATCTAGGCCACATTTAAGGGGGTGGGATTCTACAAGGGCGCAATTACTAGGAAATAGGATCATGGGGTGGCGGGGCATCTTGGAGGCTGCCTAGCCCACAAATGGATTGCGAAGTCCTACAGGCTTAGTTACAGCTGAGCCTAGGGCAAAGAGTCAAGGACAGAGAGCACTTTACAGAACTTGGAAGCACAGTGTCATTGGAGAGGGCAGACTTGAGAGACACTGTGCCTTTGGGTCAAGGGAACAGACATTTCCAGATGACCTCATAGGGAGGAAGCAGAGGTAATAAATACCTTGACTTCTCTCTTCTCTCTCCCCCGTATCTCTCGATGGGCCTCTAGACTAGCAGAACCCAATCTTATGTCATGAAGCAAGGGAGCACATTGATGGGATCCATACAAGTCAGACAGCCAGAGCAGGGTCTGGAGGGGTAAACAGGAGATACCGGCACATTATGCTCTAGTAGCTGGCAAATTTCCCATCAAGGACGCTCAGGTTCCAGGGAATCTGTATTTAAAAGGTTAATTTGAATTATTGTTTTTGAAGCATGACTTAACAAATATATTATGAAAATAGAGTCACATTTTTCTTCGAATACTGTGTACAACCTTGCCTATGCCAAATACGGGTTCTTAACAATCACAGCCACAGTATTTGCAGGCTGGAGGGATCCTTAGATATTATTTTGTAAACACTTATTTTAGGGATGAGAAAATTGCTAAGATGTTAACAGAATTACTTAAGATCACACAATGCTGAGCCCACGTGTCCCAACACTATCTATAATTTACTAATTCCTGAATAGTCATGATAATGATGATAACAAATTGTAAGTGCACAACATTTTAAAGTTTACAAAGAGCTTCCACCCACATCATCTCATTTGAATCTTACAATAGTCCTGAAGTACCAGCAAGGTAGATGTTGTTATTTCCAATGGACAACTAAGAAAGTGACCTACATAGATATTTAGTTATTTTTGACAGAATAAAGAGTGCTATAACAGGCACCCAGAATAATCTAGACATTTGGGGCTTTTTGGATTCACCTGTTCAGTCTCATCAGACAGACTCATCTCTTCTAACTGACAAAGGCAGACTATGAACTGAGGAGCTGCTCATTCAGAAACCAAGTAAGACCCTCCTGTATGAACATGGTGAGTGCAGACTGAGGCAGACCTCAGAGAATGTTTGGAGAAGAGAAGGGGAATGAAGCAGCCTTGTTAAGGCCCTTCCTTCTCTACCACTGAAGGAGCTCTTTCTGTGATTCCTGCTGACATCCCTATAGCATTCTTCAAGACATGAAGCCTATATTCTCTCTGGAGAATGTACACAGTGAGCGTACACATAGGAAAATCCCAGGAGGCTGTGAGGCAAGAGGATGGGGTTGGGTAGCCTTGCGTAGACTATGCGGCATGTGAAGCCTATACTACTGTACTATTTATCTATTCCTATGTAACAATTCCCCAAATTAGTAGGTTTAATACAACAACCCTTCATATTGTAGTTCATAATGTCATGGGTCAAGAATTCACTCGAGTCTTTGCTGGGCAATTGTTTCATGTGGTCATGACTGGGTGATCCAGTGATATTCATCTGGTCTGGGCTGGAAGGGTCAAGAGATTTCAGTCACACAGCAGGGGTTGGAGTGGGGATGGCTTGAAAGTTGAGCTCAACTCAGCCCCTATGCAGTGTCAGGGCTCTCTAAGAAATATCTCTAGTAGGGTAGTTGGATTTCTTGCATGTCCACTCAAGACTTCTGGAGACTTAGAAAGCAGTTGGTAGCTTTTTTGGAAGGCCAGCCCCAGAACTTGTATAACATTAGTTTGGCTGTCCACTTTGGGTCAAAGAAGCCAAGGAAAGTTTTAAATTGATCCCACCATTTGATGAGACCAGTGCCTAAGATTTATGTCCATCTTTAATCTGGTGTAATCCTCACATAAACTACTCCCCGTTTTCCCCATTGTTTTTCATGCTTACTCCTCTTTGCAATAGTTTTACATTAAAAAAGGATATTCTTAATCCTCCTAACCACCGGCTTGCCTTGCAATTACTAACAGATTCCTTCCTCCCAGATTTTAAGGGTCCCCAGACCTGCTTCCCCGTGCGTAATGCTCGCCTTCCTGTGTCCAGAGCTTGGGTTTGCCCCTCTGAGCAGCATTCTACAGTCGGACTGGCTACTGCTGCTCTCACGGTCTCTCATCTCGATTCCCATTCACTGCAATTCACCACCTGCTGCAGCATCTTGGTACACATTATTAAGGAAATTCATTGCTGGTCATGTCAATCCCCATGGTTCTATGAAAGGGTGAACCTTCCTTTCCAACTGAAAAGGACAAAGTTTCCTCCTTATTTTTTATTCTCAAACAAGATGTGTCCCATCAAGAAGGGGCCCAAGTGCCCAGGACTCTCATGCATCTTATGCACCTGCACAGAGCCGGGCACCGTGAGGTCACTCGGGCAGCCAGGGAGGCTGACATTGGATAAGTTCCAGCTCCTGACTGGCCACATGTTCTATCTGGATCCCCACTCCAGGCTCGGACAAGTGTGCCAGCTACAGCTCAGGTATAATTTGCCCTTCTCTTACAGGGTGTTCTCTCCCAGGTTTGCCTCTGCCCAGCCCAGCTCCCCTCCTGCATTCTGCTGGATCTTGCCTTCCCCACTTCCCTCTAATCTGCCATGTATGTCTCTATGTCCTGGGCCACAAGGCTCATAGGGTTCATGACTGTTTTTTTCTTTTTCTTTGGTTCTCCCTGGGGACCTCTCTCAGGCCCTAAATAATGTAAATGGGTACATGATATGTGTTTGCATGTCGGGGGGTGAGATTTAGGGTCTATATCCTTTTAACAGAAGCATCTTTGGGGCACCTGTTTGCATGTCGGGGGGTGAGATTTAGGGTCTATATCCTTTTAACAGAAGCATCTTTGGGGCACCGGAGTGTCTCAGTCCAACTCTTGATTTTGACTCGGGTCACGATCTCAGGGTTGAGATAGAGCTTCACGTCGGGCTCCACGCTGAGCTGGGAGTCTGC
The DNA here is from genome assembly GCF_963455335.1 of Martes martes. Classification (NCBI taxonomy): domain Eukaryota; kingdom Metazoa; phylum Chordata; class Mammalia; order Carnivora; family Mustelidae; genus Martes; species Martes martes. Next base: position 65,817,815 of record NC_137899.1, read on the forward strand.
TGGAGATTCTCTCTCCCTCTCCCTCTGCCCCTCCCCACATTCTTGCTCCCTCTCTCTCTCTCTCCCTCAAATAAATAAATAAATAAATCCTTTTTTTGTTTTGTTTTTTTTGAAGAAGCATCTTCGTCCCAGTCCCGTCTCTCAAGAGCTCTGGATACTTGGATTCTAGTCAAACCATCTATTTTCCTACTTACTCTACTTACCTACTTACCTACTTACTCTACCTACTTTCCTACTTACCTTCCCCTTGCCTACAGACATAATTTGGGAGAAAAACAAGTTCTGCAAATATTCCTATTTAGAGATATTCTCTCCACTTTTTATCTCTCAAGCAAAGAAACCAAATCTGCTGTCCCCCTGAGTCAATTCTCATTGATTGGTTAAGAATGTAGGTGGGTCCACTGGCTGCTTCTGCCGAGCCCGGAGAGTAGAAAGGTGAGTACAGGGGAGGAACCGCAGATATGGGAGCTATCGCCACCTCTAAGGTTAATCACAGCCCCTAAGACTTCTTAAAACAAATTCATCTTATTCAAATATTTAGCCTGTATATATTTAGGTGTGCATCTCTTTTCCTCAGTTTGGTCTGGTACATGCTTAATACTTTTTGTTTGCATATAACAGAATTGGATTTTTTTTGGTTCATAAATTTTTCCTGATGAATTTTGTCTAATTATGCTTTTACTGCTTTTTTACAACATCCTGGCTTTGTCCTGAGTCACACCTATAATTCTACCTTGAACCTGTGTTTTTTGTCGGTTGCTGTTGCTTTCATTGGTTTTGTTTTCCATTTGGGATCTTACCACTTGCACTGCTTTGTCCTTTCTGTCTGCATTCTCAGAGAACAGTTCAGGCTGTCCTCTGTTTCAGTGATTACCTTGTCCTCAGTATAATTCTACTCTTCACCAGCTCCAGTGGTGGTGCATTTATGGCTTTCTGCTCCATACTTACTTTTCTGGCAGTCATTCTGTAGAGGACCCAGCTCATTTTTTCCCTATGCTTCATTGCTTTTTACTTGGTTTGTAGCTTTTTAACCTCTTTTTTCATAAGACTTCATTTTCACCAAAGTCAAGGTTTTTCAGTAATATTGAAGAAATTAATCTTCCTGCACTCCCTTCTAGTTTCAGTGAGGAATCACATTTGGGGATTTTCTTTCAGGTTTTTAGAATGAATTCTGCTTTTCCTTTTACTGCTTTTTGTTTCTTTGTTTGTTGGTTTGTAGGCTCCATTTTTCTGCTGTTGATTTCCCCATGCTTTATATGAAGCTTATCCCATCTCGGAGCTTACTGCAGAGATGGTGATCGTTCTTAGCCCTAGCATCTGTTTCCTTATGTGCTACTCGCTTACTGCCCTTGGTTCAGCTGCTGGATGGAAGATTGATGGCCCAGTTTCTATTCTAATTCCTGATATCCAGCTGTCTTTTGTTTTATAGTATTTCTAAAATGAGGTGAAAAATTCTTCTAGACCACAGGTTATTAACAGTTACACCATAGGCTACAGAAGTGTGTTATTTGATTAGCACGGTATTTTTGGGTTTGTTTTATGTTAAATTATTTGGCATCTTTTAAATCTGATTGTGGTCTAGTTTGCACAAAGGGTACAGTCTTAAGGGCACAACTTTTTGGATTTTGATATTTAGGTGTATCCATTTCACCACTACCTAGATCAAGATAAGGACATTGTACCCCTTCCCAATCAACACTTCCCTCCTCAGCAGTAACCTTTGTTCTGACATTTTCATTGTCAATTATTTTGCCTGATCTTGAACTTCATGAAATTGGATTCATACAGAATGTACACTTCTGTGTCTAGATCTTATAATTCATCATTATGTCTGGGACTTTCACCCATGTTGGGATATACAGAAATAGTTCTTTTTTTTTATTGCTGTGTAATATTTTGTATGGATATATCACAATTTATTTATCTCTGCTTCTACTGCTAGGCATTTGGTTTGTTTCCAAATGCTGCTCTTATTAAAAAAAAAGATGCTATGAACATCCTCGTACACATCTTGGGTTTGATTTTACCTCTTATTTTTTTTTTTTCAATACACACTTAGGAGAATTGTTAAGTAAGAGAGAGTGGTGAGCACGTAAATTATTTTTAATAAAACTTTTTATTTTGAGATAATTATAGATTCACATGCATTTGTAAGAAATAATAGAAATCCTATATACCCTTTTACTCAGCTTTCCCCAGTGGTAACATACTGCAAAACCTCAACCAGGATATTGTCATTGATGCAGTCAAGATATAGAGACTGTCTCACAAGGATTCCTCCTTTTTGCCCTTTGTATCGACTTATCTTCTTAACCCCCAAGAGCTACTACTTTGCATTTCTATAATTTTGGAATTTTGAGAATGTTATATTAAAGGGGTTGTAACCTGTTAAGACTGGTATGTTTTTATTCAGCATGATTCTTTAGAGATTAATCCAATTTGTTGTGCCTATGAATAATTTATTCCCTTCCTTTGCTGAGAAATACTCCTGGGTGTGGAGGTACCATCAGTCGGTAACTATTCACCCCCTGAAGAACATCTGGGTTGTTTCCAGTTTTTGACTATTATCAATAAAGCTGTTATGAACATTTGTGAGCAGGTTTTTGGGTGAATATAAGATTTATTTCCCTGGGATAAATGCCCAGTAGTACAATCACTGGGTCATATGGTAGTTGCATGTTTGGTTTACTAAGGAACTGCCAAACTATTTTCCAGAATAGTTGGATTTTTTTCTATTCTCATCAGCAATGCATGAGTGATCTAATTTCTGTACATCCTTGCCAGCATTTGATGCTGTCATTATTTTTTATTTCATCTATTCTGGTAGATGTTTAGTGATATCTCATTGTGGTTTTAATTTGAATTTCCCTAATGGCTAATGACATGAAACATCTTTTCATGTGCTTATGTGCCATCTGTATATCCTCTTCAGTGAAATGTCCTTTCATATCTTTTGCCCATTTCCTAATGGGACTGTTTTTTATGTTGTTGTTGTTTGAGAATTCTAGATATTAGTCCTTTCTCATATATATGGTTTGCAATTATTTTATCCCACTCTATGACTTGTCTTTTCTTTCTCTTAACAGGGTACTTCACAGAGCAAAATGTTGTTAATATTAATAAAGTCCAACACACCGATTTTCCTCTTATAGATCATGCTTTTGATGTCCAGTCTAAGAAGTCTTTGCCTAGTCCTAGATCATGAAAAATTTTATCCTGTCTTTTAACAAAAGTTTTGCGTTTGTCATATAAATCGCTGATCCATTTTGAGTTAATTTTTATATTAGGTGTGAGGTATAGATAGAAGATAAATGTGTCACCTAAGGGTGTCCAACTGCTCCAACATATTTTTAAATTATCGTTCCTCCATTGAATTGCTTTTGCAACTTTGTCAAAAGCCTGTTGGAAATATTTTCTAAGATCTCTATTCTGTTGTGTTGATCTATGTGTCTGTCCTTTTGTCAGTACCATACCATCTTGATTATTCTGGCTATATAGCAGGTCTTGAAATTAGATAGATTAATTCTTCCTCTATTTTTCTTCTTTTTCAAAATTATTGAAGCTGTTCTATTCCATTGGTCTTTCTATATGAATTTTAGAATAATATTGTCTATATCTATAAAAAACCTGTTGGAATTTGGATAGGAATTACATTAAACCTGTACATCACTTAGAAGGTAATTAACATCCTTGCTATGCTGAATCTCCCAGCCATGGGCACTTCCATCTCTCCATTTAAAAAATTCTTTCATTAACATTTTATAATTTTTAGTATGTGAGTCCTATACATGTTTTCTTAGATTTATACCTAAATACTTCACTTTTAGCTAATATTATGGTAAATAGTATTATATTTTTTAATTTCAGTGTCCAATACACCTCTTTGTTTTTCCTCTCCTTTTTTCCCAAGCATATTGAAATGTAATTGGCAAATGTCATTGTATTAGTTTAAGATGTATCACATAATCATTTGATATATGCACATACTGTTAAGAGATTACCACAAGGATGTTAGTTAACATCCTTCACCTCACATAGTTATGATTCTATTCTTATGATAAGAACTTTGAAGATCTACTCTCTTAGCAGCTTTCAAATATATAATATGGTATGGTTAATTATAGTCATGATGCTGTCAATTACATTCCCAGAACTTACTTATCTTATAGTTGGAAGTTTGCACCTTTTGACCACCTTTACTCATTATCCCATTCCCCATCCCCTTATCCTTGGCAACCACCAACCTGATCTATGTTACTATGAGGGTTTGTTTTTTTTTTTTCAGTTTCCACATATAAATGAGATTATGCAGTATTTGTCTTTTTCTACATGACTTATTTCACTTAACATAATGCCCTCAAGGTCCCTCCATGTTGTTGCAAGTGGCAGGATTTTCTTCTTTTCTATAACTGAATGTGTGTGTGTGCGTGTGTGTTTGTGTGTGTGTGTGTGTGTATAAAATAGAGAATGTGGCATATATATATTTTTTTTCTTTATCCATTCACACTTTCTTTATCTATTCACCTGTCAATGGACACTTAAGTTGTTTACATGTTTTGGTGACTCTAAATAATGCCACAGTGAACACGAGAGTGCAGAAACTTCTCTGAGATAGTGATTTCATTACCTTTGGATATTTACCCAGAGATGAAATTTCTGGATCATATGGCAGTTCTATTCTTCATTTTTTGAGGACCCTCTATACATTTCTCACAGTAGCTGCACCACTTTACATTCCCACCAATAGTGCACAAGGGTTTCCTTTTCTCCATATTCTCGCCTTGTTATTTTTTGTCTTTTTCATGATAGCCTTTCAAACAGATGTGAGGTGATATCTTTGCATTTTCCTGATGATTAATGATGTTGAACATCTTTTTATGTACCTACTGACCATTTATATGCCTTCTTTGGAAAGATGTCAATTCAGTTCCTTTGCTCTCTTTTTATTGGACCATTTATTATTATTATTTGCTTTTTAATTGCATGAATTCTTTATATATTTTGGGTATTAACCAAACTGGTTTGTAACATATATGATTTGCAAATTTTTTCTCCCATTTGGTATGTTGCCTTTTCATTTTCTTGATGGCTTCCTTTGCCGAACAAAACCTTTTTAGTTTGATGTATACTACGCCCGTTTATTTTTGTTTTTGGTGCCTGCTTTTGTTGTCAATTGTAAAAAAAAAAAAAAAAAAAAAATCATTGCCAAGACCAATGTCAAGGAGCTTACCCTCTATATTTTCTTTGGAATTTACGGTTTCAGATTTTACATTCAAGTCTTTAATCTATTTTGAGTTGATTTTGTGTATGGTGGAATATGGAAGTTCACTCTCATTGTTCTGCATGTGACTGTCCAGTTTTCTCAACATCATTTTTTAAAAAGATTATTTATTTGAGAGAGAGAGAGAGCGTGTGCAAATGGGGGAGGGGGCAGAGGGAGAGAATCTTTAAGCAGACTCTCTACTGAGCATGGAGCTTGACACAGGGCTCAGTCTCACGACACATGAGATCATGACCTAAGCTGAAAGAGCTGGATGCTTAAACGACTGAGCTACCCAGGCGCCCACCAACATCATTTTTGAAGAGACTGTCCTTTTTCCATTGTATATTCTTGACTTCTTTGTTATCAATTAATTAACCATACATACTTGAGTTTATTTCTGGGCTCTCTATTCTATTCCATTGATCCATGAATCTGTTCTTATGCCAACACTAAACTGTTTTGATTGCTAGAACTTTGTAATACAGGTTTAAATCAGAAAGTGTGATGACTCCAGCTTCGTTCTTTTTCAAGATTGCTTTGGCTATTTGAATTCTTCTGTGGTTCCATACAAATTTTAGGGTTGTTTGTTTCACTTCTATGAAAGCTGCCATTGGAATTTTGATAGGGATTGCATTGAATCTGTAGATTGCTTTGGGTAATATGGACATTTTTACAATATTAGTTTTTACAATCCATGAGTACGGGATATATTTTGATTTATTTGTGTCTTCTTCAGTTTCTTGCATCAATGTCTTATGCTGTGTCTTATGGCACATTTTTTTTTAAACTGATTTTGTGTTTATGGGCTTACATTATCTAGTTTGTCATACTTCTTATCACTTCCCATCTGAGCCATGAAGATGTTTCTCCTACATTAATTTTGTGAACCTCTGATATTTCAACAGAAAAAAAATCCTGAAAAATCTAAAATCCCAGAATAATCCTGGTAGCAGAATTTTTCCTGTTTCTGACACCACATATGTCACTTTGAGAGAATATAATCTCCAGGATTTAGCCCAAGAACTTCAGATAATAGAATTAACACATCACCTTAATCTTTGCTTTTCTTTCATTTTTAGTGTTTTCTTCCATTAGTCAGTGAAAAATGCATGAAGGGGTAACATCTCTGTATGGACTCTTTTTTGTGTGCGTGTGAATGTCTATTCCAGCACCAGGTGTTCAAATAACTGTCTTTCCTCCATTGTATTGCTTTTGCTCCTTTGCCAAAGATCAGTTGACTATATTTCTGTGGCTCTATTTCTGGACTCTCTATTTTGTTCCATTGATATGTTTACCTATTCGTTTGCCAATGCCACAGTGTCAAGATTACCACAGCTATTTAGTTAAGTTTTGAATATAGTGTTAATCCTCTGACTGTTCTTCTCCTTCAATATTCTGTTGACTATTCTTGGTTTTGTCTCTTCATATAAACATAGAACAAATTTGTCAATATCCACAAAATAATTTACTGGAATTATTATTGGGATTGTATTGAATTAGTAGATGCATTGGGAATTAACTGATGTCTTGGTAATATTGAGTTTTCCCATCCATGACCATGGGTTATTTCTCTAGTTTTTAAGTTCTTTGATTTCCTTCATCATAGTTTTGTAGTTTTCCTCATATAATATATATTTTGCTAGATTTATACCTAGTATAGTTTTTTTTTTGTGCTACTGTAAATGGTATAGTGTTTCTAATGTCAAGTTCCATTTGTTCTTTGTTGATATATGGTAATGAAATTAACTTCTATATTAATCTTTTATCCTACTTGTCTGCTATAATTTAACATTATTAATTTCAAGAGGGTTTTTTGTTTATTTGAGGGGATTTTCTATTTAGACAACAATGCAATCTATGAAAAAAGAGTTTTATTTCTTCCTTCCAATTTGTACACATTTTGTTTCTTTTTCTTGTCTTATTGCATTACCTAGGATTTCCAGTAGTGTTTAAAATCAAGGTGAGAGATCGCTTCTCGGCCTTTTGGCTAAGATCAAGTGTAAAATCAAGGTGAGAGGAGATATCCTTGCCTTGTTCCTGATCTCAGTGGGAAAGCTTCCAGTTTCTCATCATTAAGTGTGATATTAGCTGTACCTTTTTTTGTAGATATTCTTTATCAAGTTGAGGAAGTTCCTCTCTATTCTTAGTTTATAGAGAGGTTTTATCATGAATAAATGTCGATTTTGTCTAATGTTTTTCTGCATTTATTGGTGGGATCATGTAATTTATCTTCTTGATGCAGTGGATTACATTGAGTTTTGAATATTGAACCAGCATACCTGGAATAATTACCATTTGGTTGTGGTATATAATACTTTTTGGCATTGTTGGGTCTGATTTTCTAAAATTTTGTTGAGGATTTTTACATCTATGTTCATGAAAGATATTGGTTGTAGTTTTCTTTTCCTGTAATGTCTGCCTAGTTTTGGTATTAAGATGACACTGGCCTCAGAGTGAGTTAAGAAGTACTCTCTCTGCTTCTATATTTTAATAGAGATCATAGAAAATTAGTATAAATTTTTCCTTAAATGTCTAGTAGAATCCACCAGTGGTGCCTTTTATTTTGGAATTATTAATTATGGATTCAATTTCTTTAATAGGTACAGGATTATTCAGATCATCTAATTCTTCATGTGAATTTTAGCAGATTGTGTCTTTCAAAGATTTGGTCCATTTCATCCAGATTATCAAATTCATGGGCATAGAGTTGTTAAAACTATTTCTTGATTATCCTTTATAAGGTGGATATGCAGTAAGAGCCCCTCTTTCATTTCTGATTTTATTCATTTGTGTCTTACCTCTTTTTTTGTTAGTTAGCCTAGCTAGAGATTTCTCAATCTTATCGATCTTTCTCAAAGAATCAACTTTTGGTTTCCTATTGTCAATGTCATTGATTGTGACCTGAATTTTTATTATTTATTTTCTTTTGCTTACTATGTTCTACTTTTTCTAGTTTCTTAAGTTTGAAGTTTATATGATTGATTTTTTATCTTTCTTTTCTAATATATGTATTCAATTCTATAAATTTTACATCCTACTAAGTTTGGTTAAGTTTTATTTTCATTTTTATTTAGTTCAAAATATTTTAAAATTTCTCTTATATTTTTTCTTTACTCTATGTGTTATTTATAAGTGTGTTGTTTAATATCCAAGTAGTTTGGGATTTTCCAGCTATCTTTCTGATATTGATTTCTACTTAAATTTATTGCAGTCTAAGAGCAGACATAATATGATTTCTTCTTGTAAAATCTGTTAAGTGTGTGTTATGGCTCAGAGTATGGTCTATCATTATAAATGTTCTATGTGAGCTTGAGAAGAAGATGCATTCTGTATTGTTGGATGAAGTAGTCTATAGATGGCAATTATATACACTTGATTGGAGATGTTGTTAAGTTTACTGATTTTCTGCTTGCTGGATCTTCCCATTTCCAATAGAAGAATGTGAAATCTTCAACTTACTGGAGTAGTGGATTTACCTATTTCTCCTTGCAGTTCTATCAGCTTATGGCTCACATATTTTGACACTGTTGTTTAACCCATATATGTTAAAGATTTTCAAGTGTTTTTTTAAAATCACTATTTCTTATTTCATGCTGGTTTTTTTTTTTTTAAAGATTTTCTTTATTTATTTGAGAGAGAATGAGTGACAGCATGAGAGAGAAGGTCAGAGGGAGAAGCAGACTCCCCAAGGAGCTGGGAGCCCAATGTGGGACTCGATCCTGAAGTCCGGGATCATGACCTGAGCTGAAGGCAGTCACTCAACCAATCGAGCCACCCAGGCGCCCTGTTTTTTTGTTTTGTTTTGTTTTTTGTTTTTAATGTATCTTTAGTGTTTAACCATCAATTCTCATTTAAGTTTCTTTGTCCTTTCTCCACGTGGTGGGAAAGTTTGTTTTGTTTGTCTTCTCCTTCATTGACTTGATTCCTAATAATACCCATTCTGCTCCTCATTGTTTCCAACTAATGGGTTCACTTACTGGATGCGGATATTGGGCTCTTGATACTCACAATAAGAAGCTTTATTTCTATGTCAAGTCTTCTTGGCAGGCATCTGTCCCTATGTTGTAATCAAGTCTCCTCTGGTTATGGCCTGCCTAGGACAGGAGTCATCCCTGAGATCCCACCTTCTTTGATTAGGGCAATCACCGCTCATTTTTAGAGGTAAGAAGTCAGTGATGTGTTTGGTTCATAATAGCTCATGTTGCCTCTTCCCTGTAGCCCCTGCTCCCCTGAGTTAGAGCATGTTTCTGAAAATGTTTTCAGGACCTCCTCTTTTCATTAACTGTTCTGTGTCTCATTATGTCCTTGTCTCAACTTGATATGCATATCTATACTCAATTAGTATCATTACATCTTTTAATAATTATGGAAAATGCTGTCTTTATTTTCTTAAATCACTGCTTAAACACAGATTATCGTGATCTTTCTAGGAAGGTTTTTTACTTCCATTTCAATTATTATTATCATTACCTTTAATGTCAGGGATTTTGTTAAGAAAATGGTTACCTATTTGACTGAGGGCATTTCCTAGTTTGCCTGATTTTTTTTTTTTAAGATTTTATTTATTTGACAGACAGTGAGAGTAAGACAAGTGAGACAAGTGAGACAGTGAGACAAGCAGGGGAAGGGGCAAAGGGAAAGGGAGAAGCAGGTTCCCTGCTGAGCAAGGAGCCCACAGGGCTGGAGATCCCAAGACCATGGATCCCAGGACCCTGGGATCATGAACTGAGCCAAGGGCAGATGCTTAATGACTGAGCCACACAGGCGCCCCTGGTTTGTCTGATTTTTGTGGTTGTACTCCATTCTGGAATGATATCATGGCTTCCCTCTGGGAAGCATAGAATTAAAAAAAATTTGGTTGCAGACAATAGTAACCAATTCTCAATAATTTAAGCAAAAAAATAATTTACTGGCAGGGTATTCCATGGTTAATAGAACTGACAAAAGGCTGAACAGAGGGGCGCCTGGGTGGCTCAGTGGGTTGAAGCCTCTGCCTCCGGCTTGGGTCATGATCCCGGGGTCCTGGGATCGAGCCCCATGTTGGGCTCTCTGCTCAGCGGGGAGCCTGCTTCCCCTTCTCTCTCTCTGCCTGCCTCCGCCTACTTGTGATCTGTCTGTCAAATAAATAAATAAAATCTTAAAAAAAAAAAAAAGGCTGAACAGAGAGGGTCAGCTTAAAAATTCATGGAAACCAAGGCTACTCTCTGGCTAAGCCCACCAGGAATTACTGACAGTCAAAATACAGTGCTGCTGCTGGAATGAATGAACTCCAACTACATTTTTCCATCCTTGATCCCTCAGCTCAAGATTCAAAGTCCCTGAATGAGAGCCTTAGCCTGGTTTGAGAAGGTCAGGCTGGGCATGGTGATTCACAACCTTACTAATATTGCATGCCACAGAGAAAAGAAGGTTCCGTAAAACGAAAACAGTGCGATTACCAGAAGAAAAATGAGGGGAGGCAAGGTTGCAGAAAACAGCAAAAGACCAATGAAAGTTGTAGCTGGGTATTTCAGTTGTAATTGGAAAGAGCCATGCTGTATTGTCTTGCTGAAAAATCAGGAGGCAAGAGTGGAGAGCTGACACTTCTCTGCCATCTTTCTCTTCTGTCCAGTTATGCAGGCAAATAACATTTTCCAACAACTTGGATTTCCTTATCTACAGTTAATGCTGCCAGTTGACATACAACCTGCACTCTATTTTATACGTGCACTTTCTAGTGCACTTTTATACTTGTTTTGGATTTGGAGTTGTTACACATTCAAAAGGGACCCTTTACTATCCTTATGTTTGTAATGTATTAGATCCACCATCTGTGATACCAGTGATCAATGAGATCTCAGATCATTGAATCAGATGCCCAGGAATGGACACAAGTGCTTGCAACAACCCTTCTCCTCTTTCAGGACAAATACCACCTCTTCAGAAAGTGGTGAAGAGGTACCTTAGATAGCAAGGTGCCTCATGGTGTCTATAAGTCACCATATCTATCCTCACTTGTTTAATTTCTTAGTAGTCTTTATAACAAAATAAAATTATTTAGCTTATTTGTTTATTTGTTTATCTTTGGGCTCTCTCCATGAAGGCAGATACCATGTACTTCTCATTCACATTGTATCCCTAGCACTTAGAACAGGACCCCTGCATATATAAGATGTTTATGTTACTTGGAAGATGGCGGAGAAGTAGCAGGCTGAGACGACATCGGGTAGCAGGAGATCAGCTAGATAGCTTATCTAACCATTGTGAACACCTATAAATCCAACGGGAAATCGAAGAGAAGAAGAGCAACAATCCCAGAAACAGAAAATCGATCACTTTCTGAAAGGTAGGACCTGCGGAGAAGTGAATCCAAAGCGACGGGAAGATAGACCCCGGGGGGAGGGGCCGGCACCCGGCAAGCGGCGGAGCGACGGAGCACAAAATCGGGACTTTTAAAAGTCGGCTCCACTGGGAGACATCGCTCCAGAGGCTAAACTGGGGGAAACCCAGGCGGGGTCAGCATAACCCCAGGACCCGCGGGGTCACAGAAGGACTGGGGATGTCTGAGTGCCGCAGAGCTCGCAGGTATTAGAGCGGGGAAGCCGGCTATAGCGACAAAGCCGAGGAGTGAGCTCTAAGCCCGGGGTTACCTTGTGCCGGTCGCAGGCTGGGTGGGCTCGGAGCGCGGCCGGAGGCCACGGAGACAAAAGCGACCCGGCGCTTTTCTCCAGCTCCAACAATTGACTGCTTTCCTCGAGGCGCGACCGCAAGCCAGGGAGGCGGGGCTATTGGGCGCTTTGCTCTGAGAGCGCACTGAGGAGCGGAACCCCAAGCTCTCGGCTCCTCTGGGCCGAGAGATTGGGAGGCCGCCATCTTCATTCCCGTCCTCCGGAACTCTACGGAAAGCGCTCAGGGAACAAAAGCTCCCGAAAGCGAACCCGAGCGGATTACTTAGCCCGGCCCCTGGCAAGGGCGGTGCAATTCCGCCTGCGGCAAAGACACTTGAGAATCACTACAACAGGCCCCTCCCCCAGAAGATCAACAAGAAACCATCCAAAACCAACTTCAGTCACCAAGAACAGCGGAATTCCACAGCAGGAGAAAGCAAATCCTACCTGGACAAAATGACAAGGCGGAAAAACTCACCTCAAAAAAAAGAACAAGAGGCCGTACCGAAGGCTGGAGACCTAATCAATACAGACATAGGTAGCATGACAGATCTAGAGTTCAGAATGACAATTCTCAAGGTTCTAGCCGGGCTCGAAAAAGGCATAGAAGATATTAGAGAAACCCTCTCCGGAGAGATAAAAGCCCTTTCTGGAGAAATAAAAGAACTAAAATCTAACCAAGTTGAAATCAAAAAAGCTATTCATGAGGTGCAATCAAAAATGGAAGCTCTCACTGCCAGGATAAATGAGGCAGAAGAAAGAATTAGTGACATAGAAGACCAAATGACAGAGAATAAAGAAGCTGAGCAAAAGAGAGACAAACAACTACTGGAACACGAGGAGAGGATTCGAGAGATAAGTGACACCATAAGACGACACAACATTAGAATAATTGGGATTCCAGAAGAAGAAGAAAGAGAGAGGGGAGCAGAAGGTATATTGGAGACAATTATTGGAGAGAATTTCCCTAATATGGCAAAGGGAACAAACATCAAAATCCAGGAGATGCTAAGAACGCCCCTCAAAATCAATAAAAATAGGTCCACACCTCGTCACCTGATAGTAAAATTTACAAGTCTTAGCGACAAAGAGAAAATCCTGAAAGCAGCCCGGGAAAAGAAGTCTGTAACATACAAGGGTAAAAACATTAGATTGGCAGCGGACCTATCCACAGAGACCTGGCAGGCCAGAAAGAACTGGCATGATATATTCAGAGCACTAAACGAGAAAAACATGCAGCCAAGAATACTATATCCGGCTAGGCTATCATTGAAAATAGAAGGAGAGATAAAGAGCTTCCAGGACAAACAAAAGCTGAAAGAATTTGCAAACACCAAACCAGCTCTACAGGAAATATTGAAAGGGGTCCTCTAAGCAAAGAGAGACCCTAAAAGTAGTAGATCAGAAAGAAACAGAAACAATATACAGTAACAATCATCTTACAGGCAATACAATGGCACTAAATTCATATCTCTCAATAGTTACCCTGAATGTTAATGGGCTCAATGCCCCAATCAAAAGACACAGGGTATCAGAATGGATAAAAAAACAAAACCCATCCATATGCTGCCTACAAGAAACTCATTTTAGACCCGAAGACACCTCCAGATTTAAAGTGAGGGGGTGGAAAACAATGTACCATGCTAATGGACATCAGAAGAAAGCTGGGGTGGCAATCCTTATATCAGATCAATTAGATTTTAAGCCAAAGACTATAATAAGAGATGAGGAAGGACACTATATCATACTCAAAGGGTCTGTCCAACAAGAAGATCTAACAATCTTAAATATCTATGCCCCTAACATGGGAGCAGCCAACTATATAAACCAATTAATAACAAAATCAAAGAAATACATCGACAGTAAGACAATAATAGCAGGGGACTTTAACACTCCCCTCACTGAAATGGACAGATCATCTAAGCAAAAGATCAACAAGGAAATAAAGGCCTTAAATGACACACTGGACCAGATGGACATCACAGATATATTCAGAACATTCCATCCCAAAGCAACAGAATATACATTCTTCTCTAGTGCACATGGAACATTCTCCAGAATAGACCACATCCTGGGTCATAAATCAGGTCTCAATCGGTACCAAAAGATCGAGATCATTCCCTGCATATTTTCAGACCACAATGCTCTGAAGCTCGAACTCAATCACAAGAGGAAATTTGGAAAGAACGCAAATACATGGAGACTAAACAGCATCCTTCTAAAAAATGAATGGGTCAACCAGGAAATTAAAGAAGAATTGAAAAAATTCATGGAAACAAATGATAATGAAAACACAACAGTTCAAAATCTGTGGGACACAACAAAGGCAGTCCTGAGAGGAAAATATATAGCAGTGCAAGCCTTTCTCAAGAAACAAGAAAGGTCTCAAATACACAACCTAACCCTACACCTAAAGGAGCTGGAGAGAGAACAACAAAGAAAGCCTAAACCCAGCAGGAGAAGAGAAATCATAAAGATCAGAGCAGAAATCAATGAAATAGAAACTAAAAAAACAATAGAACAAATCAACAAAACTAGGAGCTGGTTCTTTGAAAGAATTAATAAGATTGATAAGCCCCTGGCCAGACTTATCAAAAAGAAAAGAGAAAGGACGCAAATAAATAAAATCATGAATGAAAGAGGAGAGATCACAACCAACACCAAAGAAATACAAACAATTATAAGAACATACTACGAGCAACTCTATGGCAACAAATTTGACAACCTGGAAGAAATGGATACATTTCTAGAGATGTATAAACTACCACAACTGAACCAGGAAGAAATAGATAACCTGAACAGACCCATAACCAGTAAGGAGATTGAAACAGTCATCAAAAATCTCCAAACAAACAAAAGTCCAGGACCAGACGGCTTCCCAGGGGAATTCTACCAAACATTTAAAGAAGAATTAATTCCTATTCTCCTGAAACTGTTCCAAAAAATAGAAATGGAAGGAAAACTTCCAAAGTCATTCTATGAGGCCAGCATCACCTTGATCCCAAAACCAGACAAGGATCCCACCAAAAAAGAGAATTACAGACCAATATCCTTGATGAACACAGATGCGAAAATTCTCACCAAAATACTGGCCAATAGGATCCAACAGTACATTAAAAGGATTATTCACCACGACCAAGTGGGATTTATTCCAGGGCTGCAAGGTTGGTTCAACATCCGCAAATCCATCAATGTGATACAATACATTAATAAAAGAAAGAGTAAGAACCATATGATACTCTCAATAGATGCTGAAAAAGCGTTTGACAAAGTGCAGCATCCCTTCCTGATTAAAACTCTTCAAAGTGTAGGGATAGAAGGCACATACCTCAACATTATCAAAGCCATCTATGAAAAACCCACCGCAAATATCATTCTCAATGGAGAAAAACTGAAAGCTTTTCCGCTAAGGTCAGGAACACGGCAGGGATGTCCGTTATCACCACTGCTGTTCAATATAGTACTAGAAGTCCTAGCCTCAGCAATCAGACAACAAAAAGAAATTAAAGGCATCCAAATCGGCAAAGAAGAAGTCAAACTATCACTCTTTGCAGATGATATGATACTATATGTGGAAAACCCAAAAGGCTCCACTCCAAAACTGCTAGAACTTATACAGGAATTCAGTAAAGTGTCAGGATATAAAGTCAATGCACAGAAATCAGTCGCATTTCTTTACACTAACAACAAGACAGAAGAAAGAGAAATTGAGGAGTCAGTCCCATTTACAATCGTACCCAAAACCATAAGATACCTAGGAATAAATCTAACCAAAGAGGTAAAGAATCTATACTCAGAAAACTATAAAGTACTCATGAAAGAAATTGAGGAAGACACAAAGAAATGGAAAAATATTCCATGCTCATGGATTGGAAGAACAAATATTGTGAAAATGTCTATTTTACCTAAAGCAATCTACACATTTAATGCAATCCCTATCAAAATCCCATCCATTTTTTTTAAAGAAATAGAACAAATAATCCTAAAATTTATATGGAACCAGAAAAGACCTCGAATAGCCAAAGGAATATTGAAAAAGAAAGCCAAAGTCGGTGGTATCACAATTCCAGACTTCAAGCTCTATTACAAAGCTGTCATCATCAAGACAGTATGGTACTGGCACAAAAACAGACATATAGACCAATGGAACAGAATAGAGAGCCCAGAAATAGACCCTCAACTCTATGGTCAACTAATCTTCGACAAAGCAGGAAAGAATATCCAATGGAAAAAAGACAGCCTCTTCAACAAATGGTGCTGGGAAAATTGGACAGCCACATGCAGAAAAATGAAATTGGACTATTTCCTTACACCACACACGAAAATAGACTCAAAGTGGATGAAGGACCTCAATGTGCGAAAGGAATCTATCAAAATCCTTGAGGACAATGCAGGCAGCAACCTCTTTGACCTCCACCGCAGCAACTTCTTCCTAGGAACATCGCCAAAGGCAACAGAAGCAAGGGCAAAAATGAACTATTGGGATTTCATCAAGATCAAAAGCTTTTGCACAGCAAAGGAAACAGTTAACAAAACCAAAAGACAACTGACAGAATGGGAGAAGATATTTGCAAACGACATATCAGATAAAGGGCTCGTATCCAAAATCTATAAAGAGCTTATCAAACTCAATACCCAAAGAACAAATAATCCAGTCAAGAAATGGGCAGAGGACATGAACAGACATTTCTGCAAGGAAGACATCCAGATGGCCAACAGACACATGAAAAAATGCTCCACATCACTCGGCATCAGGGAAATACAAATCAAAACCACAATGAGATACCACCTCACACCAGTCAGAATGGCTAAAATTAACAAGTCAAGAAATGACAGATGCTGGCGAGGATGCGGAGAGAGGGGAACCCTCCTACACTGTTGGTGGGAATGCAAGCTGGTGCAACCACTCTGGAAAACAGTGTGGAGGTTCCTCAAAAAACTGAAAATAGAGCTACCCTACGACCCAGCAATTGCACTCCTGGGTATATATCCTAAAGATACAAACGTGGTGCTCCGAAGGGGCACGTGCACCCGAATGTTTATAGCAGCAATGTCCACAATAGCCAAACTGTGGAAAGCGCCTAGATGTCCATCAACAGATGAATGGATAAAGAAGATGTGGTATATATACACAATGGAATACTATGCAGCCATCAAAAGACATGAAATCTTGCCATTTGCGACGACGTGGATGGAACTAGAGGGTATCATGCTTAGCGAAATAAGTCAATCGGAGAAATATAACTATCATATGATCTCTTTGATATGAGGAAGTGGAGATGCAAGGTGGGGGGGTTTGGGGGGAGGTAGGAAAAGAAAAAATGAAAAGATGGGATTGGGAGGGAGACAAACCATAAAAGACTCAATCTCAAGAAACAGACTGAGGGTTGCGGGGGGGGAAGGGGGATGGGAGAGGGTGGTGGGGAAATGGACATTGGGGAGGGTATGTGCTATGATGAGTGCTGTGAAATGTGTAAACCAGACGATTCACAGACCTGTACCCCTGGGGATAAAAATACATTATATGTTTGTTAAAATAAAAAAAAATTAAAAAAAAAAAAAAAAGATGTTTATGTTACTTGAATGAATGAATGAACTAATGCATTAATGAAGTGGGAATATATATATCATTATATATTATATATTATTTTTATAAATAACATATATTTATTTAATATATAATATTAATATTTTATGTATTATATATTATTATATATATAAACATATATAAAATAGCACATATAAAATTTCTCCTTTCTCCTACTAAAGAATTTTAGTTTTTAATTTATGGTCCAAAGCAAAGAATAGCAATGCTCTTTACAATCCAATTTTGAAAACCAGTTGTTAGTTTTCAGGTAAACCATTTTTTCCCAAAGAATTAATGCATAAAACTGTTGGCTGATCTTGAGTTCCTAGTGTGAAATGCAGGATTTAAAACAGTTAAATGTAGTAGACTCTCTATGCTTTATAAACAGCTATCCAGCACTTTACAACCCTCATTTTTTTCTCTTTCCAAATGCCTGGATAATTTGACTTCCCCAAAAAGTAACATAGTCAATGAAATAATTTTGACAGATTTTCTAACTACACTCTGCACTGATCAAAATAAAAAGAAAATTTTCTGATGTCTTGGAAGGGTGCTATATATTATACACTACCCATTACTTACAGACAATAATTATTATGATTTTGGTCCCACCCAATTACTGTCTCAGGATACTCTTATAGATAAGGTGAAAATTGCACACTGGAATTTAAATGGCATTGTCTGACATTTCAGGAGGCTGACAATATTTTCAAGAATTATCATGGCAAAGTAATGCACATAACTGCATTCCCAACTAGTCATTTTACTAGAATATAATGCACTCCACATGTAAATTAGAGACCTGGTGGGATGACAAAGGAACACCACTAAACTGTTTATGTAACAAGTGATTTCTACAGTGGTAATATACTCTACTCTCATGTTAAGAACCCAAAAAGGTGGGACGCCTGGGTGGCTCAGTTTGTTAAGCAGCTGCCTTCGGCTCAGGTCATGATCCCAGCATCCTGGGATCACATCCCGCATCGGGCTCCTTGCTCAGCGGGGAGCCTGCTTCTCCTTCTGCCTCTGCCTGCCTGTGCTTGCTCTCTCACTCTCTCTCTTTCTGACAAATAAATAAATAAAATCTTAAAAAAAAAAAAAAAGAACCCAAAAAGGTGGAAATACAAAATGGTAGGACAAATTACAAATTAA
The DNA here is from genome assembly GCF_963455335.1 of Martes martes. NCBI lineage: Eukaryota > Metazoa > Chordata > Mammalia > Carnivora > Mustelidae > Martes > Martes martes. The sequence continues at coordinate 65,836,464 of NC_137899.1, forward strand.
CTGTTCTACAGATGATCTCTTCTATTAAAATCTGACTGGCCACAAAACTTCTACCTTCTCTGTGACTTATTAACTAATATATATGTAGGTAATAAGTTACTAACCTGCTTGGGAGGAAATTTGTCATTGAGAGAGAAAAAAATATCAACTAAATTCTTAAAAAAACAATCAAGGTCAGGAGTTAAAGGTTATTCATTCATCCAGTCAAATAACATTATTGGAGATGAGGTGTTATTAGTATCAAAGATCAGATATGGGGATAAGTTACGAGCTTTATATGTCAGAGCCACTCATGAAAACCTTGTGCTATAAATTCAGTAGTACTAAATCCAAAATTGTGTAGTAAGTCAAAGTAAGATTTTTGTTTCCTTTCGTTGGGAGAAAGATTGGGCATACCACAGTGTGTCCCTCTAAGACCCAACTCAGATTTGCTGGAGAAGATCAAAAAGCGCTATTCAGATGGAATGGCTTGAGCTCTACCGGGATTCCAACTACTTTTGAGTAACAAGGAAATTTGGATTTGTAGATATTTCAAACGCATATGGCCTGCATTCTTCTTCTATCTTTCCCTTAGCCTCTGGTGAAAAGTTGGAGAGCCCATGTCTTGCTGAGCCCATTTATTTGTTTGTTTGGTGATACTGCAAGTGGTTTCCCCTTAGGGGCAAGAATAAAACAAGGATGACACTATCGTCCGAGTCATTTGATGCTATTTTACCAGCACTGCCTAATGAAAGAAATTAGACAAGAAAAAGGAAATAGAACTGAAAATAAAGCAAATTTAAGTTTTGAGGGTTTTTTTTTTTTTTGCTTTGCTTACTTTTCTTTTGATTTTTTTGATGATTTAATGATCTACCAGGAATAACTAAGGAAATAAAACAAAAAACATTACAGTTGATAGAAAATTTTATAATTTGCTTAAAAAATAAATACATAACAAACTGATACTTTTCTATATATCAGCAATAGTCAAAATGCCTTCCTTAGTGCATTATATATATTCAGTATAAATTGGAGTTTGGGGCTTTGGGCAAAATTATGGCCAGGATTGCCATGAGGAGTTGATATGAAGACATAACTGTCCTGGTGTGGGAAAGGAGCTTAATTAACATTTAATTAAAATTATTTTCCCCTCAACTTAATAAAATAGTATCTTTCTATAAATTTTGATATATATATACATGTATATGTCATATATACATGTATATATACATACACACACATATATATTCCCCTACGTACAATTACAACGTTATATAGACAAATACAACTCTTAAATTGAATCCTTACAATCAGAACTACATGCTCAACACTTAGCACTGTGAATCACACACGGTAAGTCATAAATGAATGTTTTGTGCTTTAAAAATAATTGGAAAATGTTATTGTGAAGATTTTTTTCCTATGACACCAAGAGGGAGCTGTAAGCAACCGTTTTGCAGGCAGTCCCATACGAGCATATTACTATATCTACTTTTCGCATGATTTAGAAAGAGGCAGACTCCAGAATAATAGGATTAGCAGCTTGGGCCTTCAAGCTTTCCTCATATACATCCAGGATCCCACAGGACTATTTTTACTATGTCTTGTATTGAGGTATACTATCAATAACCATTCAGATACCCTATGTTAGTCATTAGAAAGTTTTATAACTTTGCAAAATCTTTTCATCTGCTGTCTTCTCCATTTCTTCCAGGCTTTACAAAGCATGTGGTTTGGAGAGGGCATACCCCTTGCATAATTTCTTTGGGTCCTTTTATTCCTAGCTAATTGAATTAGAATGTCTATTATATCATTTAGGATTATATTTGGTTACAAGCAGCATGAAATGTGAATAATGGGTTTATTGCTCTCATAGAAGAGCAGAAGTCCAAGGGTAAAGCCTTCAGGGCTGATACTGCAGCTGAACAATATCATCAAGAATTCAAGTTGTTTTTTTTTTTTTTAATGATCTTTTTGCTCTGCTGTCCTCAGCATGTGGCTTTTACCCTGATATTGCAAGATGATGGGTTCATTTCTAGACATCATTTTGTTTCAGGCAAAAAAGAAAGGGAAAGGATAAGGAGATGGCAAAGAGCTTAAGAAATATGCCATCTGAGTCAATTCTTTAAAAAAAAAAAAACAACTTTCCAAGACATTGAATTCTTGGACTTCACCTGAGATCTCATTGGCCAGAAACTGGACTCGTGGTCACCATATCTGCTGGCAGGATGGGGGTGTGAGTATTTTCTTTTTCCCACCTTGATTGTAGACAAAAGCAAGAGATGTTGGAATGGCTTTTGCACAGTCACTGCCCTTCCTATGTCTGGGTCTGAAGACATATATTTGCTAAGGATAAAAAAGGATAAAGGCAGAAAAAGTGAAGAATTTATGTTTCTTTGTATGTATTATATAAAATCTAAGAAGTTTAGAATGGCTGGTATGTATGAAGACACCCGAAAGACTTATCCTGGGCCATATTATATGTCAAATTGTAAGATTACTGAGAAAGATACACACAGAAAACTTGCAGGAGAAACAGCAAATGTGCAAATCATTGTCTTTTCTCCTCCAGTAAAAGTCCCATTGAGTCCCTTGATAGTTGTGGAATTGTGTTGGTCAGGGAGCAGAACTAATGGCAAGGGACAGCTGAAGCTCAGCTTGTAGTCCCTGTAAAAGTTTCTTTCTCTCTTCAAAACAGGCTTCACTGGGGACTTAAGAAGAGAGGAGGAGAAGAGGACGAGCTCACCCTGGCACAATCCATCTGTACTGTAAGCTGAATGCTCTTCTAAAGGGCTGGGGTTTACTAACTCATATAATTCTCAGGACACCTGTTAGGAGACAGACACAATTACTATCCCCAGTTTACAAACAAGAGACAGGTTTCTACAAGGAAATTAAGACCCTTGCTTGTGACCTCACAAATGGCCAGTGACAGAGCCAGCACTTGCCAGCAGGTGGTCCTGGTTCCAGAAACTGACAACAATCAACAACCTTCTATACCACCAAATCCCCTGCTATTGTTTGGCAAACATTCTGTACTACTTCACTTTACTCAATACTGTCAAGAGCACCCTTCACCTACAGAATAAATCCTGGTTGCCATTACACCTTGAAGTCTAGTGAAAACACACTTCTCTCTTGGGTGGCAGGAAGAGGATGTCCCGCCCTTTAAGGACATGAGCTCAAGGGCTTTTGGCTAGACATCAAGAAAGTAGGGATCTGCTCACTCCAGCTCTCACCCTGACCGTTTCCATTTTCTAAATGCCCCTCTTCTCCTTTGTAAAATGCAACAATCAGAGGAGATGGTCTCTCAGGGCTTTGTAGTTTTAAACTGCTGTGGTCTGTTATTTGATACCTGCCTGGAGGCACTGGGTAGGGCCACACAGCAGTTATGGCAGACAGATACAGAATTTCTCCTGCAAACCCGTGCTCACACACACACACACACACACACACTCTCTCTCTGCGTCTCCAGCACAACGTCATGTCCCTCTCCAGATCTATAGATGCCATATTTAACAAGTGTTCATACAACATGGGATTTGGTGAATCTCAGATTTCCCAATTCTAAGCTGTCTCCAAAACTTGATAAGATGTGGAGGCCTTTTTTAAACAAGAGGAGTTATGCTTTAGGTAAACAGTTCTTCATTTTAGGAAGTGGCAATTATTTAAGAGACATAAAAGATTATTAGGTCCCTTCCTTAGAAACATCTATGTCTGCATACACATACATTTTTCATAAAAGCATCAAAGCTCATTCAAAACTTTCAGGTTAAAGACTTCTACTTCTGGGCGCCTGGGTGGCTCAGTGGGTTAAAAACTCCTACTTCTGCTTTGTGTGTTTTATGAAATTACATATTTTGTTTCTGAGAAGGTATAATTTTGGATTTTAGTTTTTTCACTCCTCTCGGGCAAATTTTTACATGCACCCTATGCCCACATATGTTTTAAGTGTAAGCAGCATAGCAATACATATGTTGAAAAATATTGTTTTGTTAGGCTATAATCCAAAGTAAAGAATAATATAAAAAAGGAAATTTTACTGCAATATCTATTCTCAACCCTATTAAAATAGTTACTTGCGGGGCGCCTGGGTGGCTCAGTGGGTTAAAGCCTCTGCCTTCTGCTCAGGTCATGATCCCAGAGTCCTGGGATCAAGCCCCGCATCGGGCTCTCTGCTCAGCAGGGAGCCTGCTTCCCTTCCTCTCTCTCTCTCCCTGCATCTCTGCCTACTTGAGATCTCTGTCAAATAAATAAATAAAATCTTTAAAAAAAAAAAAGTTACTTGCCTTACTTGTAAGATTATGATTTTTACTATTATTTTATTCACTTTTAGCACATTTGTCAGTTACCAATTAATAATCGTTAAATGGTTCATTATTTTTCATTATAATATCAACACTTTTCCATGAGTCAAGTTTTGGTACATATATTTTATCTTTATGTTTTTAATTTATTCAAAATTTTACCAAATGCTTCCAAGTGTTAGTCACATATACTTATACTATCTATAGTATATTATAACAAAGCATTTGTTACTCAAACGATGAAGAACCCCAGAGCTCAAAAATAGAAAACAACAACCAAGAATTGGGTTTATTGTTTGCCTGCCTGGTATCGTAGTTTGCTAAGTTGTCATTACACAACACCACAGACTCGGTGACTTAAACAACAGAATTGTATTTTATCACAGATCTGGAGGGTGGAAGTTTGAGGGCAAGGTGTCGGCCCAGTTGGTTTCTTCTGAAGCCTCTCTCCTTGGCCTATAGATGGCCTTCTTCTCTGTGTATCTTCACATGGTCTTCTGGGCACCTTATTTACAATTACCTCTTTAAAGAGCCTATATCCAAATACGGTCATATCCTGAGGTATTCAGCATATGGTTTTTTTTGAGGGGGGTCGCTTTCAGCCCATAATACCTAGAGATGGAGAGATTGCCTCTCATTAGAAAATTTGGTGAGTCTCTGTGCCTAAAGTGGAAAGGCAGGATTCTGAAGAGCTTGAATGATATTGAATGACAACTTGAATGATATTCAAATTGTCAACAACTTGAATGATATTCAAGTTGTCAAGGAGAGGACTCTGAGTCTCCCTTGGGAGGGGTGTGCACTGGTTCACACCATCAAGTCTGGTTCACACCATCAAGTCGCAGGCACAGCTCTCAAAGGCGAGCCGCATAACCCATAGGGTCTCAGAGTCATGACGTAGGCACTCGCACGAGCGTATGTTGGAGACTTGGCAGATTTTTCTCTTCAACATATTAATTTAAGTTTGTAACTTCCTAATGCTTGGAAATCTCTTGCCAAAACGAACTATCAAGATAACCTGAGCAAAAACGTTTAAAAAATCCCATTGTTTTTCCTCTACAGTTAAATCATGTACAAGACAGGAGAATCAGCTTAAAGACCAGCTCAGTTTCCCATATCAACTCCCCTGGGCCCTGATGGATTTTCTTCCTTTTACTAAGGTTGTTAGTTTCAGGATGAAAGCTTACTACACAAAGCAGTCTTTTCACCTTACACGAACCAGGTCTTTGGGGTGGAGACTCTGATAGCCAATTTGAATGGAAAAAAAAAGTTTGTTCTCATAGGATTTGTTAGTTTTCTTTTGTTTGCTCCAAAGAACTTTAATCCTAATTGAAGGCTTAAAATGTCTCAGGACATTCATTTTGCAAGATAGAAAACAAGGGAGTAAAGTAAGGAGCGGATCTTTTCAGGATCTCGATTAAGTGTCGGGAAAATGGTCTTTAGTCTTGAGTCCCACCTGGTCTTTTCTCATTCCCTAAACTCTGGGGTAAATATTACAATTTTTACAAAAATTACAATTACAATTAGCTGTTGTACTATTTGCAGAATCTTTGAATCAAAAGGATGCAAATCTTTTAGGAAATTTTAGGCAATAAGAGATATCCATCTACAGGATGGTCAAAAATTTCTCTATCCCCAGCTTCCTATATATGGACAGTAAGTGACCAGCAAATACTTACTTAATGATTAAATTCTAGACTTACTGCACCTACCTGGCTGGTAGCAGTAGGTATCAATGATGTTTCCATCTTAAAGGAAAAGGGATGGAGATGGAGAGATAGACGTGCATGACATTCAGAGCAAAAATAATTTTACCTTGAAGTGGGTATCTGCATATCTGTTAACTGACCAATCAGTTAGCAAGCAGAGCTGGTGAAAGAATCTTGCCATGACTGGTGTTTTAAATAAGTAAGTTCTTTATTTTTTATAAAAATTTTTTTGATCAGATAAGTTAGTATAATCACCTCCTACACTTTGTCAATCTGAAATGTTTTGGTATACACACAGCTTAAATGCTCATACTTCTGAATCAAATCCTCTATCTTTTTGTTTCTGTATGAGTATTTGAAATACCATGAGCAGAGATTTTTGAAAGGTCTTGAAGAGGCCAGCCAGGGTCAGTCTGGCTCTGAATTTCAACGTGGGTAATTTGCTAAGAGAGTCAGGTGCTTTACAAGTGAGCAACTAGGAACTAGGAGCCCCCAGGACAAAGGTTTGCAAACAGGAATCAAGACCAATTTTCTTAGCTTATCAGAGTCTTGATGCTGTTAGAGGAAATCTGGGAACAGAGTAAAATAGTAAAGATAAAATCAAGATGGAAATTCACTAAGACGTGAATCAGATTTCATTTGAGCCCCAGGCGACTATCTCTGGAATTACCCTGTTCTGTGGACAGATTTTATTTCTTTGTTTTGGCATGTTTTAGCCTTCTGGCCTCCACCTCAGATTCTTCCAAATCTGGTTGCCATGACAACTCATTGATTCTAATTTTTTACATTTTTTTTTTTTTTTTTGGCCTGGGTTGGAGGGGAGAGGAAGGATCCAGCCCCAGCCCACTGCAATCCTCTCCATCTCTGCTCCGGAGGGCCCTTGCTCTACTTCTCCAGTCCATTCTGGCACATGAGAAAGGCAATGAGTGAGCAAACACACGCTAATCAGAGCAATGGCTCCCCAGCGCTCTGCCAGTGCCCTTGAAACTCTTCATGGGAAAGGTAGCTTCAGTAGAATTGGAAATCAGTATGTCAGTAACATATCCAGGGCTCCCAATTTGGGGCAGTGCAGGCTTTAAATATTCAAATGTTTAAAGTGTTCAATTCCATCTGCTTAAGATGGATCTTGGCCTGGCTGCATTTCAAGTCAGGCTATGAGTAGTGGAAAACTGCCTACTCTTAACCTGTCAAGAGTCACAATTTCGATAAAGAAATAAGCAGTTTGGGATCATCTGAAAAAAAGTAAAGTTTTCTTCCATTTCTCAAGTAGCTTATGCATTCTCAACGGTAGAGCTGAATATTTGGCTTTTTTATTTTTTAATTTTTTTTTTACTCTGCTTGTTTGCTGGTGACCTGGAGTTTGCTGTGATGCCACTCAGCAATTGATTTATTTCAGGAACTCCCAGTGTGCACGTGTGGGATTCTGAGCACACCGTGTTCATGGGTGTACTCACTACAGCAACTGGTAGGAATGTATTAGTGGGAAATACTTGTCCCCTCTTTTTCATATTTCTTTATAGCCAAGATTTTTCTCTACCTTCTCCACATGGAGAATGTTAAAGGTGACGTTTCTAAACTGCTGAGCTCCCCCTGACTCCCTCTTTTCCAGTGTAGGAATGACTCTTCTGTTGGGACACTGACATGCATTTGGCTGTGCTTACATGAGGTCTGGTCCTTGACATGGAAAAGACAACAGAGACCATCTTTTTCTGGCCCTGTCCATTCTGCTGGTGCCTGAGAGTTTAGGACAGACTGTGCTCTTCAGGATAACTAACTGGGTAAGTGAGCTCGGAGTCTCTTCAGAGAGAAGTCTTTCTGCGAGGTTGTGCCAAGTTCTATATTTGGCCTGAATTTAGGAGGAGAACACAGGAGCTATCCTTTATGTTCCTGGATGTTACCATTTGAACGTTACCCAAGGAACTCTATGCTTTACGAGTTACTGGATCTTCACGAATGATGATGTTTGCTCTGCACTTGGCTGCTCTGCTTTTTTGGTTCTCCAGTGGGTAGGATCTGGTTGGAAGGAGGCCCCAGTCTTCCATTAGAATATAATTATTTCTAAGAGTTCTCAGAAATAGTGCCTTGTCCCCAGAAAAGTCAAAACACTTCTGAAGATATCTTTAATAGAATGCAAGGTTTGGCTGCAATTCTCCATTCATTAAAATTGCAGGAAAAGAATGGTTACTCAAACTTGGAAAAAATAAAATCTGATTAGAGAGTGTATGGAAGCTATCGTAAAATTTGCTACCTTCTGAGATCCACTCATATGTTTTATTAATAGAATTGGGCAGAGATTCTGGAGGTGCTACTTATTATTTATAAGGCATATTCAGAGACACCTGAATCATCAAGGCTTCTCATGCAACTGGTAATAAAAGGTTATGGGATGGAGATGATTATTAGGAAAAAAGATAGGGAATGAATGCTTTTGTGAAGAGACTTTGCATCAGCTGAAGTTTCTATTTTCTGACTTTTTTGCAGTAGTTTTATATGTTTGAAATCTTAATTTTTATTCTATCCTCACCTGTAATTTGGAGAGTGTTTAGTATTTGGAATCATCCTGTTCTGGGAGATTGTTATGCTCTTTTCTGTACAGTTTCTTTAATGGACAGGGAAGGTTGCCAGAAAAATGGCCGGTGTGTCTTGTTTCTCTTTCATTTTACCAGGATCCTTCACTTTCCCCTCTTCTTTCTTTCTTTCTTTTCACTGCATGCCTCCAAGGTGCACCCCACCTGTTTTCCACACCTGGTCCTTTCTGAGAAGCAATGCTTCTCCAAGGCTTCCACGTTAGGTCTCAAAACAACCCAAGGAATGGAATGTAAGAGAAAGAATCATCCGTGGTCCATGGCTGGGACCAGCATGCAAACAGTCCCGTGGATAATGCTATGCCAGTCTTGTTGGCAGGAGATTTATAGCAGATTTATAGCAGAGACTTCTCACGGACAATCATAGGAGTTAACAAAAAGGAAATTATTGGAAATTAGCATCAGAACTTTGCATCATGCCTAATGTTATTTTCCTACACTTGAGAATCACTGCCTAACACATTCTTATGTTGCATTGTATTTGGGATTTGAGATACAGTTTTGTAGTTTTTTCCTCAGAAGAGCTCACACTCTGAAAAAGTTTGTTTGCTTGCCTGTGCTTGCTAAGTGTGCAATGTAGGTTAAATATATTTCAAGGAATAGAAGTCTGAATGGCCCCAGCTCTGCAAGACATGCAGTATTGGGTATTTGAGGAAGTTGACCTAGATGTTGCAAAGGTTCAGAAAATGCAGTATTATTTCTATATTACAGTTTGGAATAATTCATCATCTTTTCTACCTTAGAATGGAAACAAGAGCTGCATTACAGAAGTTGAGAGTGGAAATTTTTTTAATTATTATTATTTCTTTCATTCACTGGGTGAATACTGATACCTGGGTGCTCTTCCTGAGCAATTTATTAAAGTACAGTCTTCATTCAAACAAAAGATAACTGGAAGAAATTCAGTTAAGGGATGCCTGGGTGGTTCATCAGTTAAGCGTCTGCCTTCGGCTCAGGTCATGATCCCAGGGTCCTGGGATTGAGTCCCTCGTCGGCCTCCTTCCTCGGTGGGGAGTCTGCTTCCCCCCTGCCTGGTACTCCACCTGCTTGTGCTCTCTCTCTCTCTCTGATATATAAATAAAATCTTTTAAAAAATTTCCCCAGTACAAGGGCAGCCAATGAGGATTTAATATGTTTTTAATGGTACAGCAAAGACTAAAACAATATGGAACGTGGATTAAAAAACCATATGTAAATATTATTAATTCTGACAAAGTAAGGAAAATGCAATTTTTTTAAAGGTGAGCAGAAGGGGCAGAAAACAAAGAAAGTAGAATAACATCATTGGCAGACACATAGGTCATAGATAGAGTCAACAGATGTTGTTTGAACATCAGAAAGTAAAAGGATAAGAAAGAAAAAAGGAGATTAAGAGCAGCATAAGTAGTGTTCATACAATGGGAACCTTCGCACTAAAAATATATATTTTCCTAAGTACCAAAAGCAACTGAGGTAAAGCACAAGAGAAAAATAAGGCACAGAACTGAGACTGAATTGATTTTAAATGTAATGTATTTTTAATAAAATTTCCCATGAGCTTTTAATTTTTACAGCCTGTCATGTTGATGCTAAATTTTATACAGAAAAATCAATTCAGGAATGGATAGTGCTCTGAGTAGAGATTAGCCCCCTCAGATAGCAAAACATACTATAAAGCTTCTCTAATTAACACAGTGTGGTCCTGGCTTTTGCCTAGGCAGACAAACTAATGCAGTAAGACAGACAAGAGTTCGGCAAACGACAGCTCACAGGCCAAAAGAGATGCATCACCTGTCTTTGTAAATGGAGCTTGAGTGGAACACAGCCATACCCTTTCATTTACATCTTCTCTGTGGCTGCTACTGAGCTGTAGCAGGTGTACGGAGTATTATCATCAGAGAGCACAGGGTTCCCAAAGCCAAAACCTTCACAATCTAGCCTTTTACAGAAAAAGTTCCCTGACATGAGTTTACCATTTTGTTTTTTAAATAAATAGTGTTGGGCGAATGACTAACCATTTAGGGGAAAAAAAAAAAGATGAAATCAGGTCCATTCGATATACATAGATACAAACTTCAAATAGAACAGAAATCTATATTAAGAATGAGCCCCACAGACCTTTGCAAGCATGAGAAGAAAGCAGATGAATCCCTCTCTAACTCAAGTAGAGAAAAATTTTCTAATTATGACTAAAATTTCAGACACATAAAGTATTATTTAAATTTGGCTATGTAAAAAAAAAAAATGTTTGAAAGACAAAAGCATCATAAAGCAAACCCAGAGACAAATGACAAAGTGGAATAAAATATTTGCAGTCTATACTACAGATTCAATCCCTCTTGATAAATAACTTCTAAAAAATGAATTTTTAAAAATCCCCCAAATTCTATATAAAATGGTCAAAAGACATGAGCAGACAATTTACAAAAAGATAAAAATGTGGCCCTTAAACACATGAGAAGAGTTTCAACTTGACCCAGAGTAAGATTTAAAAATACACTGACATAATTTTCCAATCCATTAGATAAGCAAATATTCAACAGCTTGTCAGTGCAGGCAATATATGCTGGTGGGAGTGCAAAATGCCATATTTTGGCAATATCTAATAACATTTAGCATTCAATTCATTAACTTCAGTTCTAGAATTTTACCTGGAAGTTATACCTCCAACAATCAAATATATACAGGTTCAAGATTATTTATCACAGCATTATTTATAAGTGAAAAATACTGGCAACCACGTGAATGTCCAGAAAAAGGAAACAGGTTGTGTAAACTGAGGTACACGGACACAATGGGGTCCTGTGTGGCTCTATAAAAGAATGAAGAAGATCTCTATGGACTCATATGGAGTGATTCCTAGATGGTATCCTTAAATGAAAAAAAGTGAAATGCTATAGAGAATGTGTAATATGCTACCTTTTGTGTAAGAGAGAAGGAATCGTAAGAAATTATGCTTACATCTCCTTGTCTTTATGAAAAGAAATGCATGAAGGATAAACCAGGACATAAGGAAGTAGGTTACCCTCAAAGGGATGAAGGAAACATAATGGAGGTGGTCTAAGAATGACACTCTTCCAAAAATGCATCTCGCGTAGCCTTTTAACTTTCAGAAATGTTTCACCTTGTCAAATAAATAATAAAACTAAATCAAGAATAACAGGGAAGGAAGGATCTTAAAACTGAAAGCAGTCTGAAACAAGCTAACCCAACTGTATTAGTAATAAATATCATAACCACGCTGAAGAGTAAGAAAGAAAGAACGATGAGAGACTATGGACTCTGAAAAACAACCTGAGGGTTTTGAAGGGGCGGGGGGTGGGAGGTTGGGGGAACCAGGTGGTGGGTATTAGGGAGGGCACGGATTGCATGGAGCACTGGGTGTGGTGAAAAAACAATGAATACTGTTATGCTGAAAATAAATAAAAAAATTTAAAAAAAAGAACTAACCCAAAAGAACGGATGCAGGCAAATTATTAACATAATATCTGAACACACACTCATCCCTTTGTCTGGGCAGGGTGGGAGTGAGAAAGGGAGGGGTGAGAAGTGCAAATAGATCCTGAAATTGGTTTTTTTGGTGGGTTTGTTTATTGCTATTGTTATTATCTAGGCATGGGAGGGTGGCAAAATATTTAGATATTAACATAAAAAAGAGCAACAGGAGGGGAGTCTGAGTTGTGGGGTGGAGAACCCTGTCAGGCTCTGTGCTCAGTGCAGAGTCTGCCTGAGATTTTCTCTCCTTCTCCCTCTGCTCCTCCCTGTGTCTGTCTGTCTGTCTGTCTCTTTCTTTCAAAACAAATAAATAAATCTTTTTTAAAAAGTTAAATAAGCAAACAAAATGTCATGTATGTCAAGTAAAGAAAACACCCTAAAAACAACTACCATGGGGCAGACTATAACTTTAAATATTAGACTAAAAAGAATCTAATGTACTCAAGCATTTGAGGAAATGAAAAATCACGTAGAATAAAAAATTCTAAACCTAAACCGGAATGGACAAAATGTAGGGAAAAATACAAAAAAGGTGACGGAGTTCAGGAAAGAAGTGGAAGAAAAAGACAAAATTTTCTTAGAAATGAAAAAAGAGGGGCGCCTGGGTGGCTCAGTGGGTTAAAGCCTCTGCCTTCAGCACGGGTCATGATTTCAGGGTCCTGGGATCAGCCTGCATTGGCTCTCTGCTCCTCGAGGAGCCTGCTTCCTGCCCCACCCACCCCCACCCATTCCCGACTGCCTCTCTGCCTACTTGGATCTCTGCATGTCAAATAAATAAATAAAATCTAAAAAAAAAAAAAAAAAAAAAGAAGTAGTAGGTGGGGCACCTGGGTGGCTCAGTGGGTTAAAGCCTCTGCCTTCGGCTCAGGTCACGATCCCAGACTCCTGGGATCGAGGCCCGCATTGGGCTCTCTGCTCAACAGGGAGCCTGCTTCCCCCCTCTCTCTGCCTGCCTCTCTGCCTCCTTGTGATCTCTGTCTGTCAAATAAATAAATAAAATCTTAAAAAAAAAAAGTAGCAGGTGCCCAAGGGAGAAGAGACTCAAATGAAATTTTAATAAGGAGCATTGAAGAAAGGTAGGAAAACAACCAAAAAATTTAAATGACATAAAGAATGAAGTAAAAACTAAAAGTCAAAGAGGAAGTAATAGAAATGAAAGATTGGCAGAGAAACAATAATATTCATATTATTGGAACACGTTAAGAGGAAAAATAATGAAAGAGGGTTAATAATTAAAATAATAATTCACAAAAACTCTACAGAAATAGAAACAAAACATCTGAATCTGTACATTGAAATGGCTCCCTGAGTACCTGGAAAGATTAAACCAGAATGATTCACTCTGAAACATATCCCAATAAAGCTATGAGATTTCAAAGAAAGAGATAAATTCTTCAAGGTCTGTGGCAGGGAGGGGAGGGGGAAGATAAATATTTACAAAGGCAAAGGAATTAGAGTAACAATTTCTTTTCAGAATCTGCATGGAAAGTAACAGTGGAATACCACTTTTAGAAAACTGCATGAAAGAAAAGGTTTTATGTCCAGCCAAGCAGTCCTTCAAGCATCAATGGATGTCAAAACCGTTTTCAACATGCAAGAACTTGGGGAATCCTGAGCCCATCATGTCTTCCTGAAAAATCTACTAGGGGATGAACATGATGCAACACAGTGGTCACGAGGGAATACTCAGCAGGAGGACTGGAGTGAGCGTTACAGAACATACACATACACATTTAAGAATACAGTGGAGGTGGAGATGAGGTGGGAGATGGTGATAAAGCAGAAACAACCCAGATGTTGGGAGGAAATGGGAGCGGGAAAGAGGAAAGCAGATAAAACTCATTGTTCCATGCTAATAGGTGGTATTGATATAAAAACAAAGCCAAAACCCCTGATACACCATGTAGTAAAAGGCCAAGTAAGAAAAAGGGGAGTAAGGACATTTAAAAAGGGGCTCTTGGTGGGGACGGTCTCAGTCAGTTGACCATCTGACACTTGATCTCCACTCAGATCTTGATCTCATGGTCCTGAGTTTGAGCCCCACACTGGGCTCCATGCTGGACATGGAGCCTACTTAAAAAAAAAAGAAAGAATGAATGAAAGAAAGTATAGATACAAAGGAAATTACTAGTACAAAAATATAAATTTTCCTGAATACCAAAAATAGGACATATATATCAACACATACATGTAAGTATACATCATATATTACTTACAAAAATGCAAATGTGTGTATTGTATTTTTGTATATGTATGCAAAGAAATACACATCTCTTAGAGAAAGAAGGATAACAAATAAACCAAAACACACATAGTCATAAAATATTATGATACAGTTGGGATGAAACATATTGGTCATAATAAAAAAGTACCTGATAAACATATAAGATTTTCGATTCAGTTCGCAAAATGTAACCCAACTCTGTGTCAAGAGACACACTTGAAACAACATGATTTGGAAAAGTTCTAAATAAAGTAAGGGACATGTAGATACCAAGCCAATGGAAATAAAAAAAGAGCAGGTAGCAATGTTAATATCAAAGCATTCAAGCCCCAAATCTATGACATGACAAAGAAGGATACTTTTTGGTGCTAAAGGTTACTATGACATGCAGATATCATACAAGGATATTTATGCATAGATAAAATAGCAACCACCTTTATGAAATAAAACCACAGAAAGTGCAAGGAGACATAGAAACACACTAACAAAAGGAGGCTTTACTCCTCCTCTTTCAGTAGGAGACAGAACAAGAGCACAAAAATAACTAATGAGATAGAAGATCTGAACAATATGAGTAGACTCTGTAGATACACATCAAACATGCATCACAATAATAGAGACCACCTGTTTTTCTTAAGTGCCCTTGACAGAGTCACAAAAACTGATCAAATGTTGAGAAACAAGGAAAATATCAGTAACCTCCCTAAAGTATAACCAATGATCTTTGGTCACAATGTAGTAAAACTAGAATTTACTTAGAAACCGATAATAAGGGGTGCCTGGGTGGCTCAGTGGGTTAAAGCCTCTGCCTTCCGCTCAGTTCATGGTCCCAGGGTCCTAGGATGGGGCCCCACATTGGGTTCTCTGCTCAGCAGGGAGCCTGCTCCCCCACCCCCACCCTGCTCTCTGCCTGCCTCTCTGCCTTCTTGTGATCTCTGTCTGTCAAATAAATAGAATCTTTAAAAAAAAAAAAAAAAAAGAAAGAAAAAAAGAAACCGATACCTATAACAACAAGGGGAAAGTCCCTTCTACCTAGGAATTTTTAATACCTGCCATTAAAAACTCCTGGATGAAAGGGGAAATGCAAACTGAAATTACTGATTTTTTTTAAAAAAGGTTTTATTTATTTATTTGAGAGAAAGAGAGAGAGCATGAGGAGGAGAAGCACAGAGTGGGAGGGAGAAAGCAGACTCCCTGCTGAGCACAGATTCCCTATACAGGGATCAATCCCAGGACCCTGGGATCATGACCTGAGCAGAAGGCAGATGCTTAACCGGTGGAACCACCCCGGTACACCTGAAATTACAGAATTTTTTAAAATGACAATAAAAACTGCCACATATCAGAATCCATGATAGGCATTTCTGAGAATGTGCAAATGAAAATGCATTGCTCCAAACACCTTTGTTCATAAAAGTGGAAGGAGGCAAACAAGTGAATTCAATTCCCAGCTCAGAAAACTAGAGAAGGCAACAGCAATGCAAATAAAAATAGGGCACAGGAAAACTCTCACAATTGTCCCCTTCTGTTTTAAGCGATGCAAATGAATGTTCTCTGCAGCATCAGAGAAAATAACAGGACATTCTAAAATGGCAACCTGGTCTTCTAGTACTTTCTGTGCCATACCTTTGTTCCTGAGACCACTACAGCTCAGCCTGGCAACATTTTCTCTAATAGCACTTGGGCTCTCAGCCCCCTCTAGCAAGACATTATCACATGTGCAATTACCGCCCAGTGAAGTAGTAACTTTCAAAATCAAAGAATGTGTAAATGATGACATGTTTGGGGGTATTTGCTGCTAATTGAACTGCTATGCAATGACTTTGAGGTGTAAGGGAGAAATGGGTCAAGACATTCAGGAAGAAGTCTTTTCCCTCAGCTACCTTTTTCCTCTACTTGTCTTGTAAGAGAGCAATGCATCTGAATGACTCTTTTCATATACTAGTGGAATTAGCCAGGATCGACATGAGAACCACATCGAAGCCATCCCAAGTGCAGAGTCCAGGAGAACCACACATGCCTGATCAAGCACAAGGAATCCTTTGTGCCCAAAGTTTTAGTCCGATGCCTTCTTGAGGAAGAAATTCCTTATTTGAGAGTGGCCATAAAGACATGTGACTTGGCATTTGTATAAGTAAGAGAAGAAGAAATTATATCAATTCCTCTACTAAGTGCTTTTCTATGTTATTTCATTATATATTCTCCCAAATAGTGTGAAAAAGATATTATTTCCTCCTTGTTTTATATTTTAGGGATCTGATTCTTTGAGAGACTCGTAAAGGCATAGAGCCAATAGGTGATTGAAGTACAATGTAAATTCGTA
This sequence comes from Martes martes, assembly GCF_963455335.1. Classification (NCBI taxonomy): domain Eukaryota; kingdom Metazoa; phylum Chordata; class Mammalia; order Carnivora; family Mustelidae; genus Martes; species Martes martes. The sequence continues at coordinate 65,853,065 of NC_137899.1, forward strand.
TTTTTCTGAGTCTAAAGCAACATACTCATAACTGTGCCTGTGTATCTTTCCCTTCCTCCCACCCCTCCCTTGCTCACTCAATAAATATTTCCTGACTTCCAGTGTGCCAGGGAGTGTTCTAGGCACCAGGGATAGAGTTATGAACAGGATAGAACATTTCTGCTCTCACAGAGGGTAGAGTCTAATGGAAGAGAGAGAACGTCTGTCTGTATAAATAGAAATAGAATCAGATCTCAAGATGGGATGGGACGATCATTAGACTAGCAAGCCCAGTGAGAGTGAGGGTGGTTGGGTGACTGTTTTGGGTTGGAAGAGGGGCAGATCTCTCTAAAGAGGTGACATTGTGCCAGGCACAGACCCCAACTGGGAATGAGTTGGTCTGTCTGAGGAGCAGAAGGAAGGCTAGTGGCTCTGGGTGTAGGGAGCAAGGGCAGTAATTAGAAATGAAATGAGAGAGGGCGTCTGGCTCAGGTCACCATCCTAGAGTCCTGGGATCTAGCCCCACATTGAGCCTGCTTCTGCCTCTCCCTCTGACTCTCCCCCGCTCATTCTTTCTCTTTCAAAAATAAATAAGTAAAATCTTTAAAGAAGTGAAGTAAGGGAGGTTTGTAAGAGCCTGATTATGTGAGAATTTGTAGACTGGGGTGGCTCAGTCGTTAAGCGTCTGTTTTCAGCTCAGGTCATGATCTCAGGGTTCTGGGATCCAGCCCGGCATTGGGCTCCCTGCTTGCAGGAAGCCTGCTTCTCCCTCTCCCACTCCCCCTGCTTGTATTCCCTCTCTCAATATGTCTCTCTCTGTCAAATAAATAAATAAAATCTGAAAAAAAAAAAAAGAATTGGGGTTTTATTTTGAGGCTGGTGGGAAACTTTTGAGGGTTTTAAGCTGAAAGTTGAAGAGATCTGCTTTAAGTCTTCAACTACCGAAGAGTGACATCATGAAGATGTAGCTTTCAATCATTGTAGATCATCTCCAACCAAATGGACTGCCTAGGATGGGGGGGAGAGGGTTGGGGGAGGAGTTGGGCAGGTTGTGGGGGATGGGAGGTGGGGAGGTCGGAGAATCCCTCAGACAGCATCTTTAGTAAAACAAAGGGGTAGATGGAAAGGAGAAGGGAGTTGAGGGAAATTGGAAGGGGTGGTGAACCATGAAAGACTATGGACTCTGAAAAACAATCTGAGGGTTTTGAAGGGGCGGGGGGTGGGACGTTGGGGGAACCAGGTGGTGGGTATTAGGGAGGGCACGGATTGCATGGAGCACTGGGTGTGGTGAAAAAACAATGAATACTGTTACGCTAAAAAGAAATAAAAAATTAAAACAAAACAAAACAAAACAAAAGGCAAAACTTGGGAATGCCTACGTGGGATCCAAGACTTGGGAAAGGGCACAAGCTGCGTGTAAATACACACAGATCAGTGCTGTCACAATCTGAGCCTGCTCCCCAAAAAACTGAGCCTCACCTTGAGCAACTAGGGATGAAAACAGAATAAAAATTGAGCAAAAGACAACAATAGAGAGCTAAGGAAAAGAGCGGCCCACAAGAAGCAGATCCCAGAAAATACTGAACAGGAAAATTATCCTTTCTAAAGGTGAGAGCACGCTTTGGAAGGTGAGGCCTTTTGATCCCACATAAACTCAGGGATGGAGGCAGAAAACCCCCTGAACCGGACGCAGCTCTGAGAGCGAGAAAGCTGGCCGCACACTGATACCGTGCGCTGGTCCTTCCTGCTCACTTGAAGCTGGGAAATCACTGGCTCATCTTCTCCCCCATGGGAAAACCTATACCATTTAAACACGGAAACAAAGAAGGAATCGGGCATAACTCCATACAGAATCATAAAAAGAAAAATGGATAAAAATGTACTGAAAAGCATTCTGAAAGATGATGAGAATGTTCCAGAAACATGACCACAAAGGAGACAAACACTGTTACCCATATTTCAAGCAAGTTAGAGGAACTTTTTAAAAATGACTGGAGCTTTAAGAAATGACACAAATCAGAACTGGATGAACAGAAAATGATACAGTTAGGCAACAAAAAGATATAAAAGGAGAGCTAATCCAGGAGAGGAATTTAAACAAAAAATTCTGAAATGAAGACCAAACAAGAAGATACATAAGAAAGAATAGATAATAGGTAATACTAGGGCACTGAAATTGTATAGTGAGGGAGAAGGAGAGAAAAAGAAGTTTACTAGTAGGTTCAGTAATGGTCGTAATGGGGACTCCTGATACTATCTAAAGAAAGAGAGGATTAAGCATGATATAAAGGTATTTGTAACCATTAGAACAACAACAACAAAACCTTTCTAAACACAAACATACACACCAACATAAAAACATTCCTCCCCACAAAAGAGTAAAGAAAGCAGACATGTGATGAAAGATTTTATTGTATCAATAAATATACATATTGTCTTAACTATCAAAGAGCAAGGTTTTCAGACAGAGGAAACCCAGCATTATGCTCGATTCCTGAAATGTATCTAAAATAAATTATTCACAAAGGTGAAAAACAACAGGATACTCAAAACTTGACCAGAGGCATTCAAGGAAAAAGAAAATAGAGGTCCTAATCTTGTTAGCAGACAAAGTAGAACTCATATCAGAGAGTATCAAATGAGATAAAGAGGGACACTTTATCCTGCTAAGGGCTACAGTTTACGATAAAGATGTGATCATTGCTAACGATAAAGATGTGATCATTGCTAACGTCTCTGCACTCAGGGACAGCATCCCTTTTCATAAAGCAGAAATTACGGGGAAAGAGAAGTAGAACCAGCACCTAAAATAGAAGACTACCAGTGTTCTCACAGATACAGATAGATCACACAAAAAACGTTCCTGAGACTAGAGGTCTAAAAACTTACTAATGCAGGCCTTCTAGGTATATATTAAATAATGTAACCTCTTTTCAGTTCCATATGAATTATTTATGAAATTGATCATATAATCAGTAGACCTCAAGGAAAACTTCAAAAGGTTCCAAAGAGCTTAAAAAAACACGTGTGTGTGTGTGTGTGTGTGTGTGTGTGTGTGTAAAACAAGAAGGCCCTTCCACATGCATAATCAAGAGAAATAAATTACTAGTCTGGTAAGCATGGAGACCCCAGAAAGTACACAACTACACTGGAGGCTTTGGAGACAAAGGAAGAAGGATTTGCTGATGGATTTGGTATGGACAATAACATCATGAGGAATCAAGGACATTGACTACATTCTGGGCTTAATAAATGGGGAGTCAGTTATTGAGGTGGGAGAGACAGGGAGCAAGGTTAGTGAGGACAAGATTCTATTTTGATCATGTTAAAAATGAGCTGCTTATTCCACATCCAGTTGGGAACTGGATACATTCATCTCCATCCCAAGCTGCCTATCAAATGTTCCTTCTGAGCACACCCCGTAATCTTCCCAAAAGGAGGTCTGTTCAACACATTTTGCTCCACCTCATTACTTTCCCAAGACGGTCTAGTGCTGCAATGTTTCATTGCTCTGTATATTCTACTGACCTCAGCAGCTGCCCAGCTGCCCTACCCTTTGCTCTTACTCTCTGACTTAGCTGGTGACTCCTTGTCCCTTTCCCTCATTAATGGTTCCAACAGAACCCAAGAAAAGCACATTTCAACAAATGCAGAGCATTCGTTCTTGCTAAGGAGAGCTGTCTTACATTTTCAATACCACTTTACCCCAATATATGTGCAACTGCCTCATCTTTCTAAATTTGGTTCTCGGCAACTGCTTTGGGATTTACTTTGGAGCCGTAAAGAATCTTATTACCTGCTGGTACTGGAAATAGGTAATCTAAGATAGATGTCCTATTATCACTCAGAGCTTAATTTAATAGCTTCTCTGTTTTTCTTCTGACAGAATCAGTTTTGTTTCATATACTTCCTTGATATTTAAATCCTATACGAGTTCTCAGGCCAAGGATCTGAGGCCATCAGGAAAAGAATCAGAATGGACTTCTCTGTAGGACAGAGAAGTCATGACTTTGGACAGTTTTCTAAAAGACTCTGGTAAGTCTTACTTTACGTCATAGCACCCAAGTCAATGACAGAGTGAGGATGAAAATCTAGAAAAGGGGCACAGCCAGGGCATCACCACATCTTTCTGTTATCATAAATCTCAGACACACCTTGAAGGATCATCTGGTATGGAAGCTCTGGACTGTATGGAAGTAGCTGGTGTTACCTTTACTTTAAAGATAAGATACTTCAGATGCAGACACTTAGCTAAGTGGTGGGATGGTTAGAATCAGATTCCTGACTCTTTGCATGGTATTTTCTCCTGGGTCTATAATTAGAATTGCCCAAGCTGTTGTCATGACGGCTAATGGGTCACTGATCTTACAGCTTCTCCACAATAAAGGACATGAGGGCGAGAGGCTTGCTGGTTGGGCTAGGGGGAGAGGAAAATTGAAATGGAAAAGAGAGGAGAAAAAATTTATAATGGCACCTGGGTGGCTCAGTTAGTTAAGCATCTGACTCTTGATCTCAGCTCAGGTCTCAGTCTCAGGGTTTTAAGTTCAAGCCCTGTATTGGGCTCCATGCTGGGCATGGAGCCTACTTAAAAAAAAAAAAAAAAAAAAAGATGACGTATAGATTCTATACTTAAATCCTTGGTGTCCATTTTGTAGGTGTAATCTAATTTAATTATCATATGAATCCAGTTGAGTAGGTATATCCCCAATTTATAGGACAGGAGAGATTAAGTAATTTGCCAAGCTACACAGTGAAAAATTGGACATCGGTCCCCTGTGTACTGTTCATTGTGCATAATTGACCCTTTCGGATGATGAGAATCAAATGTTCCTGGATTTTCTCTCCAATTTATGTTTAGTCTAGCATGGAAAATTTCCAGCTAGGAAATTAAGCAAAAAGAAAACACAACTAGCTTAGGAATCAGTTTGAAAGTTTGAATTAACATAATATCTTTTGGAGCAAAATTTAAAGAAATATAAACATATAAGAAATGTTGGACCATATTTTGAATTAATTACTCTTTTTGAAATGAACAATTACTTGGTCAATTTTAGAAGTCTTGCTGAGATTTTGAGTGAACTGACATTATATCTACATATTAACTCACAAAAATAATCAATGTGTTTTCAGCACTCAAGAGCAAGATATGTCTCTTTATATATTCAGGTTTCCTTTTATGTCCCTTAGGAAATTTTGTAGTTTATATATGTCTAGAACGTTCCTTTTAAAATTTATTTCTAGCTTTTAAACACATTATTGCTACCGTAAATAGGATTTTCTTGTTATAATTTCCATCCCATTTTTCAATAAAATATGAGAAATATTTTACATTTTTATATTTGTAACTGTAATCATACTTAACATATGATTCTTGCAAGGTTTTGGGGGGGTTAGAGAAGGGTAAGTAATTGTATAACTTGCAGACGATGATAATTTGTCTCCATCACCATAATGTCTCATTTCGGGTTGTAGTCTCATAGTTTTAGCTGGAAACATAATGGACTATGTTGAGATGATTCAGCCTTGTCCTGTTTCTGGATTCTATGGAATCACTTGTGTTAGATTTTTAAATATGATTGCTGGATATTAGTTTAAGTTTTTCTCAATTGGTTTACAGATACTTTTGTACTTATGCAATCAATTGAATAGTTTTATCTTTTGACTAAATGATGAGAAATTGGTAGATTTTCTATATTCCATCATCCCTGTATTTCTGGAATGAAGCCAACAGAGTCATGATTAGTCATTTGAAACATTGTGATTAGTTTATTTATTCTATTTAAGACTTTTGTTAAAGTCTTTTTTAAGATCTTTTTTTTTAACAGATTAAAGAGCACTGTGTTTTCCTTTTTTTCAGACAGAACTTGAAGTTAATTTTTATGTCTCTTTTTAAATGAATTTGAAACATTTAATCATTTTTTTTGTGGGATGGGTCATAAATTATTTGCTCTAGAAGAGATTAAATACATTAACTTAAAGAGCTTAGAAATTCAAACACACCTTTTTTTAAGAGTGTTTTAAATTCCTTTCTCAGTTCTTGATATCTTCATGCTTTTTAGTTCACTGAATTTTTAAAACTCACATTTTCCTGGAAAATAATCCACCTCATCAAAATTGTGTGAATATACTACCAAAACGTTGGTAATTACACATACTAAATGCTTTCAGGCTCCTGCATAGCTGATTTTTCATTGCAAATTTGCTGAATTTGTATCTTTTTCTTATACATACTTGAAAGAATTATGTCAGTTTTGTTATTCATTGTCCTTTTCCAGTGAATCAGCCTTGCGTTTATAAATTCTGGTTCTGTTTTTCAATAAATTAATTCTCATTTATATTATCATTATTTTTATATGTCAAATTAAATTGCTAATGGATTTACATCATTTCTTTTTAAATAATAATGGAAACATTTAAAAACTAGGAATTTACTTTTTTAAAAAGATTTTATTTATTTATTTATTTATTTGAGAGAGAGTGAGCTAGGAAAGAGAGAGATAAAGAGCATGAGTTGGAGGAAAGGAAAAGGGAGAGGGAGAAACAGACTCCTGGCTGAGCAGGAAGTCTGAAGTTGGACTCAATCCCAGAATCCTGGGATCATGACCTGAGCCATAGGCAGACGTTTAATAAACTGAGATACCCAGGCACCCTAGGATTTTAATTTTTAACTACAAATTGACTACATCATGTTTTTTTTGATGTGACTTTTTCTATTTTTTTTTTCATTTTACATTTGCCTCAAATTCTAGAATACTTTTTTTTTTTAAAAGATTTTATTTATTTGAGAGAGAGTGATTGAGAGAGAGCATGTGCAGGAGTGGGGGGAGGGGCACAAGGAGAGGGAGAGGGAGAAGCAGGCTCCCCACTGAGCAGAGAGCCAGATCTAGGGCTGGATCCCAGGACCCAGGACCAGAACCTGAGTTGAAAGCAGATGCTTACCCAACTGAGCAATCCAGGTACCCCATCGGATATTTCTATAAATATTTCTTCTTGGTGGATTAATTTTATTTATTTAATTTTTAATAAACTCTAAGAATGCTTTTTTCCATTATGTTACACAAATGTAATTATTAATTGTTAATTAGTAATGTATTATTTATTATTTATTACTATTTGTAACAGTTATTTATTGTTAAAGCCTTATATCATTTACAATTACTCATCGGCAAAGGAATCTTCTTGAAGGACACAAAGTTAGGAACACATATGCTTATATTATTGTTGCTATTATTTACACAGAGCATTAGTGTCAGGTGTGCAGGCTTTAAAGTGTAGCTGACCACAATTATACCTACGCCCTACCTTTCTCTTGCTATGGAAACTTGTGTGTTACTTAGGATCTCAAAAATTTGTGGTCAAACACATTTTGTGACAATAATTGTAAATGGGTAAAAATTCCCTGATAAAAACACGTTTTTTAATAAAATGTAAATATACACTGTCTATAAACAAAACATGTAACAAAATGGCAGAAAAATTTAAAAGAAAGACATATCAAGGAACCATAGATAAAACCAAGGACAACTAACACAATGTTGCATATCAGTTTTGTCTCCATTTAAAAAAAAAAAAACAACAACAGGAAGAGGAAAGTCACTATCACAAAAAACAGAATTCAAGGCAACTAACAATACAGTTGCTCCACGATTTGCGGAAGCTTGGTGTCATCCGTCCTTTTCCATTAGCTATCCTGAATGTCAGAAACACATTCAAAGTCAAAGCACATCTGCACATCTCTCCAAGCTTGCTGGGTCCCCTGGGGTCTCAGGTACACATGGGTAGTCTGGCAGTCCTGCAGGTACTCATGGAACCTTTAGTATCTGTTCTTCGACAGATCTCTTGGCCCTGGTCACCAAAACTTCCTGTATTCTTCCTGAATTCTTAGCTGCCTTGCAACCAAACTCCAAACTAAATCTAATTTCTTTGGTGAAGTGGTGAGTTGTAACTACCTAGGCATGGGAGGGGTGGAAACTGTCTTGTTGCAGGAAGGCCACCAACTCACCATTATTTAGCAATGGAGCATTAATTATTCCTGAGCAAACTTTTTCAAGTTGTTGCTTGCCTTTGGTCAGTTTCCCATGCCTGGAAATTTTTGTTTTTACTAATGTCATCCAGTTTATACTTGTTTTTTGGAGAGAGAAAATCTCTCCCCTCCCTGCCCCAACCATGCTACCTACTGGAAGTAAGGCCATTAGTCCATTTTTGTGAAACGGGAAAGAACTGGTAACACACATGCCCCAAAATGATGTTAAGTGCCATTTCCACCGCAGGTGGGCTGTGTAGGCTTTGGGAAGGAGTGTGGCTGAGGCTAGGGAAGTGACAGTATTGGGAGTTTTCAGGGGCATGACCACTAGTTTACTCACACCTGGTCAGAGGAGAGAGTACGAAAGGATAGATCATAGCAAGAGTGAGTTTTATCATGAGCTTGGGAGAAGAGTCAAGAAGAACATGAAGAAAAAAAATGATGAATAATTTAGTTATCTGTGGATGTATTACACGTTATTTTAAAGATAATAGCAGTCCATTACTTCTTCTTCTCAGTTATGATTCTAATATAAAAGAAAATGGCCAAAAGTAAAATTAAGAATAAAGGGAAAGTTTCTTTGTTAAATATTTAAACATGCCAGAGGGAGAAGTTATAAAATTCACTTTCCTTTAGTACATTAAAACTCAAAAAAAAAAAAAAAACAACAACAACAACAAAAAACCTTCTGGCTTGGAGGACTGAAATCAAAATAAGATAAGCCTGATAAATACTTGATACTATTTCCAGGTGTAAAAGACTATAAACTGTATTAGGTGATAAATTCTGATAAAAGTTTGGATAGTAGTATAGTGGCAACTACTTATAACTGTTTCTAAGTATATAAGATACAGCTATGATCATTATTGCATTCTTTCCTATCCTCTCTCAATTGATTAATATAAAAACACATTGTATACTAGACTTATTTGGTTACTCAGGATCACAAGAGAGAATTATGTAGCCAGAACATGGATTTTAAGTGGAAAAAATAGCATACAAAGCCTTATTCTTATCACTACTTCTGTTATTATCTGCCAACCTTCCCTCTTTTAGACTCCAGTCACTGTATCTTCTGCTTTTCATAAAAGCAACTGTGCCTCTGAGATAAAGCAGTCTTCACGGATAGCTTACAAATGGGCAAATCACTATGTACCCTGAGTATTCTCCCAAGGGTCAATGTTGCATGTAGCTCTGACAAAGAGAGGAAAATTATATGTGCAGCACGAAACTGTCCTGATGATAAAGGTAACGAAATGTAAGCTCAGCCATTCCAAATGGAGGAGAATGACGGTTCTCTCGCCCACGGTCTACAGTTTTTTGCTGATTAAGGCTCTACTTTTATTTTCTCACTTGTGTTTAAGCCAATTTTTTATTTAGTTATGTTGATAATAATTACTATTATATTAATATTTCCCAGTGCTTTATACCTTTTGAAACATTTTTACTTGATGTTTTCGATCACAACAACTCTGTTATTACCCTCATCATACAGATGGTTTTCAGAGGAGCGATGTAAGAAAATCGGTGAGTGGTTCTATTAGTCATAATTCTATCCAGTGGAAAAACCCAGAATTTGCACCAGACTATTTTTTTTTTAAGCCACATCAAATGATTGTTTTTTCCTTCTTGCATGCTGGGACGATCTCTGGAGAAGTCATTGTTTCTTTTATAGTCAGAAAAATGGAGCCATTCAGAATCATCAATGAGAGGTATCCTTTTTTTTTTTTTTTTTTTTTTTTTTAAATCTTGTTGTTAGATGCAGAAATTCTGGCACGAAATGATTCATCCAAAGATTAAGTGCAGGGTAAACATCCACAGTAAGGGAAGGTCATTGAGAAAACTCACAAACTTTTAATTTGTTTCTGCAGTACTTTATCTGTACCTATCTGACATCTTTACCCAGTGTCTAACTTGGTCATAATTTTCTCTCCAGATATGTTTATTCTCCTACTGAACTATAAAATTATGAGAGGCAGAGTTTATGTTAAGAATTTTACACACTGCTTATCATAATGCCTCATACACTCTAATTCACAAGACTTGTTTGTTTAATGAATTAATTGCACCACCCTATTCTTGTTGGTTTTTGTATAATTACATTTCTTTAGTCTATAAAAAGAGCTCTCAGTTTGGATTAGCTAAGATAGAACTGTATAGTAGAGGGACAGATGATAATGAAACAATGTGGATGATATGTGGGGAAAGAACTAGGGATGTCTGGGAAAGGAATGAGTGAAGTCAGGGAGAACTGGGAATTAGCAAGAGGAAGGACAGATCAGTCCAGAAAAGGCTGGGGGAAAGAACACTGATTGGACTTGACCATGTTTGCCTTTAATGGAGTTTAAGTGAAATTCCTTCCTCTCCAAACTCCCACCTTCCTGTTCACTAAGTTTTGAATAATTCATCTTTATGTGGGGAGAGGGGAGTTACAATGGACAAAGCAGCAAGCTTTTGAGTAAGAACAGGTGAATTTGTACTGACACTGTCACATTCCTCGGCAAATACATAGAATGCCAAAACCACTGGTTTTGTCAGCTACGCTCACTTTCCCATCTCCTTTTGCCTTGTGACAGGGTATCCCTGTCCTTTGGCCAGCCTCTCCCTTACTCCCCATGGTACAGTATCTTCCTGGATAAGTCCATGGGATAAGCCCATACTCTGCACCTTCCAAGCTCCTCCCTAGAAGTTTCTAAATTAGACATGGGGGAACCATGGACAGGTCCACTTAAGGTCCCTTCTCAAAAATGGTTTGAATCAGAGTCCCAAAGAGAATGAAATTTTGGCTGGGTTTAGGTTCAGTTCAAAAGATATTTTGAATGCTGATTCAGTAGCTATAAAAATAGATTTGTTCCAGCTTAAACTGGTTTACTATTTTTGTTAAAAAAGTGTTTAAATAATTGAGGGGAAGAAATGAAGACTTGGGTTTATTAAGAAGCTTTCACACAAGGCGGCGAGCACAAGTGGCTTTCATGTACCGGTTGCATCAACCCCTTATTGGGAACACAGACATCTAGAAAAGGAAGAACACAGACGAGACCACGCACATTGTTTCTCAGGCTCATTGTGCTCCCCACGGACTTGAGAAGAGAGTGGAGAAAGCTGGCCAAATTAGCTGGCACAGAACGTCAAAGCCAAATGAGGAATTTTAAAAGGCAGAAAATACTTTTAATCAGGAGGCTGTACCCCGAGGGAGATCCAAAGCCCGTTAGACACAACTGTTATGATTGAACTGAGTGCTAAAGGGCCATTTGGATCATTAAAGCCTCATATATGACTTTTATTGCCTCTACCCTCAGAGGCCTCTGGAGAGAACAAAGCCCCTGTCTGTGTAGATGGAGGTACAGACAGGAATCCTGGTACAGAGACTACACTACTGACAGCAATGAGGTTTGAAGGCTACTGATGACAGGTGGACCACCATTTGTCACCCAGAGGTTAGAGCCTGGCAGCCCACCCACCACATTTTACCTGAAGATAGGTGTGTGTGTGTGTCTGTCTGTCTGTCTGTGTGTCTGTGTGGGGTGTTTTTTGTTGTTGGGGTTTTTTTGGCTTGCCCAGTGTTTAAGATACTCGTGATGAAGTGGGGGTAAAAATCCAGTTCTATGACGTCCCTTGAAAAACCAGACCTGGAAGCTGGCTCTAAATTTCCTCACCACAGCAGCTAGCTAGTTCTGAGTAGCATCTCTCTCTTTATACAAGTCACCACAAGTCCAGTGCCTGTATTATTGCTTATTTTATTTTATTTAAAAATTTTTTGACTGAATTCATTAATTGATTATTTACTATTGGAGTACAACTGACACACAATATTACAGTAGTTTCAAGTGTACAACGTAGTGATTTGACAACTCTATACATGTTATGCTCTGTTCACAAGTGTAGCTCCCAACTATCACCAAACAACGCTATTACCATATCATTAACTCTATTCCCTATGCCGTGCCTTCTATTCTGGCGACTTTTCCATTCCATGACTGGAAGACTGTTATCTCCCATGCCCAATTATTGCTTATTTAAAAAAAATAGCCTTTATATTCTTGTCTGCATAAAAATAGGAAATTAGGTAATTGAAAATTAAACAAAATGGAACACAATTTTTCCTACATGTGGTCCATGTCACCTGTTTGCTTTATCTGCCTAGTGTCTGGTGCAACATTTGATTTAGTCACTCTTTTTTGTTAAAGATTTGTTATTTCAGAGAGAGAAGAGGGGGAGGGGCAGAGAGAGAGAGGGAGAGACAGAATCTTTAGCAGACCTTTGCTGAGCGTGGATCTACATGTAGGGTTCAATCTCATGACCCTGAGATCATGACCTGAGTGGAAATCAAGAATCAGACACTCAACTGACTGAGCCACCCAGGTGCCCCTGATTTGGTCACTGGTGATATAGAAAATGTTTACACATGAACTTGTTGAGATTTTATTGACCATACCAATGAATAAAACCTGATTTTATTTTTTAATGTATTTTTGACAGAGAATGGATTGTGACTTTCCTTTCTTTTTTTTTTTTTTTTTGGTTGCTCAATGTGAGATGATAGTGTGATGGGGAAGAAGAAGACGGGTTGGAGTCAGGTGGCCTCGGCTCAAATTCCAGCTCTGCCAATAATCCCAGGGCCGCTGGAGGAGAGTCACAACCTCCTCATCCCTAAAAATAAGTGTGATAAAATTGATCACACAGAGAGACTTTGAGGGTGAAGGGGGAGCATTGCACCAAGATCCTAGCACAAAATAACTGCCCAATAAATGACTCTTAACCAATTAATCATTAAATTTTATCTTCCAGCTCCAGATTTAATCGAGATTCAAGGGCAATAAAATCAGGCAGCCAGGAGTAAGCTGGGTGGAAACAGGCTGCATAGTGTAGAGAAAAAAAAAGAAAAATGAGGTCACTCTTTGAGAGGCTAATTAATAAAACCAAAATAATGAATGAGAGCGAAGGTCAGCAAACTTTTTCTACGAAGCACCACAGTAAATATTTTAGGCTTTGCCGGCCCCGAGGCCCGCATGGCAGCTGTGCAACTCGGCCATTGGAACATGGAAACAGCCACCATAGACGAAAACATAAAATGAATGAGTGTGGGTGTGTTGTAGTAAAACTTCGTTTATGGACACTGACAGTTGAATTTCATCTCATTTTCACATGTCACAAAATATTATTATTCTTTTGTTTTTTTTTTCCCCCCAACCATTTAACAAAGTAAAAAACTCTTCGTTCTCGGGCATTATGAGGTCGGTGGGCCGCCTGAATTTAGCCTGTGGGCCATGGTTTGCCCACCCCTGCTTTAGGACAGTAACAGGAAGAGGCATTAGGAAGACATTCTAGTTCACAGAGATAAAATTAACTTAAATGAACTTTTGTCCAAATAGTGAGAAGCAAATAGAAAGTCACAGAAGCAAATGTTGGCAGAGTAAATCCTCTGAATGTCTGCCTGACCCCAAGCCCTGCTGGAAGGCCTGGCCCCATCTGGAAATGGATGTGTTGGACTAACATGGTCTGATGTTCATCTACAGCCAAACCACCCTCACTCACCAAGTCATCTGAATTTTTATTTGGCTTTTCTCTATAGAGTTGCCCCACAGGGAGGGAACATACAGGTCAGGCTGACACAGATATATATTTTGTTTGACAGTTCTTTCTTACTGCAAATAGATAACATTGTGATTCTGATGCGCTCATCAGACTTCTGTAAATTCTTTTTTTTTTTCCCCCTAAGCCTGAATCAGCATTTCCAAATCCAATTAACTCGGGGCTATATGTGAGAGTGTTTTTATGAGCCTACATGGCTGAAGGCCAGTTCATTAATTTATGAAGGTAATTTCCCTTTAAAGGGCCTTTCTGTGTGGCCAGTCAGCCTTCCACAGGAAGCCTACACTCATGCTTTGCTACTCATTCTCCGTCGAAACTCCAAACTCTTTTCAAAAGCTTAGTGTAGAGATTCATTGAATTATTATGAGTAAAGTCATAATGGCACATAGGGAGTGCTCAGTTAGTATTCGCTATTATGATGATCATGACTTCAATTACTGACACTTGATGTCGCTTTACCTTTGCGTCTGAATTGTACCCATTAACAGACCTCACTCCTTCTTCCTGTCCCTGATGTTACAATATTACAAGTCATTTGATAAGAGGTGCTGAGATAGAGGGAATGACAACAGACTGTTTCAGATTCTTGAATTTAAGGCTGCTCTGACATAGCTTATCTTTCTGTGTGGCGTCAAGAGTTTTCTACTTAAATCAAGGTCACATATAGAAGAGAAGTAAGAGAGCCTCCAAAGCACTGAGCGCTTACTCTCTTCTAGAACCACCAGGCATTGCCACACACATTTCGTGTTCTTCAGAGTCCTGTAGGTGGACATAATTCTTCCCTCTGTACCAACAAGGAAAAAGGTTGCTCAAAAAAGTGAAGTCATAAAGCTGGAAATGTGTGGCTCTGGGATTTGAATTAGAATCTTTCTGTCTTCTTTTTTTTCCCCTTCTTTTTTTTATTAATTATTTTTATTAACATATAATGTATTATTTGCCCCAGGGGTACAGTTCTGTGAATCGTCAGGCTTACACACTTCACAACACTCACCATATCTTTTTAACAGGATAGTTCCGTTTATGCACACATTGTTTGTGCTACGGTTGTTGGATAACTTACAACTAAATATGCTATAAATTTTCCCACACCATGCTATAATTTTGCTCTAAGCTGCCATGTCTTTTTAAAAAATTAAGAAAGGGAAAGGATGATGTTTGTATTCATGTTCACACAGCTACAATTTCTGATATGGGTCTGAATCCCGTTGATTGCGAGCTGGAAATTCTCTGCTGCGTAATGACAGAGAACCCCACCAGGTTCCCAAGCTCTGATTTTCTCCTCTTTGATGCCTTGGATGAAGGACGAGTCTACTACAGTGTAAGGGATAGACTGTAGGAAGGGGCAAAGAAAGAATACACTGCCTCACAACTTTAAGCCAATAGTGATAATAACTAATATATACTTGGGGTCTATAATGTGCCAGGATTCTGCCCAGAGCTTTACGTGTACTTTCTCATTTAACTGTATCACCATTACCAAGAAGTAGAGACTACTATTAGCTCTATTTTATAGATGAGGAAACAGGGCTAGTGAGGCAATTTGCTCAATGTGAGTCTGACCTGAGATTACAATACAAGCCTATTTGACCCCAGAGCCTATACATTCACTGAGATGTCTCCGGTTAGTTTGTATTCTGTGTTGTAATTACAATTATATTACTGTGTACTTATTCAAATCAATGAACACAAGTGTCAACTTACAATATCCTAAACAACATTCTTAAAATTACCATATATCTACAAACATAACATGGTATCAGTTATAAGATGACTTCCAATTTTTTTTCTGATAGAAATATTCCCTCAAGGGCACCTGGGTGGCTCAGTGGGTTAAGTTTCAGCCTTCGGCTGAGGTCATGATCCCAGGATCCTGGGATTGAGCCCCGTAGGGGGCTCCCTGCTCAGCGGGGAGTCCGCTTCTCCCTCTGCCTGCTACTCACCCTGCTTGTGCTCTGTCTCCCTCTCTCTCCCTCTCCTCTCTGACAAATAAATAAATAAATAAATAAAATGTTTAAAAAAAGATTCTCTTTTTTTAAGGAAAGATTCTCTCATAGGTTTTTGGCTTATAGGGTTTTTTTTATATACATAAAACTTTGGAATGTAATTAAGTAGTTAATTGTCTCATTATTTTTAGTCCATCAACTCACTTATGCATACATATGTGTATATATTTAAGTAACTATAGAAAATCAGGTACTCAGGTACTCATTAGAACATTGAAGTTTTTTTTCACTATTGCACTTCATAGAATGATTTCTTTCAAGCTTTTCACATGCCTCTTCAATACCAGGCTGTATCCACAATAGAACCATTTTTTTTTAAAAGATTTTTTATTTATTTGAGGGAGAGACAAAGAGAGCAGGAGCAGAAGGGGTAGAGGGAGAGAGAGAGAGAGAGAATCTCCAGCAGACTCCACACTCAGCATGGGGCCCGACATGGGGCTCAATCCCACGACCCTGAGATCACCACCTGAGCTGAAACCAAGAGTCAGAAGCTTAACGAACTTCACCACCCAGGTGCCCTTAGAACTACTTTTTTATTCATCGAAGAGTTTTCCAGAACACGTTGTCTTCACTTCCATATAAATTACTTGAGTTGCAGAGCATTTTGAGTTTTAGTTTGAGTATAATGGTACTGCTATAAAATTCTTCCCAAGCCACAAGAACTCATTTTTAAAATGAGGAATTTGATTTTAATTTGCTGTACAATCTCTTTGACATAATAATGAACTGACTATGTTGTGTTTATGTACCTAAAGACCTTTTGCAACAATATCCATCACTGGCAACAAGGAAGGCAAACTCCAGGGCTTAATTATTAAATCTGTCTAAATTATGTATCTTTCTTATCTTGTATTATTTATTTTATATTATTATTATATTATTATATTTATATTCATTATTTATATTTATATATAAATAAATGTTTATATACTATTTATTAAATAATCACACACTAGAAAAATGTGAAAAGTACATCACAAATAATTTTTTTTCCTGAATCATTTGAGAGTTAGTGGCCAACCTGAAACCTTGCCACCCCTGAACACTTAGTTTGTATATCATACAAACCAGGGCCTTTTTTTATATGTCACAAAATGTCCATAAAAATCGGGCAATTAACACTGACATCCCACCACAATCTGAACTTCAGACCCTATTTATGTTTTGCTGATTGTCCTAATAATACTTTTATAGCAGATGGATCCAGTTCAGAATCACACCTGTCTGTTTTGTCTCCTTCAATGTTGGAGAAGTTTCTTGGCCTTTCCTTGACTTTTTTAACGTAGACACTGGAAGTTTATAAGCTCATCTATATTGTATATTCCCTCAATTGGAGTGATGTTTCCTTGTAATTACCTTCAAGCTCTATAATGTTCGAAGGTAATGCTGTGTTCTTCTCAGTGCATGCTATCAGGTGGAAAATCATTTCCATTTGTCCTATTATTAATTATGTTCACTTTGATCCCTGGCTTGAGGTTATGTCTGCCAGACTTCTTCATGGTAATGTTAGTCTTTCCCCCTTTTGTAATTAAGTACTTCTGGGGGAAGGAACTTTGGATATATCAATATCTCATTTTCTTCAAACCTTTAATCTATTCACCTATTTATATCTATATGGATTTATGGTTTCTGATTTTATATTTCTTATCAAATGGGTTATAACCCTTTATTATGCTTATTATTTAATCTTTTAAAGATTTATTTATCTGACAGAGAGAGAGAGCACAAGCAGGGGGAACAGCAGGCAGAAGGAGACGGGGAAGCAGGCTCCCCATCACTGAGCAGGGAGCCCGATGTGGGGCTCAATCCCAGGACTCTGGGATCATGACCTGAGCCAAAGGCAGATGCTTAACCAACTTTGCCACCCAGGTGCCCCTATTATTTTTATTTTTTCGATATTCCAATGATTCCTGATTTGGCCAGTGGGACCACATTCAAACTGACTTCTTTGTCCTTCTGACCTGTCACCATCATTCTTTGAATGCTTTCTTTGTCTTCTAGCCCCAGATGTTCCAGAGGTCAAACTGTATTTTCCCTAGCCAGCTGTGCCCACCTAATTCAGAATCCACTTTTCCTATTAATTCTTCCTCCACCCTCTTTTCTGCTGCCCTTCCTTACAGTCTGACTCCCCCTTTATCATAGTCCATTTCCAGGTGGCTTTGGTAAAACCCAGATTGCTGGACCAGCTCCTAGTTTCTGATTCAGTAGGTCGATGGCAGTGCCCCAGAATGGCATTTCAAACAAGTTCCCAGCTGCTGCTGCTGCTCTGGGAACCACACTCAGAGAAAGACCGCAGAAGACACACACTCACAACACGGGGAGATGGGCTTACAGTCAGAAGTTTGATCCTGGTGCTTCCACTTGCTGCTGCTACAACCTCGGGCGTTCTGAGCCCGCCTGCCTTATCTATAAATAGGAGTAATCCTGACAGGATTATTAGGAGGCTCAAAGGAGGTCACATACAAAAATGCCTAGAGTGAGTGTTCTACACAGAGTAGGAACTCCACTATTATTAGTTCCACAGACCAAATGCCGTCCAGGCTACTGATGAAGGCAATTTTCTGACTTCCGTTTTTTGTGGCTCTGGCCCTTTTGTCCTTGAAGGAAGCCCTTGATGGATTACCACCTTTACAACCAAGACACAGAGAGGCAGTGCCCTCAGGCTGCTTAGAAGGCTGGCTGCTGTTTCATCTGCTTGTAAGCTGGTCACTGGGTTCGCTTGCCCAGAGGTCTTAAAGTGTTCCTCTGGGTTTATTTTCCAGTGGTTCCCAATACTAACAATGATAATGATAATAATCATCATTTTTCTGATTTGGGTGGAGAGATGCAATCGGCAGGGTACTTTACATGTGTAATAGTGTTTAACTCTAACAACGAGCCTGCAGTAAAGGTATTATTATCTCTCATTTCCGAGATGAGAAAATTGAAGTGCAGAGAGGTTAAGTAACTTTCTCAAGTTCCCAAAGCTAGTATCGAACAGCTGTCATCTAACCCCTATGCTTCCAAAAAATGAGCCATGCTGGGCAAAACCTATGACAGCCGCTATGTTCAAGAACAATGCAATATACATCCCCCCTTCCCTCTTTCCACTGTCAAAATAGGATGGAATGCAAGTAAAAAGTTATAATAAAAAATTAAATGAAGTGGAGTAAGACAATGCTACATAATTCTCTGCATGGAAATAAGAATCTCTGTGGCCAAAACAGGATAGTTTCTGGATCATAGGAAATTCTCAGACAAGCCCAGTCAGGCCATGCTGGCTAGGCCTCTGGCTTTTGAGTATTTTTTCCTGTGTCGGAATGCCCTTTCTCCTGTCCTTTTATTTTCACTGTCTGTCAAACTTCACAGTCTTGAAGAACCCAGGTCATACATGGTATCTTCTATCAAAACTTTCTCAAGCCCCGTAGAAAGAGACAGACATCCCTTATCTGTGCTACCATGGTCCCTGTGTTCTGTGGCATTTGAAGCAAAGATTTATTTCTTACTTTTTCCTGTGCCTGACAATGGTGTAGTGTTTGTATAGTGGATATTTGATGGTGTTTCTTTTGGGAACCTGCCTTTTCCTGAGTCAGCCCGCCTGGTTTGGGAAAGACCTATCTACTCTCAGCTCTGGGGATGGTTGGAATGTTTTTAAAAAACAGTGTATCCCATATAGGGCACCATGTTTGATCCTGGAAGGACAGGTGGTCCAATTCAGGTCAACAAGGCACATGAATGCTAGAAGCATCTAGAAGGGATAGAACCTTCTTTGATCTTTTGGGAAAACCAATGAAAAAATGTCTCTCTTTCTCAGGACTTTCAACCATCTCAGGTAACCTCCTGAAACTCCTCCAGACACTTCAAACTCCACACCTGCCTAGCAGAAGCCACCACTCTCCAACCTTGCTAATTCTCCTATATTTCCTGTGTTAGTGAACACCACCGAGATCATCCAGGTACCCTGAACCCTGCTAGTTATCGTAGGCGCCTACCTCTTCCTCACCCATAACTACTCCAGCAGTAAGTCTTACCATTTTTCCCACCTAAATATTACTATAATTTCTCACCTTACTTTTCTTAGCCACACTTTGGGCTACTGTCACATCTTGCCAGGACTATTTCAGCTCTTCCTAACTGATCTCCTTCCTTCCAGCCTGACTCTATCCAATTAGACATCAACACTGTCTCCAGGTTCAAATTTGACTATGATACATTGCAGCTCAGAATATTTCTGTGGGTTCCCATCAGATCCAGGATTAATCTCAGCTTCCTTAAAATGACATGTGATTCTCTTCCTGATCTGACCTCTCCTTACTTCCACAGCCTCATCAATCCGCATTTTGCCCATGCCCTAATAATTAAATCAAACATTGCCAAATGCATATCCTACTCTCTCTTGCTTCAATGTCTATCCATGCTGAGCCGTCCATCTTTAATGTCTTCCTTCCCCATGTCTATCTGGCTAGCATATTCTCTTCTTGCCAAAACCCAAAATCAAATGAAGAATTAACTTTTCTGTGAGTTCTTCCATGATGCTGCAGGTAAATGTGGGGTTTGTTTTCGTCCTCCATCTTTTGATTACAACCTTAGGTATCCCTGAGTCTTTCTGCCTATTAAGGTCACCTTTCCTTTATAGTCAACACTGCAACCCTTCACCATCTAACATCTAAAATTCTTTGCAGGATAAACCATCACTTGTATTTCAGCAGTTCAGTCTGCGTATCATGGACAATTCTCCCGCAATCCTCACAGTCGTCATCAGTTGATTTCCTGGTTGTCCCCCCTCCTTTTGTAAAGATACTAAGAGATGGGGTATGGGTCTCATCTTCCATCTCAACACTTGCTTTCATCCTCAGAGACCTCAAGGTCAATGCGGGTGACCCAGCTAATCCCGTCTTCTTAATTCCTTTACCTCCATATCACAAAAAACTTTCCATCACTTCACTTTAGCAACTCAGTTCTAAGGGCACATCCTGGACTTGTCATCCATATAAACTAAGCAACTTCTGAAATCATAAATGCTTAACATTATTTTCTAACCACAGCCTTGTAGCCTTCTAGCTCAATTGTTCAAATTGCACAACACACAGTCTTCACCACATCCTTAATATTGGGCTCCAAAGCACACATAGTTCAGTAGATGCATAAGATAATGTATTGGACTGTGGGAAGAAAATATTAGAACCTCTATTTTTAATTCATCTTTTTGCATATGTTTTATCATGGACATGATATACTAGTAGAATAATTCATTAGGTTACTTTTATGCACACAAATAAGAGCATGAACCCTGCAGTAACTCCGTGAAGTCAAATCCTGTGGCATTTACTAAGTGTGTGGCTTGAAGAAAGTTACCTAACTTCTCTGTGTCTAGTTTTCTTATTTGTAAAATGATATATTTACAGTTTCTTCTTCATGGAGTTACCATGAAGTTTAAGATGCTCAAGGGATTTAATGTTTATAAAGCACCTAGCTCAGCAATGGAACATCCTAAGTATATATAAATGTTAAATAAGCAAATACCCATGCATGTGTGAAGGATATATACTCAAAATGTTTTCACTTATATAGGAAGACTATTTGTAAAGTATGAAGGCAATTCCTCCTATCCATTCTTTTTCAAATAAATTAATTCTTTTTATTGAAATATAATTGACATATAATATCCTGTTAGTTTTAGATGTGCATCATAGTGATTTGAAATTTTTTTATTGATATTTTTATACATTATGAAATGATCCCCATGGTAAGTCCAGTTACCATCTGTCACCATGCAGAGTTATTACAGTCTTATTGACTATATTCCCTGTGCTCTACCTAATATCCCGTGACTTGTTTATTTTATAGCTGGAAGTATACTCTTATCCATTCTTTTTAAAAAAGATTTATTTATTTGCTTTAGAGAGAAAGAGAGAGAGAACAAGTGGGAGGGGCATAGGGAGAGGGAGACAGATTTTCAGCAGAGTCTGCTGTAAGCAAGGAGTCCAACCGGGGCTCGATCTCACAACCCTGAGATCATGACCTGAGCCAAAAACAAGAGTCGAAAGCCCAACAGACTGAAATATGCAGGTGCCCCATTCTTATCTATTCTTAACACCATTATCTTCCCCCAAATTCTTTTCTCCTCTCATTTTCCTCCACATCCAGCTGAGATGACACTACTCTGAACTCTCCTCTCACTGTCCCCCATCGAGCTCCCCTTTATGATTCCAAAAATCTGAAAGAACTTAAAAAAGTGTCACTGTTGGTCTTGTCCCCAGGAGGCCAGTCTTAACAGAGAAAAATTATGTAGTGGGCAGGCTGGTGTCTCTCCACATTGGCAATGACTAGCTCCAGATGGACTTTCTGCCCTAAGTAAGTGTCCTACTCAGTTCTTGGCGATCTGCCTCTTGCTTGTTCATCACTGACTATTTCATGTCTCTTTCTTTTCACAGTCTCAAACTTTCTCTCCCTATTATATTTCTAGCTTGCAAAATTTACTTCCTGTTTCTTTGGGAAAAAAGTGAACTCTTAAAAGGAGATCTTCTCACTGTACAATGAGCAGGTCTAGAGACCTAGTGTATCTTTCTACAGTTTCTCATTCACAGTTTCTGGGGAGGCAGAGCTCTTCCTCAGCTCACATTTGGGGTCTGGAGCCCCTACTTTACTATCCCAAAACATCATTTGCTCCTTCAGTGCCTCCCTCTTTCTCCTCATACTGCTGAACTGGACAATACTCTCCAATGTCCAAATAGGCTTTGGTATTTCCCATCTTAGAAAAAAAAGGACCATGTCTTCTTTATCCATTCATCTGTTGAAGGAAATCTCGGCTCCTACCACAGTTCGGCTATTGCGCACATTGCTGCTATGAACAAAAATGTGGTCCATCTATACCATGGACTACTACTCAGCCATCAGAGTATGAATACCCAACATTTGCATCAACACGGATGGAACTGGAGGAGATTATGCGAGTGAGATAAGCCAAACAGAGAAAGACAATCATCATATGGTTCCACTTATTTGTGGAAGATAAGGGAAAGCATGGAGGACATAAGGAGAAGGAAGGGAAAAATGAAGGGGGGAAATCAGAGTGGGAGAGGAACCATGAGAGACTATGGACTCCAGGAAACAAACTGAGGGTTTTAGAGGGGAGAGGGTAGGGGGATGGGGTGAGTCTGGTGATGGGTATTAAGGAGGGCATGGATTGCATGGAGCACTGGGTGTTATACACAAACAATGAATCATGGAACACTACATCAAAAACTAATGATGTGCTGTACGGTGACTAACATAACATAATTTTTTAAAAAAGAAAAAAAAAAGAAGGAAAGAAATGAAAAAAAAAAATCTTGCAGTTTCACAATACAATTCAACTGCTGTCCCATTTTTCAGATCCTCTTTATACCCCCAATTCCTAGAACACTGTCTTTCTACCTCCTTCCATTCATTCTTCCAACAACTCTATTCTGAATTTTGTTTGGGACTGAAACTGTTGAAACTGTTATTTTTAAGATCACCGGGTTCTTCAAACTAAATGCATGTTTCCCTGTTATCATCTTCACCTGCCCCCACCCCCACCCCAGCAGGATCCACATGAGCAACAACTCCTATGGCTTCCATACTTTTTCTCCTGCTCTCTCATCATGTTCTTGATTTTCCTCAGACCTCTATGGATGATTCTTCTACCTTTTTTCCTGGGGACTTTAAATTTGCCCACCCTCCAAATGTTGGAGAATCTCTAGCCTTTCTGGATGTCAGTTCATCTTTTTCAGTCTCCCTCCTGACCCACTCTCCAGGACACTGCCTCCACTCCCCCTGCCCATAAATTCTATCCCTACCTTCTTGACTTCCACATTTACTCTCTTCTTGAAGCTTTATTCTTAGATATCCACTTGTCTACTTGATATCACTTCTTGAATTGATTATAATCACCAATATTTACTATGTTCAATGGAGGTTTCTAGTTTTGCCTCACCTAGAGTAAATCACCATCACCTTTCAATTGACCACTGGTTAATGTCATAATTGCTTTCTCTGTTTCCTCTTTTGCCCCATTTTTATGAGCATTTTAAACAGCAGTGAGAGTGATCTTCTAAAAGCATGAATTGGTTAAAACCATTCAGCTCCTCATCGCATTTCAAATAAAACTTGCATTCCCTATGTCAGCGCGCAAGACCTCTACATGTCCTGGCCGCCACCCGCCTCTTCAATCTGTTTGTGCTGTTCTTCCCCTGGGGCACTAAAGTGCGACTACACGGATCTCACCTTAACACCCAAACGCCCGTGAGTTTTGTCCAGCCCAAAAGGCTTCTGTGTGCACAGCTATCCCCTGGGCCGGAAATGCTCCTCCCACCCTTGCTGCGTGGCCTCTCCCTCCCATCCTTCCGGTTTCAATGTACATATCACTATTTCAGGCACGACTTCTCCTATCTCTGGAAATCAGTACCATTCCCCCACCTCTTTATTCTCCATTCCAACTTCCTGTGTGTTTCCTCCTTAGCTTTCTCTTCTTTATAATTTCTTATTTGTTTATTGTTTATTATCCAGCTCTTGCACTGGTATGCATGGCTGTGTGATACACTCAGAGCTGAGCACAACGGAAGTCAGTAGGGCCTCACACATTAGAGCCAAATACTTACTCCAGAACTTCAGTACTTACTGTCCGTGGAAATCCAGCAACATATTTAACACCTCCATGCCTCAGTCTCCACATCTAGAAAATGAAATGGCAGTATGAAGACTAAGAAAAACAACATACCTAGAGCATTTAGAACAATGTTTGGTACAGAGTAATCAGCACTGCTACTACCAGATCTGCTACTATTACTACTGATGATGACATTGTTATTGGTAGCATTCAATAAAAATGCTGAATGAAGGGGCGCCTGGGTGGCTCAGTGGGTTAAGTAAGCCTCTGCCTTCAGCTTGGGTCATGATCCCAGGGTCCTGAGATAGAGCCCGGCATCGGGCCCTCTGCTCAGCAGGGCGCCTGCTTCCTCCTCCTCTCTCTCTGCCTGCCTCTCTGCCTACTTGTGATCTCTGTCTGCCAAATAAATGAATAAAAATATTTTTAAAAATGCTGAATTAATAAATTAAATAAACAAATCTGAATAAAAACTCAGATTTAGATTATTGTACAACTACAATGTGCCAGACACCATACTACTTACGGTCACATACATTATGACTCACAACTTAAAGAATAGATAGATTTATGTCAGGGTAAGTTATTCAAAGAACTTTATGTATACAGGGATGTATACAACAGAGAGCTATAGCTCCTGAGTGATGGGACCAGAATTTGAAACCAGTCTGCCTCCAAGTCTGGTGCTATTTCTAACAATCCACTGTCGATGGGTCAGGGCCAGTCTGCCCTGAAGAACCACCTAGAATCACTTTAAGTTACAGAGTCTTTTTTTTTTTTAAGATTTTATTTATTTATTTGACAGACAGAGATCACAAGTAGGCAAAGAGGCAGGCGGGGGGGGGGGGGGGGAAGCGGCTCCCTGCCGAGCAGGGGGCCCGATGAGGGACTCCATCCCAGGACCCTGAGACCATGACCTGAGCCGAAGGCAGAGGCTTTAACCCACTGAGCCACCCAGGTGCCCCTACATAATCTTTTTTTTTTTTTTTAATGTATTTATTTTTGAAAGAGAGAGAGAGAGAGCTCATGAGCATAAGCTGGGGATGGGCAGAGAGAGAAGCAGGCTTCACTGAGCAAGGAGCCCAATGTGGGGCTTGATCCCAAGACCCTGGATCATTACCTGAGCTGAAGGCAGACACTTAACTGACTCAGCCACTCATATGCCCTTAAGTTGCACAGTTGCTCTCACCCCTGGAGATAGGGGTTCTGTAGAGTGACACAGGACTCTGGACTCTGTGGCTTTCAAAAGAGCTTCAGTGAAGCTAAGACAGCAATCGTTGCCCTGTCCTTCCTCTGCCACATGGCCCTATGGTTTCCCCTTGTCTCCACAGTGATGTGTGAGCCCATTCAGCAGCTTAGAGCAAGGTGGTAACCATTTTGAGTTTGGTTCTCTTGGCAGGTTTTCACTTTCATAGCCGCACCTGGACTGCCACGCTGGCCTGTACGTGGGAGAGGCTGAATGAGTAGCTGCATGGTAGTCCTAGTTCAGACTTTTCTCTTAAATGTGGAGATAAATCTAAAATCAACTTCCAAGAGGACTTGGAAGCAATAGCTTTCTTCAAATTGGGTAAGAAAACAAAGTGACAAACAAATGAATTTCCAGCTGATTCTTTATGTTAATTTGTTAAACACTCAGGAACACGGTGTGCATGGGAAAAGTTTAGATGCGATCAGGAAGAGGCAGGCAACAAAAAGCCATAGGGAAATGTTTACAGAAAGCTCCCTGTTCAACTAAACAGAAGACCAGATGTTACCGCAAACTGCTCCATGTTTGAAAAATTCTTCTGCAGAGTTCTGGCCAGGAAAAATAATTGACATCTTCTTGAAAACATGGGTAGCTTTTAGTGCTGGCAATTAGGTACCTCAGTTCCTTTCAGTTATCATGTAGAGTTATCACTCCTCTCAAGCCAAATCATAATAGGGTTGGCCATGTTTCAATATAAATTGGAAACGTTCAAAGAACATTGGGATTATAATTCCTAGTGAACCTTTCAGCTTTTGTCCTTGCCTCACAACCTAAATTATGCTCAGAAAAAGAAAAATGAAGTTGTTATCCTTAACCATATATAAATTCAGAGGCCATCCAGGGTAGACTAATAAAACTTGCCTGGAAACATAAGGTTTCCATGTAACCGGTTATTAAATCCTTTGGGGAAGAGTCGGGCCAGACATAAGAGGAGGAAGAACGCTGGCAAGGATTTAGGATCAGTGTCTGTGAGGGGAAAAGGAAAAATGTTCCGACTTGTTCCCATGCCCAGTAGGGTAGATAAGCCCACTGAAAGGACCCAGGGCTGAAGCGGGCAGCGCTCACAGGTATAATTTGTCTGGATAAGCCAGGATGTACTGCAGTAACAAAGCCCAACTCTCAGTGGCTTAAAAAAAAACAACCAAACAACCAAAAAAAAAAAAAAAAAAGTAGGGCTACAGCCTGGGCATGAGCAGTTGGGTAGACATGCTCTAACAGGAAGCTCAACGAAATGAGACAAGAAGGCAGCGGTGACAAAAAGTACTGTAGAAATGAGGTTCTGGTACTCTGAGACTAATGAAGGCTGACACTGATTGTGGGATGATTGTCCTAAATATTCTCATTTATTGATTCAGTATGTATCTACTGAGTGATGACACTCAGTGTGCGGGATCAGGAGACACAGCAGAGGATAAACCAAAGGGTCTGGCTTTGTGCACTTGACATTCTAATAGCTTTACACATGTCCCTTAGTCCTCCAGAGCACTCCATGAGGTGGGTAGTACTCTCATCCCCATTTTAGTGCTGGAAATCAGAGGCATATAGAAGTCTCATCCAGCCAGTGAGTGCTAAAACGGGGATTTGAACCTCAGCGGCCTGACTTCAGAGCACACGTTTTTGACCACCATACTACGTTAGTGCCACGGATATTTGATGAGGTCAATCACTCTTTGCTGTTGCCAGCATCTGGAAAAGGGAGCTAAAGAAAGTAGGATGTGGAACCCCATTAAGTTGGAGTGCACATGGTACATGAAGTACCAAATTGTCCTGGGTGGACAGGCACTGCGAACCTCAACGCATCAAGTTTTCTCCTACTGCTGTTCATCAAAGGGATGGGAATCCTAGTTCTTATGATAGTGAATTCAAGAGTCTGCTCATTTCAGAAAGCTATGGACTAGGGAAAACTGGCTCCCACCCCTAAGCTCATGTTAGGGCAGTGTAGGGCATTAGCACCCAGATGGCATACATTTGGTTTTCAGCCCAAATACCCATGCCTGTGACCTTGGGTAAATCACTTCTCCACTTGACTCTTTGGTTTCTCATCTATAAAATGAGTATGTGTATAGTATTTTCACATAAATGTATTATAAGATTAAAAGTGATAATGCATATAAGTGGAGTTCTGGAACATAGAATGTCCCCAATAAATTAAGATCCATAGATGTCAAATGGGCCCAATATTCCTTAATAATAATAATAACAACAACAAAGATAGTTAATGGGAACTTAGCAGCCATTAGTTGAAGAAATTCGAAAGAGTGAGGATTACTTTATTTTATTTTTTAATTTAAATTCAGTTTAATTAATATATACTGTATCATTCATTTCCGAGGTAGAATTTAGTGATTCATCATATGCATATAACACCCAGTGCTCATTATTTCAAGTGCCTTCCTTAATGCCCTTTACCCAATTACCCCACCCCTCACCCACCTCCCCTCTATATTATTCAGCCACCAAAAAGAGTGAAATCTTGCCATTTGCAATGACATGGATGGAACTAGAGAGTATAATGCTAAGCAAAATAAATCAGTCAGCGAAAGAAAAATACCGTATGATTTCACTCATAACATGGAACTTAAGAAACGAAACAGATGAACATAGGGGAAGGGAAGGAAAAATGAAATAAGATGAAAACAGAGAGGAAGAACGAGAGTTATCTTAGAACAGGGGGGTGTTCAGAGGATTATGTCCACACACACTGCCCAGGCCCCTTCTCCACTGCCCCGGTAACAAGTCCTTATCCCACGTCTCTCTCCCAGTGTGCTTTCTCAGGCTTCTGGCATTCATTTCTGCTCTATCACATTTCGTCTAATTAACATCAAATTCTAATCCACCGTCACTACAGGGAAAACTTCCACCAGGAGTGACATCTTAATCCCAGGTGGTGTGCGAGCAAGGAGGGTGTTCGCCGAGCCTGGGACAAGCCTACTAGCCCAAGAAGCAATCAAGCAGGCATGGAACCCAGACACAAGCAACTGAGGTACGATGATGAAGAGAAGTTTCCCTCACAGGCTATTGGTTCCCCGAAGGAAACATATCAACCACCACCGTAGAGAGAATTTAGGACATTTTGCTCTCAAGGGGCTCAATTATTTCTAAATATATTTTCAAATAAATGAGACTTACTTAAACCATTTATCACCATAGCAACTAAGCTGGCAGAGTTGGTGGGAGTTTTAGCTTCTATCAACTGTGAAATATGCTTGTTGCTTGCAAGTCTTTAGGAAAAAAAAAAGTGTTATATTGAATAAGTAAAGCAACAAATTCGTGAAGACTCACAGGAAATTAATGAATAAAGGGATGACAAGAGCATTTGCAAAGATGCACAATCTTACTCTGAGAGTTAAATAATAAAATTCTGTTGGACAGGATCTCTTGATGTCCCCAATCTGGTTATCTGGTAGGTAAAATAATTATCTTAAAATGCAAATACTTTTCTCTAAGCATACGTACATTCCAGCACGTGCAGTGCCTGGAAGTTGGGGGCCCAGACATTAAGAGATGTGCGTTCTAGCCTCAGTTCCGACGCTAATTAGCACTAGGTAGCGAGTAAGACTTCCAACCTCAAGTCTATTTCCTTTTCTGTCTAATGAAAGGATGTGGGATTCTATTACTCGCTCTGAATTAAGTGAGGTAAACATTAACTTTTAAAACTTCTTTATGGCCCTCAAAAATTTTTGTTGTCATTTATTTATTTAGTTTTTAAGTTCTTGGAAATGAATCAGGATTCAGGCTTACACGGACTCTGTGTATGGCAGACCCTGGCTCCCCGCTTGCCTTTGCAGAGGCTCAAGCGTTACCAAAGGGAAGGGAAGGCTGACCACAATGAGGCATTTTTGAAAAGTGAAGGCCAATATTTACATTTCTTGAGCAACTTTGTACGTACAGGCACTTTGAAACATTATCTCCTTTCATCCTGACAGACTTGTATGTTAGGGACCACAATTCCCATTAGAGCTGAGGAAAGAAAACATCTAATCTAGCTGATCAGTGTCCCACACCAGCCAGTGGTGGGGTTGGGGCTTTAGCTCACGTCTGCCGGACTCCTGAGGCATGACTCACCAGGCCCCCTCTCCTTTGAAACCATCTGGTTCAAAGGCACAATGTGGTGACAGGAGGCTTGGTAAGGGAGTCAAGACTTGGTGACAATTTTGACTCACTGTGGCCATGGGCCTTTCCTGCAGGACAGTGGCGAGGTGACCTCTTGTAGGGGGTAGTTTCAGCCTTGGGAAAGTGAGGATAAGCTTGGGGAGCACAGATTTTGACAGGGGTTCACTCAGCATTCACAACCGGAAATAGATGTCAGACACTGAAATCAAATAAGCTAATAAATAGGTTTCTGGCAGCTGTGACAAGGGTTAGGTTGAAAGCAACAGGCTGCATTCTGTTGTCTCGATTTTTCTCTGCAGGTGAGTTGTTTTCAACTGGACCAGGCGTCCAGACATGAGAGGAACAGAATTTCTTGGAAGAGGAGACTTTGTTTGAAAATTTTAATACTATCTTTTGTGAGGTTTCCTTTTCAAATGATCTCACAGTGCATTGATATATTGATAGTAAGTTTTCACTGAAATCCCATCACTCCCTTCTGTTTCTGTACACTCCAAAGGACTAGCCAGCTGCATTGAGGAGAAGTAAACATACCCAACCTTCCCCTCAATCCTGGCACGTCTTCATCTAACCTTAGTAACTCTGGCAAACACAAGCTCAGTTTCCTTCATTCATGAATTAGAAGAGAAGCCATTAGATGCCTTTCTTGGATATCATGCCTCTGGATACAAGTGGAAGAGAGAACTTCTGCTTCGGGAAGAACACAGTACAACACACAGACCTGGGGTCAGCCAGCGGTGGGTCTGATCCTGATCCCTTCGCCTCCTAATTGTGTGACATTCGTAAATTAGTCCTCCATACTTTATTTCCCTCACATGAAGTTGACTTGGGAAGTTCTAAGAGCTGTCATTTTCCAGAGAGTAAGTATGGGGTTGAAAGTAAAAGATAAAAGAAGGAGTCAAAAATGAGAATTTTGGGGAAAAGTTAGGGAATAAGACTCAAAGCAGGATAGTGTTTTGAGGCCAATACAGTGGTGGCATTAGGAGCGTAAGTATCCAGAGCCCATGCACAAGCATGGATGGATTGGCAGGAGGGGAGGACCCAATTATCAGCCAGGTGCAAAATTGTTGGCAAGCTTGGTGCTGTGACTGTCCATCCACATTGTGACCAAATCACCAAGACAAAGGAATAGAGGAAACAAGAAGTCCTCAGACTGTGAGAAGCAACCACATGAAAACACTTCCAAACACAAGCACTTCCAAAGGTAAGAATGATACCAAGAGGACATAGGAAGGGGCTCAGGGACACATTGCTTTATTACTAACACTGTTTGCGTTTGCATTCCATGGGCCTGCAAATGCGGAGGAAATCATGCAAAGCTCTCCAGTTCCTCTGCATGTTCTTCCTTTTGCTTTCTGTCAAGCATCTCAACTATGATACTCACACTTCTCTGCACACAGCATCCATCCAGACCGCCCTCATTCCTGAACCGAGGAAGAAACAGGGAGACTCTGGGAGTGGCGTTCTGAAATTAGCAGGACTGGAATGAGCAAGGGCAGTCCTTCCATCCACAGGCAGGGGCCCTGTGCCTCCTTCCTCTGTCTGTGCTGGGCGATAGGGCATCGCTTAGCTTCCCTCTATGTCCTTGTCACTTTGCCCCACGTAGCTATACACCCGGGCCTGGGTGTGTGGGCACAGATTATCAAAGCTCTGCACATGGACCCAGCAGTGGTAAACCAGATGGACAACCCTGAAAGGGGCTTTTGGCGGCATCTGTGCCTAGTCGTGGACCACTCTCTTCCCTTATGGCTGGCCTTTACACTTGCACAGTTAATAACCATCCATGTAGGCCAATTCCAAACACAAGTCCCTATTTAAAAAAATAATTAGTTTTACTTTCCTTGTTTAGCTTTTGTTTTTTAAATAATTCCAGACTTACAAAAAATTACAAAAATGATACAAGGTACTCTCATACACACTTCACCCAGATTTAGTTTCAAGGGGCAAGAATTCATAGAGAATTCTCATATATGCTCTACCCAGGTCCACCACCTGTTACTTTGCCACATTTGCTAACTATTTTCTATCTCTCATGTCATATATATATATATTTTTTTTCTGAACCATTTGAGAGTAAGTAGCAAGCATCATGCTCCTTTCATTTTAACCTGTACAGCATACTGTTCTTAATAACAGAGCATTCTCTTATATAATTTCAGTACAGTTATCAACATTAAGAAATTTCACCTTGACATAATACTATTATCTAATCCACTGGACATATTCAGATTTTGCCAATTTTCCTAGTCACGTCCTCTGTACCATTTTTTCCCTTATTCAAGCATCATTGTTGCCTTTAGCCCCTACACCTCCTTAATCCCCTTTAATCTGTAACTATTCCTTCATTTTCCTTTGTCTTTCATGAAGGACATGGAGATTTTCAGAGAGTACAGTGCATTGTGCTTTTTAAAAATGTTTCTCAGTTTGAGTTTACTGTGTTTCCTCATGATTAAATTCAGGTTATGCTTTTTTTGGCAGGAATATCATGGTCATATTGTGTCCTCTGTGCATCACAGCGGGAAGCCCAGGACCTCTGTTTGTCTCATGATTGGGATGTTAACTTTGATCACTATATATTTTGTTTGAGTTTGACCTGGACATTAGGATTTTTTAGAAAGATTTTATTTATTCATTTGACAGAAAGAGAGAGAGAGAGAAGGAGAGAGAGCACAAGCAGGGGGAGGGGCAGAAGGAGAGGGAAAATCAGATTCACCACTGAGCAGGGAGCCCCATATGGGGCTCAATCCCAGGACCCTGGGATCATGACTTGAACCAGAGGCAGATGCTTAACCGACTGAGTCACCCAGGTGACCCTGGACATGGGGATTTTTAAAAACTCTCCATGTCAAGGGAAGAAAAAGAATCACCGCTCTGGCCAATTAAGCCAGATTTTCCGAGAATGGGAACCAGAATGTTTTCAAAGCTCTCACTGATATCTGGGTGTGTGGCCGGGGTTGAGAACCACAGGTGCACACCTGTGAGATTAGCATCCACCTTCAGTCAAAGAGGAAACCTGGAGCTGCCCTGGTTTCCTCAAGAACATAGAGCAGATTAGTGGTGGGGCCATGACTACTAACCCTAAGTCTTCCCTGAACGAGTCAGAAGTCAGACAGTTGACACCTTTTTCACCTGAGAGGGGACCACAGAAGGTATTTCTCTGCTTCCAGCCCAGAAAAACTGAGACAAGTAGACAGTTGTGTTCTGGTTGCTCCATGAATGACCACCTCCATTCTACTCAAAGCAGGGCCCAGGGAGCAGCCATGTGGGCAGCAGACTCTCAGCCTACTCTGAGACTTGTAGGACCAGAATCTGAACATCACAAGATCTCCAAGCGTTCTGAATGCAAATTAAAATTTGAGGAGCACTGGGCCCTGGCACGGGGGCAATGATGCAGAAGCTGGTAAACCTTCAGACGTTGTAGGTCAGGCAGTCTTTGTCACAACCGCTCCTCCTGCATTTAGAGCACAAAAGCAGCCACAGGCACTGGTGAGTGAGGGTGAGCATGTTAACAGCAACAGGTAGTGGGCCAGTGTGGCCCGTGGACCATAGTTTGCCGACCTCTGCGCTAATGCAATGAGACAGGGTTGAGATCAAATAAGATGAGCTCACAAAATAGGGAAATGAAAAAATTTGGATCGTAGTTCTTCCATCAACCAGCTTTGTGAGCTAGAACAAATTACCAAGCACCTCCAGGCCTCATCTGTAAACTGTATGAAAAAACCCCTGCTGTACAGGGTCAAGGATGATTAAGAGAGAAGGCATGCCGTAGGAGTGGCATGAAGAAGGCGCTCAGCAAAGGTCAGTTTCCTTGCTTCCTTCCAACTCTCCTTGTGTACAAGCTCAACGAGTCTGCCAGTTTGCACCAGGACACTGCAACACAGAGAAACCAAACACACTTTTTTTTTTTTTTTGGTTCAAAATAGCATTTTAATTTGGCTCTGGAATGTTCTTTTGTTTTTTATTTGATTATAAGAAGTCTGATCCCTGGAAAATCTCCAATATGTCTAATCAAATAATGATGCCAAACTATAAAAATCCAGCTCTCAAAAAGCAGGAAACCCATCAGCTTAATTCCTCCCCACATTGTCCCTTCTCTTTCCCTTTCTCTACAGCTCATTCGGTCTAGAGGATGAAAGGCACCTCCCCATCCAACCTCTTTCTCTAAGCTGAGGTTTTTCTGACTCATAAGTTCCCTAAGGGAGAGGAGAAAATAGAAAGTGAAATGATTTTGCTTGAAAGACTTTGGTAAGGTAGGATGGGGGAAGTGAGCTGTAGCTCCTGTTTAAGGATGAGATTGCTAAATACATTTAACAGGATGATTCAACAGGAGAGAAGAATGTTGAATGGGACTTAACAGTGTGGCCAGGATGGTCTACCGGGGAATAATGACAGCATTAGAGAGGAAGCAGGCAGTGAGCAGGGACATCGATGATGGACCCTCACCCTGGACTAATTATAAAACAAGGGTCCATGCAGAAAGCTGATTGGCCCCTTTTCCAAGCAGTTTGGAAGTCGGCAAGAAAATATAGTTCTTATTGTGGCTGTTATTAAATTGGGACCAGAAGCTGATGGACAAATATATATGGGCAAGCACAAAAATAAAACTTGATGTGGCCGGCAGAGTGATAAAACATCAACTCAGAGGCTTATTCAGAGCAGTTCAAATAATCCCAATGTAGAACATCAGAAAAATAGCCCATGCTTTTTATTTGGTTATAGAGAGCTTAAAATTTGGTGACACATGAAATTGATTACAGGGACAAGGAGCCTTGGGGATGTCCCTTTATGATGACAATTTGATCACCCATGTTGTGCTTTTCTCTCTAACTCACGTGCATCAAAGTGACCAAGAAAATATAATAGACATCTCTGGATCCCAGAAAGGGTCGTATTCTGAGCTAGAAGAATATGGGAGGCAAGAGTGGGTTGCAAGAGAGAAAGAATTTGATCTTGAGTGAAGAAGTGTACCAGGGTTGAAGACCATGGATCTCACTCTGAAGTTATATCTGGTCTGCCTGCCTTCCTGAGAATAGAGAAGAGGTGTGGGAGAAGAGGTCTATCTTTAGGTTGTACATAACACAGAAAAGCATGACTGTGACGTTTCCTTTCTGCTCTTGTATATAAGAATAAACAAATAAAAATCACCAGATGAAAAGATTTAGCAGTTTCAAGAGAAAGGAAATAGAGGTAAGGAATTAGAATAAATATAAATATTCATAATTAAATTTTCAAAGATATTTCAGATGACGTTGCAGGAAGATGTTAGGAAAAGAATATTCAATGTCAGGATCATATTGTTTCAGATAATAAACCCAATTGCCCCAGTTTTGAAAACACTTTGGAGGCAGTCACTAGCAAGTTGAATCATGAAGGAAACTGAGAAACTGAGAAAAACTGGGCTAAAAGCATGGTCCCAGAATCCAGAGGAAACGGATAAAGATAAGAATATAATGATGAGAAAAATGACAAGAGACTAGGAGGAATGATCTAGGAGATCCAACACACACCAGATATAACACCAGAGGGTGAAATGGAGCACAAAGAAAAGCAAAATCAAAGAAATAATAGAACAAAAGTTGCCTAAGTTGAAGAAAAATTTGAATCTTTACCAGGAAATGGATCATTAACTATCTGATGCTATTAATAATAAAAAGAACCAAAGTCTTGCCTTTCAAAGAAAAAAAAATCTATAGAGGGGGAAAAAAAATCTCAGGATAAAGTCCAAGTTTCTTCTTTACTGCTCTGAACACTAAGTGAAAATGGAACTTTCCTCTGAGATCTTGAGGGAGAGGTTTGCATACCTTTTGAGAGGTAAGAATTCTATACTCAGGCAAGCTGCAATTTACAAATAAGAACCATGGATTAATTTATTTCCTTTCTTTAAAAACAAATTTTTTTAAAAGATTTTTATTTATTTATCTGACAGAGAGGAATAGAGCACAAGCGGGGGGGCAACAGGCAGAGGGAGAGGGAGGAGCAGGCTTTCCGCTAAGCAGGGAGCTGGATGCAGGTCTTCATCTCAGGAGCCTGGGATCATGACCTGAGCTGAAGGCAATCACTTAATGACTGAGCCACCCAAGTGCCCAAATATTTTTTTTTAAGATAAAGAATAACACGTTGCTTTAAAACAATCAGACAAAATAAACAAACAAACAAACAAACAAGAAACTGAAGTTAACAAGCTTTTCCTGTTTCTACCGCCACAATCGGACTAAGATCCAAAGGTAAGCGTGTTCTTTTTCTAACAGCTTTAATATGGCTTTGCAGCTTGGTAAGGAAAAACAAATTTTTTGAAAAATAGTAAATATAATTAACATGATTATTAATGATGATAATCGGGATGTAAAATCCCAGATGATCCTAATTAAAACAACTAGGAGGACAAGGGAACAAATAAACTGTAGACAGAGCCTACAGTTTGCAGCTTGCGTGGTACACAGCACTGGATACTATTCCTAATCGCAGTAGGGAAAATGGGCTATTTTAAATTTATTTCCTTTCTTTAAAAATAAATATTTTTAAATTAAAGAACTTGATTGCCTATTGAAAGAAAAACACCAAAATGCTAATTACACGTTAGCTAATACATACATAGCGATGTTAGAAAGCAATACCTGTGAGACATGACAAAAGAGGTAAAGAAGAAAATGTCAAGCCTAAAATCCTGTCATCATGGTGAATCTTATCTTCAGTGGCCAAAACTGAATGATTAAAAGCAACATAGTGACTGAACTAGTGAGTAGGCTGAGCTTCAGGGAGGTACAAGGTCATTCTTGGTGTCAGTACCAGTGTGAAGTGAGTCCTGGAATGTGTTGGTCTTTCCCAGACCTGCTCCCTTACTGCCCTCTGGGATCCAGTGACTGGGGCCCCACTCTAGGACTGTGTAATATCAAATTCACTGTTACAAAGAAGTGTTCCTGGAGTGCCTGGGTGGCTCAGTCAGTTAAGTAGCTGACTCTTGATTTCATCTCAGGTCATGTTCTCAGGGTCCTGGGATCAAGCCCCGCCGCCCCCAACCCTGCCCCTGCCTGGTGGTACTCTGTACTCAGTGGGGAGTCTGCTTTGGGATACTCTCTCCCTCTGCCCCTACCCCCCCACCTGCGTGTATGCTTTCTCTCTCACTAAAATAAATAAATCTTGGGGCGCCTGGGTGGCTCAGTGAGTTGAAGTCTCTGCCTTCGGCTCAGGTCATGATCCCAGGGTCCTGGGATCGAGCCCCGCGTCGGGCTCTCTGCTCAACGGAGAGCCTGTTTCCCTTCCTCTCTCTCTGCCTGCCTCTCTGCCTACTTGTGATATAAATAAATAAATAAATAAACAAATAAATCTTTTAAAAATAAAATAAAATATAATAAATTAATCTTTAAAAAAATAATAAAAAAATCCCTGCTACAAAAACCCAAAAAACAAAAAACTAGATGCCCAATTGGGAAATAGCAGTGTGCGAGGACTACTGGGTGAGTGCCACACCCAACAGCAAGGGTACTGCATTGGCAACAAGGGTACCGCACTGTCTTTTCAAATACATAAATCACACTAACCTTTAAAAAAAAAAAGGGTCTCAAGTCATCTTGACATGTCCTCTTTTAAATATAAAGAAGAGCTCGCTTTTCCTGAGATGAGGCAAGGTGGACGTGAGCATTCTCTATCTTTGCATCAACACAAGCCAGAACTCCAAAGCATCATTTGTTCAGGCAGAGTGTGGGAGCCAGAAGTGAAGTTTAAGAATCATGGAGTTTGAAAAGCAAGCAAGCAAGCAAGAAAGAAAGAAAGAAAGAGAGAGAAAGATTAAGAAAGAAAGGTTCACAGAGTTTGCTAAGGAAGATATCTAGAGACAGAGTCCCAAGGAGGTTTGGCCAAGGGAGGGATAAAAACACAACTGGCATAGCAACAAATCAAATAACGTACAGGAGTCAGTGTGTAATTCAAGATGATGCACATTCTTCACATTTTTTACATTCTTGGAATTTCCAAAAACTTCTTTCATAATCTTATTTTAGATACACAGCTGCACCCAACACCTACTGTCAGGAAAGTTTCTGATGTAGTCATGTCTACACTAGTATGAATCCAGAGATCACCTCTGCCAGAAGCCTTTGCACTGTAAGTCTCATTAATTATTACAAAACTGAAACTCCTACAGCTCCTTAGAAAAAATTCTGAGCACCGGCAAAATGAGTAGGAAAAGTATTTTGAAGAGCAGAAGATAGTTCCTAATTTGAAAACTCATGTCTGTGCAAAATCCTGCACATGGATGTTTATAGCAGCTTTATTCATAGTTGCCAAAACTTGGAAGCAACTAGGATGTCCTTTAGTAGGACAATGGAATATTCTTTAACGCTAAAAAAAAAATGAGCTCTCAAGCCATGAAAAGACATGGTGGAATTTTAAATGCATATTACTATGTGCAAGAAGACTATTTGAAAAGGCTCTATACAGTATGCTCCCAACAATACAACATTCTGAAAAAGGCAAAACTGTGGAGACAGTAAAAAGATCAGTGGTTGCCAGAAGTTAAAGGGAAAAGAGGGATGAATGAAGCAGAACACAGAGGAATCTTCGGGAAGCAAAACTACTCCTTAAGACATTATAATGGTGGATACTTGTGCCATTAAACATTTGCCTAAGCCCATAGAATGTACAACTCAGTTGTATATGGTGGACTTTGGATGATTATGGTGTGTCAGTGTGGGTTCATCAGTTGCAACAAATGTACCCCTTTGAAGGGTACACTGATGGTGGGAGAAGCTGAGCATGTGGAAATAAGAGAACTCTGCATTTTCCACTCAGTTCTGCTGTGATCCTAAAACTGTTCTAAAAAATGAAGTCAATTAAAAACAAATTTCAAGTATCAGCAAATGAGCAAGAAAAGCATTTTGAAGAGCAGGAGATATTTCCAAGAGCCTCTGCCTTTTACAACACTGGAAGCTTGCTAAGGCCTTTCCTCTCAGAGCAGTCCCTGGGGCCACGGGGTCAACGTGGGTTCTTTGCTCTATTGGTTCAGTAATGCCAGCCATGTGACCTTGAGTGAAGCATTTAACTTCTTTCTTCCCTCCTTCATGGAATTGTTGCAGTGATAGAAGAGTGCATGTCCTGATAGACTAGATCAATGAAGAGTAGTTATTGTGATTTTTGTCATTATTTAATACATCCTAGGGGAATTTCGTGGGTTGTAATAGGGAAATTTGAAAAAGAAAGAAAAAGCCAATTTGTTTTATGGCCATCACACACAAATGTGCACATACACACACGGATGTACATCCAATGTGTGTAGATTCTTCCTCTACATGCCCTGTAGCTGGCTCATTAAAAATCCACTGCATTTATGGAAGTGTTTTCCCACAGAAAACCATCATCATTTATCAGATCTGATAGTAATGGTTCAGAAGGAGACCCCTAACACTTTAGTCCTGTTCTCCCGACATGGTAATTTGTTCATCAATTAGTGCAAAGGAAAAAAGAAAAGAAATAAATAAGAAAAAATTTTAAAAGTGTAAGTGGGGAAAGAAAACATGGTGTAGATTTTTGTGCACAAATAATAAAAGGATGGCTTGATGAACAGGAAAAAATTATATGCAAGCACAAAACACTTGTCAGCTACAAAAAGAGGCTTTGTTTTTCATTTTCCTTCATTAAACCTTTTGTTACTATGGAAATTTCTTTGTGTTGAGGTTTTCAATACTTGCTCAAAATTTTTAAAAATATTTACTAATTATCAAGCTCCAGAATTCGCGTTTATTTTTAGTGTTTTTTAGGAGACTGGGTTTTAGATACTGTGTTTTTAGAAATCAGGATCATTGTTTGACAGTTTTGTTACTCATGTTTCTCCATTACTTGCTCCAGCAAGCCTCATCTCCCATATCGACAGCCACTTTCTAAAGGGGTCGTAAGCAAGCCTCAAGAAAAATCAGCCCAAATATCTTTATGATCCCACGCTCCAGTCCTGACATTTGTAAAATGCCATTGTTCTGACCTCAGTGCAGCAAAACAATGACACTGTTTCCACTGAGCTTCCCTTCTACTTGGAAGAGAAAGACACATAACAAATAATTTGGACAATTTCAGATAGACTGAAGTTCTATGAAGATGGGGAAACAGTGTAATCGTGTAAAGGTAGACTCTGGGAAAGAGAAGAAAACTTTTTTTATTATTATTATTATTATTTATTTGACAGACAGAGATCACAAGTAGGCAGAGAAGCAGAGAGCGAGAGGGAAGCAGGCTCCCCACTGAGCAGAGAGCCCGATGTGGGGCTCGATCCCAGGACCCTGGGACCATGACCTGAGCTGAAGGCAGAGGCTTTAACCCACTGAGCCACCTAGGCACCCCAAGAAGAAAACTTTTTAAGGGGGTAGTCAGGGAAATTCTGTGAGAGAGCCACACCTGAGGAGAACTTGACTGATAAAAAATATTTCAGGGAGAATTCCTTACGGATATAAAAGCTCTAAAGCTGAAATGTGCCTGAACTGTTCCAGGGAGATCAGGGCAGCCATGATGGCTGGGAGCACAAGGGAGCTATGGGGAAGTAGTACGAGATAACGTCTGGCAAGAATAATACCACGTAGGGCTTATAGGCCACACTCAGGGACATGAATTTTATGTTGAGCATCAAGGAAAACCATCAAAGAATTTTTTAATTGGGGAGCAAAACTTTCTTATTTATATTTCACAAAATATACTCTGGTACATAACAATGGATTCCAGAGGCAAGAGGTATGCAAAAAAAAGAGGTTATAGCAGTGGACCCAGGAAATAAGGATAGAGAGGGAGAGTATTAGCATTGGATATGGTGAAAAGTGGTTAGTTAAGGGATACATTTCATAATGTTATGGCATAGGACTGTCCTGAGGAATGAATGGATAATTTATATTATTATTATTAATTATTATTCAAGAAAAGATGAAATATATGAAAAACATTTCTAAAATTAATAGGGATAATATTGTGATTTTTTTCCCTTTTGTTTTTATTTTAATTTCAGTATAGTTAACATACAATGTTATATTAGTTAGATGACTGGATAAAGAAGATGTCTCACACACACACACACACACACACACACACATCACACACACACACCACAGCACATACCACACTGGAATATTATTCAACCACAAAAAGGAAATTTGTTTCTCTTTTGATTAACAGGTATTTAATATTAATCAATTCTTATATTTCTGAAATTGTATCTCCTTGGTCTTGCTTTATCAATTCCTTTGAAGTACTAAATTTGTAGTACATGTAGTACATGAAGTACATTTCTTTAGCTAATAAGCTACTTGCAGATTTTTAACTTATTTTATTTTTTTAAAGGTTTTATTTATTTATTTGACAGAGAGAGACACAGCGAGAGAGGGAACAAAGCAGGGGGAGGGCGAGGGGGAGAAGCAGGTTCTGGAGCAGGGAGCCTGATGCTGGGGCTCTATCCCAGGACCTTGGGATCACGACCTGAGCTGAAGGCAGATGCTTAATGACTGAGCCACCCAGGCGCCCCTACTTATAGATTTTTAAAAGGATATGTATAGTTGTAATTAACTTGTAATTTTTTATCTTTATAGGATTTTAAAAACAGTATTTATGCATGCTTTAGAATTGAGAAACTTTCTTTTTTTATGCTCTGGATTAGAATATTTTATATGGCTTTAAATGATAAGTTCCTTTATGGTTTGGTAGAATTCCCTAGTGAAACATATGAACCTGGTGCTTTTTGTTTAGAGGTAGCTCAATAACATTTTGAATTTCTTCTGTGGCAATTAGTCTGTTTCAGATTATTTCTACATCTTATAAAGTTGATGTACTAATTTATGTTTTCTTAGAAATGTAACCACAGCAAAGGAAACTATCAATAAAAGTATTTCTATTTTCAGATGCATTATTTTGATTTCTTTTTTTTTCTTTTAAAGATTTTATTTATTTATTTGACAGACAGAGATCACAAGTAGGCAGAGAGGCAGGCAGAGAGAGAGGAGGA
Organism: Martes martes; assembly: GCF_963455335.1. Taxonomy (NCBI): domain Eukaryota; kingdom Metazoa; phylum Chordata; class Mammalia; order Carnivora; family Mustelidae; genus Martes; species Martes martes. Next base: position 65,894,591 of record NC_137899.1, read on the forward strand.
AGCAGGCTCCCCATTGAGCAGAGAGCCCAATGCGGGACTCGATCCCAGGACCCTGGGATCATGACCTGAGCTGAAAGCAGAGACTTTAACCTACTGAGCCACCCAGGCTCCCACATTATTTTGATTTCTAAGTGTTACCTTAGATTTCCAGGATTATTTGTTTGACTTTTTTTCTATTTCAATATTTAATTTCTAGTTTTGTTGAATTGTGACCAGAGAATATTGTCTGTAACTTTCTACTTTGAGGACTTAGTTGATGTTTCATCCGTGGTCTAATACACGGTCAATTTTTATGACTTTCGCCTGAACTCTGCCTTTTGGTTCAGATTTCAACATGTGGTTAAAAACCAACATTTCTTTCTCATATATGAATCTGCCATGTTTTTTACTTTATTTATGGAAAATCTTTGTATCAACCAGTTCTCCGAGCCATAGTTGTGGGTATGTTCCCATTTTCTAAAGAAGAGGGTCTGAGGTAAAGATAGAGTTGTCAGGTCCCTAAGGATACCAATTTGACTGTTCCATGTGGGGGGGAAAAAGTGGAGGGTACGTAGTGGATATGTTTACCTAGATCTAAAAGTATGTATGCCAAGTCCAGACTTACGTGATCAGATGTGTTCCTATACTGGACACTACTCTTAAAATTACTGTATCTTCATACTTTAGCATACTATTCAGTTTTATTTAAAGAACTTAAGGACTCTTTTTATGCACTATAGAGAAATATCTCCATGAGAAATGTGGTGAAGAAAGCCAGGTGATATACAGTGTGTATAATATGTGCAAAGAAAAGCAAAGAAAGAGAGAGAATTTCTATTTGTAATCATTTGTATAAGCATACTGAAATTCTGAAATGACCATCTGAACCATTAGGAATTGATGTGAAAGTGAAGAGAAATGGGTAGAGGAAATACTTTTTCATTATTTACTTTTATGTACATTTAAAATTTTTAAACTATACAAAAATTGTACAAAATAAAAAATTTAAAAATTAAAATCAATTGATTAAAATCAATATCATAAAGGACAAACCAGTCCACAAAAAATGCATATAAGTATTTCCCAGGATCCAAAGGACCCCAATTTGAGAAATTCCTATTTTGCAAGTTTGTTTTTTATAGCAATACATGGACATGAAAAATATTCACAGAGTACAAAACTGAAAGTTAACTTCCCACCACGTTGTCAGAAATATCTCTGTACATAACTACCAGCTTTCTGGGTGCGTATCTGTGTATGTGCTTCTGCATACATTGTGTATGGATGGATACCTGAACATTTCAGGGTTGGAATTGACAACACTTGTAATTCCTTCCATAATTTTCAGTCCTTACTGGTTTCTACTTCTAGATAAACTTTAGTAATTTGTGTTTTCAAAACATTATTACTTTAATCCAAATTTTCAAATTTGCTTCATAGATTTCTCTGTAATCAGCTCCTATTAACTTTTTAAAGCTCTGTGCATGACAATATATTTATTTCTTTTTAAAATCTCCATCATGGTATATCACTGCTTTATCTTCTTTTAGCTTAATAATCAATAAACTTCCTTAAAATGCATTTTCATAGTATTATTTTCAATAATATAGTTGCAATATATATTTACCAGTTCTATTCTTTGTTTCTACTTTCCAATTTATTAATATCTATCATATCATGTATTATTTATTTTTTTCTTTAAATTTAATTGATTGTTAGCTTTTGAGTTAAGACTTAGTTAATCTGTTTTTATTTTCAATTATAATTTTCATCATCATTAAAACATATGAATTTTTTGATGATATTTTGTTATATTGTATCATCATTTGCTTAAGAGAACAGCTTTAAATTTTCCATATGGTTAAAATATTGGCTTAATTGTATTGGGGTCAAATGATAACTTTATGCTTTTGACTTTGAAGCAGCTACCAAGGATTTCTTTGTGGCCTACAACATAATTAATAGGACTCATTCTCTGCTTATAGGGTAAGATCTTTGATGTAAATATATACTAAATGAAGCCTTATGATTATAATTTTTAATAATCTTGCTTAATAGTTCCTATTTGATTTTTCACAGCCTGGAAAATGTCTTTAAGAATTTAAATTCTAATTATTTTTTAAAAGATTTTATTTATTTATTTGAGAGAAAGTGAGAGAGAGAGAGAAGGAGCAAGCATGAGGAGGGGGAGGATCCGAGGGAGAGGGAGGAAAAGACCCCCCACTGTGCAGGGAGCCCAACGCAGGACTTGATTTCAGGACCCCAGGGGTCATGACCTGAGCTGAAGGCAGAGGCTTAACCAACTGAGCCACCCAGGAGCCCTGAATTCCAATTATTATTTTATTAATTTATATTTTGAGACAAAGAGAAATTTCCATGCTATATAAACCATTCGATGAATGCACCTGCTCTCTTGAGAACGTGATCTCAGTGAGAACAAGCTGTACCTTAACACAGGGACAGATGATCAGATGCCTCAAGGATAGAGAACACGACTTTGAAACTGATTATATTCCTTATTTTTATATTATATATATATTTATTTTAAATAAAATACTCCTTATTTTTAATCAAGTTTTACCATCCAACTACATATCTACCAAAAAAGATTTCTATGCTTTCACATATGATTAACTTATTTCAAATAATTATCAATTAAATATAATCCCAACACAAGGAGAACCCTAAAATTGAACATTCTGGGAATTTACACTTGATTTTAATATGTTTGTATAAATGGCTTTACTTTCTTAACAAAGATTTTTATTTTTAAAGATTTTATTTATTTGTTTGACAGTCAGAGATCACAAGTAGGCAGAGAGGCAGGCAGAGAGAGAGGAGGAAGCAGGCTCCCTGCTAAGCAGGGAGCCTGATGCAGGACTGGGTCCCAGGACCCTGGGATCATGACCTGAGCTGAAGGCAGAGGCTTTAACCCACTGAGCCACCCAGGCGCCCCCTTAACAAAGATTTTAAGGGAATGCATGTTCAGAATCATGAACTGAAATTATACTGCAAATAGTACTTGCAATTTCAAAGCAACCAAAGCTTCATTTTGTGTATGGATATCAGTAAAAGGACAGATGGTTAACACACTCTTTCAACCACACTACCATTTACAGGGCATTATCTTTGACAATGACAGACACTAAGACGATCAATTTTACCTTTGCCTATTATGTGAATCTTCTCTTTGTCAAAAAACTAAACTTCAGTTGGAGCAACATAGAAAAAGTCAATTCTAGGTCCTTTTTAGAAAAACCATGTAAATGAAGAAAATGAATGACTATTGCATTTTCAGGCCACGTAGGCATTAGCTTATAGAAAAGGTATTCTATATATCTGTTCAGGAGTATTGCAGTTCTTGTTAAAATGGTTCAGCAATGATAAAGAACCAAGCCTGGTAAAAGACTCTTCGTAGAATTATAAAATGTTATATATAGTAGGAATACCAAAGATCATTTGAAATATATCAGTTAAGTTCATTGAGAGAAACAGATGGCATGTCTAAAATAGGATAATTCCAGCAGAGTTTTTAAAAGGCACTAATTGCAAAGGCATGGGAAATATGCAGGGAAATGATGAAGGATGATGCAGTACCTAGGAGTTAGTGAGATGCATTTACTACTCCCTAAGCCTGAAGAAATAAGGGGACTTGAATGTTAAAGATGGCTTATATGGGGACTACGAACTTGGTAAGAGTTCAAGTACCAGTTTGAACTCAACTGATGGATGTGGCCAACTTAATAAGTAGTATAGGGAGGGGGTTAAGAAAATAAACATGTAACTTCACTCTCTTCCCTTTCTCCAATCTCCTGCCAGGGCTCCCCATAGGCCAAACCCAATTGGGAATCAGAAAACGAAGAGACCTATACAAGTCAACCTTCTAGGAAAAGGAGCAGAGTGCAGAGGCTGAAGGCATACCTAGAAAGGCCAACAAAAGATATACAAAACATGAGCCAGTGATCTAAACTTTTAGATGAAGACATTGAGTCAAATTGAGGAATTGATTTGCTCAGGTTCAACAAGCAAGTTAGAATCAGAGCTAAAACCAGAGACTCCCAATCTAGTTCCCATTTCATGGAAGTTGGCTGTGTCCCACTTCCAAAATATCTTGCTTTGGGGCAACTGTCATGATTGGAAAGGCTCTGGTGAGTCTCTGGATCAAAAGTATAAAGTAAGTACAGATAGCCTTTCTCCCTTCATTCTGGTGTTCAATCACTGTGTTACAAACCACCCCAAAAATTACAGCATTGAATGGCAACAATTTCATTATATTCATGGACTCTGTGAGTCAGAAATTCAGATATGAAGCAGCACAAGTGACTTTTTTCTGATGCCCAATATTTGGGGGCAATCCAGGAAGTCTTGAATGCTTAATAATGAAATAGCTGAATGGCTGGTATCATCTGAGGGCTTCCTCATGAATGTGTCTGCTACTGAGGCTGGGATGACCAGGAGGCTAGGCTAGCTGGGACTAATGAGCAGAACATCTATACATGACCTTTCCGTGAGGCTTGGGTTTCTCGGTGCAGATGGACAGATTCAAAGTGGGAGAGTCTTGAGAGGGAGCATCTAGAGAGCAAGGTCTCCAAGAAACCAAAGCAAAAGAAGCCTTGCTTCTTATGAACCAGCCCTGTAACTTACACTCTGTTATGCTAAATTCTTTGGGTTAGGAATGAGTGACTAAGGACAGGTCATATTCAAAGGAACATACCAACTCTTGAGAGGGGGAATGACAAGATCTGCAGAAGAGCACGTGAGCTGGGAGTTGCTGTTGCAGCCGCTGTAGGAAAATACAATTTTCCTCATGCCTCAAAGACAACATTTAAATAAAAGCAAAGAAATTTAAAAGCATGAGTTGATGTTGAATTAGAGACAAGAGTTAGAAGTCATCTGAGGAAAGAAACACCAATAAATTTTTGGTAGAAAGAAACTGAATGGGATGCCTGGGTGGCTCAGTGGGTTAAAGCCTCTGCCTTCAGCTCCGGTCATGATCTCAGGGTCGTGGGATCGAGCCCCGCATCGGGCTTTCTGCTCAGCGGGGAGCCTGCTTCCCACTCTCTCTGTCTCTGCCTGCCTCTCTACCTACATGTGATCTCTGTCAAATAAATAAATAAAACCTTTTTTGAAAAAAAGTAAATAAAGAATAAAAGAGTCACAACTGAGGTGTAGAGTCTATAAACCCACATTTGTAGACATAAGAAAAACCCACGGAGATACTCTTCTGCCTCTAGAAGTACGGAGAAGCACAGGACTGGGAAATGCCAGGTAAAAACAGGAGTGTGGGATGTGCAAATGGGGATATTCACTTTCTGTGCATGTAATTGTCAATACTCCTGTCAGGCTGTATAGAAAAATTCATGTAAACTAGTCATTTGTGTGTTTGATCTTAAAACAACAAAATCATGTTTTTGCCCCGGGAAATTGAGCAGCTACAGAATAAAGACACTAAAATTCTGGCAGTTAGCTTCCCACCCAATTACCTAAAACAAACTCTTTCAGAAAATATTGGAGTAAGGAACATTTCTCAATTTACTTGAAGGGGCTAACATGAATCTGACACTGAAACAGGAATAAAATTACAACAAAAAGGATTGAGGATCAATATCCTCAAGGAACAGGGATACAAAATTTCTAAACCTAACTAGGAAATCTAACATAGAAGTATATGAAGAATATAATACATCATGACAAATTGGGATCTATCTCAGGAAAGTTAAATTAGTTCAATATTTTAAAAATCAATTAATACAATTTCTATAAAGAACAGAATAAAGGGAAAAAAAATCATGATATCTTAAATCCTATAGAAAAAGCACTTGACGAAACCTGACATCCTTCATGATAAAGACTTCAGCAAACTACTTAGAGAATAGAACTTTCTCAGGGGACCTGGATGGCTCAGACATTTAAGTGTCTGATTCTTGATTTCAGCTGAGTTCGTGATCTCTGGGTTGTGAGATCAAGCCCTGCACTGGGCTTTACACTGGGTATGGAATCCCCTTAAGATTCTCTCTCTTCTTCTCCTTCTACCCCTCCCAAACTCCTCTCTAAGAAAGAAAGAAAGAGAGAGAGAGAGAGAAAGAAAATAAATAAAACTTTCTCAATTACAATAAAAAGAATCTATGAAAAACAAAAGACTCCAGCAAATATCACGCTTTATGTAGAAAGACTGAACATTTTTCCTGTAAGATTGGAAAGAATGGAATAGGTCTATTTTTAGCAGTCTTATACAGGATTGTATTGAAACTTTCCTACAAAATGTCTAGGTGCCAGAGTCTTCCCCAATGAATTCCTACAAGCATGTAACAAAGAAATAACACAAACTCTTCCAAAAAATAGAAGATGCCTCATTCTGTAAGTCTAGCCTTACTCTATTACCAAAACCAAACACATAAAAAGAAAATTATGGGTTAACATCAATCATAAGCATAGATGTAAGAAAGTAATTTAAAAATGAGCAAATTGAATCTAAGAATATATAAATATGATAATAGATCATAATCTAGTCAGTTTTGTTCCAGGAATACAAGATTGGTTTAACATTTGAAAATCCATTAATGTAATGCATTATGTTAAAAGAATAAAAAAAGAAAAAATATTATCAACTTGATAGATACAGAAAAAGCATTATACAAAATTCAACATCCATTCCTGCTTAAAACTCTCAGCAAAGTGGAAATGGAAGGGAATTTCTTCAACCTTATTAAGAGCATCTATGAAAAACCTCAACTAATATCACACTTTATGGTGAAAAACTAAGTATTTTCCTCCAAAGAGGATTAACAACAACAACAAAAAAGGGTTCCATTATCGGAACTTCTATTTAATATTGCTTTGGAGGCTTTCATGATTTAGAAGTGCAAGAAAATGATGTAAAAGTCATCCAGATTGGAAAGAAAGAAGTAAAACTGTCTTATTTGTAGAAGACATTGCTCTACAAAGAAAATTCTATGGAAACTATAATAAAAGCTACTAGAATCAATAAGAAATTTCAGCAAGTTACAGAATATAAGAACTATATCAGAAATCAATTGTATTCCTAAATCCTACCAATGAATTATCGAAAGTTGAGTTAAAATAATACCATTTAAAAACAACATCAACACATAAATTTCTTACAGACATACATGACAAAAATTGTGAAAGACAGGTTTGCAGAAAAACTACAAAATATTGCTTGGAGAAATTAAAGACTATCTTAACAGATGGAGAGAGATGCCATGTTCACAGATCAGAATGCCCAATATTTTTAAGAGGTCATTTCTCCAAATCTATGTATTTACCGCAATCCCACTCAAAATCCCAATAAGAATTTTGTAGCGATTCACTAGCTGAATATGAAATTCACTTGGAAATGCAAAGGAAGGACATGGAACATCTCTACAACCTTTAAAAGAACAAAGTTGGAGAACATACATTATCTAACATCAAGACTTTATAACGCTAGAGCAATCAAGACAATTTGGTATAGAGTCAAGGTAGATAAATCAAGCAAGAGAAAAGATGGGTGTCCAGAAAAGTTCTGACAAAGGTGCCAAGGCAATTTGCTTCTTCAACAAATTGTCCTGGGACAATTGAAGAACGATATGCAAAAAAAAGAAAGAAAAAGAGAGAGAAAGAAAGAGGGAGGAAAGAAGTCAGGAAGGAAAGAAAAGATGTTCAGTGTCATTAGTCATTAGGGAAATGCAAATTAAAACCATAATTACATACTACTAAATACTAGAATGACTGAAATTAAAAAGACTCACTGTATCAAGCCTTGACAAGAATGTGAAGCAGCTGACTTCTCATTCCACTCCTAGGTGTTTTCCTAAACAAAAAGAAACTATATACTCATGCAAAGAATTTTATGAGTGTACACAATGGTCTTATTTGTAATAGCCCAAACTGTAAACAACCCAAATGTCCATGAAAAGTGAACAGTAAACAAAAATGCAGTGTATCTATATAATAGAATGCTACTTAGCAGTAAAACAGAATGAATTATTGACACGTACAATAACAACAATGAATCTTAAAATAATTAACTTGAATGAACTAAACAGACAAAAATTTTTCATGCCTTACGATTCTATTTATATAAGGTTGTAAGAAATGAAAACTAATCTATAATCACAGAAATAGATCAAAGGTTTCCTGAGGAATAAAGTTGCCTGAAGGAATGCATTCCAAGAGGACACAAAGAAACTTGTGGGGTAACAGGTATATTACCTACATTGTAGTGGTGTTTTTCAGGTGTGCGTGAATTGTTAAAACTTATTAATATGCTCACTTTAAATATGCACAGTTTATTGATGATAATTATACCTCAATAAATTTGTTTAAAAAAAGCATTATTAGCAATCAAAAAGGCAATGACCCCAGGGAGAAAATATTCCAAATACGTATATCTGGGAAAGGATTTGTAACTAGAATATATTTAGCTTAAAAATCTCATACCTGCCAAAAGGAAAAAAAAAGTTTAAAAAGATTTTTTAAATAGGCAAAAATTTAAACAGATATGTCACAAAAGAAGATATTTAAATGACCAATACTAAGCTCGTAAAAAAGATGCTCAATTTCATCACTGCAGAAATGCACATTAAAACCACAGTAGGTCTGACTGTATACCCACTGCAGTGACTACACTAAAAACTCTGACTGTCTAAGGTTAGCAAAGACATGCAAATACTGGAGATCTACCACATTGCTGGTGGGAGTGTAAAATGATAATAATATTACAAAAGTGTTTTGAAGTTTCTAATAAAGTTATCTTTATATCTACTCTATGCAACTCACTCCTAGGAATTGCTTAACAGAGATAAAAACAACTGTGTACAAAAAATATTTTTATAAGAATATTCCTAGCAGGGTTTTTGTTGTTTCTCTTGTTTTATGAATTTTGAAGTTTATTTTCTAAACATGAACATATGCATAGTTGGTATATTTGAGAAATTTTGAAATTTTTCTTTGCTTTTCTTTTTTAAAATTGAGATGTAATTGATATACACCCTTATATTCATTTCAGGTGTACAACATAGTGATTTGATATTTGTATGTGTCGTGATCACCTCAATAAATTGACTTAACATCCATCGACACACATAACTATTTTTCTTGTGATGAGAACTTTTAAGATCTATTCTTTCAGCAACTTTCAAACAGGCAATACACTATTATCAACCATGGGCACCATGCTGCACATTATAGCTTTATGACTTGTTTTATACCTGGAAGTTTGTGTCTTTTGACTATCTTCACCTGTTTTACCCTACCCGCTCCCACTCCCTTTCCTGGCAACCACCAATCTGCTCTATGTCTAAGATCAGGTCTGTCTCTTTTTCTTTCTTTCTTTCTTTCTTTCTTTCTTTCTTTTTTTCCCTTCCTTCCTTCCTTCCTTCCTTTCCTTCCCTTCCTCTTTATTGCTTTCTTTCCCTCTTTCTTCCTTTCTCTTTTTCTTTTTTTGTTAGATTCTACATATAAATGTGATCACATAGTTACTTGTCTTTTTCTGATTTATTTCACCCACCATAATGCTCTCAAGTTCCACCTATACTGTTGTAAATGGCAAGATTTTCTGCTTCTTATTATGGCTGAATAATAAAATAATGGAATATTATTTTAATTCAAAATATTCCAGAATTAGAAATAACCCAAATGCTAATCTGTAGATAATGGAATAAACAAATTGAGATACATTCATACAACAACATATTACTCAACAGGGGCTCCTAGGTGGCTCAGTCAGTTAAGCCTCAGACTTAAGCTAGGTATAGGAGTACATCCTGTGTGATTTCATTTAAATAAGGTACTGTACTCATGAAAGAAATTGAGGAAGACACAAAGAAATGGAAAAATGTTCCATGCTCCCAGATTGGAAGAACAAATATTGTGAAAATGTCTATGCTACCTAATGTAATCCCTATCAAAATCCCATCCATTTTTTTCAAAGAAATGGAAAAAATATTCCTAAAATTTATATGGAACCAGAAAAGACCTCGAATAGCCAAAGGAATATTGAAAAAGAAAGCCAGAGTTGGTGGCATCACAATTCCAGACTTTAAGCTCTATTACAAAGCTGTGATCATCAAGAGAGTATGGTAACTGGCACAAAAACAGACACATAGATCAATGGAACAGAATAGAGAGCCCAGAAATAGACCCTCAACTCTATGGTCAACTAATTTTCGACAAAGCAGGAAAGAATGTCCAATGGAAAAAAGACAGCCTCTTCAACAAATTGTGCTGGGAAAATTGGACAGCCACATGCAGAATAATGAAATTGGACCATTTCCTTACACCACACACGAAAATAGACTCAAAATGGATGAAGGACCTCAATGTGAGACAGGAATCCATCAAAATCCTTGAGGAGAATGCAGGCAGCAACCTCTTTGACCTCAGCCACAGCAACTTCTTCCTAGGAATATCGCCAAAGGCAAGGGAAGCAAGGGCGAAATGGACTACTGGGACTTCATCAAGATCAAAAGCTTTTGCACAGCAAAGGAAACAGTTAACAAAACCAAAAGACAACTGACAGAATGGGAGAAGATACTTGCAAACGACATATCAGATAAAGGGCTAGTATCCAAAATCTATAAAGAGTTTAGCAAACTCGACACCCAAAGAACAAATAATCCAATCAAGAAATGGGCAGAGGACATGAACAGACACTTCTGCAAAGACGACATCCAGATGGCCAACAGACACATGAAAAAGTGCTCCACATCACTTGCTATCAGGGAAATACAAATCAAAACCACAATGAGATACCACCTCACACCAGTCAGAATGGCTAAAATTAACAAGTCAGGAAACGACAGATGCTGGCAAGGATGTGGAGAAAGGGGAACCCTCCTACACTGTTGGTGGGAATGCAAGCTGGTGCAACCTCTCTGGGAAACAGCATGGAGGTTCCTCAAAAAGTTGAAAATAGAGCTACCCTATGACCCAGCAATTGCATTAGTGGATATTTACCCTAAAGATACAAACGTAGTGATCTGAAGGGGCACGTGCACCCAAATGTTTATAGCAGCAATGTCCACAATAGCCAAACTATGGAAAGAACCTAGATGTCCAACAGATGAATGGATAAAGAAGATGTGGTATATATATGAAATGGAATACTATGCAGCCATCAAAAGAAATGAAATCTTGCCATTTGTGATGATGTAGACAAACTGAGGGTTGCTGGGGGGTGGGGGGTCAGGAGAGGGTAGTGGGGTTATGGACATTGGGGAGGGTATGTGCTATGGTGAGTGCTGTGAAGTGTGTAAACCTGGCGATTCACAGACCTTTAACCCTGGGGCTAATAATACATTATATGTTTATAAAAAAATTTAAAAATCAATTAAAAATAAATAAATAAATAAATAAATAAATAAGGTACTGTAATAAGCAAAACTCTTCCATGGTGTTAGAAATCAAAAAGTGGCTGCTTCTAGCGAGCATGGTCAGGGGTTGGCCCCAGAACTTTGGGGGTGATGGACATACATATTCTATATCTTGTTTTGGGTAATGTTGTGTGAGTGTATATAAAGTTCACCAAACTGTATGTAAATAGACCTCAGTGGAAATATAGAACTAGTGAATTAATTTCCAAATAATAACACAAAAGAATATTCCAAGAGGAAATGTGTCTCTAGGTAGTATCTTCAGACAAAATAGCCCACTGGGAAATGGATTCCAACCCCAGCCAAACTGTCATTCAAACAAACAAACCAACCAAAAAATAAATAAATAAATAAATAAATAAACAACTCTTTCATATATGAAGTGACTCAAAAATGCTTTTCTTCCCCCATGTATTACTGGGGAGTTGGTTGAAAATATGCTCTAGCAAAATAAGAAAATAAGTAAGAGAAAGACATGGTATCTTTAAAAACAATGAATCTGAAATTGGAATGTAATAGAAGAAAGCTTCCAAAGTAACAGTTTCAGGGATGTGCAAAGAGCAATTGACACAGATTGGGGGATGAGGAGGAAGGATTTCAACAGGGAGTTGTTTGGGAAAGAGGTGGCTTCTTGGTATGTGTAATTTAGAACAACTTAAGGGGTGATAATTTTTAATTGTGTATGAAAAAAATTAAAGCAAACAATCTTGTAAGTCTCAAGGAATATAGCCCCTTACAGGTCCAAATAAAGAAACTGAATGGAAACATTCAGGTAGACTGGAAACATTCTGATAGAAAGCATGGCTTCGTTTAAATATAGACTGAACAGTAAATAATGGTAATAGTTTTTATTGTCACTTTATTTTATTTTTTTTAAGAAGCAAGAGAGCACAAGTGAGGGGGAGAGGCAGAGGGAGAAAGAAAGAAAGAGAAAATCTCAAGCAGGTTCCATTCCAACTCAGCACAGAGCCAGACGTGGGACTTGATCTCACAACCCTTAGATCATGACCTGAGCCAAAATCCAGAGTCTGAGACTTAACCTACTGAACCACCCAGGTGCCTCTAATGTCACTCTAAATATTTTCCCTCACTTTTAGAAAAATATTCTAGAATCTACCCTTTATTTTGTTAAAAAAAACCCTGAAATTTCAATTTCAAATCAGCTTTTTTCCCTTATTTCATGTAAAACTTAAATTTAATACATTCTTACCAAAAATATTATATTATGTTAAGTATCATCCCATTGTTAAGAAAACTATTGCTCAGACTGTTTACCCAACCACAGATTCTTCCTCATGTATATACACACAGACAGCTGCCTGGAATGACGCCCATCTGATGTTCATTATACGAACTCAGTGGTAGAATTTGGGTGACTTTGTTTTTTTTTGTTAATTTCATCCTTATATATTTTCAGAATGATTGAATTTTTGCAATGATAATGTATCATTTCTATAGAGACAATGAAGAAGAAAGCTTTGATAAAGGAATCTTTGTAAACGTGTGGAAATGTATTATAGCCTAAGCCTACATGGGGTGCTGTCATTCTAGCAGGAAAAATTCAGAAGCCAATGTGCACACGGGAGCTGGCTAGAGGCTCACCGATCTTTACTTCTGTACTTCAAAGTCTTGGTGGTTGCCCTTGCAGCAATGACCTCTTCTCCCCCTTATTCCTCATTCCCTTCCTTGGAGAAAATTGTCATGACCACAAAACACTACAGCGAAGAAACGTGGTGTGACCAAACAAGTGCTTAGTTGTTCTCAACTCCAGCAGAATTCAGAGAGATGCAGGTGTGTTCTCAACAGCAGAATTCAGAGGGATGCAGGTGTAAGCCGGAAGAGCAGACGCGTAAGGACCTCGGTCAGTTACCATCCTAACAGGGATTAGGTTAGAATAAGAATCAAGTTTTGGATAACCACTTGGGAAGATCAAGTCCAAGAAAGGATGGAAGGAGTGCAGACAAGGAGGGGAATGATGTCATGTGCTCATTCGTTGAATGCATTCCATTCTTATCCATCAACTGTTACTTTTTGAGCACCTGACCCTGTGTCTGGTGTTGGCTATATAGAGCAAACAGGGCAGACCTGTTTCTTGCCTTCTTGTCCCTTCAATTTAGTGGAAAAGAGAGAAAAGGGTCAAGTAAATAATTGAAAATTGTGGTCAATGCTCTAAAGGAAACAAGCAGCAGTTGTGATGAAAAATAAAGAAATAAATAACAGGGTGGGGGCACCTGGGTGGCTCAGTCAGTTAAGCGTCTGCCTTAGGCTCAGGTCAGATCCCAAGGTCATAGGATCGAGCCCCACATCGGGATCTCTGCTCTGCAGGAAGTCTGCTTCTCCCTCTCTCTGCCTGCCACCCCCCCTGGTTGTGCATGCTCACTTGCTCTCTCTCAATCTCTGTCAAATAAATAAATAAAATCTTTTTTTTTTTTTAATTTCTTTTCAGAGTCACAGAATTCATTGTTTTTGCACCACACCCAGTGCTCCATGCAATACATGCCCTCCTTAATACCCACCACCTGGCTCCCCCAACCTCCCACCCCCTGCCCCTTCAAAACCCTCAGATTGTTTTTCAGAGTCCATAGTCTCTCATCGTTCACCTCCCCTTCCAATTTCCCTCAACTCCCTTCAATATTCTTTAAAAAATCACAGGATGAACAGCGAAGGTCTGTCTGGGAAGAGGTAGTCATTAGATGTGATGTAGTTGAGCACTTTCCTTGCAAAAAGTGCAAAGACTCTAAGGTAAGAAGGGGTTTGGTGAACTCGATCACCTGACACAGGTGAGGAAGGGGGCCAGGGACCACCTAGACCAGCAGCAGCACCCAGAGTCCATTTGTGATTTGCACCATCTTACAAAGAAGGCCTCAGTTTCTAGCTTCGGTGTTGTCTTAAGGGACATTTCCTCAAAGGTTGCTGTAGTGGGTTCAGTGATGATCCTCCCTAAGATATGTCCACCATATCCTGTGAATGTGACTTTGCTAGGGATAAAAGGGTTTTTGCAGATATAATCAAGCTAAGGATCTCCAGATAAAATCATCCTGGATTCAGATGGGCCCCAAACCCCATGACCAGTATCCTCATTCTAACAAGAGGAAAGACAAGAGGAAAACACACAAAGACCATGAGGTTGGAACAAATACACACACACTGCTCTAAGCCAGAAGCAGGAAGAAGAAGAAAGGAGGATGCTCTTCTATATTTTTCAGAGGGAGCATGACCCTGCTGACACCTTGATTTTGGACTCTGACATCCAAATCTATGAGAAGATAAATTCGTGTTGTTTTAAACCACCCAGTTTGTGGTCATCTGTCAGAGTCGCTCTATAAAACTAATATGTTTGCCAATGTTTTCATCTGTTTTCCCTTCTTTCTCCGAATGGTAGAGGGAAACAGACAAGGTTTCCTCAAACAAGATGGTTTGGCTCGACCCACCCACCCATCACAAAGGCACTAGCATCGTCCCAAAGGCACAGCCCAAGGCTGTCTAACCTGGTTTATCAAACCTTCTTGCCCAGTGTATTTCAAAGAGATATGGTTGTCTCTGGCTCTTGTAGATGTTTGGCTCTTGAGACTCTGTAATGTCCTGGGATCCTGGTATTCCCTTTTGGCCATCATTTAAACAATCTATATTAAATCTCTGAGGAAAACGGGTTTTCCTTTTGCGTTGATGTATTTTGTTTTATACATCTTTCCATCTCCTGTGGGGAGGGATGTTCATCTTTGACTCTAGACATGTCCAAGTCAGTCTCACCTCAGGAAGAAGGATTTCAGCTTCAGGATCTTAAAGCATAGTTTTCTACTCCAGTACTCTGAAGTGGCATCTATCTCCCCGAAGGAAGAGAAATCACTTTAAATGCTTCCATGCCCCATTCTACTTAAAATCTTCTTATTCCAGCTGGCTGGCTTTTGAGAGCTCTCTGCTCCTCTGGGAGCCCACCAAGGAGTGCTTCCCAGTGCAGAGACATGAAAAGGGCCTCACACACAGTTTCTTAGCCCCCCAAAGTGGTCAGGAGTCACTTGGGGGCAGAACAGCCTTCTGTGGAACACAGTGAAAGGCAGAGGGGTAGAAAGAAGTTCTCTCTTCTAGGAGTGGTGGGAGGAGGTTAGTCTGCCCAGTAGGACTCTGTATGCCTGGCTGGAAGGAGGAGTCTCTCACCAAGAATAGGGCTGCACACAGAGCCAAGAGTGGCTCTATCCTAGGTAAAAAAGGGGTGGGGCAGCACATCAGAGGATGTAGCCTGGGTTCTAAAGCCCCGACTCCAAGGGGGAAGGAACGAGAGCAAGAGAAGTGAGGTGGGTGTAAGGATTGTAATGGAAAGGATTCCATTGATAGAAGGCGGTGGAAGGCTGTCTCCACCGCCCAGTCCTCAGTGCCAGCCTGTGTCACGGTGATAAGCCAGCTGGATTCCAGGCACCGGAGCCAAAGCCCAGACGTCTTTGTGTCCTTTTCACCTGGCTATTGGTATTTTCACCAGCCTAATGTCTTTGTGTCCTTTTCACCTGGGCTGTTGGTATTTGTGTCGATGACAGGGTCTTGCTTCCCCACCTTCTCTGCATGTTGAACCTTAACCAGACCAAAGGTTATAACGTTAAACGGAAGGTCCCCCTTAAGACAAGACAGTAAGAGGTAAGCTCACCTAACTGTCCTCTGAAGTTTTGGGACCCAGCTGTGGTTGGCAACATAGAACACCACCAATCCAAACCCCGTCAGAGAGAGTAAACTAAATTTCTTACCTTCCCTTCACCTTTTAAGAAGCTCCCAAACCTGACTGCTCATCAGAATTCCCTGGGACAGCTTCTTAAATTATAGATGACCAAGTCTTACCTTGACTTGACTACCTGTGAGTAGGGCCTAGAAATAGACATTTCGAACACACAGTCACCCCGTGTTCTGATAGGAATTGTCCAAGGCGAACTGGGTTTGGGGAACACCTGGTATATGCGATGGCCTTGGGAGTGAGACCTTGTATCAGTCACGTTTCCACACCCACCCTTGGCCCAGTGAGTAGAACGTGGGAGACCCAAGTGCTCTGGGTCTGAACAGAACTAATAAATGCGTATCCAAAGGACAGACAGGATGCTGTGGGGAACATCTGCAAAAATCAGTCACACCAACCATAGGACATTTAAGTGGAATATCAAAACATAAGTAGAAGAATCTCAGGCACACTTGTGGGGCAGGGAGGTGATAAAGAACCTCCTCAACAAGAAGTTTTTTCCAAAAAAGGATGTGGAAGAAGGTGCAGCACCTGAGGCTGGGGGTGGGCTCTGGGGGAGACCCTGCCTGGCTCTTCCTCATTAGACATGGAAATATGCGAAGCCAACTCAGCCAGGAAGAACCCCTAGGTTCAGCTGCAGCACTGACTATGGGAGGCCTGTCATCCTTGTCTTTCTTTGACCTCTTCAACCCTCAGACTTCCCCAGTGCCCTGTGGCCATGTGACACCTTCTAAGTGAAAAATCTGTTCTGTTCTTCCCTCCCTCCATCTCGCCCTCCCTTCTTTTCTTCCTTCCTTCCTTCCTCCTCCCCCCCTCGCTCTCTTTATGGTTTTCAACCCTGCCCCCCTCACTTGTTACCTGCCCTTTGCCCTGTGACTTTTCTCTCCTTCCCTCACAGTCCCTGGGGTCAGTCCCCTCTCTCTCTAGACCTCCGAGGTCCTCTTCTGTAAATCTTAGTTCTCCACAGAAGGGAAAGGAGGAAAGAGGAGAGGAGAGAGAAGGAAGGGAAGGAGGGAGGGAAAGGGAGAGGACAGGAGGACGGAGTTAACCTTTATCAGACATCTATGCTGGGCAAAATGCTCTCCTGTAGGGTACCTTGTTTAATCCCCATGACAAGCCGGTGAGATCACTATTACTAGCTCCATGCGCAGACCATGTTAGTAATGCATCTCCTATCACACAAGGATTTGCTTCTGCTGTAGATGGCCACCACAATGGTTTGCTTCTGGTAGACAATTCCAGTGAGCAGCCCGAATTTTATGGTACGAGGCAGGTTTGCATTTTCTTGTTATCAGCAGTAATTATTAAATGTTAATATTTCATTGTCTTAGAATGGAAGATTGCAAAAGCCCCACTTCTAGGGCTAGTCCCTTGTTGATAAATATACCCGAGGAAAATTCTGAAGGTGTTTCTCTATTCAGAAGCAATTACTGTGAAGGAGCGCAAATCTCCAGTAGAGTTTTGGCTCATTTCCTGGTTTGAGAGCTTCACTCTGGCTGGAGTCAGAGTTCTAATTAAATTCTTCAGAGAGCAGAGCATACAGGTTCCCACCATTTCAATCAGCTCCACTTAATGGACTCTTTCACAGATATGTTTCTCTTAATAAAAAGTCTCATTCTTCCAATTGCCTAGTATAAAATGGGGGCAGTAGGATGAGCCGAACAATATGTGATGTTGACTACGGAATGACAAGAGGTCATCCAGCCTCTCTCCTGAGAGAATGAAGACAATAAAGAATAAGCTTACACATCCTGTCCCTTACGATCATGGCAGCCACCCTACCCCCAGATTTCCACCGCCTCCTGCCCATACTTCCAAAAGAGGGAGCCTCATATCCAGCCACAACCACTGACTGACTTGCCTCTCTGACACATCAATCTCTCATAATTTTTTTTAATTTTTTTCCTTTGTACCAACCATAGAACTATATTTCCTAACCACTTCATCTAGGTATGACACTATGGATAGTTACTGTGAAGAGGATGAAAGTGGAAATTTTGCATTTTAGTTTCTGGTGGCCTCCCCATACTCTCTATCATTCTGTCAGCTGGATACATATGATGATGAGGGCTTGGGGGGGGGGTCCATGAATCCCAACTAGGGGAGCGCTGCTTATCATATGGGAAGCCTCAACTCAACCATAATGCAAAGAAGAAATACACTTTTTAAACTGTATGTGGTGCCTATCTGTTGAGGTAACTCAGCTTAGTCAAACTCATAACAATAGGAAATTGGGTTACAGGTTAAATAGGCAACAAGTAGTATTCTTTCATAAACCAACAAGCAGTCAGCTGCAAGGGACCCTGCCATGTTGCTGGAATTCTAACCCATAACTCTGTCAATCAATGTTAGTTTGGCCCAGCTCAGATGTCTAAACCATGGGAAGTAGTTTGAATTTCACCTAAGTCCACAAAGAAACCATTAAAGGATTTAAGTAAGGAAGTGACATGATTAGATTGACATTTTAGAATGACCAATAGTGCAAGACCAAAAGCAGGGAGACTGGGTTGAATGTCATTGCTGGAAGCTAGGTTCCTGGCAGTGTGGACAGAAAGTGGTAGGTGTCTTGAAAACGGACCTAGAAAGGAGAAGGAGAAAAGGCAGTAAAGAATAAGTAGTATGAACATTAAAGAGGTGGGTAGAAACAAAAGAGCCTACTGAGGAGAAAGAAAGCATCTAGAGAATAGGGGGGAAAAAGCCCCACAAAAATGTTTTGTACAGTGGAGAGAGAATTTTCAGGAGTGGTTTATATGCAGAGCCAGATAATGTTGAAGGGCAAATGAGCTAAGTTAAAAAAGGTGTCCATCTGATTTAATAAACAAGAACCATGCCAGGGGGCGGTGAGGGTGGGATGAGGCAGCTAACCCTTATTATTGTAGCTTGAGGAATGGATGTAGCAGAGGGATAAGGAGACAAAAAATTTAGAAAACTCTTTGCTTGCGACAGAAGTATAGGGAAGTAGTCAGTTACAGACGTGGATTGAAGGAGGTTTTATGTTTGGGGGTTGTTTTATTTAAATGTGAGACGATCCTTCTTGGGATCCTCTTGGGAAGGAGCACACAGAGAGGATAGAGACTGATCAATGGAGCAAGTCCCGGATGAGAGAGCTACAGGGGGTATAGGGTGTAGGGTAGGTGAGAAATTAACTGTGGGCAGGATGGAGGAGCCTCCTTTATTATCAGAATGAGAAGTGAAAAAGAAGTACAAGTGGAAGTGATTTCTATTTGGCAGATTATGTGTAAATGGAAGCAAGGAAATGTACATTGTCTGTAGAAAAGGAAAGAGAAAACATCTACTGAGCCTATTATAGCTTCTGTTACTTAAAGGGAAAGCAAAGTGGCCCATACAAGGACAATTCAGAGGAAAAATACACATGAAAATGATCCATGCAGGATCCAGAGTAAAATTTCAAGAAACTGTGGTGATTGTAACCTCTAGTGACTAAAAACATGGGCTTTGAAATCAGAAGAACAAGGTTTTGCATTCCAGTTTCATTATTTAATAATTGCAGGATCTTGTACAGTTTGCATGACCTCACTAAGGCTCCAATCCCAATACCTAATACCAATGGGATTATAGACATAAAACAATGATTGTTTAGAATAGCACATGATCGCTCATCAAAATACTTTTGGCATCATCATTATTATCTGTCAAAGGTGTTCAAGGAACTTACCTTCAAGAAACAAGCACAGAGATACTGGGATTATAAGGAATGATGGAGAGACAAATGGGCTAGCTTCCCAGGACATTTAGAAAATGAACAGAGATTTAAACAATTAGAAAGATAATGAATATGGAGGGCTAATATGAGTAACTCATGGACCAGAATGAAAGAAGACAAAGAGGAACAGAAGCTATAATCAAAGATATGCATCCATTCTTTTGCTATCTTTCCATGTTTTCACACAGAAGTCCAGACATTTATAAACCACCCAGTTTGATATACAGAGCAAGATTTTTTCACTTCTACAATGTTGAAGCTGGTTGTAGTCAGCTCAGAGGCATATGACATAAAATTTTGCTTATGTATTTTTCAGTTTTTGAAGTTAAAATGGAGTTCTATCTTTAATAGTTTTTTCATTCATAACTTATTAATTATAGAAGTAATGATGCTTGATATTATAATATAATTAATAATATGCGTTACAAAATTCTGTCCTACATACATTTCAATCATCCCTTGTAATTTACACAAACAAAACAATGACAGAATGGCTGGCACTGATGTTAACGCTTTCCTAAAATCCCTATCACTTCAAAAGTTTTTTAAATTTAATTGCATAATGATAGAGATTATAATTATCTACAGTAGGTAATTACCAACACTCATTATTGATATTAACAGCTTAAAGTCTGAACTTTGTTCTCCATTAATAGAAGCAGAGCAGTTTTCCCATTAATGTTAAGGATAAAATGCACGTGTTGTTTTGCCCACTAGCTAAGAGTTTGGAGCCAACTGCACTCGTGTGGTGGGGCTAATTGTTTCAGAGCACTCCGATGACCTGGAGACATCTGTACACAATGTAAATGACTCCCTGCAACGCAGACAAAATCAATGACAAGGCATCCATGCTAGATTCCATCCTGGCAATTTTTCTAATTACACAGACATAAGAAAATCCTCAAGTGTTGAGGCTTGAGGGGATGACAATAAAGCAAAAGTCTTCCCCCATCTCCACCTCTAGGTTGAGAAATCAGACGAAATAGCCAGACAGATGGAGAATGCAGGAGCCCACTCACGGATATGGCTGGTTGGGGAATGCAGCCGAGAGCTGGTGCCCAAGGGGCATCCCGAACCACGTATTCCTCTCAGTGCCACACTCGAAACAGAAGGGAAACTTGCCACCCTCGTCACTAACAGAGCTGGGTGACTTCACAGTTCCTATCGATCGCAGAGGAAGAAAGACAGAAGGTTCTAGTAGAAGAAAGTCACGTGGTGGGCAGCTCAGTGCTCCTACACATGACCTTGTTTTCCAGACAAAGAGCCTGCACTTCTTCCATGCCACTCAGGGCTTTGAGAGCGAAGCAACAGAAACTGCCGGTCCTCCTAAAGGCTAGCCCGGAAGCTGCTGCAACATCTCTTGTACCATAGTCGATTGGTCAAAGCATTCAGGCCAGGCCAGAACCAAGTAAGTAGGCAAAGGGGCCCTGCTCGGTGAGGAACAGGCATGAGGGATAGAGAGAGGGAAAACACTGCCATCGGGCAATCAAGCCGTCACACACTCAGGGATTTGCAGCGTGACTCACAGTCGCATCTGCATAGCGACTTCAAAGCCCATCCACATGACCCAAAGGTTTCCACCAAGTGCTGTCGCTCCGCTCTCTGAGTGTGGAGTAAAGAGAGCCCCAGCGTGCACAGGATTAATAACATTCTCCCCTGCTCTGGAGTCGTGCCGCTCTTCAACTCAGGGAGTGACATGTGAAGCTTGTTATGCTCTGCCTAGTCCATGAAAAATGAGTCTCATGAAAGGTAGATCAGTAGAGCCTGAAGATTTTATGGGTAATAAGAGTCTCACCTTCTTAATACCTAAAATAATCTCTTGAGTTTGGAAAGCTGGAGGAAAACTACCTTAATAGATGTTATAATTTCTTTATTTCGACATTTATAAAGAGTGTTTTCTGATACATTTGAAATTGATGACATTCCTCTGGGATAAGCACAGACGCAAAAAGCGCTGGGTGCAGAATAGGAACGTAGACCTTCTCCCTTTAAAAGAGAATATTTTGTTTGTTTATAAAAATAATCAGTATACTTGTGGAAAATCTGGACATACAAAAATTTTAAGAATTATTTTAAAAATATGAATTCCTCCTAAAAGCATGTCTCCAAGATCAGCAATGAAGCACTATCACACTTACGATTTAACTCCCAATAGACTGCTCCCTGTTTCCCCTTAGTTACCAGCAATAAAATCCTCTCTCAAGACCCTCAAAATCACATAGGAAGTTTTTCAGTTGTAATGATATCATACAAAAACTAGGGATAGCTTTATTTCTCCATCATTAAACGCTCTTCAAAACACAATTTGTAAATAATATGTTTTTAAATTTGACTATATAAGCTGATGCATTGTAGAGTATCTGGAAGTTACAGAGAAATACTTTAAAAACTTTTTTTAATTTAATTTTTTTCAGTGTTCTAAAAAATGTTTTTTAAAAAATTGTTTTTAATTCTCTGAATGTCCACAACCCACAGCTAACAACTGCTAACTTTTTGCTGTTTTCCTTCTGGAAATATTTTAATACAGGTAAAGGTAGTATTGAAAGTGGCATATAAATCTCTCTCTCTTTGTGCATGTGTGTGTATATATATACATATATATATTTACAAAATTATGATCATAGTCTACACCACTTTGTAACCTTCACTTCACTTTTCAGAACAACATATGGTGAATATTCTCCTATGTTTTGTCTTCTATAACACCATCCCATTCAACATGTTATTGTGAACATTTTCAAACATTCAGGAAAGTACAGATTGTGCCTTGCATGCCCATATACCCGTGACCTAGATTCTGCAATTGATGGCACCTGTTCTTATTACTCTTTGGTTCAGGGTCATTCCTGGGACTCCGTCTGGCACTCCCAACCTGCCATGCAGTGGGGATGGCTGGGTGCAGGACACACTCCTGTGGACATCAAACACCCTAGGGCAGCACTGGACCTCTCTTCGAGTAACAGTGGGTAAGGCCAGGGTTTATGGGCAGGGTACTGACAAGGTCATCTGAAGAAAGAAATGATCTATATGGTTCCATGGCCCATCCCAATGCTCTACTTGTCACAGTTTTTCGAAATCTTTCTGGAGTGCATGCAGCTCTCTGACTTTCTTAGGCAGTTGCGGGGGGGGGGGGGGGTAGATTTTCTTGTTCTAATACCAGTGTGAAGAGTCATTCCCTGATCTGCCAAAATTCATTGTACTGCAAAGAAACTATTTTTGTTTTTGAAAATGGTTGGGATTGGTCTTTCAGTTTTATACACACAATCTAGAACTCCCAAATATCCTTGCTATTTGAGAATATAATGATTCACTAAGAAAATACAAACATTCATACCAAAGAAACACCATATCCATAAAAAATTGAGCAGTTTGGGGAAAAACACTACACTCGAATTCTATATGAAACTGTCTCAGTGCCTGTGGTCTAAGTGGAACCCAAGTAACCACAAAGAGATAAAAACAGAGCTGAGCGGCCTCCCCTGGAGTTACCTCCCACCAAGTGGAACAAGGCACTCCCGAGAAAGCTCCACTGTCCATCAGGCAATGACATTCCACACCCGTCTCACTGAGCACTAAAACAACCTCAACCTTGAAACTTGACCTCTTCATCTCAACTCCTCCCTCTCAAGGGCAGGGTGAAGGAGAGAAGAGAGAAATAAACAATAATGGCTAACGCTGAACATTCACTTTCAACAACACTGTCCCCGACATTCTTTCCTTTTTGTCTCACTACCACTTTGTGAGGTAACAGAGACTACACACACTCCCCGCCCACGTTGGAGAGCAGTTCCTGGGCTCAGACCGCTATTCCAACCTGGGTCTTCCCACATCTAGCTTACTGCTCCTTCCTCTCCACCGCCCTTTACCTTTCCTCACAAGCAAGAGAAAAGTGGTCAAGACAAAGAGCTGAACAAAACAGCAGGCACAGCGGCATTATGAAGAACCCACTTGCTTGCCAGCTCTCCTCATTCCACAGTTTAGTGTCTATAAATTGTGTATTGCCTTCAAGGAATTGAGGTTCACTCTTCTTGCTTTTCCTCACGCAGCTCCCTGCAAATTGAAAGCTATTCTGACGAAATGATGGGAGGGAGCAGACGCTCACATCAAGGTCCCTTAACTCTCATTCTGCTAAAATGAAATTATAAGGTAACTGCCCACCTGAGGAACCTTAGACAAAGTAATGGGGCGGCGCCCGCTAACCAGCAGGGTACTTGTTTGCCTGTCTCTCCAAGGACCACCCCTTCTTACCTTCGGGCCACGGAATATCCTCAATAATTTATGGTCATAAAAATGAAAAATCACTACAAGGAAGTGAAGTAAATGAGTTCTGCGCAACCAATATGAAGTGATATATATATTTTTTCCTCCCACAAAGCATTCCTACAAAGGAAAGGTCTAAATCACAGAATTTCCAAAGACCCGTCTCTTCTCTTACACGAATCAGTTAGCCTGAGTTCTTGATTTGCACTCAGACGAACCTGTCACTTGGCCAGTATCTATTTCGTGTAAATCCCATGGAGTTCCATGGAAGTGATTTTCCAGAAGAAGCAGGGATTTGCCAGATAAATTTTGAATTATTTTCCTTTAAGTATTAGCATAGGTGTTATCTCCATAGTGTGTGCCATCTTGTTTTGGATATCAGTTGCCTTTTGAAAGATTAAAAGCTCACATCTGAGCTTCTAGCATTCAGCAGTTACTCTTCACAATGAGTGAAAAAATAGAGGGATGAATATAAAGGTGGAAATTCTGAAATTCTCCCCCTGAATGAAACAAATATTGAAAACTCAAATCTCAGATTTTTAAAATCTTACCCTAACATAGTAAGATGCCACTATTTATTTTCCCTGATCGTCATTAAGCAAGCCTTTGAGACTCTCGGGTCTGCCTAGTCATCCAAGGACAAAATTTAGGGAATTCAGCACTCTCACCCATGAGAAAGTCTGCAGCAAGTCAGGGTACAGAATTGTCCTTATTTCTCCCAGAGACCAAGCCTAAGCATTTCACCGAACTTCATGCATTGGGTTCTAGGATTCTATTCTAATCTGTAACATCAATTCTTTTATCTGCTTGAATTCCTAGTCAACAAGGAAAACTGAGACAAAATTTGATATTATTTCATGGGTCAATTTGGCCACTCTGGACACATGTGGTCACGTGGCCTTGTTTCCTCACCTGTAAAATGGGCCCATAGTGTTAATGAGGTGTCTCTCTCTCTCTATACACACACACACACACACACACACACACACACACACACACACACACACATATATATATATATATATACACACACACATCCCAGTGTTTCATATATTGTGCTTCCTTTCCCCTCTCTCCGCCAACCCGGACTTCTGTGACCACCAACCTTCCCTTCTCATGTTCCTGTCTACATCGTTAATAGCAGTGTGTACTACTGATATGAAGTTCTTTTCAGTTAGTCCCAGTGAATCACACAAAGTTAGAGTGGGAGAAAGAGTTTGTAAATCACCTAGTTAAGCCTCTTTTTTTTTTTTTTAAATCAAGAACATGCCTCAGGAGGTACATAGTTTCCCCAGAACGTCTCTCCTTGTGTGGTCAGTTGCTCTATTCTGATCTTTTGAATCAACACTGCGCTGTTCACTCATATACCACTGGTTCAAAACATTTTTCACCCCTGGACTCTTAGTGCAGATGAAATGCTCTGAGGAAGGCAACAGAAGAAGAGGCTCAATTCAGAGCAGAAGTGGGACCCGGAGATCCATCTGCCAGATCCTCCCCTCATTCTCTACCTCAAGGAAAGGCCGTAAGACCTCTGGGGAAGGTGATAATAAAAATACTTAGCCACTGGTAAGGACAAGGCACAGAACGATTAAAACAGATACCCCAGTCACCACTGTTGGGCCACACAAATGCCTACTGATTGATGCCAGTGACGCCTCCAGGGGACCACCGGTGCGGTCCGTAAACCACCACACGTTACCACGTTAGCAAGGCTGTAGGGGGAAAACAGCCATCCAGCGTTTCACCATCCAGAAAGTTCCAGAAATTGGAATTTACAGCTTCGATTGATAGAGCACTCATGTCTAATCACTGATTAGTCACAGTGTCAACTTTCTTTGAAAAACACAGCATAAAAATACAGAGGTAAAGCAAATGTGGATGATGACGTCAGCGAAGCAGAGTAAACTGGATGGGCAGAATAAAACAATGTTGCCAAAATTCCAAACAGTGGGAAAGCAGGGAATTCCAATTATCCATAGGGAATGGCAGGCCTTTGAAAAAAATTAAAGTTTTGGGATGCCTGGGTGGCTCACTGGGTTAAGTGTCTGTCTGCCTTTGGCTCATACCATGATCCCAAAGTCCTGGGATTGAGTCCCGAGTCCAGCTCCTTGTCCCCCGGGGAGCCTGCTTCTCCCTTTGCCTGCCGTTACCCCTGCTTGTGCTCTCTCTCTCTGATAAACAAACAAACAAACAAATAAACAAACGAATAAAAAAATCTCTAAAAAATTAAAGTGTTAAGAGTGCACACGTGTGTGTGCATGTGTGCGTGTGTAAGGGGTTCTGAAGAATAATGCAACAACCGAAAAATACTTTTTATAAGAATCAGGCTTTAAAAAGCAGTTACACACACAGGCAAAATCCCAAAACACCTCACCATCCCTGGGCAGATGGAAAGAACCAAGAAGCTGAATCAATGTTATTTCCAGCGACATCAATACAATACTTTCTTTCATTTGGAAGGGCAAATATAGGAAAGAAGCAGCTGAGAACATCTGGAAAATGACAAGTAAACAGGTTTGATTTGAGAGCCTAAAATTTTCCACTCACGCCTTTCCTGGGTCCTGTCCTGGGTGCCCATCCCATCGCCTCCATACCCTGAAGACAATGTCATCAGGCAAGGCCAACTTTTCTTCTCCAGGTCAGTTTATGATGCATAGGGAGATCAGGAGGGTGCAGATGGGAAGGTCAGAGACTCAGACCCTGTTGGAGCACATTACTCTCCCGGCTCCAGGAAGTCACCAACATGTAGGCATCTCAGCTTCCTCATCTGTTAGATGTCAGAAGGATGTTGTTTACTGCCTCTGTTGCTGAATGTAATAGCTGGGAATTTTAAGTTCACTGATATTATTAATATTTCTGAGAGATACGAGATGACTATAGGTGGTATCTGGGCCTAAAGGCTACCTTATTTTTCTAGAACCCACAGAGAATAGAGAGGAAGCTTTAGAGTGAGACTCTAGAAGCAGTTTTCCCATCCTCTTCAGGATGGGGGGTTTCCTTGGGAGCTAGCAAATCACTTGGAGGGAGGTCATGTGTTCATGCCTCTCTGTACAAAACTGCGGAATCAAGACAGGGTTGTATAGCCATTATGTACAAATCTTGTGTTTATTTCCTCTCAATGTTTCTTGTGAGCACAAAAAAGAATGCTCAGGGACATAAAATAATTTCCAGACAAATTCTACCAGTGTCATTTTTAAATGTATTCTAATTAATGAACGCTTGCATAGCCCTTACTATATGTAGCAACAGTTTTAAAGGCCCTATGAATATTAACTTATTTAATATTCAACCCTATAAGGTAAAATATCCCCTTTTACAGATGAGAAAATAGAAATATACAGAGGTTAAGTGATTTCTCAAGATCACACACCTGAAAGTAATAGCATTGAAATTCACACACAGGTAACTGACACCAAAGGCCCTGTCCTTACCTATTAGGCTATGCTGCCTCATGGAAAGGAAATACTACTTTTAAAAAGTTTCTTTACATTGTATAAATCCAAAACTAAATCGTCAGCCTCAAACAACATACTTGGGGTAGTTGGGATCCAACAATCAAAAGGTAGAATGATTTTCCTAATCTCCTCTTGACTGCTGCAATTGGGTAAGTATTTAATCCCCTTGGTGTTGAGTATTAATCTTTAGCAGTGTCTGCCTCCTAAAAATTCTTAGGGATAAACTAAAGTGGGCTTTACAGGCAAAGCTGTATTTTAATTGCACTCTCTGGATTAGTAGAACAGTGAGTGAGTAAGTTCAGGGCTACGGTAGAGTTCTCTGCCTAAAGGTTCCTCCAGCTTCCCAGAGGCTGTTTGAGCAGAGGCTAAATTAATGCTATAAACATAAAGTTGCAGAGAATATTATTTAAGGGTGATTCTTTTCATGGGGCTAAGAAGGGGACTTAACCCTAGGTACCTGAGTCAGAGCTCTAAAACCTACAATATCTGTTTGTTTTCTTCGATAACATGAAAAAGAACTGTCATGTTTCTCTGTGAGCCCCAAATCATGAGTAGAACACAAGTCCTGAAGACAAAAATGCCTGAACTGAAGCATATAAAGGGCATCTTGATGAGGGAGCCTCCGTCTTTGATGATTCAGCTAACCCGGGCCTTTGTAGCAAGGATGGTCCAAGAAAGATGCTATTGTATCTTCAACAGAAGGCCAAGCTTTAGACTCAATGTCATTGCCAATATCTGAATCTGAGTACCACAAATGAGCCGGCTCTGGTTTCTCTTTGGAAGAAGCTGAGTGTGTTTTCCTTTAGGTGGTCCAGGAGAAAATCGGCTATGGCCCCACTAGTGGAGAAAGCAAACATGCAATTCAGGACAGTTACCTTCTCTCCCCACAATGAACAAGTGATTCCATCCTTTTCGGAGCAAAGGCAAACCAAGAGACAGAGAAAATTCATTAACACAGAGCTGTAGACTGGGACCGGAGTGAGTCAGACATGGGAAGGGAGGGTCACTGGGCGACTGTTATCATATAGAAAGAGGACTGTCCAGGGGCGCCTGGGTGGCTCAGTGGTTTAAGCCTCTGCCTTCGGCTCAGGTCATGATCCCAGGGTCCTGGGATCAAGCCCCGTATCGGGCTCTCTGCTCAGCGGGGAGCCTGCTTCCTCCTCTCTCTCTGCCTGCCTCTCTGCCTACTTGTGATCTCTGTCTGTCATATAAATAAATAAAATCTTTAAAAAAAAAAAAAAAGAAAGAAAGAGGACTGTCCAGAGAGAGGTGGTGAGCATGGAGAGGTGATGCACAGAAGACTACATGGATGGAGATAGCTGCGAAAAAAGGGACACTCTCCAAAGGCCTACGGAGCAGGGCCTGTCTCCCGACTTCCTCCGAAGCTTCCCAGGCTCTGTTGGAGTTCAAGGGTATGGATTAACTAGATAAAATCACTCACTTCCACACTTTCATAAGAAAAGTGG
This sequence comes from Martes martes, assembly GCF_963455335.1. NCBI lineage: Eukaryota > Metazoa > Chordata > Mammalia > Carnivora > Mustelidae > Martes > Martes martes. The sequence goes on from NC_137899.1 coordinate 65,923,567, forward strand.
GGTGGAGATATTTGAGATGGAGAACGTGAGTTGCTGGTAAGACACATCTCAAAAAGTGTATTTTTTTAAGATTTTATTTATTTATTTGACAGAGATCACAAGTACATAGAGAGGCAGGCGGGTGGGGGGGGGGAAGCAGGCTCCCCACTGAGCAGAGAGCCGGGCGTGGGGTTTGATCCCAGGACCCCCAAGATCATGACCTGAGCCGAAGGCAGAGGCTTGACCCACTGAGCCACCCAGGTGCCCCTCAAAAAATATTTTTTAAAGAAATCCTGATTTGTAGCATTTGTCATTTTCTTTGGTGTAAATCATTGCTGATTTCAAGCAGCTAAGGTGATGTCACTGAGTACAGAGTTTGTAAGCAGGGCCCGCAGTCCCTCCCTCCTGAGCCAACACAGTCTCGCTGCCGCTGGAGACTGACCCCTCCCCTGGATGGGGACCACATTCCCTTCACACCATCAGCTTATGCCTCGTGAGTACCTTGCTTAAAAGCTTATAACCAGCAGATGATGATAGACACTTGAGAGACTATTAGACAACTTACTTTGACCTGTCCGTTTCCCCAGAGAGTATGAAAGAGATGCATATAATTCAGGTAATGGCCATGAAAATATATGGTCATTGTAAGGCTGAGACCAGGGCAACAGTACCAGGACCCTTGTGTTCATAGTACCACCCAGGTGCTGAGATCCACTCAGCCTGAAAAATAAGTCAGAGAGTAAGCAAAATGCCTTATTACTGGAAATAGCTACTAGAGGTGAGGCTGGAGAACAGAGCTTATGTCTGCGGTCAAGTGGGCTTCCAAACAGGCAGTTCCCTGGAAGGAGTGTGAAGTAGCAGACACCTTTAAAATGGGCAGCATGGAGGAGAGTAACCGAATCCAGGCTCTCCACAGGCAGATGGTCTCCCAAGACAGTGCAAAGAGGGAGGATGTGATGGGAGGCTGTGACTCAAACCAAATGGGTACCCATTCTCATACACGCAATATGGAAGCAGAGCAAGGCTCCCGGAACTTCCTATGGGTTCTTGGTCCTGCTGAGTAAGGGGTGGGGATTACAATGTGAAGGAGCAAAGGGAAGGGTTGGTCCTAAGAGAAGCTTCTTCCAAGGAGGAAGGGAGAGGGAGAGACTGGGCATGTTTCTCCTATGTAACTTGCCAGTCAGGATGGTCAGTTCAGAGACCAGAAGTATCACATGGATGGATATCACCCTATATGAAGGGAGACACCCCCTCATATTGCCTAGCTTATTTTTACCTTGGTCCATTGAGCTTAAGCTTTTGGTCAACGAGGGGTGTGGCTATTTCCTATAGGGATAAGATCATCACAGGGTTATAGGGAAGACCCACTTCCACTTAATTAGGCCCCTCCCCAAGAAATAAGATCTGCGTCTTTATGTATTCATGAGACTGCTGATGGACAATATGTAATCTGCCTCCATAAAGCTCAAAAATTGGTCAGAACAGTTCATTAATTAATACAACCCGAAGGTCATTCAATTCCCAAGCCTGAAAATTTGTTCTTCGTTTTATTTCCCATGCCAAATTATGTCCACCCAGCATATTGGAAGTTCTGCAATAAAAACAAATGAACAAAATGCCAACCAGATAGATATACCCTGAATCTGATAATTAAACTTTCTCCCTTAATCAAATTCCAGAAAGAAATGAAATTCAAAGATGAAGATCACGTTTCCTTGTTAAAGTCCAAAATTTGTTCTCTCTAATTTCATATTCTGCTCATCTCAGCTAAAAGGATTGTCTGAGAGCTTTTAACTTCACTTAGAATGGCTTCCTACAGAACCCTCCAGAACAAAGTAATGGGAGAAGCCAATCACACAGCTGACTCGCCGCCCTCTCTTCTCCCAGACCCCGCAGAGCAGTGCCAAGGCCGGGGATTCCTTGACTCAACTTCCCACTACCACATGTTCACATACTTTCTCCTTTTCTGTGTGTCCTTCCAACTCCCTCCTTCTTTATTATCCCAGACAGTAGAGTTAGGATGACATTGACATGCACAGAAGTGAGAATGTCTCACCTCCTGCTTCCACGTAGTCACAAACATCAATGGTTATTCCACCTTGTTCAGAAAGAACTAGCAAACTGGGTGTTAGATACACTCCTCCTTCTCTTAATAAGAAAGGGTTAACCCCAAAGGGCTCTCCTTTTTACTTATGGAAAAGCACAGATCTCTCTCTTGCCCTCTGCCAAGATGTGCTGATGTCTTCTAGCAAGAATAGATTGCTCCTGCTTTGGGGGAATTTCTGAGCATTAAATATGTTAGAACCAAAAAGAAAAAAAAATTACCATTTTGGTGCTATGATTCATTAGGAGAACCTTGGGAACACTGTCCTCAGGGACCATGCCACATAATGAGACCTATTTGGTTTTGGAACATGACTTTAAATAAGGAAAGCAGTTTTTCTTACTTAAAACTATAATGTCAATTTTTCTACAACTCTAATCATGGCAACCGACTTTGATAAATAATTTCTGACATTTAAAATGCAGCTCTTGAATCTCTCCTCTCATTAAATGGGAAAAAATAAGTTTTGGAAACAGCCATTCCTCCTGGCCCTATTACTGGATGATTCCCTTTTTAAATAAATGCTTTCACTATAAAAGTAGAACATGCATATTAAAGAACATTTGGAAAACCCAGAAAAGTAGACAGAAGGAAAAAAAAAAAGCACACTTGCCCCATTACCCAAGAAAAATCACTGTTAGCATTTCAGTGTTTTCATTTTTGATTTCTTCTTAGTTTTATGCTTATAAAGTTTTTTCTCAGATTGAAAAAAGTCAATCACCCATAAAATAAGCTATTCATTTAACATAATTCTAAGTTGTGATTCCTTATTGGAATTCCATTCTAATAAGCATCCCCATGGGTTTCTTTTAAAACTTGATTAACTCATTCTAAATTCAACCTAAAATATAAATAAGTGAGACTTATGTAAGGAAATCTTTTGAAACAGCAAAGGAAGAAGAAGCCTGGTGATAAAACTAAAATGTACACTGCATAATGCCTTTGACCTAACAATCCATTTGAAGGAAACTTTCTTTCACGTATTTGACCCTACTATGCAAAGACACAAGTCAAATGTCATTTGGAGTAGTTGTTTTGTTTTGGAACTAGATACACAGCTCACTTCCCTCAATTCACGGAACATTAATTGATATCACACACACTTGGAAAAACTGTCTCTTGTTTTGATTTTTTCTTATTAATTTGCTCCCTTTAGATCTCTAATCTCATTTCCCTGTTCCTCCTTCCCCAGTATCACCCATCACATTATGATAATCCATTCTTCTAGAAATGGCACCTATATGGTCTCAGGACATTTTATCACAGCCAGGGTCACAATGAACATTGTCATGCACTTTCCCGATGAAACTATGTAAAAATTTAGCTGGAGACACAGATGTGTGTGTGTGTGTGCGTGCGTGTGTGTAAATATATAAATACCTTTTGTTGCAAGTACTTTTGAATTGATTTTTATATTGCTCACATATTTTTTTCTTTCACCAGCACTCCCTGAGGTTCACTCCCTCTCACTCTTACCAATGCTTGTTATTTACTTCTGTCGGAGTAACAGGGATAATAGCGCAGCTCACAACTGTTGTATTTCACATGGGCCTGTTTAACTAGGGACTTCGACCATCACTTCACATACTTAATAGCCATTTGATTTTTCACTTCTGAGATTCCAGTATACATGTTATTTGTCCGCTTTTTCTTTTTTGTGTTCTGACCTTTTCTTAATGATTAAAAAAAATCCTTTCAGGGGTCTAGATTTTAATCTCTTGTCCTTAGATTTGGCAAATATCTTCCTCCAGTTCATTGCCTGTCTAATAATTTTGTCGATGGTTTCATTTAACAGAAATTTCAACTTTGAGGGGCGCCTGGGTGGCTCAGTGGGTTAAGCCTCTGCTTTCGACTCAGGTCATGGATTCGGGGTCCTGGGATCGAGCCCCACGTCTGGCTCTCCACTCCACGGGGAGCTTGCTTCCCCCCTCTCTGCCTGCCTCTCTGCCTGCTTGTGATCTCTCTCTCTGTGTCAAACAAATAAACAAACTCTTTAAAAAAAAAAAAAAGAAAAAGAAATTTCAGCTTTGATGTCATCTACTCCTAATATTTTATGCTATGGGTTTTATTTTTTAAGATCTTCTCTAGGAATATTCATCTGACCTGAAGTCAGAAAGATAACCTACATTTTTTTCCTATTATCTTGTATTTGACCCTTAATACTTACATTCTACTGGCCTCCATCCTTGTATTTTGCATGATGTATAGTTCTTTACCCTGTGATCTGGTTTTCTGAGCACCTTCGATTAATAATCTAACTTCTCCAATGTAGACGTGGTACTATCGTACATTAAATTCCCCCAAAGACCTGACTCTGTTTCTGACTTTCCATTGAATTCTACTCATACTTGAACCAGTAAACCATCTATTTTTTTATGACAATGTTTTTGTCATAAGAGTTATTCTCTGGTACATTTATTTGGTCCTCTCTGTTTGCTTTACTTTTAAAAAAGAATGTGGAGAATTTCAAAGTGTGTAGAGAAAAAAATTGATAAAAAAAAGAAAGAAAAATTTAAATCTATATCTTACCAGGAGACCCTAACATACCTCTGTGAGAACTCAATAGAATAAGAAAATTAAGAATTAGTAAGAATATGTAAGATAGGAGAGACAAATTTTTAAAAACTGACCTAAGTGGCATATATAGAACACTACACCCAACAACAGATTCCTCATTCTTTTCAGGTTCACAGAGTACCTTAAGCAAAAATAATCATAAGCTGGGCATAAAGCAAATGTCAACAAACTTCAAAAAAGTTATATCGTTCATCCTAAGTTCTCTGATCATAATGGAATCAACCTAAAAATTTTAAGTACAAACATATAAGTATAAATGAACTAATACACTTCTGAGAAGTACCTAGGTCAAAGAAGAAATCACAATGGAAATTACAAAATATAAAACTGAATTACAATAAAGAGATGACATAGCAAATGTGGAGGAGGCAGGTGAAAGCTATGCTTAAAGGGAAATTCACAGTGATATATATTTATATTTATACACAGTGATATATACTTATACATATAGATCCCTCTAGCTTTAGAGGTCTACAGCAGATCATTTTGTCCTTTCCTTTAGGGTACTTATATAGTCAAGGAAATTAGCTCTTCATCCACAATGGAAAAAATTTCAGTTCGTAAGTTTAAAATTTTAGTCTGGTAAAACAATTCTATACCTATACCTCCTTATGTGAAGAAAGGAACATATTTTTAATGAAACTTTTAAAAATCATTCTCTGGTCTCAGTAAGAAACAAAATGCAAAAATCCATTAAGAACTTGTGTTCCCTCTTGATACAAAAAGTTACTGTAAGAAAGCCCCAAATGACAGAGAGCTGGAGACTATTCCAATAAACATTCAGTTAGCAAAACACTCCAATTACCTAATCCTTACCTCCTTTATTTTCTTGCAGCAAAGACTGAAATGGTAGGTGAATGAAAGTATTGATCAAAATAAATGGTTCTGAAGTTTATACAGACACTACCTATCCTAGAGGTCACAATTCATAAAAAGGACATGTTCAAAGTAAACTTGTCTGTATTTGGCCTGACAATCTGTCTATGTCCTTATCTTTGACAATAGAGTTTTAGAGAAAACAAGGTCTCTAATGGTTTGCCATGTCCTCATTTTTGTTCTGATCAGTATTGTTATTAATGATTGGGTCATGGACAGCAATGGTATACTGAGCTAATAACCCTGACCAGAGACTATGAGGCGGGGGCGGGGGTGCAGTGAGGGGGAGGGCAGGAAATTGGGGTCAACCTGGCTGTCCAGCACGAGAAGCAGAGATCATCAACATATCACAGGGTAGAACCAGGCTCCCCTCCTATCACCATATCAGCTGGGAATCATTATCTATCAGCGAGCCATCTGCTTATTTGGTTGCAGATTCCGTGGAAATCAACAATTCTGTGTGGTTTCCCATACAGTTGATGTGAGTCTTGAGCTCCTACGATATCTGGAAAAAAGGAAGGTCATAGTCCCAGTGTGTGTTTAGCTATATGATAGGGTTCAGTTCTGGAACCTACTCATGAACAGATTATCAGATGAACTAAAGCCAGTTTGGAGGAGGACAATCAAGATGGGGAAGGCATTCAAGTATTGTCACATGGGGAGCTGCAGAAGAGACAAAGAGAAGACCTCCTACGTGCTCTCAAATACTTGAAGGGCCGTTGTGCAGTGAAAGGACAGACAGACTGCTAAAGCAGAGTGTGCACCTGCGTAAGGCAGAGCTCTCGAAGACTGAATGGCTGCTGAAGTTGGACTACCAATGAGGGGTTCAAACAGACAAGTAGCTATTAGGGACTTTTGGGGGTGCGGGGGTTTGGGTGTTAGAAATGGTAATGGCTGGGGGTGACCGAGGATTGGAAAGCTGACCTATGTGGCCTCTTTGATGCCCTCCACACCCAAATCCCATGGGGTTATATGTGCAAATCAGGTTTCCCCTGATCCTTCTTCCCTCCTCATTGTTGCATCAAAGTGCCTCTTTCTGTGGCTGCCTTCTCCAGTGACCCAGCAAAGGAAGTGCTTGTCAAGTGCTTATCTTCCTTGGCCTGAAAGTTTCTTGTCAGGAGGGAGTATATGCATCTTTGCAAATGCCGTTATTAAGAAACTCTGAGAAACTAGAAGACTCTGTTTTAAGAAAAGGAGAAGGGGTTGATGAGAGACTTCTAATACTTGTAATGCAAAACTAAAAAACTAAAAGAACAAGCCAAAGCTTCAATGTTCCATTGTAGAACCAAATTACATTGTCCTTATGTAAAAAATAATTCCTTCCAAACTGCAAAATATTCATCACAGGTTGAGGAAACCAGTGTTTTTCTGAGGTCAACCATTCCACCTCTCAGGGATGAAAAGCATACAAATCAAGAATTCAGAAACACAGAGGAGGGGCTCATTAGAACATTGTTTGAGCCTCACTGCTCTGACTTCCCACTGCTCTTATTACTCTCAGTCTGACATGTTGGACAACCAGGCCCTAAGCCATCAATTGTCAGTTTTCTAGAATCATTAAATGGAAAACCTTATCAAGTCATTTCCTAGACAGGCAACCTCTTCCTGGGGTCCTGTTTAGGTGTCCTGAGGCCCAGAGTTAACTTGCAAATGTGGTAGAGAATTATGGACTGTTTCTTTCAGACTCTTCAAGCCACAGGCGAGCTGCAGCCATGGATATAAGGGTTGGGGCGGGCACCGACTGTCAACCTTGCCTCCCACGATTACAATGGCTGGCAGCAAAGTGGAAGTACACCTGTTAGGTAAGAAGAGATATATTTGAGACCAATATGTTTGAGACTGCCAGAGGAAAGCTATTAGAAAAGAATCCTGTAATGGTGGAATTGGAATGTGCTTTGATGTCATTTCTTAGAATTAATTTTAATTTTTAAATAATTTGTGACAACATCTGTCCTTGTATTTACTACTCATCAACATTGCATTGTATAGAGTAAGTGTTCAAATCAGAAAGAAGAAGGAGTCCCTGGCCTCAGGGAGATAATAGCCTCTTTGGGATGTAGGTCTGGGTTTAACACAGGCTGATGTCAGGAAAGACAGAGGAGCCAAGGGAACTGGATCAGTAAGCTCTCCCATGCAGAGAGGACCCGGCTGCAGCACAGGCTTCTACAATGGTGCCTGGCTATCCTGGGCCATGGGGTCCAGCAAGCATGAGAGCACAGATGCCAAACCACGAACCTGGTGTCACAGCAGAAGGCATCCAGGCTTCCAGATCCAGTGCAATCCAGCACAATCCAGCAAGATCCAGCATGGCTGAGTTGTGCCATGCTTCTGATTGATCTGACTGTTTATGGCAGGAGCCCAGCCAGGAGCTGGGAAAGCCTGACCAGAAACTCTTCCTTGGAAGGAGGGTGCCAGAGTTGGCCACCATCATGGCAGGATGAAAAGAGGCCAACAGGGAATACCAAAGGCATCTTTATGTAAGTTTTTCTAAAGAACAGTTATGATATTGTTCTCCTGGGCCATATGTGATGGAAGATATCCACTTGCACTACACAAGCCACAAGTGTAACTTGACTTTGACAAACATAATCCTCTGACCCTCCCCCCAAATTATTTGGCATGGTGTTTTTTAAGCATTTCATATTCATTAAAACCAGTGAAATCAGGTACTTATCTCAAAAATTGTTGTTTTAGAGAAAAGAAAAAGAACTGTAAGTAACCAAAGGTTTTGTTTTGTTTTGTTTTGTTTTGTTTTTGAATTAGAACAGTGAGTGGTATTCACTGCCCGTGGAGCTTGGCAGGGATAGGATAGACGGAGGATTACTGCAATTCCAATTGAGTTAGCTCTCAGACCCCCTTTTTCTCTCTCACTCAGAGTTCAATTACTAACAACAGATCCATCTTTCATCTATGTTATCATCTCTAATTCCTGATGAAACTGAAGTTTTTGCATGCTCTTGTACTGGAGTGCCAGCAACCCCTCCCCCCAGCCCCCACAACACACCATAGCACATCACCACATCTACACCAAGGGAAGGACAAAGGGCTTCCTGGGACCTGATGCAGTCTTCTGAAAACTCCTGGAAGTCAACTTTTCTCTAGTTGTGGAAACACCCTCACATCCAGGACTCTTTCTCTTCTCCACTGATGTCTCACTGCCCCTCAACTTCCAAGGAAAGGACAAAAATCCTACTCCAGAAATAAATGGGGTAGCAGGGGTGGAGGGAGTGGACCAGGGGCCCATTGGGAGAGATACAAACAAGCAGCTTCTTTCTTTCTTCCTCTCTCTCCCTCTCTTTCTTATCACCCTGTCACTTCACGGAGAGGAAAGAGGCTCTTAATAACCATATGAGATCATTACAGATAACGTAGTTCAAATGTGATAAAAGCAGAGTCTCCTTTTCTTCCTCACAAGCTGTGCTAGAAACTGAAGGATGGGTTTTTCTTTGCACACAATGTCTAGCTTGACATACAACCCAGAAAATTGGGTAATTGCACCTGCCTAGGTCCCTTGAAACTTTCCAGGTTCAAATCCTTGCTTTAGTTCTTGATGTGACGTTGAGGAAGTTTCTTGGTTTTCTACACCTCAATTGCCATATCTATACAATGCAGGTGGAAGGGCTGCTTTACAGGGTTGCTATCATCACAAAAGGTTTGTGACCCAGAACTTATAAATAATAGCTGTTAGCTGTTACTCTCCCATTGAGGAGAGAACCATTCCTACCCTCCCTCCCCCAGGGTGTATAAAGGATCAGAACTGGTATTTCGCGTTCAGATTGACTTGTGGTTAGATTTGGAAATCACCAAGGCAGCTTGCTGGAGCTGATTCTGGGTGGCTGTGGGGTTCCTCCTGACAATGGGTTTCTCACTGGGCTCTCCCACAGGCAACAGCAACCCACTCTATACCCAGGTAACTATGAATTCCTCACCACTTTTTAAAGAACTCTGGACAGTCGTGAAAAATTCATGTCCTGGGGCACAGCACATTAGACTCCTGTAAGGCACGCCTTTCCTCTCCTCTTATCATTCAGTGGCAAATGCTTACTCAAGACCCAGCTTTGAAAGTTCCCACTCAGGGACTCCTCGGTTAGAGGTAGATAGTCCCTTCTCTGGGCTGCACTGTTCTGCTTCATAACTATTATCAGATGTGTCTGTGGCATTTTGACTCTGGGTCTATGGTGTATCGTCTTTCCAGCTACAATGTGGGCTCCAAGGTGGTGAATGTTCCATTCATCCCTGTTTCACTAAAGATTTCCTGTGGCTGGCACGGAATATGTGTTCAATACATCTTTTAACCTAAAGAAAGTAAGTCCATTCAATGTTTCAGTAGATCATATTCTCAGTTTCTTTCAAGCTCTCCCACTAGCCTGAGAGGTCCTTCTGGGAAGGATATTTTTAAAAATATTTGTAGCCCCAGACTAGTCAAGGATATTATAGGTTTTTAATAATCATTTATGGAATTTTTGAGCTGATTGCTTTTGAACACAAGGCTTTTATTAGCATATAGAGTAAATCAAAAATTCTTGGATCAGGCAAATAGCATAATTTAATCAAAATTAAAGAGAAATTAAAGATACATAGTACAATTTGATCAAAATTTAGGTAGTATCTTGTAAGTAGAATGCTTACTTGATATAACAAATCAGCAGTATTGTCTAGAGACCCTAATCCTTGCCTCTCAGGCAAATTATGGCGGCGGGTCACTCACGAGCTTTTAAAATTCCCAGACTTAGGTTCTACCTCAATGTCTTAAATCAAAGTCTCTAAAAATGAGTTTAGGCAGAGATTTTGTTTTGTTTTTCCAGATTTTCCCAAGATTCACGTGAAGGTTAAGAACCATTCTGGCCCTCTAACTTGCTAGCCCTGTGATCTTGAGAAAATTTTTAATTTCTCTGAGCCCCAATATCCTCATCCTCATTAATCCTTCATTAAAGAAGGATTAATATCCTTCACTAAATGAAGATAATTATTATACCTCCCTTTTCAGGTTGAGAACATTTAAGTGAAATAATTCCATAAGAAGTGCTGAATATAATACCTAAAATGTTAAAAGCACAGAGTGAACATTACTGTTATATTAGTGATGTTTTTATTACTGGAGTATATGCCACACCATCACCCATGAGCCACTATTGCCACATCTTGGCCAAATATCCTAACTGCAGGTCCCTGTTCTTATATTTAAGTAATTGAAACTGGACCAACCTACCAGCTCTACCCCATCTTGCACCATAAGAGAGAGGTGAGCTTCCAAGCATCCTCCCTTCCATCAATCTCTGCTTTCAAGGCCCACATTGTTCTCCAATTATTGCTAAGAATTAAATTATGCAACTTTCATTCAGGCTTGAGAGTGCTTCTTCTTTGGGGAAGAACAGGCAACAGGAAAATGCTCTAGGACAAAACTTTCTAAGCATTATCCATCTCAAAAGGACAAAAAGATGGCATGAGAAAACCTGCAGTATGGGGAAATTGTTTTGAAAGATAATATGGATTTATTCATTAATTTCCTTTCTCTTATCTCTTTTAAGTCCTTATAACTCTAGCAAGTCCCTAATGTCTGTTTCCATCGCATTAAAAAGGAGCCAAATGAGTACATTCCATGCAAATTGTGGGACATGCAAACTCTTTAAGATAAATTCAGAAACCAATCTGTATATTAGCATTAGGGAAAACAAGGTAAATATTTATAAGGAAAATAAATGCTTAAGTAGGAAAAAGCATCCATGAAGAAAATAGCCTAGGAACTCCTATATTCTACCAAGAGGGCAGAGGTGATAAGAAAACAGAAACAAGGTTCTAGAGCTGAGAAAACATGGACAGAAAATCTACAGTTAGAGATGACATCAATACGATGTCTGCTACATACCTCATCTTCAGATCTATCATCAAAGGCAATCTTCCCAATGACAATGAAGAGGCAATACCATTATCCCAGGACTAGAGATGAAGAGATGCAAATGTGTAAAAGTGAGATTTCACAAGTCCGCACGCCTATTTAATGGCTGAATTCACACGAGACTCAACATGTGACTGGCTTCACTTCACAATTAACCTCTTTCCATCAAACCATTCTGTGTAGCACAGAGAAGAAGCCCACAACTACCCAAACCACTGCTCATCTCACTAAAACAGAATATCGGAATTCACGGGTAAGAAAGGCTCCAGAGATAAGTGCAGGCTCCGAGGGAAGCAACTTCTCCTGTGGGAGGCTGGCCAGGGCTGCCTGGGCTGAGCCCTTGTGTCAGAATGGTCTGAAGAAAATAGTTATAGACAGGAATGGAAAGAAATTCGCCAGGGGGTAGGGGACAGTTTTTCTCCCTCAGGTCTTCCTGTTTGAATTAGTAGAAGTTTGTCGGTTTGTTGGTTTTTGTTGTTCTTTTTTTTACTTATTGTGGAAAGATAGGTAGAACTTCTCATGGCCCTGTGACTTATTGTTCGACTTTGTCAGATGAGGACTCTACAATTTTTTCACTCTCCCTTTCTCTATGGCAACAGAAAAATAAAGCTTTTTAATCAAAGTATGTGGCCTTTTCCTATCAATTCCTCACAGTCTTACCATGTGTCGGTCAGGAACACCTCCCCCTAAAGCTCAGGGCTGTCTCTCAGAGGCCTGAGTGGGCAGGAGGGCATAGAGGATCCTCAGGGAAACCCATACCTGTAGGGCTAGGTTGGAGCAACTATCCACAGGCTCACTACAATGTCCTCTCAATTATCTCTGGGGTTTGGATCCTTCAAACTGACGTCTGTCTTAAAGAAGTTCTTACGGGAAACTGAGGAAAAAAAAAAAAAACAACACAATGAATAAATGAACCCTTCCGCAAAATTTTACCAGCTTTAAGGGAAGGTACTAAGCTCAGATCTTTGCATTTATTGTTCTCATTTAATCCTTAAGACCACTGTTAGTAACCCCTTTCATCAGAAAATGATGCCGAGGCCTAGAGGGGACATTTGGTTATACCAAGCCCATACAGATCCTGAGAAGTGGAGACAAATTTCCCCAATCTCTAACTTGTGAGCCTGTGCAGTGTATGGTCTTTAGAACCAAAATACTCGGGCTCAAATTCTGACTCCACGAACTGTGTGACCTTAGGCACATTTGTAACCTCTCTGTGCCTCAAAGTCTTCATCTCCAAAATGAGGAATAGTAGTAGAGACAGTAAATCATGGGTCTGTCATGAGGATTAAATGAGTTAATACATTTAAAGTTGTTAAATCTGTAATTTCTATCCTGTGTGCCAAGCGGTCCCAGGGCACCAGGAGGGAAATCATAGAGAATTGCTGGGACATTTAAAATTTTCAAGGGAAATGTGGTGATACCGGACATCTGTCTGACATTGAGTGCACTACTAACTCCAAGTCATTCACAGTTGCAACAACATTAGATCACACCACATTCTTCTCGGTAATGGTATATCTCCTCAAAGCTGGGTTTTAAGTTAATGCTGTGCAAAAAGATAAGTCCCACCCAAAATTCAATATGGAGCAGCAAGGGAGCATGGCAGTGTCCAATCTGATTCCTATGTTCGAACAGTTGGGCAGCACCCAACAGGTGCGCATGTCCCATTATAAGTAATTATGTTCTTTAAGAAAGAAATAAACATATTATCTTTTAATTTATGTATGTCTTTTTTTTTTTCAAATGGCTACGGAAGTTGTCAGGACATAAATATGTATTAAGTTGTTGATACCTAACTACTTAGTAAATGGATATGATGGGTATCTCTTTCAGCCCAGATGTGCCCTAAAAAAACGATTGTTGCTATGAATGCCACAAAATGAGGATGTTTGGAACTTCTGGGTTGGAACAATTCCTGGTGAATAGTCACGCTGTATAGAAGTCAGCTGTTATTATCAACCCCCACGCTGTACTGAGTCTTATACTAAGTTCCGCCAGTTCCATATGACTAATAGAGCCGACGTTTGTGTCTAAACAGGTTGGACAAAAGAGAAGGACTGATTTTTACAGATAAAGGTATGAGGCTAAGGCTGGCATGTGACTTGTCCTAGATCATCCAGCTCAGCCTCATGGTGCTGGGACTTCCCCAGGGAGCACTTGTTGCCCTGAACCAGGCTGGTTCTTCAGGGGGCGGGGTGGGGGGGAGACAAAAAACAAGAAAAAATGTGTTACAACCGTTAAGATTCTTTTTTCTTTTTTTGCTATTTTTGCTTTTGTGGGGATGGGGCAGGGGAGGGGAGGGAAGTTGCATCTCTTCCTTCCTTTAATTATCAGTTCATTTGAAAACATATTATTGAACAATTTTAATGATGGAGTCACTCTGCTGATTAAGAAGGTACATCACCAGAATTAATTTCCCTCTCTTACTAATTGGGAAGGCTTGAAGTAGATCCTGACATGGCATTCTAGAATTCAAATTCCCATCTGTTACTTTTACCTCTGGGAAGTTCATGCCCTGTGGAGAAGGGAGCCTCCTGCTATCTTTTAGCAACATGGCTGGCTTCCTCTGAGACCCTGCCTGGGTGCCAGCAAGCGGCAGTGGTTCAGATGTTTTTATGCTTTAGTCCAAGGACCCAGCTCTGTTATTCATAAGAAGCGAGGGGAAAATATGGCGAAAGGACTCCACTTCACGTAGATAACTATGCTACTGAAGACAGAGCCTTCTCACGGATTGTTTCAAGAAGCTGCCCCGAGAAGTCTGTGCTTTCTTGTTTGTTTTGCACATTATTTTTTATGTTTCCCCACAAGTGCTTAGGAAATTGGTTTACCTTTACTTGTTTCACCGCATCCCTGGAGTCGTCCCAAGGGAGCGCTTCATATCGGCTATAAGCTGCATATCAGCTACTTCAAGCAATGGGTAAGGGAGTCCACAAAAGGTGCCCTGAGAAGGAAAGGTTCGGCCAGTTCCAAAGGTCCAGATTTAAGACTTGAAGCCTCTGCACGTACTGACCCCTCCTCTTACAAGGCAATTGCAAGGTGGTTTCTGTTCACCGACTCAGCCCGGAAGTGCCTTCATCAAGTAGGACCCCTTCTTTCTTGCCCTCATCTTATATCCTGGTAACCTCATTGCTCAGTCCCCTAACTCTGCCTTTGCTTCACTGGTGGTGCTGTTTCCTTCCTAGTTATGAATGGGTTTCCTCTCATTTTCCAAAGGTAGTGCTAGACTTTTCATCATAGTGACATTCTCACAAACTACTTTAGACCAAGCCATTCATTATCAAAGTCTGAGCCAACCTCAAAGACTTATCTTCCCTGGCACCCATAGCATTATCTAATATCATTACTATTATTATTAGTGTAAACTATTTGTTTCTTTGTTCCATCATTGGAGTCTCATTTTCTGGTTGATATTAGGAGGTCATATACCTAACTTCCAGAATTATTTCAAGGATTAAATGACATGCTGACTGTAAAGCACTTGGCCCAACCCCAAGCTCACAGCAAATAGTCTTTACTCTTATGAGAAGTGGCACCTCCCCTTCAGCCTATGAGGCAAGAGGAAACTTAGAGCCTGTGGTAATCAGAAAAACCCCCCAAAAATATGTGCACTCTTACCCCTGGACCTGTGGATATGCTTTGTTAATGGCAAAAGGGATTTTGCAAGTGTAATTAAGGTGGCAAATCTTAAAATAGAGAGATGAGCCTGGATTATCCGAGTGGGCATTTCTGATCAAGTGAGGTCTTGAGAACACAGAGAATGCACCAGCTGGAGTCAGGAAGATGTGGCAGAAGGGAAGGTGAGAGAGCTCTGAAGCAGGAAAGAGATTTAACATGACATTACTGGAGGAGGGGACACTTGGCAGATAAGAGAAGGAACTCAGGCAGCCTCCAGAAGCAAAGACCCACCCCCAGCTGACAACCAACCAGAGATGTGCTCTGCAGCCCACCAACACCTCCCACTAAAAACACCTTCCTGAACCTCACAGACAACCTGATCTCCTTTCTTCACACAACAGAGCAGACACATCATGAATATAGCTTCTTCCCTTTGTCTGCACAATTGAACAGGTATCTAACAACCTCCGACTGAATCCTTCTCAACCCCTAATGTAGAAACAAAATAGGTATGGTATCTCCCTGTAAGAGCGAGTGAATAGAGAGAGAAGTTGCAAATGTGTGGAGACATTCAGGAGTTTCAAACAAAGAGACCATCCTGAGAAATCCAAATAAAGGCCTTCCATTAAAGAGAAATCCAAAGAAAAACCAAGGTTAACAAATTTGGTTTATATTTTCAAAGAGATTCAAGAAAAACTTGTATCTGTGAGAAGTTACAAATCAGGAATAAGGAACAAAGTCTTCAGATGATCAGCATAATTATTGTGAAAATATCATGGAGGCTATGACTAATATAATACATTTTTTTTAAAAAAACTGAAATAGGTTAATTGGATGAAAGGCTTAAGACATTTTCTCAGAACCTAGGAAAAAAAGAGACATGATGAATGTGGTGAACATACTCAAAATAAACACAGATGAAAAGACCAGTTTCATTCATCTATAATAGGAATTGGAGAAGCAATTATTTAATAGAGGAGCTCCTTATTTAAAGGAGGTGGAAGGAAACCAGTAATAAAAAAAAATAATAATAGAAGAAAATTCCCTGAGATGTAGAAAGCTTCCATCTTCAGATGAAAAGGCTTACTGAGTACTTGGCAAAATGCAGAGAACTTAGGAGCCAAACTTAATCAAAATCTTGTTTGCAAGAGAACCTGGGAAACATGGTTTCCAAAGTCACCTCCAGAGTCAACAAGTAGAGCAGGGTGAGGGCAGGGAATAGATTATAGAACAAACACGGGCAAACTGGCACAATGACCAGGGAAGATCTATTCCATAAATAAAAGTATAATTTAATGTCGGGCAGTTCATTAGGCAATTCTTTTAAGGCAATTCATCATCTAAGTGGATCAAAGAATGAAAACTGTAAAAAAGATACTGAAGTAGTACTTGAAAAATTACAGTAAAAGGGTAAAAACAATTACCCTAGAGTTGAATACTAAGGACAGTGTCACTAAAGTTAAGAAGGATAAAAGATTATTTGCTGTAAGTGAATTATTCAGTATTGCTTTGGGTATATTGGCCAATACAAGAAGATCTTCATCCTTACAAAAAATAAAAGAAGAAAGGAAAGAAAATATTGAAAGCTATAAATACTAGAATGGAGGAGACAAAATTACCATGATTTTTATATGCTGTGCTTTTATACCTGTTCAACTTGCAAAAGGACAACTAAATAACTATTACAACTGATAAAGAAATTCAGTAAGTTAGTAATTAAAAAGCAGTGTACAAAATCAACGTAATAGTGATAGCTAAACAAAATCCAACGTATAGAGTACCAAAATATATTAAATACAAGTGAGTGAATAACAAAACATAGTGCCAAAAGTACTAGAAGACCTTCCTGAAATAACTACCAGGAAAACATGTATATTTGGTTGAAAAATAAAAGTACATGCACTGTGGCAGGGCAATTTTATCTCTAGGAAACTACAATAAAGATGTCGTTAGACTAATGGGCAAAAAATGTTCGCTGTAGCCTATAAAGGCATGTAATTGAAACATCCTATGGTGAATAGTGAAGCAGTATTAAATTTAAGAAACAAACGGGCAAAGGAAAAAGAGAGGAGACAAACCCAGAAACAGATTCATAACTCTAGAGAACACACTGATGGTTACCAGAGGGGGGTTGGATGGGGGGGGTGGGTGAAATAGGTGTTGGAGATTAAGGAGGGCATTTGTGGGGATGAGCGCCTGGTGTCCTATGAAATGTTGAATCACTATAGTGTTCACCTAAAACTAATATTGCACTGGATGTCAACTATACCGGAATTCAAACAAAATCTAAAAAATAAATATATCAGGGCACATCTGTACAAGGAGAGAAGTTTCAGCAGTAGAGTCATTGTCAGTCACGGTCCATCAGGGAATTGGTGTCATTTCCAGATGACAAAAGAACTGAGAGGGCAAATGGGAGATGATGTGGCAACACAGAGTTTAGCGACGGCAGAAAGCTCCTCACACCCGGATGCCTGCATTGCTGATGGGGAGGAAGTGGTGTCACTGAAACCGGAAGCTGAAACCTTTCTGCGGAAGCTAGGGCTCCAGTGGAAACTGGAGCAAGGTTCGGTAGAGGAGAGGGCTGGCCTATCACTGCTGGAGCCAAGGAAGAGATGAGTTGCTGTCAGAAGCAACACTCAACCCGCGAGAAGGGCAGAGCGATACCCCAGCTTCTCCTTCCCAATCTTCCACCATTCCTCCTCCTGCTGGTGTGTCTACTTGGAAATTAGAGAGGCACTGGAGCCTGGGAAGTGTGATCACAGTTCAGAACCGAGTAGGAAAAGATGGGGAATGAATCTGAGAGCAAGCAAGCAACAAGCCAGCATAACTACTATGTGATGTTTATTGATGAGGAAAACATATTTATGATGTATTTTAGGAAAAGAAACAGGTTATAAACATTTATATTGCTCAAATAGGCATATAAATACATACCTAAGTAGATAAGCACGTAGAAAAATGACTAGAGAACACAGTAATGTTAGCACTGTCTGGATGATGCTATTTTCGGTTTATCTGTATCTTCTAGTTATTCCAAAATGAGTATATAACACCAGTGACTTAGAACAATAAAAGGATAATCGTGTTTCTGTGTTTAAGAAAAGAACAATTAGATTGTTGGCTCCTTGAATACTGGATATAAAGATGAAGTATCTTTATCATGTTTAGAGCCTTTAGTTCAGAGAAAAAAGCTGAGATTTTTCTACCAAGAAGAAATACATAACTGCACTATTGATGTTGACCATCAAAGAAAATGTTCGATGTACTTTTACTTCTGCTTGCCCTTTTCTACTCCCACAAACAATTGAAATAATAAGGTATATTACAGCTGATTCCTTTTTATCTCTTTCAATAATACATTATGAATCATCTCCTTTAGGATTCCCTTGCACATCTTTTTCTTTTATTATCATGTTAACCTCTGTAATTCAGTATGTTTTATTTTATAGTTCTCATAGTTTAACATCATCTATTTCATAGTGTGTATTCTCTGTTAGATTTTAATTCCACCCCCACTCCTCAAAACACTATCTGTGTTATCTGACTACCATTAGAATGCAGATCTCCTTTGGGAGGATCATTCTAATGCCAACCTGAAATGGCAAAATGAGGACCTCTTCCTTCTCTATCAGAAACCAGTTATCCTTCTGGTTTGTCTCAGCCAGTATCCAGTCAGGAGGTAGTGATCACATCAGTTATTTTTATAAAAACAATATAATGCAAAGTATAGCTCATTAGGTATTGGAGAACTGAAACACAAAGCAGGACACTGAGGTTTCATAGAGATTGTGATTTCAAGAACTAACAACTCTATCCAGGGTTGGGAGGACAGGGGAAGGGACTGGGATTATGAAAACTTAGATGCTCGGGGGTGGGGGGGGGGGGTGTCGAAGAACTGGGATGGAAGCCTCTGGTGAGAGGGCACTTCTTGGTTGGTTATGGGATGACACCACAGGAACCCATAGGAGGAACCCTGTGGAGTTGGGATTCAAATCTTGAGTGGGGCCCAGGCTGGCCAAGTGTTATGACCCCTGAGGGGATACCATGTGGGTAACTACTGCTGCCAGAGCAAAGGACCGCTGCTGTGGTGTGGCTGGGATGAACTGGAAACAGAGGTGAAGGAGCATGTCTCTCCCTCTAACTCCACCCCCCCACCCCGCCCCCGTGGCAGACATGAAGGAACTGGACACCTTCCCTCTAGCTCCCACTGGTGGCAGAGGCAACAAGGAGCCCTCTGAGAAAATAAAAACAGGGTTTGCAGTCCTGATTAAAAGTTGGGCACAGAAGGGTGGTTTGAAGCTGAAAAATGTTAGCAAAAGTCCCCTGACTTCATCAAGATCAAAAGCTTCTGCACAGCAAAGGAAACAGTCAACAAAACAAAGAGGCAACCCACGGAATGGGAGAAGATATTTAAAAATGACACTACAGACAAAGGGCCGATATCCAGGATCTATAAAGAACTCCTCAAACTCGACACACACAAAACAAATAATCATGTCAAAAAATGGGCAGAAGACATGAACAGACACTTCTCCAAAGAAGACATACAAGTGGCTAACAGACACATGAAAAAATGTTCATCATCACTAGCCATTGGGAGACTCAAATCAAAACCACATTGAGATACCACCTTACACCAGTTAGAATGGCCAGAATTAACAAGACAGTAAACAACAAGTGTTGGAGAGGATGTGAAGAAAGGGGAACCCTCCTACACTGTTGGTGGGAATATAAGTTGGTGCAGGCAATTTGGAAAACAGTGTGGAGATTCCTTAAGAAATTAAAAATAGAGCTTCCCTATGACCCTGCAATCGCACTACTGGGTATTTACCCCAAAGATACAGATGTAGTGAAAAGAAGGGCCATCTGTACCCCAGTGTTCATAGCAGCAATGGCCACAGTCGCCAAACTGTGGAAAGAACCAAGATGTCCTTCAGTGGACAAATGGAAATGGAAGATGTGGTCCATATATACTATGGAGTATTATGCCTCCACCAGAAAGGATGAATACCCAACTTTTGTATCAACATGGATGGGACTGGAGGAGATTATGCTGAGTGAAATAAGTCAAGCAGAAAGAGTCAATTATCATATGGTTTCACTTATTTGTGGAGCATAAGGAATAACACAGAGGACACGGGGAGATGGAGAGGAGAAGGGACTTGGGGGAAACTGGAGGGGGAGATGAACCATGAGAGACTGTGGACTCTGAAAAACAATCTGAGGGTTTGGGAGGGGCGGGGTGGATGGGAGGTTGGGTGAGTCTGGTGGTGGGTATTATGGAGTGCATGTATTGGATGGAGCACTGGGTGGGGTGCATAAACAATGAATTCTGGAACACTGAAAAGAAATTTAAAAAATAAATAAAAAGTATAAAAATAATTAAATAAATAAATTAAAAAGTCCACTGCACACAGCTCCTGTTAAGAGTGTCTGCAAGGGGGGGTGCCTGGGTAGCTCAGTGGTTAAAGCCTCTGCCTTCAGCTCAGGTCATGATCCCAGGGTCCTGGGATCCTGGGATGGAGCCTCGCATTGGGCTCTCTGCTCAGCAGGGAGCCTGCCTCCTCCTTCTCTCTCTATGCCTGCCTCTCTGCCTACTTGTGATCTATCAAATAAAAAAAAATCTTAAAAAAAAAAAAAAAAGAGTGTCTGCAAGGGGCACCTGGGTGGCTCAGTCAGTTAAGGGTCTGCCATGGGCTCAGGTCATGATCCCAGGGTTCTGGGATCAAGCCCCACATTGGACTCCCTGCTCAGCAGGGAGTCTGCTTGTCCCTCTCACTCTCGCACCGCCTCCCCACCTCTTGTGCTCTTTCTCTCTCTCAAATAAATAGATAAAACCTTTAAAAAGAAAAAAAAAAGAGTGTCTGCAAATAATAGGGCTCTATGCCTATTTCTGAGAGTGAAAAGGAAGATAAGGGAGCAAAGAAAAGTAGAATCGGCTTGGGGAAAAAATTATAGGAGTAAAATAGCAAGACAGAATGGCCTTCTCTAACTGCAGTACTCACGAGGAGCAAGCTTTGGGCTTCCTGGTGCTAAGAAGCGCTTGTATCTCTTTACCATCCCCGTTTGGCAATCTGTGCAGCTCCTGGGATTTTTTTAAATCTCTACTCCTATTATTAGTGCCCATTGAACTAGATAATGAGTTTGGATTTCTGAATGTTGACCGTGAGAACCTGCCCTCGGGTACAAAGTATATCCACCCTCTGGCCTCTTAAATGATATCCCCTTCCAACAGTACAGTGGCTCATAGTACTCCACCCCCGTGTGATGCATTCCCACGGACCTGTGCTAGCCTTGGGGAAAGCCTATCCTGCCATCCCCCCATCCATTGGCTAACTAGTTCAATGAGGGTTTACTCAAAACTTCCTGTGTTGGACATTGTCCTAGATACTGGAGATCCCCTCGTGAGCCAAGCGGACCAAATCTCATTTCCATTTCAGCGGGTGTGGGAGGGAAAAGTAGGAGTGAGGCAGGTAGTGCACACTTGGAATAAGGGAATAATGAGTTTTACAGAGAGAAATGCACTCGTGTGAAAAGACAGGGTGAGGCGGGGCTGTGGAGAGTGATCAAAAAGGACTCTGAGAAAGGAGCAGTTTGACAGAGATCAGAATGGTAGGAGTCTGAGGAACATCTACGAAAGAAGCAGTTGCAGGTGGAGGGAAGAGAGAGCAGAGGTGCTGAAGTAAAAGCCCATCTGGCCAAACAGAAAGGCCAGTAGTGCTGGAAAGAAGGTGGCTCGGGTGGGTCAGGTGGGGAATGAGATCAGAGCAGGAGCAGAACTACCCGGGGCAGCATGATTCATGGAAAGGCTCTCCATACATCTAAGTGTGAAGAGAAGCCACTTAGGGAGGATGAATGGGAGGTGGAAAACAGTTGATTTAAGAGTTTTTAAAAAATCATCCTGCCTACTATGTGAAAGTCACAGACTCCAGGAACCAGTTGATTAGAAGAAATACTATTGTATGTACCAGGAAGAAAAAACTGTTGATGAAACCATATAGGAAAGTTTCTGATAACTTGGAAAATGTTTATAGTTCTTTAAAAAGTTGTTAAAGTTTATCCAGACAGGGATTTTCATTAACTATCACTCGAGAGCATATGTAAAAGAGAAATATACTTGAGATTAATTGAAAAATTCCTAAGTCGTCTTCGTAGTCAGAGCTCAACCCTTCTGAAATACTTTTCTATTCAAAGACTTCAAGGAAGCTCAGATATTCATTCATTCATTCATTCATTCAACCAATACCATGAGGTTCCTGCTCTAGAGTAAGCACTGTTCCTAGTGCTGGGATGCACTTGAAAGAAGAGAGATGCGGCCCCTGGGCCTCCCCAAGCATACTGTCCAGGAGACCACAACAAGCAAGGAAAGGGTAGGGATAGGAAAAGGCAACATCTGTGCAGAGCTCAGGCATCATGCCATGTTGTTCACAAAAGGAACTTGTCTGTCAGGCAAAGCTGGCTGTGAATCCTGCCTCTCCATGATTATTCATGCAACCATAGATAAATTATTTAAACCCTCTGGTCATCAGTTTCCTTCTAATATCTAACTCATACAGTTGTCATTAAGATAAAATGAAATGGTACCCGTAAAGCCCTTAGCAGAGTATTGGCTCTAATAATGGAATTCGTGGTCACTACATGAGCCTGTTGTTGGTTTAGATATGTCTCGTATGGTTCTCCAAGTAATTCACATTCCCAAGACACCCCTGATTCTTCTTGAGTGCAACCACACTGCCTGAGTCCCTCTTTCTGTAACCTGTTAGGGACCTTCTAAATATGCTACAACATTTATACAAAATTTATGCAAAATTGCAAAAGCATGACAATTTGTCTTTTCATAATTGTATATTGAGTTGACATTCTGTTTCTCCTCCCCTCAGATCTCAGGGAAAACTTATCTTGCTTCCAGTTGTATAAAGGAGATTGTTACTTGCCATTCCATCTGTTTGGGGGGTGTAAAAAAAAAATCAAAGAATGGAAAGGAAAATAATGGGAACTCAGCCTCAAAGACACTGGAAGACGGTACCGGAATACTGCAAAAATCTAAGCAGGTGGAAGGAAGTTAAAGGACGTGACACACTAGTTCCACTGAGGAGCCTCCATTGTTTCCTTGGCTGTCCTGGAAGTCACGTAATGAACAGTTCTCCATCAGTCTGTGGAGTTCCCTGTTGAAAGACCCCATAGCCCTGAAGCCAGGAGGCTGATGATAGTCATGACACACTTCATGATGCTGCTACTGCAGTCATCCTACCGATGGGACTGGAAGTGACCTGGTCATCATCCTGGCCATGTATTTAAAGCTTCGAGGAGGCAGTTGCCATTTCAAGAAGCTTTAAGTAGACAAAGAAAACATAACTACAACTGTTCTTTTCTTTTAAGTCTTAAACTATGTAAATTGCTTCTTTGTTGAGGATTTCTTGACTCAAGCTTCTTAGAAGCCAAAAGGGTAATCTATCTCCAAAGTGTAGTTAATGTTCTTTCTCTTTAAAATTCTAGACCTGATTAGAGACCTCATTCCCCAACTGGCTCACTTGTGAGAATCCCCCAAAACTGAAGTTATGAATTAGATACAGCTCTTCCTACATGTATGCGCTTCTAGTCTGTTAGCATAGTGAATGGATGATCAACACTATTTCCATGTGTGAAAGATGCACTCTGCTCCCCTGCCCATCCTTCCTTTTCCATAGTAGAAAATATTTTTTGCTCCATCAATCCTCATTTAGCAACAGTCTCACTTGCAACAGAACTTGACGTGATCTGGCTGGAAAGAAAAAAAGTGTGCATTTACAGAGCACCTGTTATGCACCAAATAGCATCCTTGCTACAATTACTTATTAAAAATTTAGGATGTGGTGGGAACTGTGTCCATTAGTTCTACATTATTATTTCCACTGTGCTGAAAAGGAAACTGAAGGTCAAGGAGACTTTCAAGCCATTCACTTCCAGTCCCATCCACCTAGCTAGTTATGAGAGAGAATTCCAACTGAAGCGTGTGCAGTATCAAAACTCAAATTATTTCTACTGAGGAAATACTGGATACTCTGGAAAACATTGTGTGCTGAGGGTTGGGAGGTCTGAGTACCTTTGTGAGCACCAGCCTTAAGAACTTGGTAATTTTGTGAAAATATTTCATATTTCTTACACTGTTTATAAAAATGGTCATAATATTATTGCCCTCCTTGTTCTAGAGTTGATGTAAAAAATAAGTGAAGTAATAAATGTGAAAGTGCTGTAAAAGCATTTTGCTACAAGACAATTGAATAGCATTTGAGTGCATGATATTGTCATCATCATTGACAAATATAGGGAGTGAGTGGGGCAATTTTAAGAGAAAGTGCGAACCAAGTATGAGTCTCGTACCAGGCATTTCCTATCTCGGCTGCACACTATTCTTTAGGAAGTTAAGAGATGGAGGAACTAATGTGTTGTTATACATTAGATCAGGACACAGTGGAATGGTGTGGAAAGTAAGATAGGCGAGACTTTTCTAAGAAAAAAAACACCACTGACTTAGAATGTCATTTACCCATAATTTGGATGAAATTAGTTTCTCTGCACAGCTGACATCTGATTATCCACATCAGTTAAAACTTCAAGTGAAAAAATTTAATTTTATTTTGTGACTCAAAATATGGAATGTGTTTTAAGAAGTAACACATGCCAATAATTAATTCGAGCTGCTTAGGGTATTTTGAAAAATTAGAAATTTATAAACATAGAACATACTCATGTATCTGTTGTAGTTAAAGACCATATGTTGCCTGGATAAGAATTCATTAATCGCCTCATTGTTTTTCAGTTTTCTTGTAATTTTCTTGTAATGGGACTTCCATCATTAACCATTTGTGACCATTCTCTAGATCCATATTGACTCAAGGTGCTCATTATAATGAAAATATCTTTTGGGGGGAGAATAAGTCAAATATATATTACCTATTTACTTATTATATCTAATTATATCTAACTTAAAACATTTAGGAATTGAAAGGTTACCTTGTGTTTTCACAATTGTATTGGAAGCATGGAGTCCTCTTTATCTGGAAGTTGTACTGTCTGGCCCCTAGAACCCTTTCCACTGTGGCAAAGGAAGGATGGGCAGGGGAGCAGAGTGCATCTTTCACACATGGAAATAGTGTTGATCATCCATTCACTATGCTAACAGACTAGGAGCGCATACATGTAGGAAGAGCTGTATCTAATTCATAACTTCAGTTTTGGGGGATTCTCACAAGTGAGCCAGTTGGGGAATGAGGTCTCTAATCAGGTCTAGAATTTTAAAGAGAAAGAACATTAACTACACTTTGGAGATAGATTACCCTTTGGCTTCTAAGAAGCTTGAGTCAAGAAATCCTCAACAAAGAAGCAATTTACATAGTTTAAGACTTAAAAGAAAAGAACAGTTGTAGTTATGTTTTCTTTGTCTACTTAAAGCTTCTTGAAATGACAACTGCCTCCTCGAAGCTTTAAATACATGGCCAGGATGATGGCCAGGTCACAGATAATCTGAACAATCACTACTAATAGTATGTATTGGGCACCTACTATACCACACACTATCTACTCCTGAGTACTTTATACATGTAAAAGTTAGGACTATTATTGCCTCTGCTTTACATATTAAGAAACTGAGTCACAGATCATTTAAATTAACTTCTCGAGATCACACAGCAAAGAATGACAGAGCCGGGATTTGTGTCAGTTAATCTGGCTCCAGAGTCCTCTAAATATAGGTCAATTCCAATAACAATACTAGATTCAAATTATAGACAAAAAATAAACACAAAAATACAGCCAAGCTTACATAGGAGGATGCCCTGTTTTGTTTTATACTTTTGTAATAATCCGTTTCTTTGTATCACCCAACTATCTAAACTTAAAAACCAACATTAGCAATATCTTGACATAGAGCAAAACGTGCTCCTGAGAACGAGCCAATCAACATCTGTTTTTTAACCAACTATCAATTAAAATCCTATCTTTAAATATAATGGTAATAAGGAAAGAAAAGTTCTATCAAGTAAATCAGGGTAATACCGTACCATTTCCTTGATCAAAAATCTTGAGTTCCTCTCTTCTTCCTAAAGTCAAGCTTAAATTCCTTATCCTGTCACTCAGGATCCTACAAAATCTTCCAGCATTTAGTTTTTAATCTTTTCCCCCTTACTCACAGCCTGATGTTGCCACTCCTGTCCTAATCTTACTTTCTAATTCTTATCTCCACAATTTTTCTCTTGTCCCTGTAGCCAGGATGCCATCTTACCTCTCAGTTATCCCTAACTGTTCCCCAAGGTGCATACACAATCAGCAGTGTCTCTGTGAGTCACCCTTCCTTTTTAGTCTCTTCTTTTCTCTTGAACCTGGGAGCACACCAACTGCTCTAATCATTTGATGTTAATGCACACATGGACTGAGCACCCATGACGTTCCAGGTGCTCTAAATATACATTTGTATATAATCCTTACAAAACCTGGTATATGCCTCACTGTCTTCATTTTATTTAGGAAGAAGCCAAAGCTGAGACATCTGACTTGCCTAAGGTAGACAGCTGTTAAGAAGTGAATTGGAGATTCAAATTAAAGATTCAAACTAAAGTCAGAGTGAAATTTTTCTCAAAATTTTCCAAAATGAAATCTAGATTTTACTTTTTAAACTAACTGGTCAATTTCTCATTGTACTACAGTTTTAGGGAAAAACTAAGGATATACTAAGGCACACTGGGCCTAAGTGCCGTAATCCATTGGTGGTACCCTCAGTGGGTATGGGGAAGGTAGCAAGTGTAGAGAGTGGAGAACGTGCCCAGGTTGGACATAAGGAAGGGGAATGTGTTGACAGTGTTAAGAGGTTGCTCCTTCCTTGGGCTTTCTTTCTTTCTTCTTTTTTTTTTTTTTTTTAAAGATTTTATTTATTTATTTGACAGACAGAGATCACAAGCAGGCAGAGAGACAGGCAGAGAGAGAGGAGGAAGCAGGCTCCCCGCTGAGCAGAGAGCCCGATGCAGGGCTCGATCCCAGGACCCTGGGATCATGACCTGAGCTGAAGGCAGCGGCTTAACCCACTGAGCCACCCAAGCGCCCCTTCCTTGGGCTTTCTTATTGCTGTCACCCAACTCAGCTACTCTGAAGTCATTTCCAGCACTTTTCTTCCTTGCTGCCTCCCACTATTAAGTCCTTAAAATCCAGGCTCTCATTTTAGACCTAGGGGTTGCCATATGTTCTTGTTCTTGCCAACAAGATGTAAAAAGGTAACTGTCAGTACTTTCTTGGGTATCATGAAAATATATTCTTCTCAGAAAAGAGAGGCAGTAAAGAACACTCTCCTCCACCATCCTTGCTTTCTGCTTTGGACCCTGACATGTGAAGTTACAATGATGAGGGATCTGGGCACCATCTCATCACCACGAAGGGAGACAGTGGCAACATGATAGGATGAGTGTCCTATGGCCTTGCTGAGCTACTAGACTCAGTGTGATACTGCCCAGACCCAGCCTTCTGTGGTATAAACATTTCATCTTCGTGGCTCAATCTTCCATGAGTTGAGTCTTCAGCTCCTTGCAGCCCACGACATCCTAAAACCAGTGCACCATCAAATGGGCAACAGCAATGACTTTGTACATGTTCTGCCCTCTTTGACGACACAGATACAGCCTAAGACAAGTAAGTCTCTGAGTCTCTGAGTGACATTTTTGTGAAGCAATAGAAGCAAACACCTCACAGGGAGCCTCGGCTTTTCATTGTTAGATACAGATTCTTGAGAAAATTTTGAATGGACCCATAGCCTACAATCTATATAGTAAGGCAGGAGAATTCTACCTAATGATTGTTTCCTCACTGCACACAGAGTAGATAAGATTTTCTACAGAGGATTGGAAATAGCGGCACAATAGATGCTAATGTTGGGGGTCTGAATCCTGACTGCCCTTTCTTGCAGATTTGACCCATTATTGGACAGTTGGATAGAATAGGCTTGGGGACCTAAATGCAGAAAGGCCTGTTCCATGCTCCCTGTCTGGAACCCATTCAGGAGAGTCATGCCAATTGCCTCATACCAAAAAAAGGTAGACTGCTACAGATTAGTAAGAGGCATGGCATAGTGAGATCACCTATCTCAGGCCTTGGAAGAGACTCAGAAAGTTTGCCAGGGGCTCAAAGGACAGAATTGGAATGCAGTCAAGGATTCACAATCCCCCAGCAGACCAAGAAAGTGATGGTATGAGAAAAATGGGAAGAAAAATAAGTGGAAAGAGAACAACTCAGAGACACTGAGTTTAATTACCCTGAAATAGAAAGACTGGGTTTTTATTTTTTTAAAAGATTTTATTTATTTATTTGACAGAGGATGAGAGATCACAAGTAGGCAGAGAGGCAGGCAGAGAGAGGAGGGGAAGCAGGCTCCCTGCTGAGCAGAGAGCCCAATGTGGGGCTCCATCCCAGGACCCTGGGATCATGACCTGAGCTGAAGGCAGACGCTTAACCCACTGAGCCACCCAGGCGCCCCATGGGTTTTTATTTTTTTTAATGTAAAGATAAAGGTTGTTTTTTCCCCCCCTACAATAGAGCAGAAATAGTATTTAATGAACTAAGTTGATTTGTATAATAAAGAAAGTTTCATTTTTCCCATTGGAGTTGGTATTACAAATTTACAGACAATTTGACATCGCTGGAATACAATGTCAGAGCTCATCTATCTGAGCTAATAACAATTTCCCCAAATAGCCCCCAGCAGCATGCTGCCCTATTGCCATCACATCTGACTGACCCAAAAGAAAAGACCTAATCTGACAATCTCCAGTGGAGAAATCCCACAGGCTAAGACATTTTAAGCGTGGATTATATTTCACAACCACAACGAGCAGGTGCAAGCCCCCCAGAGGAAGATGGTTTCCTCAGCCTTTCCAGTCCCCACCACGCAGCACCACCATGCTCAAGAAAGGACCTTGGTTGCAAGAAGCTACATCACTCAACTGGGTTTGCCTTTGATACCAGCTTCCTGGGGGTACCTACCCATCCTAAGTAATGTTTCATTATCGGCAGACAGGCTTCTTGGCTTCCTGGGAATGGCTCTTTATGCCATTTGAAGTTCTGAAGCTCCCAAAAAGAGAATATTCAATTCATGAGCCAAGTGAGATCCAAGCAAGGAGAGTGTAGAGCAGACACTTAGTCCCCTACAGGACGTCAGCATAACTGCAGGCGTGTGACCAGACTGCCTGGCTCAAATCCTAGGTTGACACCCTTCTGGGTCTATTAGTCTTTCCTCAGTTTCCTCATTTGTCAAATTGGAAGGCTGATGCCTACTGCAACACACTTTTCTGAAGATAAAAAGAGATCAGCTGGCCTATACAAGAAATACAACAAATATCCATTTTTCTCCCTTCATCTGTTCTTTCATGCTATAAATTTTACCATATTCTGAGTTTAAGCACAACGCATCTATGCTAAGGTTTAACAACCATGGTGACTTCGTCTTTAAGTCAATTGAATTAATTGTGGCTTTGGCCGTACCCATTGGCCTCTGTAAATAAAGACAGGACCACTAGACCTGAAACCCTCAGGTAACCAGCCGTGATCTACACTTGAACAGCTAGAGATGGCTTCATCAGTACTCACGCAACTGATGCTCACTCTATGCCGAAAGCGGGCCAATCTCGTCATCAAGCCCAGGGAATAGAAAAGGGGACAATATAATCTCTGTAATATGATGGAGGAGATAAGACAGATGCTATGGGGCTAAGATGAAGAATATGAAACTCAAAGCCAAGATCAAGGAGCAAGGATGCTGTATCAGACTGTTTCAAGAGATGATAGTGGCCTGAACAAGAATTGTGATGATGGAAATTAAAAGAAATAGTTTCTAAAAGCACTGAAGAGGGGGCACAGGTGGACCTTGCCTACTGAACAGGCATAAATAGCAGGTACATAGAGGAGGTGAAGAGGATCACATGACATAGTCTCTGAATACTAATTGAGGGCCTGAGTTGGGGAGACTCTAATGGAGATGATGTGGAAGGCTAAAGGGCTAAAGCCACATTCCTCACTTCCAGAAAATGTATATACATTTAAGCAAATAAGATATAACAAATTTTTCTCCATGTCCCTTAGGCTATTATCTTATTTTTTTATGGGGCTCTATTTAATTCTCAACATAGAAAAAAGTAGTAAAAATAAAAGGCAGTGGGAATCTGGCAAGAAGTTTTTTTGGAAACTTCAGAAAAATTCCCTTGAAATCCATACATAATTGTTTCAGTCTCACAGGGAAAGTGGATGAAAAGAATGGATTGTGTCATTTCACTTTGAGCCACATACTGCAAAGCCTAGGTGCTCCTTCTAAGGGCTGGTTTCATTTCTATGAAGAGGAAAGAAAACTATTTTCTATGAAGAGTTACTCTTTGGGAATTATAGCAAGTTAAACATTTTCATTTAAAGCCCATATTTCTTAAAATTATATACCCCCTTTTGATATTTAGGTGTGTGTGTGTGTGTGTATATATATATATATATATATATATATATATATATATGTTTGAGAAGCTATCGTATCAATGCCCAAAAAGGTAAAAGAAATGTGTTATTAGGTTTCACTATGGGCCCTCCATTTCTGCCCGAGGTAAGATAAAAAGTGTAAAGATTACTTCCTGAACCCCTATCATATCCCACATTCTCCTTGTCATATTTGTATGGGCCCCACCTCAAGCTGGGAACAACCTGAGGCGGGACTCATCTTCCTTGACTCTTCCCCTTCATCGGGTGCTTTTCCCACACCATCTCTGGGGCCCTGAGTCTGTGCCAGTGGCTGAAAGCTGCTACTTTCAGGGAGAGGCCTGAACCACTGTAGCACTGGATAGATAGATAGGGAGTAAAGGAAGAGGACAACGTGAATCCCCCAGGCTGATGCCCCAGCTTCTGCTCCACTGTGAATTCATTATCCATCCTGGTCCAGAGAACACTGCAAGAAAAAGGATGTGCAGGCAGATTCACAAAACCTAATTCAGGATCCAAAGCCAAGAAGGAGATAGGGCAACATGAGGAAATGAATGGGAATTTGGAGGAACGAAACCTAGCAGGAGTAAACATGAAAGTATATGGTATAGGTCTGAGTTCTGGGGATGTAGTTTGAAAACAAGGTAGAAAAGACTACTGAAGAGACACAGCAATGAGCTAGGAGGCAGTAAGGAATACTT
This sequence comes from Martes martes, assembly GCF_963455335.1. Classification (NCBI taxonomy): domain Eukaryota; kingdom Metazoa; phylum Chordata; class Mammalia; order Carnivora; family Mustelidae; genus Martes; species Martes martes. The sequence continues at coordinate 65,954,792 of NC_137899.1, forward strand.
AAGGACTATTTCAAATGCTTTTGTACCACTCTTACCCTAATCAAACATACATGGACATTGATTTCTTACCTGTCATTTGCCTTGTCTTTGAAAATAGGACAATAGCTTTGGTTTTCAGCCAAACAAATAACCAGAAGTGTCACAGCACATAAAGAATAAGAATCTATTGTTATCCTAGACTCCTTATCCCTTGGGTGAGACATAATCCTAACTCACTCTTACCTCCCCATTCTGATGTTATACTAACTAGGGTTATGACAGCCATCTAAGACTTCCTCAGATTTCCCACATCCAGCCAAGAGCTGATTTCACCACCTTGCTGTTAGGAATTAGGGCAGCAGTCTGATCTCCTCATATGATCCAGTGAATGTGTTGCCAAGGAAAATGTTGAGTACTGGTTCACTAGTAGCACAGAAACTTTGTAGCTGATTGGAGTCGCTGAGATCAGGGACTATACACCCTCTTATCACTCTCCCTTCAGTGTTAATATCTCTTTTTTCCTCTCTTGAATGCATTCTACAGATCAAATGTCAGGCGGAAAATGATGTTCTTGGGGAAGTCTAGGTGGTCTCAGGAATGACAGAACCTCCTTTTCTGCTGACATATACAAGATACTTGAGTAAAGGCATGAAGTAAGCCTAGAGCAATGAATCTTCTCTTATTTAGGTGAGAAGAGATTGGGTTTATTAATTTTGTTTTCAGCAAATGTACCTTAACATCAGTATTTCTAGGACTCTTTCAGCATTATAATTTAAAACAGAGTTTAGTGTGATAATATAGAGTATAATGTTTTGATTCTGGTATAAATTTACCATATGTGAGAAAAGGGAAAGAAAGAAAAGCTGGCAGATCACATAAGAGAAAATAGTGGACTAAGAAGCTCTTATATTTGATAAAGATATAAAAGTAAAAATTGAAATCATTGACATGAACTGAAGACTTTGAAAAACATTTACTCTGAAACTGAGATTATTCAGATATGCTTGGCATCATTCCATCCAGAATTAGACCTTGCATTCAATCTTTATACTTTCTCCCTAAAGGGAATGACAGTTTCCCTATAGGGTATGGATGCTAAATCTGGGGATGGGAAAATAAGACGGGTGTGGGACAGTTTGTGGCTGGAGATGGTGATCTATTCAGACATTCTGGAGATAGTATAGTGGCAAATAAGTAGTAGACATGAGATGCTTACACAAAAGAGCATTCAAACAGCAAAAAGATGACCAGAAAAATAATAAATACGGTCCACTAGAATAAGATTAATGTGTAAGCAGGCCTTGAGTCCATGATAACATTTAAAAATAAAAATTGACCCAAGAATGCTAATAAGACTATAGAAGTTGGAATCGAATCACACACATGAGACTTCAATGTTATTTACAGTAAGATGGGTTATTTGTCAAATAATTAAGAGAATGCTGCACCGAAGTTTAGCCAGTCCAGGTTACCCACGACAAACTGCTTTCCCTCTTATGGGGCATTTTAAAGCACAAAGCATTTTGTAAAGAGATAGGGTCTGTGTTCATCTCTGAATCTAACTGGGTTTGTGATTGTTTTAACTTGGAGAGGACAGTATGGTAGAGATGATGCTATGCGATTTTGAAGGTTGGGCCACAGAAGGCCACCTAGTTGTACCTTACTTACAGGAATACTCACTTTTGGACCCCTGAGCCATGTAAGATGTTCAATTATCCTGGGTTGCTGTGCTTTGAGGAAGCCCAAACCATATGTACAGACTATGTATAGGTACTCTGGTCACCATTCCTCACTGAGATCAGCATTAGAGTCTTCCCAGCTCAAGTACCAAATATGTGAGAGTAAAGGTCTCTAAAATATTACGACCTGATGCCATTTACGTTACCCAAAGTTTTCAAGACCTCCTATGGAGACCTCAGATATCACCAAGTAGTAACAAACCATTCGTGCTATATCCTGTCCAAATTCCTCATTCACAGTGTAGGCAGTGAATCTGGAGGCAGTGGTTTTTTATACAACAGTATGTAATCATAGCATCTCCAGACTCTTCGGCAAGAACAAACTACATGAGTAAAGTCTCACGTATGCAGAAGTGCTGTCCCGTATTATTATGCCTTTGATTTTGCTTAGTGTTTATATGTCTAATGCCTTCCAGACAAAAATCAAGTAAAGTAGAAAGATAGCAAGTCAAGAAATTTCTACTAAATGTAATCACAGCAGAATGTGCATCAAAAAACAGCACACAAATCTCCTCCCTGAGACTGTTAATAATTAAAGTTCCCAAGAAAATGCCTCAGGACAGTGACTCTTGAACTTGGATTTGCATCAGTATCATCTGAGAAACTTGTGAAATAGAGGCCCAGGGCTTTACCTATTTAATGTACCTGAGTCTCTCTGTTCCTTTTTTTTTTTTTTTTAAGATTTGTTTATTAATTTTAGAGAGGGGCACGTGAGAGGAGGGGCAGCGGGAGAGACAGAAGGAGAGAAGCAGACTTCCCACCAAGCGTGGAGCCTGCAGCAGGGGAGCCCAGGATCATGACCTGAGCCCAGATCAAGAGTCAGACGTTCAACCAACTCAACCGCCCAGGCATGCCCACTCTATTCTTTGTTAACTCTCCAGGTGACTCTGAAACACATGATTGTTTGAGAACCGCCAAGACAGTACTGTGGAAAGTAAGTAGAGAAAAGGGGGCCAATGTAGATAAATGGCATTACTTCCTGTCCATCTACCCACTGCATGTAGGAAAATGTTGAGAGGCTTAGTTGAAGGAAAACAAGTACCCTTTTTCAGCCTGTCTCAGAGAGTTTCTAAGAAGACAGTGGCTTAATTGCAGTATCTTCTCCCTCTGACTAGAGTGAGCACCCCTGCCCACACACACTCAACAACCTGAGGTTGTGTGCCCATGCCTTCATACCACAGGAGAGACAAGCACCAATTTATTTGCCAGCTAACTGTGTAGGATTGGGGTTATCTATCCTCAACATACAGAACACCCACAGGAACAACTGCTTTTTTTTAACTCAGTGTTTCTCAACTTTAAATACACATTAGAGTCATCTGGAAAACTTTTAAAAGTCCCCGTTACTGTATCCCAGACTATTATAACAAGGTCTGGAGGTGGATCACGGGCATAGGTTATACTTAAGGCTCCCCAGAGAGTTCAAAGTCTATCCAAACTTGAAAACCACTGTCTCTAACTCAAATTCTCACAAATGAGGGTTATTCATCCTGAATGAAAAGAGAAGTCTGTATCTTTAAGGATCATCCTCTTATTAGGATACTCTCATAACTTGGTATCAGATAAAATAGTTAAAAATATGAGAACATATGCAGAAAGACAAGCTCCAGAGATGACTGTCCATATTTCTGCCCCCTCTCTACCATAATGGCCAAAGAATAGACAATTCCTTTAGAAATAATAGACAATGCCAGCAATGTCAAGTGACATTTGAAATTAAAACATACCATTTACATAGTCCCCCATTAATACTTAGATATAAATCTAATAAAAGCTGCAAAAGATATAATATTTGAAGAAAACTACAAAACTCTGATGAATTAAATCAAAAAGCACTAAATAAATGAAGACATATTCCATTTTTATGGATAAGAACTCAATATTGTCACAATGTCCATTCTTCCCATCTTGATCTATAGATTCGATACAGTCCCAGTCAAAAGCCAGGAAGTCATTTTGTGGATATTGACAAACCAATTCTAAAGTTTATATGGAAAGGTAAATGATTCAGAATAGCCAACATAGTATTGAAAGAGAACAAGTTGGAGGACTAACACCACCTAACTTCAACACTTATTACAAAGCTACAATAATTGAGATTATGGTGATGTTTCCACAACTCTATAAATTACCAAGAGTCAATTTAATTATATACTTCAAATAGGTGAATTTTATGGTAAACAATAAAACTGTTTAGAAAGACACAATGTGGATTTAGTTTTAAAGTTCTGGAATAAAGGGGCATCTGGGTGTCTTAGTTAATTAAGCACTGGACTCTAGATTTTGGCTCAGGTCATGGTCTCAGGGTCATGAGATTGAGCCTGGCATCAGGCTTGGCACTAGGCCTTGAGCCTGCTTAAGATTCTCTCTCTCCCTCTTCCCTTCCTCACCCCCATTCACTCTCTCTCTCTCTCTCTCAAAATAAATAAATAAAAATAAAGTTCTGAAAAAAATAAACAGGCAAAAATAAAGATTAGTACTCTGAAAAAATTACTTTAAGGAAATAGGAGAAAAAACGCTGCACTTATTTTTTTCAACAATGCATGAGCTCTATAAAATTAATATTAATTAAATATATTGTTTACTACTATATGCCAAATGCTATTCTAAGTGCTTTACATCGTTTTATCATTAAATAATCCTATAAAGTTGATGCTATATCCCCTTTTACAGATAGCGAATCTGAGCCTAACTGGACATAAAAAAAAAAATGAAATGATAGTATAAAAAGAGAGGCTTAAGTTAAAAGGAAGGTGGTAGTGCTAAAGAAATAATTCAAGGAATTAACAATGCCATTACATTTTTGTAAATGCTATTAGAAAGACTAAAAAATAATGAAGATCCAAAAGTAGTTTAATGATGATCAGAACGGGATTGAAGACAGTACAGTCAATGCAGAAGAAAAGGAGAAAGAGATTAATGTGATCAGATAATAGATGATAGATAGATTTGGATGACATAAAACAAGGACCAAAGAAAAGATAATAGTGTTCTGAGGGGTGTGGGAGAGAACAGCATAAAACAAAGTTAAAGGCTATTATCTACATTTTCTCTTAGCAGAGGAGAATTTTAAATATAAATGGCACCATCACTAACAAGATACTAGATAGCAATGTCCCTGCAGCTGCACTGAGGACCTCACACACAGCATCTTATTTGATATCACAACCCTAAGAAGCATGCACGATAATTATGCCCATTTTACAGATGATCCTTAGAAGAATATGGCTGCATATTCCCAGCTTGCCTAGGACAATGCTGATTCACTCCAGTGGTACATCAATAAACGAATATAAATTACTTTAGGCAACATTTCATCCTCAAAAGTGTCAGAAATGTGGACAGCAAATTACATGATGACCCTATTTTGAGCCCAGGACCATAGCTGGTAAGCTGCAGAACCAAAACTTATAGTCATATAAGTCTCCAAAGTCTTTCTTCTTAACCATTTTATTATAACAACAATGTAGAGCTAAAGTGTTTATCATATCAAGTCAAAATTAGTGAAAACTGGTCATTCCAAGAAATCCTGCATTTTTTTTGTAAGATTTTATTTATTTATTTGACAGACAGAGATCACAAGTAGGCAGAGAGGCAGGCAGAGAGAGAGGAAGGGAAGCAGACTCCCTGCCGAGCAGAGAGCCCGACGCAGGGCTCCATCCCAGGACCCTGGGATCATGACCTGAGCCGAAGACAGAGGCTTTAACCCATTGAGCCACCCAGACACCCCAAAATCCTGCATTTCAAAGATAAATGAACAAGTCTACATGTAGCATTCAGTAGAAGCAATCATTTAAAAAGCAACAATTACTTTAGTAAGTAAATAATGTCCTAGACTTATTCTCCACAACATTTGATGGCATAAAACAATTTATATACAGACAAGTTGTAATTAATGTAGGAAAACAATAAAAAACTGCTCTTAAAAATATACAAAGGGTTGGGCAGCAAATACCCAAGCAATTACTTAAAGACATTCTTCAGTTATTGGTGGGATAAATCAAAATGCAGACTTCACAGATACAAAAGTAAGATAGAGAAGAACTGGCAGCGGGCAGCAAATCCATTTTAAAAATCAAATTGTGGGGGCGCCTGAGTGGCTCAGTGGGTTAATCCTCTGCCTTCAGCTCAGGTCATGATCCCAGGGTCCTGGGATCGAGCCCCACAACAGGCTCTCTGCTCAGCGGGGAGCCTGCTTTCCCCTCTCTCTCTGCCTGCCTCTCTGCCTACTTGTGATCTCCCTCTCTCTGTCAAATAAATAAAAAAATAAAATCTTTTAAAAAAAATCAAATTGTGTATAAATTGATCCAGAAAATATTGTGTCTGGACAAAATGCGCATATTCTATTTCTTGAAAAAATATCACCATATTTAACTTCTCTACTGCATCAAAAATTCCAGTGCATATCAGTTAAAAATTTTATGAAGAAGTGGGTAGAAGAAAGTGAAAGAGAATGTATGTGCATCCATTTCCTATTTTTCACAGAGGGAACTCAATCAATGATGTCTCATTTCCAGTGCTGATAAATTAACAAAGCTTTAATTAAATTATTTGAAGATACAAAAGGTATATATTAGCAGGAGAAAAAACTTGTATGTCTTTTACATTATAGAAAAAAACAACTAAAGAAAACCTTAAAAAGATTATTAAAAAAAGAAAAGATAGCATAAAAACTAAAGAAAATACTGAAAACAATAGAAAAGGATGGAAAATAGAGGTAAGAGTCAGAAAGTGTATCAAGAGGCCAAACATAAAATGTTTAACAATAAATACAAATGGTTAAACTACTCTCTCATTAAAGGAAAAACACTCTAACATTACACAAAAAAATACATAATAAAACCTATAAATAAATAAACTTATTTACAGACAGACTTAAAGCCAAAGACTAAAAAACACAAGGAAAAAAGGACAAGAGAAGATATGCAAAGGATATTAATGGAAAAGAAAAAAGGCCAATGTGTCAGGGACTGATATCTGTCAACTCAATCTCCATGCTTAGTGGGCTGACTTAAAGAACCCTAATTTTGTGCTCACTATGGCACATATACTAAAATTGAAACAATACAGAGAAGATTAGCATGGCCCCTTGTGCAAGAACCCTCATTTTATGGGGCATGACAATATTCCCAGTTTCCCTTGCAAACAGGAGAAGCCAGAGAATCAAAGAAACAGGAGTGGAAGACACTGGGTGAGTTTTCTAGGGAAGCTTCTTTAAAAAGTGCTGAGCACCCTTTTGCCTTCCCCACTTGCTCCCTTCCACTGGCTGGGATGCCAACACAATAAAACTGAAGTGTCCATCTTACAACCAGATGTTGACCTTAAGGATAGAAGCAATTCATCAAGGATGCTAAAGCAGGAATGTACAATGGGCCTGGGTCACCAATGACATCAGGGAACCTCTTGATTGTTACTTGAGAGGGAAAACAAACAAAACAAACAAAAGCTCATCCTGTTTTTAACTAGTCTTCAGATCCCTGTTTCCTGTACCCTGTATTCTTCACTGATACAAGATCGTAAAATCAGTATAAAACCAAAATCCAATGTGCAAAAAAAAATTAAATGTGACAGAGAATCCCTTTGTTGAATGATATAATCCAACATGAGTGTGTGTCATGAATTTTTCTGTAACAATAATACATCAAAATGAATGAAGGAAATGCTGTAGGAACTACAAAGAGAAACTTACAGAATTTCAATTAGAATGAGAAACATAAGCAAGCTTCTCTGAATCTTTGAAAACTCAAATAGAACCATTAGGTAAGAAAATGAAGGTTCTAAAGAATATAGTAGAATTAAAGAGGGTGCCTTGACATGTAGGCATATGAATATGTTCATGTGTATCTATATTTAAGTGTCTTATAAACAGAATTTCATGGACTTGTTTTTCAAAAATTGATTATATGAAAATATTTAAATATTTCAAAATATAGATTTTATCTTCAAATTGTAATTCAACAAATAAATAAAAATGTGAAAGTACATTAGATTGAACAGAAATACCAACATTTGGAAGTCATTCACAATAATTCTTTGGTCCAAACAGAAATCAGAGTGCATATTACATGTATTGTAAGAAATAAAGAATATATGAATATATTCAATATATATGATATATATTATTTAATATATATGAAAGTAAGAATAATATGCCTCAGAATCCATACAACATAGCTAAAAGCATATTCAGAGGAAAAGTCATTGCTTTAAACATGAAAGAATGAAAATAAATGTAAAGCATGTAATCCAAGGGTTCAGATAAAGAACAGCAAAATTAAGACAGAAAAAGAAATAGATCGGAGAAGCAGTAGCAAAAATACCACAAGGAAATCTTTTGGGGAAAATTAGAAGAAAAGTACTCAAAGATGATTGCTCAGTGCACAGTTTCTGAAAAATCAGACACAACTGAAAACTCAGTTATTACGAGAAGGAACGCAGAAAATCATGGGAACATCACATATTAGCATTACAGGGAAATAGCCATTATATTTATTGATATAAAAGCCCCAAATGTGTGAAATTAAAAAGCAGAACCATAAGCAGAATGCATAGTACCATCTCACTGGGGAACTGAGGAATACATTAGCAGTTCATATAATTTGTATATTTGCATTTCAGGTTAGTATTTAGAGTAGGAAAGTTTTGTTGTTATAATTAGAAAAATACAACCCTTAAAGTTTGGACTGCTAAATCTGGTTTCCTCTGGTGTCCTCTTTAAAGTAGAACACTGCATTCCTTTTCTTTAGGGATAATATCTCTTAGTCATTATAACATGTGTAACCTCTTGCACCTATTAGAGCAAGCAATTACCAGATGTAATACTGCATTTATCTTTTCTCTAGGATCCCAAGGATTTCTCTCTGCTTTCAAAGCAATTTCCCCTCAGAGGATACTATTATTTCATAGTAATGATTCAGAGCCCTTACCACCCCCTCAGAATGCAAGCCAAAACTAAAGGGACTATAGAAAATTAACCAGTGTAGGGAGTCAATGATTGGTTCCAATTCGGCATCTCTACTTGAAAAGCTCTCCTTTACCAGGAGATCTCTGCACCTTTAAAATGGGGAAACGTGCACCCACTTGAAAGTAATATTCTGGGAATTAAATGTTGTGACATATGTCAAACTCCCAGCACAGAGATTTGGTGGAATTCTCCCTTTTCTCTCCCGCGTATCCTTTCCAACCTCCTACATGATTAAAACTCATCTAACCAATCCACATTCACACAGATTCTAAAATAGGCACATAGAGAATAAACAGCCTGGCGTGCAGTGATGTATCTCACTTAGATACTGTGTGGAACATTGTATCGACAGCAAGTTTAGACTGTCAGCTCATTCCTTTGAGAGAGAAGTCACAGGGCCTGGGAGGTGGCCTGTCTATTATCACCTCAACCTTGAGAAATTTAGTCTCTGCAGGCAGTCCCACCTTCTGGTATCCGAGGATCAAAATCCCGCCGGAGGAAGTTAATTTCCTTTGTCCTAAGCCCACACTTAGTCACCATTTTCCACGCTGGTGGATAAAGAAAAGTTGTATGCTTCATCCAAAGTAATAAAAACACCAAAAGCCAAACTTAAACCTCAGAACTAGGATCTTCCTCTGAACTTGGAATTTAATTCTCCTTAACTACTCACTTGGAGATTAATCGCACTGTGCCTATGTCACGCACAGATTTCATAATATTTTACTCTTTCTGTGATTCAGCCCAGAGAGTTCTATTCTCTGGTCCCTCCAACCAAACCATGAACCAGAGCACCTGATATAATGTATACTTCGTTTAGCAATTGCTCAAGAGATTGTTTCTTCCTACCAATAGCCCTTTCAATTCAACGCAGCATGAATTTTTGAACAGTTTGGACTCTGGTAAGAAAAGACTTAATTTGAGAGAATTGTTCCAGAGGGGAAGGACTCCACCGCAACAGGGATAAGAGGACCATTATCACAGGGAGACTGTTCCCACCAGGAGATGTGCAATCATCCAAAGGGTTAGGACTCAGCGAGGTTTATGAGGCTGGAAAGAGGCAGGCATGGAGAAGAGGGGTGAATGGAATAGTGTGGTCGGATAGCAGAAGGGAAAATGCTTTCTTGAGGGACCAGCCATTCTAGTGAAGGAGGGGTTAGAAGGAGGGGTTGTAATCGGGCTCAGGCTGAGAGGGGCTGAAGTTCAGCCTGGGAAAGGACAGCATCTTGACTAAAATTTGTTTAACGAGCATTTTATTCCCAGTTGATCAGTGGGGACACAGTAGTTTAGCTAAGGTTTATGAGGCAAAGAAAGGGAATTGGAGGGTCTACGTCTGGCCTGGTTACAGCTAGCCGTGACCCACAAGGGGGCATCCATGAGTCTGATCCGAGCCAAATGGGAAACAGTGGTTACTCACAGTGATTGGTTAATTCCTGTTTTCCCACAGGGTCAGGTAAGGTTCAGTGTGGTCATAGAATACAAAAAGAAAAGGGGCAGTTTCTGCCCTTTAGGAATATGGAGACTAAACAAAGAGCCCAGGAAAATTTACACACATAAAAGAGTCATAATGAAGAAGGAAAGCAGGAAGACAATTAGCATTAATGGGAGCAGTATTATCTCATTTAATTCTCCACCGATTCAGGCATGACTGTCATCCCTGTTAACAGAGGACAAAAGAGAAGCTTCAGGGTGTCCATGTACTCACAGAAAGGAAGTAGCAGAGCCAGCTTTGGATCTGGATCACTCTGACTGCCGGGGTTACAGTCAATACGTGAAAATCCAAATGTTGAATGAGTTCCGGGAAGGTCAGGAAGTACCTGGGAGCTCTGAACTCTGTCTCCTTTACATAGGACTAAAGAGAAGCCTTCGGACTTCCAGACTGCAGTGAGGCGGAATGGCATCCCCACTGAGATGGACCCCATTGACCATCAAAAGTACGTACACAAGAACCAACTTTAAATAGTTTGCCTATAGTTTTTTATTCCAAAGTTGACGAACGCTCTACTTTAAACATTATAGAAAAATTATGTATTTGTTCAAGGTTGTAAATATCATAGCCAGGATTCCCATGACAAATGGATGAAGCAGGAAGGTGATGGGAATTCATGAAACCTTGAGCGTCTCCCTTCCAAACCCTCTCCAACATTCTGCTCACCCCATCCTCGAAACTGAATGCTCGACTGATACACCAGGACGGGAGGCGGGTGTGGGGGGAGGCAATAGGGGGGTTGGAGAGGAGAACTGGGCACATACAGAGGCGGACTGGAAAATAAAAAGTGAGACTCTCCCAGACACCACTTCTTTTTCAAAGCCCCAGCTGACTGTGCCCCAGGAGCAAGACGGGTAAATACCTTATAAAGTAGTTTCTTAGCAGTTTGTGCAAATTTCTGTTTTCATATCTCCAAGCCTTGGTCCCATTTTACTGAGACGCCTCACTCCGGAATCTGAAGCGTTCTCAGGAACAGGAACTAAACCCCATTCACTGCCCGAAGGTCAGGCAGGCGGAATGAATTACTGAACAACCCCTCACAGGCCGAGAGCATCCAAGGGGTAGAGTCGGAGTTTTATGACCCATTTCCTTACCCGGAAATTCTTCTTTCAGGCTCTCGTTGCGTATTTTTTAAGAAAGCAAGTCTTGGAAATGGGATCCAAACTGCGTGTCTGAGTGTCTCCGAAAGGGAGGTTAACTCTATGACTTCTCAGTGCTCGGAAAGAGAGAACAAAACTCTCTGGAGGTCCACAGGGAAAGGTGAGGGAAGCTTCCTCCCTCTCTGGAGGTACAGGTGCCCAGCAGCTCAAACTTGGTCGTGAGAAAGCGGAGCCCAGAAATGAGGACGAGCTCACGGTGGGTCCCAGGAACACCAGAAGCAGCCTTCAGGGCTGAAGACCTGGCAGGGCGAGCTAACTCAGACAGCAGCCCCAGAATGAATGCCAGGGGCATGCAGCAAAAACTCCCCACTGGGAGCTGGGCACCAGAGATTGCCCTCCTCCTAAAACAGTGTTTCTCTTCCCTGGAGGCACATTCGAATCACCTGGAGCTTTTAACAATCCCAATGCCCAGGCTGCACCCTAGAACAATCTAATCAGGACCTTGGCCTCCATGCATTGTATTTTATAAAGATTCCAAGGTTATTCCAATGTATAGCCAGGACTATGAGCGTCTACCCTGGTGAGCACTGAACGTGTACAATATAGGACTTTCTTTGAGAGGGCTCCCAGTTTCTACAGGGAACACAGAGATTTGAGGCTCACTCTTTGCAATGTTAGTAAAGGATTTACTAAGGTTTGTATTAGGCAGGTGGCAAGGTGGGGATTACTAGGCTGCCTCTAATGATATACCTAACAGAGGCTAGAGCTCTCCAAAGAGGATGGAATCAGCCCCCCAGCACTACTGGGTCGCCAAGGTACAGTTTCTCTACTGCACCACAATTACTTGCTGGATTTGTGATTGTTCTTGTTATGGGCTAACAGCTAATTAATAAAGCTAAAGTACTGATATTTTCTTTTTTTTTTTCCTAAGATTTTATTTATTTGATAGTGAGAGAGGGGAGGGGAGTGGCTGGCAGAGGGAGAGGGAGAAGCAGCCCTGCCAAGCAGGGAGCCCGACATGGGGCTGGATCCCAGGACCCTGGGATCATGACCCGAGCTGAAGGCAGCTGCTTAACCAACTGAGCCACCCAGGTGCCCCAGTACTGATATTTTCAGCTGTGAAAATATTTCCTATGTTTTCTTCTAAGAGCTTATAGAAGTCTTGATTCACCCCAAATTAATTTGGGGGTGTGGTGTGAAATAAAGCCCAAGGTTCACTTTCTTTTCCATGTGGATATCTAGTATTTTGGCACCATTTACTGAAAATACTTCTTACTCATTAGATTTTTTGACTCCTCTGTCAAAAATCAGGTACCGTTACAAATGGGGGTCTATTTCTGCACATATAAAATGTTTTGTCTTGAGCTACTCATCAGTCTGTTGTTGTTGTTGCTGTTTTAGCTTTTATTTATTTATTTGAAAGAGAGAGAAGGAGCAGAGGCGGGAGGCAGAGAGAGAGAAACTCAAGCAGGCTCTGTGCTGAGCCTGGAGACTCACATGGGGCTTCATCTCACAACCCTAAGATCATGATCTGAGTTAAAATCCACAGTTGGACCTAATCAGCTGAACCAACCAGGTGCCCCTATTCGTCATTCTTTATTTCATTACCACGTTGTCTTGATTTCTGTAGCCTTATGTAAATTCTTAACCTCCAACATTCTTCAATTTTAAGAGTATTTTGGGTAGTCTAGGTTCATTGCGTTCCCATATTTTTGTATGAGTTTGTCCACTTCTACTAAAAAAACAAAAACAAACAAACAAAAAAACTTGATTTGATTGTGACTGGAATTTCATTGAATCTATAGATCAATTTGGGGAAAATTGACATCCTAACCACACTGAGTCTTCCAATCCCTCCATTTTTCAGTGTCTTCATTCATTTCTCTCAGCAATATTTTATAGAAATATTTCACATCTTTTGGGGCACCTGGGTGACTCAGTGGGTTAAGTCTCTGCCTTCAGCTCAGGTCATGATCTTAGGGTCCTGGGATCAAGCCCCACATCAGGCTCTCTGCTCAGCGGGCAACCTGCTTCCCCGTCTCTCTCTGCCTGCCTCTCTGCCTGCTTGTGATCTCTCCCTCTCTCTCTGTCAAATAAATAAAATCTTAAAAAAAAAAAAGTATTTCACATCTTTTGCTAAATATGTTCCTAAGAGTATTAAGTTCCTAAATTTAAAGAATTCCAAAGAATTGTAAATGAAAATGTTCTGTAAACTTTGTTGTCCAATCCCTTCCATTTATTTGTAATGTCTCTCTGAGACTTATTATTTGAATGCTCACACATGTATTTCTTTTGCTCACATTCCTTAACTATGTTTCTCTCCTTCTTTTTCTTATATCACTTTTAATGCCTTCTGAGAGTTTCTTACCTGAATTCTATCAAATTTTCCTCTTTTTTTTTTTTGCAATTCAAAACATCTCTTTAGTGTTTTTTTCCAACAATATATTTTTATATCCATTTTTCCAGTTGGTACACCTTAAACTTCAGCTCTTCTCTACCTCCTTCTTTCTCAAAAGCTACCTCCCACACTTGTAAACATCTAACCCATGGGGTAGAATGAAGGATAGACTTTAAAGTGGCCATCATGATCCCTGACTTCTGGAATTTATGTCTTTGTGTAATCCCCTTCTCTTGAGTGGAATGAGGCAAGAGGAATGGGATGTATGCAATTACATATATGTGATTACATAAGACTGTTGAACCCATGTTGCTAGAATCTCTCTTTCCTTTACTGGCTTTGAAGGAACAGGTGCCATGGGTTTTACAGTTACAAAGAAATGAATTCTGCCAACAGCATGGGAGAGCTTACAAATGCATGCTACCCCAGCTGAGGCTCTGATGAAACCCCAATCCTGGCCAGCACCTTGATCTCAGCCTAACACAGATGGGCAAGAAGAAAGGCTCAGAGACTAGACTACCCATCTTCATGGATTGTGACCTACTCCTATCGTCCAGATCAGACTCTGGAATTGCTGCTACCATTTTTTTTCTCTGCTGTAACCATGAGCCAAGCAATAATCTACTTGGGCAATGTGTGAAGGAAAAAAAAGGCACCACTTGAAAACATCCTCTCAGCCTATCCCTGTCCATGGCACCTGGCCCTTGCCTCATCTAGATTTCCCCTCCCACCTTTAGCCTTCATCATATTGAGACCCAACCAGTCTCTGACTCACATCCAGAAATTTCTCCCAAAAAAGTACAGAGATGGTAAGTGTATTTAGCTCACAGCTTCTTCGTAATTGGAATACCCTCATGTAATTGTCACCCTGACCAAGAAACAGAATATTACCAGCAGCCCAGGTGTTCCCTCCTAGCCTATTCCAGTCACTACTCAGCAAGGGCTTCTTAACTTTTAATTTATGTAAATGAAATCAAACAGTATGTATTCATTTGTGTCTGACTTCCCTATAACTCAAAATAACAACAGTGAGATTTATGCATTTTGTTACCTATAGTGGCAGATCACTCATTCTCATTGGTGTATGTTTTCCATGGTATGAATACAACCACAATTTATTTGTCCACATTTCTCTTGATGAGCACTTAAGTAGTTTCAAGTTAGGGGCAATTACAAAGAAGCTGCTCTATTCATCTTTACATTTTTTGATTAACGTAAGTACTCATTTGTGTTGGGTGTTTTCTTAGTAGGAAAACTGCTAGGTCATAGAATATGCATATGATCAGCTTTAGATAATGCTGCCAAGAAGTCTTCCAAAGTGCTTGTACCAAGTTACATTGTCATAGTAGTGTATGATAGCTCTTCATCTTACCCATTGTTACCAACAAAAGTTATTTCCCATCTTTATCATTTAAAAGCCATCCTTTCCAGTGTCTCCTTGTACACACACACATAAATGTTTCTCTTGGGCGGCCACAGGTCAAAAAATTACCCATCTGCACCATGAGTGGAGAGAAAAAAAACACAACCAGAAAGTTCTTTCCACCTCTTCCCTATCCATTATGGAATCTACTCTTTTCTCTCTTTCCACCATCACCACATTATGACTTAACCAGCTTCTGCTCTTTCCCAGAAATTTCTCACAGATTTTTTAAATTTTTTATTGAAGTAAAACATACTTATGAAAAAGTACATAGATTTTATGTGTGCAGTGAAATGAACGTCCCTAAATTAAATACACATAAGTAACCCAGTTAGAGATAGAAAATTACCAGCATTAAGAAATGGAATGATGCATCATAGGCTTTGTAATTCTAACTTTACTGGATACTGCCAAATTGCTCTTCGGTGTGACTGTGTCAGCTAACACCCACAGAAGTGAAAAAAATACACCCATTTCTTCCCATCCTTGTCAATACTCTTGTCTATGCCAATAGATAAAAATTTTGTTGTATTGTTTTAAGTTGCTTTTCCTTAATTTTTAACATGGTTGGGCATCTTTTCATGTTTATCTGCCAGTCAGAATTTCCTTTGCTCATTTTGCTATCTGTTGTCCTGTTTTGACTCTTTCCCCTTGCAATTCATGGCTTATCCAGTTTTCTGGCCAGCTCCCTCCTATTTTCTGCCCCTTGTTACTGGACCAAAGTGGATCTGCTCCTTGACATACCACAGGCAGAGATAACACCAGGAGACATTGTCTCACAAACTCAACTTTATTTGTACAAACAAGGAAATCATGGAGAATCGTTTCTAAAGTCGTGTCTCCCTGAACAAAACAAAAAACAAAACAAACAAACAAAAAAAAGCAGGCTCTTTTTTTTAGGACGTGGGATAAATATTCCAAGGAGTATTTTAACGTTATAATGAGGTGGAGGCACTTTCTGGTGCCTTTTTTTAAAAAAGATTTTATTTACTTATTTGACAGAGAAAGATCACAAGTAGGCAGAGAGGCAGACAGAGAGAGAGAGAGAGAGAGAAGCAGACTCCCTGCAGAGCAGGGAGCCCCACGTGGGTCTCGATTCCAGGACCCTGGGATCATGACCTGAGCCGAAGGCAGACGGTTAATCCACTGAGCTACCCAGGCACCCTTTCTGGTACTTCCTGAGTCTCGCATGCAGGCATCTTCCTCAAATGTTTCTTCTTCTGTTTCAGCAGCTCATTAGTTAGTTTCTAAAAGGTAAGATTGACAGTTAGGCAGAAGCTATTATGACCTTCCTGAATTCAGAGGGTCAGATCAAGGACAATTGCTGCCCCTTCAGTGTAGACTTAATACCTTCTCATCTGTGGCATTCTATGTGCTTCTGGGCTGGGCAGATAATGCTAAAGTTTTCCCACTTACTTCCATCCCAGCTATGGTTTTTTTTATGATCATCACTAACCTGCTACTCCCTTCTACCAGGTGTCACGGACCAATGGCTGCCCATGTCTGGAGCGTTTTCCATGTAAATAATCAGATAGTTATGCTTGGTTGCAATACAAGCAGCTGAGTTCTGTTGTTTTACACCTGGCTGTCTACCCCTACTGTGTTAACTGCATGCCTCAACAGGCATTTGACATATGATGCAAATCAGTATATGTTAGTGTCCAGGCACCTCTGTCTAGGAATTTCTGAAGAGATGAGTTATTACATCATTTCCATCACCGATTGTGGGACCTTGGGCCAGTCATTTCAGCTCTGAAAGCCAGTCTTTGCTAGGGTATAATGAGAACATAAAGATACAGTGGCTGCCTACCTCACTGAGTTGCTTGGGTGTCAAATGAAAGAACATCAAGGTGATCAAAGTATTTACCCAGCCCCAGTCCCAGTCTCCTCACCAGGGGTCATAGCTTACAGACAAACACAGACCCCAGGCTTTTCTGAGAAGTGCCCTGCGAACACCTAGAGTAAACCATGGTATGAAATACAAATAGGTTCTTTCCCTGTGTACTGAAATAATGCACAGGCTACTGAGTAA
The DNA here is from genome assembly GCF_963455335.1 of Martes martes. Classification (NCBI taxonomy): domain Eukaryota; kingdom Metazoa; phylum Chordata; class Mammalia; order Carnivora; family Mustelidae; genus Martes; species Martes martes. The sequence continues at coordinate 65,971,913 of NC_137899.1, forward strand.
ATGGTTAGGTGAGTATTGTAAGTCAGAAAGCAAGCTCAGCCCGAGCAAATGCACAATTATGATTTGATATCAGAAGAGCCAACATGACCTGAATTAATCAGTCGGCGGTTGAGTCCAAGTTCCTGTATTGTTGAAGCTGGAGCAGAAGGGAGGTCCATTCTGGAAGTTAGTGAAAGCATAGCTGGGCAGGAAGGCCTGTCTCGGGAGCCACGTGGATCGCTGTGGGGGCGGGAGGTGGGGGGGCTCCCACCTGCTCTGCGGTGAGGTCCCCGCCCTGAGCGGGACCGTGGGGTGAGGAGGCTGTGCCAGCTACTGGATCGTAATTGCTGAGCAGAGAGCAGCACGTGGATCCTCGCAGGCTTCAGGCAGAGCTCCTCAGGGAGGTGGGCTCCAGGAGGGCTCTGTGCCTCTGCTCAGCTGAACTTCCGCCAGAAGGCTTGGGAGGCAGAGCAGGTGCAGAGCTGTAGCTGCTGTCCGGCGCTCAGAGGGCAGCTGGACCCTTCCTGGGCTGCAGGCTCAGGGACAGCCAGGCTCAAGTTCACCTGAGCCATGCCTGCCAACCTCACAGAGGGCAGCCCCGACTCCAGTGACTCCAGCGGGACCACGCAGACCCTAGATGCTTCCCCAGTTCTCTGCACTGAAACAGTAACTTTCACCGAAGTGGTGGAAGCCGAGGAGTGGGGCTCCTTCTACTACTCCTTTAAGGTACGTTCCCTGATTTCCACTCTGAAAAGGATTTTAAATAATGAGACAAGTGGAATTTAAGAGACCCAGTTAAACTATCATTGCCAATACCGTGAATGGGTGTAGTTTGTTTTTCTTTAACTAAAAGAGTAACAGAAAGAGGAAAAAAAAAAAACCAACACCCTGATTAGCTAAATCAAGGAGTTTTTCATACTGTGCAAGGACCTACACTGTAGTTTCTTATGAATACTGGTCTTTTTGTTCTGCTGCTGAAAATGTGTGAATCTTGAGTAGCATTTATGTTAACCAAGAGACTGTAGAGTAGATGATCCCCCCCCCCCCATTTCCTTAGGTATAAGCACTTCTAATTAATTCTATAGTAGTGCTTGAAATGTTGTCTGTTTCTTGTAAGGATTATTGCTGTGAGTGTTTTGCTAGGAACATCAGAAGTGTGGAGAGCCCCCATCCCCCAGGACAGTGCCTGGTACAAGGAGAAACATAGCAGTAAGGAAGGAAAGACCACACTTGTTTTTTGATCCTGGCTTTGAACATCAGGGAGTAATAGATTCTGTGACTGTAGTTTGTGGTGCCACAGTTTGCAACAAGTTGTCTCCTGGAACAGATAAGTAAATCAGACTTTGGTGAATTTCACCTTCAAAGCATTCAGAGGCCACACTGAGAAATGATCCTTATTAGGCTAATACTGTTTCCTCTTCTATAACACTGTATAGTCAGAAATAAGCCAGGCATCTGGAAAACAAGTTCTCTGCCTCTTGCATCAGAATGCAGATATGTCAGGATATTTCACATGCTGCCTGGAGGTGCCTGAAGTCGTGGCAATAATTCCCAGGTCTCAAACTGGTCTTTTATACCAGAAAGGAAAATATTTCAAGAAAAATTCTAGCCGTGTTTGTTTGTTTGTTTGATCCTCTGGGTGTCCTTGAAGTGATTTGGTTTTTACTCCACAAAGTAGAATTACTATAACATCTATCTCTCTCCTGGAGCTTTGCTTCTTTGCAAACACTCAAAATGAAACTTTCAGTGGGGAGCAATCCTGGGAGGCAGCCTAGCCTTCCACAAAAGCCAAGAGACAAAATAGCAGAGCAAAGCCCAAACAAGTCACTTAGGCTGGCTCTATGGGACCCAGCCCCTCAGAACCACCCCCTGACGCATGCACACACACAGCCCCGCTGCCCAGCTCCGCGACAGAAAATAGACGCTGAAATCAGAGTTTGTTGCCATTTACCTTTGACTGAGTACATCGTCTCTATGGAATCAACTCGCAGATCCAGAGAGTCTGTCTTGGAGAAGCAGGCTTTGTGCACCCAGGAAACACACCATTCCTTCTCAGGGACCCTACCTCTGCAGTGTCTTGATAGTTATAAAACTGGATAGCAACCAGAACGAAGAGAGAATGGCTATTGCAAAGGGATGCTGATCAGCAGTAAGGCAGCTGTTCTGAGACTCAGGCAATAATCACTCTCCACTGAAATCTGATTTGCCCTTTTTGGAATACAGCTCCTAAGGGTATTTTGAGTGTTCAGAAAAACAGATCCTGGCTGGTTCTCTACTAGTGTTTACACGCTGTCCTAGCATCATCATCTCTAGGCACTAAAGGGAATCACATCATTTTTAAAATCTCATTCCTATTCATGTTTGCCCTCAAACAACTGGACCGTTGGACAAGAAAAGAAGATAAAAGAGAGGAATTGTTTGTCCAGGAGCTTAGGATGTTCTATTTCATTTTTTGGCCCACGCAATCATTACTAAAACACACTGATTTGTAGTTACAAGGCGGTCCGTGCTGTTTGTGGGCACTGAGCTTTAAAGTTTCAGGGTAGAGGACGCCTGGGTGGCTCAGTGGGTTAAAGTCTCTGCCTTCAGCTCAGGTCATGATCTCAGGGTCCTGGGATCGAGCCCTGCATCGGGCTCCCTGTTCAGTAGGGAGCCTGCTTCCCCCCTCCCCGTCTGCCTCTCTGCCTACTTGTGATCTCTCTCTCTCTGTCAAGTAAATAAATAAAATCTTTAAAAAGAAAAAAAGTTTCAGGGTAACTTTTTCCCATGGTGCTCTTGGAAAAGGGCAGTTCTGTTATACTGTGGGTCCAGAAACAATTCTGTTACAAACTCTTGTTCATAGTGAGCCTTTTATTGCACATACCACTCAAGAAGAAAGTCCAAACTGCTCTTTACTATGTCCCAAACGTGTCCTTTTAATCCCCGTTCTTTACCAAAAGCAGTAAAAATATCATAAAAATAAAAATGGTATCAGCAGTAAAAGTAGCAGAACTAATAGCAAGAACAATAGCCTAATGTCTCATTTGCTTTGGGCATTCTTGGTGCTAGGAATCTTTCAAAATGACTTCTGTGATGTATCACGTTTCCTTCTTACACACAATGCTGCCTCTTTCCATCTGGAATTGCCTTGCACCTGCATCTGCGTTGGTCTCAATTCCACCACCTCTGAAGTCTTCTCTTGAATTGCTTCTCCATGAAGCCCCCCTTGACTCACCTCTCCTTTGAGCGTACCTGCCTTCTTGCCACTTAATCCAGCTGTCTTCAACTGTTATTTCAATATGTGTCCGGGAGATGTATAATAGCCATTAAGCTCCTCGAGTGATTTTTGTTTCCTATTTGCTCCAGAAACCAGCACCATGCTGGGCATACTCAATAAGCATTTACTACATTAATGAAGTGTGGTGCTCTGTTGCTATCAACTGCCCATGTTTTCACAGAAATCTTGCTTTCTCAGTAACAGAGGTGGGGCTCTTGTTAACCATGACTCCACAGGGTAGCCCCTGCCTGTCTCTCCACCCACTGTACTTGCCAAGCAAGGTCCTTCTCGGCATGAACATTCAAATCATCCTTATCCCATTTCTAAGCCAGTGCGACAAAGGTAAGTTATGGGTCTAGTGGGTGGGGTATAGAATTAGTTGTGGTGCTGTAGACTGGTACCTAGTACCTGATTTAGCCCTGGGAATCCATAGCCTTACTAGTGTCAGTGGTCCTGTGCAGTCTGCATGCCTGGGCTTCTGATGGTGTTTCCTACGTAGCACTTGAGTTCTCCTCTGAACCCCAAAGCTCTCTTGGCAGGAGACAAGACATCCCTGTCTGTATCTGGGCAACTTTCTCTTTGACAGGCTTAGCGTCTTTTCCTCGTCCCGTTTCCACCCCCAATTTCTTGTCCCCACTTCCCACTGCTCTGACCTACTCTGTTATTTAAGTATGTCCTCGGGTATAGACAGGAAGGTCAGCAGTGAGTCCACCACCCCCTTCCTTTATCATGAGTTTCACGTGATCAAACCTATGTGGTTCTGGGTTCAAGGTTCCCAGCTCAAGCCCAGGTTTCCTTCATAGTTTCCAATTTCAATTTCCGATCCAGTTCACTTCCTCAATTCCTAGCCCCAGCATCAAATTCTACCAGAAATTCCCAAGGAGAATGGGACCTGGCTAATCAGAAAGTGAATAGAGGATGTGACTACAAACCCGTCCAAGTGGAAGACAAAGGTGAAACTTAATTTTAGCCTTTCATTTTGCCCGAGAATGTGCTAGCAGCGTTTCCTGTTTCTCTATTTCTTAATGATGAGAAAATTAATTCAAAGTAACTAGGAGAGAAACCTGTCTGAATTAGTAAATTGGTGAAATTATAAAATAATGCAAATGAACTCATTTTTATTACTCTCAGGTGAGGGAAGAAACTTGAACCAAGATTGCTAAATATTACCTAATGAGGATCTTTTATTGAATCTCCTTCAGTGGGAAGCTACAAATGATATGCGATTAGTCTAACTATTGTTTATATGTAAATGGTTGCTTCTAAGTGCTTGAGGGTGATAGGACACAGTTTTTTCCCTTTGTTAGTGCAGTCTCCTGCCTACTGTCTGTTAATTTTCTTCACACACCTTTCATCTTTTAATAAAACAAAAGCAAATCCTAGTTCGATTCCTGTCCCATTTATCTCACGGGAGGCTTTAGCAAGAGCTCAATTGAAAAAGCTTATGTAGATTGCTTGTTTTCAGTATATTTTGGTTGACAACTCATTTCTAACAACTTGATCTACTTACTGAGTACTAATATTTTCACCTCCAGCGACTGTCATTTCAGTTCCTCTTTGCCCACTTTTCTGAACTCTCCTCTTGTCCCATCCCACCTTTTATGGGTCTGTTTGTCTCCTTCCTGTCTTGGACCCCCAGGATAGTGTCAATGATGCCCTTCCCGGAATCCAGGAGCCCTGAGTCCCTGACCTCCTCATGTTACCTCCTGCCCATTACAAAAAGGACCTAGCATTCACATGATGCCTTTGTTTATGCCTTCTGTGTAGTTTCACTAAGTATGTTCATTTTCAGTACATTCATGCAGTTGAATATGTGGTTGTTCATAAGGAAATGACTACTAGTTTTGCTTGGTTAAATAATTATTAAAGGTCTGTTATTTACTACCCGTTCCTGCTGTGCAGACCTAGCACTCCACTTTCCATTCCCTCACTGGGTAAGTTCTATCATGTCCAATTTTACTTTGTGTCATTGAGAAAGGCACAAATGTTGCTGGTTGGCTCTACAGGGACATCGGTCAATTCTCGAGCTATGTACTCTGGTTTTTGAGAAAGGGAAACTTGCTCAACTAAATTTCTCTTTGCATTACTAATACATCTCAGGGCAGGAAACATAATCTTAGTTAATTCCAAATGAACTCAGAATTAGTTTTTCAGCCTATGAAGGGTTTTCCCATTTTTTGACTCAAGGAAGGTATCTAAGCTCTAGGGATGGTGTCTCTGGTGCATTCACGTGTGTGTGATGGGGGTAAGGGAGGGGGTCCAACTTGGGGAGAGATCTGGGCAAGTTGGTGTCAGCTAGAAAAGTGGTGTCTGGCTTTCAGAAGTGGTTATCCTTGTTCCAGACCCTTGTCTAGATCCCCATCTGGCAGGTCAGGACCACACTGCCTTCTGAGGTAGAGTACTTTTGTCAGATTTCTTGCAGCCACACGGGTGTTCACACCCCTCTTTTCTTCTCTCAATTCTGGCTAAATTTTTGTGTCTTTACTGGGAATGAAAAGTTCAACTGCCTCCCTCCCAGCTCTGGGCTGTGAGAAACAGGTATTGTCTCTGCCCCTCTTTCTACCCACATGGAGATCATATCTGTAAAACTCCCACCTCACAATAGCCTGGGAAACCCCCAGGGACTACCATTCCCTCTTTTCTGCACAGTAAGTGGACTTCAGTCCCCTTTTAATACTCTGCTCTCAGACTCAATGGGTGTTCTCTCTTCCTTTTTTGGTGCAGCCCTTTGGAGGGGCCAACACAATACCCTCTCATCAGTGTCTAGGCTTCCTCGCCTTCTGTCCCACTGCTGCACCATCCTCTGTGCCAGCTCCCTTGGCCTTTCTTTATCAAGGGGAAACTGGCTGCACTGTGTTCTTCCAAACTTATTATTCCAAGCTCTCTGCTCTGGTTGCTCAAAAGACACTCCTCTTGCCAGGGAAAAAGCCATTTCTTTTCAAGGCAGTTAAGATACCCTCCTTGCAGCCTTTCTTTTTTTTTTTCTTTTCAGTGTCCCAGAATTCATTGTTTATGCACCACACCCAGTGCTCCATGCAATACGTGCCCTCCTTAATACCCAGCACCAGGATCACCCATCCCCCCCCACCCATCTCACCTCCAAAACCCTCAGTTAGTTCCTCAGAGTCCACAGTCTCTCATGGTTTGTCTCCCCCTCCAATTTCCCCCAACTCCCTTCTTCTCTCCATCTCCCCATGTCCTCTGTGTTATTCCTTATGCTCCACAAATAAGCAAAACCATACGATAATTGACTCTCTCTGCTTGACTTATTTCACTCAGCATAATCTCTTCCAGTCCTGTCCATGTTGCTACAAAAGTTGGGTATTCATCCTTTCTGATGGGGACATAATACTCCATAGTATATATGGACCACATCTTCCTTATCCATTCGTCCATTGAAGGGCATCTCAGCTCTTTCCACAGTTGGCGATGTGGCCATTGCTGCTATGAACATTGGGATACATATGGCCCTTCTTTTCACTACATCTGTATCTTTGGGGTAAATACGCAGTAGTACAATTGCAGGGGCATAGTGTAGCTCTATTTTTAATTTCCTAAGGAATCTCCACACTGTTTTCCAAAGTGGCTGCACCAACTTATATTCCCACCAACAGTGTAGGAGGTTCCCCTTTCTCCACGTCCTCTTTAATGCTTGTTGTTTCCTGTCCTCGTTAATTTTGGTCATTCTAACTAATGTAAGGTGGTATCTCAATGTGGTTTTGATTTGAATCTCCCTGATGGCTAATGATGATGAACATTTTTTCATGTGTCTGATAGCCATTTGTATGTCATCTTTGGAGAAGTGTCTGTTCATGTCTCCTGCCCATTTTTTGATGTGATTATCTGTTTTGTGTGTGTTGAGTTTGAGGAATTCTTTATAGATCTTGGATATCAGTCCTTTGTCTATTGTGCCATTTGCGAATATCTTCTCCCATTCCGTGGTTTGCCTCTTTGTTTTGTTAACTGTTTCCTTTGGTGTGCAAAAGTTTTTGATCTTGATGAAGTCCCCAAAATTCATTTTTGCTTTCGTTTCCTTTGCCTGTGAAGACATGTCTTGAAAGAAGTTGCTGTGGCCAATGTCGAAGAAGTTACTGCCTATGTTCTTCTCTAGGATTTTGATACATTCCTGCTTCACATTGAGGTCTTTTATCCATTTCGAGTTTTATCTTTGTGTATAGTGTAAGAGAATGGTCGAGTTTCATTCTTCTACACATAACTGTCCAATTTTCCCAGCACCATTTATTAAAGAGACTGTCTTTTTTCCACTGGATTTTTTTTCCTGCTTTGTCGCAGATTATTTGACCATAGAGTTGAGGGTCCATATCTGGGCTCTCTACACTGTTCCACGGGTCTATGTGTCTGTTTTTATACCAGTACCATGCTGTCTTGGTGATCACAGCTTTGTAGTAAAGCTTGGAATCAGGCAACGTGATGCCCCCAGTTTTATTTTTCTTTTTCAACATTTCTTTAGCAATTCAGGGTCTCTTCTGGTTCCATACAAATTTTAGGATTGTTTGTTCCAGCTCTTTGAAAAATGCTGGTGGAATTTTGATCGGGACAGCATTGAAAGCATAGATTGCTCTAGGCAGTATAGACATTTTAACAATGTTTATTCTTCCTATCTGTGAGCATGAATACCCAACTTTTGTATCAACATGGATAGGACTGGAAGAGATTATGCTGAGTGAAATAAGTCAAGCACAAAGAGTCAATTATCATATGGTTTCACTTACTTGTGGAGCATAAGGAATAACATGGAGGACATTGGAAGATGGAGAGGAGAAGTGAGTTGGGGGAAGTCAGAGGGGCAGACAAACCATGAGAGACTGTGGACTCAGAAAAACAAACTGAGGGTTTTGGAGGGGGAGGGGTGGGGGGTTTGGGTGAGCCTGGTGGTGGGTATTATGGAGGGCATGTATTGCATGGAGCACTGGGTGTGGTGCATAAACAATGAATTATGAAACACTGAAAAGAAATAAAATAAAATGGAAAAAAAATTTAAAAAGAAAGAAAAGACATGTCAGATCATTGTTCCATAACTGAACTTAGCTTTTCTCTGGACCTCTCAGTCCACCTGATAGCAGAAATAGCTTGGTCATTCCTAGGTAAACTTGGACCCTTAGATCTTCCCCATCATTTTAGTGAGGCATGGCATCTATAGCCAGATTGTTGGGGTCAGCTCCCAGGGCCACACTACCAACTGTGTGACTTTGAGCAATTTCCTTCTACCTCTGCCATGGTTTCCATGTCCAAGAAATAATACTAATAATTAAATGTTCTTCTGAGTGTTGTTGTGACAAGTTAAGTGACGGAACTCTTGTGAAGTCTTTAAGAATGGCGATTGGTTTACGGTGTTCAATAATCGTTAGTTGTTAGATCCCCAGGAACTAATTGTTTCACTCTTTGAGAGATGAGGAACCACCATTATCCATACTTCTGAATATTCTAAAAGACATCGCTGCATTTGAAGCTCTTTGGGACAGTTTTAATATACATTAAGTCCTCACATAGTGGTGGTGAATCAAGCTGTTTCTTTTCTTTCAATTAGACCATGAAAACTGTAGAGTAAGATATTTAAAGAAGATTCCATTTCTTACTTTATCATCTTGATATAATGTCTAATTTTTATCTATGCAAGCTTAATGACCCACTGCAAGAAGGGCTATTTACAATGATGGGAAATTATGCCCTATCCAGTGGAAGAAAGGATGGGCTTCTACTGGGGCGAAAAAATCTGGGCCACAAGATAGCAAAAGCACGCACATTCATGATGAAATCATTAAGGAGGAATCATCAGTATTCTTTTTTTTTCCTCCCAATTTAGGCAATATTGCTGGCTGCCTAAAAATGATAGATCTCTTACACTTGTCAGCACTTTACAGTCAATAGCATAATTTCACATGATTTCATTTGACCCTCTAGGAGGGTTTAAAATATCATATTTTTTAACCAGATGTGAACATGAAATCTGAGAAAAGTTAAAGGTGTGAACTTCCTCATGAAATAGAAAGAAGAAAAAAGAAATAAGATTCTACCGCTGATTTTAGTCAGGATAGGGTGGGTTCCACAACAGTGAAAACTAAACTCTGAATATTGGTGGTTTAACATATCAGAACTATATTTCTCTCACACATCCCAGTTGCAAGCAGGTCAACTTGTAACTCTGCTTTCTAGAACAAAATGGTTTCAAAAGGAGCAGGCTTTGGCCTTGTCTTATCTGCTTTGGCTTGAACTGATATATGACTTGACTCGATTCCATTGGCAAGAATTAATTAGGTGATGAGCATGGGAAATGTAGCTTCACTGAATGAACATCCCCAGTGTGGGGAACATAGTGTATTGCTTTTAAGCTTGGCTTGGTTTTCACCTTCTACAGGCTGAAACCCAAAGTCTTCAGCCTGGCCTAAATATGTTCATGACCCCAATATGTTATATAACATACACACATGAACACACACACACACACACACACACACACACTCGACTTCAATCATGGAAGGGTAACTCTAGATCCCACTTCCCTAGCATAGTGTCTGACACAGAGCAGATAAAGGGTCAAAAAATATTTTGTTTAATGAAAGAGCATATCAAGCATATCTGTGTCATAAGTTTATTCCTAAGGTCTCAATAAATTAATGTGAACATATTCGAGTGGATGGAATCTTTTTTTTTTTTTAAAGATTTTACTTATTTATTTGACAGACAGAGATCACAAGTAGGCAGAGAGGCAGGCAGAGAGAGAGGAGGAAGCAGGCTTCCTGCTGAGCAGAGAGCCCAAAGCGGGGCTCAATCCTAGGACTCTGGGATCATGACCTGAGCCGAAGGCAGAGGCTTTAACCCACTGAGCCACCCAGGTGCCCTGAGTGGATGGAATCTTAATCCTTATTCTACAAGCCATCAGGATTGAATTTTAAAGGTATCATGATTTGGGGGAATTCCTAACACCACAGCAAGGCCATAGAGCAGGGGAGGGTGTGTAAACAATCTTTAGACCTGAAGCAAACAACAGCCAAGGTCTGACGATACTCCTTTCTAGACTGCTAGTTCTGGTTCCACATCTGAGGCCTGGAAACCATCCACCTCTGAACCCCAAGACATCAGGCAGGTATTAGGAAAGGGCACAATGTTAACATTCACGTCCCTGCACTCCTTTTATGTGTTCTGACACCTGATTATAGAAGTTCAGCTAGAGAGATCTTCCGCAAGATACAGAGGGCAAAGGGCACCATCTGTGGACAATAGAACCTAATGCAATGGGCTGAATGATTCAGCCCTGTCTACTAGAATCTCAATCAAGCAGCCACACGATTCCTGTCTGCTGCCTCTGGACACTGCAAGCAGAAAATGTGTCTTTCCTGTGAACTGTGAGACTATAGCTGCTTTCTCAGGAGAAGACCTTATACTAGGTACTAGGAAACCAAGAAGGATGCATCACCGTCTGGATGGGCTGGAAAACTAAAGCTTTAATCCAAAAATATTACTCAAGTGGCTTCAGCCTTTTCAATTCTTAATACCTATATGTAAACATAAATATTTCTCACTCAATTTAAATTTTAAAATACAAATATCATGTCTAAGAATAAGTCAAATGTGTAATTGTAGTAATGCAGAATACAATTTTTTAAACTATATTCTTTCCCTCCCCATATGTTACATACCCTTTTACCCTATCACGTTGAGAATCACAGATTGGCTTGACCAGGTATTACCTTAGGCACTGGGGGATCAGAGATGGAAGAAAGAAGTACCTTGACTTCAGACGGCTCTGTTTAATGGGGAACCAGATATTTAGTCAATAATTACAAGGAAAAAGGATATAGTCACTTAGAAAAGGGAAGAAGGGTGCCTGGGTGGCTCAGTTGGTTATGTGTCTGACTCTTGGTTTGGACTCAGGTCATGATCCTGAGATAGAGCAAGCATTGGGTTCTGTGCCTAGCGGGGAGTCTGTTCTCTCTCTCCCTCTGCCCCTCTCACACTCATGCACATGTTCACTATCTCTCTCTCTCAAATAAATAAAATCTTTTAAAAAATAGAGTTAGGTTAAAAAAAAAAAGGCCCAAGGGAATCATTAGACTAAACAATATGGATTTTTTTTCTTATAGGTAAGAAGATCTTTAAAGTTTCATGAACAAAGATGTTAACAGTGAAAACTGATTTTAGAGAGGTTGATCAGGCTGCAGGGTTGCAGGGAGGGGACCCTGGGAAAGGAGAGTCAGTTCTGATGCCCGAAGGAGAGGTGTTGGTGCTCAGGCAAGGATTGTCTTGTCTGAGAGTGGAAAGAAAGCTCATGTGTCAGGTCACACGCAGGTTTCAGGGAATCAGAGAGGGTTAGCTTAGGCAGAGCAGGAAGATGACATGAGATGAAAAGGCAAAGGAAATTGAATAGCCATAATAATTCTGAAAAAGAATAAAGTCAGAGTACTCATTCATGTTACCTGACTTACAGATTTACTGTAAAGTTATAGTAAGGTATTGAGGGAACGCTAAACATACAGAAATGGAAAAGAAACAGGCCCACACATATATAGTCAATTAATTTTTGACAAAGGTAAAACAGAAATTCAACGAAGAAAGCAAAAATAGTGCTGGAACAAATAGATAGCTGCATGTAAGAAGTGAACCCCTACCCAAACCTTATACCGTATAAAACTTAACCCCAAATGGATCATATACCTAAATGTAAAACCTAAAATACAACACCTAAAAGAAAATCTAGGAGAAAACTTTTGTGAGCTTGGATTAGGCAAAGATTTCTTACATACAAAACTAAAATACAATCCATTAAAGAAAAATTTGATACATTGGACTATTTTATAATTAGGAACTTTTTTTAAAAAAGATTTTATTTATTTATTTGACAGAGAGAGAGAGAGATCTCAAGTAGGCAGAGAGGCAGGCAGAGAGACAGGGGGAAGCAGGCTCCCCACGGAGCAGAGAGCCCAATATGGGGCTCGGTCCCAGGACCCTGAGACCATGACCTGAGCCGAAAGCAGAGGACCAACCCACTGAGCCACCCCGGCGCCCCTAATTAAGAACCTCTATAATTTTTTTTTTATTTCTTTTCAGCGTAACAGTATTCATTGTTTTTGCACCACACCCAGTGCTTCATGCAATATGTGCCCTCCTCAATACCCACCACCTGGTTCCCCCAACCTCCCACCCCCCGCCCCTTCAAAACCCTCAGGTTGTTTTTCAGTGTGCATAGTCTCTCATGGTTCACCTCCCCTTCCAATTTCCCTCAACTCCCTTCTCTTCTCCATCTCCCCATGTCCTCCATGTTATTTGTTATGCTCCACAAATAAGTGAAACCATATGATAATTGGCTCTCTCTGCTTGACTTATTTCACTCAGCATAATCTCTTCCAGTCCCATCCATGTTGCTACAAAAGTTGAGTATTCATCCTTTCTGATGGAGGCATAATACTCCATAGTATATATGGACCACATCTTCCTTATCTATCCATCTGTTGAAGGGCATCTCAGCTCTTTCCACAGTTTGGCGACCGTGGCCATCGCTGCTATAAACATTGGGGTACAGATGGCCCTTCTTTTCACTACATCTGTATCTTTGGGGTAAATACCCAGTAGTGCAATTGCAGGGTCATAGGGAAGCTCTATTTTTAATTTCTTGAGGAATCTCCACACTGTTCTCCAAAGTGGCTGCACCAACTTGTGTTCCCACCAACAGTGTAGGAGGGTTCCCCTTTCTTCACATCCTCTCCAACACATGTTGTTTCCTGTCTTGCTAATTTTGGCCATTCTAACTGATGTAAGGTGGTATCTCAATGTGGTTTTAATTTGAATCTCCCTAATGGCTAATGCTGATGAACATTTTTTCATGTGTCTGATAGCCATTTGTATGTCTTCATTGGAGAAGTGTCTGTTCATATCTTCTGCCCATTTTTTGATATGATTACCAGTTTTGTGCGTGTTGAGTTTGAGAAGTTCTTTATAGATCCTAGATATCAACCTTTTGTCTGTACTGTCATTTGCAAATATCTTCTCCCATTCCGTGGGTTGCCTCTTTGTTTTGTTGACTGTTTTCTTTGCTGTGCAGAAGCTTTTGATCTTGATGAAGTCCCAAAAGTTCATTTTTGCTTTTGTTTCCTTTGCCTTTGGAGACATATCTTGAAAGAAGTTGCTGTGGCTGATATCAAAGAGGTTACTGCCTAAGTTCTCCTCTAGGATTCTGATGGATTCTTGTCTCACGTTGAGGTCTTTTATCCATTTTGAGTTTATCTTTGTGTACGGTGTAAGAGAATGGTCAAGTTTCATTCTTCTACATATAGCTGTCCAATTTTCCCAGCACCATTTATTGAAGAGACTGTCTTTTTTCCACTGTATATTTTTTCCTGCTTTGTCGAAGATTGTTTGACCATAGAGTTGAGGATCCATATCTGGACTCTCTAATCTGTTCCACTGGTCTATGTGTCTGAAGAACTTCTATAATTTAAAAGATCTTATTAAGAGATTTTCTAAAAAGGCTAATCACATACTAGGAATAAATATCTATAAAATATATACAGATCTAATAGGTAATTTTATCCAGAGCATATAAAAATTTCCTAAAGCTCAATAAGCAGAAAAAAAAACCCTTGATTTTAAAAAAGTAACAAAAGTTTTAAGGGTGCCTGGGTGCCTCAGTTGGTTAAGCCTTCAACTCTTGATTTTGGCTCTGGCCATGATCTCAGGTCCTGAGATGGAGCCCCATATTGGGCTCTAAGCCTAGGATTCTCTCTCTCCAGCTGCCTCTCCCACCCCTCCTCACACAGTTTCTCCCTCTCTCTCTTCTTTCTCTCTGTCTCTCTCTCAAGAAGGTTAAAATAAAATAAAATGTAGCTAAATATTGAACAGAAATCCCACCAAAGAAAATACACAGATGATAAATAAGGACATGAAAAGATGTTCAGCCTCCTTAGTCATCAGGGAAATACAGAATAAAACTACAATGAAATACCACCACACACTTATTAGAAGGGCTAAAATAAAAATATACCAACTGTGTCAAGCACTGTCAATAATGGGAAGCAATTAGAAGCATCCTACATTCCTGATGGCAAAATGGTAGACATTTTGGAAAACATTTTGCCCTTTTCTTATAAAGTCAAACATACATTTATTGTACAACCCCCAACTCCTACTCTTGGGCATTTATTTACCCAAGGGAAGTAAAACATACATCTACACAAGAGCCTGTATATCAATAGTGAGACTGCTTTCATTTGAAAATGCCAAAAAGCAGAAACGACCCAATCATCCTGCAGGTGGAGAATGGATAAGCAAGCTGTAATACACCCATTCAATGGAACATCCCCTAGTAATAACAAGAATAAACTTACAGATACACAAGACAACATGATGCATGTCAAAAGCATTATGCTAAATGAAAGGAAATCAGACTCAAAATGCTACATACTGTCATGATTTCATTTATGTGACATCGTTGCGAAGATAAAACTCTAAGGACAGAAAACAAATCAGTGGTTGCCATGGGCTGGGGGTGGACCAATGCCCAACTACAAAGGGCACGGGGGAGTCTTTGTGCATGATGGAACTGTTCTAGATCTCCAGTGTAATGATGGTTACATTTGTCAAACCTCACAGAACTGTACACTAAAAGGGTGAGTTTTCTTCTGTAAAAATTATACCTTAATAAAAAATTCATTATCTAGACATTTATATAGTGAATTTAATTTTCAACAAAATGTGTTTCATTTAAAAATCATAAATCCCCAAGTGACAGCATAATAGATGTAGAGCTGAAGCCCGAGGAGCACCTGAAATGGGATATGGATTTAGAAGATTACTACAGAATCAAGGGTTCAAGATGGATGAGCCTCCAAAAGCAGCAAATATGGATCAAAATGGACAGAAAGATGGAGGCCCCATGTCACACAGGTGTTTGCTCAAACGTCATCTTCTTTGACTTGTATGACATCATAGGACACATCTGTGTCTTGTCTCTCTATCTCATAGTGTCTAGAAACTATGCTTCACGAGGACTAGAACTCCACCTGGTTTCACCACTGTGTCTCCAGTGCCAACAACCATGCTAGCACTGTACTATGGACTTAGATAAGCATAAATATTGACAAAGAATTCAGGGCACAGCTCTATGAATGTTTCCCTAGGTTTCTCTTTATTCTACTTTACAAGTAGACATCAACCATTAGCCATTTAGCACGAACCTTAACTATATAAAGATAATAGAGCTGAGGAATGAAGACGTTGCTTCCAAATTTTGGAGACCATCAACAGATGTGAAAGGAAGCATTGGATGAGCCTGGAGGAGATGAAGATGAACAGATGCTGAATGGGCAGTGCTGTTTGGTTGACCCCATAGCTACTCTCAAACCCCGTCTCACTTCCCCAGCTAAATATTCCCTGCCCTAGTCTCCCCTGCCGTTTAAAAGTAGCTCAGTTTGGGAAACTTAATTGGAAGCCTGTGAGATTTCTGATAAAATTTCTCCTTGTCTAGTAAAAGGAGAAAGATATGGCTGGCATTTTTTTCCCCCTTCAGTCTGCCTTGAATCCTGACACAGTGCATGGAGCTGCAGCAGCCACTTTGTGACCACAAGAGAAAACCCAGGGCAAATTAGATGAGTCAAAGACAGCAGCCACCTACCTTCAGATTTCTTATTATATGGAAAAAAACAAAACAACAACAACAACAAAAATGCTCTTTATTTGTTTAAGCCCCTGTTAAGTGGGCTTTCTTTTATTTTTGAGCTGAACACTTTCCTAGTAGATTTTTTTTTAAGGGTGCAAAAACCACATGTTTAGAGTTCTGAAGCCAAGACCTTAAAAGTGCACCACAGAAAATCAAATAAACATTTCATTTTCTTTTATTCTACATTTGGGTGGTACAGGGCTGGCTATGCTCAGGTTCCTCATCCTGCTATTAAAGAGGCCCTCAATAGAGTTTTATAAACATTGATTCAGACTGGATTATATGTTTCTGAGTAAGAAAAATCTCTCCCCTTTCCCAGAGAAAAAAGCCTTCAATTTTTCAGAATGATTCTCCACATTTCAAATAATGACAGTACCTACGTAATTTTATGAAAAATGCTAAAAACACTTTAAAAATATTAGCTTAAAAAACTACCCAAAACATTAGGTCACTTTTTCATAATGGCTCAATAGGAGGATTTTCCATTGTTCTTCCTGAAGTAAAAGGATGTGATTCCTAACACTTAAAGACAACCAAGGAAAGTGTGAGGCATGGGCTCTGGAACTTAAAACCAATTCCATATTGTGCAGTCCCGAACCCCTCACATGCCTGCTCTGGTCTCACACAACTCTACCCGGGGAGCCGAGAAATGAAGTAAGGAAGGAGCGAGTTCTTGTGTGGAAAATGGATTTGAGGGAAGAAAAGAGGAAGGTAGTCATGGAGGAATTCTACTCATGAATCTCCTGTCAGCGTCCCCTCAAGCTGAGAGTAAATGAACAGTGAGTGAGGGCTGATGGACTTCTTGAAGACCAGCCTCCCAGACTCTCTACCACCCAGATTCGCCATCCCTCACACTGTCCACTCTCCGAGATTCTCCCCCAACCCACACTTTCCATTCTTCCACTATCCACACTCCCAGATTCTCCACTCTCTCACATTCTCCACTCACCCACTCTCCACCCTCCCAGATTCTCCACCCACCCAGATTCTCCACTCATCCAAGGTTCTCCACTCACCCAGATTCTCCATTCTCCCCAATTCTCCACTACCCAGATTCTCCACCCAGATTTTCCACCCTCCAGCACTCTACCTACCCAGATCCTCCATCCACCCAGATTCTCCACTCTTTCTCACTCTCCACTTTCCCAGATTCTCCACTCTTCCAAATACTCCATTCCCCCAGGTTGTCCCCTGCCACACTCTCTACTCTCCCAAATTCTCCACCCACCTACACACTCTCCTCTCTCCCAGATTCTCTACTCTCCCATATTCTCCACCAGCAACCCCCCCAGATTCTCCACCCACCCAGATTCTCCACCCTCCCACATTCTCTACCCACCCAGATTATTCTCCCTTTGCCGAAAGGAAGTAGAGCAGAAATTTCCAGGGATTCCTCCCCCATTTATATTCTGTTTTTGGAAGGAAAGAGACAGTTCTCCCAAGATCAAAATAGGTAGTTGGAGAGGAATAAGAAGGAAGCATAACCTTGACACAAACAAGAACCAGGTCAAGCTTTCCCACACTCTTAAGAGCTACTTCTTTCCCTTTGCTGTTTTCTCTTCCTGCTCTCATCCCTGCCTCCCCAGGCATTCATCATGGACCTTGCATGCTCTGCTTTAAAAACATTTTTTCTCCCTCTTTTCCCTAGTCCTCTTCTATCTAAAAACATTTTTTCCTCAACAAGCAGATTCCAACTATCCGCATAAAAGCCTTTCAAAGTGAAGGAATTCTTCCCCTGGGGTGTCTCTCCCTTCAGCCCCCTTAGCCTTCCAATGCTGTTTGCATTTTAAAGAGGATTTTGCTTAACTTAAACCCCTACTCTCCAGAGCTCCCTGAGTAGAGAAAGTGAAGATCACAGGGTCTAGAGGGGTACTGGGGTTCCTTGAAGAAGCAACAGCAAGAGGGAAGAGGATTCCCCTTAATTCCTCTTCTTCCAGCTCCCAAAGGCATTTGCCCAGCTCCTCTGTGGGCTGGAGCCCTGACTCACCCAAGCCTGCATCTCCAAGGTTCCACGCTCCACAGCTGATCAGGGATCTCCCTAAGGCACTTAGAATTCCATTCACGTACAGATATTGAACCGAAGTATTTGCGCAAGGACCATTATTCACAACTCATAATTTAATAAAAAAATGAAATGGAATATTGTTAGGGCCCAAATGCAAGTTTCCTTCCTTTCATCTAACATTGTGGACTATTGCCCTTGGCAACACATAGCAATCTATGCAAATAGAAAATACTCTTTCAACTGAGGATAAATTTGATTTTATTTCCAATGCACTTCGTTCCTTTTGAGGATATATATGTATATTTTTGTTTTGTTTTGTTTTGTTTTCCACTTAGGTTGGTATAAAAATGCAAAAGGTATTCAAGAATACAGAAACTACTTCCCCCCAAAAACCTAGAATAATCTATTGAATGCTAACTGCTAAGCACTTTGTCTTCTCCATCGATTATTTTATTTACTCCTTTATTACTCAGGTTAACCTAAATCATGCCATGGTAACAAATAACCAGCTATTATCAGAAAGTTGAAAGTATAATGTTTATTTCCTGGTCATGCCATGTGTTTATTATAAGTTAACAAGGGGCCTCTGCTTATTGTAGTCCCTCAGGGGCATCGGCTGATATTAAGGATACCTTAATATCAGGACTAGAAGACAGTCAGAGAGACAGACAGAAAATGGTGAACCCTGTCCTTGTTCTTTTAGCTTCTGCCTAGAAGGGACACACATCACTTCTGCTCACAATTCACTGGCTAAAGTAAGTTCATGGTCAGATCTGACATCAATGGAACACAAAAATAACAGCCTCCCCCTGGGAAAGTCAGGGGCTATTGGAGAATTGTGAATGCCACTCCTGCAACTCTGAAACAGGCGTTATCATCCTTGATTTACAGAGAGAAAGGTGAGGCGCATAGAAGCCATGTTCACACAATAGTTGATTGTCCAGAAATGCGAACCCAGCCATCTGGTTCAGAAGCACATGCATTCTCCACCGTAACAGAACTCCCTAAAGATGTTCCACAGAACTCAAACAATGTAAATTGCTAAGTGTGTAAAAAAGAACTATGACCAAAAAAGTGTGGAAAAGAGCACATACTATATTCATCATATATAGTGTATTAGCCTATTTAAGTTTCTGAGAAGTCTTACAGTAAAAAAAAAACAGTTTAATTCTGCTTAATCAAGATTTCCCAAACTTATCTGACCATAGAACATGAGGATGTTACCTCTAATAATATGCCATGGAGACAATGGTCCCTGGAACACACCTCAGAAAACGCCACATAGTATTCTTTTCCCGCAGAACCTGTGCAATAACCCAACAGAACCACCTTTTGGATGAGACCCAGAAAAGTAAAGTGATCTTCCCAAGGTCAGACAGGCCAGTAAATGATAGACAGGACAGAGCTGTAGTCTCTAGATACCTAAGTTAGTGCTCCTGGTCGGCCTGTGGAAGCATCATGAAAATACAAACTGGAAAGCACTAGTCAAATTTAAGATAGCATCAATTCCTGGGGGTGCCTGGGTGGCTCAGCGGGTTAAAGCTCCTGCCTTTGGCTCAGGTCATGATCCCAGGGTCCTGGGATCGAGCCCCACATCGGGCTCTCTGCTCAGCGGGGAGCCTGCTTCCTCCTCTCTCTCTGCCTGCCTCTCTGCCTACTTGTGATCTCTGTCTGTCAAATAAATAAATAAAATCTTAAAAAAAAAAAAAGATAGTATCAATTCCTAATGCTAAGCACTACCGAAATATATAAAATATTTGAATAAATGAAAAAACGTGGTGCTTCAGAATAGGAAGATCAAATTTTGTGAAGATGTCACTTCTCCCCAAATTATCTAATGATGTTTAAAACCATTTTAGTCATAACTTCAATGTGATTGTTTTATTGTGACAAAATAATTCAAAACTCATAAAAAAAAACAGGTGAGAAAAACTAAGAGATTTTAATATAAATGCTAATGAGGAAAGGGATTTTTCCCTATCAGCTTTTAATAAATATAAGTCTGCATTAAGCAAAAACATTTCAGAATTAGCACAATACTTGACAGATCAATAATAACAAATGGTTTGCCCTGAAAATAAAATTCTTGTACATAAATGAACTTAATACTACAAAGAAATTGCAAAAATCAATAAGAAGGAATGTGTATTTTGGCAATAAAAGTAGAGGATGGGTGTTTGGGTGATGATTCTTAGATCAGGTAATGTTGTAAGATCAATTTCAGTTGGATTTTGGAAATAAGTTTTTACAAAATAGCTAGAAAAAAGTATAATTATCAGACTGATTTTGAGATGAGCAAAAACTTTCAGAGTTTAAAAATAAAAATTCAAAGGAAAACAAAAACTAAGAAAATTATTGGCAATAAAACTAAATATGTGTAATATTATAGCTAGTAGTAATATATATAATAATTGTATGACAAGAATAACATGATTAAAGCCTTAGTATATAGTGAGCTCCTAGAAGAAAAAAAGATGTTTTTGATGGAAAAATGGGCAAAGAAAATAAAAATAATTTTAGATTAAATGCAGAGTTAAAAGAACATATAAAAATATTTTTGCCAGTGGTCTGAATGATACAACCTTAACAATGAGACATATCCAACTGTCAAAGATTCAAGAAAAATATGTAAAGCATGTGATATTTCTGTAACACTGTCAGTAAATCAGGACAATTAAGCTAACTTTTCAGGAGAACCATTTCGTGATATACATGCAAGCCTAAACAATGTATTTGCACTTGGATTTAGTAATTCTCCTTGCAGAATTATAAGAATACTAAAGAATTCTAAAGAATTCTTAAGAATAAGAATTGGATGAGAGGGGCACCTGGGTGGCTCAGTCAGTTAAGTGTCTGCCTTCAGCTCATGTCATGATCCTGGGGTGCTGGGATCGAGCCCCGTGTCAGGCTCTTTGCTCAGCAGGGGGCCTGCTTCTCTCTCTCTCTTTTTGCCAGCTGCTCACCCTTGCTTGTGCTCTTTCTATCTTTCTGTCAAATAAATAAAATATTTTTTTTGAAGATTTTGTTTTAAAAAAAATTTGTATTTATTCACTTGAGGGAGAGATACGGAAAGAGAGAGAGAATGAGCAGGGGGAAAAGCAGAGGCAGAGGGAGAAGCAGGCTCCCCACTGAGCCAGGAGCCCAATGTGGGGCTTCATCCCAGGACCCCATGATCATTACCTGAGCCGAAGGCAGATGTTTAACCATCTGAGCCACCCAGGTGCCCCAAATAAATAAAATCTTAAAAAAAAAAGAAGAAGAAGAAAGTCTGAGACATGGTCTTAAGCGTTAGCTTATTTTATTCCATAGGTATTGGACAGTAGAAGAGGAAAATATGATAGAATCACAGGATGAACTATTAAGGAATATTATGCACCTATAACAATCATTGCTCTTAATTTAATGCTAAAGCTTTTTTAAAATCATGATAAACTGCATATATAATACATTCCATGTTTTATAAGCCATATAGATATATACTCAGAAAATATGGAAGGAAATATACCAAAATGGGAAAGTGAAACATTCTCTCTGGAAGGTGGGGTTTTGTCTTTGTTCTTTTTCAGTATGTAACTAAATTTTTGACCATGAACACAGACTACTTTTATTATCAGAAATAATTAAGTAATCCTATAAAATACACCATGCAGATTTTCACATATATTTTGCTCATTGCATTTCCATAAGAGCAAATGAAAGCATCAATTTTTTTCTGCAGAGAAACCTTAAGGGAGGTTCTAAAAGGCATCTGAAAGCAAGACACCTTTGTGACAACAACACATGCCAAACAGAGGGAGGAGGGAGTATGCCAAAATGAAGGAGGAGGAGTTCCAGAGAAGGTCCTGGCCCCTGAGGCTCACACATGGAAAGGTCTGGGGAGTTGCCAGTGTCTCTCTAGTAATGACCTGGGTGTGGAGGAGAGGGATGTGGTCTTTAAAGAATTATGGTTACCCACTTCCAGAGCCACAGCTGGATTCAGGAATTTAGTGAACTCTCCCATTTCTTTATTTCTCCATTTTCCCATATCACTCTCCTCATAATTTTTCACCACTCCAGCCTCCAATCGAGATTTTCATAATGATTTCTGAATTATGCATGTGACCTGTGAGTTATCTGTTTCTTTGAAAATCGACTTTTCCGATCCTTTGCATCATTTCTCTATCATCATTGGGATGGGCTGAACCACAAAATGTGTTTAGACTCCCATGGCAAGTGGAGAATAGTAGTAAGGTGGCTTAGACAGAGGCAGGCACCAGCCTAGAGGACCAGTCTCTCTGGGACTGGTCCCTGTTGGGGTAACTGAGGCTCCTGAGCATAGGCCCAAGGTGTTGTGGCCAACCCCATCAAAATCCAAGAGGCTCAGGTGGGAGTGATGCCTGCTGCTAGGTGGGTGGTTGCCTCTCTAGGTCTCAGATAGGTTCCCATGGAATGACTGATGAGACGTAGAGAGACTAGTGTGCTACCATGGGCAGGGGAGCCTTGCAAGACTCAGAGTAAATGTAGAAATGCAGGCAAGGGAATCAAAGGACAAATGGAAACCAAGGCAGACCACCAGCTGTATGAGTTGGGTACAAACAAACAATTAGCCATTTATAATCTTCTGGCCAACCACCCAACTTCAGTCCCGAGAAAATAAAGTCACCCAGAGTTCAAGATGATCTACCTGGCATCTTTGTACTGAGCACCTCTCATGCCCCTTCCCGCTACCCATTCTCATCTCCTCCATATCCTATCTTCACGTCTGCTTCTGTTGTTCTTCATTTGCTTGACTCCTCCTGGTTTCTTTTGGCTACTTGATTGTGAATCTCCCAGATGGATTGCAAAGTACAGATTGAAAGTATCAGAGTCTGTACTACAGTGGGTTTCCGGGGAGAAAGATTCCTTGGAAACTTTCCCCCTTTATTAGTTCCCTCAGAACATAAAACAAATTCCTGGAGGTTTTTTGTTTGTTTGTTTGTTTTAAGAATTTATTTATTTATTTATTTATTTATTTATTTATTTATTTATTTTAGAGAGAGAGAGGGAGAGAATGTGCACACACGTGAGCAGGAGGAGGGTCAGAGGGAGAGAGAGAGAGAGAGAGAATCTTAAGCAGACTCTGCGTTGAGCGTGGAGCCCGTCTTGGGACCCAGTCCCACCACCCTGAGATCATGATCTGAGCCAAAACCAAGAGTCAGTTGCTTAACTGACTG
This sequence comes from Martes martes, assembly GCF_963455335.1. Lineage (NCBI taxonomy): Eukaryota > Metazoa > Chordata > Mammalia > Carnivora > Mustelidae > Martes > Martes martes. Next base: position 65,995,015 of record NC_137899.1, read on the forward strand.
AGCTACCCAGGCATCCCTGGAGGCTTATTTTTTTAATTATGTGAATCATCAGGAAGAATTGTTTTTTTGGTATTTTTATTGCATAGTAATTATTTAGTTTCTACTATGTGTAGAGATTTGGACCTAATTTATCCAAATGTTAGTTTTCTATTTCAAAGGTCTAGAGCTCAAATAGCAATTTAAATGTTAATCTCAGCTCTTGGTACATAGCAGGAGTTTCATTCATTTGTTCAACAAACATTAATTACTACCTGAACTTGCAGCCCAGTGAGTTTTCAGATGATTTCTAGTATCTGTGATCTGGTATATTATGGGAATTCAGATGGAATTCCAGAAGTTTTTTTTTGAAGATTTTATTTATTTATTTGACAAAGAGAAAGAGATCACAAGTAGGTAAAGAGGCAGGCAGAGAGAGAAGGGGAAGCAGGCTCCCTGCTGAGCGCAGACACCCCCCTCCCAATGCAGGGCTCCATCCCAGGAACCCTGAGACCATGACCTAAGCTGAAGGCAGAGGCTTAACCCTCGGAGCCACCCAGGTGCCCCGGAATTCCAGAATTTAATCGCCCCAAAACCTCCAATACACCTTATTTGTGATTGATCTAGAGGTTCTCTTGTGATCTGGGAATGAATCACAAGAAGGTACTCACTTTGAAATGAATGTGGGGTGCTGGTATTTCTGCTGTGGGTGAAATTCAAGGATTCACTAGAAACCAAAAAGCTGAATCAGACAGTCCCATCCAAAGGCAGTCCCATGCACCAAACCCTGATTGAAATGAAAACAATTAGGTAGTGGGAAATTAACTTTGGGAATTAAACATGAAATATAACCCATGGCAGTAATGATAAATCACTCCAGACCAATAAGTAACCCTTTCTCATCAGAGTAGAAAGAGCTGATGCAGTTATTTAATGTGTCCTAGAGGCTAACTTGAGAAATAAATGTTAGGCTGTGAATCATTTCCCTGTGTAGTCCCAATTTGAAGGAGATGAAATTGTTGTCTTCTGTCTCTTGTGATGGTGGTGTTGAGTGGTAGGGCAGACAGTTGAAGAAATGAAGATAACTAGAGAAGGTTCCAGATGGAGAATTCTTTTCTTCTCTTGGTAGCAAGTTCTCCTAACTCAGAACAGAGACCTAAGATGGAACTTGCCTATTTGAAATAGTTGGTTTTCAGGACACAGGTCTGATTTCTCATTACTAAACCTTTCATTGCTCTGTGACCACACTTAATGTTCCCAAGTGGCCCCTATCTGTCCTCACTAACCTGAAAGTTCTCAATCTCTGCCTTCACTTATATTATTGCCAGTCATCCTATTCTTTCCTTGGATACGTCTATTCATTTTTTCAGACTCAATTCACATATTAATTTCTCCAAGATATACCTTTTGACCAACCATGACCAGTCTTTCCTAAAGTTCTACTGCATGTCCCTTTTTGGAACTCTACAAAATCTCCATTATAGTAGTTCACGGTAATTTTTTTTTTACATTTATTTCTCCACCGTCAGACCATGAGCTCCTTGTCTTAGCCTCCCTTCTATCCTGAAACTATGTTGAACTTTAGAACTAGCTTCTCAATAAAAACTTGATTATACAGAATGCAGCAAGTATGTGTATATTTACAACAACATGATTTCAAGGACAGTTTTCCACTTCTGGTCTGAGTATCATTTCTATACCAAGATAGATAGATAGAGAGAAATAGATGGATGGATGACAAGGTTCTCCCCTCAGGGCAAATGCCTTTCCCCCAGATATACTACACAGAGTTCACAGAATGACTCTTGGTCCATAACTCTTTGGGACTGCTTTGGTCCACAACCATGCTGTTAACCTCAACAGACCCAGGCTGTGACAATACCGCCATCCCATTCACATTCTTGTTCAAGCAGGAGACCCCCCTCTCAGTGTGTCCCACCAGCCCCTAGTCAGAGATTGAAACCTACATCCCTGCCCTGCGCCCCTGTTAAAGGGGTATGAAAAGCCTTATAGAAAATTTGAAACTTAAATTAACATTCAGACTTACATGTAGCTTTATATAATTTTCTCATTTTTTGCAATACTAATTATTTTAGAAGTCTTGTTATGTATTTTTTTCATACTTGATAACTGAGTACTAGAAATGAAGGCTATCCTAATCCTAGATGGGTAATCCTAGATGGGATTCTCGTAGTTTTAGGTAAAATAGTTTGAAAAGGTGAAAGCAGATAGATGATTTGATGGTAGTGATTGAACTGTATTTGCATGGGCATCTCTCAGATGGTTAGTGGGAGGGTGGTGAAACTGCAGATTTTCAAAGGGAGCATCATTAAGAGGAGGGGGTAGTGGGGAAGAAGCTAAGGTGTGTTCTCTGCAACAAACCCAGACTTCCCTCTGAGCCTTCTAGCCAACCATTCCCTGGCAGTGTCCCTGAAGCAGCAGGTGGGGTGAGACATAGGGAGAAGTTGGGACAAACTCCCAAGGGAGAGGTTCCCAACTGTGCAAAAGTAGTTGCTGCCCAGGGGTTTCTAGATCCTCTCCATGGATCTCATTCCCCAGGTCTAATTAGGCACCTTCACGAATCCAAAGCTTTGTAGTCTGTTCCTACCTGCCTCACTTTGAATTCTGTGTTCTCTGCATTGCATGGTGATTCATCCTCAGTGGAATTAAACATCTTCAGATCTTTGCTTTGGATATCTGCAGCCCACCTAAGCAAATTAATAGAGCTTTGAGCAGCCTCAGAGCCTGCTTGCTGTGAATGACAGGTGGCATATGAGTCTCAGTGACAGAAGAGCAGAGTTTCTTTCCTGCTGCTCCTTGAGAACTGAGGCTGAATCATAACCTTTCTGAGATTTCATTTCCTCTCTTGGGAACTAAGATATATTTGCTCCTTCCTGTGTTTGAGAGATTCATCTTCAACATCACAAAAATAACAATAATCATAAAATGAGCCATGAAAATGTAAGTGGTACAGAAGGTTCTGTGATTCCTGGGACAGATGATGCAGCTGCATCTTGTGTGATATTTATGATGATGGTTGGGTGGGAGCCATCCTCTGCTCCAGGGTCCGTCCATCCAAACACGCACTGAGCATCGACCTTCCACACTCAGTTCTGCCAGACACAGTCATGAAACTGATCCAGCCCCAGAAACCCAGCTACGGACAACTTTTGGGTCAGAGGAAAATGAATGAAAATTGAAAATAAATAAGTCAAATTCACCAATCCTGGCCCCAAATTGGAACAGAAAACCACTATAGTAAGCAGGGGATGGACTTTACAGTCCAGGAAAACTATGTTCACATCCCAGCAACATCGCTTATGAGCTGGGTATTCCATGAACCCTATTTTCTTACTTATAAAATGGAGGACAGTGACATCTCATTGGTCAGTCTGTGATATCCATGAACAATATGTAAAGCTTCTCAAATGTTTGGTCCATGACAATCAATCAAGAACAAATGTTTATTAAGCAACTACTATATGTGACAAAGTAAGTAAGTCAGGTGCTAGATTAATGTGATTCCCTCCAATAATATTAATTCGCACTCACCCTATAATTATTAATGATACTTTATACTTTTAATTCTGGTTCCCAGGACTCCCCTGGAAAAGAGAATCACCATTCCTTGAATTTGGATAAATCGTGTTTTCCCCTCCAGACAAGTCTGACATAACCAGCATCAAAAATAATGTCCCCCAAATAATGTCTGGCATTTTCCTGATATAATTCCCATTTCAGATAACCTGTTCTGTGATACTTACAAGTACCCTTTTACTTGTCATTAACTGTATATCCATCCAACATACATTTATCTAACTGTAGATGCATATACATATACATATTCTTATATAACTGTGTATATATCCAATAGATATATTTAGATATATTTATCTATAAATATAAAGATAGATATACTGATTAAGCACTTTCTATGGGGAAAATGAAATGCCACCCTGTAGTGGTGCCCTAGACTTAATGCCCACCCTTAGAGACATCCTTTTGGCCCTGGAAGCCTATCCTATGGGGTGAAACCCCAAATACCAGCCCTGTGGCACCACCAGCATTATCCAGGGGATGCTGTAATTCATCCTTCTAAATCCCAGGTCTTCATTTTCTGGACTGCAGAGAGATGATGTCACTACATGGTCACTTTGAGGCTGAAAACCAATTAGTCATGCCTACAACCATGTAACTGAGTTGAATGTGCTGTAGTCTTTAGTCACTGAAAAATTTCAAACTCACCCATTACTTCTACTCAGTATTGAGCATCGGCTGGAATTTTGCCTCACATGACCACTAGGGGGCATTTGATTCCCAACTATATTTCTCCAATAGGTTTGAGACCCGTGTTGGGACACCATCCCTACCTGGCTGGGTGAAGGAATCTGGGGTGGAGGGCTGTTAGACTCGGGTGAAATTCCAAGACTGGAACTGAAAGTAGGATGAACAGAGTGAATTCAAACATCTTCCTGAAAAGGTTGTGAATTACTTATAAAACATTCCTCAAACCTGTACGTAGTACATGAAACTTAGGAAGGAGAAAAAAACCAGTTTTTATTGTGTGTATACTATGCATTGGGCACTTGAGCTCGGAGTCTGCATTTTCATTGCCATTTCTATCCATCACAAATGTTCTGCAGCAGACTTTATCTTATCTTCATCTTATAAGTGAAAAAATAGACTAAGAAATGTTACCACTTACCTATGTATTACACATCTAGGGAGTAGCAAAGAGTCTGATCCCAAGTCAGCCTGGTTTCAAAGCCTACCCGCTTTTCTACAAATCACTCACCTGATTGTAATACTCAAATGCGTCTGAACTTGCTTCCTCAATTCCCGTTGTTATAATTTTCCAAATCCTTGTATTACCCTGGGATTTGTGTGTGTCTGTGTGTTTGTGCGTGCATGGGTAAGAATGCTATGAATAAATGATCCTACAAGTAAGTGTTTGCATACTTAATGCCCCTTATACTACTCGATGAAACAGAATTTAAACTTGGCCAAGTATAATTTATATACTCTACATGTACTGCTAACACCTTATACTATAGACAATTAATTGATGAATGAATTAATAAACTAGTAAATAAACATGGCTCTTAGGAAGACTCCAGAAAGCAAGAAGGGAGTGGGGAGATTCTTGCATCTGGAAATTTCCTGAAGTCTCTGAGGGGAGATTGTCTTCAAATAGAGAACTCTAAAGCAGGAACAGGGGCCCTAATTTCACAGGACCTGCTCAGCCTGTCCGATAGATACCATCCAGTCCCAAGGAGAATAGACTCTGACCTGTTTACAGAGAGCCTTGGGTCTACCAGCCCAAAGCACAGTGACCACAAGCTGCTAAGAAAAAAGGCTCAGCCAAGCCAGCACCAACTATGCCAGCCCTCCTGAGGCCCGACTTCCAACTCACGGATCTATCTAACCAGGATAATTTGATTTGCAGTGTTTGTCACTGTGCTCCCTGTGGAGCCGATCTGAGCTCCAGGCCTACTCTGAAGATACTGGATGCCTGGGTCAGAATTGTGCCACACGAAAACAAAGAACACAGCTGCCCCATGACCAGCGAGAGGCCAGAGGTATCCTCCATTACAGAGAAACTTGATTTCTGGAATTCTGCGCTTCGATGCCAGCTGCATGAGCACCAACATGCCATGTGAAAAGCAAACCGTTTACCCACTCCGGTGTTCTTTTTCTGGCAATGAGGCTTCACCGTACTTACCACAGGCAGTTAGTTATGTGAGGAAAGGAGAGCATGAGGAGAGAAACATGAAAAAAATTCTAGTTCAAATTTACCTGTTCAGTTGATTAAATCTCCTCCTCCTTCCAGTTCTCATCCAGAAGGCCTTCAGGATATAATTTTAGTTGAAAAAAGTTCTGTGTCAGAAGGAGAAAATAGGGAAGTTTGACCTCACGTGTTGCAAAATTGGAGGAATTTCTGTCAGGTATAGTGTAGGTAAGATGTTCTGAGGGCAGAGCAGAGAGACTCATTTACTTTCTCCTCTGAAGTAAGAGTCTCTTCCTGGAGGAGCAGGAAGCCGAGGCCAACCTCAGCAGATTCTATTACAGGAGGCTGAGGTGGGGCAGATTTCTGTGGGAAGTCACCGAATGCCACAGACTCCACGGAGGAGACACAGCCACCTGCTTTCATCCAGCTAAGAGACACAGGCGGCAGAGCAGAGCCGTAGGTGGTGCTGGTGAAGACAGTCTCAGTAAGGGAATCCACCACCTTCCTGACACCCTACCGTCCCCAGAGTAGCCTGCCTCCTTCTCCGTCTGCCCGCTCACCGTGGAGATCTGGATTTCTGATCTGACAAAGAAACATCACCAATATTCTAATGTTTCCCTTTCTTCTTCTTCTGATACTGAAAGAGTTCAGTGGAAATCAACTCAGTACTGGACGGGTGTGGAAACAACACCCACACCACCATTGCCCAGGCTGAAAAAGTGGCCTGGACGTGACAGTGTGTTCTCTAATTTGAAAAAAGACATTAAGGCATTGAAATGTTTCTCCCCATGAAACAGATTTCCTGAAAGCAAGAGGAAAAAATCTTGGGCAGTCTCTCATTTGTATTCTCAGCAGAGCTTGACAGGAATTTGTGTGCCCGTATCTGCCACACCACCTGCTCTAGGGGCTCCTAATCTTTTCCTGACCTGTAAACACTCCCAGGACTCCGGGCCCCTCCCTGACAGCACACTATATACTGGGGACACAAGTGCCTCCTCCCCCACACTGGCCCCTAACTGGGTCAGCCATCAGCATCCCAGTGTCAGTGAGTCCTTCTGCTAACAGATGTCTAAGCCCCCTTATGTTGGTCCACAGGTTGCCCTAAAGTTTTAAAAGACAAGTCCAAATCACTTATTCATGCTCTACCATCTATACAACAGCTGCTGAAAGGGAAACATTGTTCTGGCACTTCAAAGCCTCCCCTGCTGTTATCTGTTCCTGACAACAGTCGGTCTATCTCAAAGGAGAGAATTCTCTTATCAAAGCCACTCCCTCACTCCCCTCAGACCAGCCCTTTTCATAACAGTTTCCATTCTTGATGCTTTCTCAATGCCACCCATATCTAGACTGCTGGAGAAATGGATCTTCCAGAAGAAGGTGACCCCTCTGGTCAAAAAAGGACCAGAGAAAAAGTATAGAACCTGGCACTGAGCAAAGACTGTTCTCCAAATGGGAGATGAGTAAGCGTGCTGGAGGTATCTGCTGCCTGTGCCTTTCAAGGGAGTGGAGGTTGTCAACCCTGTGGTCCTCCAACTCCAGTCATATACCTTGCCCCCCAACACTACCACGGTGCCCCCTAACTCCAACCATCTGTAGTTTCAAAGCTCTGAGCTCTTCCCAGGGCCGCAGGAAGCCATCTGTAAATCTGAGACGGAGAACCAGAATATCAGTGTTTTGTTTTGTTTTTGTTTTTAAATTTTTTTTTGAATTTTTTATTTACTTATTTGACAGACAGATTACAAGTAAGCAGAGAGGCAGGCAGAGAGAGAGGAGGAAGCAGGCTCTCCGCTGAGCAGAGAGCCCGATGTGGGGCTCGATCCCAGGACCCTGGGATCATGACCTGAGCCGAAGGCAGAGGCTTAAACCACTGAGCCACCCAGGCGCCCCAGAATATCAGTGTTATAAACTACAGGGTTCACGGAGATGCTCGCTCCAGCCTGGACTTCTGGAAAGGATAGGGCTGGAGGAGAAACCATGAGAAACTGCTCGAGCCCTGGAGCCTGGCAGACCAGGTTTTGGTTTCCACCTGGCAGGGCCAGGAAAGCCCAGGGATGCTTCGGGAGGATAGTGGCTTCAAGAATGGAGCTGACTCAGTACGTACTCACCAGCACTCCTCCCCCTCAGTCTAGAAGCTTCCCCATAATGTCAACATATTTTGTTTTAGCAAATCTAATCCATTTCTTCTAACTGAACTATTTTATTGCACTGTATGAAAGTATCACCTTTTATTTGGCCTTTCTCCTGCTGACTGAGAAAAACAATACACACAATATATACAGAGTATAGTAAATACCAAATTGCTAATCGCACACACACACAATATTATTTATTTGCTATGCGTGTGTGTGTGTGTGTGTGTGTGTGTGTGTGTGTATACAGGCATCCAGCTATAAAGTATTTTTCAAAGGATTGGAAAGATAATGTAATCAAAATGATAGTCACCTTCTGGGAGAGGGAAGTTGATTAAGACAGAGAGTAGTGGCAAAGGGGCTTTGAGCTTTATCTGCATTGTTACAGGTCGTTTTTTGTTTTTGTTTTTGTTTTAAGTAATCTCTACACCCAAAATGGGGCTTGAACTCATGACCCCGAGATCAAGTCACATGCTGTACCAACTGAGCCATCCAGGACCCCCTGAATTGTTACAGGTTTTAGAGAAGAATTAGTGTATCTGTTATTGCGTAACTTAAAATTAATTTAATATAAGAAGAAGTGCTACTGTATGTCTCAGATATTTAGAGAGTGTATTAAGGTTCTCCACAGAAAACACCGTCAGTAGAAATATAGAGACAGAGACAGAGAGAGGAAGACAGAGAGAGAGAGATTTGTTTTAGGAAAGTTGCTCAAGTGATTTTGGGACTGGCAAGTCTGAAATTCATAAAGGAGCAGCCGGCTGGAAACTCCAGCATGATTCCCAGGTTTCTCAAGGAATTCTTGCTGGGAAACCTCAGCTTTTGCTCTTAAGGCTTCCAACTCATTGGATGAGTCCCACCCATATTATTGAGGGTTATCTGGTATATTTAAACTGAAGTTGAATGTAGATATTAGTCACATCTGCAAAATACCTTCAGAGCAACATCTTACACTACTATTTGACCAAGCAAGTGGTCATTATCCCCTAGCCAAGTTGACACATGAAATGTTACCATCACAATGGGCTCTTCTTATCTCCACCAAGTAAGGGAAGCACTTCACATTCCCACATTAGACTTGTGCATTCTTAGCAGCATTCTGCCCAGACCGTTTGGGCTAATGTGTTTTGGCTTTTATTTCAAGCTTGCCTCTGAATCCCCTGATCCCAAGCTCTTCACCCATGGCCTTGCTCTGCTTTTTTCCTGTGTCCAGCCTGTCCTAGCACCCTGGGCCTCTGCCCATGGATTTTAAAGAGGGAAATCTCCATTTGAGGGAATTGTGGAAAACTTCTCACAAAGGACTTGGCATTTTAAATGAGTAGCATTCTTGCTTTTCCCCCTCATTATTTACTATTTATGTATTACTTAGTGAAACTTAGTATTACTATATTATAAAATTCTGTCAAAAGAAAAAGAGTAGGATAACCCATAATCACATTACCCTAAAATAACCAATCTTACCACTTTAGTATACTTCAGTCTTTCTCTACTTGTATTAATTTTGCAGAGTTATAATCATACCCAATATACAATTTTAACATGTTTTTTCACTTACTGTTATAGTATAAGCATGCTTAATGTTGCTACATAATCTTCATGGTTGCTATTGTTAATAGCCACATAATAGTTCACTGAATTGAAGTGCTTTATTTACTTAACTATCTTGTTATCTTTTTTTAAAAATATTTTATTTATTTATTTGACAGGCAGAGATCACAAGTAGGCAGAGAGGCAGGCAGAGAGAGGAGGAGGAAGCAAGCTCCCCACTGAGCAGGGAGCCCGATGTGGGGCTCGATCCCAGGACCCTGGGGTCATGACCTGAGGCAAAGGCAGAGGCTTTAACGCACTGAGCCACCCAGACACCCCAACTATCTTGTTATCTTTAAGCAATTTCCAGTTTATTCTTACGATAAATATCTGCGTCTTTTGCTGCTGTAGTATTCTTTTTCACACCCTGAATTCTTTCCTGTAGTCTTAAACAATTGCTTGGCCAAAGAATATAGGTACATTCTTTTGTCCCTTGACGTATATTTCCAAATAGATCTTTTTTAAAGATTGCATCAATTTACACTGTCATCAGTGTAAATAAGGACCACCGTGTCTCTGTTCTCTTAAGAGTAGAGCTTTGAGAGGTAAGGATTTGAGACTAGGAGGGAAGACTGAGCCTGGTGTTCTGTAAAGTACCCTGGTTCTCACCGGTACACTGGTTTTGTGTTGTTTTGTTTCTCACAGACTGAGCAGCTGATAACTCTATGGGTCCTGTTTGTTTTCACCATTGTCGGAAACTCCATGGTGCTCTTCTCTACATGGAGGAGGAAGAGGAAGTCAAGAATGACTTTCTTTGTGACTCAGCTGGCTATCACAGGTAAGTAACTATGCAAGTGGGAGAGAATAAGCTGAGAGCAAAAATTCCTGCGGCTCCTCGCTTTCAATTATTTTACCAATAGAAATAGCATACTATCAAGTCCAAAAGGCATCAGCCAGTTTGAGAGTAATTTCTATAGGGATACAAAAACCCATATATGGAGCATTTTTTTTTTCAGCAAGTTTAACACATTTATATATCCATAAGATTCCATTATAAAAATAACTCACTATATAGCACACTTGAAAATGCTATTTTCAGTGCCACCAAGGGGTGCTCTAGGGTTCCACCCTTCCTCTACCCAACAGCCTCTACAGTTCACTGAGGTGAAAGTACAATATTACACCATGCTATGAGCTTGAAGAATACATCCCAGCAAATGGACCGGAATTACCTCTATTCAATAATAAATGTGAAGTCTCAAGTATTTTGCAGATTTAAGGCTGTGGACATTGTTTTTGAAATACAAGTGATATGTAATACCACTGGTGGGCATGATATAAGGACATAAGATAATATCTGGGAACAAGATGCTTAAATGTGGATTTGGGGAATGTCCAGTACAGTTGGAGTGTGAATGCATCATATTTAGAGGGGGGAATGGTGAAATATTCTCAAGTTTAAAAATGATCTGTGAAATAAAAACTCTCACAGAGATGGGTAGAACCCAAATTGGTAGGGGTCATGTTCAAAAGGAAAACACAATCTCAGGGCACCTGGATGGCTCAGTAGGTTGAGCATCCAACTCTTGATCTTGGCTCAGGTCATGATCTCAGGGTCCTGGGATTGAACCCCACATTGGGCTCCCTGCTCAGTGGGGAGCCTGCTTCTCCCTCTCCCTTTGCTGCTCTGCCTGCTGTGCTCTCTCGCTTTCTCTGTCAAATAAATAAATAAAATCTTTTTTAAAAAAGATAAAAAGTAATAAACCAAGGAAACACAAACCAAAAGTCAGCTGAGGAAGCTATATATGTATATCATATGTATATCAGAAATTCAGATATTCGCGGTGCTTCTTAAAGCACCGGTACCCATTTGGTTTAGAGGGGAGAAAAATAAAGAGGGGAGGATTCTAGGCTAATAATGTTCTTTTTGTTGTTGTTGATGGTAATTACATGGATGTGTTCCCTTTGTGATAATTCACCAAATTACATGCTTATGATTTGTGTACTTTATGTAGTTTACGTCAGTAAAAAGGTTTATTTACAAAACACAGCACCTCAATTTGGAGCAGAACTGCCAACTCAAATGCCTTCAGGAATAACTGTGTGAAAGAGCCCAGGGAAAGGACAGGCGAAGATGGACCCCCAGGGCAAGTAGAGGAAGCGTACCCCACCAACAGGCATTCAAACTAAATTCTTGTTAAACACCATACTGATCAAACAAACCACACAAGCAAGACAGATTTGGCCTAAGGGCCCCTGATTTATAGTTGCTGATATATAAAATCTTAAAGTCAAAATTCTGAGAGCTTCTGCTATGATAAAATTCTAGCCCACCCCATGTTATGAATCCCACTCTCAATATGTGAAGGAAGGGACACCTGGGTGGCTCAGTTGGTTAATCACCTGCCTTCGATTCAGGTCATGATCCCAGGGTCTGGGTATCACGCCCCACATCTGGCTCCCTGCCCAGCTGGGAGTTGGCTTCTCCCTCTCCCCCTATCATGTTTGCACACGTGCGTGTGCACGCGCGCTTTCTCTCTCTCAAATAAATAAAATCTTTAAAAAATATATATGATGGGAATAGTAGGCTTTTTGGGTGCAGTTGGGGAGAGTGAGAGCAAGGGTGGGGAGCTCATCATTTATAATGGTTTAAACAAATTGCATGTTTGTCAATGTTTTAAAATGCATTCCCTTGAGAAAAAAAAAAAAGATGTTATGTTAGGACTTTCTTCTCCAGTTGCCTTTACTGTAATTTGAGAATTATAGACCATTATATTAAACTATTAAAACCAAAAAATTGAAACATTATATGCCTCAGGAGCAATAATAACACAATGAAAATATAAAGGGAATTTCCTAATGGTATCAAGCCCAACCCATATAACCCGGTCTACATGAGTATCAGATGACCACTAAGATTAAGGAGAAAAGTCAAGAGCAGCACATCCTCATATCTGCTTATCATTAAAATTCTTCCTTCAGAGGAGTATGTCTTAGGCTTCTTGATATGAGGGAAAATCACGGACAAGACACTGGGGCCCTAGCAGGGTGATATTAAAACAGAGGCTGCTGGCTTAAACTCAGCATGAATGAGTTGTTCTCACATAAAGATGCTGCTATTATTAGTGTGTCCCTGTGATACCAAGACATTTGCATAAATACAGCTATAATTTTATAGGTGTTTTTCTCTTGGCATCATATCTTAGTCTGCTCAGTGCACCATAACAAAATACCACAGACTGGGGGGCTTAACACACAATAATATCCCAGAGCTCGGGAGGCTGGGAATGTGAGATGGGGTGCCAGCGGGGTCAGGTTCTGGTGAGGTCACTCTTCCTGCCTTGCAGAGGGCTGCCTTCTCGCTCTGTCCTCACATGGAGAGAGAGAAAGCAAGCTCTCTAGTGTCTCCTAATAAAGCTGTTAATCCTGTCAGATCAGGGCCTTACCCTTAATGATCATCCACCTCCATAAAGGTCCTATCTGCACATATAGTCACATTGGGAGTTGGGGCTTTAACATGACGAATTTTGGTGAGACACAAATATTCAGGTAATAACAGAGGGAAAAAGCTAGGTGCATCAGAAGATGACAAGTGATTTGAGGGCAGAACATAGCATGTGAGGTTGGAGGACCTAGATGAAAGAAATGAGGGGTAGCCATAAAGAAGAGCTTGGGACGCCTTGCTAAGATGTTCAGCAAATCCTTGAGCACATCCTCTGTGGTGCTAGCTTGGTTCAGGCCGCCATTGCCCTTTAGTAGTTTACGGTGAAAGTCCCAACGTATAAGAATGAGAATTGCGATACTAACCCATGGCCAGGTTTTGCTGGTAACATGGGAACACAGTAAAGCAAGGAAGTTGAACTTCTTGTCATGAGGATGACACAAATGTTGGACCACTATGACTAAAGAGACTATGACTAAAGAAAGAAATGAAAACAGGCAGGTGGGGAAAAAAAGAAAGATGGTGGAGAGTCAAGGAATGAGAGTCACCACACAGTGGTAAGGTGGGTTTAGTGATGGCTGCCGAATAAAAGAGCTGGAAAGAAGGGAGTATGTGTTCAAGACCCAAGATATTCTCAGGTGAATGTTGCAGAGATTGTATAATTCAGTGTGCCCCTAGTAACAGGGAGCCAAAGTAGAGTCATATGGAAAGTCGTTAGTAAACAGGGTCGCCATAATGGAAGCTAAATTCTATTAAATGCTTATCATATACCAGGCTCTGTGCTAAATGCTTCGTGTAGATTATTTTATTTAATCCTCACAATAGTCCCATGACCTAACCCTGCCCTAATCTTACCCTTTTTACAGACATGAAAATTAAGGTTCAAAGAGATTCAGACCTTGCCCTAGGTCATACAGTAAGGGGTAGACCAGATATTCAAACCGAGGCAGGTTTTTTTTTTTTTTCCAATCATGAGCTTTTGTTATAGATTGGGTGTCCCTGAGGGGCCTATGTGTGGATGAGTGGTCTGGGGACAGATTGCAAGACCTCAGGACAATGTGAGTCTGGTTAGATGGAGCAAATTTGAGAGCCTAGTGCCAATGTATTTAATAAATGAGGGGGACTGACGGAGCAAGAGCATAGGAGTCACTAGAGGTAGGAGAATATAAGAGCTGAATACACACTTCAAACAATTTTGAAAGGGCTCGTGGTTCAGTTAAAAATATTTGTAGTTGGGGGCGCCTGGGTGGCTCAGTGGGTTAAAACCTCTGCCTTCAACTCAGGTCATGATCCCAGAGTCCTGGGATCGAGCCCCGCATCAGGCTCTCTGCTCCACGGGGAGCCTGCTTCCTCCTCTCTCTGCCTGCCTCTCTGCCTACTTATGATCTCTGTCTGTCAAATAAATAAATAAAATCTTTAAAAAAAATTTTTTTTGTAGTTGACCAGCTGGCTGGATTTCTAGTCTGTATCATGAGCCCCAGCATTGGTACTAGTCAAAACTGCCCATGCAGGATGGGATGCGAGGAATCCTCCTGTCCCATCGCAATGCCTCGCAAACCTGTTGATAATGCCTGAAATGTCTGTCACAACATAATCATTTCTTGGAAGCCTGTTAAAATGAAAATACTCTGAAAATTTATCTCACACTTTGCTTGTTCCTTCTCAGTATGGAATGAAAATCTGAGAGCTTGTAGAAGAGAAGGGTCTTGGGGGCCATGGATGACAAGGAGTGGGAAGGAGCCAGACACATTTCACTCATTTAAACTTGTCTACTTCAAATCCTTTGTGGAGCTGGAGCGTTGGTGGTATAGTGGTTAGCATAGCTGCCTTTCAAATCCTTTGCGGAACCTCAGAATTTACATAAAGGCAAGCCAAAAGTCATGGTTCCAAAGTTTAGGAAGGGCTAGATCATTTTAATCAACATTCTGCGCGGAGATTTATGGTCTTTTCAAAGCATATTCTGTCAGCCACTGTATTAAAATCCCTCTTTCAAGTACATAAAACTTTTCACAAACTCACCTCTTTGGATGAACATTTTGCTTTGCCAGTGTTTCAGGTTATCCAGACTTGAGTATGAATCTCAACAATTGTATGGCCTTTGGAAAAGCCAATTTGTCTGAATATCAGTTTCCTAACCCAAAAAGTGGGGATGTTTCTCAGAGCTGTGGAGAGCAGTAAATGAGATAGTATCAATGAAGTGCTTAATACAGTGTGAGGCACATAGTAATTGCTCAATAAACACTAGCTGTCAATGCTACCACTATGGCTGTTTCATTCACTGAAATGAAATGAAGGAACTAATTAATTTAAAATCATTTGAGTCACTTGCAAAAGAATTAAAAGTTCTCCAAAAGGCCTGAAGTTCACTGCAAACCCTCAGCTGCTCTGTCCTTTTATTCAGGACAGTGTTCTTAGCTCAAGTGTGCTCTGGGTCCCAAGTGTTGCTTTGAAGGATGACCAAATATTTTCATATAAACATATTCTTTAATCATCAGCTTCAACTGACATCATCAGTGCCACAAATATTTGGAAAACTAAATTCTGAAACGTTTCACCTGGCATTTTTTGAGGGAGAAAAATATGTGCTAACAGTTATTACTAGGCAAGGCGATACGAATGCCCTTTATTAAATAATATTTCCATCATCACCCACCTGTTGAGAATAGCCTCCTCCTCATAGACCAGTAGCTTTGAGTGATTCTTTGAGGAACATTCTGATTTCTATTTGGTCTTTTATTTCTTTAGTGAGTAAACCAGTGGAAATTAGATTCAGTTGCACATCCATAAAATCCAGATAATGGTGGTCTAAGTTTATAAGGATTTGTTTTTCCTTATGTAAAGAATTCTCGAGGCAGGTAGTCCAGGGCTCCTATTGTGTTTGCTTATCACTGGGGAACCATATTCCATCCTCAAGGACTTCCATCCTCAAGGTCAGTTCATCATAAGGAAGGTTCTTGGTTCAAAATGGCTGCCAGAACTCCTGCCATCATGCCCAAATTCTAGTCAATAGGAAGGAAGGGGAAGGAAAGACAAGAGAAGCCCATGCCAGCTATCTGTCCTCCTCCTAACTAACATTCCTAGAACTCCCACCAATTAATTTTTGCTTGTGTTTATTAGCCATCTCTAATTGAAGAAAAAGCAGGGAAATGTTTTTATTTCTAACCTGGGTTCTTTCGCCGCCAGAAGAAACCCGGAGTTCTTTTCCTGAGGCAGAATGAGTAGCAGTCTCTGGCATATCTTGTTTTCCATACTTCAATTTCCATAGAGAACTGAGAAATTTAAACAACGGATCTGTTTGATTAACTATTCCCCTCCTTTGAGAATGCTTCCTCCAGAGGGTCACGGGATCTTCGGACTTTTTATCTTGGCACACTCTCCGTACACTGCAGTGACCCATTCATTGGATGATTGTCCCATTAATTAGATAAACTCCTGTTGTTCACTGTTTACATCCCCCCACCCCCGAGTTTTGGTCGTTACAGCAATCCTGCAATGACTATCCTTACTATTAAATCTTATGAGCATTTATTTATTTAGGATTGTTTATAGAAGTGGGCTTACTGCATTAAAGAAAGACACTTCTGTGGCTTTCAAATTGACTGATGTCCTTTTAGGTCCCCCAGGACTAAAAGACGATGGGAAATTCCATGAGACAAAAACTCTAGATGCCACCAGCATAGATCCACACTGATCCTTATTTTAAAAGGTCCCTGAAAACAAAAGCTTTGCTGGTTTGCAAGAGTTAGAGAATCATAACAAGTTCCTTGAGGGCAGGGGTTCTCTCTGTTCATCTCTTATACTTATGCACCTATTCAGGTATAATTTGCTTATTTAAAAAAGAAAATTTGTTTTCACCTTAGCCAGTGTATTGGAGAAGAAAACTAATTTATCTGTTTCTTCCATAATGACTACAGCAGCCCTCATATATTTGTGAAAACAAAGAACACATCGTTTACCAAAGCATTTGAATGGAGCAAGTGTTTTAATTTTGCATCTGTGTGGTTTTTTTCTTTTATTGAAGTATAAGTGACATATAATATCTTATTATTTTCAGGTGTACATCATAATGATTTGATATTTTTACACATTACAAAATGGTCCCCACTGTACCTCTGGTTATCAACTGTCACCATACGAAGCTATTACAACATTATTGATTATATTCCTTATGCTATACTTTACATCCCCATGACTTCTTTATTTTAAAACTGGAAGTTTGTACCTCTTAATCCCCTTCACCTATTTGGCCAACCCCCAACTCCTCCCCACCGTGGCAACTGACAGTTTGTTTCTGGTATTTATGAGTTTTGTTTGTTTTGTTTTTTTAGATTCCACATGTAAGTGGAATAATTGAGGTATTTATCTTTTTGCCTGATTTCTTTCACTTAGCATAATACCCTCTAGGTTCATCCATGTTCATTTTTTTTTTAATGGCTGAGTAATATTCGTGTGTGTGTATATGTGTGTGTGTGTGTATGTATGTGTCATCTTTATCCATTCATCCATCAATGGACACTTGGGTTGGGTTGCTTCCATGATCTGGCTACTGAAAATAATGCTGTAAAAAAACATAGAGGTGCACATATTTTCTTAAATTAGGGTTTTCATACTCTTTGGGTGGTACCCAGTACTGGGATTCCTGGATCATATGGAAATTCTATTTGACATTTTTGAGGAACCTCCATACTGTCTACACAGTGGCTGTACCAGTCTGCACTCCCACCAACACTGCACAAGGGTTCCCTTTTCTCTACATCCTCACGAATTTTTTTGTCTTTTTGATAATAGCCAGTCTGACAGGTGTGAAGTGATACCTCTCTGTGGTTTTGACTTGCATTTCCCTGATGATGAGTGATGTTGAGCATCTTTTCATGTGCCTGTTGGCCATCTGGATGTCTTCTTTGAAAAATGTCTATTCACGTCCTCTGTCATTTTCTCATTGGGTCGTTTGTTGGTTTTTGATGTTAAATTGTGGAAGTTCGCCATATATTTTGCATAGTAACTGCGTATCAGATATATCAATTGCGAATATCTTCTTCCATTCAGTAGGTTACCTTTGTTTTGTTAGTGGCTTCCTTTGCTGTGCAAAAGCTTTCCAGCTTGACGTATTTCCGTTTTATTTTAGTGTTTGTTACTCCTGCCTGAGAATACTGGTCCGAAAAAATCTTGCTAAGACTGGTGTCAAAGAGCTTCCTGCCTATATTTTCTTCTAAAAGTTTTATGGTTTGTCTTACATTCAAGTTTTTAATCCATTTTGAATTTATTTTTATATATGGTATAAGATAGTGGACAGTTTCATTCTTTTGCACGTAGCTGTCCAGTTTTCCCAGCACCATTCACTGAAGAGACTGCCTGTTCCCCATTGCATATTCTCACCTTCTTTATCATGGGTTAATGGACCCTACATACATGGTGGGGGGGTTATTTCAGGGCTCTTAACACTAGTACCTTTATCTGTGTGTCTGTCTTCATATGTTTTAACTTACTTCTCCACATTTCTGAGCCCTTCCAAAAAAATCTTAACTAATTCTTCTCTATATATTCCATTAGGATTTTTGATTATAGGATTAGTCTTAAGAATGCAAGGAAACCAGAAGATATTGAAGCTGCTATTTTGGCACATTCTGCAATTTTTAGTACTTCCATTCTAACAATTTTCTGGATGAATTTAATGACTGTTTATATTTTATGAGCTAAAGTGCCAATTAAAATTTATTAGTCATTTATCATCTTCAAGACTGACTTGTCTGTTTTATTCAAATGCAATAAAGAAGAAGGAGCTAATGAGAATAACTCCCGTTGAGTGTTCGACAAAGGAAAGATAGAAAACATATTTTTTGGCACACATTCAAATAACTTCCTTTTTCTGATTGGACCAAATCTTCTCATATTAGTAAAGAAAATTCGCTTTATCTCAAAGCACTTCTTGGAGAGCAATTTACTGATGAACTAAGGAATTCTCCACCTTCAAAACTCTCCTGTTAATTATCTGACAACAGAGAAAATTGAGAGTTTCAGCAAGAGAGGTGAGATCAGGAGTGTTGAGTTGTCCCAGGCCAAATATGGAGCTCACCACAACTTTCTTATGCTGCTTTCCTTTAGTCTTTTTCTGGGTTTGTGAGTTGCATACTTAATTCATTTACTTATTTTAGTTCTGCTCATTGTTTACTTAAAAAATTTTTTTTCAACTTCATTGATATAAAATTGGCATATGATATGTGCAAGCTTAAGGTGGACAAAGTAATGATATATATGTATTGCAGAATGATTACCACAATAAATTTCATTAACATTCAGCACCTCATACAGTTACAATTTGCGTGCGCTAAGAACTTTCAAAAATCTACATACATATATAAACACCAATCATTCGTTAATGAACACAGTTTGTTTCCATGTCTTGGCTATTATATATAACACTGTCATGAGTGTGGGGGTAAAGTTATCTTTTGAAGATAGAGATTTCATTTCCTTTGAATATATACCCAGGAGTGGAATTGTTGGATCACAGAGTTGCTCTCTTTTTAATTTTTTGAGGAATCTCCATAGTGCTTCCCAGAGTGGCTGTACCAGTTAGCATTCCCACCAACAGTGTACAGGGATTCTCTTTTCTCCATATCCCTACCAACACTTGTTATCTTTTCTTTTTTTTTTGATAATAGCCATTTTAACATATGTGAGGGGCTATCTCATTGTGGTGTGAGTTTCCCTGATAATCGGTGATGTCAAATACCTTTTCATGAACCTATTGGCCACCTTCTTTGAAAAAAATGGCTCTTCAGATCCTATGTCCATCATTTAAGTGGATTATTTCTTTTTGGCTATTGAATTGTATGATATTAATATATTTGGGGTTTCTGTTTGGACTTGATCCCCAATAGTCAAGCTTTGCAGATTTCTCCAGTAATCTTTTTCTCCCCCACTAGAGAAACTGAGGAATTGGTGTGACATCATGCCTGCCTGGGTGAGGGGTGATGCAGTCAGGATACAGCTACTCCTCTTACCTTTCTGATGCAGTCCTTCTTGGTCCCTGTGGTCCAGCCGAGCGCTTCATGATCTTGTCTTGTCTATGGTCTTGCTAGTTGGTCTTGTGAGGGGGCAGTCAGGAATGACATGTGTTGCCCTCTTGATAACATTACTTTTAATACTCATTCATAATGAAAACATTAGCAATATGAATTTTTTCTGTATTCATAAATATATATATGATACAATGTTTCTGGGTTTTTTTTTAAAGATTTAATTTATTTATTTGACAGAGAGAGAGATCACAAGTAGGCAGAGAGGCAGGCAGAGAGAGTGGGGGAAGCAGGCTCCCCACTGAGCAGAGAGCCCAATGTGGGGCTCGGTCCCAGGACCCTGGGATCATGACCTGAGCCAAAGACAGAGCCTTAACCCACTGAGCTACCCAGGCACCCCT
The DNA here is from genome assembly GCF_963455335.1 of Martes martes. Classification (NCBI taxonomy): domain Eukaryota; kingdom Metazoa; phylum Chordata; class Mammalia; order Carnivora; family Mustelidae; genus Martes; species Martes martes. The sequence goes on from NC_137899.1 coordinate 66,015,237, forward strand.
TCTTTAACATTTTGTAAATCATATTGAATGTTATGGCCTTGCAGTCAAAGAACATTTTTGGAAGGATTCCTGCTCTTTGCAGTTTATTAAGGGTATCTTTGAGGTCTCACATGTAATCACTTATTTTGAAAAATAAGTAACGGGGGCGCCTGTGTGGCTCAGTCATTTAGCATCTGCCTTTGTCTCAGGTCATGATCCCAGGGTCCCGGGGATCGAGCCCCACCTCCTGCTCTCTGCTCAGCGGGAAGCCTGCTTCTCCCTCTCCCACTCCCCCTGCTTGTGTTCCCTCTCTTGCTGTGTCTCTCTCTGTCAAATAAATAAATAAAATATTTAAAAAAATATATTTAGTGGATACTAAAAAAGAAGATATAAGAATTAATGTTGTGGGAGTAAGAAAAAGCCACCCAAATGAGAACAAGCAACAATTGTTTATTCAGAGCTGGCTGTAACAGGGGAGTCCGCCACCGTCATTTCTGTTGGCAGCCACTCAGAGATGGACAGGAGGGTGGGAAAGTTTTATAATATAAAACGGGGAAGCCCCATAGGAGGCTACTGGCAAGGGAAGCCAGAGGCAGGGTAACTAGAGCATGCCATCTTCTGTGTTTGATTAGCTGTGAGGATTTGACTTTCTCTGTTTGGTCCTAAGTTGGAGCAGGGTCAAAAATTAGAACAGTTTTCAGTTACCAGTCAAGTCCTGGCTACTTGGAGTGGATTACTACCGTAGGTATTGTTTAGACTTTTGGTTGCTACAGGTCATATGTTGGTTTCCTAGACTGGTTGTGGGTCAGAGTTCTATTTTTATATATAGTCTGATCATTGTCCATTTGTATATTCAGTCCCTACTTTGTGCTTACTTTTTTGAATTTGCCTTTATTAATTATAGTCTTCAAATATTCTCTATTTTCATGTATTTCTTGCCTATTTGATACATCATGGGTGACTAAAAGTGCTGTTACAGACTTTCATACTTTCTCTCATTTTCTCCCAATATATTTTTTTATTTTTTACAAAAAATACACTTTTATTATTTTAAAATGTTTCTTTCATGGTAAGATTAGGAAAATAACACTGTGAGCTACTAACAAAGTCCTGGCATTCAGCCTCTGAGGAACAAGATGAGAGGCTTTTCTTTTTTTTTTTCCAAAAGTTTTAATTCGTAGAATGTTTATTTCCTTTAAAGGAAATCTCAATCAGAGCCCTTATATATAAAGTACGTAAAAGTGAAGTTCTTTTTTTTTTTTTTGTTTTCAGCGTAACAGTATTCATTGTTTTTGCACCACACCCAGTGCTCCATGCAATCTGTGCCCTCCCCAATACCCACCACCTGGTTCCCCCAACCTCCCACCCCCCGCCTCTTCAAAACCCTCAGGTTGTTTTTTAATCAGTATTTATTTTATAAATTTCAACATTTTGTTATGTGGATCCTAAAGGCTCTAGGATCCTAAAGATACTAGTGTATCTTTAATACAGGTTTGTGTGCTGAATGTTACACACACATAATCCTTCTAGTTTCATTTATCCGCTTAGCTCTAAATTTTATTTATGTGATATTAAGATTAAGTTCATCTGTTTTATTTTTATTGCATTTATTTGTCAAACACTAGACCAAGTATTTTAATAAAAAGTTAGATTAAAAATATTTTATGGCCTGTGTCTTCTGCTTTATGTCAATGCTTGCAATAATTATCAACAAGTATTTCTATGTTGGACTGTTCCGTGCTCACCAGCAGTTGGCTTCCTCATTCTTGATCCCTCTGTTTGGTGCAGCTCACAACTACACAACTCACAACTACAGCTCTGAACTACCCTGAGTGGTAATTCCTTCTCCTTTCCAGATTGGTATGTGGATAGGTGTCTCAAGCACCTGACATTTATGAAAAAGTCTTTCTCTTATCTCCACAATAATGACAATATAATTGGGTGTAGAAATCTTGAATTCACAACTCAGATCTCCATAGATGTTGCTCCATTGACTCCTGGCACTTTATGCTACAAAAGTCAACCAGAGTTTTCTTCTTTTATAGGTTATCAAATTTTTGTTTGTTTGTTTCTGGATTTTTTTTCTTTGTGGTTTCATACCTTTATCAGTTTATATCTATTTATTGGGCTGTTTGATCTGTTCTTCTCTTTGCCAAGTAAGCTCTTTTGATCTGCAGATTAAAGTGACTTCTTAGCTCATTTTGTTTATGCCTGAATATTGATCATCTTCCATTTGTTCTGATCTTTTGTTCAGGAACATTAATTATCCATATGTCTGTACCCGTGGTTTTTCTTTCTCACCATTTAAAATCTTGGCCCTATTCCTTTACATTGGGAAGGATTATTTAAGCTTTTCCTAATCACTGATTTGATTTTGATTCCATTATTAGCAGAGTTACCTCTACTTTTCATCATTTTTAAAGTCTCTTGAGGGGGCGCCTGAATGGCTCTGTGGGTTAAGCCTCTGCCTTTGACTCAGGTCATGATCTCAGGGTCCTGGGATTGAGCCCCACATCGGGCTCTCTGTTCAGCAAAGAGCCTGCTTCCCCTTTTCTCTCTGCCTACTTGTGATCTCTCTCTCTCTGTCAAATAAATAAATAAAATTGAAAAAAAAAGTGCTAAACTGGGCACTCATGTTGTTTTGGGGCACCTGGGTGGCTCAGTGGGTTAAAGCCTCTGCTTTCGACTCAGTTCTTGATCCCAGGGTCCTGGGATCAAGCCCCGCATCAGGCTCTCTGCTCAGCAGGGAGCCTGCCTCCCCCTCTCTCTCCGCCTGCCTCTCTGCCTACTTGTGATCTCTGTCTGTCAAATAAATAAATAAAATCTTTTAAAAAATAAAAATAAAAATAAAGTCTCTTGAAAGTTGCTTTTTCAGTGATTAGTTTCAAAATATCTATTTTTATATTACCTAGTGCTTTTCATTTCTGTCAATTTCTCAATATTTCCTTTTTTGCAACTCATCTAATGTCTTATTGGTTCCTCCTTCACCTTTTATGCCATATTGTCAAAGTGTTCCCAAAATGCAAATGATCACAAAACACACTGCTTAAAATTGAAGTGTTCCCTGAACTAAAGTTTTTTTTTAATGTTAAGATTTTTTTTCCCCTGACATTTGTGTGCTTTTTTCTACTTACTTAATGCCACAAAAATCTCTCTACTATATGACTCACTCATTCCACCAAAAGTTGACTAATTGGCTAACATCTGAATAAATACACATGCTTTTCATTTAGATAATTCCTACAATGGCTATGCAATATCATCATTGTTCCCTACTCCGAAAAGAAAAGGTCTGTATATATAAAGAGAATCAGTTTCTCCTAAGCAGGAAAAGAAGGTATTGTCCTTTCACTCTGTGAATAATTTAACTAAAAAGAATGAACTCTTCCTCTTCTCCTAGGAATTCTTTTTTTTTTTTTTTAATTTTATTTCTTTTTGTTCCCTGCCTTCACACCATCATTAGCACACTGTGTGACCTGGGAGATGCACTTACCCTCACTAAGTCTTTGTGTCTCTGTTTCTAAAAATGAAGAGGTTTAGCTGGTTGATCTTAAGAGGCTAGAGTGATCTGGTTGTAATCATCCTTTGCTTCTAATCAGAAATTCCCAATTGTACAAATTGAGGGGAATTTTTATATCTTTAGATAAGTTGTTTAATAACCAAACAGCTTGTGTTTTAATGAGAGCTGACACCTTTATGAATTAACTCTGTTGCTTCATAATGGTAATATGTAGCTTCTGGCTCACAGAAGGAATATGACCAGTGGAATATAGTTAGAAGGTTGACTCATTCCCCTGTTGCTCGCTGCCTCACTGGGCTTTCCAGGTCAATATTCTACAATCCCATACACGGCTGTTTATTTATTCCTTCCTTTAGTCATTCAGTAAGTATTATTAAGCACTGACGCTATTGAGGCATGGTTCTGGGTACCAAAGGTACAGTGGGTGGTGTATTTGGTTATAAGTGAAAGTTCAAACAATAATGTAAGAAAGGAGACAATTTTGCTTTTGTCCTGCACAGTTCAGCAGCAGAATATCCTTGGGCTTGATTTGCTCTAGCAATTCAGCAATGTCACCGAGGACCCTGTCTCTGATATGGTAGAAGGCCTCACCCCCTAAGCTTTGTTCCTTATCTTGGTTATGGGATGCTGTCATAGTCTGCTGGGGCTGCCATAAATACCACAGAGTGGGTGGCTTAAACAACAGAAATTTATTTTCTCACAGTTCTGGAGGCTGGAATTTCAGGAGGAAAGTGTGGGCAAGTTTGGTTTCTTCCGAGGCCTCTCTCCTGGGCTTGTAGATGGCTGTCTTCTTCCTTTGTCCTCACATGGTCTTTCCTCTGTGTGTGTGAATGTCTGTGCCCTAATCTCCTTTCCTTACAAGGTTACCCGTCATATGAATTAGGCCCCACCCATACGACCTTATTTTACCTTAATTACTTTTTAAAAAGCCCTATGCTGTCATATTCTGAGGTACAGGGAGTTAGGACTTCAACAAGTAAATCTGGGGGACACAATTCAATCCGTAGCAGATGTCTCCTAATGACTCCTGGGGAACAGTGGTCCGCAGGCATTGAGAAAAACTGTGACTTCCAGAAGCCTTCTTAGAAGTACAGGAAGGCACTCTTCCCAGCAGTGCTTGTCAACCCTCTTCATGCACCTCCCTGACCTAACTTGAGCTTTATGCTCATATTTGAACTAATTGATGTGAACAAGATTTGCATATACACTGAGGAGCTTAGACTGAAGTCAAATGCCTCACTCCTAGAGATTCAGTTTTCCCCAAAACACATGGGCCAGGCAGATGGGACGGATACTTGAGTTAAAAGGTGGGGTGTTTACCGAAAGAAGGAGAAGTGGATGTTGGGGAGCATCGCCTGCTTACAAACAGTAAGGGGGTCGAAAAAACGGGGAGTCGCAAACTTCATGAGCTCCTAGTTAACGGAAGGGAAAAGGAGATTTTTCTCCGGGCTCAGGAGTGGGGTAGCTGGGCAGCTCGGATTCCAGAACATGGCAGAATATACTCTGCCCAAGAGCTGGGAGCTTTCTGAATATCTTTGAAGATTCAAAACATTATAACACTGCTAGAGGAAAATAATATTTATAAAATTATAAAGTGAGCTTTTCCATTCAACTCAGGAGAACCGTAACACAGATCAAATAAAATGCAATCGTTTCTGTCTCCCTGATAATTATGTAGATAGGTGAGTGGTGATCAGTAACCTTCAGGATATTAACAAATATCATCCCTTTGACCTTATACCAGCCTTGTGAGATAAATATTCCCATTTTCCAGAGAGGATAATGAGGCTCAGAGAGGGTAGGCAGCCTGTCAAAAATCCTCGAGTGCCTTTGGCACTCCGTCGTGTGAGGGATGCAAGCACGAGGAACCTAGAGTCACAGGTTGTCACTTTCTTCTAAAAGGGCTTGAGAGTTCCCAAGCATCTCTTCAGGGAATTCTTGTGGTCATACTTGGAGGAGGCCCTGGAGTAGAGTGACTTAATATACAGACAGGTAGCCCCGCTCTATCCTGTGGAACTGTGTCCTTGGCTCAGTGATTACTGGCTCCACCCCTCATGAACTCTGCCCAAAACTCAACATTAAAAATTAATTGTTGCTTGTCCCTAATTTTAATCATTAAGGAAACTTATACAACTTTTTGTGACCTTCACTCCCCTTTTCTTTGGCTTCCTGTTTCTTGGTCGTTAAGAATGCAGTCAGTGTTATACAGACAGAGGCTGGGCGTGATCTCCAATCGACTTCTTCCTCCACAACAAGCTCATTGTGTCCTGAACACCCACGATGTATGTACAGTTTAGCCATTGTCTGAAAACTCGAGGAATCAACGCCCGTGTCTAAAATGCATTCTTACACTTTTCAGGCCAGTACAAACCACAGTATTCCAGACCTCTACACCCAACTTCTTCCTTGACATTCCTTAAAACGGCCCTTCTTCCTGCCCAGCTTTCCCTGTCAGTGATGCCAACACATCTTTGCAGAATCCTGGAGCAAACACGAAGGCATGCTAGGGTCCCCTCCTTCTCTCACACCCCACATGCAGTTCCTTGTGAAATCATCTGACTTAAAAAAACCAAAAACCAAAAAACAAACCAGAAACAAAGAAAACATTTGCTATCCAATCACTGAGGGAACAGAGCTTCCCATTTAATAATCAAATTTACTAAACCAATTCATGATGGGAAAAGGCAGGGTCTTCTAGACTCACTGAAATACTTACTATAGCTTAACCAATGATATTAAATCCTCTAAACATGTAAAACAATAATATAGTACATAATAATGCATGTATGGATATATAGATATGTGTATTTTATATAGATATGTATACTTATACATTAGACACACACATTATGTAATATATATCCATATCTATATGTAACTGCATATATAATATATACAGATGATATATAGTATACAGATATACTTTGTAATATATCCAGATACATATTATATTGTATATTATATATACAGATATATGTTATATACCTGTATCTGCATATACACATTAATATATCTATATCTGTGTGCATATATCTGTGTGCATATATCTATATATCTATATATGCACACAGATATGGAGATACAAAGAGACAAAATCTGAAACGTTTTAATGAAATGGTGATGAATTTTTAATGAAATAATGAAATGATGATACTACTGGCCAGGAGAGATACACACTGAATCCGGTCATTAGTGTGGTGTTCTGTCCTTTGAATCAAAGATGTGTCATCATGCCTCACCATGATTACATATCCATTCAGTCAATGGAAACTCGTCGAGCATCTGTTATGCACCAGACTGTGCGAAGTGCCAGGGAAAGGAGTGAGCAAGCGAGGGGTACACTTGGCCCTGTGGAGCAGTAGGCTGGTGTGGATGCAGATATTAAACATACACTGGTCAAGAGGCTGGCGGCGGGGGTGGGGTGGGGTGGGGGGGCTCTCTAAGAGCCAGCTCTTGCTCTGATAGGATGATCAGGAAGCTACTGTGGGATGACTGCTTCTGTGTCTTGAATGGGCTGTTAGAGAGAACTGAGGTTTTTTGGTGGTGGCTATAGATAAGAAGCCCAGTCTCTGCACCTGCTGAACTGAGGACTAATCCACACAGTGTGGCAAATTCCCCCTGAGAAGACCACCCTCCAGACCTCCTGGGAACGAGCAGAGTCCTCTTCAGAGACACCTTTCTGCTTGCTACATGCCCTCCTTTCAGGAGAAACTTTTTCAAAGTCTTTCTCTCCTTTGTCCACTTACATATTTCTTATCTCTTCACATTTCCCCATCTAAGCCTTCCCCCAAATAAGTTTGTCTGGACCTAGCTTGAGTTCGTTTGGCAAGATTGTCTGTTGTCAATTCAATGTCGCCACGGCCTCTCTCTCGGCTTTCTATTGTATCACAGGGGAGAGGCCTACGTCTCCCAGAATCCTTTCCGCCGTTTGCTCCCAGGTCAGATCCTGCCACTGAGGAGCACACACGCAGGAGATCTGGAACAGAGAGACAAAGGGGAGATGGTTCCTGCACCAGCGGCGAGTCTGACAGAGCATGAACGAGCAGATGGCAAGCATGAGAGTAGTATCAGTGTTTTCTAAGCTAATTCTTGGAAGTCACCTGATTTCTTCATGCTTACAAAGATTGGTGAAGTTTGCGGAGACTCCACGTGACCTCCTGCAGACCACCTGTTCGGGTGCTACATGCAGCTAAGGTCATCCGAAGTCACTGTCTAGCCATTCGGGTGCTTTTTCATTTTATGAACTCGAGCCAAAGCTTCCCTGACTCCTCTTACGTCCCTAGTTCCCTGTATCCAAAACCCTTCCTACTTGGGATTCCTAGAAAGGCTACTTTCTGACTGAACCTGACAAATTTGGTAGGTTTGTGGGGAAAGGACCATTCCCATTTCTTTTGGTGCTCTCTGCCAGAGCCTGACACTATACAAGGACCTCCCTTCAGGGAAAGGAGAGAAAGCAAAGAAAGGAAGGGAAGAAATCCACTCTTTGTGAATTACCTATTTCTAGACTCTACTATTAGTGTCTAAACAGCCCTCTGCACTTTCTATCTTGGAGTCTCAAAAAGCCACGAATAATTAGCTCGAATAATGAATAATAAGCTTGAAAAGAAGTCCTTTAGCCAATGAGAGAAAGACCTTTCTGTTTGACCCGATACTAGATGATTGAGAAGCTCTCCTTGGTCTGTGCCCTGATTCAGTTGGTAAATACTAATTTGGGACATACTGTGCACAAGGCCCACTGCTAGACCTGGTGGAGAAGAGCAGCATTAGTAGGAAATAGTCTTTCATCGGGGGACTTCTGTGTAGCAGGGAGAAGTCAAAGTTATTAATTGAAATGACACCAGACAGAGGAAAATGTCATGAAAAAAAAATTACATAAAAGCAAGAGCTAAGAGGTTTTCAAAGAAGCTGAAATTATATTCTCATAAGAGAGATCAGAAATCTTCCTTTCTGGAAGAGATAGATCTTAAATGATGGTTAGGTTTCCCAAAGAGATAAGCCAGGAGCTGTGCTGGCCTAGAAAACAGGCTAGCAATAGGTATTTGGTGTTCTCAGAATATGGCCAATCGACTTGCTGGGCTAGAAAACAGGAACTCCATTAAGGAAGGAGGAGGGTTATAAATATAAGCGTGAGAAACACCTCCTATGTCCAAGGCGAGGGGTTTTCAGTCATCCTGTAAGTAGGAATCAAGTCCAAGAACAGTTAAAAAAAAAAAAACAAAAAATAAAAAACCCTAAACACTAATATCCAGGCCCCACACGAAAGATTCCGATTCAACTGATCTGGGGCCAAAGTGAGACATTGGTATTTTTTCCAAAGTTCCCCAGATGATTTTAATACGCAGCTGGGGTTGATAACTACTGAGACAATGCTCCTGAAATGCCCAGCACAGAGCCTGTTCAAGCAACATTAGCTTTTGTTCTCCACCATCATTGTTTAGGAGATCTGAGACCTGGGCCCAGTTTGCTGGAGGAGCATGGTTGTGGCTGCCCCACAGCGGCCTGAAAGGGTGGGTAAGACCACAGAACACATTTCTCAGCACTGGCTGCACCTTTCAGTCAACAGGGGCTTTGCAAAAACACGGGTGCTCTGGCCTACTCTGACCAATCAAACAGCATCTGTAGGGTGGGACCCAGGCAACAGTATGTTCCTCGTTAATTATTCCACGAACATCTGCCACATGATCTGATCTCTATTTCCCCATTAAAATTGATTTGTTGGCTCTTTCAGTTTTCACAGTATGCCTTGTATTATAGCTGCTTGTTTATACTATCTCTCTCGCTGTATCGTGAACCACCGAGATCAAAGATTATGTTTTGTTTCATTTTGTTTTTATACAATCTCTTTCCCTTTGCACTCAGCACCCAGCAGAGTTCTAACATATGGTGTATATTTAAGTAATATTAATTTAACTAATTGTCTGAAGCCACAGATACCCATCTGAAACTCCCTGACTTCTCCACTCTATTTTCCCCTTTACATTACTTGCAGTGTTTTCTTTGGTTGTTGTTCTGCTTTATGTCCTTTCTTCACACTGTAGCCAGAGTGATCTTTTCAAGACTCAAATCCATTACTGAAGCTGTCTGGTGGGTGTAATAATATATGCACGGTGACATAATGAACGTGCATGTCGGTTATAACGTTTGATCTCTTTTTGTGTGTACGAGAAGCCCTCCACCATTGATAAAGGTCCTCAATGACTTGAGAAGGCACCCCAAGTGAAAAACCACCGCCCCCGGGGTGGGCTGGGACTGGGGGTCTGAGGGTGAGAAATTGGGGCACTGGGGCATCACTGAAGGCTTTGAGCAGAGGAGCGACTTAAACAGAAATGTGTTTAAGTGTCGAAGCCAAAATACAGCGTGAGGATAGAAGAAGGAGACTTAATTACTTCTGAGAGAGTCCTTTATTCATTTCTCAAAGGACTATATAATCATCTCAGTTCTGTTTCCAGTTTCCTTCCTCCCATAATTATTTTTTTCTCCGTTCACTTGCCCTGATAGCCTTATACTCATTTGAGTTTCTGTCAAAGGGTCACATTTCAGTATATTAATTCTCTTGCTGAATGTTACAGCTTGAATTCCATCTGCTAGTTTTATTAAAATCTAAATGGGGAAAAAAAAAAAAACCCTCTACATTATCTAGGAGATCCATGTGAGCAGCCTGGCCCCATTAGCCGTCGTCTGCCGTGGAGACGGATTGCGGGGAGGTGTGATTTTAAGGACACAGCTCTCTGGTGCTTGTTACAAAGCACACAGACTGGCCAGAGAGGAAGCTGCCCTGATCAGTAGTTACATCGCTGGTCCCCCCGCAAACAAATAGAATTCCAATTGTTAGACACATCTTGGTGGGACAATAGACAACCACTGTGAATTTAATAACCTACGACAGAGAACTCCATTTTTTTTCTGGACGAATTAGCATCTTTTAAAAGAGTTAGCCCATTTGTGGTTTTGCTAGCACGGTCTTGTGATGTGGGGGCCAAATGCCTAAAAATCTTTGAGAGACAAAGATAAAGAAATCAGTCTATAGTGTCGGATGTGGCTGCCTCTGGGATTCCTCCTTCACAGCCCATCCTTACCCCATCTCCAAAGGACAACTGAAAATGTATATTGAAACAATTAATGATTCCGCTCAAAGGCAGGAAGAGAAATCTCCAGGGGTCAGACATGAAGGGCAAATGCTTAGGCGGGAAAACTCTGGGAGCTGGAGCCGGGCAGAACACAGTGCAGAACCAGAGGTGATATTTAAGAGCTGTGTTTTCACATCTCTGGGGGCGGGGGTGGTTGTCAAGGCTCCAGTAGTAAGTGCAGACCTAGGCTCCCTGAATAAAGCCTGGAGCTGGCGAGACTCTGTACCATCCATGATTGGGAAATGGAAAATTGCCCCGCTGGCTGGGAAGCCAATCATCTGTCTCAGGCCTTATCCCGGGCCCCTCCAGATACAGGAACACCTCAAGAAACAGGATCTCAAACCAACCATGCACACTGGACACCATCATTCAACAAGTGTCCCCGGTTCTGGTCACTGGTTGCTGTGTAACCAACAATCCCACCCAAATGTTAGTGGCTTAAAATATCAGTTTGTTGTCCCTCATGTGTCTTGGGCGGGGCGGGGTGGGGGGAGGTCAGGAAATCAAGCAGGGCCCAGTACGGTTGTTTGTCTTTGTTCCACAAGGTCTGGGACTCAGGTGGGAATGGCATGAATGGCATGGCTGGCGTGTTGATGCTGGCTGGCCCCTGGGAAATTGTCAAGAACTGTTAGGCAGGTTCCCCGGACCCTCCTCCAAAGCTTCACTGAAGGGGGGGGCGCTGGGTTCCGGGAGCACCTGGTAGAGACTGCAAGGATTCACATGGCCCAGGCTGAGAAGTTACAAAGTCTCACTTCTGCCACATCCCATTGGTCAGGCATGAGTCACAGCCCAGCCAGGATTCAAGAGGAGGGCACTGCATGTGAATAACATGAAAGGGGGCTCAGGAGCTAGGGGGGGAGCATCTTTGAAGCGGCTGGAAGTAGGCAATGTGCCATACTTGGTTATGGTTGTAGGAACCTTTGTGTAAAAGCCAAATAGACACACGGGTTCAGAATAAGACAACTCTATAGGGCCCTTCAGAAGTAACCATAAAAATTGCCCCGTAAGACCTCTGTACATTAACATACCCACCAAACTCTCTTAGAGATCCCAAAGGTGATAGGAAAGTGAACTTAGAAGTAGAGGCCCATTTAGCAGAGCTGGGATGTGATTGCCAAGGCTGACCAAGGGAAGGTCCACAGGGTTCCCCACCCAAGACCCAGTCAGTCATTCCTGACCAGCCTTGGGAGAGAAGCAGAGCTGGGGGTCATGGCTAGATGGGTAGGTGGGCTACCCAGTGACTTTAGCTATGCATCAAGGAATGCCATAGAGACCTAGAGCCAAATGAATGATGATGAGCTATTATTCTGAAGGACATAAAACCACCGGCATGTCCATAAGAAATTGTACCAGGACGACAAACCTCTCATCTCAAGCAAGCAGGAGTGATCTCTGAAAAGAAGTTCCAGGTTGGTACAAGTCACAGTGAAGATGTGTGCTCTGATTAACACAAATGACAAGTCCCATTGTGCTCCTTCTATCTGGAGGAAGATTAATTAAGGACACCTGATGTGAGAGACCGAGAGGAGTCTGGCTGTCACGGCAGACATTCTGCATTGTGACAGGTTCCCCTCTGCCTGGCCAATGCTTCAGAATAGAGCAGAGATAGAATGGGCTCGTAATTTGGGCTGCTAGAAAGACGGCAAAGAAAGAAGACCCAACTCAATAAAATCAAGAAATTCAGGCATGTAAAGGCAATGCTGTCCCAAGCCAGCACTGCTCTTGGGTTAAGCAAATAGGAATATGGTTCCAGAAAGTCCTTCTCCCCCAAAAATGGTCTTTTTGAACCTATCAGGCCCAAGTGGATTATATAGGCACCCACGTACTGAAGGTTTTTTTTTTTTAAGATTTTATTTATTTATTTGACAGAGAGAGAGAGAGAGAGAGAGAGGGAAGCAGGCTTCCCACTGAGCAGAGAGCCCAATGTGGGGCTCGATCCCAGGACCCTGAGATCATGACCTGAGCCAAAGGCAGAGGCTTAACCCACTGAGCCACCCAGGTGCCCCCGTACTGAAGTATTTAAGAGAGTCAGAAAACCCTCATATCACTGGAGCCTCCACCAAGGAATTGTCAGTCGGCCCTACAGAACATTCTTTGCAACCCTATCTTAAACATTGGCAAAGCAATGTCATATGTTCACTATATTCCATTTCCTGTCTGTCCTTTCTGGATGGAGTCATGTGATTTGCTCAAGCCAATGTGGTGTGAATGGAAGTGTCATGTCACTCCCAGGCTGAAGCCACAAATAAGGCCCTCGATTACCCTGTCCACCCCTTCACGTTCAGTAATGAGGGTGAAGGCCATGTGTTGAGATGTCGGGTTCTTTCGATCAAAGCAGCTTGAGCCTCTGACTGTCTGCACTCCTGCAGACAGCATTGGCCTCAACTATGCTATTAGTCCAGAGACTTGGTGGGGTCACCAGGAACATCCTGGTGCTGGGACTTCTGCAGGTGGTGAGCTCAGCACCTGGGTGCAAAAACTCCATACTTAGCTTGGAGGGATGCTAGTGGAAGTAGCTCCAGGATGAGAAGAGAGTTGAGGGAAGCCACAGTTAGAATGAGGGGGGCACGGGTTAAATCCAGAGAAGGAAGCACAGAAAACCCAGAAGCAGTGGGGATAGTGTGGGCGACCTCCAGAGTTGAGGTACCAGGACATGGTGCAAATTCTGCCTGGGACTGAGTGGTTCAGGACTCAGTTATTAATCTTTACCTGAAAAGAAGAGAATGTACAACTGGTAGCAGGTTCCAAAGGCAGTCCTGGTCCAAAGACTGACTCTCCTGCTTTCTATTAGGAAATCTTCCAAGACAATTTACTTCTCTCTGAAAGCAGCTTAGGTGAGGGGGAGATGGAGGAGAGGATGAAAAGCCAGAGGATCTGAGAAGTAGTGGAGAAGGCAAAGGAGCCAAATGCGAGCCCAGGGAGGTGCCATTTGGTGCAGAACTTCTACTCTTGCTCTGAACTGGCTATGCCCCAAGGTGAGGCATACCCTCTAAAGCCCGGCGGGGTTTTCAGGGTCTCACTGTAGGAAGAGACTACTTTCACACCCTGGGATTGCAGAGTGTATATAGTATATAGTAATCTGAGGAGCTCATTAGACACAAAAATGATACAGTCCTACTTTGAATCCAGGTTTTTCTGTCCTCCAAGCCCAGGCTTTTCCCCAGTCCTGCTGGCCGGGTGCAGTGTCCAGGGTCGGCAGGGAGCAGAAAGAGGTGGAAGATGGAGTTTGCTCTGTGAGTTTATCCAGAGCCCACGGCATGTGATAAGGTTGCTAGGGGAGGATGAGCGCTTAATACCTAGTAAGCGCATGGGGGGTGCGTAATGCAATGAGAGAAAAATGGGCGGTCACATGGCTGGGCATCAGAGGGCTGGAGTGAGGGTAAGTGCTCTCAGAGCACATGCGCTGGGCAGGCAAACGCCACCCTGCCCCATGTCTGCCTCTCTCAGGGGAGAGAGGGCAGGGAAGCTGTTTCCTCTCCTTTCATTTCCATGCTGATGCTTGGCATAATTTGCTGCAAAGATGTTTCCTCTCTCATGACTTAGTGAGGAGAATGGAGTCAGATGGTTAGCGTGCTAGATTGTTCAGAGCTATGTGGAAGCAGCAGGTGACCTAGAAAAGATTGGTCCTGGGAAAAAAGGATAAGGCGCCGTCCCTGGATAATGATGACATTCTGTCTCTGTGCGCCGTTAAGAAGTTTCTGCAATATTATGAGAAACAAGAAAGGGATTTTTCATATAGCTAGCACCGTACTACATAAATATATATCTCATACCTGGTTATTTAATGAGGATTTAAAATGTATTGTCATACTGCTGTCAGAGCATGTTCCTAAATCACAGATTGTTTCCATTCTCTTCTGCCAAAAATCTAGATGGACTTGCAGTTCGGGACTGTGCCCGTCTCACTGTCCTCCCTGCAATCTGTCTCCTCTCCTCACCTCAAAAATATGGGGAAAAGTGAAAACTCCCATTACTATTAAAAACCACCCATGACAGACAATCCAATGTCAGAGTTAGAGAGGAACTGATACTACTGATTAGGTAGATGGGGTTGCATGGCAAAACACGGAGCCAGGGAGCCCTCGAGACCATGCCTAGATTTGTTTTGCAAAACCAGACTGACAACAAATGCAAGACAGAGGGATGATCTGTGGCCTGATGTGACCCACTGGACAAGGAGAAGCTTGTCCTCAGATACTGCCAGGCTGTGAGGCAAGCACAATGAACTCATGACACCATTTACCACTTTCTAGAAAGAACTATAAGTCCCAGGGGGGAAATGGGCAGAATGTAGGAACAGACTCAGGGTATTAGGTGATGGGTAGTCCTACAAGTAAAAAGCTGGGTGTGTGAGTTGAGAGAAGTCCTCTGGTGATAGTGCCATGTTGGGAGTTGCGGGTGGTTTGTGTGTGGGGTGTGTGTGTGTACCTCACTCATTAAGAGTCCCGAGGAACCAGGCAATTGAAGGGGAGGGAAGACTTCCCTTAGACAAACAGCCATCAGAAACCTGGGATTGGCTTGGAGTGAGGCACACTGACCTGGTCTCCCGGTGCATTTCGGGAAGGGGTATTATTCGTTCACCAGATGCCAAACAGAGCGGGAGCAAGAGTAATTCATCCGCCGTATCTGCTTCTAATCATCCAATCTGAAAAGAAATTGGATGTTTTCCTGAAAACAATAAGAAAGCCATCAAATAATTTAGAACTATAGACGTGTAGTTTATACCAAGACAAAGGAAACAGCATCCAGAAGGCTCAGAAGAAAAAGATATGTCTGGAAAATTACCTCAGTGGATAGAAAAAAAATACATTTCAAGGAAATGTTTTGGTGTCATTTAAAGATATGAAAAGGCATAAGTAGGAACAGTGTCATAAGCAGGACATGTAAAGGAAAGAAGCCCTGGCAGGAAGGGAACCATCAACCGACACTTGAGGCAACAACCAAAAACGGCCCAATTCATGGTGCAGAAAATCCCATCCACTAATGGAAGGAAAATTTGAGAAACCTTCCCAGAATGATGAGGAAAAGGATAAGGAAATCTAAACAAAATAAAAGGAGGAAAGAGTGGGAGAGAACAAAGAGTATTCCTGAAAGAGAAGCAAGAATAAATGAAAGAAAAGCAGAACCAAGCCTATAACGGAAGAAATTCTCCCTGAGCTTAAAGAAATGGGGAGAGAGAGGCTTGTATGAGCAGGTTCCAGGGACTTGTCATTTCTAGACACAGTCATTGAAAGTTCAGACCTGCCACCCCACATCCACCATCATCGAGTCACATTTTTGCAAAGCGTTTTTGTGCATTTACTCAACAAATATTTATTTTATGTGTAGGTACTACAATTAAAAAAGGTTAAAGGAAAGTCCTCAAATTTTAGGGAGAACAATATTGTTGACTAGTAATACTCACAGTGACTTTCTATTTCTTTGCAAAACCAAACATCAGGACACTTCGAGAAGACATCTAAAGTCTTAAGGGAATAGTTTGTGGCCCAGGGATTTCAGAAGCTGCCAAGTTACCTTTTGTGTGTGAAGGTAACATAACGACGTATGCAGATAAGCAGTGGTTTAGAAACCACGGCATTATTATAGAATGTTTAAAAATAAACTTAAAGGTATTCCACAACCAGGGAAGAGTTGGAGCAAAATTAAAGACCTAAATTGAGGAAGTCATGGTATAGAGTCCTGAAATTATTAAAATACAAATGATCATAAATAATTAGTACATGTGGTTATAAACTAAAACAGTATCAAATATCATATTTTTAAAAGAATATATATGTGTATATACATACATACACACACACATATATATACACACATACCCTTAACTTAATAATTCTATTAAAATTTTCCAAGAAATTATTTAAGGTTGGGTGTAATGGCTCTAAACCAAGATACAGTTTACAGTGTCATAAAGTGAAAAATATTAGAAGAACAGTGGTATCATTGGCTGTAGAAACAATAATTTATACCTTTAATGAACTACAATAGAACAATGCAGACAAAAGTTATTTATAGGTTAATAAGCTGTGATATGTAAAAAAGGGGGGGCAAGTTAAAAACCCAATATTTATAGTATAATTCTTTGGAAAAAAAATTAACTTATGCAAATAAACAGAAAATAAAATCTAAACATCTCTGCAGGTAAATGTTAATAGTTGTTATATCTGGGTGGAAAAGTTTTACATGCTTGTTATTTTCTGGTCTATGTTGGTTTGTTTTGGCTTCTCTGGTTTTCTAGTTTTTTCTGCAAGTTACATGTAAGAGATTTAAACAAGGCTGTGACGTATTCGATTTTCAAAGATGGAGACAGGCTTGAGGGCCAGGATGAGAGACGCAGTAACTGAAGCCAGTCAGGTGGGAGGTGGTGGACGCCCAAAGCCAGGCAGTGAGCGGCAGGCCGAATGGACAAGAGTGACAGGCTTGAGTCACTCCAAGGACAAGGGACCAATGAGGCTGGAGATTGGGTGGGTAAGGGAGTGAAGCAGCAGATAATCACTGTACAGTGCAGCAAGAAATCCCATCTCCTCTGAGTTTTAAAGAATAAGGAAGAGTCAGCCAGATGGAGAGGAGGGGAAGACCATTGGAGCCAGAAGTGTGGGTCCGGTTATTTGAACTGTCTCACCATGGCCTTTCCCAGCCAAACTGCAAACATACTCACCAAATCTGAATGAACATTTTCAAAGGGAGCGGAAAGCACCGCTCCCTCCAGAACCCCTGAGCACCTTAAGTCAGAATGAATCCATCCATCTTGGCTGAAGCAATCCCCCAGGGGATGCTGCCCAAGGCCGCTTTGCAGAACGGGTTATTCTCTGCTGAGCGCCTCATTTACTCCTGAACGGAGAACTCCTGGGAATCCTGCATCAGCCAAGCACGGCACAGTTTCTATTTCTAGGAAATAGTAACACATTTGACCCCAATGACTTACAATAGCAGAGCAATGTCCCATTGCCCAGTAATCATCACCGTGACCTTCACTGGGACTGAAGTGTCCTTTCCCTGAGGACCCGCTCCAAAATACCATTCAGCAGATTCGAGGTCCTGTCAGAATGTGAAGATTCATCACACTGACAGGCCCTCCCTTAGGACTCCCAGAGCCTAAGGGTTTGAACAAAGCATCCTTTATATAGAGAATGAGAGGGTGCAAATTTCTAAATGGCCCAAAAGAAAATGGTCTTTAATTATCTATCTCTCTTTAGCAGACATTTAAAGTAGGAATGGGTCACTGGAATTTCTATTTCAAATCTTCACTGAAATTCTTTATCAAAAGGTTTCTTTTTTCACTTACCAGTGAAAAAAGTTATAGTTTACCAGTTATAGTTTATAACAATAATAATCGTAATAAAATAGTATGAATGTTTGTAGTTTGCCAAATATATCTCCTTTTGTCTTTTCAACAATCACTCGAAGAAGATAACCTAATTTCTATAGCAGTTAGAGAGAAAACTTATCCACTTGGTTGAACCAAAACCCATTTACCTCCCACAAAGGAGTTAGACTTGTGTTTTAAAGAATATGCCATTACCAAGAAAGCCCCATTATACTTTCACTTCGACTTTTGCCCTCCAAGTCACCTAGACCTGAATTACTAGCTTGTTTCTCCAAAACCAATTAAAGTTGACTTTCTTTTCATCACCTCCTAGAACTGGATCTGGAAGAAAATGGTGTAGCTAGCATAAAGGAAAACCTCTAAATAGTGTAGCCATATTGTCACAGAGACAGATTCAGAAAAATAAACCCGAGAACTCTAGAGAAGGAAAGCATATTATATAAGTTTTCCCTAGAGTTTGGCAGCCTTTGTTCATGGTTGGATATAAACTCATTCAGTTCTACCCAAAAGCCCACACAACTTCACTTCCTGGCATCTGTTCTCTGTTCCCAGGAGCTGGAAGATTATTTCTTCTGATAAAGTGTAAAACATTTGCAGCAATAAGGTGTGCTCAGAAAGGGAGAGAAAGCATACAGCATGATTCAACAGGTCTGGGTAGGACCCAGGAAGCTGAATTTTTTTTTTAACAACTCCCTCAAAGTTACTCTTACTCAAGTGATTTTGGGGCACTATTTGAGAATCTCTGAGTGTGATATTTGATGGTGGTATGCACCTAGTGGTTAGGAACTTAGAGTAACAGTTTCTCAGGGTCAAATCCCAGCTCTATGTCTCACAACCAAGTGAATGTGGCAAGTCAATTAACTAAGTCAGTTAATTAAGTCTCAAATTTCCTGTTTATTAATGGGATAATCACATGTGAAAATTAATGAGATAGTATATGTATGCAAAGTGCTTAGCACAGGTATCTGGATTACAGTACACAATTGATAAATTGGAGTAATTATTATTATCATTGTAGTATGTGAAGCCATTAAACAGTACTGTAGTATGCTTGTAGTATGTCTGATGCTTATGGGGTTGGATGAGAGAATGACTAATGATAGTAGACAGCAAGTGTTACCAAACTACCAAATGGATGATACATTCAAAATCCATTTTAGAAAGGAATAAAAAGGGGCAACCCTGAGTGACTCAGCCATTCAGCGTCTGCCTTCAGCTCAGGTCATAATGCCAGGGTCCTGAGATCGAGCCCCATATGGGCCCCCTGCTTGACGGGAAGCCTGCTTCTCCCTCTCCCACTCCCCCTGCTTGTGTTCTCTCTCTCGCTGTCTCTCTCTGTGACAGATAAATAAATAAAATCTTTTTTTAAAAAAGGAATAAAAATAAAAGGAGGGGGAGGTCTGGAACCTAGCCTGCCCATTGCCTCAAGGTGACTACCAACACGATTTTCGTAACTATTCCTGAAACTACTCATATTGCAAAAAAAGAGAAAGCACTTGCAAGACTAAAACTTAGTAATTAAGACACTAAAGCCAAGGGGCACCTGGGTGGCCCAGTGGGTTAAAGCCTATGCCTTCGGGGTCCTGGGATCAAGCCCCACATCCGGCTCTGCTCAGTGGGGAGCCTGCTTCCTCCTCTCTCTGCCTACCTCTCTGCCTACTTGTGATCTCTGTCTGTCAGAAAAACAAATAAAATCTTAAAAAAAAAAAAAGACACTAAAGCTGAAAGAGGATGTCACCATGAATGTCATAATTACACTTTTGAAGAATTTACTATGTCCCCTCAACAACACCAAATCCTCTACTGGGATTGGCTCATTCTATCTTGACAGCCACCGTAGGATAAGTGTTGATTTTGTCTTTAGCTGTGATGGAGGTACTGAGGACAGAGAGATGAAGAAGTTCAGCAAGGCTGCACACACCCTAGAGAATGGGACCTGGTTCTACGCAGGTTAAGACATCTCCAATCCTGTGCTCATAATCAGAACCCTTGTAGTAGGGTCCCCAGAATGAGGACAAAACCCATTGGGGAGGTGGTTTCCTACACTACACCAGCTAACTGTCATCACCAGCTTGTTAATAAAAAGGAAGGTGAGCAAGAGAAGACGAGCCACGGACTGGGAGAAGATACTTGCAAAAGACATATTCTTATAAAGGCCGATCAATTAAAATATTCAAAGAACTCTTTTAAGTCAACAGTAAGAAAACAACCTGATTTTTTTTTAAAGATTTTATTTATTTATTTGACAGAGAGAGAGACACAGCGAGAGAGGGAATACAAGCAGGGGGAGTGGGAGAAGAAGAAGCTGGCCTCCCGTGGAGCAAGGAGCCCGATGCAGGGCTCGATCCCAGAACTCTGGGATCACGACCTGAACCGAAGGCAGACACTTAAGGACTGAACCACCCAGGTGCCCAAACAACCTGATTTTTAAAATGGGTGAAAGACCTGAACAGACATCTCACTAAAGAAGATATACTAAGGGTAAATAAGCATAAGAAAAGATGTCCCCCATCATGCAGCATTAGGGAATTGCAAATGAAAACAACAATGAGTTACCACGGTATTCCTTTCAGAATGGCCAACATCTAGAACACTGACAACACCAAATGCTGGTGAGGATGTGGAGCAACAGGAACTCTCACTCATGGCTGGTGGGAATGCAAAACGGTACAGCCAATGTGGAAGACAGTTTGGCAATTTTTTACAAAACTCAACATAATCTTAACCTCACAGTCCAGCAATTGCACGTCTTGGTATTTACTGAAAGGAGCTGAAAATTTATGTCCACAGAAAAACCTGCACATGGATTATTATAGCAGCTTTATTCATATCGTCAAACCTTGGAAGCACCCCATATGTCCTTCAGGAGGATATGAATGGATGAACAAACTGTGGTGAATCCATACAATGAAATATTATTCTGTGCTAAAAAAATGAGTTATCAAGCCATGAAAAGATATAGAGGGATATAAATGCATATTACTAAGTGAAAGAAGCCAATCTGAAAAGACAACATAGTGTGTGATTCCAACTATATGACATTCTGGGAAAGACAAAATTATTCTAAAATCGTTCCATTTTAAAATTGAACTAGAAACAGTACAAAGATCAGTGGTTGCCAGGAGTGAGGGGAAAAGGAGGGATGAACAGACAGGGTACAGAGGATTTTGGGAGCAGTGAAACCATCTTGTGTGTCATTACAAAGTGGATAAAGGTCATTATAAACATTTGTCAAAATCAGAGAATATCTAACATCCAGAGTGACCCTAATGTAAATGGTGAACTTTGGGTGAAAACATAATAATGTGTCAATGAAAGTTCATGGGTTGTGACCAGAGCACCACTTGGGGGCAGGATGTTATCAGTGGGGGAGGCTGTGATGTGCGGGGGCAGGGGGTGTCTGGAAACCCTATATATTCCCTCTCAATTTTGCGATGAACCTAAAGCTGCTCTTAAAAAATGAATTTTTTCTTAAAGAAATGGATGCCAGTGTTCAAACACATCAATGGATTGTAAAAACATACATAAACAGCGATCTCCAAGGAGGCAAGAATCATGTTTATCTTGTTTGCTTTATTCTTAACTTATTTTGAAATAAGAATAAATTTGAAGGAAGCTACAAAAACAGTAGAGAAAGATCCTCTGTACCTTTCATCTAGTTTCCCCAGTGGTTTTTGCATCACATTCTGCATAACTTTAATATAACATCAAAATCAGGACACTGATGTGGGTAAGATGGGGGGAGGGGAGCTGTGCTTTTACTGCATGTGTAGATCTGTGATACTACCCATGCCCACCCAGTATCTTGTTCAAGTGCGGACTAAGATACTCAGTAAGGCTGTCAAGTAACTCAGTGAATGAACATATAGCAGGCAGCTAGCTGGCTGCCTGGCTGAATCTATGACGTAATGAATAGCACATAGTTCTTACAGTATAAGCTCAGATGATCTCACAAACCATTTTTATTTTTATAAAGTCTGGATTGGGAGCACCTCACCACACTCCTAAAGAGTCCTCCCTTCCAATTCAAGTTGGCCAATTGAACCTACATGAGCTGACCTGCCCTCCCCAAAAACATTTTCCCTGAAATACTATAACAAAAATATAGGCGGAAAGATAAAAGCTATGTCCCTGGTGATAGGAAAGGGTGTGTATTCATGTGATTAAAAAAAAAAAAGGAAAAGACTTTCTAACTAGTTTCGGACCCAGTGACATGGCAAGCCAGCATTGTGAGAAAACACAAACGTGCGTTTGAAGCAAGTGAAAGGGATACCCATCAAGACTCCATTCTCAATCCCGGAACTCAGAAAACCAAGAGCTACAATTAAAGGATATTCTGGGCATAAGTCGCGGAAGCAACGCACCAGGGCCAGTCACAGAGCGACCTCCCAGTCCATCCTGGGTGAAGGAGACATGCTGGGGTGGGTTGCGCTGGGCTGAGGGTGTAGGAGTGGGCGGCCACGGCAGAGCCAGTTCTCACCGCAGGGGGGCGATGCTAACTAGGGTAATATGGCAGGGAGGGCCTCAGCCCCTGACAAGGCTCAAAAGCTCGAGGTGGGGCTAGTACTTTCGCCTTTGTCTCTAAGAAGAACTGGATCTTGATCTGGCTAAATGGAAGTAGAGAATATTCTGCCTCAGCTAGTGTCTGCTCACCTAAGGGTTTTCAGCAATGATCCAAGGATTTTAACAAATATAATATCATCTGTGAAAGAAATAAGCTCCGTTCCAAGGCTGGTGTTAGGAAAGGGCCTCAGAAAGGACCGTTTTGCTAGACCTGAGACCCTGATGGCCCTGCGCCCTGAGTGTCTCCTCACAGGAAAGCCCACTGGCCCAGAGATGGTGGTGACTGGCCACAGTCTCTGTGGGCCTCTTCCCACATAAAAGGGAAATAGGAGCAAAGAGAGAAAATAAAATGTCTGTAAATTCTTCATTATGGTCCTTTTTTGTTTAGAAAACATTTTTGCTTGCTTTTTATATTGCTGTTAAATGCAAGACAGAAACTTGTTTGTTCTTCTGTCTCCCGAGAGAAAAATGAAAGTGAGATTCTATTTCACAGTGTGATCATAGTTTCTGACCTAGAGAAATTGATCAGGGTGTTCAAGTGCCTCCCACCAACCCTTGGCAAGAACTGTCACCCATTTCCCCCCTCAGAGGTTCAGCTCTAAGTACAACCCTTCTGAGCACAGCGTCCTCTCCCAGAGATCTTTGTCAGCCCCAGGGTCCAGTCCCCGCAAGAAGCCCATC
Source organism: Martes martes (assembly GCF_963455335.1). Classification (NCBI taxonomy): domain Eukaryota; kingdom Metazoa; phylum Chordata; class Mammalia; order Carnivora; family Mustelidae; genus Martes; species Martes martes. The sequence continues at coordinate 66,038,434 of NC_137899.1, forward strand.
CTGCTGACGGCTATGGCAGTACAGGTCATCTCTGGAGACTGCTTTATCTTACACTTAAGAGGGAATAAAAGAGAAGCAAAACCTATTGATTGATCTCTGTTTTCCTCTTTGTTTCCTGAAATTTCCATTTCCTTGTGAATAAAAGAGTCAAAATATGCTCCATCCCAGAGAAAAGATGTATTCCTGAACTTTGAAAGATTTTTTTTTAAGTTTTTGTTTATTTATTTGACAGACAGAGATCACAAGTAGGCAGATAGAGGAGGGGAAGCAGGATCTCTGCAGAGCAGAGATTCTGATGCAGGCCTGTGGGGCTCGATCCAGGATCCCAGGATGCTGGGATCATGACCTGAGCCAAAGGCAGAGGCTTTAACCCACTGAGCCACCCAAGACCCCTGAACTTTGCAAGATTTAAACATCTTGAAAATATACACCAACCTCTGATAGAATCAATGAACACATACAAAGATTCTGCAGTTCACAAGGAAACTCTCTAAGGAATTGAGTTAATACAATCCAATAAGAAAACAATATAATAAAAGATGTAAGTGAAAAAAAAATGAGCAAAATTATCAGTTTGCAAATGATGTGACTATCTAAGAAGAAAATGCAAGATTGTTTGGAAAACCCATTGGGCCTAATAAGAGATTTAATTAAAGTAGCTGATTATAAAAACAACAAATATAAAAAGCAATTAGCTTTCCTATATACTAGCAATAACCTATTAGAGAATTTAATAAAAAAAACTACAGATTAAATTTTCATAGAGCAATCAAAACACAAAGTGCATGTGAATCCACTTTGAAATAAATATGGTGACTTACATGAACAGTTAACTAAGTGACATTTAGAGAATTTAAGAATTGAAAATCCATTCAATGTTTCTGATCAAAAGATACCAGCTTGTAAAAACTCCAGTTATCCCCAAATTGCAATTTTTAGTTTCATGAAATTCAGATGAAGACTCCAACTGGATTTTTTAACTTAAAACCAGCACATAGTATTTTAAAGCACATCTGGAAACATGCACTCCTGATATGTTCCATGAAATTTTCTGTAAGGGAAACAGTAAGTAAAGTGTAGCTGCTCATCTTAAAACAAGTCTGTGTTGGCTCAAGATCTGAAAGTGAAGGAACAGAATGAAAGGCCAGAAGCAAAGCAAATATGCGTAAGACTTTAAGATATAGGAAAAGTGCTTTTGAAATGAATAGGGGATGGGGGTAAGGTGGTTGAATAAACAGAGGCAGGATTGATCAATGTTCTTCTTGCTTTCAGGCACATACTTAGCTCCATGCTGCCTACAGCCCTTGGGTTGTTTTGGTTTTTTTTTTTTCCCAATTTATTAGTAAAAATTTATTATTTTATTAACAAATAACAAGTATAGCACAAATTATCAGTTAACCTGACATTCTCAGAACGTTCTATCCACCAGCAGCAGAATACATATCCCAATCAAATCTTCATGAGACTCACCAAGATTGAACATACACTGATCAATGGAAGACGTTACCGTGAACTTAAAATAACTCAGAACATACAGTGTATCTATTCTGAACACAACAAAATTAGAGAATTAATAATAGCAAACTAGCTGGGTTATTTCCAAGTTGCTTGCAGCCCTTTGTGCTTGCTCTTCTCTCTGACTTGAACTGTCTTCTGCCAAAGCTGTTCCTGGTTTCTGCTCAGTGTTCCCTCTTCAGAGAGGCCTTCCTTGGCCTCCCAAGTCAAAAAACCAGCATCCTGTAGAGGCTTTGAGGGATTTCCGGGAGTCATCAATGAAAAAGATATGTCCACACGGTGGCAGTAATGCGCACGAGCTTTATTTAGGTGCTACTTTGACAAGTTTGTATGTGAGGAAGTCCTTGGGGCAACAGGACCCAGAAGCTATGGTGCAAGGGTCAAGGTTCAGGAGGACAGGAGGGCAAGCGGGGAGTAGAATCGAGAAGGTTGATGTGTCTAGATGATGCCACTCAGCCGCACTGCAGGGAGCCCCAAAGTTGAGAGCATCAGCTTGAAATCTGCATAGCCCCAGAGTTCTGATCTATGGCTAGCAGATGTTGGACAGGGTTTCAGGGTTTACAAAGCAGGCGGCTTTTCAATAGCTAAAAATCTGTTTATTGGGGCTATATGAGCTAACAGATCTCAGCTTGCTGTGAACAAAGAAGAGAGCTAGGAGCCAATATACAGAGGCGATCTCTGGCTTACTTCTACGACACTCCCATCCCACTCTCAGCTCCTCACCCCTTTCATATTTTATTATAACGCCTATCACTCTGTAACATTATAATTCTATAGTTATTTGGGTTTTGTGTTTATTTTCTGTTTTTCTCATTAGAATATTAATTCTATGAAGACAGGAATGGTATCATCTTTGTGGGTCAAAAAGCATTTGCTGGAGGAAGGAAGAGAGGACAGGTTTACTTTAAAGGAAAGACGTTTACTTAAATAAGCCATAAAGTAAGTTAAAGTCTCCAATATAAACGTGAAATTGTTTTCAGAAAAAAAATTTGAACAATTAGGGTGAGGAAGGATTTTGCTAAGTGTGACATCAACTTGTGAAGAAAGACTAACAGGTTTGACCAAAATATTATAAAACACAAAAATTTAAGTTGTAAAGTGAAAAAATTTTTTTAAATTGCAAACTAATTAGAATAGTTACAATATTAGTAGTATTTGCATAGCTGATAACAAGTTAATACACTCACCAAATGAAGACTTCTGATAAATCGATAAGATGATAAATACTTAAGATAAAGAAATAAGCACAAATATGTGAACAGGTAAAATAAAAAAGGAAATGCAGAGGCACCTAGGTGGCTCAGTGGATTAAGCCTCTGCCTTCGGCTCAAGTCATGATCTCAGGGTCCTGGGATCGAGGCCCGCACTGGGCTCTCTGCTCAGTCAGGAGCCTGCTTCCCCCCCCCCCCCCCCCGCTTCTCTGCCTACTTGTGATCTCTCTCTCTCTCTCTCTGTCAAATAAATAAATTTTTAAAATATATTTTTTAAAAAGGAAATATAATTTACTAGTAATCCTATTTTAAATGTTAAATGTTGCCACTAACTAAATGAATGCAAATAAGAATAACAACGAGCTGCCATGTTTTCCTACTAAGAAAAGAAAGCAGGTTTCAAGAGATTGGTAGGACATCAGGCCAGTTCTTCTTAACAAAGTCTGAAATGGTATCAATAAAATGTTAGGAAGTATTTATTTCTGGGTCATATTTAGCTTTTGGGTACTTTGTAATTTTTTAGAGATAGCATATTATGTATGTGATAAAAAATTAATTATACATAAAAACTACATAGTAAACCTTGGCTCCTAGGATGGGCCAGTCCTGGAAAATAATGCCTCAGTATTGGGAATTGCCTAGGTCTGTTGCATCTGTCAATAGCATGGAGGAGAGTGTGATTTTTCTCTGCTTAGGATGAAGGCCAGTGGGTGAGGGCTCATACTGCACAGACGGATCTTGAAGTCCCACTAGAGGTTTCCAGGTAGTCAGTGGAGGAAGGAATTACAGAACAGAATGTGCAAAGGGATAGGGGCGCAAGACAGGATGGGGCACAGTAGTGTCGTTATACAAACGAATGACACTTTTGGCTTCTCACTTTCCAGAATTCGTAAGTTTACACTAAAAGTTCATCACAGAAGAAGGCTCAGGTTAAAGAATGACAGGTTATGGGTAACAGACAGAATTTTCAATGAAATTTGCAAAGCAATGTCTGTAAAAAAAAGAGCAATTTTCTCTACCCTCTCCCACTGGGAAGTGCTAGGGGCTGTCTTGGGTGTATCTCCCAGGAAAGAAACCCAACTTCTCCAGTTGTTCACCTTTCTTATTTATCAAGGGATAGGGCAAGTTTATCAGTGGTGGGGAAGGGAGTGGTGGAGGCAAGAAAGGGACTGCCTGGGGATTAGGCAGGGTGGCTTGGATGCAGGTTGTTTACGGTAGTTGTCTAGGAAAGCCAGCTGCCTGCTTGAGAACCAAGAAGTTACGGACCAGGACAGCGCCATCTCTGGACATGCGGAAAAACACGCGGAAAAACCGACTGTCTCTCCTGGCTCATCATGCAGGCAACCAAGTGAGAATTCCCAGGATGGCTTTCGGACTATTCTGTTCATCCATACCAGAATTCTAGGGTGGCTTTTAGACCATTCAGGTATCCATACTAGAGGTCCATGACATTTTAGCAATTTAAATTTTACCTAAGCTGGGTGTAACTCATCCACAATTTAAGGTTATTGTGCAAAGTACATCACTCAACTAGTGAATGAGACGAGCTGACCACCCAGAAGTCACATAGTACTAAGCATCTTTTTGTGCATTCATCCACAAATATACATGCACACTTCTACAATGAGGCTGTTATTTTGTAAAGAGTGGGCACAAAAAGGGTATTAACTGGCACTGTTTGTGGTAGCTATAAAGAGTGAGAGTTTATTAGTTCTTGGACAGAAGAAAAGAAGTTGTGGATAAATGACAAAAAGAAATATGAACTCATCTATTAAAGTTTGAATGACAATGAGCATGGCATTTAGAAAGAAGTAAAGGCGATTCATGAATCTGTCTTCATGATTGCCACAACCAATTCAAAATTTGCTCATCCAGTTGGAGATATGATAAATGAATGATCAAATGATGGTGAGCTTACAGTGTTAGCAGATGTCCGACTCTTTACAGGAATCCATGCACAGTGAAAGTACCACTAAGGCTTTGATGGCATGTGGAGAAAGATAAAAATTGGTTGGAAATTTTAGGAAATATTTTTTCCTTTGCAAAATTTAGGTTAAGGGGGCTTTATGAGGAGAAGACTTCTTAGTCATACCACTGTACAAATGCGGACTCTACTGGAATGCTTAACTCATTCTTCATTCTTGGTCTGTATTACTATAGATGAAATGCAACATTGTATGGAGGTTATTTTCATGACAAAATGTACTGTACTTGTACTTGCTATTTAAATTACTAGTTCTACATGTAGAGAGCCATTGAAGTCACAAAGTTTTTAGGTATAATATATGCATGTGTGGAAAGAAATTACATGACATCCAAGAAAATAGAGCATCACACAGTCTTAAGATATTTCTCTTATGAATACCAAAGACTGCTTTGGTACTGCTATAGGATAAACTGGGCGGGGAATGGCATAAGAATTGATATTAAGGAGATGGGGGTGGGGAGCCCACCATGAGGTTGTGTTTCCAGCCATGCATCTGAGTTAGGGTCACAGAGGGTCACAATCATGAAAGCGACAGAATCAGACAGGTTGTCCTAGAAACCCGTTCCCCCAAAAGATTTCCCAGGAAGTGGAGTGGAGGACAGATTGGGAAGGAACCAGACTGGAGGAGTCAACATGACAATTTAGGAGAATATTATCATAATCCTAAAAAGGTGATGAAGATCTCAAATTAGTCTCAAATCCAGTGGTTCTCAACCCTGGCTGGTTAGTAGAGTCAGTTGGGGAGATTTGAGACTGCAGATTTCTGGATACCATTCCAGATCAATTACATCAGAATCTCTGGGAGTGACACCTGGGTATCAGTATTCTTTAAAGTTCCCCAGATGATTCTGATGCAAGATGAAAGGTGGGAATTTTGCTGTTTAAACCAAGCAATGGCAGTAGATGTGGATGAATTTAAAAAAACACTCAAGAGTTAGAATTTGATGATGCCTGATAGAAATGGAAGAAAAGGAAGTATCTAACTTCAAGATGTAGGTCTTGGACAGTTTGGGGGATAGGATGGCACTTACTAGGGTGGAAAATATGGAGGACCTTCTTAAAGTTAAATGCATTTCAAGCTTTGAATATACCACAACTGATAGTCTTTTCAAAACCTAGCCTGTCCTACAAGCCTATGCTTGCAAAAATCACATGCTCGCAAAAGCCACAAGAGAAAATGGCTTGACTATAGAAGCATATTCTCGAGGGAGATCTGGAAATTGAAACAGCAACATTTTATAATGTGGATTTTGCTTCTACCAGAGATGAGATTTATCATTTCTTTTCTTCAAGACTGAGGGGGAGCATCTCCTCAGAGGACAGTGTTTCTCAGCAAATTGGTCAAAAATGGTCATGAAGTTTCATACCAATTGTCAGGTTTCACTCTTCTTGAAAACCAATGTCCGCCTGCAAGTGTTTTCTCTTTCATCTCCTGCTGGCCTTACCTGTTTTCTACTGTTCTTCTCTCCCCATTTAATGGTTGTATTTTTTCTCTTAGGCAGGATCTCTCTAAAAGGGACTGCAACAGCACTAAGCTCATCCTTAGAGCTAGTAGTTAATCACTATGGCCATGGGGTAGACTATTCTAATTGGTCAGGCCTGGCTCATGAGTCCTCCCTTGATGGGAGGAATGGGGTCAACACCACCTAAATCACATGCATTAAGACCTTTTTGGGGAAAGGATCATTGGGATACTATCATCAGCAGAAATATATGAAGGGTAAGCAAAAACAAGAGGTGACCAGCAATACTTCAGTGGGTTTCTAATTTTCCATTCCCTTGAGCCTCGCCAGTGTCCTGTGAACACCAGGAATAGTCCACAGGTTACTATGTTCCCTTCCCAAGCTCCATGCATTGCTGTGCTTCGGGACAGAGATGGCTACGCTTCATGGGGAGGCCCTGGAGGTTTCAGAGAAAAAAACAACCCTGGAGGAAAAAGCTAAAATAAAGGCCAACTTGCACCATTCACAGCAGGGCCAACGCTCTCATTTCTTATCTCAGAGCCTTATTCCTCTCTTCTATTTGTTGACTTTGATAAATGAATAAATGAATGAATAAATAGATGAATGAATAAGTAAATACATATTTGGGTCCCCTACGTATGTTCCCCACAACTGCCATGCCAGCCTTCCTTCTTTCCTCCAAAAAATAAATTGGGTGATTATTGGACTATAAGAGCTGAAAAAGTGGGAGTTCTTAACCTCAGGCTCTTGAGAAAACAAAATGGATCTTGTGAAAAGTAATGCTTAATGAGTTAATTTCCAAAAGCCTGAAACAGAGCTTTAAAAATGTTCTTTTTTAAGAAAAAAATAGCAGTGAAAGTTTTGATAATCTACCCTGGGGAAGTCATCTAAAACTGCTGATGAAGCTTTCTGCAAAGAGATTTTATCACAGGGCTATTTATAACAGCAGAAAATTGTAAACAACTTAAATGTTCAACAATGAAGGAACAGTTAAATAACATATGCTACATCCCCTCAAAGAATGTAATGTACCATTAAAAATAATGTCAATAATAAACTTTTAATAGTATCGAAAAAATCTCATAAGGTAAATGAAAAGCAAGAAAAAGGATTGTATATGCACAGTGGACTTTAGCTATATAAAGAAGTAGTGCCCTGCATTGAAAAAAAGAATACAGAAAATGTTGTTTTTGGTGATGATAAAACACTTGATCCTTCTTCTCTCCCAATGTTTACTTCATATTTATGGAAAACAAAACCAATGTTCAATTCTCAGACACGCTGATCAGCCTGTCAGCAGAATTTGACAGAGCTGATCACTTCCCATTCCCTGAAATACATTCCAAACTTGCCTTTCAGAACACCATACTCTCTTGATTTTTATCTCACCCCTCTGGTTCCTTCTTCCTTGTCTCCTTTCCCTGTTTCTCATCTTCTCCCTGATCTCTTAGTTTTGGGTGTCCCAGAACTTGGTCCTTATACCTTTATACTTCCCACTTTTTTAGTGATCTCATACAGCAGCATGACTGTACACATCATATATATGCCAGTAACTTCCCCATTTATATCTCCAGGCCAGACCTCACTCTTAAATTCTAGACTTGAATATGAAACCCTACTAGACATTGCCACAGGAAGACATCTCAAATAATCCATATTCAGAGCTGAATTTCTGATCCTCTCTCCCAAAACCTTCTCCACTTGGATCTTGTCCCATCTTTACTGGTCCAGATTTTGTCAATAAATCAAAGTCACTCTATTATAAGATAAAGAAATGTGGTAGTTAAATGGGTGCTTTCTCAAATGTGAGCACGTTTGGAAGAACAAAGACCAAGAAGCCAGAAGGTGAAGAGAAGAACCCCCCCCCCGAAAAAATAAAAATAAAAAACAGTCGTTCTTGAATATTCTCTGGAGAACTGCAGCAGTTCTGAGGTTCTATGGCAAAGCTCCTAACAACTGTCTCAACCTCAGAAGCAAAACAATCCCTTCCAAGAAGGCCGAGAAACCACTGTCAATCTTGGAGCTGCCGATACATGTACTTTCTATGACCTACTGACAGAATGGTCTCTCCTCACTTTTGCTTCTCAGATTTCTCATTGAAAAACTATAACCTGGAACAACACAGGGAAAGAGAATCTAGAAAACGTGGTTCCTAGAGAAGTGTGGAATCTAGAAGATGTGATACCATTTCAATTCATGGCAAGGCCATTCTTAGCGTTGCTCAGGACCAAATCCTCAAAGATATGTTTGACTCTTCCTTTCACACTCAATTTCCAGTCTATCAGGAAATCAGTTGTCTCAACCTCCAAAATATCCAATAATGACCACTGGAGTGTAAGCTCCATTAAAGCAAGATTTGTATCTGCTTTATTCACTGTGCTTAGAAGAGTGTCTGGCACTTAGTGGGCCATTTAATAAATATTTATTGAATGAGTGAACTAGTAATGACATACCAGCTCTCTTTTGGTTACTATTTGCTTGGATTTTTCCCCCCATTCTTTTAGTTTCCTCCTATTTGTGTTTTTGAAACTAAAGTGAGTGTCTTTTATTTTATTTATTTTTTATGATTTTATTTATTTATTTATTTGACAGAGAGAGAGAGATCACAAGTAGGAAGAGAGGCAGGCAGGGAGAGAGGGGGAAGCAGGCTCCGTGCTGAGCAGAGAGCCTGATGCAGGGCTCGATCCCAGGACCCCGGGATCATGACCTGAGCTGAAGGCAGAGGCTTAATCCAGGTGCCGCAAGTGAGTGTCTTTTAAACAACATATAACTGGATAATGATTTTATCAGTTCCCTACCTTTTGATTACTTAAATGCAAACATAAATGCATTTATGTCTTAAGTAATTACTAAGACAGGAAGATTTACTTCTGTCATTTTGCTATTTGTTTTCTGTTTATAGATTTTTGTCCCTGAATTCTTTTATTACTGCTTCCTTGTAGGAATAATTGATTTTTTTTCCTAGTGTATAGTTTTTCTAATTTCTTATTTCCCTGGAGGTTTTTCTTTTTTTTTTTTTTCTTTTTCTTAGAGATTATCCAGGAGATTACAATTAACATCTTAACTTTAACTGTCATAGTTTATACAATCAAGTTTGAAAATTAATACCAACTTAGTTTCAACCATATATAAAAACTTGGTGCCTTTATAACTTCATCCTTTTTTTCTGTTGCTAGCCACTAATTACATCTTTATATGTTGTGTGTCCATTCACATACATTTATCATTATTGCTTTATACAGTTGTCTCTTAAATCATATTGAACAGGAGCATCCAGGTAGCTCAGTTGGTTAACCACCCAACTCTTGATTTCACCTCACATCATATCTCATGGTCCTGAGACCTGGCCCTGGGTCAGGCTCCAAGCTGGGCACGGAACCTGCTTAAAATTTTCTCTCTCTTTCTCCCTCTCCCTCTGCCCCTCCCCACAATTTGCACACGCATGCTCTCTCTCTCTCTCTTTCTCTCTCTCTCAAACAAGCAAACAAGTAAGTAATTGTATTGAACAAAAAAAGAAGAGTTACAAACCTACAGTGCAAAAACACTAGCTTTTGTATTTATCTTTGCCTTGAGCTCTACTGTTGTTCTTTGTTTTTTTTCACACGGCTTCTAGTCACTGTTTAGTGGCTTTTCATTTCAGCCTAAAGGACTCCCTTTAATGTTTCTCCTAGGGCATGTCCACTGCTGAGGTACTTCTTCATTTTTCATCAGGCAATATCTTCACTTCTCATTCTCTTTTTAAAATGTGGTTTTGTTGGATATAAAACTTGATTAGCAGTTTTTTTCTTTCAGCCCTTTAAATAATTTAAATAAATAATTTAAATCATCTCACTGCCTTCTGGCCTCCATACTTTCAGTAAAGAAATATGCTGTTGGTCTTATGGAGGATCCCTGGTATATGTCGAGTCACTTCTCTTCCACTGCTTTCAAGATTCTGTCTTTCTCTCTGGCTTTCGACAGTTTAGCTATTGTGTGTCTTGCTGAGCATCCCTATAAGTTTACCCTGACTGGAATTCACTGGATTTCTTGTATGTATAGAGTCATGTCTTCCTTCAAATGGGAGAGAGTTTCAGTCATTATTTCCTCATATTCTTTCTGCCCTTTTCTGTCTCTCTCCCCCCCTCCAAGACTCTCAGAAGTGAAAGCTTTTATAAGGTTCTCCCCAGACTTGCCTGAGAATTCATACAGCCCTGAGCATGTGTGTGAGCACTTGTATCCATGGGTGCTTTTGAAAGCCTTTAGTTCCCCAAACATCTTCTTTCCTAATCTCATCTTTCCCAGACTTTTTGATTTGTCTATTGCTTATCCCTATTACTATTCCTTGCTCCATACAATTCCATGTATTCAATACCTTTGTCTTTAAATGTCTTCAGCAAGTGCCACTCGGGAAGCTCTTCAGGCCTGGAAACTCTCCAAGTGAGGTGAAACGAAGGCAGGCTTTGTACCTGTGCTAAGGGGAGCTGCCAGACAAGTCAAAACACAACCATAGCTCTTTGAAAACAAGATTTATATTGCTCCCTGTGGTCCCAGCAACCCGAACCAGTGTCTTTATGGCCACTGCTGATCTGAGGAGTTGGGCACGTCAAGCAGGCAATTTCAGAATGCCATAGCACTCTCTCACTACAATGCAGCAATTTCTTAGGCTTTCCCCTAGTTGTTGTAATTTTTTTTTTTTAGCCATATTTCAGAGTTCTTTGAAAGTTTGTTCTGAGATTTCCGCTAGCTTATGAGTTTTTAGAATGATGGAGCCATGGCCTTCCCTATTCTACTACTTTCAATAATAACACCTGCACCATTTCCTAGCTTCTTAAGTTAGATACTCAGATCATTTCTTTTTATACTTTCTTCTTTTCTAAAATAAGCATTTAGGGATTACAAGTATTTCCCAAAGATGCTTTCATTTCCTCTCACAAGTTCTGACAGATATTAGTTTCATTACTATCTCATTATGATTAATCAATCTATAATTTCTATTATGGTTTCTTCTTGGACAAATTGTTATTTTGAAGTCTGTTTCTTAATTTCAAAAATGTCAGGCTTGTCTGGTTATGTCTTTGTTATTGTTAGCTTAATGTCTTATGTGCTTTAGATTTTTTGATATTGGATGAAACTTGACACATGGTCTAATGCCTAACAATTATAGAATGTGCTATGCACCTTTGAAAAGGTGTGTTCTCCAGATTTGAGGAGCATTACCTATATATATTTATATCAGGTCAAGGTTGCTTATCATGTAGCTCAGATCTTTTCTATCCTTAGTGATTTTTTTATCTACTTGATCTATAAATATCCAAAAGAAGTTGCTAAACTCTGCAGGTATATTGCTCTATGTCTCCGTATAGTTCTGTTATTTTTTACTTTATTTTTTTCGAATAGGTTTGGAATCGCTACATCTTCCCAGTGAATTAAACTTTTAATCAATATTCAGTAACTCTCTTTATCTTTAGTAATGCTTTTAGCTTTTAAGATTTTATCTTGTACTGATGTACCTATAGCATCTTTGTTTTAGTTAATATTTGTCTGGCATATTCTTTTTTTAAAAAACACTTTGTACTTTTATGTTGTAGATACTTCTTTTTCTTCTTTCCTTAGAGCGAGTATTCATGGGCCAAGTGCTGTGTGCAGTTTGACTGCCTGCTACAAATGGGCAGGAGTCCTCCGATAAGAGGACAAGGAAGAGCGGATGGAAGGGAGAGGGTCCTGAGGCTGGGTGACCCTCCTGGGAAATGGCGAGGGTTCAACAAATGTTCATTGACTTGTCAGAGTGAATGCTGATGGCCAGGTCTTCTTCCTGGACTCAGATAAAGTCTCCCCATGACATTTTTGTGTTCGAATCTCTGGGAGTTCCATTAAGAAACCCTGATCCCCGAGGCCTTCTGTTCATAATGACCACTCTGTTTTGTTGGTGGTTCGCAAACGCAAACTCTTTCCTCCTCCTAAATTTGCTTGCTGTCTGAAAACTGTGTGGGATATTTAACACCCAGACATTGCCAGTTTTCTTATGTCTGAGGACTGGCATCCTTCAATTATAGTAAATTCATAGTCACTGTCTCTTTGAATAAGGCCTCTTTTCCATTCTCTTGACCATCTTCTGGAATTCCAAGGAGATTTTCGTTGGACTTGCTCATTCTGTTCACTATGTGCCTGAACTTCTCTTTGATCCACCTCCTTGTCTCCATTGCCTTCAGGGTAATTTCTTCAGACCTATCTTCAAGCTTACAATTCTCTTTTCATCTGGTTCTGATCTTCTATTTAGCATGTTTATTGAGATTTTAATTTGAATTAGCACGTAATTTTTCTTCATGGCTAAAAGTTCAGTTTTTTTCTTGTATTAAAATATTTGCTCCATTATAGTTGTCTTTTAATCTCATCAAATTTAGAATCCCCTGCCTTATTTTGTTTTTAAAAGCTATATAATATTATTTATCTGATGTTTCTAACATATGAAATCTTCATACACCTCTTTCTTTGTGTACAGAATGTACACAAATGTTTGTTTGCGAAGACAAATTTTCCGAAGGCCATAGCACACTCATGAGAGAACAAAAGGAAAAAAGGCAAATAAAGTCCTACTATTACTATGAAAATGGCTTTGACCTGATAGATCAAGGGTCTCAGGGACCCTTGGGGGTATCCTCAGATCACACTTAGAGAATCTCTTTCCCAAAGTTTCCATTGATATAAGGAATTATTTTTCTCCTGTGCATCCAGAATTACCCTGGGGAATTTCCCTTGGCAACTTTGGGAAGCTATCAACCTTGGGAACACTGAGAAAATGAAAATTCTAATCATTTTCCTTAAGGCTTCATTTTCTCTGGAGCTCTGTTTGAGAATGACTGCAAGCAAGTTTTAAAAATCTAATGCACTTTATGATGTTTTTGCTTCTCAACCGATGTGCTCTTCCCCCTCTCCTCTTTAGCATTCTTATCACTACATAATCCTCCATTTGGACAACTGTGTCATGAGGTTTTTACTGCCTTAATGAAGGTTTATTAAAGGAACATGGAAACAAAAAATTGTCTCCTTCTTGGGTTTTGAATTTCAAGTAATTTGAAGAAAAGCTGAAAAGCTAGGCTACCTGGATCCAGAAATGGGAAAGGCAAGGGGGTGTGTGCAGGAGACCAGAGCTGAGCCATCAGGCCATTGCTGAGAAGGGTACCTTGAGCCTTGAACCACTCCAGAACAAACATTAGGGGGACACGGGAGGAGAGCTACAAGTCAGAGAAATTTAAGAGCAAGGGGATCTGTGACCCACTTTCTCAAGAGAGAGTCCAGGGAGTGAGTGAGACACTGGGTTCCCCCCTCCACCCAGCACTGAGAGTGAGAACAAGCGTCTGTGTGGGTGTGTAGGCAGAGAGCCGGAAATAGCCACAGGCGGTCTGCAGAGACTGCCCTGCATCCTGGTGCAGGGAAAGGGGGATGTATTCCGAGCAAGAGCGGGTGGCCGGAAGGGGCTGCACAGTGGGGACAAGGCAGGCATCCCTTGGATCTGCTGACAACCAAAGGAGAGATGGGATTGGGCACTTCTTAGTAGATGCCAGTGAGGACAAGGGAAGATACCTAGGACCAGACACAGTGCATGCACACACGCACACGCACGTACGCACACACATGCACACACAGGACTTGATGCTGCCTAAGTTTTCTAGAACTTAATAAAGAGGACTACAGAGACAGGGGAAGAGTAAACACTTAATTGACTGCAATTAAGTTTTCAACATCCAACAGAGTCGGAGTTCATACTAGCAATTAATTTCAGGTTTAGAAGATGAAGAATGTTATTTTTCCTGTACACTGCAAACAAAAATGTAACCAGTCCTCTGACTCCGGGATCCCTTAGCTGTGGTGACAGGTGGGAGGAGGTAAAGAGGGAAAGGGGGGAGGGGATGCGGAGACCGCTGCCCACTGCTTCCTGGCTATGGGGGTTGCATCACCAATGAAGCTCATCGTGGCTCTAGGCATGTTTACTACTCAGCAAGGCTGTCAGCCAGAGAACATAATTGATGTGCACAGAGCCGGCCTGTTGCAAGCTCATGGTGCAAGGGCCTCTAATTCAGGGAAAGGGAATTGGGCTTCTGCCAGTCATGTACCTTTTATGCTTTCATGTGGACATCAGTCAGACCCTGGTTTCCATCTGACAAACCAGGAAAAATAAAACTGTCAGAATCCAGGCACGCTCTTTATTGGGACTGTTAGCTTGGTAATGGAAGGGAATGTTATTGCTCGAGGCATTTGCATAATATCTATTGATCAAGCCTCCCCCACGCTCCTATTCTTCATGCTGGGTTCTGGCAGCGAGGGAGGACTGTTCCTCGCGTCGCAGCTTCTTCACACTCAGGCCAGGCCACTGTCACTAACACAGTTCAAGAATAGGGCCGCAACTCCCCGTTTGGACCAAAAGAGAGGCAGCCTCAGGCTGGGGCAGCCGTGTGAGACTGGGAGTTGAGGCAGCTGAGTTTTATTTACAGCTCTGCCACTACCGTGCTGTGTGACCTTGGGCAAGCTGCCAGCCCATTCTGTTCCTGTCTGCATTCTACACTGCCTAGAATCCCTCCATTAAAGAGTCCTTCCTGGGCCGAGGTTTGATGCCCCCATTAAAATGAAAATGCTGTTGAGAGAATAAGTGGCTTTAGCCATTAGCCCTGGAGAATTAGTTGTCAGTTAGATTTGTTTGCAACTGAGAGCCCTTTTTGGTGGGCTGAAGTGGGGAGGTTGGGGGAAGAGCACTAACTGGAGGTTGGGACTCTCTTGCCCCGGAGTGGAGTGGGAGACATACAGAAGGATCCGTGTGAGTCATTATAGAATGAATCATAGACACAGGTCCGGGAGACATAGCTTGGGTCATTGCACCCATCTCCCCACTGTGCCTGAATCCCTGTCAAATGCACAGAGGTTCTTTGCATAATCCCCTCTAGTAATGGGGATAAGCTGCTTGAAATCTCCAAGATATTACTGAGAAAAGGCCCTTAGCCAGCCACATATTAATCTTAAGCCTAATTCTTTTCCCAGGTGACAGCCCTTAAAGGAATGCATGACAGACACACACTAAGGTCAAGATTGTGACCTTGAATCTTTTCTTCTAGATTACTTACATCCTCTCCTTCTGCAATGTGTGCACCCCAACAAAGCTGGGCCCCCTTGTGGCCAGTCTCAGCCTGATGCCCTGTTTCAAAGAAACACCCAACTTCAGTATTAAAGAGAACTCTCAGAGGAAATGGCATTTATTGGTGGGGATAAATTGCAGGAAACCCAGCAAAATGTCTTAAAATCCCTCTCTACTCATCCATTTATCTCTCCCAAAGTCTGTCTCAGTTGCTCAGAATTTCTTCATTCTCCAACTCCTAGGCTCTCTCTTTCCAAAATTTCTTCCTAAATGTTCCAAGGAAAGAGGGAAGGGAATAGAAAAGGAAGTCAGGAAAAGAAAGAAAGGAAAAGCTTACATTGTTGAGAGCTGTTATGGCCCAAACACTTATAACATTGAATCTTGACAAAGTAAGTATGTATACTTGTCTCAATTTTATAAGGCAGCAACAATGACCCAAGATGTCTAGGTAAGTTTCCCAAGGTCACAGAGCAATTAAGTGGCAAACAGTGGATTCAGATAGTGACTGTATCACAGGCCAAACCTAATCACACTCAAAATAACTCACATCCTCCTGACTGCTGGAGACCCAAGCCCTGAGGACCCAGCCATGGAGTGTTGAGTAAGGAGGAAAGTACAGAAAGGACAAACTGCTAATCACAGTTCGACCCGGATTATGAAAACTGCTCCAGTTGACATTCAGTTTCATCTCTTTAGGTTTTTTTTAGGGGCACCTGGGTGGTCAGTCAGTTAAGGGCATGACTCCTGATTTCAGCTCAGGTCATGACCTCAGGGCAGTGAGATCCAACCCCGTGTCTGGCTCTGTGCTGGGCAAGGAGGCTGCTTAAGATTACCTATTTCCCTCTCTCTCTGCCCCTCCCCCGACTTGCGCGCACACACACGCTCTCTATCAAAGAAGAAGTGGGGGAGAGGAGAAGGAGAAGAAGGTTTCCTTTATACTCCAAGTCTGATGAGAAGTTTGCATCCTAAAAATGGAGATTTGTTGAATGTGTAAAATGTAGGCCCTCCCTTAAATCTTTTAAGAAGATTCTTCCTCTGCTTCCCCTTAATCTTTTGTTTCTATCTAATTTTAGTGTCTAGAACTCGACTAGGGGAACAGAGCAGGCTGTTATGAGCCTTTTCCCTGGTCTAGTTGGAAAGATTAGTAAATACAATGACACACAAGTTGATGAATGACAACAGGTGTTTCATACTCCCATGCCTTCACACGTACTGCTCTCCTGCTGTGATCTCTCTAGCAAAACACTGCTCTTTCTTTAAGATACAAAGCTCCAGGGGCACCTCTGTGAAGCCTGCCTTGTCCTCTTGGTTCCTACCCTAGCGGATTTGATCAGTCACCCCATCCTTTCTACAGACACCATGCAATAAATTATTTCACATGCCTCCCTTTGCCACTAGAATGTGAACGAGTTGAGGACAAGAATGGAGTTTGCTTCCTCATGGTATTTCTAGGAAAGGGCATGGTATTCGAAGCCCAGTAGGCAGCTATCAATAAGTACAGACTGATGATCACGTAAGGCCTAGATGAAGTGATGCAAATCAGAGTTCTCCGGGGAAACAAGGTGGGAGCTTCATGGAGAGGTAGAACTTGCAGTGGGTCTTAAAAGATGAATTACAGTTGGGGTTTCTGATGCTGCCAAAACTATAGGAGAAATCACCAGCAAGGGGAACAAGACAGAATAAAAAGCCAGAAATACAAGGATGCTTTGCTATGGCTTCCTGGTGACCACCAAATAACCCATCCTGTTGTCAGATGTTGTTACAGCTTCAGAACGGGGAATACAGTTTCACAAGAAAAGACTAATGTTATTGTAATCACAAACCAGGCCCAGTGCTCACCATGAACAGGCTTAGGACCAGGGCTGCCCAAAGGGATACCTAGAGTTTCAAACACAAAGAAGATATGGGATGATGACATCTGGGTCCCAACCCAACACTAGGAAGAAGGCCCAGCCATCTTGAAGCCCTTAAGTTCACTTTGACAGTTCAACAAACATTGGCAGAAATCTTGCCAAGTCCAGAAATGTTACCCAGCATCCAGCCTCCCTCCCATCTCCTCTGCTCTTTCTTCCTTCTCCTGAGGTCTGCCTTTGTAACAGACGGTCAGCTGGACATAGATCTAGACCTATCAAAACTTGCTTTCAGGGTTTTTAGGGCAGTGAAAATACTTGATATGATAATATCTGTGATGATGGTTACATTTTATTATACATTCGTCCAAACCCCTAAGATGTACAACACCAAGAGAAAACCCTAATGTTAACTGTGGACTTTGGGTGATTATGATGTGTCCCTGTAGGTTTGTTAATTGCAACAAATGCACCACCCCGTGGGGACTGAGAATGAGGGAGGCTGTGCGTGTGTGGGGCCAGGGAGTGGATGGGAACTCAAGTCCTTCTGCTCAATCTTATTGTGACCCTAAAACTTGTACTTCTGCTTGATTTTATTTTGACCCTAAAACTGCTCTAAAAATAAGGGTATTATAAAACAAAACAAAAATTTCCTCTCCAGAAGTAAGAAGAAAGAAAGAAATACCCAAAATATACCCATGCAGACGTGTTCTTGCATGTTCAGCGACCAGATCTGGATATTCTGTTTGATGGTAACCGCGGCTGCTTCCGAGGAAGGAGCTGAGTGAGTGGGAGTCAAGAGTAGGTGGAGGGTGCCTTTCTTATTTTCAGATTTTATTCCTTATATTGAAATACGAAGTCTAATCCTGTGCACACATTATAAATATCAGTTTAATGAACATTTACAAACTGAATTCCACCAATGTAACCAGCACCCAAATCAAGAAACAGAGAACCGCCGGCTTTTCCCAACTCCCCTCCACCAACCTGTAGTCCTCACCCTTCACCTCCATGGAGGGAAATCCCAGAGGCCAAGGTGACCTTCACCTGATTTTATACTTTACCTACATGGAACCTTATGGTATGTGTGCTTTTTATGTCTGGCTTCTTCTTCTTCTTCTTCTTTTTTTAAGATTCTATTTATTTATTTGACAGAGCACAAGCAGGGGGAGCGGCAGGTAGAGGAAGAGGGAGAAGCAGGCTGGGAGCCTGTTGCGGGACTCGGGACTCGATCCCAGGACCCTGGGATCATGACCTGAGCCAAAGGCAGCAACCTAACTGACTGAGCCACCCAGGCGCCCCTATATCTTGCTCCTTTTTCACACAGTGTTCTGTTCAAGAGATCCATTAACATTGTTACACTTAGTGTAGACCCATCACACCCTTACCTGAATGGCTGCACTGTGTGCAGATAGCACAGTGTACTTCTCCATTCTACCAGAGACGGGCATGTGGGTACTTTCTAGTTCATAGTTATTATGAATAGTGCTGCCTTGAACATTACAAGACACTTCGTTTCGTGAGACATTTATTTTTATTATTTGTCCTGCTTGAATTGCATATTGTGTGCTTGTGTTACTTTAAAAAAAGTGTTTGTAAAACAGCTTCCGGGACATTTTTATTGAGATCAGAAAATGAGCTTCTTCCCTCCTGACAAATAGGCAAGCAAAATAACAATAATGGTTAATATTTACGGAATACTCACTCAGCCAACTCTTTGCAAAACAAACAAACAAATGAACAAAAAACTCTTTGCATATAGTTTCTCATGTAATCCTTCCAACTGCCTGAGCTATAAGACACTTGCTCTCCTACCATTTTAGACCCGTGGAACCTGACGCCAAGAGTGGTTAAATGCCTTGCCCCAAACCAGAGGGCCAGTGAACGGAGAGGCAGGTGCAAAGCAGGGGCTGGCCTGCAGAGCTTGCGCTGCCAGCCTCCAAGCCTGGGCAGCAGGGCAGGGCTGGGCCTCAGGAATCTGTCAGATGTGGGGGGGGGGCGGTGGTTTCTGACTGCAGCAGCGCACACTGGCAGCCCAGTCCAGCCCAGCCCAGTGTTCTTTCTCCCCCGTCATGTCCTCATTAATCAAGTGCTTTGAACATGAAGGAGAGTGAGATTGGATTTTTGTTAAGAATGAAGAATCTGTTCCCATCTGGTACCGTCACACAACTCTCCGATGTCAGCCAGTGGGGAGCACTTCAGTGCAACCTGCTTGGCAGTTTGATAATTACCCAAGAACACCGAAAGATCTGGCAAAGTCACAAGCAGTCTGGATCCACCAGCACTTGGGCGTAATGGCAGGATCAAGGGTCTCAGGTCTAGAGAAGGGTCAGCCAGCTTTTTCTAGACCTTTTCGGCTTTGGGAGCCCCCTGAGCTCCATCAGCGAGCTCTGCTGGTGTAGCAGGAAAGCAGCCATGGGCGATGTGGGAGCACATAGGCCTGGCTGCCTTCCAATACACATGTGGATCCTGAAATTGGAATTTCATGTAATTTTCCTGTGCCACAAACCATTTTCCTTCTTGTCATTTCATTCGATGATTATAACATTTTAAAGGCCATTCTTAGTTTGAAAGCTGTACAAAAATAAGAGACTAGGTAACCTGGGTCGAAGTCCTGGCTCTTGGGTTTATCATGTGTGTGCCTTTCAGCACATTACTTACATTCTCTTGGCTTCATTTCTCTCTTGGGGTACTGAGTGGAGCAGGTGGCATGCATTCAAGGCCTCCCTTGTGACTTGCACCGACACGTGTGCTTTCTGTGCTTTGCTTAATTTAGTCCTCATAATGACCACAAGATGCAGAAATTATATTGTTGCCTTTTGGAGGACAGTTATGGTGATGGAAAGAGGTTACCTGTAGATTATGCCTGACCTGACCTCTCCTGTTTATGGAGGTTAATCCTTATCACATGCAGAAGTCTCATGTTGGTTCGGTGATAGTGTTCCTGCTTCTCTAAGATTCTGTGATTTTTCTGAGTGTCTGTGGTTATACTTCATCTTAGACTGAATGATTTCATCTAATTAGAATTCTTTGATTCAATTAGTAATACATAAACATCGAATTTACGCTCCAGATTTCACTAAACCCAAAGTTGAATGTGAACTCTGAACAGTCACTAATTCTATTGATGTGTACACTAGCGAGCCTGGCTCAGATACACTCATGCAAACGCTGCATTAAATGAACTAACTCATGTTAAATAGCCCCACACAATGCCTGGCACAAAGGTCGTCAGCCAAAATTTGTCTCCTTATTGGCAAGATCAGACTCAGAGAGCTGTTTTTTGGGAAAGGTGAGCATCACCTGGGAAGATGAGGCCAAGGCCTTACAAGATACACTGGAACAAAGAAGCCTCTTCCAAGGGTCCAGTGCTCTGAAACCCAGCATATTCTCTTGTTTCCAGACTGATCCCTGGATCTGCTTTCATCAATCACCTACTAGGCAGGGCGTGGCTTTGTTCCACTCTGCTATTCTAGGACCCGACGGTGGCCCAAATCCTCCAGCTTCCTTCTGACCCTATGATTGGCTTCTGTTACACCACTCTGCTTGCTTGATCCTATCTTCTGTCCTCTGAGCTTTGGCTCCATCCCCCAACCCCTGCCACTCCTGACTCATCACAGACAACTCCACTTTGCCTTAGTATATCAGGTAGCAGTTCAGACTCTTCTAGGTAGCTCTGACCTTGAACACCTCACCTTGCTTTATAAGTGATCTCCCACTGGAGGAAGTCCTGGGGCATTTAGAAAGGTTTGGGCATTTGGAATTATCACACTGTCTGGGGATGTTACATTTCCTGCACTGCACAGCACAGTCTAGCCCAACAAAGATTTGCCCCATAAACAGTATCTCTCTCTGCCAACAAATAATGGTCCCAGCTCTGAACCATTCATCACAACTAGTATTTCTTTGTGTTCTAGTCTCTCGAGTACTGTCTTGGTTGTATTCACCTTGTAAACCAATCAGTTAATTTAATCAACACTGTTTTCTTAGTGGATGCCAAATGTATTAAATTAACACAAATTAATGAGCATGACTGTAGAAAATAAGACAGACAGTCATTACTGTAGATCTAGTTAAACAAAGCCTGAACCTCCTATTTATCAATTTTTTTCAGAAAACTATTTTCCAGAAAATTGGGTAGGAATTTGGGACTAGGTGAGAGCTAAGATCTTAGATTATGCAAAGAGGCAGCCTTTAAAGACTATCCCTAGACAATGAATGGTCATGTGTCCCTTCCTACCTCTTGTTGCAAGTTGGGTTCTTTGGGACACAGATGCTGAACAAAATAAGGCATGCAAAAATGGATGGCGAAATGTAATGTGTAAGAAAAGAAAAAGGAAGATACAAGATTGGGCAGGAGGACCCATCAGAACATAATGGCAGTCTTACAGTTTCTGCTAGCTCATTATAGGATTCTCATGCTAGATGGAAATAAATGACTAGACCCTTCTACCCACACCTTGCTCAGTCATTGGCAGGACTTGTACTACAAACAGTGTGATCTCAACTAGGAAGCTGGGGTAGGCCCTGAGAAATCTAACAGTGGGAGGATGCCAGCAAACCACACTTCTCACAGCTGCACAGGAAGGTCTTTCTTCAAGAGGGATCTGAGCAGCCTATCTGTGTCTGCCTCACATCCATATGTATAAGCCTGTGCCCTTTTGCAGCAGGATGACATGAGAACCAACTATTTCTTGTTGCAATCTCCTACTTGCATGCCAACCTGCTACAACTCAGCAGTCTTTGGGCAAGAACTGCAAAGAAAAAAGAAAAGACATTCAAAGAATTCATCTCTTAGATAACTGCAAATGGAACTCTTCTCTCCTTCACTTGCACTTTTAAAAATCCAAGACCATTGATGGGATTGATGGAAGATCATTCTTACTAGGAAAACACACTCTCATAAAAGGAGGAGACAAGTTGTCCATATCTTACATTTTTATACTCAGAGTCATGTACTGCCATGCCTCAAGAAATTTCTCTGTAAAGAAGAGTAAGGAGGAGAAATGGTAGTCACTCAATGCTTTATTTTCCCTCACTTCAAGAAACATATGCTTTTGCTGAACCTGATATTTACACATATGAGTATAAGAATTCTTCACCATCCGGCAGTAACCAATGACCCATGCTAGCCAGTTGGCCTCATGTAATGGGATTCTTGGCTTTTGCACACAAAGGAAGCAGAGAATAGGTTTTAGGAGGATTGGGGTTCCATTAATTACATACATGATTTTTATTTGTTTAGTGGACAAATGGAAAAAGGGAGACACTAGTGGCATTTATGACTTGTTAAGACTAGATGAAAACCTCGGAAACAGCTTTCTGTGAAGAGAGTGGTCTAATGAGAATGGATGTGATGGTTATTTACCTAATTGAGCAGTAATGACTGAGGTGCAGGCCACTTTCCCAGGATTAATAAAGAGCTGAGGAGTTGACAGTTTGGGCCATTAAGCTCAGCCAGTACTTAATCTTGGCAAAGGGCACGGTGCCAGGATCATATTAGTATTATAAAATGAGACTAAAACTTAGAGACCCAAGAACTTACTTTTTTGAGAAATAATTTTAATTGGCAGTTAAGCACCTGACATCAGATTGGGCAATGCAAGTTTCATCATGAAACAAATTTTCACGTAAAGTCTTCAAATCTTGTTCCAAAGAAAGTGGGGCGAAGAGAGAGACAATGACCCTTAACAATATCAAAAACATTTTCAGGCACAACCACAAGCAAACAATTATCACCTCCCTTGGTTTAAAAATAAAACAAACAATACTAAAGACATGGAGTTGAGCTGGAAGCATTGTATACCCTGGAGATTCCCTATCGACATTGCTATCCACAGTGTCCTCCAGGAAAACCAGGGCGCCTCTCATCCATAACACCATAGTTGAAGCTAAGATGTTGTCAAATATGTCGAAGTCTTCTTGAAATTGTTTGTATTCAGTGGTCCCTTTATCCAATGTGACAAACGTTCACATGTTACTCACTTGTCAAGAAAAGTTACTCGGTTTACTAAGTATTCGTTATTCCCATAGTTCTGTTCTGGGTGGGAAAGTATGAACATCAGCCGAGAGCAAGTAGGAATCTAAGAAATGGTGCTTCATCTGTTCTCTATGTGAGGTGAATCTTACAAGACTGGCCTCAAATTTTTGAGGACTTTACAAATCTGTTTAGTTCACCAACATTTCCTTCTTTATCTTGAAAGCACTGTCTTACAAGACACCTTGAAAAAGGACGAGGCTCTAAACATGAGCAAGGCACAGCCACTGCTAACCAGGATCTTACAATCTAACAGAGATCTCAGAGTCTAGAGCACTGTTCTAGAAATCTGCATAGGGGTGGGATGCCTGGGTGGCTCAGTCAGTTAAGCGTCTGACTCTTCATTTCACTGTAGGTCATGATCTCAAGGACATGAGATCCAGCCTTGAGTTGGGATCTGCACTGGGCATGAAGCCTGCTTAAGTTTCTTTCTATCCCTCTTTCTTTCTTTCTCTCCTTCTCTTAAAATAAAAAAAAAAAATTTAAATTTATTTAAAAAAAGAAAGAAGAAAGAAAGAAAGAAAGAAAGAAAAAGAAAGAAAGAAATCTGCTCAGGGATCAAAATTTCCAATCATATCCCTCCTTCCATCATCTTGACTCTATAATCATTACCTCAATCTGCTCTAAAGGAGACAGTTAATGGGGTTGAGTCTGCTCTGTGAAACCACCTTTGCTGAAGCAGCTGATCCAACAACAGCGGGAACAATGTCATCATTCATCTCAAGGAAAGTTACCAAGCCCTTACCATGTAATAAGATGTTAGGGTATAAGACATGACAGTGCATAAATAAATAATTTTTATCCTCTCATAATACAGCAGAATTAGAGAGAAATACAAAGAATAAATGTGTTAATGTGTTAATGGTGCTTTGATAGCAAGGCAGGGAGACATCCAGAGAAGGCAATCAGCCAATCCCAGTAGTCAAAAAAGGCTTCAAAAAGGTGACCCTGGGGCGCCTGGGTGGCTCAGTGGGTTAAAGCCTCTGCCTTCGGCTCAGGTCATGATCCCAGGGCCTGGGATCAAGCCCCACATGGGGCTCTCTGCTCAGCAGGGAGCCTGCTTCCTCCTCTCTCTGCCTGCCTCTCTGCCTACTTGTGATCTCTGTCTGTCAAATAAATAAAATAAAAATCCTTTAAAAAAAAATAAAAGAAGGTGACCCTGACTAAACCTGGAGGAGTTAGGATATCTACCTTTAGGTAGAGGTGCATAAAGAAACTACCAAATCAAGGGGGCAACATAAAGAAAGGGGCTGACAGAGTGAACAACCAGGAATGGTCAAGGAACACTAAAGGATTCCCACAGAAGGTCTCTTGGCTGCATCTTCTTCATGCCTTGATGGGCTAACCAACACTCTCCATTCTTCCTTCTAATACCCTGACTAACTAGCACCCATGACTAGCAGGATAGTCCCTAAAAAGTCATCCATTTCTGCTCCCACCTCTTGGGTTATATGAGTCACAGGTGTTTGTTCCCAAACCAGCCTATGCCAGTTGTACTCATTATTAAAATGATATAATTAACATAAACTATGTTAAAGAGTTGTTGTTTCTGTGAAAATTAAATTGGATACTTTGGAAAGACTTGACTTTTCCTGAGTCACTAAAAGAAGCAATAGAATTAAGCACAGGGTATGTAACTATAAAAGAATGAAAGAGGATTATAAAAATCCCTACAATGAGATTCTGCCTCAAATTGCTTTGCTGGTATCTCAAGTTCTCACTCGAATTTAAAGAAAACAAAACTGGAAATCATAAAAGATGCATTATGGATATATTTTATGCACACAAAAGCAAGATGATGCATAAAATCAAATAAAAGTCTTGGCCCTACATAAAAGAAAAGATAAATGCATGCACATTAATGTTTTATATTCAAATGTTTTAAGATGGTTTTGTGTGTGTGCTTCCTTTTTTTAACCAACGTTGTGATCAATTAGCCTGCTGTCAGTATTAATGTGCTGGTTGAAAGGGATTCTCTTATGGTATGAATTTACTGTAGGACAAGAAAAGATCAGACCTAAGAGGCAGACAGGAAGGCTCCAAATGCCACAATTTGTAGTTTATTCTGTAGATCAGGGGTTGGCAAGATATAGACCTCAGTCCAAACCCAGCCTGTAGCTTACTTTTATAAAGTATTATTGGGATACAGCTGTGTTCATTCAGTTAAAGGGTTGTCTGTGGCTGTTTCCACTATGCAATGGCGGAGTTAAGGAGTTCTTACCAAGATGGTGTGCAGGTATACATGAAGGTTTAGTTTATGCCTTCAGGAAAGGCATGAAATCATGCCCTTCTGCTCAGTCGCCTCTCTCAACAAATACCTTACGCCACTGTGGAACCACATACTGTTGCCCCAGAACACAAGGAAAGACATAGAGACAACCAATAAGAAGGCCTCCAACTCTTGGGGATGAGGGCATAAAACGGCTGGCCCAAGATACTATACCAATTCCATTGAGAGTCACCCACCACTAGGGGAAGGGTATAAAAATCTCTCCCACACAAGACCCACCACAGATATAAGGCAGAAGTTCAAGTGCCATGGTGGGGAAGGAACTGGGACCCTGAGAAGCTCCCAAGCCCAAGACCCTGGTGCACAGGTTGATATAAGACCAAGGCTGAGTCAGACAAAGGAGAGGCTTCCGACCTCCAGCTTAGCGAGCCCTGAGCAATAAGCAGCAGCCATGTTCATGAACGCAGGTGCAGAGGAAAGTAGAGACCGGAGCACTAAAACCCTCCCCACCCCACCTCCCATCCTGACAGTACCCCAAAAGGAATGTGAAGCGTAGGCACTATGGATGATCATAGCAACAACACTGTTAACTAGTAGGAAGATGCAAAATGGAAGCCATGACAAGAGACCACGACACACCTAGCCCGACGACTAAAATAAAACATACTGACCATACCAAGTGCTAACAAGGAGAGAATGTTATCTCTCAGACACTTATTTTTGGTATGATCACTCTGGAAAACTGTCTGGTAGTTTCTCGTGAAATTCAACATATACTCATCCTGTGGCCCAATAGTCTTACTCCTGGGTATTTACCCTAGGGAAATGAAAACTTCCATTCACATAAAGTCTTATACATGAATATTCATAGCAGCTTTGTCTGGAATTGCCAAAGACTGGGAACAAGCCAAATCTAGAGAGCTTATCCTCCTATATTCTCAAGAGCCACCACACCTACTACGAACACCCAAGCCAGGGCTTCTCCCTCTGTCTCACACTTAAAACACCAAGTCCTCCTTATTTTACCTTATAAAGTATATCTCAGATCTGCACCCTTCTCTCTATACCAATTTCTATTTGACACACAGCAGGTACCCCTTATCTCTTTCCCGTACTTTTGCATGGTTTCCTAACAAGCATAGTGTGATTTCAGCATTGGACCTCCCAAAGTGATCCCTCAATGGCGACTAAAGAAATCTATTTGAAACAGGTGTTTGTACACATCAACATTCAATAGCTCCCACAGTACGCAGGAAAAAGCACAGCTCCTTTAACTGGCACACGAGACCCTAAAAGGACCAACTCTTGTCTTCCCAGCCCCATATCTCGGCCTTGGAAGCTCCTACTTCAGACTTCAGCAATCACAAATTGATGTTGTTTCACAGCGTAACTGTTCGTGCAGTCAGCCCTGCCTAGAATCAGTGTCTTTCACCTAGTTTCCCCCGAACCATCCTTACTGACCCTTTAGGGTTCAGCTCAGCTGCCCCCTCATTCTTTTTTTAAAAATTTATTTATTTACTTGACAAAGATCACAAGTAGGCAGAGAGGCAGGCAGAGAGAGAGAAAGAGGAGGAAGCAGGCTCCCCACTGAGCAGAGAGCCCGATGTGGGACTCGATCCCAGGACCCCGAGATCATGACCTGAGCCCAAGGCAGACGCTTAACCCACTGAGCCACCCAGGTGCCCCTGTCCCCTCATTCTTGACTTCTTCCCACTCCACCCATATCCGTGCTCCAACGGGGAACCCACACTCAGATTTCTGAGAGACCATCAAAGAAGCCATAAAACCCGCAGTGAGCCTGTTTGGGGTTTTCTGAGTATTGCAGTTTCCTAGGATCTCTCGCTGAAGAAATGGGGAGTAGCAGGAGTAATAGCATGGAAGTGATTAAGCCTTTGAAGTGTACCCTTTGTTCCCAGGGTCCTGTTAATTACCATTTAAGAAAGGTTTATTTGGAATGTATTCAATTACTTAGGTAACTAAATCGCTTTTTACTGATCAGTTAGAGCAGCATTTGCTTAATAGCCACTAAGGCTGGGCCCGGGTTTCATTGATAGTCCACTCCCAGATCTGGGCTTATCTCAGACTCAGCTGGGGGGTGGAGGGAGTCTTACCGGAGTACATTATAATTGTTAATATAAGCACTTAGATTTAGAGAAATGGAAGTTTAGGGATTTTCCCCCTTATTCTTTAAAGAATGAGTACAACAAAGGAGAAGAGCCAAGGAACTCCAATGTCCATTCTATTCATTCTTCAGTCGATTCCTGAGAGGAAATGCTTCCTGAGATTTCTACTGCTCAGGTTTCTACTCACAATTCCCAACTCCCCGCTCAAATCTGACCTCCTCAGCACTTCTCTGACTACCCAGGACTGCTGCAAGATTTCTCTAATCTCCGACATTTTTGCTGTAGTTCCCATGTGCTTTGCCAGTGGTCTAATGGTTATCTACAGAGAAGCAAAAAGGACGAGACTGAGGGGCATGAAACTGGGAGGGCCAAAGCCATTTTGTTGTAGCCCCTACCGTGCGAATGGTCAAGGGAAGCTAAGCTCCTGGAAAAGGGGACATGTCAGCTAGATATTGAAAGATAAATAAAAATTCAACAGACTGATATATGGAGTGAGGCAATTTCAAGAAGAGGGAATTCATATCTGAAAACACAAATGTGTGATCACTGGGGTCTTCAATATAAAAATGCCATGTGGGGAAAAAAAAAATGCCATGTGGGTATCTGACAAGAGGTAGGCAAGGCCAGATCTTAGAAGATGTTAGGTTAAGCTGGGAGCTTATCCTGTTTATGGTGAAGATCCAGAAGAGGAAGACTTACCATCACAGTTCTCTAAAGGAATAAAGGCAAATTCTATGGGTGGAGGGGCCCTATAGACAGAGAGGGACAAAACAAAAATCAGGGCAGCCAGGACAGGGAATGAGGGGAATGGGAGGAAGAATCATGCCTATATATTGAGGTCTCAGGACTATATGAGAACAGACAGAACAAGAATTAGAAAGGAAGATAAGAAAAGGAAAGGAAAGAAAAGAAAAGAAAAAAGAAAAAAAAAAAAACACAGGCACTGTGGTGAAGATTGTGGACACAGTCATCCAACTCTGGGTTACAAGCCTGGCTTTCCCTCTAATTTGTTATAGAACCTTCACAAAGATTCTAATCACACTTAGTTGCCAATCTATAAAACAGGGAATGTACCTCATAGTTTTTAGTTAGATTAAAAAGTCTGAAGATACTTTAAATACTTGAAATATTAACAAGGATATAATGACTGCTTAGTAACATTCCTTAAGAGCACGCTCAGTTGTACAGAAACCTGGATTAAGAGTATTAATTCTTCAAATAACGAAGTCAACTCTAGTTAGGTAAAATGTCACCATGAGGGACAGCTGGGTGACAGGTATGTGAAAACTCTGTGCCATTTCTGAAACTTCTCATGAGACTTTAATGATCTCTAAATAAAACTTTAATTTTTACAAAGCCATAAATGCCTTTGCCAAACCACAGTGACAATTTATTGGATAAATATTCTCTGAGAACTTATATATGTCCTACCTACTCTGGACGATGGCTTCCCTTCGGTTCTCATTCTCCAGGGTTCACAGATACCATTTACCAAGTGACACTGTGGTTTCAGTTTTCATTACTCCTCTTTTTTTTTTTTTAAGATTTTATTTATTTATGTGACAGAGAGAGAGAGAGAGCACAAGCAGGCGGAGTGGCAGGCAGAGGGAGAGAGAGAAGCAGGCTCCCCGCCGAGCAAGGAGCCCAATGCGGGACTCGATCCTAGGACCCTGAGATCATGACCTGAGCCAAAGGCAGCCATTTAACCGACTGAGCCACCCAGACGTCCCTTCATTACTCCTCTTAAACAGAAACACAGCAATAAAAATAAACTATTGGAAATGGAATTATGAGTGGCCTATTATAAAACTGGAGTTTCTTTTGCTGTTTAGCTGTTCAGCTGAGAGCCTGAATCCAACCAAACACATACCCTTTACTTCTAAGGTTCTGCCCAGTCCTCTGAGTAGAGTTGCACAGAAACCACAGTCCTCTCCCATAATGGCTGGTAGTGATTCTCAACAAAGGCAGGATTGAATCTTGATCTGAACAATTTATTAGAGGGTACAGTTCAGTTGTCATCCAAGACAGAGTTGATACTAGCTTTGTGTTTGTGCCACCTGAACCCAGGGTGCATGTCTCCATGACAAGAATAAAGATTCAATTTCAGTCCCTATCACCCTCCCACAACAGCAGGCAGGGCACCCAAGAGCCTGAGTAATCTGCCAGACTCTTCACTGAGGGCATGCTGCAGTACACCCGGCATCGCTAGCCCCATTCACGAATTACTGCTGTCAGTCATAACTTGAGAAGTAAATTGCCTGTGTTCTACCCATACTCTTCCCTTTCTTCATTGTATAAACCCAGCTTTGCTGAGATCACAACCAATGACTTTGGCCACAGTGGTGACTTCTCATCTTGACTGCTAGTCCCTGCACAAAGGAGTCCCTGTGGCAGCAGCTATCACTTTCAGTTCAAAGGGACCCTTGCTATGTCCCGTGGCAAGTTTGCACTTCCTTTTGGGACTAGGACCTCTAGCCTGCAGAGCAGAGAGGTACACAAAGTGTCCCAGGGGTTCTTTGGGAGTGATGTCTCATGAAGCCATTCCTGTCTCTACCCCTTGGTTATCAGTTGTATGTCTGCCTCCTATTAGTAAACACAGCACGATAAAGAAAGCCCTGATTTTATGCATATGCAGCATTTTGAAGGATGGCATTCCATCCTTTCAGAGTGCCATTAGGTTGGCACTTTATCTATGCCTTTAGTAGACCATCCCAGGGCTCCAAGAAGACAGCTGCTGCTGGAGGGTATACTATATGATATAAACTGAGGATTCTATGATCAGTGGTTCAAGCCTATATCTGTTTCACTATGAAATGGGTCTCCTGATCAGATATTATGTTGTTTGGCATGTCGTTCCAATTGAGCAATCAGAAATCCTCTAGGGATTGGTGAATGGTGCTGACTACAACTCAGAGTTCAGGGAAGCAAGCTCATACCCAGAATAGGTATACACTGGGAAGATGGAGAGCTTGCCCTTGCAGTATTGAAAGGACCCAGTGTAGTCAACTTTCGACAAGGTAGCAAGTTGGTCTTCTTAAGAAATAGTGCCATTTTGGGGCTCAGTGTTGGTCTCCGTTGTTGGTAATTCCAAGACAGTCAAATACAGCAATAGCTAAATTGACCATGATAAGGGGTAATTCATCACATTGTCCAAATGTGTAGTCTTACCATCTGTCACTATTATGCGGAGCCCGATATGGAGTTATTCCAACTACCAAGTATGTCAATACAAATTAAACCCCCAGGGATGTGGGAAGTGAACAATGAAAGATCTGCAGATCTAGTGAACCATTCTACTTCAACTAGGATTCTATTTGTTACCTGGCCCCATGAGATTCCATGCTTGTAGTGGGGCCATAGTGACACTTCAGTTTGCCAAGTGTCAGGTCAACATAGACCCTGTGTCTAATAGTCCTCAAAACGTCTGTATATTCTTCTTTCCCCAGTGCACAGCCATTCAAATAAATGGCCATAGGTTCCTTTGGGAAAGGACTAGGAGAATTATTACAGTTCATACTTACTGTAGTTCTACAAGACCTGGCTTTATCAACCCCTCTCCTCTCATCTACTCTGCCTTACATAGGAAGCCACCACTGAGCTTCTTTGTAATGCTGGTTCCTCTCACCATTACTTTCTTCAGGAATGGTGTGTCTTCTGAGCCCTTTCATGCAACATCATTCTCTGGTGGATCTTCTTGCTTCACGTAATATGTCCGTTACACAATGGCCTTTTTGTTCTTTTTTTATACTGTCTGCCAGAGCAACTCAGACATTTCCATTTTGCCTAAGAAGGACTAACACTTCCTCCAGACTTCTAAGTTACCCTATCAATGAGTTTGCCTTGCCTCTTGGGTCCTTGATAGAGTATTATATCCCATGTTCCAAGAAATTGACCCTAAGTCAATGAATTCTGACTTATCCTGTTTTAAGTCCCATCCCTGTCCAACAATCAGCAGAGAATACCTCCAGCACTGTTTTGAGAAAGATTTTGAATCACATGATCAATTAGTGATAGCGGTCATGGAGAGGTGAGAGGGAGCTTTAAGACATATAGTATTACTCTCACATTTCTGATGTAGACATCTGCTCAACTTACAATCTGTAGGTATAGAAATGAGTAAAGACAACCACAGGAGCATAAAGTCTCTGACCTTGGTCTCAAATCTTGGCCTCAGTTCCTCTGTAGTTTAACCAATGAAGTTAATTAAAGTGGTAGATCATGCACTTGACTTTTTCTAGGGACCGGTGTTGAAGGGGAAAAGGAGAAGGAAAAAAAGGAACCTGGGGTGGGGGTGGGGGGGAGTTGTTGATGATAGGGAGGTAACAAGAGGTCAACACTGTAAAGTAACAGATACAAGAAGGGGGACTTTGAGGGACTTCTTGAAGATAAATAATTTCCTTTTCTCAATTTTATCCTTATTGATCCTCACACAGTCTTTGTTTGGGTAGAGATCTAAATCCCCTTAAAACTCCTCTTCTGGGACTTAAAATATCAACTGTGTGGTTACCAAAATCATTTTAGTCATTACCAAAATCCTTCCAAGGTGGCTCCATCTGAATGGTAACAAGCTCCAATAAGTAAAGTCAATCGACTCCTGTCTTGCTTTACTTTTCCTTAATGGCCACCTGATAAACTGGGGCAGGAGCAGGGGAAATCTCCCCAGGATTTCATTTCTACTGTGGCAAGGCTGGAAATTTGACACACATTCAAATTAACCACTTGTATATTTTTGTTAGACTCCTTCACAGGTCTGATAAACATCTTGACAGACATCATTTGGCGATTCACCGGAGACTTTCTGGCACCTGATCTCGTCTGCCGAGTGGTCCGTTATTTGCAGGTATGTCGTGCCTTACAAACGTGATGAAACAAACTGACACCAAGATTAGGTCTTGGATTCTTCATAAGGAAAATAATATAGAACCCAGCACTTCTACCCGATAAACTGCTCGCTTCCTTCCAGTTGGAAGGACAAGAATAATTTGTAAGATTTTTGGTTTTTTGCTAAAATAATAAACATACAAATAAAACATAAGTAGCATTAGTAAGAATATAAGCATTCACATTTCAAGTATTAAGTAAAACTTTGGGGTCAATGTGAAGGTCTTTGACATACTCTGGCTGTCTTGGTCCATTCAGGCTGCTGTAACAAAAATGCCACACAATAGGTAGCTTAGAAACAACAAATATTTATTTCTCACACTTCCGGAGGCTGGAAGTTCAAGATCACTGTGCCAGAAATTGTCAGACCAAGTGCCTTCTTCCAGGTTGCAGACTTCAGATTATGGCACATGGCAGAAGGAGCAAGGGAGCTCTATGGAGCCTCTTTTGTAAGAGCACTAGTCCCATTCATGAGGGCTCCACTCTCATAACCTAATTATCTCCCAACAGCCTCACCCCCTAACACCATCACAATGGACATTAAGATTCCAACATGTGAATTTTGGTGGGACACAAACATTCAGGGTATATGTAGCACTGTCTAAACAATCTTCAGAAAATTTATCAGTTTTCTTTTCTTTCTTTCTTTCCTTTTTTTTTTTTTTTTTTGCCAATTTCCCCGCCCCAAATTAACACAACACCGGCTACTGTTCTTTTTGAAAAACATTGACAGATTGTTAGAAAGTAGGTATTATCTCTGGTTATTTTAACTTGTATTTCTTGTATTACCACTGAAATTGGACTTTTAAAAATATCTACCGGCATTTGAATTTCTCCTTCTTCAAATTATCTGTTATTCTTTTTTAATTTTTTTATAACTGGGATACTTGTTTTTTTCTCAGTTATTGATAATATCTATTTTCAGATTAAAGACATTTACACTTTGCCTGTTGAATATGCTTCAATGAAAAAATTATAAATGCAAATATATATACATATATACATAAAATATGTGGTATAAAATATTACATTTGTATCATGTACATATATTAGTAATATATTATATATGTATATAATGTGGATTAAGGCATATCAACTAATTATAGAAAGAATGAACTGTTTCATAACTGGTATTAGGATTGAGGTGCTGTTTCAGAGCTGTTACAATTATTTTCCATTAATATATTCCTATTTTTATGCCCATACTTCAGGTCTAAATTACTGTAGCTTTATAAAGCACAATGCATTTTTGGAAAACCTTATCCTACAAGATTCCATTTGTTAGTAGAGTTTTGTAGAATCTTTGCATCTATATTCATCCATGATTTTAATTTGTTCTATCATTTTTAGACCTTGGAAATGGAGTTACTTCATCTCCAGAAAATGGACAGATAATAGTTACAATTAAAAATCTTTTATGCTCTGAACAAAATCTTGAAAGTTTAGTAGATGTGAAAGAGCCCTGATTACTATCCAGAACTGGTATTTTTTCAGGGGTAATTTTTAAAAACATATTTTAATTTATTATTTAAAAATTTTGCTTCCTTTTAAGTAAATGTTATCAATTGCTTATTCTAGCAATTGCTGAGAAATAAATTATGCCAGTCCTCAGTGTTAGAAGCAGGGATATGGTTGAACTAAATAGCTATCAGTTGAAATAAACTAAACTATCAATCAAATTGACCTAATTGGCATTTATACAACACTTCATCCAACAAAACAGAATGCTTATTCTTATCAAAATCACAGGGAACATTCACCAAGAGAAATTACATATCACCATAAAACACACTTTAACAATGTAAAAGAGTGGAAATAGCACAAAGTATGCTCTCAGACCCAACTAGAATTAAACTAAAAATGTATAACAGAAAGATAGCTGGCCAATCTCAATGTTTTTGGAGATGAAACAACATGCTTCTAAGTAACATGTGGGTCAAAAAAAAAAAAAGAAAATATAATTTATCATAATTTGTAGAACAGTAAAAACAGTGTTTTTGAAGAAACATAGCATTGAATTTCTTGTATTAGAAAAGAAAAAAGATCTAAAATTAATAACTAAGCTTCCCCCTTAGGAAACCAGAGAAAGCAGACCAATGTAAACCTAAAGCAAGCAGAACATTTTAAATGATAAAAATTAGAACAAATTACTAAATGAAAACAGTAATTCAATTGTGAAAAATCAATGAAACTATAAACTGGTTCTTTAAAGAGATAATAAAACTGATAAACTTCTTGCCAGGCTAAAAAAGAATAGAAAAGGGATGACACACATTACTAATATCAAAAATGAAAGAGGGGTCTTTATTACTGATCTGATAGATAATAAAAGGATAATAAAGGAATTTATGAAATACAAGTTTGATAAATTACTTGAAATGGACCAAATCCTTGAAAGACACAATCTGCCAAAACTCACACAAGGAAAAATAGATGACCTGAATAGGTCTATATGTATGAAACAGATTGAATTGATAATTCAAAATCTTCTAAGAAAGAAAGCACCAGGTCTAAATGGGTTTACCGGTGAATTCTACTAAACATTAAAGGAAGAAATTATACTAACTAGTTTCTTTATTTTTTTTTTAAGATTTTATTTATTTATGAGAGCGAGAGAGTACATAACTTGGGAGGGGTTAGGGAGAGGGGCAGGGGAGAGGGAGTAGCAGACTTGCTCCTGAGGAGAGTCTGATGTAGGGCTCAATCCTAGGACTTTGGGATCATGGCCTGAGCTGAAGGCAGACCTATAACCTACAGAGCCATCCAGGCTCCCCTACAAATAAGTTTCTAATTTTTCTAGAACATAAAAGCAAAGGGAACATTTCTTAACTCACTCTGTGAGTCCAGCATTACTCTAACACCAAAACCAGACAAAGGCATTATAGGAAAGTGAAACTATAGACCAATATCTCTCATGAACATAGATATAAAAATTATCAACAAATATTAGTAAATTGAATGAAAATACTTATAAAAAGAATTACATACCATGACCAAATGGAATTCATTTCAGGTATGCAAGGTTCACCATTCAGAAATCAATTAATGTAAATTATTAAATCAAAAAGTTGAAGTGAAAAAAATGTATATAATCATTTTAATAGATACAGAAAAAGCATTTGTTAATATCCAATATCCATTCACAATAAAAAGTCTCCACAAACTTTTCATAAAAGGCAATTTCCTCAATTGGTAGCTACAAAAATCTACCACTAACCTCATACTCAATGGTGAGAGACTGGATGTATCTTTCCTAAGATAGGGAACAAGGCAAGGATGTTCCCTCTCATTACTCCCATTTAGCATCACACTGGAAATCCCACCTAACTCAACAGGACAAAAAAGGAAATAAAAGGTATACATATTGGGAAAGATGAAATACCTGTTCACAGATGAAAAAAAAAAATAAAACAAAACAAAACATAGAAAATTTGTGGGCTTATTAAGTGAAAATAAAAATAACAAGGTTGAAGAATACAATATGCTTTTAATACTAGGAATGAAAAATTTGAATTTAAAATTTAAGAAGCAATAACCATTTATGTAAGCACCAAAAATATGAAAGACTTAGATATAAACCTAACAAAATACGTGCAAGATCAGTATGAAGGAACTATAAAACTTTGGTGGAAGAATCAAAGAATATCTAAGTATAAAGATAGGTATTCTATGTTAGGAAAATGCACTATAGTTAAGATACCAATTTTGTTCAAAACAACTTATAAATTCAATGCAATCCTATTCAAAATCCCACCAAGTTATTTTATAGACACAGACAAACTCTAAAGTTTGTGTGGACAGGTAAAAGACACAGAGTAGCCAATACAATACTGAAGAAGAACACAGTTGGAGGAGATACTATCTGATTTCAGACTTACGAAAATGCTACATCTACATCAAGATACCATGATATTGGCAAAAAAAATCAACAAATACATCAATGGAACAGAATAGAGACCCCAGAAACAAATGCACCCTAAAAGTCAACTGATCTTTGACAAAGGAGCAAAGACAATTCAAGTGGAGAAAAGATAGCCTTGCCAAGAAATACTGCTGGAGTTATTGGTATCCAATTAAATAATATTAATGATCATGATGATGATCTGACTAAAGACCTTACACCTTTCACAAAAACGAATTCAGTATGGATCATAAACTTGAATGAAACATGCAAGGCTATAAAACTATAAAAATACTAAAAGATAACATAGGAGAGAATCTAGCGGACTTTGGGTTTCTCAATGACTTTTTAGATATAACACCAAAAGCACCATCCATGAAAGAAAAAAATGAAAAGTTGGATTTTATGAAAAGTTAAAACATCTCTGCAAAAGACACTGTTAAGAGACAGAAGAGACAAGGCACAGAATGGGAAAAAAATGTTTGCAAAACACATACTTGATAAAGGATTTGTATCCAAAATATACAAAGAGCTCTTAAAACTCAACCCACTTAAAAATGAGCAAAAGATCTAAACAGACACTTCTCCAAAGAAGATAGAACGATAACAAACAAGCATATGAAAAGAAGCTCACCATTGTATGGCATTAGGGAATCGCCAATTAGAACAAGGAGATAGCATTAACGTAGCAATTAGAATGACTATAGTCCAAAAAACTGATGATGCAAAATGCTAGTGCTGTTTGTAGGAATGCAAAATGGTACATCCATTTTAAAAGCTATTTTGGCAGTTCAATTTTATAAAAATAAAATTGAACATACTCTTATCATACAATATAGCAATTACACTCCTAGGTATATAACCAATGAATTGACAACTTACATTCACACAAAAACTTACACAAGAATGTTTATAGCAATGTTATTCAGAATTGTCAAAAATTAGAAGCAGAATGTTCCTCAAAAGCTGAATGGATGAAAAAAATGGCTACATGAGTATGATTACAACCATATGACATTCAGTAAAAGGGAAATGATGAAGACCATAAAAAGATCAGTGATTCCTAGGGACTTGGAAGGATTGAATAGGTAAAGCACAGAGGATTTTTAGAATAGTAAAACTTTTCTGTATGAATGGTGGATACATGATATCATACATTTATCAAAAACCCACAGAATTATACAACACAAAGAATAAGGCTTTATATAAAACATTGATTTTGGTAATAATGTGTTGATATCAGTTCATCAGTTTTAACAAATGGATGCTAATAATAGAGAAGGATGTTAATAATAGGGAAGGATGTTAATAATAGGGAAAACTGGGGGAAAGGAGGGTGGGACATCTCTGTACTATCTGCCCTATTTTTTCTGTAAAGCTAAAATTGCTCTAACAAATAAAGTATATTAATTTTTTAAGTCCAGGGATCCTCCTGTACATGGATCCAATCTGGTATTTTTCTAAATAAAATTTTTCTAAGTTTGCTGCATTCAAGTCTCACTTCTCTGGAAGCTTTTCCTTAGTTTTATATTTCCTAGGTCATTTTTGTCAGAATTGAGGGGTGGGGTAGTGCGAATTCAGACATATGTCCTCAAGCTGCCATCTGTTCTCCAAATGGTATCCCATATGTTGTTGATGTGTAGAATTTTCATTGTTGACATTTATGAATTGACTATAATTGTACTTTGATTTCCTTCTTGACTCAAGTTAATTACAAGGGTGTTTAAATTTCCAAGTGGTATTTAAAAAAAAAAATAACATGGTACTAATTTCAGCTTTTATTGCTTGTTGTTTTAAATATGCAAATTATATAAGTTGTATAATTTTTGGAATCTATTGAAGGATTTTTTTTTCTTGGTAGTTTAGTTTAGGGCCAGTTTTGAAATGGTTGCCTAGATATTTTACAATAATGTGTATTATTTTTAAAGTGTGTTTAGTTTTTCCATGTATTATTATGTTTTATTCTTTTAAATCTTTAAACATTTTAGTTATACATATTTAGTATTATGTTGCTTGTCACATATAAATTTATTAATATTCTGTCACCATTTTGTATTGTATTTTTTCAATAAAAAGAATCCATTTGTCTCATGTAGTGCAATTTACTTTGAATTTAATTTATCTGTTAGCAGTATTGTAATAAATGCCTTCTTTTGGTTTTTTGTTGTTCCATATGCCTTTGGCCATCATTGTATTTTTTAAACTTTGATAATCATTTGGTTTCAGAGGTTTGTTTTCAACACACGATGCAGTTAGATTTGGGGAAGGGTTTTGTACATAGTCTTTGTTTTAGTCAAGGAGGTTAAGCCATTTATATTTATTGAGATGAATGATGTTTGGTATTATTTAAGTCACCTCATTTTAATCTTTTTGGTTAATTTTTTTCCTATTTACATGTTTTTTTCTTTTCTATTTGGTTATTAATTGTGTTAGACTGAAAGATGCCTCCCCCCCAAAATCCAAATCCTAATCCCTAAAATGTATGTATATTACCTTCTATGGCAAATAGGGACTTTAGAGATGTAATGAAATGGGGAGATTATTATGGGTTATCTTAATGAGTCTAAATGTAATCATATATATCCTTTATAAAAGGGAGGCAGAGGGAGATTTGATAGACAGAAGAGGCATTGTAACCATAGACCCAAGATGGAATTGGTGTAACCACAAATCAAAAAATGCTGGCTGTCACCTGAGGCTGAAAGAGGCAAGGGAGGAAACACCCCCCACCAGAGCCTTTGGAGAGGCTGGCCTTGCTAACACCTTGACTTTGAACTAGTATAAGTGATTTTGCACTTCTGGTCTCTAGAAATGTAAGAGAATAAATTTATGTTGGTCTAAACCACAGGTGTGTGGTAATTTGTTACAGTAACCATAGGAAGTTAATAAATTATTTTTCTCCATTTTTATTTCACTATCATAGCTTATCTTTAATTTTTAAATTGAGTATGTCTCTATCAAAGTAAAAAACAAAAGAGATGCCTAAAATGTCCAAATGGAAAGATATAACATGATTCCTTTCCTTATACTCTCTCTTCTCTTCTTATATTCTCTCTTCTCAACTCCCCAGATTTTTCCCTGGAATGTTTCCTAACTAAATTCATAGTTATTTTGTAAACATGTTGCGGGAATTTTTGTACTCATTGCTTACCATAGCTGTTATTATTCAATCCTGTCCCTCTTGTAGAGTTCTTAATTTTGAAACAATGCTCAATCAGCAGAAATATTTCCTCACAGAAGATTTTGCAGGAGATTATGTGATGTTATGCTTTCTTCTTTTTTATACATATAAGAAAATTATTCTGTGCCTTGGCACAGAAATGATATTTACAAAATTCTTGGATCATAATTTTTCTTTCAAAACTCTGAACATGTTTTTATGCTATTTTTCTGGCATTTTATTTTTGTAAAAAAGAGGCACGACAATTTGAAATGCATTTCTTTTATGTAACCTTTAGTTTTTTTTTACCCTGCCTAGATGTTTGAAGACCCTTGAAATTAACTACTGTTTTTGACTGTGTCTCAAAATACATCTCTTTTTGTTAATGCTGGCACTCTCTTTTGTGAACTTTCCTCTTGCTCCAAATTCTGAACTAGTGTCAGCTACCTCACTCAACACAGCCAAAAATGGCTGAGATTCTTGTGACCTTCTTACCTCAACATTCCACCCCACAGAGTGCTGCCCCTGGGGACTTTTTTCCCCATCCTCCTCAAATGCCACCTCCTGAGCTGTGTGTGGCCAGCTATAACAATTCTGAATTCTTGGATCACACATAGAAATCCCAGTTTTCTCTAAGAAGACAGTTGTCTAATTGTTTTTGGTTAAACTTGGACATCATTCCTCCCTCCATCCATATAGCACCTTTTTGGCAAGAGGAGACTCTCTTCTTACATCCCTCAGGAGAACCTTCAATCACTAATCAGACCTCAGAACACCCTCCCTATGGCACCTTCCACAATGGTAGTACTGGGATGCATTTGTGGTAGTGTTATAGGTAAAAATAATAAAGAACAACAATATAGTTGATTTTTAGTTGAGTGAGGTATAAATTCAGACAAAAGTTATTACCAAAGTCATGGTATTTTTCTTTCATTTTAGAAGAGATTCAGACACTCACCCTTAGACTTTGGTCTTTGACTTACCCTTCCCCACTCTGGAATTGGCCCAAAGATTACAAAACAGAGATATGGGTGGACTCTTGGTAAAAATGAGGCTCAACGTTACCCGAAAACTTTCCACTTTGATCACCCTTTCAGAGATATTTCACTTAATTATATTTTGATTGTGCTCTTCTCATTAGAGAAGTTAACCTCTTATATCCCAATTTCCTTCTCTGCAAACTCTACAACTAACACTGTACTTAGGATAATTAAAGGGCCTGAGCAAAGCTGATAAGAGATGGGGTGGGAAGGAGGAAGAGGGGACCCAAGGACTGACCCTAATGAACAGCTCTGCTAGAGAAGTGGAGGAGGAAGTAAGCTCTGAGACTGTCAACACAGATGATGATAAATGATTCTAAAGAGCACGTGGGCTCCAGGAAACCAGATCCTGTCCATTGTCTCTCAACAACTCTCACTGATAAAACCCAAATGAATGTTTCTTTCTAATTATTCTGGAGTGTCAAGTATGGCAGAGAAAATTAGTTTAGCTTTAAAAGTCAACTACAAACAAATGTATCATGCAAATGTCAAGAAAGACTGATCCTGAGATGTGGTGTCTCCAAGAAGTCAAGTGAATGAGTGAAGAAGGGTGAGCTTAGAAGCATTCTCACTGGTCACCATTAGCAATGACATGTCCAATTCCAAAACAGCAATCTACTTCTAGACATAGGGAGTCAGTCATTTCTTTCCCTAGCCCAAACTTCATCCCTCCTTAGGTTCAGTGCACAGGTTTCTAAATAGCACAAAATACTCATCTATGATACGCATTCCCTCACTTTTGTGAAGTCACATACCTCCTCTTGTTTCTGTCTTCAGGTTGTGCTGCTCTATGCTTCTACCTATGTGCTGGTGTCCCTCAGCATAGACAGATACCATGCCATCGTCTACCCCATGAAGTTCCTGCAAGGAGGTAAGTTGGCTTAACCAAGGTCTATCCTGTAAGAAATCATCCTTGGGTGAGGGTAGGATTGTTTCCACTAATATTATCCTCCTAAATAATGGTTTTCTTATTCCCACTCTCTTCTTCTCTACTTTCTTTCCACTTCATGGGTCTGATGGTCCAAAAAGATGTAGAATTAGAAGCAGAATGCCTAGGAAAAGTGGATACTATTTGGATACTATGTATCCACTATGTAGATAGTACCCATGGATGGTCAACAAGCACTTTGTCTTCCTTACTTCCAAACCATAGAGATAATTGGAAAGATGTTTTTAATTGACACTATGACTGGAAACTAGTAAAATTCTCCTTGATCCAGTTATAGTGCAGAAGCCCCAGAAGAAGAAAACAGGTGGGTCAGAGGGAAGGCTGAAACCACACAACTCACAATACCCACAGACAACGCTACAGTAATATAGGTGAAGTGTTAAGAGTGCTTCCTAAATAGATCGTGTAAAGGCCCAAAGCAAGAAGGACCCAAGGAAACCAGTAGGATGATTTCTGGAGCACAAGGAGGAGGGTTCATCACTGCATGTTTACTTTCCCTCTGTCCACCCCCTTCCCAGTGGGGCAACAGAGATAGGGTGCTCTTCTTCCTAGTAGTGAGGATGCTGGATTTGAAGAGACAGGGTGGGTTCCTAGGAAGAAATGACTCCTTGGAGGGATGGCTGGTATCTAGTCACAAGACTAATTGTCCATTACTCTGCCCATGGGCAGAGCCCAGGTTCCTCCAGGACCCTTGAAAGCAAGTAAGAACCCAGTGTTTATTGACCTGTACCACACTCTCCCAGGAAGCCTGTAAAAACTTATAAAATGAAGAATTAATATGAAATCTTGACTACATAGATGAGGTGCAATCAAATATCATACAAAATGAGACAAAAAACAAACTGGAAAATAGATAATAGTTCAGAATATCATTCCGAGGCATTTACAATTAAGAAAGTAAAATTAGCAGAACAAGCAGAACTTTAGAATAAGTAGAATTAATGTCATCAGATACTATTGAATATTTTAGAGAATATTGGCACAGAATCCTTTGAATGGCAAGTTAACAACATCTAGTTAAAACAAAATGTGCAGTCCTTTGACCTTGAAGTTCTACTTCTCGGTATCTTCTCTGGACAAACACTCACATGCATGCCTGTATGTACATGTGTTGTTTATTGTAGCTTTGCTTAGAAGAGTAGGAATTCCTTCAGTGGAGAATGTTTCAGTAGCTTAGATTTATTGATTGTATACCGGATGCATTCATGATTATATAAGTTTTTTAACCATGTTAAGTACTTTAATTCTTAAAACGTCTCTATGTGATAGGTCCCATTATTATCTGAATCCTACAGTTTGGACAATTATAATTTAGAGAGTTAAAGTAACTTGCCCAAATCACACAGCTAGTAGGTGCAGGGCAAGACTTGAACCCAAGATGGCCTGGGTGTAATTCAGGTATTTTGACTACCGCATATCCTGCTTCTCAATGAGGAAGTGGGATAGCCACAGACAGTAAAAAAAGAAAAAGTAATAAACAATTGCTTGCAAGGGCACACACCAACTAGTCCTCACTTCTGGCAATGGGATTTCAACTAGACATAGTGACCACAGGGACTTACGTACAAGAAGGTAGACTGATGTGTTGTGCGTAATTAAAACTAGTTTAAAAATAGAATTTACACCTGTTTTTTGTAGGCTTTTCTTAAGGTTGGTTGTGTGTGTGTGTGTGTGTGTGTGTGTGTAAACTATGTGACCAGCACCAAGCTTTCTGGGCACTTTCATTGCCTCAGTGATTATGATAAAGGAGGAAGCAGGGAGTGGAATGAAGGGAAATGGGAGAGACACTTCATGATCTAAATGAAGGTGTGATATATTTATTCATTCATCTATTTATTTATGCCCAGCAAGCCCCAGGAAAGATTGAGTGGGGGCATACAAAAAACATATACACCAGAGTATTTCAAGGTGCAGAAATATGAGTATTAGGGAAATTAAGTATAAGGAAACGTGAGGGGTGTCCTGAGACATTTGCTGGAGGTGGAGGCTTAGGGAATCCATAGCCAGAAGGGAAATATTACTCATCTCACAATACTCATTGGGTTAAAAAAAAATCAAATCTTTACCTCATGGCAAATATGACTAGTGCTAGGAGACACTGCAATATTATGAACAGTGTCCTAAATTACAGAAAAGGCAGCAATGAATATTACAGTGTTCTTTTAAAGATGTAAAGCAATTTATTTCCTCACTACAAAATTAATAGAGGTTTGGTGGAGGGCACTTG
The DNA here is from genome assembly GCF_963455335.1 of Martes martes. NCBI lineage: Eukaryota > Metazoa > Chordata > Mammalia > Carnivora > Mustelidae > Martes > Martes martes. The sequence continues at coordinate 66,082,111 of NC_137899.1, forward strand.
GAAAATAATAATCTTCAATAGCTTTGGGGAAAGATGAAAACTTAGAAATAGACATTAGCCATTTTCCCTCCCTCTCTGGCCAATCCCACTGAAGTCACAGAGGAAACAGAAATAAAGGGGACGTACAGCTGGGAGGGAGCCAAGGAAAGAAGGTTTCAAATAACAGAACTTCATGGAATTCCCAGCACACAGAGAGCTGATGAAAAATGGATGCCACGCCTGCCCAGAAAGGCTGCATGGCAGTGTAGGAGTTTGGGTAGGTGAGAACCTGTGGTAGGTGAGAACAGGGAACCCTGTTGGGCTCACTTGGTATTTCTTGGTGTTACAGCTCCTCGGAATTTAAGGGCAGCCGTGAGGGGCTGGGCTAAGGGTTCATGTGACTGAACAAAGAGGGGGCAGCAGAAAGAGATTCCCCACCCGGCAGCACAGCTTCTTCATCCAGAATGGAGCAGGCAGAAGCCACAGGCTGTCCCTCATGGCTGAGCAGACACCAGGTGATGGACTAAACCAATGGACGGAGAGGCGGAGAGGAGGCCTTCCCCCTCGTTCTCACCGGTTTCGTTCACTGCTTTTTACTAAAGTGGTGGTTTCCTCAGCCAAGAACTCCAGAGAAGCTGACATTTCAAGCCTCTTTAGGATAAATAAATACAAGAATAATTAAGAAAACATCTATTCATAATGAAGAGAAATACATAGTTCAGGATACTCAAGCATAATATAAAACTTTGATAATTTAAGAAATATGATACTGAAACCAGAATAATGTACATAAGACATATGGTATATCAAATCAGTTAGAAAAGAATGACTTAGTCAGTATATGGCATTAGTATAGTTGTCTAGCCATTTAAAAAATATTAGACTGGGGGCGCCTGAGTGGCTCAGGGGGTTGGGCCACTGCCTTGCTCAGGTCGTGATCTCAGGGTCCTGGGATTGAGCCCCGCATCAGGCTCTCTGCTCAGCAGGGAGCCTGTTTCCTCCTGCCACTCTGCCTACTTGTGATCTCTCTCTCTCTCTCTGTCAAATAATTAAATAAAATCTTAAAAAAAATATTAGACTGCCATCTGTCACAGTGAATTACAAAGTAAATGCCAGTTGGATGGAAAAAATAAAAATTTTAAACTTGAAAGGGTACGGGTAAAACTTTTTATTTTTGGTGAGGGAAAGATCTTTCTGGGAATAACACCAAAAGCAGAAACAATAAGGGAAATAAATGTAGTTTAAACTACATCAAAACTTTAAAACTCTTTATACAAATAATAAACATTGTATGCATACCTAAGTAGAATGACAAAGAGAAAATATTTGTATACAACAGGCAAAGGGATAGTATTCTTCATCTAAAGAACTCTGGCAAAAAAATAAGAACACACCAATTGAAAAAGCAGACAAAGGACATGAACAAATTATTAAGAAACAAAAAAAATAAATGGACAATATATAGAATTGTTCCTTTTGACCACTAACTGAAGAACTGCAAGATTAGACATTTGGATATGAAATCTTATCAATGAGATAACAAGAGTAAGAGGAAGAATCCTCTCAGTGTTGGGAGAGTATAAAGAAATAGGTATGTCTGTACACTTCCAATGGGAGCCGTAAGTTGTAGACACTTTTTGAAGAAATTGAATAATATTTGCCAAGATCTGTTTCTCAGAGTTTATCCTGAGGCAACAGCACTGTAAAGAGAATACACATAAGTTATTTGCAATAAAATAATTGGAAACAATTTAAATAATGATAGGTTATCAATAAAATTGGAGTTTAGTGTAGTGATGGGGAAAAAAATTTATATCGGTGCTTTTCAAATTACACTTCACACACTGGCCCTGGAGGACTCATTTTGTATACCTGCTCCAGAACAGGTATGGAAGCTTCTGGCTGTCACGCAGCCTCAGCCTGAGCCACCCAGGCATCCTGCACTGGGCTCGAGATAAAATTATATTTGATGAAAGGCTTTTATTGCCTGAAGAAGTCTGAATGCCACTTGTATAGACACAGACATGAAAAGACGTCATAAAATTTTTTGACAAAGACTTTCTTGACATGAAGATATGGTCATAAAAATTTTTTTCTGAGAAAAAAATCAGGTTGAAAACCAGCATGTATATTATGTTCACATTTTTATATGTGTAATCTACGCATTACATATGAACCCATTATCAAAATTTGGGCTGGCTATTTCTGGTACTTTCCACCAAGGACTTTTTTGCCTTCTTTTTGTTGATATTTCCCTGCTGATATTTCTGTAATTATCATGGGTAGCTTTCATTATTAAAAACAAAGAAAAAAAAACAACAAAAAACAAAGAAGGTCTATGGGATGCATGAAAGAGAGGACTAAGACAGAAGTACAGAATTAGGGGAAAGGGAGTCAAGATGGCAGAGGAGTAGCAGACTGAGATGACATCAGGTTGCAGGAGTTCAGCTAGATAGTTATCAAACCATTCCAAACACCTACAAACCCAACAGGAGACCAAAGAGAAGAAAAGCAGCAATTCTAGAAACAGGAACTTGACCACTTTCTGAAAGGTAGGACGTGCAGAGAAGTGTATCCAAAGCGATGGGAAGATAGACTGCAGGGGGAGGGGCCAGCTCCCCGCAAGCAGTAGAGCAACAGAGCACAAAATTCAAACTTTTGAAAGTCTGCTCCACTGAGGGACAATTCTCCAGAGGCTAAGTGGGGGTGGAGTCCTCACTGAGACAGTGTGGTCTCAGGTCCTGCAGGGTCACAGAAGGATCAGGGGTGTCTGAGTGTAGCAAAGCTCACAGGTATCAGAGCAGGGAAGCCAACTACAGAGATGGAGCCAAGGAGTGAGCTCTCAGGTTGGGAATACCCTAAACTGTGATCTGTGGCATAGTCGGGTCACTGCTATTTGAGCAGGGATACCACAAGTGGCAGATCTAGGGAGACTCACCTTCTTTCCCTGGAGGCAGGAATCTGCTGGGTTTGGAGACTCCAAATGGGGCTGTGTGACAGAGACAGAAATGCTTGGTAACAGGCCAGATGAACTCGGAGCACAGCCGGAGACCAGAGAGATGGGAGTGATTGACCACTTTTCTCCGAGGGCGCACTGAGGTATGGGACCCTGAGCCCTGGGCTCTTCCATACCGGAGACTAGGAGGTCGCCATTTTCATTCCTGTCCTCCAGAGCTCTGTGGAAAGCATTCAGGGAACAAAAGCTCCCGAGAGTGAACCCAAGAAGATTATTTAGCCTGGCCCCTGGCAAGGCGGCACAGTTCCACCTCGGGCAAAGACATTTCAGAATCACTACAACAGGCCTCCTCCCCAGAAAATCAGCAAGAACATCCAGCCAAGACCAAGCTCACTGATCAAGGGGAACAGTGGAATTCAGAAGAGGGGAAAGCAAAGCATGGAATTCATGTCTTTCTCCCCATGATTCTTTAGTCTTGCAAAGTTAATTAAATTTTTTTAACTTTATTTTTTCTTATTCTAATTTTTTTAACTTTTCCTATTTCCTCTTTTAACCTTTTTTAATTAGTTTACTTAATAATACCTTTCTAAAAAAATCTTTTTAAACCTTCATTATTATACTCATATTTTATCCTTCATTGTGTCTGACTTTATTTTTTGTATACATATAGGGTTTTTTCTTCTAAAAAATTTTTGGGATACAATTTCTTCTAATAGATCAAAATATGCCCTAAATCTAACACTTTGTTCTAGTCTCCACCCTGAGCAAATTCTCTCCACTTTCTTTTCTTTCTTTTTCCAACCAACTTACCAATTCCTTTTTTTAGAATTTTTTTAAAAAATTTTCATCCTTAGTCATATTCCATCCCTTCATCATGTTTACCCTTATTTTTGTATATATATAAGTTTTTCTTTCTTTAAAAAATTTTGGGAGATAGTTTCTTCTAAGAGATCAAAATACACCTCAAATCAAGTGGGTGGCTCTGTTCTATTTACCAGTCTAATATATATATGTATGTATGTATATATATATATATATTTTTTTTTAATTTTTAAACTTCTTTTTACTCTCTTTCTTCTCCACCCAATTTGGAGTCTCTTCTGATTTGGTTAGCATACATTTTTCTGGGGTCTTTGCCACCCTTTTAGTATTTTATTCTCCATTCATATATTCTCATCTGGATAAAATGACAAGGTGGAAAAACTCACCACAAAAAAACAAAAAACAAAAAACAAAAAACAAGGGACAGTACCGAAGGGCTAGGGACCTAATCAATATGGACATTGGTAATATGTCAGACCTAGAGTTCAGAATGACAATTCTCAGGTGTTAGTTGGGCTCAAAAAAGGCATGGAAGATATTAGAGAAATCCTGTCTGGAGAAATAAAAGCCCTTTCTGGAGAAATAAAAGAACTAAAATCTTAACCAAGCTGAAATTGAAAAAACTATAATGAGGTGCAATAAAAAATGGAGGCTCTTACTGCTAGGATAAATGAGGCAGACGAGAGAATTAGTGATATAGAAGATGAAATGATGGAGAATAAAGAAGCTGGGCAAAAGAGAGACAAACAACTACTGGACCACGAGGGGAGAATTTGAGAGATAAGTGATACCATAAGACAAAACAGTATTAGAATAATTGGGATTCCAGAAGAAGAAGAAAGAGAGAGGGGGACAGAAGGTATATTGGAGAGAATTATTGTAGAGAATTTCCCTAATAGGGCAAAGGGAACAAACATCAAGATCCAGGATGCACAGAGAACCCCCCTCAAAATCAATAAAAATAGGTTCACACCCGTCATCTAACAGTGAAACTTACAAGACTTAGTGACAAAGAGAAAATCCTGAAAGCAGCCTGGGACAAGAAGTCTGTAACATACAGTGGTAAAAATATTAGATTGGCAGCAGACTTATCCACAGAGACCTAGCAGGACAGAAAGAACTGGCATGATATATTCAGAGCACTAAATGAGAAAAACATGCAGCCAAGAATACTATATCCTGCTAGGTTATCATTGAAAATAGAAGGAGAGATAAAAAGCTTCCAGGACAAACAAAAACTAAAAGAATTTGTAAACACCAAAGCAGTCCTACAGGAAATATTGAAAGGGGTCCTCTAAGTAAAGAGAGAGCCTGAAAGTAGTAGACCAGAAAGGAACAGAGACAACATACAGTAAGTCACCTTACAGGCAATACAATGGCACTAAATTCGTATCTTTGAATAGTTACCCTGAATGTAAATGGGCTATATGCTCCAATCAAAAGACACAGGGTATCAAAATGGATAAAAAAACAAAACCCATCAATATGCTGTCTACAAGAAACTCATTTTAGACCCAAAGACACCTCCAGATTTAAAGTGAGGGGGTTGAAAACAATTTACCATGCTAATGTACATCCAAAGAATGCTGGGGTGGCAATCCTTATATCAGATAAATTAGAGTTGAAGCCAAAGACTATGATAAGAGATGAGGAAGGACACGACATCATACTCAAAGGGTCTGTCCAACAAGAAGATCTAAAAATTTTAAATACCTATGCCCCTAACTTGGGAGCAGCCAATTATATAAACCAATTAATAATAAAATCAAAGAAACACATCGACAATAATACAATAATAGTAGGGGATTTTAACACCCCCCTCAATGAAATGGACAGATTATCCAAGCAAAAGATCAACAAGGAAATAAAGGTCTTAAATGACACACTGGATCAGATGGACATCACAGATATATTCAGAACATTCCATCCCAAAGCAACAGAATACACATTCTTCTCTAGTGCGCATGGAACATTTTCCAGAATAAATCACATCCTGGGTCACAAATCAGGTCTCAACCGTACCAAAAGATTGGGATCACTCCCTGCATATTTTCAGACCAAAATGTTCTGAAGCTAGAACTCAATCACAAGAGGAAAGCTGGAAAGAACCCAAATACATGGAGGCTAAAGAGCATCCTACTAAAGAATGAATGGATCAATCAGGAAATTAAAGAAGAATTGAAAAAAATCATGGAAATAAATGATAATGAAAATGTAACTGTCAAAATCTGTGGGACACAGCAAAGGCGTCCTGAGAGGAAAATATATAGCGATACAAGCCTTTCTCAAGTAACAAGAAAGATCTCAAGTACACAACTTAACCCTACACCTAAGAGAGCTGGAGAAAGAACAGTAAAGAAAGCCTAAACCTAGCAGGAGAAGAGGAATAATAAAGATCAGAGCAGAAATCAATGAAATAGAAACCAAAAGAACAGTAGAACAAATCAACAAAACTAGGAGCTAGTTCCTTGAAAGAATTAATGAGATTGATAAACCCTTGGCCAGACTTATCAAAAAGAAAAGAGAAAGGACCCAAATAAATAAAACCATGAATGAAAGAGGAGAGATCACAACCAACACCAAAGAAATACAATTATAAGAACATATCATGAGCAAATATATGCCAGCAAATTTGACAGTCTGGAAGAAATGGATGCATTCCTAGAAACATATAAACTACCACAACTGAACTAGGAAGAAATGGAAAACCTGAACAGACCCATACCAGTAAGGAGATTGAAGCAGTCATCAAAAATCTCCCAACAAACAAGAGCCCAGGACCAGACAGCTTCCCAGGGGAATTCTACCAAATATTTAAAGAAGAATTTATACCTATTCTCTTAAAACTGTTCCAAAAATTAGAAATGGAAGGAAAACTTCCAAACTCATTTTATGAGGTCAGCATTACCTTGATCCCAAAACCAAAGACCCCATCAAAAAAGAGAATTACAGACCAATATCCTTGATGAACACAGATGCAAAAATTCTCACCAAAATACTAGCCAATAGGATCCAACAGTACATTACAAGGATTATTTACCACAACCAAGTGAGATTTATTCCAGGGCTGCAAGGTTGGTTCAACATTCACAAATCAATCAATGTGATACAATACATTTATAAAAGAAAAAACGAGAACCATATGATACTCTCAATAGATGCTGAAAAAGCGTTTGACAAAGTATAGCGTCCTCTCTTGATCACAACTCTTCACAATGTAGGGATAGAGGGTACATACTTCAATATCACTAAAACCATCTCTGAAAAACCCACAGCGAATATCATTCTCAATGGAGAAAAACTGAGAGCTTTTCCACGAAGGTCAGGAACATTGCAGGCATGTCCATTATCACCACTGCTATTCAACATAGAACTAGAAGTCCTAGCCTCAGCAATCAGACAACAAAAAGAAATCAAAGGCATCCAAATTGGCAAAGAAGAAGTCAAACTATCACTTTTTGCAGATGATATGATACTTTATGTGGAAAACCCAAAAGACTCCACTCCAAATCTCCTAGAACTCATACAGGAATTCAGTAGAGTGTCAGGATATAAAATCAATGCCCAGAAATCAGTTGCATTTCTATACACCAACAACAAGACAGAAGAAAGAGAAATTAAGGAGTCGATCCCATTTACAATTGCACCCAAAACCATAAGATACCTAGGAATAAACCTAACCAAAGAGGCAAAGAATCTGTACTCAGAAAACTATAAAGTACTCATGAAAGAAATTGAGGAAGATACAAAGAAATGGAAAAATGTCCCATGGAGGCACCTGAGACTGGGGGTTTCCCAGGACAGCCCAGCACCAGTATGAGAGAAGTCATTCCAAGCATCTGCCCTGAGTGTACTCTGGGGAACCATTTTCTTCTATCTTGGTAGAATTAATGCTAAAGCACAGTTTCATAATCTTTTATTCTGATTCTTTCCATGCCCATCCCTTTCAAAAGTGAATGCATTGTTAACCCATCCAGTGGAATCTGAGTGGGGCCCAGGACTTGCAGATCACCCTTAAAAGTTCAGGCTCTAGGACCTACAGAAGGAGACATAATGTGAATTGTAACCAGTGAAAGAAGGATACCATGCAGGAGCGGTTATGAATGCTGCCAAGATCTGTAGAAACCTGGCCAGCGTCACATCCCTGTGGTCAAGAGGAAAAATCCTCCCTTGCTCTTTTAAGGCCAGACAACTCTGTGTTTGTTTCCTCCTCAAATTCCCGCTGCTCCTCTTCCAGCCAAAGCTTTCCTCTGTTCCTTCGGGAAACAACTCCCTTATATCCTCAACCACATCACAGTAGGTTCCCTCCACCTCCTGCCTCCTGAGATCCCTGGTTCTCCTAACATCTCCAAAGTGGATGCTTCTCAGCTTGCCTTTTGAGCACTTCAAGTCCTGAAGGTGGTATAGACATTTTCCTATTTCCCTGGACAACTTCCCACCCTTCCATTATTTCCTGACTGATCTATTCCTTTGATGCTCGTACTATCAAACTAGATTACCTTCTACCCTGTTCCCTCTCTGTCTGACCACATGGCCATGCCCTTCACCCACCAAAGACGTGATCACTGTTCTCAGTCTCTCATACTGTCCCCATCTTGGATGTCTTTGATAGCTACATGGACAAACCATCCAACTTCTTTCCTTTGAGCAGAAAAGCAAGCCAAGATCCTCATCGTGATTGCCTGGAGCCTTTCTTTCCTTTTCTCCATTCCCACCCTGATCATATTTGGGAAAAGGAAACTCTCTAATGGCGAAGTGCAGTGCTGGGCGCTATGGCCGGATGACTCCTACTGGACCCCGTACATGACCATCGTGGCCTTCCTGGTGTACTTCATCCCCCTGGCAATTATCAGGTAAGAGGCCAGCAGGCCAGACCCCCATGGAGGCTTTCCTGGTTCACCAACTCCTGCTCTTCTCTCCCCACAAGGCCCGTCATTGGTCCTAGTGTCCTTGAGGGAAGTGGCCAGACCACAAGATTTCATCTAAGGCTACTATGTGTTAAGCCCAACTTCTCCAAAGTAGTGTAAGGAGGGGAGAACTAATATTTTCTGAGTGTGTGTTATGGAACAGACATAGCTAACAGTGACCCCATATGGGATTCCATCCCATAGCTAACAAGATCCCAACTCAATGAAATAATTACATTTAGTCCCCCCCATTTTATGTATGGTAAAACTCAGGTTCAGAGAGGTTAACTAACCTGCCCAACATCACACAGGATTTAAAAAGGTTTTTCTGAGTTTATACCCTATTCTTTCTCCTTTTTCATGTAGTCTTTCAAATATAAGGCACAGTACCAATTTCGGAGATCTTACATTGTCATTGAAAAGATGGGCAGGGACGCCTGGGTGGCTCAGTTGGTTAAGCGGCTGCCTTCGGCTCAGGTCATGATCCCAGCGTCCTGGGATCGAGTCCCACATCGGGCTCCTTGCTCAGCAGGGAGCCTGCTTCTCCCTCTGCCTCTGCCTGCCTCTCTGTCTGCCTGTGCTCACTCTCTCTGACAAATAAATAAATAAAAAAAAAAAAAAAAAAAAAAAAAAGAAAAGATGGGCAAACCTTAAGCAAAACTGAGCAAAAAAAAAAAAAAAAAAAGGCGATACACACAAAAAATATGCTAGAAAGTGCATGCAGTGAGGTCAAGTAATGGCAAGGAACACTTCTTGGAAGTGACTATTGAAGGAGAGAAGAATTCAGGTAGGAGAAGGGGAAGGTGGGAGGGAAGCAGGTTTCCTGGTAACTGGAGGTCCAAGCTAAGTGTGGCCGCAGGTAAAGGACAGGCAGGCATGTCAGTGGGAGAGGGAAGAAGTTGGCAATAAGCTCCTTCTGGTGGGGTGAGACTCGATTATAAAGGGCCTTAACAACCAAGCCATAGGATGCTCCCTCTGTCCCACAGCCAATGGTGGCCACAGATGGTCTTTCAGCAGAGAAGACCACAACTGCCTGGAGAGGCAGGGTGTCGCTTGTCATGCGGCAGGATCACCTCTGACAGCATGACTCTGCCTGGGTGGGGTTGGAGATTGAGGGAGATACTGGCACGTTGAGATTTTGCTTGGCCAGGCTGATCCTACACCAAGCTGGCCACGGTGTGCCCCGTAATTTGTCCTGAATGAAGGAACCAGCCTTTGGTTTCAGATCGTATAAATACTGCTGTGATAAAAATCTTTGTACTTAAATTTATTCATGAGTCTCTGATTATTCCTTCAGAACTCATTCTACTGGAATTGCTAGATCAAAGATGATGCTCATTTTAAAACTTTCAATGCATATTCATAAACTGCCCTACAGAAAAGGTGTATTCCTGCCAACAGCAAAAAAAAAAAAAAAAAAAAAAAAAGAGCTCTGAGTTTTCTTCCCCTGACCTAATGGAAGATGCTATCGTTTATGAAATCTTCATCCAACATAGAGGTTTCAAAAAATTATCTCATTGTTTTCATATGCATTTCTTTGATTAAGTGTTTTTTCTGACATTATGGGACTTCTGCATTCTTGCTCTTTGTTCATCTTTAGTTGCATAAAATACCATGGCTGGAAGAATGCGATCCATCAAACAGGCCAGACCCTGAATTTTTCACAAAAGTAGGCCTAAGGCTAAAAGGAGCAAAATGACTTGCTCTCCATCAGAGGTCGGGCTGGGCAGGGGAGGGATCCCATAGCCAGTGCAGCAGCCTTGCTGAGACTGGAGATTGTCAGTCATCTCTGCTGACTTGACAAATTGACGCCTACATGATTTCCATGTACTGCCTCCTCTCCACTGAGTTGAATTTGGGAGGAATCTTGGAGGAAAGATGAAGGTTATTTAGACAAGCAGTCAAAGTTAAGTCATAGCATTGTTGAAAGTGGCACGTGGAGGAGGAAGGTGGCTCATCGCAGGGGTGAGCATTTGAGGGGAAGCAGCTCCTGCCGTCCGTCACAGGCAACTGACGCATCGATTTCAGTGGGCAGTGTTTGTCCTTGTTCTCTCCTGATTGATTTCCCATCAGCTCATGAAATCAGTCCAAACACCTGCTCAGGCGGGTGGATAGAGTATGTCCACCCCAGGGTTCCCAATGCGCTGTCTGGCCAGATCTGTCACGAGGCTCTTTCCCCATCCATAATCTTTCCCCATCAATTCAAGCTGCTCCTTCCCATCAGGACCTCTCAGACCTGCCTACAGCCTGACTTGTGTGTTCTTGTAGCGCCCTTAGAAAAAGCCAAGTACAATATGACGATGAAAGGGATGATTTCAAAAGCCAAGTTGCACTCAGCCTTCAACAAAGCACAGCCTCCTTAAATCCCGCCCTGCTCTCCTTGCTCCTAGCTGTGGTAGAATGATGAAGATTCAGAGTGACCTCCCGCAACCTCGAGCTTCCCTGAAGCGTTTCCTATCTGCTCAGTCATGACCTTCAGTCCTCTGTGGTCAGGCTCCTCTTGCAGAAGAAAGAGCTTCTCTCTGGGGAATAGGGCACCCTCCAGCCCTCTCTGCTCCTCCTCCTTCTTGACCCAAGACCAGGCCCAGATGGAATCTTGTGAAGAATTTGTTTTCCAGCTAGCTCCTGGGATAACTTGCTTGCTACAATTTTATATATCTCAGAGTTAAAGTTCATCTTTTTTTTTTCTTTCTTAACCAAATTTTGGACCCTTGAGCTCGATCCTGTTGCTTATAGTTCTTTTAGATAAAGTTAAACTCTTAATTCCAAGCTTAAGTAGACAAAGGAAACAACTCAAATTAGGTGTCTATGCACTTTCTTAACCATGCCTAATGCTTCGTTTGTCTTCAGGCAGGATACATATGTATGTGTATGTTTGTGTGTGTGTGTGTGTATATATATATATATATATATACACACACTCACACACATATATATATGTGTATATATATATATATATCTCCTTACCAAATTGATAGGCCAAAAGTACATATAAAGTTGTTTTAATTTGTATTTTTTTCATTACAGATGAGGTTGAAAAAATTTTAAATGTACATTATCATTTTAGTTTTTTAGATAAATTACATATTCATATTCTTTTACCCATTTTTCTCAATTTTATTTTCTCTCTTCTTTATTTTTAAAGCTACTCTATATATAATAAACTTTTCCTGTTTTTATGTGTTAAGGCAATCCCCTAGTTCATCACTTGCCTTTTTGTTTTGAATATGGCTTTATTTTGCTTTCTTTTTTTTCTTTTTTTTTTTTTTTGCTTTCAGTTAATAAGACTGGCATAAATGTGAAAAGGGGAGACAGCATGAATACCAAAAATTAGAAATGAGAAAGTCAAATTCTTTAAGAAGTTAAAAGAACCATCGGAAAGCGTTATGCAAAACTTTACACAAATGCATGTGGAAATACGAAGGAAATGTATAAGGCTTCTCTGTAATACACAGACCTTTCACGTTGAAATGTATTCACACCTAATCGTGTTTTTCTTCACATGTTGCCTTCCATTTCTTTCTTAGGAAATTGTCACTTGCACATGCTTATTTCTACTTTGATTTAACTTTTTAATGATTTATTATTTTAGTTATTGGAAAATAATTTCTGTGTTGGGAATACATTAAAAATGTCACTTTAAAAAAAAAAGACTTATTTATTTTAGAAGGAGAGCATGAGCACGAGGAGTAAAGGGAGAGCGAGAGAAAAATCCCAAGCAGACTCTGTGCCCCTAAAAATTTTACTTTAAAAAAATTTGATTTGGGGCACTGGGTGGCCCAGTTGGTAAGCGTCCCACTCTTAGTCTGGCTCAGGTCATGATCTCAGGGTCCTGGGACTGAGTCCCACAATGGCTCTGCACTCAGTGCTGCTTGGGATTCTCTTTCCCTCTCCCTCTACTCCTCTCGTTTGTACTCTCTCTGTGTCTCTCTCTCTCAAATAAATAAATCTTTTAAAAAAATATTTGATTTGATTTGCCAAGTCCCCAATACCATTTACTTTTGATGTTGGATATGAATTAGAGATTTAACTTAAATTTGCTTTTTTAATGCCAGGTCCTTTGTCCCAACACCATTTACTGAATATTGAATAACCTATCTTTTCTACATAGTATGAAGTGGCAATTCTATCATATGTATATTTATATTTTAAACACTCTCATTGTTTCTGAACTTGTCAGTCTCTTCATTGCACTTTTATTTTCTTTTTTCTCTATGTTGAGTGGTAGTCTTTAGACAATCGCTTTTTTCTTTTTTTATATGTTGCAAACATGTCCCTAGTTTGTCATTCATTTTTTCAATATGAATATAGTTTTATTTTCAGTTAATAGGTATTGCCATAATGAAGAAAGGAGAGATTGCACAAATAACTAAGCTGGGGGCTTTTCTGCCACCAATACCATATTGTTTTAATTCTTATAGCTTTATATACATTTAATATCTGATAAGACAGATGTTTTCTCTTTCTCAAAGGTCCCTGGCTCTTTTGGGGGAGCTACTGATGCTCTCTCCTTCACCCACTACTACAGCCATAACAAACAGGGACGTCCCTCACTCTTTTCACCCCTCTACCATTATGCACATTGTTCCTTATGCCTGAACACTCCTCCACACCCACCCTGCCTTGCGGCTCTGTTTCTGGAAACCCAGGTCACATTCTTCACATCTTACTCCACATACCAACTCCACATGGAGTAGCCTCTGCAGGTCCCAGGCCAAGTAGTGCCTTGGGTGTTCACCCATAACCTCCAAACTCAGCTCGTCCCTGCCGCCATGAAGACTTCGTGGTAGTGTCATCCCCTGCTTGCTTGTGTGGCTGTATCTCTTGAGTACAGAACTTTGTCTCTTAATTTCTGGATTCCAATCCAGTACCTAATGCTCACTCTATAAATGTGGGAGTAAATGTACAATGCAGGTCTGACTGATAACGTGAACCAATCACAAGACAGAGGTACCATGACACTCTGATACACACACATCTGAGATGGAAATTTCTAGCTATTTAGTACCTAGGTCAGTTTCTGGCAGATGGTAGATCCTCCATATATGTGAAAGGGAAGAAAGAAGGGAGAAAGGGGAATGGGAGAGAGGATGAAAGGCAGAGAGCGGGGGGGAAGGAGAGAGGAAGGAATTATGCATTATCTGGGGCAAACTCTCATGAGAGCTGTGTATGAATAAAGATTTAGCTCTTCCGTCATTAATTAAATCAGGCTCCCAGCACTTGAAACCATAGTGACTGACAATAAAGGCAATACATTGTTTTTCTGGGTCAACACAACTCCTATTATTTCAAAATTTACTTGACATAACTGTCTAACTGTTGCTGGGTAGGTTATTAGCCCTGGTGTAATTGCTTTACTTTAGCAGTGGTTATTTTCTTGTAACGTAATTGATTTCTCATTCTTCTACCATTTTTATCTCTGTGACATAAAGAAAGAGGCATAAAAGATCCATGGCCAACAATTGCAAAGGAATAAGTGGAAAAAAAGCACATTTGTCATGGAGCATTGATTCGTGTTATATGAAAAAAAAATCCATTTGTTTTGCTTGGAGAATGGAGATCAGACTATGGGAAAGTCCCATGCTAAGGTTGGTATAGCCCAGTAGAGTTTAAGGCCATGGTGCGTGAAAGGCCCCAGGGGTCTGGCCAGCACTGTCCCTGGGCATGAGGTCCAAGGTCAAGGAGAATGACCCATCATATTATTAAAGGAAGTGACATACCATATGGTGTTGCCTGAGGGTGGCAAGAGTTACCTTTTGAAAAGCCATTCTTACTAATTTGCTAGGTTAGGGTAGACATTTGTGATTGGATTTCCAATATCCCATTCCACAATAAGCCACTCATGGCAGCCCTTCCCCTCAGTATGTGAATGGTTTGGGAATGGCCACGTGACCAGTTCGAGCCAATGAGATGTGAGGGAACATCTTCTGAAGAGCTTTTGGAAAAGAGTTCCCCATTCTTAGGAAACAAGTCCAGGAGAGGACGGCTTCTCATCTTCTGGATACTGCTTCTGAATACAGGTGTCCAGGATTGACCGCTGGCACTGCTGCAGTTGACTCAGGGAGATACCTACACTGAAAAGAAAAGAGAAAAGGCAGATTTCTGAAGCTCAGCTTTGACCCTTTGAAGTTGCAATCATGGGAGATAAGAAATATTCCAATTGTTTAGAACAATTTGAGTTGGGAGTTTTCTGTAAGTTGCTACAAAAAGTATCCTAACTGATACCCAACAGTCCAAACTTGCTGTTTCCAGACATCAGTAAATTCATCTGAACTACCGAAGTCATCAGAATGAACTCTTCTAGGACCATTAGGAAATCTCAGTTATTTCAGTGGTACCAAGTGAGTTAGCCAAGGCATCCTTTTGACTTTCTCTGTCTGGGAGCCCATTAAACATGGTGCCAATGGACTGTATATATCAGGACTCTCATGTATTTTTTTAGTTTCTTAAGTATCAAGCTGTTTTTACAAGTTAGTTTTGCCTTTATGTCTCCCAAAACCCAACTACATACAGAGATACTGTTGAGTCCCTGACACTTTGCCTTTTGCCGTATATTCATTATTTCTAGAAATACCTGTAGGACACCCACCCTCTGGGAGACCCTGGACCTGGTAAGGGGGATACAGAAATGACTAGACACACATGCTGTCTGAATTTAAGAATATTCCTGTATAACAGAGAAGACAGCCAATTAAGGAAGGAGTTACAACACTGTGATGAGTGGTAGTAGAGTAAATAGAGAGCCCTAGGGGATCCACAGCAGGGATGCTAACCTGGTCTAGGAATCAAAGAAGGCATTCAGGAAATAACTAGAACCATATATAGCATATGTAACCCAGTACAGCCCCCAGAGGAACTTGTGCACCCTCCCTAACAAGGTTGTTAACAGGGGCGCCTGGGTGGCTCAGTGGGTTAAAGTTTCTGCCTTCATCTCAGTTCATGATCTCAGGGTCCTGGGATTGAGGATTGAGCCCCACATCGAGTTCTCTGCTCAGTGGGGAGCCTGCTTCCCACCCCGCCTCTGCCTGCCTCTCTGTCTGCCAAATAAATAAATTAAATCTTAAAAAAAACAAACAAAACAAAGTTGTTAACAAGTTGGTTAATAGCCCTTGAAGTCAGAGGACCCATCCTCTAGCTGTGCGAACTCAGACAAGTCACTGAATCTCTCAAAACTGAAGTCTGACCCCCAGAACAACTCAGGGTCCCTATTATATACTCTTGTTTCACCCTACATTTTATCTTCATAGAGTTTTGCCTCTTTACAAGCATATATTGCTGTTTCCTCGCTTTATTATTACCTATTGCCACAAATGTATTTTGTATTGCCACATTGTAATGTGAGCTCTGTGAGGGCTATGACTCTGTATTTTCTACCACAGTATCCACAATGACTCAACAGGTGCCTGGGACAAAGTGAGTCCTCAAACACCTAAAATGAAATGAATTAATTAATGACAGAGACATTTTTGACTAGCAAGTACCCTTAATGCCCCTGCTAGGAGAAGAGAAAAAAGGGCCTTGTTCAGTGAAACACCAACTCCCCCTACCTGTCTTCCCTATGCTTGACCTCTAAGGAGACCTTCAGAGCATAACTGGACACAATCCTCGGACCCCAAATGGGAAGCAGAGATGGAGCGTTAGGTCCCCTCTGGCTCTGAATGTCTATGCCTCCAAGACTGTAACCCATGAAGTCCCCATCCCTGTGCTGAATCCTGCAGGGATGGGGCACTTACAGTCTGAGGGGAATACTGTCTGTTGTGTCTCACAGGAAGATCAAAGGTTTTGTTCTCTTCCCTGGACGCTTCTTACATATAATCCAGAATCAGGACTAAGGAACCAGGTTCAAGCATCCTCCTAAGGCAGTCCTACGAGGTCTTTCTCTGGCTTGGGCTCTCATGTAACCCCTATTGCGAGCTGCCTCTACAAAGGAAATGAGAGAAAATGGGTCTGTGTCTAGAGAGTGTCCCATAAAATCAAGAACTCAGGCAGCCAGTTACAGATAAGGGATACTTTCTTCAATCCGGATGATCTTTCAGTATTCAGATTTGTCAGAAACTTGAAGAAAAGTTGCACTTGTTGGGAGAGTAGAAATAGATTGAAGACATGGAGAAGTTACACCAAAACAGTAGAGATGTTTCTGTTTTTGAAAATCTGTTTTGAGCTCTGTTTCTGAGAATGGGCTATGGATAGATCTGCTGATCTTTAGGACATGACCATCATAGACAACGCTCCACGTAAACCGTGTTAGACCAGCATGGAGGCCCTAAGGAAGGGAGAGCCAGTTATCATTGAGGAACAGGGACAGCTCAGAAAGGTTTCATAGCTAAGTGATATATGGAGAATGGGCTTAAAAATGCATTTCAGCAAGAAAGCAAAGCAAACACAGAGAGATAGAAGGCACTGGAACTCAGATTTACCCAAAGTCAACTGCATATGAAGCATGGAGTTGGGGTCAGTTTTGTCAGTCCACTCCTGTTGGGCACTCCTGTTGCTGATATGGAGAAAGGTCATTGAGAAACAAGTGGGGTGAAGGGAAGAAGGATTATGATGATAAAGGTGAGGAAGACAGAGGGAGATTGCGGGAGGCTTTGGATGCTCTGTGTAAGAGCCTGGATGTCATCTTGGAGGTAAGTGGAGACATTGGGGCAATTTTAAGCCAGAGAATGACTCTGGGTCCTAGAGCGCCACCTTGAGGGAGGTGCGGGCATTCAAGATGGTAGCTGAGCAGAGGCATTAGAAGATCACAATAATCAGGCAAGAGGTCATAAGGGGTGCTTGTTTCAGGAGCGCACACACTGAAATTGGAATGATACAGAAATTAGTATGTCCCCGTATGAAGATTCCATGAACATTCATGAAGGCTTCCTGAATACTTTTAATGGGTACAGAGCTTCAGTTGGGGAAGATGAAAAATTCTGGAGATGGACAGTGGGGATTGTTATACAACCGTGTGAATGTACTTCATGCTGCCAAACCATGCAGTTAAAAGTGGTTAAAATGGTAAATTTGGTTGTGTTTATTTTACCACAATAAAAATAAAACGTAAAAATATTTGGGAAAAAAAAGAGATTGTAAGAATCTACACTGATGCTGAGGAGCACGAATGGAGAAGAAGGAACAAATCATGGAGGCATTTTGAAGGGAGAGACCACAGAACTTGCTGATGAAAGAAACAACGAAGAAGAAGGAGACGAATATAATTCAGAGATTTCTCTGATGCATAACCTCTCCGCTTTGAGCAATGGCTGGATTTGGGTCATAAAGGGACGCCTTACTAATTAGGAGTTGTTTTCCACTTGCCTAAAGGGTCCTTAGGAGATGAGGCAGAGATGACTTAGGCCCAAACCCCTAACACATAAGACCTTCCTCAATTTTCCATTGTGTATATGGCTCATGGCCAATAAATATTTGAATTATTGATTGATTTAGCACTCGGGTTGCAACTGTAATATATAATTAATGTTTCATAGTGGTTGTAACCTTTCCTTGTATTTCATTTACGTGGGGAAAAAGTTTCTCTGCTATAACAAATGTCCAACTTAAGGTAAAGAATAGACTCACAAGTAATTTTTCCTCCTTTCTTCTATAATGTAGACATGCAAATTCCAGAAAAATCCCTGGGCAGGTATATGAGAAGGACTGGGGATGTTCCAAAAAGGCTCCAAGCACACCTGGAGCACTCAGAGGGATTCACTAAGCAAGAATGGGAAAAACTATAAGGAGCAGAAGGTTTTTAACACAGTCATTAATTAAGTTATATTCTAAAGATCATTAAAAACAATAGCGCTTTGTCAGCCACTGCAGACCAGAGTTCTGATTTTATTTTAACCAGTAAATCTCAGGAGAGAAATGTGTGCCATTCTAAAGTAAAGCAATGCTTTGTCCCAAAGTTTTTAGTTGAGGTTCTTAACATATTGGAAGCATCAAACAACTGATTAAAGAAGAGTATACATTTTTATATTTATCAAAGGGAACAAAAGATATGAAATTTCCTGATGCTTTTGAGTCATTAATACTTTGTTTTCCTGTTAGGCATAAATTATTTCATGCTACAGTAGGTGTGATAGTATGTGAAAAATGGGGAAGAAAGAGGGGAAAGAAAATGACATTTACTGAGTCTCTGCTAATTTCCAAGTGCTGTGCTTGGCATTTTCAATGTTGTCACATTTGATCCCCCCCAAAAAAAGTGTTAGTGTTATTAACTCCATTTTAGTGTCAACAGAGGCCCAGTGCCTTAGTCTGTTCAGGCTTCTGGAACAAAGTATTACAGATTGGGTGGTTTGTAAACAACAGAACTTCAGTTCTTGCAGTGCTAGAGGCTGGAAGTCCAAGAACAGGGCGCTTGCGGTCAGAGTCTGGTGACAGCTTTCTTCTGAGCAGCAGACTTCTCCTGGGTCCTCACATGGTGGAGGAGGCTAGGGAGCTCTGTGGGGTGTCTTTTATAAGAGCACTAACCCCATTCATCAGGTGTGTATCACAACCTAATCACCCATAGGTTCCACCTCCTACTACTATCACCATGGTCATTAACATTTCAACATGTAAACTTGGGGGTGGAGACGCAGCAAACATTCAGCCTGTATCAGTCAGTAGATTGCTTATCTATTGCTGGGTAACAAATTATCCTGAAGCCATGACTTAAAACAACATACGTTTATTATCTCCAGTGTTGTGTGTCCGGAGTCAGACATGGCTTAATGGGGCATGGCTCACCTCCGCTGAAGCCAGGCAGCCATCGAGGTGTCTGCCAGGGCTGGGCTATCACCAGAGGCTCAACAGGGAAGGGTCTTCTTTCAGGCTCCCGTGAGTTCTTGGCAGAATTAATTTTCTGGGGCTGTAGGACTCATGGCAGCAACAGAGAGAGGCACTAGCAAGACAAGCTTAAATCTTACATGATCCCAGACATTTATAACCTTCAGCCCAACGCATGGATTAGAAGCAAGTCACAGTTCCCACAGTCAAGGGAAGGGGATCTCACAAAGGCATGCATACCAGAGGCAGGAGTCATGGGGCCACATTAAAGAGTGTCTAAGGTCAAAGTTATACAAGCAGCAAGTAGTAGAGCTAGATACAAATACAAATCTTTCTGATCCCAAACCCTGAGTTTGGATTCTAATCTCAGCTCTACCTCTAACCATCTGAGTTATCTTGGAGAAACCATTTCACTTCACCATGTTCTATCCTCTTCAGTTAAAAAAAAAAGTGGTAGCTGTGACATGCAAGGATTCTATAATCAGCCAGGATAGGGACCAGGTGTGGTTTAGAGCCCCCTCCCTCCTTACCTTACATTCAGAGAACTGGAGTGGTCTTCTTTCTGTGTCCTGACAGTAGGAACCCACCAGCCATGTTAATATTACCTCTGGTCCTTTCCACAGTGTCATCTATGCCATTGTGATCCGAACCATTTGGATGAAAAGCAAAGCCCATGAGACAGTGATCTCCAACTGCTCAGGTAAGTGTCTAACTGGCATTACCTGACTCTTAAATAATTTTCCTTCTTCAGCGGTTTTTGTCTAGCAAATAAGAGCTCAGGCTTTGCCTGAATTCAACCAGGCTGCACTCTTCCATCAGGACCCAGCCAGCTGATCAGACCCGACAAAGCCTCTCCTGGTAGGTGCTGTCTCCTCCATGTGGCCTCCCTGAAGACTCAAGAAGGAAGGGAAGACTTTGGGTGCCAGGATCCAAAGATCACCCTGGTTTCTTAGGCCTGGCAAAGAGAACATCATGGAGGACACTGGGGTATACAGGGGTCTGTCCAAGGAGCACACATTAGTGATGCATGGGCATAGACATTTCTACTTGACTTGAATTTACAGATGGAGAAAACGGCCGTCCATCCACAGAACAGTCCTGAACCCTAAGCCAGGCAAAGCATGGTCAATGCTTTCCCAACACACCATCTCACCCCAGAATGAGCCCGAGAGCACCCACTATAGCCCTTCCCCAAATTCTGCATCAGTAAACCTTAGTGCAGAGCCCCTCCCACACTGTGGGCGCTGGGACCTGGAGGCCTACTCTGCCACCCAGTCCAATGCTGCCGCACCTGCCGGAGACCAGCCTGGAGAGAACACAGAGACCCACGTGCCAGAAACAGAGAGCTGAGGGCTTCTGGCTCTCTATTTATTATAATGCCACTAGTTCTCTGCTCAGACTCCCCACCTCCTCCCTTTCCTGGTATCCGCATGCACACATGCACCCTTTCACAGTCTGTCACATGCACACTTACACACTTATGCACACACATATACACATACACACACACCCACACGCCCTCACATGAGGACAGCAGGCTATAATGCGGATGCCCGGAATACAAAAAGGCTGGTTTCTGTTCCAGGTGTGCCACTGAGAGCTGGGTCACCTTGCAAAGTCATTTAACCTCTCTGGCCTTCATGAGGTTAAAATAAGGGGACAGCCTAAATGGTCTCGACACCCTCCTCTTTTCAAACTGTGAGCGAACACGTTTACCAGACCAAGACTGTGCTCATTTTCCTCCCTCTCGAAGCTACTTCTCCCAGTGTGATGGAGGGAAAGTCATAAGGATTCCCAAGTGGGCACTAATCATCTGTGTCCCTTCTCTAGGAAAATTGGGAGAGACGTGTAAGGCTGGGTGTTCTTATCTGAATTCAGTTCAGTTCTGCTGTGTCCGCCACATGTCAGCAGCAGTACCAAAGCCTGGGGACGCCAAATGAATCCATAGCACGGTTTCAGACTAGAGGAAGCCTCTAGGCCCCCACGTGGGGTCTCAGCTCTGGCTGCCCAAGAGCACTGCCTGGGGAGATTCTCAAATGCACCAAATACCAGGAGACCACTGCCTGAGAGGTTCTGATTCACTCCGCTTGGAGTGAGGTCTGGCATCGTTACTTTGGAAAAGCTCTTTGGATTATTTTAATGTGCACCCAGGTTTGGCAACCTCTCCTCCAGCAGGAGGCACAGTTAGAGGCTGCTGACTCCCACCATGATTGACAAGAGCAACCCCGAGGTGTGTGCAGGCTGCTTGGAAATGTGCCACCCCTGAAACACTTATCATTCAACTTGTGACCCCTTCTGGTCTCCGTGCAGGTCCTCCACACAGACTCGCTCCCTCCAGTCTAGTCTCTGCACCCTGGTTTTTCTAGAAGAACGAGAGCAAGCAGAAAGAATGAACACAAATGCATTCAGTTTATTCATCATCAGTGGCTCTGGCTAAAAGTCAGCGTATTTGTCTGGAAAAAAAAAATGGAGGAAGACATCCTTCCTCTATCAGGCATGAAATAGATACATTAAATACTATAATTGTTGAAATAGGGTATCTCTATCAAAGAATTACAAGAAGAGGAGAATAGAACAGAAACTTTAAAGGAAACCTTGGGAATTTAGGGGATGATAAAGTGTTTCGAATTGATACCGTAGTAGAGATCATTCAGTAGTGTTGTTGAGACAGTTTATTTGGAAATAAATAGAGCTTTAGTCCTACCTCATGTGCCACAAGGAAATAAACTTTTTTTAATGATTTAAATGAAAGAGAGAGAAAGGAAAGAAAACATAAGAATCATTGTTTATAATCAGGAAAAAATGGGAAAAGTTCTGCATACCTGTAATGAGGGATCAAGTATAATTATATAGACAAGGAAATGCTACAGCTGTAAAAAGTATTACGTAGTATACTCATTGCAATAAAAAGATGTTTATTATGTATTAGACTAAGAAGGAGAAAGTTAAATGATATCACTTTTATAAATATATGAATATATAATAAGTATTAGAATATGCATGTGCATATACAGATAATAGCACGCTGGACAGATAGATGAATACATAGATAGATAGATATAGAGATATATCTTAAACTGATAAATCCCTAAACATTCAAAACTTACATTCTCAGGGAATGGGTAATGACCAAGATAAGATGTGTCCTGATACATAGGTAGGATCTAGAAGCTATAAGCAATAAGGAAGTTCCCAGAGGTTGATAAAAGAGATAAAAAAAGTGCCTCTGCCTGCCCACAGATATCTCCCTGCTGAGCTTTCTGTGATGCCTGAAATTCAAACCAATGGAATCAGTCCTTTTTCACTAAGATACTCTCTCTAGGAGAGCCTAGGAGCAGTGCATTTGTAACCTGGATTGAGTAATGTGCGCTATACAAGCATATATTGATGAAACTGTCACTTAGACTACACGACCCCTGATTTGATGGTGGACAGATCAAGTGTGGTGGGACCAGCAGGTTTGGGAAGGTCCAGAGCATTGGGTGTGAAGGGGAAAAAAGTAAAAAGGGGGCGTCTTCGTCTGTTCATGCTGACATAACAAAGTGCCATAGACTGAGAGGCTTCAACAACAGAAATTTATTTTATCACAGTTCTAGAGGCTGGGAAGTCCAACATCAAGGTGCTGGTTGATTCTATTCCCGGTGAGAGTGCTGTTCTTGGCTTGTAGATGGCTGCTCCTTCCCTCTTGTTGTGTCCTCATACGGGGGGGGGAGGGGAGATTGAGAGAGAAAGAGCACAGGCTCTGGTGTCTCTTTTATAAGGGTGCTAATCCCATCATGAGGGCTCCATGCCCATGACCTCGTCTAACTCTGATCACCTCCCACAGGTCCCATCTCTAAAGACCATCACATGGGGGATTAGGGCTTCGGCATATGCATTAGGGGAGAACACAAACCCATAGTCCATACAGAGGCAGAATGGGGGGGGGGGAGACACTGAAGAAATAATTGAAGTCCAACCAAATGAGAATAGACAAACGTTGTTTATCCAGAGCTCACAAAAGAGGCATTGCAAGGGAGTCAGGCACCATGCCTTCTGTTTTGGCAGAGACTCAAAAGCAAGCAGAGGAGTGGGAAGGCTTTATAGTGGAAAAAGGGAAGAATTCAGATGTGCCCTGGCTGGTGGCTGTTGGCATGGGAAGCTGCAGGCAGGCCAGGTAGAAGCATGGAATCCCATGTGGTTGGTGAAGGGTATATACTTGGCTAGCTCTGGTTGGGTTAAGTTGAAAGTGGAGACAAAAACTAAAGAAGCTGTCAGTCATCAATTGAGTGTTGACCGTTTGGGGTAGATTGTTATGGGTCTTACTGGACAGGGGGAGAGAGATACAGGTCAGACTGGCTACAAGTTTGACCTATACATGGTAGCTTGGCCTTCTGATCTGGTCACTATAGGTAATGGGTTTGTTCCCTGGCCTGGTGGCTGCAGAGTGTGGGTCAGGGGTTCTGTTTCTATATATGGTCTGGCCATGATGCATTTGTTTACGCAGTCTATCAACACAAGCTGACAAAACAGAGGAACAGACAGAGCACCTCCTGTCACAGCCACTTATACTAAGTTCTTTCCATACTACATCTTCTTGATTCTGTGCACGATGCTGCAAGGCGCATTATTAATCTCTCTCTTACAAATGGAGGACAGCCCATACAATTGACCAGAAAGCCTATGTTTTCTCCCCAGTATCAGGCTGCCTCTCAGAAGGAAGGACACTGCAGAAGGGGAGGTGGTACACGGCTGGGGGAAAAAAAAAAGAGTTCAAAGTGAAAAAAAAATTTTTTTTTTAGTTAAAAAACCCAAACCCTGGCTTTTTGGCATGGCTTCTCTTCCACCCCACTCCCTCCAGAGTTTTGCCTTCAGATTGCTATTCAGATCCCAGCCCCTAAAGTGTTTTGATTTGAAGTCTTTAAAATCTAAAAGGTGACCACTACTGGTCAAGGGCCCGATTTTATCTCGGTAGGCTAAGGTCTTCCTGTACTTGCAGATTTGAATCCACTTGGTTTTAAACCCCTGTCCTATGCTTCTTTCCAGTTCCAGGAGGTTGGTATGTCCTGAGCTCCCTCCTGCCCAGAGCTGTCACATTCACCTACCTGCCACAAAGTGCTCTTCTGTTCACTCTGCTCCTGGCCCAGCAAGCATGGGATCCACATCAGTTTCTTTGATTTTATCACTCCCAAGAGTAAATAGAGCAAATGTTGCTGTAGGTTTGAGGGGATGAAAGTTTTCCACTTCCTGTCAGCTGCCCCCCACCCTTTTCTAACAGGCCTTTCGCCACTGTGTTTGGGCTCTGTCTGTCTCCAGAGTCCCCCATATCTCCCTGCTACTAGATTTTCTAGTCCCTAAACTACTGGCTTAGCCCTGTCCTCCAGTCTCTGAAATAGTTCAAAGCCACATAGAGAGCAGTTTTCCCACTGGTATACAATATGCCATTACCCTCCCCAAAGTGAAAATGGCTATAGTCAATTTTTATTCTTTAATACAAGTCTACATCTCTATTACCCCTATTTTTTTTAGTTGTCCATATTAACACCAGTGAGCCCCTTCTGGAATGAGGGGCAGATAGCAGTGTCAAAAGCCCATATACTCTCTGTATCTGATTCATAAACGGAACTCACCTGATTTTCTATTTGTTATTACAGCTAGGCAGCTTATGGTGTTGCCTGGTAAATAGATCTCCAGTGGTGTTAGCATGCCAGGATTATTGCTCATCAACGAGGGGACATCGGCAATGATTAGTGTGAACAGAAGCACGCGGTGTAATACAGGCTGCAAAATTCAAGCTCTCATTCTTTTATGAACCACTCTTCTTACCAGCAAATAAGTCTATTTTCTCTCCCTCAAAGGTGAACAGAAAGAAAAGAAAAAGAACTATTTAATAAATGATCTAAATACTTTCCCACAAACAAGTGCGGAAGGCAAGAGGTACAGGAGATGAGATTTTTCAATCTTGTAAGTTATCTTTCCTAAACAGGCATGTTTTTGATGCCCAGGGGAATCTAATTCTGTAAAATAGAGCATTTAACTGCATAGGGACAGGAGATGTGGGAAGTGCAGCCATAGGATTTGCAAACCTATCTGCGTATGACTGCGTCTGGCCATTGTGGTTTAGGAGACGGGACACGATACACGCCACATCCAAATTGCATGTTTCAAATCAAATGAGACAGAATGAGGTGGGGAAGAAAGCTTTGGATTGGGAACTGGGTTAGAGTCCTATTCATTTCTAGCTAAATGATTTAAGATAAGCCCATTAACTGCTCTCAGCACCTTTCTTCATCAGTAAACGCAAGCAAAATGGCTTCTCTGCATAGAATGACATTTAGTAAAAGACAAAGAACTTCATAAAAGAAATAGATATAAATAAATGAAGCTTATAACAAGTTCATGGATAGTAAGATTCAATAGCTTGAAGATGTCAATTTTCCCAAACAATCTACAGATTAATGCAGTTCCTGTCAAAATTAAAATGGGACATTTTATTGAGCTTGACAAACCAATTTAAAATATACGCGGAAATTTCAAGAGCCAAGAATAGCCAAGAAGACACTCCTAGAGAACTAGAACAAAAGTAGGGGAGGTTTACTGTATTCAATATTAAAATCTATCATAAAGTCAGAGTGATTAATAGAGTATGGTATTGAGACAATACAATACACAAATAGAAAATGAAACAACCTCAAAACAGAACCAACATATATACAAAAACTTGATATATGTCAGAAGACCATAGGGAAAGAAATAAAACTGGCTCTTTACCTCAATTTATAAGCAAAAACAAATTCCAGGAGACTTGGAGACTGAAATTTTGTTAACTGCAAGCAGAGCAAAGAGCAATTTTATTTATGTAAAAAATGAATTTATTCATGAACAGCAGAGAAATTGCAATTCGGGACAAGCAAGCTGGGGCGAACCTTAGGCAAATCCAAAGAGACTAAGGGAAGGTGAACTTTATTAAGTTTTAGGAGGAACTGGGGTAGGCTGTTCCGAACAAAAGGTCACTGGAGAACGAAGAGTTCCAGGTGGCGGCGGTTTCTTATTGGCGGCAGGTGGTGTGGTTGGTGCTTTGGTGCTGAGGCAGGCGGGAATCTTCCTTACTTTTCTTAAAGGCAAGAGACAAATTCTCCTGTGAAAAGTGCCCTCCTTCTCCAAGTGGTTTTTCTGTTGGTTAGGCAGGCTAAGGGAGTGGTACGTGCGTGTGAGCGCCCCCTTCAGGCCTTGCTGACTCCGTTTCCTTATGTTCAGAACATACAAAACTTTATTTATTTATTTTAAGATTTTATTTATTTATTTATTTATTTGACAGAGAGTGAGACACAGCGAGAGAGGGAACACAAGCAGGGGGACTAGGAGAGGGAAAGCAGGCCTCCCGCTGAGCAGGGGCGGATCCCAGGACGCAGATACCACTACCAGAGCCGAAGACAGACGCCCAACGACTGAACCACGCAGGCGCCCCCATATAAAACGTTTAAAAGAAAATGTATGGTGATACCTTTATGACATTGGGATAAGATATCCCAACGTCATATCCCAGTTAACATAAATTATGTTATATATGTCATATCCCAGTTAGCATAAATTATGTTGGATCTTCTTAAACAAGTTGAACATAGATCAACAAGATCCAACATAAACAAGATTCAACATAATTTATATCAACTCATAAAAGAAATGATAGATAAATTTGGCTCTGTTAATATCTAAAAAGTCAAGTATAAAGTGGGAGAAGGTATTTGCAACACACAGACCTGGGAAAAGATTAGTATTCAGAATATAGGAAGAACTCCTAAAAATCAATTTAAAAAAGAATTTTTTAAAAAGTTGAATAGAATAACTAAGTCATGGAGATGAAAAGTACAGCATAGGGAATATAATTAGTAATATTGTGATAGCCTCTTTGGAAAACAGTGTGGAGATTCCTTAAGAAATTAAAAGTAGAGCTACCTTATGACCCTGCAATTGCACTATTGGGTATTTACCCCAAAGATACAGATGTGGTGAAAATAAGGGCCATCTGTATCCCAGTGTTCATAGCAGTAATGGCCATAGTCACCAAACAGTGGAAAGAACCAAGATGCCCTTCCACAGATGGATGGATAAAGAAGATATGGTCTATATATACTATGGAGTATTATGCCTCCATCAGAAAGGATGAATATCCAATTTTTGTATCAGCATGGACAGGACTGGAGGAGATTATGCTGAGTGAAATAAGTCAAGCAGAGAAAGTCAATTATCATATGGTTTCACTTACTTGTGGAGCATAAAGAATAACACAGAGGACATTGGGAGATGGAGAGGAGAAGTGAGTTGGGGGAAATCGGAGGTGGAGGCAAACCATGAGAGACTGTGGACTCTGAGAAACAAACTGAGGGTTTTGGAGGGGAGCAGTCTGGGGGGTTGGGTGAGCCTGGTGGTGGGTATTATGGAAGGCACATATTGCATGGAGCACTGAGTGTGATGCATAAACAATGAATTTTAGAACACTGAAAAAATAAAATAAAACTTAAAAATAATAATAGTAATGATATTGTGATAACGTTGTATGGTGACAGACAGTGACCACACTTAGCATGGTGAGCACTGAGTAATGGATAGAATTGTTGAATAAATGTTGTTCACCTGAAACTACTATAAAATTGTATGCTGATTATGCTTCAATTTTAAAAAACATATACAACAACAACAAGAGATAAAAAGAAAAAAATGAGCAATACACAAACGGACATTTCACAGAAGGGACAAAAGGAATGCCCAAAACTAAGATTCTCAACCTCATTGATGATCAGGAAGTTGCACATTTAAACCTCAGATGCAATTTTCTACCCACAGGATTAGTAAAAATGTTAACATCTGATATCTCAAAGTGTTGAAAAAGATATAGAGCTCACGGTTTATTTGGCAATATCATTCCTCAAACACGTAGTAGACTTCTGATCCATTTGCTTTCAGTCAGTTTCATGTGCCAGTGACCATGTCCAAAAACTCTTTCTTAATAGAATTCTCAGATTTGACTTGTGTCTTTGCTTCCATATACCATCCCTGATTTTAAATTAATGGAGGCTAGGTTGAAGCCATCTGAAGCACTAGTAGGGAGGCCACATCCTTAGTCTCATCTTTGCCTCAGGAATGATTCTGAATGGGTCTTTGTTGGTTAAAATCTCTCAAACTTAATTTGAGGACCAAGGTCAGCTCCACTCTATAAGACTTGCACACTTAGAAGGTGTACACATTTGCTTTAATGCTCCACTCACATTTTCAATTTGCACCAGGTCATGCAAACGATGTATCTGTTAATATCAGGGGCCAGAAGCAATGGACACTTGCAACTCCATGAGATCCCAAATTTTAAGACTTTAAGTTCCTGTCATTTTTGTTCATAAACCAACCAACTCTTGTCTGAGCTCATCTTTTTTTTCTAATACCTTGCTAAACATAGCTGGTAGCAATCAACACACACTACTAACATTCCATTTACCAACTGTGATTGTTAATTTTATGTGTCAACTTGAATGGGCTAAGGGATGCCAAGATAGCTGGCAAAACACTATTTCTGGGTGTGTCTAGAAGACATTTCTAGAAGCTTTTAAATCCGTAGACTAAATAGACGTATTCTCACCAATGTGGTAGGTGTCACCCAATCTGCTGAAGGCTGAAGAGAACAAAAAGACAAAGGAAGGGTAAATTTGCTTGAGCTGGGACATCCATTTTTCTCTTGCCCTTGGACATCAGCTCTCCTGTTCCTTGGGCCTCAGGCTAGGACCAGGATTTACACCATTGACTGCCTGAGTCTCCAGCCATTGTGTTCAGACTTACACAAACATCTTCCTTGGTTCTCATGATTTATACTTGGACTTAATTATACCACCAGCTTTCCTGGTTCTCCAGCTTATAAACAGCAAACTGTGGGTCTTCCCAGCCTCCATAATTTTGTGAGTTAATTCTTATAATACATTTCCTTTTATGTATATCTCTACGTATTTCCTGTTGGTTCCATTTTCTGGAGAGCCCTGACTGCTGAACCAGGCCTGTTCTATGGGCTCCAGGCTTAGTAGGTACACAATTTGACTTCCCAGGCATTGTATGTGATGGTTCTATGAAATGGATCTCTAGTGTCCCAGCTTCCAATATCAGTTTCCTTGCCACCTGCTGCCAGCCCACAGGCCAATGCTACATGTTTTAGATTTTTGTTATAATAGCATTGCATATGAGATACCAATTTCTGCTTCAGTTAAGGAAACACTAGGTGCCCTACCAAAGTAACCCCCAAAGACAGTAGCTTAATTAATTAATTAAACTCTTGTTTAATTGTTTGATTTTCTTGTTTAATTAAAGTCCAACCAACAGTCAAAGTCAAAGGGAAGGGCCCTGCTCCACATAGTCATTCAGGAACCCAAGCAGATGAAGATTCCACCTCACTGAATAGATGGCTATAAGGTGTCTCTCTCAGCATCGACATCCTACAGTCAGGGGTAGGGACACAAGAGAGAGGATTACTCAGTGGTTTGTCTGAGCCAGGCCTGAGAATAATGTCCATGGATTCTTCCCATATTCCCATAGGTAGAGCTTTGTCATATGACTACACCCTGCTGAGAAGAAAAGTCTTGGCGAACAGCTCCCGTGTCCCAGTCACAATTATTTTAGGTCTGCCAGGCTTCCTGGTTCCCCCTGAGCTGAGGAGCTGAGCAACAGAAAAGGCCGTGAGGTAGCTAAGTTAGGTCATACCTCCTCATATCTAGCTATGACCTCTGGTTTGTTAAAGGGTCCAAAAAAAAACAAAAACAAAAACAAGGGAAAGTAGTGGTCAAAATTTAGCGCAAAAAATGCACTAGAAATATTTAATCCTGAGGCTATATTTGTAAATAAACAGGCCATCAACGATTGGAAATAAAAAATTTCAAATTTTAAGTATTTTACAATTTGGGCATGACTGTTAAAAACGTTTACATTCTTAAAGTCAATCGGAAATACATAGACTTCCCAACATGTGAAAAAAACATTTATTTTTAAACATCCCCAGGTAGATTTCCTTGTTACAAACCAATCTCCTGCACTCATTATAAGCCCAGAGCTGGAACAATCCCCTCCCGCCAGGAATAAATTCTGTCTCGTTTAAAAATCCCAAGACACCAATTGCTCCCCCTTCAGGCGGTCTGTTCAGGAAAACAATGGATTCCCAGTGGCTCTGCAAGGGGCAGGAAGGGTGGGGAGGTAAGGAGCAGGAAGTAGTCCCTTGGAGACTAGCTGGACAGTGTGGGGCCCCCCCAAGGATGCATCCGGGAACTGAGACTGCCTGCGGCAGCGTGCGGCTTCCAGTCCCGAATCTAATGGACCAGCTGCCTTGAGGCGGCCCCAGCTATTAAGGCACAGGGATCGCTGGATTTAACCGTTTTTTGCTCTAGCTCGGTGCCAAGGCCTGGGTGGAAATAATCCTTTTATCTCCCAATAAAGGAGAATTACTGGCATTTGGGAGCTCAGTTCTCTTTGAAGAGCCATCTTTAGAAGCTGGAGGCTTTGCATTTCCTCGAGTGGTCAGATTAAAGAAGCCTTTCACTGATCTCATTGGGAGATCAAAGGGCAGGTAGTTGATTATATTGTCACCCAGTTGCCCTGCGGAAAGTACCGTGAGGTTCCATTTTAAAAAGATTTCAGAGCACAAATGTCATTCTCAAGAACTTTTCTGAAAAACCAACCAAGTTTTCAGAACTATATTGTTTCGGAGCCAGCTGTTAGGCCAGCCAATGGGGATATTTTGAATGGATATAATTTGGTCGGCTGTGTTTCTGACTTGCCTCCCATGGGTAAAATCCTTCCGGGAGAACTTTTGGATGTATATAATTCCTATATCCAGATAACAACAGTGTATAATAGACTCTCTAAATGTAATAATACCGTCTGTTCACTTCCATAAAGGCAGTTTATGTTCATCCTGAAATACTATTAAAACTTTATTCATTCCAATTAATAAGGGAATTGACATTCTCAGCATGGGGCTTGGCATCTTAAATACATTTTTTTTTTAATCTTCAAAACTCTGAGTTTGGTGCGGGGTGTCTGGATGGCTCAGTCGGTTAAGCGTCCCACTCTTGGCTATGATCTCAGGGTTGTGGGATCGATCGTGGGATCCAGCCCTGCATGGGGCTCCACGCCCAGCAGAGAGTCTGCTTGAAAGATTCCCTCCCTCTGTCCCTTTCAAAAAGCCTCTTGAGTTTGGTGTTTTATGACTCATTTTTTAAATTGGGAGACTGAGCTGGAAACAGTTCGTAGCTGCCTAAGGTTACACAGGTGGAGTTTGGTAGAGCTGGAGGTTATATTCAGGTCTGACCCTGGAGTCCGTATCCTTCCCGGGAGACCACTGCGGAAATCAGGGTTTTTTCACCTTGGCACTATTGGTGTTTGGGACTAGATAATTCTGTTTCACTGTCCTGTGCCTCTAAGGATGTTTAGCAGCATTCCTGGCCTCTCCACACTAGATGCCAATAGCAACCCCCTAGCACACTGAGACAACCCAGAATGTGTCCTGACATTGGCAAATGTAGCCCTCGGGGACAATATCGCCCACAGCTTAGAACCGCAGCTATGAATGCTTCTGAAGGGTTTTTGCTTCCTTATGAGACTGAAGTCTCGTGGTTCTGTGAAATGCACGGAATAATTTGAAACCCTAGTAGTACCTAAGAGTGGCCTCATAAGGTATACATTAAGAAATAAAAAACCAGTTCTAATTAGCATTTCAGCTTATTGCACATAAACATTTCTTCCTATTCTTCCTGATAACCGTTTGTCCTCTCCAGCGAGTACATGTTCACACTGGGAAAAGACTCAGAAGCTTCAGTGGTTGGCAGTTGCCTCCGAAATTCAGCTCAGACTCCCCGGGAGGACATTCTAGGTCTTTCCACTTCGGCCTCAGTTCTCCTCCCCACCCTGAAAACCAACGTCCCTTTTTAGGCTCCAGCCAAGTGAGGTGACTCCCCCATGGTCCGAATACATCTGACATTTTCTGGTTTCCACCTCCTGGCTGAGGATGCTCCATCTGCTTTGCGAGTCTCTCCCAATCTCACTCCCACTCAGCCCCAGCTCCACCTCTGGATTCTCTCCATCTGCCCTGCAGCCTCCCCCGCAGGGCAGTGGGGGATGGCTCTCTCCCTCACAGCTGGTTTTCCTCTCTTCTCACCCAGCACAGTGTGCAACCTTTCCTGCTGGACTGGAACGTCCTAGAGAACAGGAACTCTATCTCAGCCTCTTCTGTTCAGTCTTGTCTCTTGGCAGACGTGTCATGTTGGTTGGATTGGGCTGGATTAGACTGGAGAGGGTCTAGAATAATAGTGCCAAGGTAAATTTCAGATCAGTTTCCATAGGATTAAAATAAATCTCAAACATGGAATCGGAATACTGTAGTGAGGACAACCTAGCACAGCAGCTGGCCTCTAGTGTACATCTCCATACGACAGGTGCCCCGGTAGGCCTTTGACATGGGCCACCACTAGGGTCCTGCTCATTGAGCTCCAGTCAGCGGCATCCTGCTAGCAGTGCATGGGATTGGCATCCCATCCATGCTTCCCTCGCTGAGGGTGTGCTGGGGCAAGGTTGAGGGCATCCACAGGAAGGGCATCTTTTCCCAATTTTCACAAAGGCACCATACTGCCTGACAGAAGCTCTGATGGTAAAAACACTTCTGCAGGGGTAGGGGACCCTGCGTCCAACATCTCCATTCCCAAATGTACCATCTTCACACTGATTTACTTCACACCGATTAATTCTTTACTGAGAGCTATCCCTCTAAATTCTGTACACCCTAATCAACTTTTATTTTATCACTGCTTCTTAACTAGAGAGAGGTTTGTATTCATTGATTCAACAAATATTTATTAATCACTCATGAAGTTTAGAGGATACAGCAATGAAGAAAACATAGTCCCTGCCTCCATCAAGCTTGGATACCAATAGATTCTTATATTTATTCTTCGTGTGTTTACCATCAAACAACAGCCCACATAGAATTAAATTATATATCCAGGAACCTACTTGAGACAGGTTTTTTGTTTTGTTTTGTTTTGCTTTGTTTCTCGTATCCCTGGTTTGAGGTTTTGTTGAGAGTGTATTTTCTGAGTTAGATGAATGAGTTAGTCTGGGGTAACCATTCTAAGAAAATGGCTTCACCCTAAGTTGCAGAAGTGATGAGGTGGGTAGCTTAGCATCACCCCCTGGTCACAAGGCTAATTCCAGCTTCAGCTGCCTCAGGGCATTCAGCCAAGACTCTGGAGAGAGTCTGGATGTCCCAGTGAATTTACATTTTATATTAAGCTGCAACCTGAGCTGTTACCAGCATCCAGCCCAAAGCCATCTTGACTCTGAAAATATCCAAGGTGTCCTCCCGGGCAGAGGTGAACAGGATCTAAGTGGCCCCATGACAGCTGTGGGTCTAACCTGTGATGTTCCTATTGGCACAAACACTACCCCGTTTCACCATTCCCCCTTCTGTATCTCCAGATGGAAAGCTGTGCACCAGTTACCACCGAGGGCTCATCTCAAAGGCAAAAATCAAAGCCATCAAGTATAGCATTGTCATCATTCTGGGTAAGCAAAGTCCCTCCTTGTGTGTGAACATTCAAAAAGCAAGTTTGTCGGGGGGGGGGGTCCCACAAGAAAGGAATGTGTCTGCAGGCACTCTACCTTTGTCTGAGTGGAGAAGAATGTGTGGAATTTAGCAGTCCATCCGTGTCTCCTTCAAGGGCAGACAGCAGTTCCCGATCTTTCCCTTTAAGACTAGAGTTGTCCACCAAGACCATGGGGTAGATAATTGGGGGAAAGTTGATTAAGTCATAACGGGCTGAATGATGCTCACATTCACCCAGGTGACCCAGCTGCCTTCTCCGAGACATATTCTCCCCTAAGGCTGAAGCTTATGAGCAAAGAAAGCAGAAGAAGCATTCCATTTCTTCTGGGCATTTAATTACAGGGTCACTACAAATCCCTCCCTCATGGCCTTGTTACTCTCTCCCCGTTCTCTCTACTCCAAAGACCCATAACATCACTTCCTCTTAGGAAAAAAATGGTATTTCTAGAGCACATGATATGTGTCAGATTGGTGTAGATAGATTTGCTGTTCTCAAACCTTCAAAGCTTCCTCCCCCTTACGCTCCCTTAGCTAATGACCTCGCATCATTTTTCCCTAAGAAAATGTAATATCAGAATAGAGCTCCCTCATCCTCCCACCTTCACATTCATCGACCTATCTGCCTTTCTACAGTGTGCTCGGTCTTTTCTCCTGTTCGTATGAATAAACTGGCACTGCTTCTTTCTAAGCCCAGAACGATTGCTGGAGCTCCCCTTAGCTGTGCAGGAGGGCCCTCAGTGAACTCCTCAAAACAGACCCCCTTCATCAGTCTCTTTTCTAGCACAACTCCTCCATGCTTTACCTCTCATTTTCTGGAGCCTGTTTCTATCTGCTTTCTCTCCAGTCACTCCTGAAACCACCTTCATCAATGTCATCACGACCTCTAAAAGGCGAGTGTCGATTCCCAATCTTCATCTTGACTTGTAAGCAGCGTGTAATCAATTTCTCTTTCTTAGAACACTTCCTTTGCTTAGAAATTCTATTTAAGATTTTTACTTGAGATCTTGATTTGTGTTTCTAGTAAGCTTATCATAGTCAACACGTCAAACCAAAAGTCTCGGCATGTTCTCCTCCCCCACACAAAGTAACTCCTCCCCCGTTGTCCCTGTTTCAGTAAATGACACCATCTTTCACCCAGTATCTATACCAAAAACTTAAGGGTCATCTATCTGTCTTTATTCTATTCCTCTGACATCCCACATAACTCATACATCAGCAAGGCCTGAAGGTCCTACCTGCAAAATAACTCCCGGACCCAACCAGTCTTCACTATCTGTACAACTCGTGTCTTAGTTTAAGTTTCCACCACTTTGTGCTTAGAACATTATACTTATTCTTCTCTTTATTCCTTTTCTGCAAAACAGCCAATGTCATCTTTCA
Organism: Martes martes; assembly: GCF_963455335.1. Classification (NCBI taxonomy): domain Eukaryota; kingdom Metazoa; phylum Chordata; class Mammalia; order Carnivora; family Mustelidae; genus Martes; species Martes martes. Next base: position 66,117,512 of record NC_137899.1, read on the forward strand.
AGACCATAAATCAGGTAACATCACTATCCTGCAAACCCACCTCTGGCTTCCCATTACATTGGAATAAACCTTACAGTTCTACCATGTGTGATCTATCCCTCAGCCAGATCTCCAGCCTCTCCTCCTTCCTCTACTCCCAGTGCTCTCCTCCATGCTCATTCTGTCCTGGTTGCATTGGTCTTCTTGCTATTTCTTTGAAATGTCCACTTGTTTGCACCTGGGGGACCATGTGCTGTTTCCAACACCTAAAATACTCTGTCTCCGGATGGCCTGGCTCCCTCCTCACATCATTTTTTTTCCCAACAGTGCTCCCTCCTCAGCCAGGCCTCCTTCACAATTCTTAAATAGCCCTCCTCTAGGTTTGCCCGGCTGTATTTTTCTTCCTATTCCCACTTCTTTCTGAATATTATATCTATTGATCTGCTTATTGTCTGTTCCCCCTGCTGGTTTAAATCCATGAGACCAATGACTTTTGCCTTTGCACCGCTTACACTATTGTCACCAAAACCTGAAATAGAATCCCACATACACTAGGGGCTTCATTAATATTTGAGGGAAACAAATGAATTAGGATATGCCAGAAGGAAAGTGATTTGTGTGATTTTCTTTTTATGTGGCTCCAGCCTTCCCCTTCCCCTCCGTACCCCACTTGCAGCTCCTGAGAGCCCTGAGAAAACCTCACACCTCTCGTGTTAGCTGCATGTCAGATCACCAAAACAGGCAATTTCACCTTTCCGAGATGTCGTTGCAAAATGCCAAACAGAGCAGGCGCAGTGGGACTCAGCCAGTAGAATAGAGGCCCAGAACAGCAGTGCAGGCAGAGCTGGCGCCAGAGCAGATACAAGCACTGGGGCTCATAGTCAGTCCTTCCCCAGCAGCCAACCAAGTAGCGCCAAGATTCTCTTGCCTTCCGAGACAGAAAAGGAGATATTCATCCATTGGATGCTGAGTCCGGAGATAAATGTTAGACATGTGTTCCAGAGTCAATGTAATTATTTGTAATCAGGAACCATCTGCTCAGGCCCTGGGGGTCCTTTCATCGGAGAGCAGAGAGACCCCCAGAGGGTCAGCCGGTGTTAACAGCCTGGACAGACCAAACTAGCCCTTCCTATATCAGATATTCTGTGATGCCCCTTCACCATCGTGCGATGAAATGCATAATTAACACTATCTACCTAAGATGTCTTCCAAGATCAATATGTAATAACATAAAGGAGGACTAGAGAGAAAATAACGTATAATAAAACAGCAGATTTCAATATGTAAATACTTGGCTATGGCTGCCCTAGAAGAAGAATGAAGTAGGCAGCTAGATGTAGTAACAGCTACAAAGGAAAATCAGTACAGGTGTGTTTTCATGAAGATGTGAAAATAAAGCAGCATTGCTGTCAGGGACTTGATTTTCTGAACAGGTAAATAAATCCTGCTGAAGTTCCAAATTAAAGAAAGCAATCTTTCCTCCCTCTGCAAAGGAATTACATTTCTGGAAAATTCACTATTTTTAAAAAAACAGTTGTGTTCATATATAGAATAGAGTTAGGTTTCCAGACCGGGCTAATTATAAGCAGAGCTCCCAGCTACATAAATGTCCACTTGGGCCTTCAAAGGATGTATGGGACTGCCCCACACAGGAGGACTCGTATCCCTGAGCAAACCAGATCTCCACCAACCCCACACACGTACATACATAAACACGCACATTTTTTTTTCAAAATGCCCCAAAAGACAATTTTGCTCTTTCATACCCCAGAACCACTATTCTAAGCCAACACTAGGCTTACCCACCGGTGCCGAGAATGCTCCGTGGTCTTTGTGTTTCAGTTGCTCCTCTTTAATCCATTGCCAAGGCCTGGGGAATAAATAAACACGCACCAGTCAGTTACAGAGAAAAGCTGGCCCTTGCGAGGAGATGGCAAAGGAAGCCTGACCTCTCTAAGGAGAAGTCCTATGGGTGAGAAAGGGGGAGAGGGAGGCTGGAGAGGATATAGCAAGAAAGCAGAAGAGGGCACATCCCTGTCTAGTCAGCCCCAAGACTATTCACGTTGGTGCGTGTGGGTAATAGTCCAGTTCTCCAGAGATGGACATATATGTAAAGAGAATTATTATAAGGAATTGGCTCACATGATCACGGAGCTGAGAAATCCCAGGGTCTGCAGACCCCAGAGAGCCGATAGTGTAGTTCAGTCCGAGTGTGAAGGACAGCAGGAGAAGAACAATGTCCCAGCTAGAAGGTAGTCCAGCAGACAGCATGAATCCTCTCTCCCTCAGCTTTTTGTTCTATTCAAGCCTTCTGGGGATTGAAGGGGGCCCACCCACATCAAAGAGGGTGGTCTGCTTTTCTTAGTCCACCAAATCAAATGTTCATCTCACCCAGAAACACCCAGAAATAATGTTTCACCAAATACCTGGGCACCCCCTGACCCAGTCAAGGTGACCCATAAAATTCACTATCGTACTCTGGATCTCCCCATATACCACCCATTTCCTCTGAGGATTTGGAAACTAATAGAATCAGGGGCTCACACACGTTGATTGACTTGGAGAGGGATAGAGGGCAGCTCTTTTCTGGAGTGGCAGACTAATAAATGGAAAAGAAAATTAAGAACATGGTGATGAATCCAGATTGTGCTTTGGAAACGTTAGGCACCACCTTTCCCCCTGCCATACCCCAAGACCAGGAGTCACTACTGGTCAAAATCCTTCCTGTTCTTCTGGGTTTTTTTCTCATAGAGTCTCCAAAGAGTTTTGCTGGTTTTCCTTCCACACTATGTGGGATGAGAAGCTGAGGCCATGCCAAGCAGTTCCCGACCTTTCCACAAAGACTCACAACAGGAGTCAAATCAAACCCTCTGTTTACAAATTCACTCAACTCTAGCAACGTTATCTGTGGGACGTGCAACATGCATGTGTATGTGTGCTTGCGTGTGAGTAAACATGACATGGACGTTAACACACAACAGTTCTGAATATTTCTGAGAGATCGCAGAGGCTAAGGAACCTATTTGGAGCTCCACTTGGGGCCACCACTGAAAGCCACCCCCCAGCTGTGGTCAGCTCCGGTGCTCATGGCTGTCTTTTCCCCAGCCTTCATCTGCTGTTGGAGTCCATACTTCTTCTTTGACATACTGGACAATTTCAGTCTTCTTCCAGACACCAAGGAACGCTTCTATGCTTCTGTGATCATTCAGAACCTCCCAGCCTTGAACAGTGCCATCAACCCACTCATCTACTGTGTCTTCAGCAGCTCTATCTGCTGTCCCTGCAGGTAAGAGGCCCTCCTGCCTAGGTTAGTGCAGAGAGCCACTGTACTTGGACTCTGACATGTGTCTTTTCTCTCAGTGCTCCCTGGAAGCTTGTAGATGAGATGCTTGAGGGTCAGAAAAGTCCTGCTCATGTGACAAATTCAAATCCAGGTCCAGGTCATGGTCCTTGTTATTTCTTCTCTACCACCTCACCTACGGTAGCAACCATCTCACTCAGATCATACATAGATCTTTTTGTTTGGAGCTTCCCAGCATGAATTTCCTCAGTATGATACGATGCTGTGAGAATAGCAGGACCCAAAGCACTGTTACCATGTTATAGATAAACAAAGGAAGGCTCATGAAAGTAAGTGACATTACTGATGTTATATGAAAAATAAGGACCAACGTTGAAATTAGGTCCCTCCCACAACTACTCAGTCATTTTGCTGTTTTGCAGCTGTTTTACTGCAGAAGCTGCAAGGAGTAGGTAGAGAGATCTGTAGGAGACAGAATAATAAAATGGTTTAAGGCTTGGGTTTGATGCCCGTGGCTGAGGTTCAAATCCGGCCACAGATGATTCAAAGCTACGTGTTTACCTTGAGCGAGATATTTAACTTCCCTAAAACTCAGTGTCCTTGCCTTTAAAATGGGGCTAGTAGCAGTTCCTACCCAGACTCTGGTTCTGACCCGTGGGAAGGAGGGCTGTGAAGGGCGAGCGAGGAAGGAGTGTGTGGGGGCTAGGGAGGGGGCCAGAGAACACATGCAAACTGCTTACAACAGTGTTTGGTCCTCAATACCCCCTCCATAACTATTATCCTTTAACATCCTTGCTTCCCTTTCCACCAGGTCAAATTATTTTCCCTCCCTGATTTATTCTTTCACTAGGGAGCGAACATCAAGGGATTCCAGAATGACGTCCCGGGAGAGAACTCAGAGGCACGAGATGCGAGTTCTATCCAAGCCAGAATTTATCTAGACTCTGAGGCAGTAGGATTGTGAGGCTGAGCCGCATCAGCAATTCTGGGTCCCTGTCACCACCTTGGGCGTGTGGATGGAGCCTGAGCTGAATTCTCCATCCTGCTCCTTCCATCACTTGGGAGATGCAGGAGGCAAGCAGCCTAAGGAGTGTGTGTCGCCTCCATCAGCAAGTACTGGCCGGTGTGAGGTCACCAACTATTCATGCCAGCCAGGAAAGATGCTTCCTCCTTCCCCTTGACTCCTGGCCCTCCTTCCCACTGGTCAGCACCAGAACCCAATGGACAGAGACATCTTTGGCCCAAGGTCCATTCTCAAGCAAGCAGAGGAGGCTTATGGTTTATGATTTGTCAAAAGAACTCAATGCTTGCCCTCTAGAGGAAGGTTAAAACTGAGGGGTACTTTCTCTGATGGGAAATAATAATAATACTAAAAGTTCATGGCCCCCAGACCTCCCATCTCTGAGAGTTGGGACCTGGGTTTCACAGATCTCTGAGGCTCCCGGACAGCCCCTCCCTCAGCATTCCACATTTGGGCCACTCTGGGCTCCAGTCCTCACCCTGCAGGGCCCCCTCTTCCCCCTCTGATTTCCCTGAACCCTCTCTTTAGTTGGGAGCTGAATCCCTGTGGCTTTTCCAGGCACGATGTTCCTGCAAGCTCTCTATCCGTTTTGTACGTTGCAGCCATTGTCTATCTAACACCTCGGCCAGAAAGTGCTGGTAGGGTTTATTTTGACAAGTCTGGAGTTTGGTATTTATAAGCCTAATCCAAGTGAAATATGACTAAATGTTTTCTAGTCAATTTTTGCCATCAGATTTTTTCATAAGTGGAAATGGCATAATTTAATTTGATTATATATACATCCCCACCCACGGCTCTGGAATGTGCGTGAGTTCCTTATTTTTAGCCTCACATACATTCTTGACATTAAAATCTCCTTGGCAAAATCCTCCTTCCCAGAATTATTCTGAGCTTAAGTCTTTTTTTTTTTTTTTTTTTTTTTTTTGGCCTACCGCTAGTGGAGTCATTAAAATGTGCAGTATATTTTAATAGCACTCCATTCCTCATTATGGTGTCAACTCAGAAGCTGCATGTTTAAGGTCACAGTGGCATTTTTCCCACAAACTCTCTTATCAATTCTGTCTGTCCTTAGGGAAAGTATCTCTTTAGGCAGAAATCAGACTCCTCAGTCACCATCTCTCTGAGAATTATTCTCCGAATCGAGGAGAGTGAATAATCTAGTTTTATGTCGACACAATAGTTTTGAAGGATCCCTCCCTTTGTGTCCGATCAGCTAAATATGAGCAACCCCGGACGTGTTGAGTGGTCGAGAAGTACTTTTCAATGTCTTACTTTAAATCAAGATGTGCCAGGGAAGACCCACATAGAATCGTTGTTAAAATAGCTACTTGCACGGAAGCCAATTAACAGAGCAAAACCTGGCAGGTGGCCTGGATGGCAGAACAGGAGGCCTGGGTTCTCCTGACAGATGCTTTCAATCTCTGTCAAGTTCTGGTCTGCAAGAGCCATTAATGCCCACCTCATCTCTCTGACAGCGAAGGAGAGAGGGGAGCGAGGGCCTTCGTGCCCTTCTGAAATGGAATGCAATTTTGTAGTTGCTCTAACGCTGTGCCTCTTCTTCCCTGGGAACAATGGACATCAGGAAAATCATGGCTCACATTGCTGCAGGAGAAGTTGCCGCTGAAAAGAAACTTGCTCGATAGTGGTGTGCATACTGGAACCTCATCTCCCCTGTATCTGCTAAGCTTGGGGAAATATGATTTAGACATTATGAGAACACCGGTAATTACTAGTCTTCTGACCTTGGGAGAAAGCATTTAATGTCTTTGGGTGCCCACTGTCTCATCTGTAAGATGAGAAAAGAATAAGGTTGGAGCAGATGATCTTGTGGGCTCTTTATAGATAGAGTTCTGAGACCAAAATGGTTTATATGACACCCAGAGAGCCTGACCTTCTGAAATTCTTTCCCCAAGGGACCAATGACTTGGTGACTCAACACCGAGTCATTTGCCCTTTAGAAGGTGTAACTTCCCCATCTATCAGTACGAAGTCAGAGACACGTTTCCCAATCGAGAAATACAGTTTGTGCTCTGGGAGGAAATGAGAAGCTTAGTGTTGTGATGTCACTGTGGGTAGCCGTGGACCCCCAAGTGGGGTCAGAGCAGTCAGCAAAGCACTGTGCAAAATAAAGGTGCTTACTTTCTACACTGAGGCATCACGGAGGTCTGTGGGTACATCGGGCACAGGTGAAAATTTAGGATAACAAGAGTAGGTGTGCTTGATATATTTAGCCGTGCTATAGAAATAGGTGTGTCCACTTCAATGAACTAAATTAAACACGAATGGTAAAAACTTCTCTGCTTTCAGGGTTTGTGTGAAGCATAATTTTATTGAAGTTTAATTTCACCAAGCAACGTGTTCCACCATTTTTTCTTTTTTCTGGAAAGTGGCAACACCTTTTTAAAGGCTTTAATTTGAAATCAATCAGAAGGGAAAAAAGTGTCCCTTTTATTTTATTTTTTTAATTTAAATACAATTAACCAACATAGAGTACATCTTTAGTTTTCAATATAATGTTCAGTGATTCATTAGTTGCGCGTAACACCTTGTGTTCATCGCATCACGTGCCCTCCTTAATGCCCTTCCCCACCCCCGGCTCCCTTTCCGGAACCCACAGTTTGTTTCCCAGAGTCAAGAGTCTTAACAAGGTTTGTCTCCCTTCTTAAAGTCAACAAACATGCAGCTTAAACTTTCTTCCCTCCCTTTTTTTTGACAACTTTGTACACACATACACAGAAATGACTTTGCTTTTTCCTTCTGCATGCACCAAGTGCAAAGGGACCACAAGCCTGGGTCTGCTGAGGAAACAGAAATACAAAAACACTTACAGTAGGAAGTAAAGCGATTTGGTCCTTCTAGAATCACCTTAGGTGAGCTACAGACCGGCAGGCAACCACAGTTCTTTTATCATCATCTGAATGTACCTCATTTGATATGCAGATCTCCCCGTGTTCCCTACTGCTTTCGACTGCATTTGATTAAAAGGAGATAGCCCCATTTAGGTGCCAACCTCCTTGCCTTGGGAATCATGAAAAACCCATGCCTCATTGCTCTGCAATTGCATTTTTAAAACGCATTATCTACAACAGAGCTGGTCCAGTTAACATTTTAGAAGCGCAGCTTCATGCTTGTAGAATGTTAATGTGGACAGCGGCTTGGCTTGTGTCATCTCCTGGTTTTCGGACTGCTCAGGGACCCTCTAAGAGGCTCCCAGCCGGTGTGACTCAGTAGCACCGTTTCTACACACAAGAGCTTATGTCCAGAGAAAACTAGATGTAGTGAAATTGATCAAAGGTCCTTGAATTACCTGGAATGAGAGAGGATATAGATTACCATCAGCCATTGATATACCCCGAATGCATGTTGTCCTCTCCAGAATGAGTGTTGTGACATAATAGAATCGAAGAAGTATATCACTTCTAAACTAAAAGAGGAGAAGGAAAACGGAATGATAAAATCGCTCGAGCAGACCGAAAGAAAGCAAGAAAAGAGAGAAAGGGGAATGTGAAGAGCTGGGACAAGTAAAAAGAGCAGAGGAAGGTAACAGGGTTTTTTATCCAAATATATCAGTAAGTATAATAAATGTAAGCAGATTAAATGATCCAACTAATAATCAAAGATCATCAGACTGGATTTAAAACAAACAAACAACAATCTGTCCTTTAAAAAGACATGCCTAGGGGCAAATGGGTGGCTCAGTGGGTTAAAGCCACTGCCTTCGGCTCGGGTCATGATCCGGGTGTCCTGGGATCGAGCCCGCATCGGGCTCTCTGCTCAGCAGGGAGCCTGCTTCCTCCCTTCTCTCTCTGCCTGCCTCTCTGCCTACTTGTGATCTGTCTGTCAAATAAATAAATAAAATCTTTAAAAAAAAAAAAAAAAGACATGCCTAAAACAAACAATGCAGGAAGTTTGAAAGTAAAAGAAGGAATCAAGGCATTCAATGCAAATGTTGTTGAAAGAATGCTGGGGGGACTATGTTAACAAAGACTACATAGATTTTAAGGCATAAAGCATTAGTAGACTTAAATAGGGACACTGCAAATGATAAATGTTTTCGTTCAATAGGATGATATAATAATTTTCAATTTCTGTGCATTTAACAGCGTGGTTTCTATTCGCAAAGTGGTCAGAGCGACAAAATAAATAGGGCAATCCATAGCTTCCTGGGGAATTTGATCACACTTAATTCCAGTAACTGAAGCAAAAATTAGAAATGATCTAGATGATTTGAACAACGTGAATAACACAGAAAGCGCTTCGCCCTAACACCCCAGAAAAATCAGGCTTTGAAGCACAAGTGAAATAGTTAGTTACAAAAGTTGCCTGTAAACCAGGCCACAAAACAAGGCTCAAAACTTTTGAAAGACTGAGCTCATACAGTCAAGTTTCTCTGATCACAATGCAGTTATGCTAGAAAAATATCAAGAAAGTCACCATTTATTTGGAAATTAGGAAATACACTTCTTGGAACTTACAGTCAAAGAAGAAAGTATATGGAAATTAGAAAACAGTTGCACTAACTGATCCTGGAATCATGTGTCAGATGTGTGGGATACAGATAAAGTCATACTTAAAAGAGGAAAAATCTAAAGACAATGAACAAATCATCTATTTTGTAAAGTTAGAAAAATCACCAAAACAAACCCAAAGTAAATCTTATCATAAATCTTATAAGTAAATAAATCTTATCTTATCATGGACTCCAGGATAGACAAATTAGCAAATGGAGCAAGAAAAGAGTCCAGAAGATGCCCGCATTTGGAGAACTTGATTTACTGCAGAGGCAGCTCTGCAGAGGGACGGGGAAAGGGTGCTCTTTCTAATACATGACACCAGGACAGTTGGGTGTTTGCATGGGAGAAAACTGAAATGAAAGCCTAGTGGATTATATGCAAAAGTGGTTCCAGGTGGTTTATGGATCTGATTGTGAAAACAAAACAACCTTAAGGAGATCATGTAGAAGAATATCTTTATGATCTCTGAATATGGAAATAGCTCTTAAACAAAATGCAAAAAAAAAAAAAACAAAACAAAAGAAACAGTGCATAAAGGAAAAGAGCAATACATTTGATTACTTAAGATTAGAAACTCTCTTCATCAAAAGTCATCACAGGATGGGTGAAAAGGCAAGCAGCTGAATGAGAGATGGTGTTTGTAACACACATAACTGAGCAAGAGCGAGTATTTAGAATATAAAAAAAACTCGTGCTCATCAGTAAGAAAAGACAAATGGAAAAGACAATGGCAAATGGGGAAGACTTGGCTTCAGGAAATAGGTGGCCCAAACGTCCAGTAAACATGTGTGATGTTCAGTCCCATTAAAGGTCAGGAGAAGGTAAATTAAACCACAGTGAAGAAATAATGTGCACCCACCAGACAGGAAACATATGCAACTTTGAGAAATACTGAGTACTGGTAAGGACACAGGGCAACTGAAATTCTCATTCTGTTCTGGTGGGTGAATCATTAGTACAACCATTCTGGGAAAATATGTACCTTTAACTGGTAAACTTTAGGATGCCTATACCCCATGACCTTGGAATTCAATTCCTGAGTACACACACCATGGAAGAGTGTAATTATAGCACCATGATGTGTGTGAAGGAGTATTCATAATAGCATTGATTGTAGGAGGCAAAGCAAATGCCCACCCACAGGAGAATAAAGAAAGAGATGATGATGTATTTCACACAGTAGGATACTTTACAGCAATAAAAATGAAAAAACAAACAAACAAACAAACACACAGCGGCTTACCGTAACATGAAAAAATCTTTCAAAACATAACATAAAAGTAAAGAAGATTGATACCCAACGATACTATATATAATTTGATTCATAAAATTCAAAGCTACCTGAAATTAATGTTTGGGAATGCACACATAGATGATACAATTCTTAAGCAAAGCAAGAAAACAACTTTTTATAAACGCTAAGAGCGGGGCACCTTCGTGGGGAAGGAAGCACTACCGTTGAGAGGGGGCACATGGAAGAGGGAAGGACTGGACTCTGTTTCTTGCTCTGGGTGGCACTTCAGGTTCTAATTACTCATTAAACTATATATTTATGTTTTGAGTACTTTTGTGAACGTGTGTCATATTTCATAATAAACAGAGTTTCCAAAACTCTTTCAAAAGCCTTTTAGAACAATCATTCTGGAAACAGTGTGGAGAAGGGAACCAGACTGGAAGGGGAGGTAGGGGATCAGTTGGGTCTCAGTTACACACAAAAAACAGCAGAGAGGGCTGAAAGGAAACTTCTGGGTTCCTTCTCTGCATTCAGAGCCAACATGTATCATTAGCATCCAGTAATAGCTATAATGATGCCAACATTGTTCAAAATCTGCAGAGATGTCTTGGCTCCTTCAGTGAGCCTTGGGAGTCGGTTCAGCAGAAATCAATATTCGTCTTCTGTTCTCTTCTTGCCTGTTGAGGGGCCCTGGAGTCCTTAAGCTTTTCCCACTTCTGTATCCTTCCCGCAAGTCTCCTTCTCTTCCTTGTCCCCATCCTTTCTGCCCTTCCTCATCCCTTACAGCAGAGCAGGTGTCTGATACATCTGCTAAAATGTTATTCCCAGAGCAGAACTGGACGCAGCATTCTCTGGGAGGTTTACATGTAAGTAGGGAACAGTGGAGAAGGTGCTGCCCCAACCCCAAAGAACGAATCGCCACAGGTGTGTAATTCAGACCCACAGTAGGTACCTGGGAAAAATATTTGGGGCAGCAACATGTAACTCACACATCCCCGTAACTACGTGACTGGCTTTACGGAGGCTGATCAAATGGTCCCAAATCTACCTCACAGAACCACCCAAGGAATTAAAAAGAAAAAAAAAGGCGGGGGGGATAGATTGCTAGATCTCCAGCCCTAGGTCTTTTTTCACTGGGTTCTGGGCAGAGCCTGGAACTCTGTATGAATGGCAAGCAACTCGGGTGATTGTGTCAGGGAACTTTCTGTGCAGCTCTTCTGTGGGCCGGAAGTCACAAGCCCACGTGCCTTGTGGCTGGACGTGTGCGGGCTCCCGTTGCTTACCTCCATCAGGTTGCCCTGGGTGTGACCTGAGGACAAATGTGTTCTCCTCAGACCACAGCTTCATCACCTTGCCACCCTCCAGATATCTGGTAGGTAAACTCAAGAGAGCTCTTATTTCTTCCTTCCACTCTGGATTAATGGCATGTTCCCCCCAGGATGATAGACTTAATCGAAATCAGTTCTGCACACATGTAGATACCCAAAAGAGAGTCAAGTGGACAAGGATAGCCCTGTATTTTTGAAGATCTTATTTATTTATTTTAATATTTTAATATTTGAGAAATATTGAGTACTGGTAAGGAGGGAGTGGGGTGTAAGGGACAGAAGGAGAAGCAGACTCCCAACTGAGCAGGGAGCCTGATACAGGACTCGATCCCAGGACCCTGAGATCATGACCTGAGCCAAAGGCAAAAACTTATCTGACTGAGCCGCGCAGGCACCCAAGGATGGCCAAGTATTTATGTGACATCTGGACCCAAAAAAGAATGTGTCTGAGGAGGTATTTTGGGGGTTCTAACAACATGTGGGTGTGCTATCACATCAAAGTCCTCTAGAACAGCCTTTCTTAAACCTATTTATCTCAGGACCCCTTTATACTTGTTTATGTGGATTATACTCATTGATATTTACTGCATTACAAATTAAAAGTGAAAAATATTTAATATTTATGAATTCATTTACAAGTAACAATAATAAGCTCTTTCCATATTAACAAAGATATCTTTCATATGGGAAGTTCTTGCACTTTCCCCCCAAAAAATTAGCGAGAAGGGTGACATTGTTTTAACTTTTGCAAATCTCTTTAAGTTTGGCTTAACAGAAGACAGCTGGATTTTCAAATCTTCTGCATTCAATCTGTTGCAATATGTTGTTTTGATGGAAATGTATAAAGAAAATCAGGCTTCACACAAATATGTAGTTAGGAAAAAAAGGAGAATTTTAATCTGCTTCTGCACTCAATCTGTTGTGCTGTTACATGCCACGTAACCTCTGGAAAATTCTACCATACACATGAAAGAATGAAAATGAAAAAGGCAGATAGCATCCTAGCGCTGCAATGAAAATAGTTTTGACCTCACACACCACCCCCTGAAAGGTTCTCAAAGACATGGCCCTCCACCCTCCAGGTTCTGGACCACACTTTGAGGACTGCTGACTTAAAAACAGCATTGGCTTGTTTACCAACAGCATTAGCCATTATCGATGTCTTGGACGCAAATCAGAAACAGCATGAGGTGGGCAGGGTAAGGGCCCCTAGGTTTCTGTTTGCAAAGCTCCTTAAAGCACTAATTATAGGCAATTCTGATTGAGGCTCCCAGACCACACCAACCTGTCTCTGCTGGGGGCTGAGTTCATCGTCTTACAGCATGTCCAGGACTGGGGACCAGAGATTGCTTAGACTGAGGAACAGAAAGGCCAATATTCCCCTCAAAAGCGAGGGCCTTTATTGGGTTCTGAGTGTCAGCAACAACAAACAGCACTCCCCGTGTGCTCAGAGGGGCTTGCGAAGTGAGGCCCCCCCCAGACCACACTGTTTAGAATCGCAGGTGCTGATCCAGCAACCCTGGTCCCCCTTCACGGTTCTCTGTTATTCTTTGCACCTGTGTTTATCACTTTCCAATATACTATACGGTGTACTTATTGATTATGCTTATTGTTTATTGCGTGCATGTGCCCTGAGATAAGGAGCTTGTCTATTTTATTCCCTGCTGTATCCTCAGGACCAGAACAGTGCCTGAGAGAGAGCGAGTGCCAATAAATGGCAGCGTTATGAAAGAACCAGTAAGATTTACACATGGAGGGGGGCGGGGGAGAACCTCAGCTTTCTACAAGTAGGCTCCACCCAAGAGAAGGGAAGGCTGAGCTGAGCATGGCCATTTTCTTCTCCCCAAATTCATGACCCAGATTAGGCCATTCCAGTTTCTTTGGGTGACTGAAGGGCAAACAAAGACAAGTTAGGAATGTGACATCTCCATGTGAAAGGAAGCATCAGGAACAGAGAAGCAGCCACTGTGACTTTCCTCAACTGTTCATTCTCAATCTGTGCTCACCTATGAAGCCATGGTTAGCCGAGGGCGGCCATACTCAGAAGGAGATCAGTTCTGCCATGACCTTCCTGCTCCTCCTTCCTCAGGCACGCCCCCCAGTGCCATCCACTGCATGGAGGCCCTTCATCTCCCTGCTGCTTCTCAGCTCCAAGCCCACCCGTCGGCTCCACCCTTGATTTGGGGGCTGGGACTCTGCAGACTACGTTTTCCAGACTCCCTTGACAGTTGGTTCCTGTTAGGTAGGATCTGCCAAAGGGAGATGGGAAGGAGAATGGAAGGAAGAACACAATCTGGGGAGAATGAGGGAGCTTTCTTCCCGTCCGAAGCACCAGCCTCGCCTTCTCCTCAGAGTTACTAGCAACATCCAAGCTGTACCCCTTCTCAGTTGCATGGAGCTTGGATCCTAGGATGATCTCCTAGGATGACTCTACCTCTTACGTTTTGTTCCCCCAGTCTTAGGGATGGTAGCAGCTTCTTGTCATTACTCATCTTTCTACTCCTCTTCCTTTTTGCTCTCCCTGTCCCTTTGTCCTCCAACACCTCCAACACCTTTGTCCTCCAATGCACCCAGTTCGCTGCATTGAGTCCCCTCTATCTGAAATACATATGGCGGCTCTTCTTGCTTGACTGGATGGCCCCTGACTAGTTATGCTCCTTTGTGGGTCCTCCTGGGACCACTGGTGGACAAGTTAGAATTGATCCCCAGAGGGCTTTTATGTGGGTCAGAAAATCTTCATTGATTAAATCTACTATGTTACTGGAAATTTATTCCCCATTCCCTTTCTCTTTACTAATTACATTTTTCCACATTGTTTAGTATAGCTAGAGTGACCACATGTCCAAATTCACCCAAAATGGTCCAGGTTTGTACCTGTTGTCGTGGCTTAATTATTGATAGAGCCTCTTTTCTCTCTCAAAACTATCCTAGTTTGGGTGATAAATTATATGGGCACTTTAGAGACCATTATATGTTCTGCAATGAAATCAAATGACGTTAAAATACTTCAGCAATAAAATACAAATTACAGCATGTTCCAAATTTGAATATCGACCCCTGCTCATCATGAATTTTCTGGGAAGGAATTAAAGCTCAACGATTAAGTTAAAGTCCAAAGATATTAAAGTCAAGGACTTAAGTCAAAGGACTTAAAGTCCAAAATCATATTCTCTTTCCCTTCTGATTTAAGGTTCAAAGAAAATTAAAGTCTAAATCTCCTCCTGATTTGTTATTCTACTCCTACGTTCTATTTCTCAGTGTTCCAAGGCCATGCACCAAATGTTGGAGTTGAGAGGTCCAAAAATAGCCTCTCTCTTCCCCATGAGAGCTTTGAGCAGATTATAAAATAAAACAAAGGATGACAGAAGGGAGAATAAAACACCCTTATTACAAATAAATGTAGCTTATACCTGCAGTCAAGAGAGCCTACTCATAATGAATTCTAGAATGAGACATCCTGGCTGTGGCATATACAGCTGCTCACCAGGGCTTTGCAGCCCTTCCTCTAGGCCCAGCTGCACTCTATATTCTCAGCCTGTCTTCAAGGCAACTCTGCTTAGACGAATTTTGGCCAATGGATTGTGAGAAAAGTCACACACACCCTCTTAGCACGATCCATAAACAATGCCCTTGAATTTTCTCCTCCTTTCCTTCCCACCCCCAATGGGAGACTGATTGGAGAGGACTCTGAGGGCATAGAAAAGGGAGAAGGTGCTCAATTTCCAGAAGTTGCTTCTTCTAGCCCTTAGCTTACCCTGCCTGATCTACCCATCCAGCTTCTGGAAGCATTGACCCGGGATGGGTTTTCCTATGGCAGGGAGTTAGCCACTTCCGTGAGACAGAGGAGCCTTCTGCACCCTGTGGACAGCCCAAGGCTGAGAGAAAGAGAGTGGGGCTGAGCCAAGTGTGCTCAGCACAGTCTTCCCAGGTTCAAACCAATTACTTTAAGACCCACCTGGTAGAAGGGAGCCTCTTTCCAGAGGCTAAGATCGTGATGCCTCCATCTGGAAGTATGTGCCCACCAAAGATGTATTTTCTTTTCATACACTTCTTGCTTTGACACCATTCCTTTGCTCCCCATCCAGAGTCTATTAGCTCTTTCCCAAGATATACACTCCCACTGCAGCCTCCCTAGCAGGTGTGAAACAGGGCAACTGCCTTTGCTTCTCTCTTGAGACTGGCCCATGGGAGCCCAGCCCAAATGCCCTCTGGGCTAAGTTAGATGAAAATGAAAGAAAAAACAATGCTTCTTGGACCTCCTCCCCCCCCCACACACACCAGCTCCAGATTCCAGGATCCACAAAGCGTTACGCTCAGTAGATATTACAGGAGATTCTTGGCCTTTTTTTTTTTTTTTTTTTTTTTAAGAATGGTGGCATTTGCTTGCAAGTCACCAGGTTGTTTCTGGGGAAAATTTGTGCTCTCAGCACCTCCAGAGTTCACCTTCCTTGGACCCACCTTTCTTCTACCTTTACTTGAAATGGAAAGAGAAAAGCTCAGATCCTCACCATAGAAAGAATATATCCTGGAGTGGGCCCACTTCAGTGTACTTGCCCCACCCATGGTCCCTTCTGAGGGACACTGTCCTGCTCGATACTTAATGTGTAGGCCAACATTTGGCCTAACACCATGTGACCTAGTACCTCCTGGCCAAAGCAGATTAGACCAAGGTAGCCCCCAATCCATGGGGGCTCATCTATAGACTGATCCACAAACTATGGCCAAGGGACTAAGCCATTTAATAGGAATAAAAAGCCAAAGTTCATGATATAGGATTCCCACAAGAGAGGTCACAATGGACCATCTCAAGCCCATAAGACAATAAGACCATGAGTAAGCAGAGGAAATTGACTGAGAAAAGACAATGAGACAGTTGTGTGGAGAAATGCAAATGGAGACAGGAGGATGGGGAGAGGGGAGGAGAGAGAGAGAGAGAGAGAGAGAGAGAGAGAGAGAACACAGTTTGGAGGAACCCATCCACAGAGATATCTTGGATCCTGACAGTTGTTCAATTCTTTCCATGTCTATCCTTATAATAACCTCCTTTTTCCTGGACCTGACTTATTCACATCATAGAGCCTTGTCTGACTAGAACAATTCATTTCTATAATTGTGTTGTCAAACTGTGATGAGTGATTCGTAGAAAACTATGCTCATATGAGCTTTTTCCTCTTCCTTCCTACCTGTCAGATGCCTTGAGCTACAAACTTTGGGAAGAAGCTGTGAATAAATAATAGAGAATTCGGCAAGATTGGCACTTTGGGAAGAAAGGAGAATAAGACAGGTGAATCTCTGTGATATTCTATAGGTTTCTATGAGGTTTGGAGCTTAGGATAAAAGTCACCCACAGAAAAAATCCATGCTAGGGGCACCTGAGTGGCTCAGTTGTTAAGCATCTGCCTTCAGCTCAGATTGTGATCCCAGGGTCCTGGGATGGAGCCCCTTGTTGGGCTCCCAAGCCTGTTTTTCCCTCTCCCACTCCCCCTGCTTGTATTCTTTCTTTTGCTATCTCTCACTCTCTTTCTGTCAAATAAATAAATAAAATCCTAAAAAAAAAAAAAAAAAGAAAGAAAGAAAGAAAGAAAGAAAAGAAAAGAAAAAAAAAAGAAAAAAAAATCCTTGCCAGACTGAAGAATTCTCCAGTTGAGGCCATGTGAGGAAATGATGAGTGCTGGTAAAAAAAAATCAATCAATCAATCAATCAATCAATCATGATGCTGGTAAAAAAAAAAAAAAAAAAGAAAATCAGTTGACTTTTTTTTACTGTTGGGAAGGAGAGACCTAAATCATGTCCTCACTGTCACCTTTCAACACAGGACAGACGCTGATCCCTTCCCACTATGGGATGCTGAGGCCTGGGTGAGACCCTTCTGAGTGACGGCAAAGAGGCTCTGAGTACAAGAGCCCAGAGACATGAGTTGCAGTCACATGAAACCCAGAACCTCAATCCATTCTTGAGACCAACAGATGTCCCCAAGAAAAGGGGTGGTTGTCCTGACAGAGCTGCAAGGGCCAAGAGTCTCAGTGGACAAGCCTCCAAAGCAGGGTGAATAGGAAGAGGGATGGGTGAAGAATTTAGCTCCAATGCCATGCCCTGGAGGGAGTAGCAGAGTGGCAGCTGGGAAGCTTGGGAGATTGGATCCCCAAATGAGGCTGGAGATCCGGCACTAGATGACTCACAGTGCACCTTCTGTCCCCGTCTTCAGGAAAGGCTTGAGGCTATTTGGGGTCCCGAAGTCAGGAGCTAGAGGGTCAGAATGTAGTCTTTGGGCAATGCCCACTTGCTGGTAACGTCACAGGTCCTACTAGAGAAACACATCCAAGTCCCCGTGACCCATACCTGTTACAGCTACAGAGGAAGGCCATCTTTCTTCCTGGAGATTTCCAATTTATCACCGAAGGAGCAATAATGACTATTGATTTTGATCTGGAAATAAGAAAAGGGTCACTGGGAACATTAATGGAATGTCTTCAAGAAGCAGAATCTCTTAAGAAATTCTGAAGCCAGGCGCTCCTCATGCTCAATGGCCTCCTTGTGGAATAGTGATCCCAGACTGCGTTCCAGGATGCATCCAAAACAGTCTCGCATTCAATTAAGAGAGTTCATTTATGAAAAGGAGGCACTCTGAAATCAGTGGAAGGAATAAACTAATGAGGCTCATCTACTCCAAATGCAGAAAGTTCAGCCAGTTTTCCTAAAAAACTTCCAATCTTTAGAATTTATAACATGGGAAGCTATAATATACTGAATTTTCTTAATCCTCACCAAAACAAAGAAGTTAGTGAGGAAATCAAATGAGAGGAAGCTAAAACTGACAGTTCAACTAGCCAACTAACCAAATAATCTGGTGCACATACTAGAATGTTATTAAATAAACCCCTGGTGAATTTCCTTTATTAAAGAGCAAGGAGTCGGAAGAAGAAAGGCAAATTTCAGAAGCCTGGGGCAGAGGGGGGATGCCAGAAATGAAAGTGAGAGGAGAAGGGAGTTGAGGGAAATTGGAAGGGGAGGTGAACCATGAGAGACTATGGACTCTGAAAAACAACCTGAGGGTTTTGAAGGGACGGTGGGGGGTGGGGGGGTGGGAGGTTGGGGGAGCCAGGTGGGTATTAAGGAGGGCACGTATTGCATGGAGCACTGGGTGTGGTGCAAAAACAATGAATACTGTTACGCTGAAAAGAGATAAAAATATAAATAAATAAATAAATAAATAAATAAATAAAAGAAAGTGAGAGGGGGTCTGTAGCCCCTTAACATCCTCTACAGGAGACCTGGGCTGGACCAGGCGGCTGCGCCCCTCAGCACCCACAGATGTCCGATGAACAATTAATTCTTATTCGCTTTCAGGGGCAGGCTTCCATGAAAATGAGTCCCATGAGGACAATGGGAAGAAGACTGCCCATCTCGTTACCCTGCATGGTAGCAGACATATCTGTTGCTGAGTGACACCCTCTGGCAAATGCAAGGGAAAAAGTGTCCTCATTAATGGGTGAAGGCAAAAATCAGACAAACGGAGACTGGACAATAAAACAATTCAAGGGAAACAATAAAATAATTCAAGGGGAGAAAATATAGGCCCAGTCATTCACAGTGTTTGGAAGACATTCTTCTGAAATGCAAATTTGGTGACATCAGATCCTGTTTAAAATCACTGCCTTTTCCCCAGTCCCACACACCCTGCCTTAGGTCAGATCATAATGAACTAGCACTAGGATGATTGCAGTAGTCTAACTGCCCACAGCCTTACCTTGCCCCCTCCCCCACATGCCGCTTTCTGGAATCACACTTTGAACCTTTCTTAGGTTCAGAGGAGGGATGCCTCACAGATCTGTCAGGGCTGAGTTTCTGGTATATTCGTTGACAGGCAAAAGGAAACAACATCTTTCTGAACCCGAACTCATGATTCGTGCCAAGTGCTGCGCTAGGTACTTTCTTATGCTTCATTTCATTTAATTTCATTGCCGCATCCCCTCCTGAGGCAAATGTCAGTATCTGCATTTTGCAGACAGGGAAAATAAGACTTGGGAAAGGTACACAAAATGTCAAAGCCATGTACCCATAAGTGGGACGTGGATTCTGAACTTGGGCTCCCTGACATCCTGTCTCACGGTGTGGGCCGGCAGCAGCCTTTCCCTGCCCTTCCCTGTACTCCACTTGCTGTTGGCTCCTCAAAGCCCCAGTGCAACACTAATTCATCCTGCCACCCACATCCCATTCTTGATCTGCTATGGTCCACGAGCTAACCAACCTTCACCATCACCTTCTGTCCTACCCGTGCTCCCCCCTTTCACCCCCCCACCCATCCTCCCAGACCCCAGAGTTTACTACCACTTCGCCCCCCTTTTCCTGAGAAGAGCTAAATAGATCCATGTCCCTGTCCCACAGTATTTCTGAGGAAGGAGGTGGGGCCCGGGCAGGGGCTGTGTGAAAAATGGCTGTTATGATAGGACTTTTGGGGCTGGGCAAAGCGTGGCCCCCTGACAATGCCTTGCATTTTGTCTCTTAATCATCCCCTGGCCTATCTGGCTGGCTCCTGCCCTTGAAATCCTATAACACCCAGGGATAAAGAGCCATTGTGCTTCTTCCCCAAACAGAACAGGGCTGTCATTCCAAATGCAGCTAGGATCCTAGCTTCATCCCATTACTCAACATTTCCAGAGCTGCTGTCCCCACTGTCCCTTAACTCTCCCCCAACAGAGTAGCCAGTAGTCTCCAGGAGCGGGGGCACCACAGCCAGAGGCCTCTAGGCAGCCTGGCTCTTGATGCCCCTTGGAGAATGGCTTGTGCTCTTCCTTTCAGCTTGGGATTTCCAGAACAATCCAGGCTGGAGGACAGACTGGGAATAGAACGGCAGGGCCAGGTCTCTCAGCTCCTTGCTCGCCCTTGCAGCCTGTGATCTCATCCCTCGAACAGACCGATGAGCAGAGGGCAGCAATGCTCTTTGAGTGAAGTTCCCCCTTAGGACAGGGCTTCTGGAACTCCATTACGTACAGGCAATGCCTGGGTTCCTGTGGCAAGACAGGTTTGGATTCAGCCTGAGATTCTGCATAGGTCTGGGACCCCGTTTCCACAGCAAGGCTGAGAGGCTTGCTGGAGTGAGTGGACATCTCCAGGGGTGTGTGTGACCCTGTGCAGGACCCTCTCACTTGCCACTGGCAGGGATGCCACCCGTCCTCAGAGCAAACGCCGGGATGGAGCAGCCCCGGTCAGCTGTGATGGAGGAGTGGAAGAGGATAAAAGAAATAATCACAGCCGCTCAAAGGGGAAGGGGGTGGGGAAGGCCCCACAGTGGGATTAGTCAGAAGGTGAAAAACAGGGGTCACTCTGTGGTGTGAGGAGTTCCCCAAAGGAGTCTGCACATAGGAAGACTCAGGCCTTATCCATTTCGACGCATCTTCCTTCTTTCCCAGAGTGCTCCTTTCCGTGTCAACTCCAGGAGGCCGGCTCTGCCATTCCCTCCAGGAGAAAACCAGGGAGAAACTCGGTCACCGGCCTCCCACAACCCGCAGGTGGCCCCATGCCCGGCGCCACTTCTGACGTCTACGACAGCTCCTGGTCACCGGTGGCTCCGAAAATGGGTCACAGCAGGCCAGGCTGTGTCAGAATCACCAGGGAGGCTTGTCAAAACGCAGAGTTCTAAACCCAGAAATTCTGACATGGTGGGGTATGGGAAAGAGCCCGTGGATCTACAAACACGGCTGAGCTCCCCAGGCGACGATGAAGCAAGCCAGACTGATTTCCACCAAATACTACTACTACTCGACTGTTAAAAGGGATGTTAACAAAAGGCATTCGGACGCCAGGATTATAAATAGTATAACTCCACTTGTGTGTGTATATATCTATATATGCTTTGTAGTGTATAATAAATAGTGTAACTCGAATTTTGAAAATACACGTACGCATTAGATGCATAGATACTAGGCAGTAGGATGACAGACTTTTCTTTTTCTTTCTTTCTCAGGTTTCTAGGTTTTCTACAATCAACATGTATTTCTTTCACTAATGAATATGTGCTTTTGTGAATGCTGGGGGGCAGATTATGCCATATTTGGTGTGGGTTTCCTAAAAATGAAATGCCTCCCAGAGAGGTGTGCTGTTCCTTCCTTCCTTCTGGAGAGAGTTCACAGATGTCTGCTTCAATGTACTCTTGCTGTCCTGACTGCTGGACGGCCTGGCCGGCTTTTGCAATTGAATGAACACTGATTTCACTGATTCAATAAATATATCAACTTTTTTGTTTTTAACAGGAGTGAAGGAGGAGATCAGGGACCTGGGCTTGTGTCCAGAACCGGGCTCCCATCAGCAGGAGATGGCAGGACTGAGCAGGGAAACTGGGGCTAACGTCAGCAGGGCAGTGCGTGGGGACAGCTGGGGCTGTGGGGAGGCTCCCAGGCTCCCCTAGTCCTACTGATGCCAGAGCCCAGCTGTGCTAGAGCCGGCTCTGTTATCGTTCATACCGGGATGGGTCGGGAAGTGGGAGGATCTGGTTTGAGCCCAGCTTGACTACTTCCTGGCTGCGTGTAGTACCCAGTGCCCAAATGAAACACTTTTCCACTCATTTTCCCACCTGCAAAAGAAGAATGGGAAAACCCACCTCAAAGTCCCGGTGCTGGTGATGATAACTTAGAAGAAGCCCCATGTGGTATCTGGCACATAGATGGTCCTCGGGAATGCCCTTTCTCTGCCTTCAAGATGGGCTCATGGAGTGGGAGGGCAGGAAATGGCAGGTGGTGGGCACCAGGGGTTCCCTGGAAGAGCCTGGAAAGGGAAGGGTCCAACAAAGCCCAGCAAAAGGAGAAGGGTTGCCCCATGGCAACCTTGATTCAGCACCACTGTCCTGGGGAAGGCTCAGACAGCCCAGAGAGCTCCCCGAGAAGCCAGGGCATTGTAGAGGCCCTTCCCTCATCTCACTTCTGCTGTCACACCCAGAAGATGGTGGCGACCTGGGGGTCCCTTGTCCCTATGTGTCTGACAGATAGCACTGTTGTCTTGAAACAACAGGCAGCTGAGGTCGGGCTTGAAGCAGCGCACTTGCATTCCGGTGCTGGTCTCACCACCTACAAGCTGGGCAAGGGACTTTGTTGTTCTGTGCCTCTGTTTCCCCGTTTGTAGAATGAGGTTAAATAGCACCTTCTCCGGAAGGCTGCCGAGTCCCTGGCACAGAACTCAATGTAGGCACTCCGCAAAATATTTTCCTTTCTGACTCCTTTACCGGAAATGTCTGCAGATTTGATTCCAATTAAGTCTCTAGAGCATTAAATAATATCTCTTCCACTTATTCCTGAGGGGTATGGACGTTCTTCACCATATAAGTATGAAATTCATGAGCCTTTCCATGGCCAAGACCTGGCCTTGTGAGGATCCTCACGGCCGAGTCCCTAGGCTCTGAGTCCACTGCCCAGGCAGCCTCTGCCCTTGGGTGTCCTCTCAGAAGATGGGGGAGGGGTCCCCTGATATCCTTTCTCTAACACAGGCACCCACCCCCATCCAGAGCATTTGGTTCTGGGGTCTGTTTCTATGTTAAAATATACACAGGATTTGTTTAAAGCAAGTCTGGTAAAACACACAAACACAGATATGACTGTCATGAAGGAGGAAGTCTATACCCACAGATCCCAAGAAACAGGAGACACGCCACACCATGCAGGACCACGCAGAGAAGCAGCAGGGTCAGTCAGGAGGTGAAAGAGAGGAGAGGGGAGAGCATGGCCCAGAGCATTTATGGGGGTTTTCCTGGGAAAGAAGGCGCAAGGCAGGTAGGTGCTCTGAACAGCTTAGGACTTGATAGTTTGAATAATATCAGCAGGGTCTAGGCTATGGGGGTGGTCCTTTGTTGTCCTTAGAACGTGGCCGTGGAGGGATTCAGGGCTAGAGGAACACCGGCTTGGTCTGGGAGAGTTCGATGAAGGTGAAGGTTTGGGGTGTGGGCACCAGACCTGTTGGTTTCTGTATCAAAGAGGCACTCTCCAGGGAAGTCATTTACTATCTGGAGGAATTAGCTAGTTCAGGGAGTGGCAGTTTCCCCAGAATAAGGCCCCAAATGCCAGAGCATCAAGAATACAGATCATTTCAAAAATATAAAAAATACAGAAAAAATTTTAAATACAGCAAATCAACCCTTGAACATGCCACTTGGGTCTTCAAGGACACAGAACAAAATTGATTGCAGGGTAAGAAGTCTTGTGTATTCCGGCCATTCTTATGAGGTGGACACTGACTTCCATGCTCCTCTACACTTCTTTTTACATGATGATTATCGTAATTTTAACACCAACTTTTACAAAGCACCTCCTCTTACACATTTTACTTCATTTAATTTCCATAACCGTTCTATGAGATAAGCATTTGGTCCCCATTTGATTCATAAAGTAACAATCTGCCGGGGTGTTTGGGATCCGGGGAGCAAAAAATGAGGGGCAAGCTAACATGCATGAAACTCCTCTAAAGAGTGGGGGCACTCTTTAGTGGGGGGCATTATCCTCATTTTGAGGTGGGGGATTCGGAGGCTCAGAGAAGCGAAGTGGCCCTGTCAAACCTGGAAGCTGACGTGTCCCTGGGTTGGGCTTTGAAACCACATTGGTTTGATCTAAAATCCCATGTCGCTCCCACCATGTTCATGGATTCGGCCAATAGTGTTGAACTCCCATATGTTGCAGACACTGTTCTAGATGCTGGAGATGCAAAGCTAAGCAAAATTGACATGTTCCCTACTCTTGGGGAGCTTACAGAGTAGGGGGAAAGATATTAATCAGTTAACCACCAAAGAAAATATAAAATTGGAATGGTGCTAAATGCTTGGAGAGAACACTTTTGTGGCACTGTGAAACCAATTCAGAATCCTGGCCAGGATCAATTTTACCCACCATGAGGACTGGGTTGGGTGCTGAAGCTGTTCCATTGTTGATAATAACCCCCGCAGGACACCAGGGGGCTGCAACTCTCCTCCATAAAGGCCACTGCCTTCTCCTCCTCCAAGCCGGCTGTCTTAGGGCCACTCCAACCAGACTTCAACAATATCAGAAGCTAGGGCAGAGAAGAGACCCAAGAAAGCTTTCCTTCCTCAAGAAGGAGTGACAGTATTTGTTATTAATACCAAGATTCAAAGATTCTTCACTTTTCTTCTTCAATTGTGCCTGAAGGGATGTGAAGGGAAGATTTTTCTGACAGGGGAAGTTGCTAGAAAATTCTCTTGCTCTTCAGACAGAGCCACAGGAAGACACTGATGTCCAGATACAGCCAGCACTCAGTGTCACCACTGAGCCACCAAGTCAGCTCTCCCTGAAGCTGCCTACCTCACCACCTGTTTCCTGAGATAATAAAGTCCCTGTTTAAGCCAGCTTGAGACGGGAGTTCTGTTTCTTACAGGCAAACATATTTTAACTGATGCATAAGAATTTTTAGCATCATGAAGATTATTTGCAACCTCACAGAAGCAAAGTTGTTGATGTCTTATAACTGGATCAAAGGTATCTTTTTAAGTAAGTGTTTTATTGAAATTCAGCATTCATAAAAATGTGTGCAGATCCTAGGTGTACAGCTTGATAAATTAATATACTGGGAACACACCCATGCAACCACCTGGGTTGGGCCTGGAAGAATGGGGAAAACATGGAGAAACAGAAGCCAAAGGCCAGCCAGGCATGTTAGGAGAAAGGAGCAACATGAATCAAAGTCCCAACATAGGATCTTATAAGGGGGACTGGAGAGGATATGAAAATCCAGGCTTGACACACATGGGTCATTAAGATAAAGAAAGCATGTCCATTCAGATTTATTCATTATGTGAGTTCTACTAGGATCCTTCCTGCTTATGAACCCAACAATCAGGGGGGTTAGATGCCCATTAGGAGTATAATGAGGAGGAATCCAAGAAGCAGCAAATATGAAGTGAAGAGCAACTTAGGAAAAAACATGTATTTCCTTCCTCTGCCGACAGAGGGACTAGAAGCAATGACACACTAGGGCAACAAGCGCATAGTGATTTCTAATACTAACTTCTAATTAAAAAAAAAAAAAAAAAAAAAGCCAAGTCCCCCTAGAGAAATGGCTAATTCTGGAACCAGAACAGAAAATATACAAGATGAACCTAGAGCATCTTATACGCCAGAAATAAGTCCTAGGGAAGGAAAAACATCCCATAGTGATGGGGGCTGTGTTCATGGGAAACAAAAAGCCAATGGGAAGAGCCACTACGGCCAAGTGGGAACACTTTGAGCAACAAAATAAAAAGGGTTGAATCATAATCCGTAGGATACAATAAATATCCAGGAGTCATCATTACTCATAGGAAAATGATTCACTTGATCAACAGAAAAGGAGAGACAAATCTCCCATGCAGAAGAATTCTAAATAATGTATACAGATATTTCACCTTCAAGGGTGTGTAGTATAACGCCCATCTCTTAACTGTGGGCTGCAGATGGTGATTTCCTTCCAGAGAGTATGGTAGGAAAAGGAGGCAGGAAGAGGAACTTTGCAGTAGAGAAAGCTGACCAACTACCTCAGCCTGGTGGTCAAGCCATAAATCATAGGTACATAGATAGCATGTACCCTTGATACGGTGGAATGAGAATCCACTTTACCTCTGTGTCTTCCTTCAAAAATTCCATAACCTCAGTGTAATCATAAGAAAACCATCAGACAAACCCTGATAGAAGGCATTCTGCAAAATACCTCCCCAGCACTCTTCAAAACTGTCAAGGTCATCGAAAGCAAGGAAAGCCCCAGAAACTATTATAGCCAAGAGCAGGCAGGACAACGGTCGTAATTTCCTAGGGCTTCTGTAACAAATGACCCCAAGATGAGGGAGGGAGTAAAACAACAAAAATTTCTTCTCTCACGGTTCTAGAGGCTGGTGGTCTGAAATCAAGGTATTAGCAGAGCCATGCTTCCTCTGAAGATGCCAGGAAAGGATCCTTTCTTTCTTCTTCAAGCTTCTGGTAGCCCCAGGCATTCCTTGGCTTGTGGATGCTTGGCTCCAATCTCTGCCTCTGCTGTCACATGGCCATCTTCTCCCCATGTGTCTTCCTCCCCTCTTATAAGGACACCGGTCATATGGGATTAGGGGCCATCCCACTCCACTAGTAGACCTCATCTTAACTAATTACATCCGCACCAACCCCATTCCCACGTAAGGTCACATTCACAGGTACCAGGGATTAGGACTTCAGTGTCTCTTTGAGGGATGTAATTCAACCCATAACCATCCCCACTCCAGTTGTTACCCCCCATTTTACAGATGAGAAGCCAGGACTTGGGAGAGGAGAAGCAACTTGCTCAAGAGCATGTGACTAGCAGAGAGCCAAAGTCAGATTTCTAACTCAAGTCTGCCTGGTTCTCAAGCTTGGGTTTCTGCGTTACATTATACAGTCTTTTTCACACTAGACATCCCTTCCCGCCTCTGTCCTCACTGTCCATCCTCTTTTAAGTTCCAAATTGAGGTCTAGGAAGGGGTAGTGATTTGCCCAATGTCACACAGGGAAAAATACAGGCAACAAATTTTGAGATTGGGACTTTAAATTTATGTCTACAAATTCAAAAAATGTTTACTAACAATCTGACCATTCAGCCATGTGCAGGGAGTGAGGGCACAGGGAGAGGAACCCTGGGGGTTGATAGGCTCTCGATCTGAAGGTCCCATGTTTACAATAAAACAGTTGTCCGTGGCGATGGGTCTCCAGTTTCTTCTGCAGTCTCCCTCCCATGCCACTCTCTCTCTAAACAGTGACTTAGAAGAGAAAAGAACAGAAGAAAAAAGTTATGAGAACAGGTTATCTGTCTCTTATCATCTGTCAGGAAGTTGGGGCATTGTGGGTTTCATGGTGCCCTCAAAAAGAAACCCAGACTACAGATCTGTGGACACACACTCTGTCTTCTTTGCCTGGGAAAGTGCCATGCATTTTTCTCCAAGAATGTCAGGAGTTATCCACAATCCCCTGCCCTCCGGGATTGATTTCACAAGGGTTGCAGCTATGATGAGAGAGAGGCTAGAAATAGCACTACAGTCACTCATCTTCCTTGCTCACCGATGGCCATTAGCAAGGCTGGTATAAGGTGGTGTCATGGGTTGAAAAACAGTCACCCGAATATATCAGATTCTGACCTTTGGAACTTGCAAATGTTATAAGGAAAAAGATTCTTTATAGATGTGACTCAGTTAAGGATTTTTGATGTGGGAAGACTGTCCTGGATGATCAGGGTGGGGCTCCAAATACAATCACAAATGTCCCGGGAAGAGAAAACAGCCAGGGGTCACACACAGAGAAGGGGAGAGGACAATGTGACCTCGGAGGCAGAGAGTAGAACAGTAGAAGTCAAGGAATGCCAGCTGCTATCAGAAGTCAGAAGAGACAAGGAACAGATTCTCTCCAAATCCTCCGGAGACAGCTAGTCCTACTCACACCTTGATTTTCACCCACTGATACCGATTTCAGACTTCTGGTCTCCAGAATGAGAGAATACATTTCTGTTGTTTTAAGCTACGAAGTTTTTGGGAATTTGTTACAGCAGCCTCAGGAAAATAATACAGATGGTAGAACATTTATTGCACTAGTAGGGGGAAAAACTCTCTAAAGCAAATATAAGTTTCCTGATTTAGACTAATCACTGCAGGAGCGAGAGGCTGTCCAGTGACGTCCATGTGCACACCTCTGGAGAAAAGAGGTCCGTCAATGCTCTGGGCTTCCATCTGGTTCAGGAAGAAGTTAGGGCTGCAAGAAACCAGTATGCAGGGTAGTCACCTCATTTTTCAAATGAGGAAAAGACAATCCAGGGATGGTATCTAACCCGTCCAAGAGCAGCTAACCAGTTCCTAAGGAGTAAAGCCACTTTAGGTCTCCAGACCTAGCACACAGTGCGTACACACACACACACACACACACACACACACACCCCAAGTTAGGTCATAATGACAAAAACACATTCAATGAAATAATGACAAAAACAGAAAAAAAAAAGAATCAGAATCTAGGAAAAATATGATTAAAAGATTAAGATCAAAGCAAAAATATTAACAAAATACCCAGAACTCCTCAGAACACACTATCTATAGTTAAGCTTCAAAACAGGTGAAAGGAAGAAAGGAGATGGGAGGGAGGGAGAAAGACAGAAAAAAAAAAAAGAAAGAAAGATATTTGCACAGGAAGCAGAGGGAGATCCCCAAGGATTCTTTTTCTAACGAAGTGCGGGTTGTGTTGAGAGAGATTAGGGGAACAAATAACAAATTGGCAAGGGACACTGTGCCCCGCTGCAGCTGGAGGCAAGGCCTTCATGATGGCACTGTCTGCTAGCTGTGGAGCTCAGGGCCTCCCCCCGCCCGGTGGGGGGAGCAGGTTCAGGCTGTGACACCACCAGAGACAGGAATGTGGGGAGGTCAGGTAGCCCCTGACTCTCTTCTGCCTTATTCCCTCAGGCCCCTGTCACTTCCCTACAGGAAACTAAAACAAAGGGACAGTGATGGGGATGTGAGGGAATCCCCCGCAGGGTGGCTTGGAATCTCCAGTCTGAGGTCCCCTCCCAAAGGACAGAATAACTATCCCCAGGCTTGATCCAGGTCAGAGGAACAGGCTTGGGTGCCAGAGAGAGGTCATGGAGAGTGGCTGGTGTTGACCTAGAAAGCAAGCCAAGGCAGAGTTGCCCTTGGGTCTGGTCCTAGAGCCACTGCCCTGAAGTGGTCATCTCTGGGCTGGAAGGGGCAGGGTCTGCGTGGCCTCCCCCCCACCCCACCCCACCCCCACACACACCACAGGCTGCTGTCCTCCTGTTCTGGGATGAGCCAACCTCCTCGACCCGGAACCTTCTGCCTTACACAAGGGACTCTGCAGACATGGTTACATGAAGGATGTAAGGACAGAGAGATTATGCTAGATTATATGGGGGTTGCTGAGTGGAATCATCTGGTCCTGAGGCAGGAGGCTCAGAGTCACTAGTGGAAGCAAGAGGTTACAGAGGGTGGAACCCAGGCGGCTTCTAGACTCTGAAAAGACAAGGAAATAAATTCTCCCCTAAAGCCTCTAGAATGAACGCAGCTTGACCGACATCTTGAGCTTTTAAACTCCTGAATTCCAGAACCCCAGAAGAATAGATATGTGTCGTTTTAAGCTACTGAATTTACAGTAATTTGTTACAGAGGCAACAGGAAAGGAAGACACTTTCGGATAGTGCAGGGAGCGGGGAAGGAGGAGCATGGGGAGGTTGGACGGTTGCAAAAATTTGGGGGGGCATGTATGCTGCAGATGGCAACATCAGCACCTCCTCAGGTTCCTGTCCCGGTCCCTGGCTCATTCACCCACTTGGAAGAAGGCTATTTATAACACCCACAAGGTTACCTGTGAAGGTGGTAAGGTCGGTGTCCACCCAGAGCCCTCAGGAATCCTCTTCCCAGTAGAAAGAATTGCATTTATTAGGGCCAGTGACGCCCAGCCATTCCAGCAGTCCCCCTGCCTCTGAGCAGACGCACAACCTGTCACACCCTGTCCCTGTGGGGACACTCAGAGCTGGCTCTTGTTTCCTCACTCATACCCAGAGAGAGCAAAGGGAGCCAGGGAAAGCCGGTTCAGACCACAGAATGCAAAGAAAGCACTTCTTCAGCCCAGAGAGCCCACAGGGCCAGCCCTGGCAACACCAGCGTCGTGCCCGTGGCCCCTGCCAGCTGTGCCTGGTATCCCGGCTGCTCACATATTGAAGGTGAAGAGACAGAAGACCTCTGGCTGCCTGCAGGCTCCATGTCCCCACTCTGCGTGTCCCATTCCCTTCCTAAAAGCCAGGTTCAAGCTACTTCCCTGCAGAGCATTAGCATAAAAGAGCTCTGGCAGTACCTTCCCGATTCTTTCATTTGAAGCACATGCTCGTTATAGACTTTCTTTCAAATCAATCATATTGCTGGCTGCAAAGGAGATTATTTCTCTGGCTCACGCGACAACCCAAGAAGTAACAACAGCACCACCCGAGACATGCCTGGCCTGACAGCCTTACTGTCAAAAGCTGGCAAGTGCCTGGAGGACACCTGTGTTCCTACTGTGTTCCCACAGTCAGGCCACTGACCCCCCCAGCTGCGTCTTCGATAGGGGCTATTGTTTGGGATGCACCTGCAATACTGGGAGGGGGCCGGAACCTCAGGCTGTGGGACCGCAGAGGCAGGACCGCCACCTGCGTCCTGGAAGGCTCTGTAAAGCAGTCATCCGGGGCAGAGGTCCGGCACCCAGACACGGAGTCTTCTCGTTCCAACACCAGGACTCTCTCCACTATCCATTCTGTACTATTATAGAGGACCCCAAACTCCAACATACCTCTTTTTTTTTTAAAGATTTTATTTAATTTTTTGAGAGCGAGAGCAAGAGAGAGCAAGCGCATGAGCAGGGGGAGGGGCAGAGGCAGAGGGAGAAGCAGGCTCGTGGAGCAGGGATTCTGATTTGGGGCTCGATCCCAGGACGCTGGGATCACGAACTGAGCTGAAGGCAGGCGCTTAATCATCTCAGCCACCAAGGCATCCCCAACATGCCTCCTAAGGGTAAGTGTGACTCTCCAACAGGCCGCCGAAACTCATGCTAGCCATTTTCTTACCTAATTTTCTAAGTTGGTACAAAGGAACTGAACATGGTCATTGACCGGTCACAACTGGGGCACTCATGCACATGGGCATGCCCTGCTCCCTGTGCAGGCACACCTGGGCAGGGCCTCCGGCTCAGCCCAGGCCCGTCCAGGGCTCTTTCTCTCTCTTTCTGTCTTTTTGTTTAAAGATTTTATATATTTATTTGTGTGAGAGAGAGGTAGCAAGAGACCGAGCATGGGCAGGGGAGAGAGGGAGAAGCAGGCTCTCTGCTGAGCAAGGGAGCCCAACGTGGGGCTCAGTGCCGGGACCCTGGGATCATGACCTGAGCCAAAGGCAGACACTTAACTGACTGAGCCATAGGTGCCCCTCTTTCTCTCTTTAAAAAAAAAAAAAAAAAAAAAAAAAAAAAAAAAAAAAAATTATTTATTTATTTTGAGAGTTTGAGGGGGGGGAGGGGCAGAAGGAGAGGAGGAAGAATCTTTTTTTTTTTTTTTTGTATGACAGAGAGAGATAGATCAAGTAGGCAGGGATGCAGGTAGAGAGAGAGGGGGAAGCAGGCTCCCTGCTGAGCAGAGAGCCCGATGCGGAGCTCGATCCCAGGACCCTAAGATCATGACCTGAGCCAAAGGCAGAGGCTTAACCCACTGAGCCACCCAGGTGCCCCGGAGAGGAGGGAGAATCTTAAGCAGACTTCCCACTCAGCGCACCGCCCGCCTCAGGGCTCGATCTCATGACCCGTGAGATCATGTTGAGCCAAAATGAAGAGAGTTGGGTGCTTAACCAACTGAGCCACCCAGAGGCCCCAGGGCTCTTGCTCTTACACCTTCATTCTGTGTATAACTGGGGAGGAAATTTAGGCTGGTGTCTTTAATTTTCTGAGAAGAGGAGTGAAGTCTTTCTAGGACTCCTATCTTTGTACCGGGAGTTGTTGCATCTGGCACTTAATGAAGAGGCACAAGGATTTCCATTTGGCTGTTAGCTCTTGTGTATAAGCCTTTCACCTGGTAAGCACCCAGGGAAGCAGGTGTGATCGAGCCCAGACTCCCACAGCTCAGGAAACGATGTCCCTAGAGGTCCTAGGGCAGGCCTTAGTTAAAGAGCAGCTATAACTGAAAGGGACTTAGAGGTCTTGAGCCGTCCACACTTACGTCTCTTAAAATCATACGATGCGGTTTAGGCATTATCTACATGACTTGCAACTTGATTTGGATAAAGCCAGTAAATGCATTTGAGCTGCAGGACAAGGGCAGTCCTCCGTGGTAGGAAGAATAATGGCCCCTAAAGATGTCCACATCTTAATCCCCAAACTTACAAGAATGGTAGTTTATGTGGCAAAGGGGAATTAAGTCTGCTAATTAGATGACCTGAAAAGAGGAAATTTATCCTGGTTTATCCAGAAGACCCAACGTAATCATTGGGTCCTTAGGTGAAAGGCGGAGAACCAGCCACCTGGCAGCTGAGGACTCGACCTGCCTTTGCTGGCTTTGAAAATGAAGGACGAAGCAACAAGTCAGGAAATGGGGGTGGCTTCTAGAAGCCGGAAAAATCAAGGAAGTGGATTCTCCCCTAGGACCTCCGCAAGGAACACAGCCCTGCTGACATTTTGATTTAAGCCCAGTGACACCTGTTTCGGACTTCTCACCTCCAGAACTGTAAGATTAAAACTGTGTATTGTTTTAAGCCATGGTGTTTGTGGAAGCAATAGAAAACCCTTTCCACCTGCCACTCAACTTCAGTACTATTGACATTTTGGGCTGGAAAATTCTGTTGTGGGTGCAGTCCTATGAATTGCAGGATATTTAGTAGGATTCCTTGCCCCTACCCTAGTAGGTGCCAGTAGAGCCCTTTCCTCAACTTGTAACAACCAAGAGTGTCTCCAGACACTGCCCCGAGTGGGAGAGAAGCAGGGAGAGCTGCCCCCCTCCCAGCTCAGAACCACTTCCCCGAACCTGCCATGGTTATTCATTCTAATATGCACTCTGTCCACCTACACTTTGGATTCTGTTCACTGACCTTTTCTATGTGGATGCTTCTGGATGAGGCTTCTGATGCCAGTTGAAGAGTAAGTGCCTAGAGAGATACCACACAAAGCTGTCATCTGTCTCTGACACCTCAGAATGAATTCCCACTATTTCAAGGAAGCCGATGTGATGGGGAGAGAGAAAGGGATCTGAACGTGCTATTAAGTCAAGAGAAGGACACTGATGGGACAAGACAGACTTTGCCCACTTTGCGCAATGCTCGTTACCATTTAGGGAGGGACAGGGATACACATGAGGAAGACCCAGTTTCCGCTCTTAGGACCTCACTGTCTCATCAGGGAGACTTGCATACAATTTTTTCGAACCCTGAACAGAAATGAAAAGGACTGTAAACACACCATGAATCAGGTATCCATGGTCTGGACACAAGAGATGAGAAAGCATAACAATAGGACCAAATATTTTAAATCAAGACGACCTCATAGTCATCTGTAAAAGGCATATGGAAACTGCTACCAGAAGCTTCCAGGTCAGAGACCTACATATGGACAAGAGGAGGAGGAGGGAACCATAACCCATGCAGGAGAACCCCGTGGGCAAAGAAGCAGGATAGGAAAGCATAGGACACACTATTTGTAAATAACAAGTCATTCCAGATCGATGTGGCTATTTGAAGAGAATTTCAAATATGCATTATTAAACTTCAAAGAAATAGAAAAAACAGGAATGATTTTTATTTAAAAATATACTATGGGTCAAGAAATTGTTCAAGGGTAGACACCAAGGATTTAACCTAGATTCTTCGCTCTCCCTAAGCACCTGTGCTGTAACTTTAGGCACAGTGCCTGTTTCCACATCTGCACCTGTTTCCACATCTGTAAAATGGGAACAATAACATCTGCCCTCCGGTTCACTGCAGGAATCATGTATCCCCGTGATGCCCTTGGCAGAGTGTCTGGACCATGGTAAGTGCTCTATAATTGTTCTTATGGGTAGTATTGGCGGTAGTATTGTTAGCACTCAGTAATGGCACCAAGGCACCACGCATGCTGCCTGGGGCCCACTTGGGGAAAGGGGCAGCCAGAGCCTGGCGTGCCCCCCGGGCAGGCACCTGCTGAAACACCTGGAGGAGAACCACACCCCCTGGCCATCGGGGAAAGGTGACACATTTACAACCTCACCTACGTGCTCTGGGACTTGGACTGGAGGGCCCAGCACCTAGGACACATGGGCCCTTCTGCCGAGCAGCGGCTGGGGACTCCTTAACCTGCAGTCCTGACGGATGTTAGCGAGTAGTGGGGCCTGTCATGAGCCAGGAGTGGAAATGCCTCTGGAAAGAGTCTCCCTCAGCTCCAGCCAGTTGTCCCATGAGAATGTTGACAGATCTTATTTTTAAAAGAGGAGGTGAAAATCAGAAATTCTGTGGGGGAAATTCCCAGTTTTAAGACACAGTGCAAGTTAAATCAGCTCATTGGGCTGGAAGCCACATTCAGCCTGTGGGCCACCCTTGTGAGACCCCAGGTTAGGGACTTACGAAATGATCTTTCTTGCCATATCCTTTCTTGGGAAAGAACCACCAGCAGGAAGTCTGGATACTGCTCTTGCAAAACCCAGAGGAGGAAATTATTTCTGACTTCCCTCTGGAAGAATCTATATATTGAGTTAAGTAGTGTGACTACCTTAACACCGATTTACTGCCACTTTTCCAGCTTCAGCTGGCAGCTCACCAACCTCTTCAAGGCCAGGAGGATGGGAGTCACTTGCTGTGTCCTCACTATCCCATTCAGTCCTTGACCACATCCCAGAGAATGGATCGCGTCCAGATTTCGTAGCTCAGTCGCTCCCACCAACATGTAGGCAGTGCCATCCTCTTGCCACAGCCCTGGCGATGCTTCCTACCAGGTGCTTATGCCTGCACCTGACCAGGTCCTCCTGCACACATTGCCCTGCAAGGTGAAGGTGAACCATTCAAAGCAAGCGTTGTGTGAGCTTATGTCACTGCCTTGCTTGGAACCACTCAAAGACACCCCATCGCTAACGAGTCAAACCCTGCGCTCCTTGACATGACATACACAGCCAGGGAGTGGTGGATATTTATGTGTGCCTGAGTGTTGGGGGAAATGGAAATGGGAACTTCAGGCAGGGTCCTTACTGTGAAGAGCCTTGAATGTCAAGCTGCGTTGCTGGCTGCCTTGCATAGGCAATGTGGAGCTATGGAAGGCTAGAAGCAGAGAAGAGCCTTGTGTGGTCTCAATTTTATAAATCTCAATACTCCCGTTTGCTTCTTTCCTGGCACTTATCACAGTTTGTGATTATTTCACTGACATTTATTTTTTTCTGTATCTCCCATTAAACTTCAAACTATGAGGAAGGAAAAAAAAAAAAACACCTGTGCTTTGTTTACATTTATTTCTCTACTACCCTGTGAGTACCTGGAACATAGTAGAAAGTCAATAAAAGGTTGTTGAATAAATGAGTAAATAAATGATAAATAAATGAGTAAAAAAATGTAGGAATGAATGAGTAGAATTAACACAAACTTAATTATAGGCCCCATTCAACCCATTCCTCACCATTCCTGTGAGATCCTTCAGAAATATGTCAAGATAAAATGTGTGTTCTGTTGAAGCTTTGCAATGCGGGGTGCAGGGGCAGTGACTAGACATTAATGATGTGCATTTTTATTGAATAAAGCAAAATGCAGAGTAGCAACTAGTAAGTAATTAGAGGAATAAGACCTTCAAGAGTGCTCATATGCCATAATTAATTGAAAAATCTGCTTACTGTTACCAGGAGCATAAATGCCAAGATTTGGTATTCAAGTCGGTCTATATGCATGAAAGATCAAGAGAATTAACAACAGTCTTTATTCGGGTGTGCCTTCTTTTAACTCCCATCAATCAAGTTCTTGAACAATTTGGACATACGGTGGAATGTTACCAGGGATCTTCTTTGGGTAGTGATATTTTCTTGATTTTCCAAATTTTCAGTAATAAACATGCATTATTTTAAAAATCAAAAAGACAATAAAACCTTAAGAAAGGATTCCTAAGGAGGAAATCGATTTATTGTGTGTCATCTGCGGTCCTATCATTTTTCAAATATTTTTCAAATCCTTTCAATACCATTCTGGTCCTTAGAATCATGAATTTTTAGAGTTGATAGAAATCTTGCAAGATCATCTCATAAAGCTGCCTCATGTTTCACGGGTACATTTTTGACTACACAGTATCCCTCCCCCACTATGTGTGATTCTAGCAAAACTGTCAATCATGGGGCTGGGAGGCAGAGGGGAGTGTGGAGAGGCTGAAAAACAAGATCCAAAGTAAATAATCAGAGTAATTTACATCATTTCCCTGGAAACAAGAATCAATCTGGCAGTGTTCACATGACCCAGGCATCATTCAGATTACTTCTGTCGGGGTGAAGATTATTCTCTTTGCCTTGGCCCTCAAGTCAAGGGAAGCCTTGAGATTGAAATGATCATTCAAACCTTGAGTAACAGATGTGTCTGGCATAACTCCTTGAACTTTCCAGAAAAGTGTTAAAATAATCAAAACCCTTTTTGCTGAAGGCTCAAATTTATTTTCTGTCACATAGCTCAGAAAGAATCTTTAATAAATAACCACCCATAGCAAATACTATTTATTGTATTGTATTTCTCTTGTTTTGTTTTTTATTTAAGAAAGGTAGACTGCCACATTCAGTGGCTCATTTGGATCTGTCTGGAGTTTTGGAAGCTTGCTTACACTATGTTCTTCTACAAATGGACTTTGAGAGGTTGATTGGATGTTCTAATAGAAGAGCACAACTACTCTTATAGCCTTGACTGAAGAATGATTTTCCTCTATGGGTGCGGTCCTTCTCTTCAATCAGGCATGCAGCTTTGGGAGGTACGAACTTGCAGCAGTTAGGAAGGATGGAGACACCTGCCTGGCCAACCAGAACAGCCAAATCAACCGTGGCATGAATGAGGTGACAGATGTCCCAACCAGATCACCCTCTCAACCTGTCCCCTTTTTTAAGGCTCCAAGCATGAGGACTCCCGCATATTCCTGGGTCTCCTATTTCAATGATTTTTTTGTTTTTCTAATAGTGGGAGTTAAACAAAGAAATCATTTCTTACGTTCAAATTAAACTTCCTGCTATAATTTTAAGTTAAAGATTTCTGCTTCCACCTGAGATAGAGTAAGAGGAACTAGATTTATCTTCCTACTGAAATGACAACAACAACGACCAGCAGACAAAATATGTGAAACAAAGATTTTCAAGTCACTGGATATTAGACAATGAAGAACAGTGATCCCTGAGATGGCTAATAAGGAGGTGAGGCCTATAATTGCCACAGATTACCTTGAGAGAATTTATAGTCTGGAGCATAAGAAAGAGGAAGCCACATAAAGCCTGATGGACTCTGTGAATTGAGAGTCTGGAGATAAGAAGGGAGCTGGAGCTGGTAAGATAGGATACAAAGAAAGGAGAAAACTGCACAGAGAGTAGCCTGTTCAGGGTCCTTTGGGTATGTAGCCCAGTAGTGAGTAGTATAAGTAGTTTAAGGAAACTACACAATGCTGGGAGAGAACCATCTGAAAGATTGGAGAACAGTGTCCAGTGCTCACATTGGACTATGGCCAGAGCCTGTTCCTACCAGGCAGAGGGGAAAACACATAATTCATGGCACATTGGGAAAGTACCTAGGGAAGTCATACTTCAGTAGTGGGAATAAATAGTCCTAAACTGAGCACAGCTCTGAACCCACCAAAAAAAAAAAAAAAAAAAAAATCACAAAAATAAATCCCACAAGGATCTTTCAAAAACCTCATTGCATCCCTGAGCAAAGTTTAAGGATATTTATAGGGATATAAAAAATAATCCACACTAAGCAAGATAAAATTCACAATGTTTGGAATCTAATCAAAGATCATCAGATATGCAAATAAACCAGAAAATATGACCCACAATGAGGATTGATCAATCAACAGAAACTGACCCAGAACTAACACAGATGATAGAACAAACAGACAAGGACCTTAATAATGCTTTAATAAGCATTTATTATAACTATTCCAGTATGGTCAGAAGTTATCTAAGGACACGGAGAATATTTTTAAAAGACCCCAATGGAACATCAGGGAGTGAAAACTGTGAAGTCTAAGAGGTGAAATACTTACTCTACATGGCACCCCCCAGCAGACTGGACATTGTAGAGGAAAAGAGTAGTGAGCTCGACCACGTGGCAATAGAAATGATCCAAAATGAAAGGGAGTAAAAAGAATCTCTGTCCCCTATTGCCCCCAAAATGAAAACAGCATCATTGAGCTGCAGGACAGTCACAGACAGCTAAAATTTAGGTAGTTGGAGTCTCCAGAAAAGACATTAGAGAGAGGGGTGTGGACAGAAAATATAGTCCTTCAGATGAAAAAATAATGGCTTAAAATTTTTCAGATTCAATGAAAACTATAAACCCAGGGATGAAAAGAACTCAATGAAATCCAAGTGCACACACACATACACACACAACACCATTAAGAAAACTACACCAACACACATCACAATGAAATTGCTTAAAAACAATGATAATGGGTAAGGCTTAAAAACACCCAGAGAATAATGACAAGTCACATACAGAGGAATAAAAATAAGAATTACAGCAGATTTAATCTTGAAAATATTGAGAACAGGAAGACAATGGAGGAATGTCTTGAAAACACTGTACTGAAAATCTGTCAACCTATAACTCTTTACTAAGTAAAAACATTTCAAAACAAGGGCAAAATAAAGATATTTCATTCATACAAAGGCTGCAAGAATTCATCTCCAGCAGACATGCACTGCAGGAAGTGAAAGGAAGTCTCTGTACAGAAGGAAAATGATACTGGTTGGAAATCTGGAGTTACACATATGCGTGAGGAGCATGAGAACTGGTAAAGCCATGAACAAGCATGCAAGATTGTTTTTTCTTACTATTTAAATTTTAAGTCACTGTTCCTTCACTTGGTTCTCCGTCCAAGCCCTTCTTATAAGTGAAGATGAATCACATTACCTTTTATCCATCTCTCCTTCTAATTCACATCCTCATTTCTATGGATTTTTATTCTTACGATCTCACTCTCTATACCATTAGGACTTGTGCTTCTCACTCTTCCAGCTTCTCCCCACCTCCCTGAGTGATGCAACTAAATGTTCAGAACAAGTACCCTTCATACCAATAAAGCCATTAAGTGCCTTGACTGTCACCTGCTCTAAAGAGCTTTTGATTGCTTATGAAAACTTGTACCTTACCCTTGTCCTGGAAAGTTGTGGTGCATAGTAATGTATTAAAGTTTCTGAGAAAGTCATTACTAAAGCACTTTGTGAAATTTATCCCAGCATTTCCTCTAACTTATTGACTACAGGATTCTCAGAACACAATCTGAAAATTATTGATCCTATTCAACATCCTTACTTTATAGATGAGGAAGCTAAAATC
Source organism: Martes martes (assembly GCF_963455335.1). Taxonomy (NCBI): domain Eukaryota; kingdom Metazoa; phylum Chordata; class Mammalia; order Carnivora; family Mustelidae; genus Martes; species Martes martes. The sequence goes on from NC_137899.1 coordinate 66,156,893, forward strand.
CAGAGAAGTAAAGTAATTTGTCCAAGATCCCACAGAGTGATACAGCAGAGACTAATACTTAAGTCTTCTGGAATCAGTCCAGTGTTCCTTCCTCAGCACTCACCCTGAAACCTTGGAATTCTCGAAAATTTCTTTAGGAATTTCTTGTCCCTCCAAAATCAATCTCATAGCTTTCAACTTGGCCTTTCGCCATTAAACTTCTTTCCCAGCATAAAATTCTGCAAATCTAGGAATCAATGGATGCCTGGGCATTTGGACAGGAATCAAATCTTCAGATCATAAGCCACTGCAAGGAGAGCAAGCTCGTTGTGAAAGTGCCATTTGAAAAGACAATGTTGGGCATCCTCGGAGGTGGCAATTCTACTTGGAACTGGCAGCCATTTTTCTGTCATCACTTAGTCATTTTCCTGTTCAGCTCAGAAGGCAGCCCTGGCTCTGCTGGGAGTGACAGATGCTCTATTGAACAGAGCCCCAGTCCGCCATACCCAACCGGCCCTGCTTTGCACAAAGGCTGAGTGAAAGGGGCAGATGTGGAGCCAGACTATTTTGACAGGGGATGGGTTCCCCCCTCCCCCTTTCTCCCTCAAAACCTTTTTTCTCTCCTTATGTTTGGATGAATTATTCCTATTCTCAATGAAAAGCAGAGAGGAACAGAAAGAAATTATTCCAAAAGGGTTGGGGAGACATCTGGGAGAAAAGTACAAAGAAAACCTCAAAGATTTTCAGCATTAGACATGGTGAGCGAGCAGATCCACCCCTTTTTGCTCATCTGCTGGGTACTATGATTAAGGGAAGAGAAACAGAGAGAGATGTTATTTTTTAAACTCTCTGCTACTTGAGCTTGATAGAAAATTCATTTCAAAGAGACTTCTGGTCTTCTGGTTGGGAAAAATAACCTAACAAACATGTTTGATTAGGATCGTGAAATCCTCTTGGAATAGATCGCCCAGATAAGAAGTTTAGATGCAACAACTGAAATCAGAATCTGGAAGAGATATTAGCCCTCCTGGGCTCACTGAATTTACAACAACAGCTAAGAAGTAGAAACAACCTAAAATGTCTGAGAACAAATAAGTGGATTCTTAAAATGTGGTCTATACATCCAGTGGAATATTATTCAGCCTCCAAACAGAAGAAAATCCTGCCATCTGTGACAGCAAGGATGAACTTTGAGCACAGTGGGTTACGTGAAATCAGGCTGTGCCAAAAGGCCAAATTCTGCCTAATTCTACTTATGTAAGGAATCTAAAATAGTCAAAGTCATAGAAGCAGAGAGGAGATTGGTGGTTGTCACAGGCTTGTAGGAGGAGGAACTGGGAGTTATTAATCAACAGTTATGCAAGGTAGAGTTCTAGAGCTCTCCTGCGCAACACTGTGCCTGCAGTTAACTACAGGGGGTCATACAGTTGAAATGTTGTCAGCAGGGCAGATGTCGGGTTAAATGTTCATACCACAGGGCCAAGGAAGGAAGCTCGGATGGTGAACAAGTTCCTGAGGTAGAAATGGGAGCACAATGACAGTACCACGAGGCAGGCCCTCCTCTCCTTGCTAACCTCAGGGAAGTCCGGGACATGATGCAGCTTGTGTTAGTGGATGGGGGTGGGGGGGCTTTAAAGTGCAGTTCGGGGTGGGAGAGAGAGGAATGATAGGGAAGATACCGGCATGGTAGGAAGGCCAGCCAGCATGATTAACAATGTCGACTGTGACAGGATCCCAAGATGGAGTTTATTCTCACAGGAAATGGGAGACTGAGCTCAGAGAGCTGGCAGTAACCTGATCAAAAACTACGATCTCATTTAAACCTCACACTCAGACTGTGAGGACCTATTATTCATATTTTAGAGACAGGAAAACAGAATTGGACATGTTACTGCGTTTGCCTAAGCTCATGCAGCCTTGTCTAGAGACTGGTAGAACCAAGCTGCCTACCCCGCTCTGACCCACTCCAGCTCCTGGGCTCCTGGCCAGTCTGCTTGTGATAAAACTTGCACATCCCTACACCTCACTGTCCATCTCCTTGATGGCAGGGAATGCGACTTATTTCTTTTCTAGTGTTCTCCTGCTACCTGACATGCAGCAGGTACTCAAGATGTAGACACTAAGTTGCAACCCCCACCTCCCACTCCCCCCCAAAAAAAGAGAAGAAAAAGAAAGAAATGACATCCTATAAGTTCGTCATGGAGAATATTTTCCAGATAGTTCACAAGTTAATTAATTTGCCCGAGATTACATAGCCGGAATGTGACCCAGACATGCCTCAACAGTACATTTACTATGGACCCTCAGCCAGCCTCCCAGTGGCCCCCGTGGGCAGAGAGATGGCAATTCTTTTCACCCCAGGGTGAGATCCCAAAGTCAGGGTGAGATAGCAGGCAATGGGAGGTTGGGTGAAGGGAGAAACTGATAAAGGAGTCAGTCATTCATCCAAAAAAAAAAAAAAAAAAAGTTCTTTGCACACGGACTGTGAATGATAAAACCTCCCAACTTCAGGAAATTGATTCTGGCAAAAAAAAAAATCTTGATTCTTCTGGTTCCCATCGAGATCTTTTGGTGATAACAAAAGCTCTGTGGGCCTGGAGTCAACAGGAAACAACAGTAATTGTTTTGTTTGCACAAATGTAAAGTGAATGTCCTGTCATCTGGCACCAGAAAAAAATTTGGTTTGAGTCTCAAAAGTAAGAACCAAGGAGCACCAAGAAGACACTGAACTAGAAACCCCAGCATGCACAGAGCACACCTAGAGAGGCACAGGGCCCTGGCTCTCCCGCAGGCAGCATGCTTCCCTGCTGGGGTATGTGCGGAGTTGACATTGTCACATCATTTCAGCCTCCTCATCTGCTGCCATCATGGGTAGGAGGAAAGGGAGGCAGCTGGCATTGATTTTACTCTGACTATAAAACGTTCACATACAGTACCTCATGCAATCTTCTAACAGCCATAGGAGACTGGCACGATTTCTACTCCCCGTTTTACCCAAGGGGAAATTGGGCTTTCCAGAATGTAACTGACTAGTGCTGGCTCAGAGAGCTAAGTGTCAGAGCCTAGATTCCAACCCAACTTCAGTGTATGACCAAGCCCATGCTCTTCTCACCTTACCCGGGTGACAGGAGTGCCTTGGGCTAGGACCCAGAGAGCTACTTTCTAATTTCAGCTCTCCTACTTGAGTAGGAGTGTGAGCTAGGCAAATCAACTTCCCCTCTCAGAGCCTCAGTTTCTTGATTTGTAAATAGATGTTGACCTCGACCATGCCAGTCAACACATTCTTCTAACGGTCTGTGGTTTTGTTTACGTAAGTGGCCACTGCTGGCTTTTTAAATGAGACACCTGTTTCCTTCATCCCTCCTGTCCCTTCAAATTGAACTTCACATCATGCACAAGTTTTAAGGGAAATCCTATTTACAAATTGTGATTGCCAGATAAATTGAGGATTTCTTCTCTACTTCCTGTCATACCTGTTGGGGATTGTTCTTTTCATGTGTGTTAGCATCTGAGAGTGTCTACCTGTTTTTCCAACATTGATTATTTGTTGAAGAATATTTATAAAATGTTTATAGTATAAATAATTACCAGTGGTGCATGGGTGGCTCAGTTGGTTAAGCGTCCGACTCTGGATTTCAGCTCAGGTCATGATCTCAGGGTTGTGAGATTGAGCCCTGCATCGGGCTAACACACTTGGTGTAGAGCCTGCTTAAGATTCTCTCTCTCCCTCTCCCTCCGTCCCTTCCCCCTGCTCTCTCTTTTAAAAAGTATAAATAATTATAATGAAGTTACATCTACATAACCACTACCCAATTTCAAGGAACATAACCTTCAACTCTGAAGACCCCAGTGTACCCCTCTTCCACCCATCCTTTGAGAGATGACCACTAATCTAAGTTTATATTTATTATTCACTTGATTTTCTTTGTATGTTAGCATGTTTCAGGCCCTTAAAAATAGATTGTTTAACTTTACATGTTATTGAATGTCCTGTAAATAAACTCACATCATAATTTGCATATTTTCTTATGCAAATTAGTTTTTTGGCCTAATAATAGTCCCCTGAGAGTCATCCAAATTGTTGTCTATCGCTATTTTAAATATTCAGTAGGACACTTTATCTGTCTATCTGTTCTATTATTTATTCCAGACACATGTGTAAGTGAGGTCCAGGTTTTTGGCTATTATGAACCCTTGGCAATGACCTTCTTAGACAATGTCTCCTGATGCACATGTATAAGAAATTTCCTGGGGTATATGTCTAAGGAGTGGAGAAGCTAGGTCATAGTACGTACATTTTCAATTTTAGCAGGTAATGCCATTTATTTCCAAAATAGTGACCTTCTACCAAGAATAAAGGAGACTGTGCTTTTCCACCTCTTTCCCAATGTGTACTTTTTTTAAACCAATGTCCTGTTATAAATGATATTATTATGGTTTCACTTTGCATTTCCCTGATTATGAGTAGCCTGGATTTTCTTTAATGATTCTGGCTCATTCACATTTCTTTTTCTGCGAAATGTCATGTCTTCAGTCACTTTTTCTAATGGGTTATTTGTTTCTTACTGTTTGCTCATCAGAGTTCTTTATTCTGGATGCTAATCAAGTATTTTCCACACATTATGGCTTGCTTCACTTTCTTTTTATCTTTTAGTGAACAGAAGTTAATGACCCTAATGAATTGATTTATCCTTTCTTCTAAAGGTTTTTGATTGTTTGCTTTTGTTTTGGAAGTCCTTCTTCTTCAAGGAATTCCTCCTTGAGGGCATGAAGATATTACCCTATGCTGTCTTCTAGGTTTTCTAGTACTCTCTCTCCTTCTTAGGTCCTTCATCTATTTGCAATGTCATTTTTTTTTTTTTTTTTTTTTTTTTTTTTTTAAGATTTTATTTAATTTGACAGACAGAGATCACAGGTAGGCAGAGAGGCAGGCAGAGAGAGAGGAAGGGAAGCAGGCTCACTGCTGAGCAGAGAGCCCGATGTGGGACTCGATCCCAGGACCCTGGGATCATGACCTGAGCTGAAGGCAGAGGCTTTAACCCACTGAGCCACCCAGGCGCCCCTGCAATGTCATTTTTATGTATGATATAAGGTAGGGAAATAATTCATTAATTTCCATGTAGAAAACTAGTTGTTAGCCTCATTTGTTAAATATATGCACATTTGTTCTTGAGCTATCCTCTTTTGTGAGTCAATTTGTATATCCTTGTGCCATGCTTCTGTATCTGTTGTGATAAATCTTGTTATCTGGTAGGAAAATATTCACCTATTTCATGTCCTTCTTCAGACTTGTCTGGACTGTTCATCCTTGAAAATTTTACATTCAGATTGTAAAGCTCCATAAAAAGCCCTACTGGTATGCTGATTAAACTATAGGTCAATTTGAGGAGAGCTGGAATTTTTCTATCTTATGTCCAATTTATTCTTAGGTTCTTGTTTGTATCTTTGTGCATATAATAAACCTGGACTTCCCTATTACTGCATTAACCCCACTCTGCTATGGGTATTAATGTTATAATCACCTAAAAAATGGAATTCTCTAATTGTCCATTCTCCATTTGTTTGTATAAGATTGGAATCATCAGTATCTTGAAAGTTTAGTAGAACAGACCTGTAAAATTGTCTAGGTTATGTTGTTTTCTTTGAGGGCAAGATGTTTCTTAAAATTATTAATTCAACTTCTTTGCTGGAAATGAGATTGTTCTTAATTTCTATTTCTTCTTGGGTCAGTTCTATTAAGTTGTACTTTTCTAGAAATTCAACCATTTATCTAAGTGTTCAAACTTACTGACAAAATTGTTCATAATATCCCCATTATCTGTTTACCCTTTGCAGCTTCAGTAATTTGCCAATCCTAATATTTTATGCCTCCTCTATTTTGTCTTTATTGTGAATGATTTTAAATAACCAACTTTGGCCTTATTGATCTCTGTTTTCTATTTCATCAAGTTCTGCTTTTTATTTCCTTTCATGGGTTGGGGAAAGGGGATGCTGCTATCCTTTGTCTATATTTCTGACATAGATATTTGAATTCATTTTTAGTTTAATGTGTGCATTTTAGACTAAATGGGAAAAAAAGTATACTTCTAGACATTCTTTAATTATACTGCACAAGCTGTTTGTGGTATATAATTGTTCTGGTTTTTTTTTTCCTCAAATTTTTTTCAGTTTTTTTGATTCATGGATTACATAAAACTTTTTGTATTAATTTCTAATATAAGGGGTTTTCAATCATGAATTTGTTTTCAAAGTGCTATTTGGTTCCACATATGATCAATTTTTTTTTTTTGGACAAGTATTGAGCACTCATCTATGCCAGGTATTCTTCTCGGTGTTTGTGTTACATCCCTGAACAAAACTGACCAAAAGGGGCACCTGGGTGGCTCAGTGGGTTAAGCCTCTGCCTTCAGCTCAGGTCATGGTCTCAGGGTCCTGGGATCGAGCCCCACATCGGGCTCTCTGCTCAGCAGGGAGCCTGCTTCCCTCTCTCTCTCTGCCTGTCTCTCTGCCTACTTGTGATCTCTGTCTGTCAAATAAAAAAATAAAATCTTTGAAAAAAAAAAAACCTGACTAAAAATTCATGCCTTTCTGGAGTTCACATTCTATTATCAATTCTTGGAAATGTCCCACATGCTTACCTGGAATGTGTATTCTTCCCTTGTTTGGTGCAGTTGTTTTAAGTATGATCATTAAATCAAGATTCCTTTTCTTATTACTTAAATTATGTATATCCTTACTGGCTTTTTTTCCCTGCTTATTATATCAATTTCTAAGAAAGGTAGGTTAAAATTTTCTAGTGTGTTTGTGAATTCATCTATTTCTTCTGTTTTTAATCACCGCCATAGGAGGCATATCCTGTTGAAAGATAAGAAAACTGATTCTCAAAATGAGAAACATATCTTATCTCACAAAATTTGTAAAAATGGAGCCAGGATTCCAACTTAGTTGTCTCCATTATGACAATATTATGTCACTGTCATGTTTTGTTTAATATCCTCATGTAGCAACAACACATCAATCGCTCCCCATATGGGGGGAATTTCCTCTATTATACTTTAACCAAATTCCTAGAGTTCTCTGCTTCCCAGCCAGCAACAAATCTTAAGCCACATGACCTAAACCAGGCCAGTGAGTCCTTCCTCTGTCTTTGTCATATTGTTTTTTTTTTTTAAATCTGAATTTTTCAGTCATTATTTATCTTCCAATTTCTAATGTTGTTTTTGAGATATCTGATGCCATTCTTTTTTTTTTTTTCAAAGATTTTATTTAAAGGAAGGCAGAGAGAGAGGAGGAAGCAGGCTTCCTACGGAGCAGAGATCCCGATGTGGGGCTCGATCCCAGGACCCTGGAATCATGACCCGAGCCGAAGGCAGAGGCTTTAACCCACTGAGCCACTCAGGCGCCCCTGTCATATTGCTTTTTAAAAATAGTTCTCTGGTGACTAGTCATGTCTGAATGTATCAAAATACCTAGCCAGAATATGTCTTGAGGTTAATTTTTGTTTTGCTCTTCGTCGAGGAGAAGAAACACAATACTTGGTAGTACTACCATTTATTTGAAAGTCATTTTGACAACATACTGCTTCCTTAAAGTAATTAGAATTTGGGGTTAGAGATAATGGAGTACAGAAAACACTGCCTTGAAAGCAGAGCCAATGTCAATACCATCCTAATCTCTTTGCACAAAAAGGAAAATCTACCGTTTAACTACACTACAATGACTCAAAATCTTAAGAGAAAAAGACTTCAACTTGTATGTTCACTTAGAATTTTTAAATCTCTTATGGAATGAAAGGTTAAAGGAAAGAATTTTCAAGACCTTCCTATGCCTTAATGTCCTTTTCAACTCCAAATGTAAAACTGTATTTGCACCGATATTGTACTGTGAAATAAAGACCAATTCAAGAATGTAATGAAGTTTAAAAGAAGCTTCTCTTTTCTCTGCACAGGGAACAATTTTACTGATTTAAATTAGAAACTCCTAGTGGTGGGGAAAGGAAAAGGGAAGGCAGAAGAGAGAAACAGGTGATCCGTGACTCAAAGCTTGTCCTTAGCCGCTCTCTAATAGAGGGAGAAGATTGAAGATTTCTGGGGCCAAACAAAGGTAATAAAGTGAAAAATGGAGTTTTAAAATCCACACACATCACTGAATTTATCCATTTTCTTCTAGATAAAGTAATTTTACAAAAGGAAGTTCGATTTTAAAGGATTTCTCTCGTTTTTATTTCTGAACTGAAAAGAAAGTGTTTGAAGCCCAGTCTAGTTTACAGTTTCAAAGTATTTGAATGATCATAGCCACCTGCTCAGCAAACACCATGTAAATAAGCTTCTTTAATGTTCTGGTTAAAAAATACCTTATCTGTTCTTCGTTCCTCGCAAGTTCCGTTGAGGCAATGCCCCCAAAAGACAAAGAGGGGACTCTACAAAATTCAGTTTCCAATAGAGGGACCGTGTAGCCCATCATGTGGGATAAATGCTGTCAAGAAGGGAACGCCCTCTATAGGCCAGCCATCCACATAGTCTTGCAATCCATGAGAGCAGCCGCTCTCCTGTGGTCCCTGGACCAAGAGCATGAGCACTACTTGAGACATGGTTAGAAATGTAAACTCTTGGGACCCGTCTATTTAGTCCATTTGGGCTATCCTAGAGACAACAAAAATTTATTTCTCCCAATTCTAGAGACTGAAAGTCCAAGATCAAGGTGCCAGCTGATTCAGTGTCTGGTGAGAGCCCTCTTCCTGATTCATAAATGGACCTTGTAGTTTTAACTTCACAGTGTGGATGGCCCAAGGGAGCTTGCTTGGGATTCTTTCATATGAGCACGATCCTATTAGTGAGGGCTTTACCCTCATGACCTAATCACTTCCCAAATGTCCCATCTCCTAATACAATCACCTTGGGGTTTAGGATATCAACATATGAATTCTTGGGGGATGCATTCAGACCACCCCACCACCTGAAGAGAACTGAATCAGAAGCCTCTGTGGTGGGGGGCAGTGACCTGGGTTTTAACAAACCCTCCAGGTGACTCTGAGGCACACTGAATTTGAGAACCACTAAACTAGAAACGCTTCACTCCCAAAGAGGTCAGAGAAGGAAGGTGTCACTGTGTAAAGGAATTAATTATACAGGCATGAACTAAGCTAAACTGTCTTTCCTCCAAGCATATAAATAAGTAGATAAACAAAGCTGATGCTTCTATCAAGCAAAAACATGGAGATATAATTAAGGAAATATAGGACCACACTACAGTTTAATTTATGAGAAAAAGCTTTCAGTAACTCTAAAATTATCCCCAAACTATGACTTTAAAGGATAATTATGTCCCTCGATGTAAATGCTAAAGTAATGTAAATGTGTAATGGCATAAATATAGAAGAGTGTGGGTAACCCCAGTATCTACAGGGCCCCACTGAAGAGGACTAAGCAGTTTCATACACCCCACTGTTGGAACTCTTCCCCACCATTCAGGACTACAGCCTGCCACACACCAACTTCATGGTTATCTGACTACAGAATGACCCTGGACATATTTTAAGGTCAAGGTAGAAATGAAAATAACAAAATAAAGCCATGTTCTAGATTTTTCATCATCTTTTTTATTGAACATACATAGTACATGTAAAACTGGCATAAAATTCATAAAAATACGATACTTCCATGTGATATCACTTTATTCCTGATACAGCCTTTCACATTCTCCTTAATATCATTGTCCTATTTTAACACGATACTTTTTCTGTGAAGCGTTTTTAGAGGCTTTCTGCGTATAGAAATACTGCCCCCACTGTGTTTTTTCATATGCCACAACAAGAGCTATCTTTACCACCTCCTTACCTTCCTCATACTAAAGCAAAAAAATATTTTCAAATGCTAAAAATAAGTAGAATACTGAGCTTTAATACTGTTTTGTCATGTATATGGAAACTACTACTATTCTATGTTCCCATAAAAGATACTGATCTTCTACAGCACCGGCTGCTACCAGATGGGACCAAGGCTGAGTGTGCCGTGTAGCCCAAGGCCTCTGTTCTTAACTGACTGGCCTAAAATACACTCATAGCTCGCTGGTGTAGTTACGTTAATAAATACCGTTACAAAAGGGATTCCTATGGGGAGGGGAACAACCCAAATTGACCACTTTTAACTTTTCCCACCATATGAAACAGTCAAAACGGTTATTTTAATGTTTTTTCCTATACAGAATTTCCAGTCATTACACGTGACCTCATCAGGAAAGAATTGATTGGAGGGTGGGGAGAAAAGACAGTGACTTTAAAAGTACATTTTTTAAAAAACCGGCAGCGCTGTGTGTAGGAGACAGCCATGTCGCGTGAACAGTGGCACAGAGAGCGGAGCGCGCTTCCCTCCCCCCGCCCACGGCGACTCTCAGCCACCTCGGCCTCAAGTGCCCTCTTCCCATTTTTCCGGATTGCTGCATCATTGCTCAAATTCTACTCCTAATCCACGACTCCCCAGCTGCTTCCCTATTTTCTGAAACTGGCAGAAGCCCAAGAAATAAAAGTCACGCAGCGAGCGAGGAGGAGGGGTCTGGCACCTGAAGACACTGTCGGCAGCTCCCGCCGGAAGGAGGCTCCCTGGAAGCGGAAGTGCGGGCTGTGGGGCGGGCTGGGGGCTGCCCACTCACCAGCCCAGGCTGTCCTTGCAGCTCTCTGCTCTAAGCAAGCTAGTGCTTCCCCCAGACCAGGCTTGTCCTTGGGCTCTGGTGAGAAGGCAGAAAGGGAACAGCTCTTCAGTGGCTCCCAGGAGTGGGCACCGGAAACCATCCCTGAGGACTCAGGTCTCAAGGACAGTCCACAATGAGGTTAATCTGCCTGTGGTTAATAAAGAGAACACTGTATAATTAAATGTGTAGTCCATCAGAGTCATGGTCTGCTTAGAATTTAAAATCTTAAAACCGTTTCTCAGAACTATGAGGATTCACTGTTTTGAAGAATCTCATTTCACACAAATTAACTTCTAAGAAACAAAAATTCATACTAGGAATTCAGAGCAGGTTTGGGAATCTTTTAAAATAAAAATAAATAAGAAGGAAAAACTTAAAGAGGAAGGTTGAGCATATTCGTTCTTCATACTGAAATGATAGTTTTGGGGATCAAAATTATAATGTAAGGCTTAAGGCTTTGTCTTACTAAAGACAGGCAATTTAAAAAATAAAATATAAAAATTCCATTCATTTCTCATTATGGGATTACTTTTTTGACAGAAAAATTAGTCATGTCTTATTGTATCTTAATAGTAAAAGAAAAACTACACATACTACAGTCTACTGTTCCACTGTAATTTGTGTCTACTCAAATACACACTAGTTTGCAGATGCATCATCATATTTGGGTCTTTCAAAATAGCTGTTCTTAAAACTACAATTAAACATGAAAAAATTTTACAGTGGTTTAAAGGTACTAAAATATAAACATCTGAGTAATACCAAAAATGAGAAAAATACACAATTGTCATTAATTTTTTTTTAACCAAGAATAAGTACTTCCTAAGCAACTAAATGAGTAAATAACACTTATTTGACAAAGAATGCTGGGAGAGAAAGAGGGAGAAAGGAGAGAGAGAAGACACGCTAATGCCACAGGGTTGGTAATTACAGGAATTTGATCCTGACCACTAGATCCAAAAATCTGGATTAGTAATGGGCAGGAAATGCTTCATTAACAAGAGCAACAATAAACAAAAGAACATGAAGAAGTGAAACAGAGAACTCCACATACCAAATACCCATGTCTGCCCCATCTACTCTTACGGAAGTTGTTGACAGGGGCCCGACATGACTGAGGAGCTTATGACAGTCACGGAGATGTCCAAATGACAAGAGGCAGAAAAGGAAGCAAGGGCCACTAAGAGTCCATACACTAAAATTAGCCCCTACAATGGTCAGAACTCATGATATTTTCATACCTTTCTTGTCATGACCCATCATATTTCTTACACAGGCAGCTTTGCTCACTCACTTTAGCACAAATATTTAAGTCAGGTACAAACATATACTCATTTGCATAGCAAATTTTAAGGGCGCATTGAAATAGTAACCAACTGATTAAGGTATAAGTATTTTTACAATCAGAACAACATTCGAATTGACCAAACAAAATGTTTTCTATTTGAAAACAGTTACCTATAAAAGTTTTTGGGATCTGAATTAAAAACAAGGCATGAGTTATTAGCAAAACATTAAAACCATTACTGATGTACTTCTCTGTGGGCAGCAGTCATTCTTCTATAACTTCTAAGACTTTGTAAACACTGTTCTGGAATACAGTGGTGAAGTGTGGCTTGGAATCCTTCACCAACAGGTTACATAAGGGAGGTTTCCCAGCATTAGCAGGATCTTCCACGTCCCAAATTTCAGGCATACTGCACCCAGGCCTAGAGAAATGAAGGTACAGATTAGAAATCAAAGTACATGAAGCAAAAGCACACTTTTTAGATTCCTGCCCCCATTTTGTTTTTTCTATATAAATTAAGTTGGTTAAAAAAATCCTATTATAGTTATTTATATTTATTTAAGCTGCCATAAATTCTCTTTAGAACAAGGTGAATGCAGCAAAGTTGACTAAAAAAGAAAGAAACAGACATACAAAAATACATGAATTCAGTTGGTGGGGTAAGAACCATTTTGCTTAAATTCTGCCTCAGCTACTTAGCAAGAATGTGGCTTTGGATAGCTCATGCAGTCTCTCCCGACATTTGTCAAATGGGGAATACCCATTGTGGGCGTGTCATGAGGACTTACAGAGAGAGAGAGAGAGAGACTGTATCTAGCTAGTGCTGTGCCTGGCACACGGTAAGAGGTTAATATATTACACTGACTTAAAAATTCTAATTGGTAGATATGCTTAGGTCACATTTATGCAACTTCCCACTACTGTCTCCTAGAATGAGTCAATTTAAAGAAAATCCAGTGGTGTTCAGCTCACATCTTAGCTAAATGCACAATTAAATTTTAAAAGCAATATATTTTATAAAGAATAGCAGAAGTGAAATTGGTATTGTATGATATTTGTCTCAATAACTTCTGCAGATAATTGTAACATTTATTTTCAGTCTAAAGCAGTGTTCTAGATATAACTGTTGGCTTTCACTAGGGTTTACAAATTTCTTTTCCTTTTTTTTTTTTTTGGTTTTTGTTACATTGAAGATCTTTGTGTTCTTATATTCCAAAATGTGACTCTTTTTTAAGGATGGTGATTTTTATGTCTTGTATAAGGAATTCTTCCCTATCACGATATCATGAGAATATGCATTGTGCGTTCTTCTAATGAAAGTTTTAGAGTTCTGCTTTTCACAGACCTATAACTCATCTGAAATTATTTTTTCCATATGGTGTGAAGTAGAGATTTAATTTTAATTTTTTCCATAGAGATAGCCCACAGTTCTAGGTCCATTTATTAATTATTATTTATCAAATCCATCCTTACCCATACCACTCAGTACCTGGTACAGTGCTTTCGAATCTATATTACCTGTTTTATAATGACCAGTGGAATAACTGATTCAGGCAAGAATCAAGACTGGATGCAAGAGCTAGCTGGTGAAACGCTGTCGAGAAAAAGGACAAACATACAGCCTCTAAGGATCTCCACAGATCTCTTACTAATTCTGAAGGAGATCTGCCCCTTAATAGATCAAGCGGTCAAACTTAAGCATCATCAATGATAGAACAAAGTGATCTCTACCTCCCCAAGTGACTTATGGACTGTAGACAAACCCTGTGGGGTAATTAATATTTTTGCCACAATTTGCTAAACTCAATCTAGTCATGATGAAGGAATTAGACAAATCCAAACATGGAACATTCCTAGAAGACAACAAGCCTGAACTCTTCCAAAATATCAATGAAAACAAAAAAGGCGAAAGGGTGTTCACAATTTCTTATGGGCTATTTGAGAAATTAAAAAAAAAAAAAAGAAAAGAAAAATGCAAAACACAGAAAATTACAGAGAATTGGCAATTGTTTATGTTTTGTCATGGTTGCTTCACTTTAAGAGAGAAAACCATTTCCAGCATGTCCTTTTTATTCCCAAAGGCAAGCCACTCCCCTGCTCTGCAGCATGAGGCAAGCACCATGGCAGGAGTACGTGTGTTCTTGTCTTCTTAATAACGTCTTTAATTTAAAGGTAACTACCATTCCAAAACTGTCAAAATATAGGCCTATCAAAATTTAAAAAAAAAAAAAGTCACTGTCACTTCCAACGCCATTTTTTCAGAGGTGGCCTGTGTGCACAATCTAGCACCCATTCTGCAATACCTTTTTAATCCAAGTTCAGACACATGTGCATACAAACGTAAGCACGGATTTATATATACAGATGCTCCCGGGTTGCTTTTACAAAAATGAGATTATTCTGGGACTCCTCACTTGGCAAGAAAATGTGGCCATTTTTCCACCTCAGCACCTAAATATCTGCTTCATTCTTTTTAATAGTTGCTAGTACGTCTACATATTAATGAACCACTCTTTTATGGGTGGATATTCTGTTTCCCATTTTGCCATTGTAAAGTGATGCTGATATAAACTTTCTTGTGCTGGTATCTTTCTGCAAGCTAAACTTCTAGAAGCAGCACTATCATTACACCACAAGGCTATACAATTTTCACTTTGCCCCTCTCAGATTATCTCCCAGAAGGTTTTACTAATGAGTGTTCTCAAGAAGAGTGTAGAGGGCATTTTTCTGCACACCCTCCCTGACATCAGATTCTAAAACACTGAGCACTTATGATACTAAGACTGGGCTTGGGTTTTCTACCACTTAATTTCTTTACAGAGGCTGAGGCCCAGCTGTGACTATACTGCTGGCCATGGATGGTAGACAGCACAACACCCCACAGAGAAAATGGCCTGGCCCCCGAGTTCACCTGCTTTCAGGAGAGAGAAAAGGCTAAGAGCTACCTTCGTGAGCTCTGTCGGCCTAAGTGTAACACCCTGTTCTCCTTATCTGAGTTTCCTGAAGCTCCCCCAGGAGCCAGCCAGCTATAGCTTTAAATAGCATTATGGAAAATGGGAATAATTTTCTTCTGAATTCATGTGTTTGAATTTTATGTCAACTCTATTACTGGAATTAATGAGAAAGAAAGCAGAGAACTAAGAATAAAAAAGTAGTTAATTAAAAACCCATCTACAACTTGCATTTGAGTATATTTTCATACTTGTATTTGAAAACAGGGTATTAAGTATTTAAAGAATAATCAAGCCACACAATTAAAGCCATTGGTACTGAGATCACATAAATATAGTGCTCACCAATGTGCTGGGCACAGTTTAAGTGATAGATATATACAGAGTCTCTCTTCCCTTTCCTCTCCTACTGAGTCCCCATTTGTTCCCCCTGTTCCGACACACTTTTCTGTTCCAGTAACCTATAGATGTCTCAGGCATAACTGAAATGGACAGTGGGGGCCAAAGCATTAAAGATCCTAGTTCTGATAGAAAGTTCTGTCAAGAAACTCAGTTGTGCTTCTGCACTAACTATTAGTCCTTCTTTCTTTTCTTCTCCTCAGTCCCCGGCTTGCTTCCCTGGCAGAACAGAAGGTACAGCTTGTGTTTTGTTTCAAGGTTTAAGCAAGTGCACCTGCCCAAGGTTTCTTGAGATTTATTATCAGTCTGGCTTAAATCTTGCAGTAGATGAAGAGTGTTTTTTTAGTTACTGAGGAAAACAGATTAGAGAAAGTCGCTTCCTTAGCTTCCTCCTCTCCATTCCTGCTGGAAACACAACAGGGGCAAGTCAAGGTCCAGATGGGGAAATCGAGCACACACTCCCACCCCAGACTCTCAGTCTTAGTGCCCATAAGTGAGGGCTAAATGGAAATGATCCAAAGTCAGTGAATTCACTGCTGACCTTGTTTAGTGTACAAGATTTATTGCCATATTTCCTAAGTTTGTCTTTCATCCCTTCTGGTATACAAAACAGTGCTCTGCCCATCAGAACATGAGACCACTACAGTGAGGCCAATCCGAGGAGCTGCATCAACATTTTAGAATATAAAGCGCCCCAGCCTTTGCAATTCCCACATATTCAAAACACTATGCACCGTCTAGAAAAAGAAAAAAATGAAGACTCTTGAATCAAGACTCATCATTAGCTTGGGGACAAAAAGGTCACAAAGCATTATTTTTATGTTTCAGTAACCTATAGGTGTCTCAGGCTGATCACTGAACTAGAGAGTGAAGCCCAAGGCGATAAAAGAAGATCCCAGTGTGGGTGGAAATCTCCAATCTATGTTCTCCTGATTGCAAATGTCAGCCCACCATTCATTTATATTACGATGTTCTCATAAAATTGTTATAAGAGATGTTTGTGACTTTTTTGTCCTGAGTTTGTATAACCAAGTTAATTAAAAGTGGGAATATGAATTTTAAATATATTCTTCTGTTCATAAGGAACTAAAACATTTTCTGAACTACGATTCTAGGAACATTTTGTATAGATCCTGATTAAGTTCAAGTCACCTGGGACCCATTCGTAGGAAAATCATTTAATAATCAACAATTTTGTGCGTTTCCTTGTGGGCAATGTGGACAGCTACTGTATCACAGAACGATTCTCACTCCTGAGTCAATATTTAATTATTTTGTCTTAACACCCTTGTGTATCACATGGGTGATACACATGGTGAATAAGTATGACTAAGCCACAAATACAGCAACCACCAAAGGCCTCTGTTTAGTTAAAGAGTAGTGAGAATTTTTAAAATAATAGTATTCCATAAAATACTCTCGATCTGTAATGAAACTACTCATGCCTGTGCTCCTCGTGGAGCCAGTGCTTTGGTATTTTAATAGCAAGCTACTATCACCAGCTGTCTAGTCACCCAGGTGCAAGATTTCTAAACAGTCGACTTCAAAATTCATATTTGCTTTGAAGATCTTACTAACTTTTGCTATCCTCTGCTTAGTGGACTTCTCTGAGTGGAAATAGTTTTTAAAACTATAAACCCAAGAGAATGTGGGTCACGGTAAAGTTAATTATTTCCCCACTCAAATCAGATGTGGAACAGCAAGAAAGAAGGGTCGCTATGAGGTGACGCTGGGAGGGGGGGCCTGTCCATCACAGACACAGTGCAGAATTGTGGCATGCGACTCTCAGCTGCCTGCCTTACATCATTATAGTGAGACTCACCATTATTCGGTTGCAGACTCTGCAAGTATTTTTAAAAGAAAATTCACCCAACTTTAAGTTAAAAGTTTTTAAAAACACCAAAGGCAAATATGAGAAATTTGGGAAATTGTCAGTCAGTACCAATATAATACCTTTAAGGTAGTGTATGCATGCAAATCATTATAAAAGAAACATTTGTAATGACTACAAAGGAAAGAAATCCCAATTCAAATAATGATCTAAAAAGTTTTTTTCCACTTATACTGTGCTGAATGTTACATATATCTCACACATATGAGTAAAGCACTTGCCAAAGATTGAATTAATTTTTCATGTCTTGTGAATATAAAATACTAACTGTGTTGAATACTCACTTGGATCTTCTTATACACCAGGACTCTTCTAGAATGTAATAATTCACTTGTAACTTTATCAATTCCCGCTTCACTTCTTCGGCTGCTTTTCGACTATACATTGAGTAAACTATTTTCGTTCTGGCTCTTTAAAGAAAAATAATTGGGCAGAAGATTTTCAAAATTAAAAGGATGCAATCAATCTATTTGGAAGAAAGCACTGAACGGGAACAAGACGAAAGACTCCACAGAAGAGTCATGTCAAGAGAATTCTTCACAGAATTCCTGCTTCGGGGCATTGGGGAGGTCAAAAGAAAAAGCAGAAGCATCTCTGCATTTCCAAACTTAGTCTTTCTGATTGTTTGCTTGCTTAGTTTTGTTCTGTATTCTCTGTGACCCTATCATACATGAGAAGATGGCGCACTGTGTGCAGATGCACACAAACACGGCTACCAGACTACGTTAAGGCTGCAATGCAGTCCCAACTTCGATAGCAGCCAGAACTGGCATTAATAGCTTTCCATTTTATTCCTAGATTGAGGAAACAAAAAAACAAACTAAATTTATTCAACACATTGTTCTGGAAATAAGCATACTGAATTTAATTTTTAGTGAAAGATTTTTTATTTATAAAATAGAAGTTTCACTGTTACACAAAAGAACAGATTAATAGGATTCACCCAATCACTTAGGAAATGAATAGCTTGACCTATCCCAGAAACTGCATGAAAATTAAATCTATGTCCTTTTCAAAGAGAACACAATACTCTAACTTATGAAAAATATTAAGAATAAAAACCAAGATCATTCTAGTAGGCTATATGGGTGAAAATCAGAATAAAACCCTCTTTGAATGGGATTCCATTTCAACTGACTCCTCAGAATTCAAGAGAAATAGCCAAAAGGAAACCTTAATAAAAGCTAGCGGTTCATGAATCTTCTGGGGAGCTTAAGGACAGTGATGCCTAATAAGGACCTTGACATCTTGCAGCCCTCTTCACCTGCGGAAGACGGACATGCTATGATTTCATTCTGCAGCCGAGTAGAGAACCCCAAAGTTTGTAGTTTTACTGCCCAATAAACAGTTTTGTATCTGACTCAGCCCTCTTATTTCAGCATTGTTTTCTCCCCTAATGCTATAAATCCCCGTTCGCCACAGCCTTCTAGAAACACTCCTCATTATTTCACCAGTTTCCTCACTCGGGATCTGTGTGAGAAATTTGTTTTGGGAGATGTGAGAACTGTGTACTAACCTTAACCCTGCATCTTCATAGTGTGGATGGTTCACAACGGGCCGAAGCGCAGACAGCTTCACACTTGCCATGGTGGGCATGGCACCCGCAAACACCGCGTCTGCAAAGCAGCAAAGGCAGTCTCAGGAAGACACTCAGTGAGCGTTACAAGGTCTCCTTCTGGTCAACGCAGTCACTTCACAGGTGAGAAAGGGGAGGCCCGGCGAGGTTCACGACTTTAAAGATTCAGTGGAAGACCCAGACTGAAGTCAGCCGGCCGGTAAAATGCTACCAGCCCCCTGGTTTGGGTAAACCATTTCCTTTGGAAGTTAGAGCCTTCTCCTTTCATCAGTGAGGACTTCTAGGGTATGGGTCTGTTTGCTTGTTTGTTTATTTTTGTAATGTCCTAGACATTTTTCCTGCCTCCAGGAAAGAAGTGTTAGATGGACTAGGAAAGTTTTATAGCACCAAGAATTCTGGAAAATGATTTAAAATGCAGTCATTTGATACTCAGATAACAATAAAATCTCCCTTGAATAAAGTGTCATATTCCATGAGTTTATTTCAAGAAGGAATGTGCAGGACTAAGATTAAAAACTCTTTCGGAAAATAAGCACAAAAAAATTATTGTAAATCATGCCACAGAAGTCTTTTTGAAAAAAAAAACAAAAACAAAAACATTAGAATCTATGGGAAGAAAAACCAGAATAGATTACTAAAAAAATACAACATTTCTTTTGCAAACCATTTAAGTAAGATTGACATCTCTCTTTTTCTGAATAACCTAGAAGCAGCACTGCCTACAAAGAGTAAGGTCATTGGAAATAATGTGGGTTTAAGATTTTGCAGTGGTCTATAAAACTATGGAGAAAACACATACCTGGTTTAGTACTGTATTTGATCCATTCTATAAGTTCTTCTTGTGGCAAATTGCTGAACTCCCCTACAATATTCCATTGGGTTTGCAGATTTGCTGAACCTTGTATTGACATTGCTGCTAATACAGCAAAAACAACAGCACCAGGATGTACTTTGCAAAAGAGCCATCCAAACAGCTGAAACCAAATGAAGACTACGTTGATAACTGTTAGTACAAAGCAGCCTGCATCCAATCAACAAAAATTCTTCCCAGAGAACACACTCTCTGGAAGAGAGTCCCAGATAAAGAACTAATTATCTTGAGAGAAAGTTCTAGAAACAATGTCCAGAGGGATTAAAAGAATTTTGCCATTAGCCTTACACAGGTGGGATATAATTTAAGAAGCAGTTCTCTCAATTTATTCTAATTCCAGGTTCAGGTAAAGCCAGGACCACCTCCATAATTTGCCAGGCCCAGTGTAAAATGAAAATGTGGAGCCTTTTGCTCAAAAATTATTTAGAAGTTCAAAAGAACAACAGAAGAGCATCCAAGTAGGTGTAGGGTCCTTCTGAGGGTGGGCCCTCATGTGTTTGCCGAGGTTCCACACCTGTGAGGCCTGCCTGGGGCAAGGTCCTCTATCTTCAGTCATGGTGCAGGTTGGGATTTAAGAGGCAAGGTTTCCCATCAACCTCATTTCCTGCCCCAGCCTGGAGGAGTCAGGAAGGAAGTCCTCATCCCTAGGTCAGGCCTCAGATAAGCAGTGCTTCTCTAATACAACACCACCATTCTGATTGGGAGTCTTGAGGCTGGCTGATATTTTCATTTAAATAGTCCACACTCAATAACACTTTGTCCCTATCATTCTCTCCTTAATTTCTCTACATGTCTGTAGAACCAGTTTTTTGAGGGCATATATGTTTTTTTGCTTTTTGATTTCTCTATTTACCATTCTACCTTCATCCCTTGAACATACTATAGATGCTTAGTAAATATTTGGTAAATTTAAGAGAACTTCTGCACCTTGGCTAATGGTCTGATGAAAAGGGGACACTGTGTAGAAGCATAAATCTGTGGATACAGAGCAAGGAGGCAGTTAGCCAGGAAAAATAAGTAGCAAATAACCAAAATGGCTTACACTAAATTTTAAAAAGTCAAGTCAGGGATGTGCATACAAATGTATACTCAAGTGAAAAAAAGTTTTTTTAAAGCTTGATGCCGAAAAGAACATCTATTGGAAAGTAACTGCAACTTGAAATCACCGGCTGGAATTCTTCAGGGTAGGAATATTAAAACAATAAAAAATTACTTCTACAATGGAGCTCTGTTTTCTATCAACATCTGTAGTAATCACTCATGAATTCAGCCTACACGACTTGACTATTTACTGCATGCCAAACACTATTTTAGAATAAATGACCTTTTTTGGCCTTTGCCCTTTAGGAAAAATTAATACAAAACCATGAAGAACTTTCACTACAACAATTTAAAGACTTTTGAGTAATTCAACATTATTTTAGGGCCATTCAATAACAAAGGTGGGGGTAAAGTGATCATAGCAACTATAATTCCAACATAACCATCTTACCTGTCTTGAACAGATCAAGGAAGCCATAACGCACATGTGTGGTGTCAAGAAGAGTTTTAGTCTCATAATTAAAATACCGAGGACTGTATATGCTAAAAGCTGCAATGCATGATAAACTAGCTGAAAGAAAGAGAAAATATTTTTTCACTCCTACTATTTGTGAAGTTTAATATATTGTTAAATAGATGAATATCCAGGAAAGGGCAATTTTTCTTAGTAACAATATTTTGATTTCTGAAATAAACGAGTCTTAAAATTCACTTTCAAACTTCTCCATCTTATTAGAAGCTAAAGTTATAAGTCAGTACCACAAGTGGTTTTAGAATTTTGCTCAGAGTTAAGCCTGCAGTTAATAAAGCCCACATTTCTGAATCAACATTGGTGCTACCATCAGATTAAGACAGGAAAGTGGTAAACAAAAATAAGTACTGTTTAAGATCCCAGAGCTCTGCCTTGGAGCAGCCATCAAAACCAGGTTGAAATATGCAATACGGTATTATTAACTATAGTCACTACATTGTTGCTAAGACAGTAGATCTTAAAAGTCCTCATCACAAGAAAAAAGATTTTTTGTAACTGTGTATGGTGATGGATGTTAGCTAGACTTATTATGGTGATCATTTCACAATGTACACACATCTGATTAATTATGTTGTATATCTGAAACCAATATCATGTTAATGTCTATCATACATTTATTAGAAATAAATAAAAAAACAGAAAGGAAGGAAGGGGGAATGGGGGAATGGGGAAAGGGGAAAGAAAGGAGGAGGGAGGGAGAGAAGGCAGCAGGAAGGGAGGGAGGAAAACAGGTGGAATCACCAGAGATGGGAGCTGCTGCTTATTCACACAATAAGCTGGGTCATCATGAGGATGATCAGAGCAGACCAAATGGGTTTCCTACTTAACCATTTTAACAAATGAATGGTTGTGTTTGTAATAGTCTCATAAAAACACATATAGACCTATTCTGAAGATGATTAATGACAATTACCAATACTTAGAAACTGGAACTAGAAAGAAAAGTCCAAATACACACAAACATTAAAATAAAGAACATTTTAGTAATATTGAGTCTTTACCTCTCCGTGGTCAAACTGGTGTTTCCTGAAATGGAGTAAGAAATACTACTATTGAATCATTACTGAAGCACTTACTTCAATTATTTGCATTATTATCTTACAAATACGAGTTTTGTAAGTTGCATATACAATATTCCAAGGACACATATATGTAAATAAAAATAACTAACAGTTATGAACTGAAACTGATGCCACAATCTTTTAAAGGACATTTGATTTTTTTTTTAAAGGACAGTGTTGCATACTCTGAACATTTGATTACATGGACAATTACTGGGCCAACAAAAGGCACAGTATGGTCTATCAGATACCTCCCTGGGGATATTCTGGCAGAACAGAGAATGAACTGAAGGGAAGCCTGAAGCCTTCATACTTCCATACCCCTGCTTCTCATTACAGTTTATGGGGTCTCTGAGCTCCCCCATAAACTGTAACTGCTACAGAGATCATTCAGGAAACCACACATAAAAAGATGTTTTCAGCAAGGGCTTTGGAATATACAAATAGCCACAAAATCCCCCTTTAGTTTTGCTTGACAGTTTTAATTTCCTGAGAAAATATAAATGCTTTAAAACCTATATGCCCTCCCTACAACTTCCTCTGACCCCACAACCCCCTCCCCCCACCATCCCATTTCAATGATCATCACAGCGATGACAGCAATATTTTGAAAATGGGAATCTAGTCATGCCAATCCTTACTTAAAACCCTCCAGTGGATTCCTTTTGTAATTAGAATAAACTCTCAAATCCTCACTATGCTTCACATGGTCTTCCTACTTCTCATTCTTGAAACTCATCATCTACCACATTCCCCCTCAGTCACCACGCCTCAATCACACTAGACTAATCTTACTCCGTCAAACATCAGGGAGACGCCCACATTCAGTGCCCCTCTTGATAATCACTCCTATTCCATTTCCCTGTTTTATCTCCTCAAAAGTGTTCATTGAGTGGTTTCTTGATTACCAACTGTCTCTCCCTACTAAAACTGACCCCTCAGGACTACAGGGTACAAACCCATCCACCCTCAATCCCATTGAGCACTGATGGCACTGGAGATCCAGCAGTAAATAAGACAAGAAAATACCTGTTCCCTCACAGAGCTTACACAAAGTCAAGGGAGACTAACAAAAAGCAAATGAGCATATGTCACATGGTGGTAAGTACTGTGGAGAGAAAGGAAACAGGGCAAAAGACGCCAGGAGTGTGGGTAACCGGGAAGGTGTATGTCAAAACATGTGGTCACCAACTGAGGGACACAAGAGCAAGACCTGAAGGAGAGAGTTTGAGATTGAGCATCCCTCAGGCAGACAGAAAGTGCAGAGCCCCATAGTGGGAAGGTCCTTAATGGGCTAACTACAAAGACACCATGACTAGAGAAGAGAGAGGTAGGGGGAAAACTGCGGTGCCATGGCAGACAGGCAGCGCACCGGTGTTCAGGTGTAAATGGTGGTGAATGCTGAGAGATAAAGCATGTGATGATGGAGAATAATAAGCAAGGAGACAAGGAATCTCCTCAAAAGTGATGGTCAGGAAAGGCTTCTTGAAGGAGGTTACATTTACACAAGAATTAAAGGAGTTGGCCACATACAGAGCCAGGCTGTGGGGAGCAGAGGGCCAAGTGATGACCTTAGGGTACAGCCAGGGCAAAACCACAGAGGCAGAAAACAGCCGCCATAGCTAAAGAGCAGAAAGGAGGTCCATGGGATATGAGTGCAGTGGAAAAGAGGAAAATGAGAATTTCTTTTTCTCTCAGTTGTCTCTTCGTGTCTTTCACTCATTTTTCTAATGGGGTTTTAGCATTTTTCCTATTAATTTGTAGAAGTCCTTTATGCATGCCGGTCATTAGTCCTCTGTCATATACTGTGAGCATTTCCCCCCATTTTCCTTCTTCTCTGAACAATGTTCACAGTATCTTATCAAACGAAAATATTTATCTGGCCAGCCTTTTAATCTTTCCTTCTAGCTTACAGGTTTTATGTCATCCTTAACGGGGACTTTAATCCTAAAACTCTAAAAATAATCTCTTGGTTAATATTGAGGTTTTATTTTGTTCCTACATTTAAATCTTTGCTCCATCTGGAATTTATTCTGTGTAAAATATGAAGTATGGAATTAGTTTTATATTTCCCTGCTCTTCTCTCAAAAGACAG
This sequence comes from Martes martes, assembly GCF_963455335.1. Classification (NCBI taxonomy): domain Eukaryota; kingdom Metazoa; phylum Chordata; class Mammalia; order Carnivora; family Mustelidae; genus Martes; species Martes martes. The sequence goes on from NC_137899.1 coordinate 66,181,263, forward strand.
CCCATTGGTCCTAAAACATTAACAGAATAATTTTTGTTCCCTACTAAACTGAAGCACAAAGTTGTATCCTTTATGTACAGGGTATGAGTAGGCCCACAGTCAGATTGTACAGATGGAATCTGAAGTATGAATAAGTGATATTCTGAGCTCTGCACTGATAGGGAGTAATGAGAAAAGCAAAGACGAGGAATGACAATCAAAAACACTAGTTATCAAACGCTGAGTGTGCAACATCAACTATAAAAATACGCTGTTAATATCTACTTACTAATGTAAAATGATTAAATAGCATATTTACCTTATATGTGTCTGTTGTTTAGTTAAGACACCCCACATATCACTAATAATCTGCAAATAGATTTTTTAACACTTTAGAAGAGCTGTGTTGGGAAAAACAAAATTTCAACTAAAGTATCCTTTAAACTTTCAAACATCTACTTAAAAATGTAAGAAGTATGGAGATAAGAAATAATTCGGGAAATAATTATAACACCAAACGCTTCCATTTATACAGTACTCGATCATCTCTAATATCCAACAACCCTGTTCAGGTAGATTGTGTTACCCTCATTTTGTAAATAAGCAAAGAGACTCAGACAGATTAGATGATCTCCCAGAAGGTGGAACAACTAGAAAGCATTGCGAAGCCCTGAAACCCGACCTTCTGGCTTCCAATTCACATTCAGTAAATTACACAGTGCCAAGGTTGTTGGTAATGCCTCTCCTCAATCATATATACACATATCTGGACAACGAGCTTGGAGACTGATACGTACAACTAACCAAACACTGAGTTTGCATATTTAGCAGCAACTGGAAGGTCATCGAATCTGAATCCTATCCCCAGTGTGGGTGTCCTCTACGACACTGCTCACATGTTTTCATCCACCTCTTGGAAGAACCACCCAACTGCTGCTTGAGTTTGCAATGCTTTCCTAGTCTCCAGATTTTTTCTGGTCAAAAATCCTTCCCCCTAGAATTGGCGATGATTCTAAGGAGCCAAAATGAGTATACTCTTGTTTCTAAGTGGCAGGCTTTTAAATATTTGAAAATAATTATCCTTTTCCCCTTTGAATCCTTCTTCTTTAAATCAAACATCTGAGCTTTTTTTTTTTAACCTGATGTAACTGTTTTCATCATCTCTAGCCATCCAGGTTGCTGTCTTTTTAATGCATTCTGAATTGCCGACATCGGTATTCTTTGATTACCTACGGGGTGCACACACACATAAAGTATGCAAAAGTGCAAAGGAAGCACAGAGGCCAGCATAGAGCAGAAAGTGATTGGCAATAAACTCATTAGATTTGAAAAGCTTGTGAGACTATAAAGCTGAACACAACACAGCACCCAATAAGGCAGGAAAGGTGCCGAGTCTGATTCTTGCTCTTCCCTTGCTTTTTAATGGGCACAATGTGAGTCTGGTAACAACCTCTCTGATCTTCTAAAGCTGCATCTGTCAAAATGGGGATAATAATATCCCCAACAGGGCTGTCAAATAAGCAGGTACAATAACACATGGGATATGTTTGGGGAGAGTACAAATATATAATGTGAACAATAATTATAGCACAGAATATTCTACAAATACATAACACTGTGTTAACACAGAGATCATTAACTACAAATCAGAAAACCTTTAGGGTCTATCATCTGTTATCTTGATTACAGATTAATCTTTATTCATTCTCTTAAAACACTTGCAGTTCCAGAATTTGCCAAATGTTAAAAGAAAAAAGAGAATATCATGCCTGTTTTTTGCTAAAAACGGGAACTTCCCTGACCTGTCAAATCTGGGCTTAGAATTTCATTATCAAAGGCAAGTTGGGAGTCTAACAATTTTATCGATGTTGGTAATACATTATTAATATTCTATTTTTTTGATCAATAATAATAAACTCGATCCAGGACTTTGTGAGCAATGCACGGATGACTTAGAATGGCATATTTTAAATATTTTAGTGAAATATTACATAAAGCTAAAAGTCAGTAATAATTTACAAAGACAAAAATAACTGTATCTGGGTCAATATGGTCTCTTTGATCATGTCTTTCAAAAATACATGACTATCAAAACTTGAACCATCCTTTTCCTATGTCTATTTTATGCTGGTAGACAGTAGAATATTTTTAAGGCTTGTAAATGTTCATCTAGGGCTAGAAGTGAGAAAATACAGAATATGTTTCAACAAATCCATATAAAACATTGTGTCATTAACATATAACTTAAGATACTTAACTACTGTGTAGAAATAAAGTATTTTATTTTAAGAAAGAGCTCTTGAAGGTACCTGGATGGCTCAATAAGATGAGCATCTGACTCTTGGCTTTGGCTCAGGTCATGATCTCAGAGTCATGCAATCTAGCCCTGCAACTGGCCCCGCACTCAGGGGCAGTCTGCTTGAGATTCTCTCTCCCTCTGCCCCTCCCCCTCTAGCCCATTCTCTCTCCAAAATAGATAAACTAATAAAAAAGAAAAAAAAAAAAAAGAAAGAGCTCTTAAGAAATAGATGTGATAGACCTACCTTTTTAACGATTGCAATAAACACAACCAGAACGACTGGAAGCAACAATGTCTTTGTATACCTCAGTGGAGTCTGAAATTCAGAGATATTTTGTTAGAGGAAAATATTATTTTCAGACAAAATTTCATTTCCAATAATGAAAAAAATGAATTTTAAAAAGTGTAAACAGAGCCTTCACCCATTTGAGTCCATCCAGTATACCCACTGACTTGAGTCCCATCATAAAAATGAAGATGCATTTCCATAGAAACAAACTTCCCCAAAATGTTGAGTTGAAAACACAAATACAGTCCCCAAACACTTGTAAGTATAAAATGTGACTGGGACTGGAAAGATTATTGTTCCTTCTTTGCACACTACTTTTCTAACTAGAGAACTCAACTTAATATTCACCTATGGTCAGCAGAACTCCTTTAAATGGCATGAGCTTTTCCTGCACATTTGGTGGGGGGTAAAAATCTTAACCATTGTTCCAAGACACACACACACACACACACACACACACACACACACACTAATGACCCATGTTTACAAGAGAAATAAAAACATTTTTACCTTTCCTTAAAACTACAGAAACATTTATAACAAACCCCTACAACTGCAATCCTATATATTTCACAATCATTTGAAGTCATAGTCTTAAACAACTCTAGGCATGAAATTTCTAAATTGCAATTGATTTGCTTACCACCACCATTTACCTTCACAAAAATCATCCTGTATCATTGAGTTAAATAAGGTACACTTTTCCAAATATATTTATCAAGAGACATCTAGTTTCAACATATTAAAAACACTGCTACATTTTAATAATATAAAATATAAGTAGTATTTTCTGATTTTCCCCCTCATTAGTCCACTTTTCTGGCTTGTTATCCCATATTACACAAGTAATTTTGATAATTTATTAGCCCCCAAATGCATACTTCACAGAAGTCTCATTAAAAGGAGACTTTTTTATGTTTTTATTTTACTATTTACCTTTATAAACATTTACACAATACTTACACTTTTAAAATATACTTATTTCTATTTTGTAAATTTTTAATTGTCTTAACCTCATAAAAATCATATAACCAAAAGTATTTTATTATTCAAAAATTTAGACATTTGCTAATAACAACTAACAATAACTGTAAGAAAAGTTGTGAGATTCAGGTGTTTACCTTAAAAAGGCAATGTATCAAAATTGCATTTAAAGTATTTAACAAATAAACAATTTTAAAATTATATCCCAAAACTTTGTTTTTAAAATATTTTTAAATATTTTTCTTAAAATGAAAAAATCAGATTAGCATCAAACTTTGACAGCAACACTTAGACCAGAAGATGGTGGAGTAATTTATTTAAGACAGTCAAGGAAAAACACATGAGCCAAAGATTTTGTATCTAGCCAGACCTTCACATATAAAAGCCACTGATAAAATATTTGAACATGTGAAAACTCAGGGATTATGGGCCCTATGGCCCTTCCTGAGGAATCCACTGGAGAGTAAGCTTCACACAATCAAGAAATAGGCATGAGAGGCTTCAGTCCCAGAACATGCAGCATTAAAAACACCAACCTACAGAACTGTGACAAGGGCAGGGATACAAAGGTGATAGAAAACAGCATGAGTGGTTACATGTCCAGATACTGAAGGTGCAGTGGGACTCCTACAGTGGGGTCAGAGGGGAGAAGTAAAATAATGTAAAATAATGTCACTGGTAATTATATGGGAAGTAAAATATTGTCACTGATTGTAGTATTACAATAAATCAGAAATGGGGGGTTAAGAAGTGACTAAGTTCAGCGTAACTCTCAGTAGGAAACCAACAGAAGGGACTCCAGTTAGTATATAAAAGAATTAATATAAAGGAAACAAAGTATACAATTTCCTCAATTCCAAAAGATCCATCAGGGAGAGTATAGGCACATGGACAAATACAAAGGAAACAAACCACACAGGGAAAAGAGTAGGCGTGTGTGTGTACATGTGTGTGAGCTTTAGAATTATAAGTTCCTTTTCCACGAATTTTTTTGTTTTATTCTAAGCATAAAAGTTATACATGCTCATTGTAAAAATTAAAAAATGCAGAAAAAATAAAGATGACAACCAGTTTCACATTTTAATCAGTTACCAGAATTTCTTCCCCAATGAGTTTTCTGTTCATATCCTTCCCCCATTTCTGCATATGTGTGTGGGAGTGAGGATGTATTTTTGGTGGTGGAGAAGGGTCGAGTCATCGGTAATTTTTACTGATTTGGACAATCTCCTATACTCACTACATTAATCCCTAGTTTCATTTGTTATATTTATAGCTAGAGTCATTCCAGTTAGTCTTTGCTTTTTAATTTTTATAATATTTAATGTACAGATGTTTTAAGTTACATGCAGTCAAATTTATTAATCATTCTCATATGTGCTTTGGACAGCTATTATGCTCATTAAAAAATGAAGCTAATACTCATTGAAATGTCTCTCAAATTTATTTTTCAGGCTTCATTTAATTTTGACATATTAATTAACTGAATTGAAGTTTATTGCATAATGTGACACAAGGCTTTAACCTAACTCCTCACCCCAAATCCCATTTTTCAAGTATTTATGAAATAATGCATTTTAACTATTTATCTGTGCTTCTCTCTTCATTTCCTATCAAGTACATACACATAAACACAGTTAAGTACATACACATGGGTCTATCCAAGCATTGCCTATTTTTGGCCATAAAAATGTTCCTTAGTATTGCTGTACTTTAAATAGTGTTGCTCACCATTTCTATATCTAGAAAGGAAAGATCCCCCTCTTTGCTTTTACTCAGTCAGTTAAACGTCTGACTGCTGATCTCAGCTCAGGTCAACCTCAGGGTCATAAATTCAAGCAGAATATAATTAAAATATGACTACTGCATAAAATTTCAAAGATACAAATTGCAAAAATAGTTAATCATTAATTATCTCTCCAGTCAAAACCACTGTTAAAGTTTTGCTCTCTTATACCTTATTCTATGCATGTTAATTATAGGTAAATAAGGGCATACCATTTGTTCATTCCATGATACATGTCTTTCCATATCAGTATAATATCATGACAAACTCTTCCTTTCTCCCAGTGTTTGGGTGTATCATACAATGGATGCCTTCTCGGAACGGGCACCATACTGTCTCTACAGCACAGCCCTGGGAAGATACCTACAGAGATGTGGAATACCAGGCTGCAAACAGCTTTGCTATTTTCTTCAAATTAACCGAAGTCATGCTATGCCTCAATAAACAATTTCTTCTATCACCTCACTGATGCTGCATACTCTCAGGTTAGAGTGGTATGAATATCCTCAATAACACCAAAGGACTTCCGCCATATCCTCCCGCTCTGTCGATGTTTACCCTCTACTTCCTTTACCACTTGCTTGAAGGAGTCTTGATTTTCTGTGAACATGTATTTGAATGTCTCGCAAGACACTCTTCTTTAGTTTCTTCCTGTGGGCTCAATACTATCATTCATACACTATATATTAGCCATTATGTGTCAAAATTTGCCAGAACCTGGGAATGAAGACTGACAGGTCACTGGAGCAAACAGTACATCTGCAGGACGTGCTCAATTCAGAATGTCTGGTTGGTAAGAGTGTGCAGTGGGGTACACTATCATCCCCTGGTCCGTAACTCAGGGCACAGACGTAGCCACCTAGCAGGATCAGGGGAGCTAGAGTATTTTTTGTGTGTGTGCAAAAAATACACACACAGAGCTTTGAAGGAAAATGTCTCATAGATAATAAAATATAATAAATTGGGGCCACATGGGTGGTGTTAAAAAAAAACACACATCTATATATCTCTATCTATATGTATATCTGTAACTATATATACATATACATACATGTTTGTTGAACCAAGCCAGCTCACTGATCGCTACAACATATTTTATACAAAATATCATTAAAATGTCAAAATCCTTCTCTACATATCTCATTTGCTTCTCACAGTATCTTTTCGCAGCATACCACTAGGAACTAGTAAGCCATGACAGAAGAACAAACGAGAGTTGCTTGTCCAAGAACCTCAAGTACTCTTGCAGACTTCCATCTCACAACCCCCCACGCTACTCTCTGCTTTCTTTTTAAACATCTGAATACAGTTTTAGAAAGAAAAACACTGTTGGAATGGAAAAGTTGTACTCAATGATATTTCAGAGCAATGAGATTATTCAAATCAACAACCACAAAGTGAATGGAAATGTGAGAGCTCGAGAGCGGCATCCCTGAAACAAGGCTACTTGAAATGCCTCCGTGTTTACCCATCCAAAACACTATTGCTAGTCTGAAGGCATGCTTCTCAATTATCAAAATGCGAAAAGACCATACTAACAGTAGTAGGAATGTCCTCCTCCAAGCCATCACTTTCCTTTCCTTCCCACTGAGGTAAGAGCACAGAAGGGAGTCCAAGATAAGAGGAGCGCCCTTTATGAAAAATGAATGGACCAAAACCTGAGGAAGGAAAACTAGAAATTGCATCTTACCTCCTTTTCCATAAAGTCAAACTCTGCTGCACAGGTATACAATAAAGTATCAAAATCCTTGTAACTGAAGAATTTTGATGTTAATAAGTTGCCAATATGAGCCTAGGAAGGAATAACGTGGGGTACCATTAGATTATGCCATATATTGTAGTAACGCACTTTAATCTTCATAGTATCTAAAAACAGCTTTCTATATCGCAGAGCTCGCTGTTCCCATGCCAGACTTGCTTCTGTTAAAGCACTGCAATTTCATGGTTCCCCTTCTCTTGCTGGCAAATGATAGCTCCAGCAACGCCCGCCTTCCACGATTCATCACCAGCAGACCAAAGGCTTTTTTTCCCTGGGTTTTCCCGGCTCAGTGTGCTGAGCCTGACAAAATACACTGTACAACACCTCCTTTTCCTGAACCTACCAGGGGTAGCAGGCTTGGTAACACACACAAACCTCTGTCAATCCTAAGGGACAGAGTGCAACAGAGTGAAAGAAAAGAAAACATTAATATCGATTTCTGAAAAGAGGATTAAGGGATGCCTGGGCGACTCAGTCAGTTAATCCTTTGACTGTTGATCTCAGCTCTGGTCCACCTCGGGGTCATAAATTCAAGCCCCACCCACACTAGGCCCCCTGCTGGGCATGGAGCCCACTTTTTAAAAAAAAAAGACTTTGAAAGAAGTAGAAAATGGGCAGGCTTTGGAAAAACATCTACCTTCAAATAATGATCAGTTATATGTGTAATTCTTTATATGCTACCCAGTGCTCTCACATACATCATCTCATTACTTCGCATAAAAAGTCATGTGAGGAAAGTAGGATTATTTGCAATTACCAAATGAGAAAGCATTTACCAAATTTTCAATTCATTATTGTCTAAAAAAGCAAGAACAAAAAAAAAAAAAAGAAGAGGGAAATTACATAAAACAAACCATAGCTAAAATCCTAAATGATATGTACATGAAGCAGGAGGGGACTGGGGAGAGTAGGAACTAAGGGATGGTGGGAATGTGCTAAAGAATTCCAAAATACTTTATTTTGTTGGGGAAGAAATGTACGCTGATAAGTTTAAAAAATCAAAAGGGAGAATATATAGTGCCTTAAATAGCATAAGAAAACCATGCAATCAAAAGGAGAAAGAATTGAAAAAGCAAGTAAAATAGTTGGAAACTCTAAAACAAAATGGAAGAAATAAGTCCCAATACAATGACTGCCATATATGTAAAGACCTTAAGTTCACAAATTAAAGGACAGTTGCTCAAACTGGATTTCAGGGAAAAAATTCAAATTTTATATTGTCTACAAGACACATGTTTAAAACAATAGTATGTAGAAAGGTTGAAAATGGAAGAGGACAACAAAATAAGATAAAATTGAACCAAAGAAATCTAGGTTAGCAATCATTAACATCTCATAAAACTGAATTCAAGCAAAAAATAAATGAAAAGAGACAACAAATGACATTCTATATTCATAAAGTGAACAGCAAAGACAGGTCATATGTATCATGAACATATCTGCAGTTCACAGTATAGATTCAAAGGGTATAAAGAGCTGAAAAAACTGTAGAAAGTAGGATAAGTTGATCGTGGTCACTGGAAATATTAAATATTACCCTTTAAAATAGAAAAAGCAGATGGCTGTTAATATAACACCTGAATATTATTATTAATACGCTCATGGAAAACACAAACTTCACAAAGAGAGAATACATGTTACTTTTGAACATAAGTAAAATATTTTTTAAAAGTTCATATACCATACCACAATACATTTCAAAGAATCGATATAATACAAATTATTTTTTTTCTAATCATAAATGCAATAAAATTGTAAGATGACTAGAAATGGCTTTGAAAATCTTTTTGGCTAGAAACCAAATAACATAAAACTTGATAACCTTCAGACTAAAAAGAAAATCTCAAAACAGTTAATTTGTAAGACACAGAAAAAAATATTACTAATAGGGATATTTATAGCTCTAAATGCATTTATCAGAAAAGAAAAGAGGTTAAAAACAAAAGAGTCAAGCACTTTCCCCTGAGCATTAGAAAAAGCTACAGAACAAGCACAAAGACATAAGAAACAAGGATGACACAATTTGGTGACAAAGAGCAATTCGGCAAAACCAGAAGACTCAAAAAAGGGTGGTACTTTGAAAATATGAATATAGTAAATAGAAAGCAGGAAAAACAGCACACACACAAAAAAACCCTCAAAAACCAGCTCTTTATAGGAGACTAACACAATCTTGATTCTGAATCCAAATAAGGAAGATAATAAAAGAATGTAAAAGACCATTTCACATACATGCAAAAATTTTAATAGGAATTTTCACTAAGTGAAACCTACAACAATTTTTTTTAAAAAAAAACATGATCCATTTGATGACATATATGAAATAGGTGAGTTTCCTCTAAAGACATAAACAACCAATAACTTCCTAAAGGAAGTGGATTTGTAGTAGAAAATTTTCTAATGAAGAAAACTCCAGGCCCTGAAGTCTTCACTATCAAATTCTACCAAACACTGTAGGAAAAAATAGCATCACCTCTATATAAATTCTCTTTGAAATAGGAGATTGAGTGTGCCTGGGTGGCTCAGTTGGTTGAGCAACCAACTTTTTTTTTTTTTTAAGATTTTATTTATTTATTTGACAGACAGAGATCACAAGTAGGCAGAGAGGCAGACAGAGAGAAAGGAAGGGAAGCAGGCTCCCTCCTGAGCAGAGAGAGAGCCGATGTGGGGCTCAATCCCAGGACCCTGGGATCATGACCTGAGCCAAAGGCAGAGGCTTTACCACTGAGCCACCCAGGTGCCCCCCAACTGTTGATTTTAGCTCCAGTCATGACCCTGACCCTGACCCTAATCCTAACCCTAACCCTACGGGTTAACCCTAAGTCATGAGATAGAGCCCCATGTCCGGCTGCACACTCAGTGGGAAGATTCTCTCCCTCTGCCCCTCCCCTGCCCTTGAGATTCTCTCCCTCTGCCCCTCCTCTGCCCTGCCTGCACTCACACACATGCGTGTTCTCTTTCTAAAGTAAATAAATTAATTTTTAAAAAAAGAAATAGGAGATTGAACACTTCCCAAGAATTTAAGGAAGACAGCATTACCTTGAAACCAAAGCCAGACAAAAACACTGTAAGAAAATAAAACGACAGACTAATAACCTCCCTTATATAAAAATCCTTAAAAATATTAACAACCAATCCAACAATCTACAGAAAGAATAATATATCGTGAGCAAGTGAGGTTATCCGAGAAATACAAAGATCAACACTCAAGAATCAATGAAAATGGGGACTTTACTTCCTAATGGCAGAGGTAGAAACTGACAAGTCCCCTCCCCCAATAACACCTACAAAATTAGAAAAAAAAAACTGTCAAAAACAACCATATCCCATTTTAGAAAGTGACCAAAAAGAAAACAAATTGAGAAGCACTCATCCCTACAAAATCTGATTAATTCCGAAGGGGAACAGTGGGTGTCAGCAGCATTCGTGCCTGGGAGGCTCCCATCCACCCTCCACAGCAACGCCACTTTCCCAGGTTGGTAGGCCCAAGAGGTCCACAAGGGTGGAGCTGGCTATGAGAAGCAGAACCTTTGCTACAGGAGGGTACTGACTTGTTTGGGGGCATGGAGCAAAAAAATCTATGCTCAGAGACACTGTTAATAAAAGTGTCAAACAGCAGGCAATGCTTTGCCAGGCTAATGTTGCATCATCCCTGCAGTGAACAGCCAGCCAACTGGCAGACGAGCTAGAGACTTTACAGAGATTCTGGAAATGGGAAAACCAACAAGGGGGTAAACCAATTCTCCCATCCCCGTGGCCTGGAAAACTGCACACATAGGCTGAGGGATCCCGGAGCCCAGCTTCTCCACAAACCTATAACTGGCTGGGAGGTGGTATGCAGATTCACGGAAGACAGAGAAGGCGCAGAAGAGAGGAAAAGATGGGGCAAACTTGATGTTCAGATGAGAGTTAACATAGTGAGCCCGATGCTATCCTTGAAAAATCTGCTTGCAAAGCTGGTACTTGGCTGGCATCAGGGAACTTAGATTTCAGATGGCTCCTACCAGCCTAAGTGAGAAGGAGTAGTGGCTCCCTGTACCTAAAACACTCTGGTTTCTGCGGAGCACCCACATTCCTTCTGGGAGTCTGGAATTTTGATACGTGCCAGGCAGAAGGTGCCTATGTTACCAGCCCCCAGCAAAAACTATGTGTCTCTAAGTACTGATTAAGCTTCCCTGGTAAACAACCTCAGACTTCTACCAAGGAGAGTGTTGACAGGAGCAGGGATGGGAAGTCAGGATGTACTGAGAAATGGCTCACGTGGTTCCTAAAGAACAGGGCAGTGTCTGATTATCTTAATAGAGAAGGGTGAGCGGAAATGCTTCTTAAAGGCTGTGTGGCCTTGCCAGTCTCTTACTTTAACCAATGTCACAATTCAGAATCTATGAGCTGATGTCCTTTATCAGTGTTACAGCTTTCTAGAAATACTGAAGTTGCAATTGAATTACTTCTAATTTGTTTGGTCCTTACTACAACATCAGGGTGTGACAGAAATCACAACATCACTTTACCATGAATCAGTACCATAACTGGATAATCTTCCCCAGTGAGGAGACAGATTCCACTCCCCCCGAACTTGGGCTGTCTCTCTTTTCTTCCTACTTATGCTCTGTAGCCTCACTACTCAATGACCTTGGAGCGCTCCTCTTCTCAGCGGACTTCCAGGAGCCTTCCCTGACTCTTCTCCTGTGCATTCCTGCTTTTATCACAGCCTTTATTACATTATATTAGAGCTGCTATGTATGGTCCCGAAATCCCACTAGACCGTATCTTACTCAGTTCTGTATCTCTAGGATATATTCTATCGCCAGGTACATACTGAATGAGTAAATAAGTAACTTTAGACTATAGTTTTCTACTTTCCACAGGTTGCAGATCGCCCAATGAACAACCCAATTGCTTTCAATCATTTTAAAGCAAAAAATTCCTTTGTTCAAATGAAAAGCTTCATAATTGCCCAATGTATGAGAAATTAAAGCAAAACTGCCCTGGGTGAAAGGCTGCCAGGGAGGCTGGGAAGTAGACAGACCCCCACAGAAAGTATGCAAATTCCAGGACTTCACAAAACCCAGTTTCAAAACTGGAGCTTTAATCTATTATGGATGAAGGAAAGATGGCCAATTAAAATAAATTACAGAAAAAATATGTGGTTTGCTTTACTCTTTCTGTGTTGTTTGTTGTGCTGCTTCTTTTTTTAAATTTAATCAGTGTGTTTACTAAAACACCAAAATAAAATAGGCAAAGAATAATTATGAATGAGAAGACTCCTTAAACTTATAAAGCAGAATTCTTCTCATTTTATTTTCTTTATTTTTTCATTTTATTTTCTTTATTTTATTTTCTCTCCTACCCAGACACTAAAACAAAACAACAACAAAAAACCCTTCTCTTAATAAGACTAACTTGGATTACATTACTTATAAATAAATCTTTCACAAGCACTGACCAGGAAACGGGCTTGGGGAAATAAGACTATAAGACTATAATATGATCTGAAGATGGCATACTGATGTGCTACCAAAGAATTATAAAGAAACCAGAGAAAAATGACTGTATGTACCTTAAAATTTGAGCTCGTCTTTAGAGCTTTCTTGCTTTAAAATTTTAAAATCTTTGTGATACAGAAAGACCAATTAAAATAACAGGATTGAGTCAGGAAATTAATATTGGAGAATAGAGACTATACACAGAGTCATATTTACTTTCTATTATCATAACTATATAAAATAATAAGTGAATAGACTTCATATTAGAATTTGGCTTAAATAGTGGTACTTTAATAACTCAAGTAATTCATTCTTAGCCTGTATGACTCTTCACAAGTCTTCCTTTAAGCAAAAATGTACTTACATCATCAGCAATGCCAAAGATTTTAGATGTCAAATACTTGAGCACAACGGTTCCAAACAACCAAAAACATCCTTGGATAACCTAAAAAAGGAAAACAAAACAAAACAAAAATAAACAAATGCTTCATACAGACATTCCTTAGACATAGCCAAGGAAGAAAAAAATTAATGCTTTAATCACATGTGAAATAAATATTTCCATACCCCCAAAAAAGATGCTAAAAAATGTAGCTTAAAAGAATGTTATCCAAAATCAAGGGGCCATCACCAAAAATAAAAATATATACATATGATACTATCAAAATTAATATATCTTATAGATTTACACAGCAATTGCAATTACATTCCCCTTCTACTAACAGTCTCTTACACACGCACTGCTCCCCAGAAAAAACATAGGTGATAAAATAAGTAAAACCAGAATACTTCACCTATCCAACATTAATTTTAACTTGCCACATGAAAAGGGTGATATGGCACATTAAAATCGAGCCCTAATTATGTCATAAAGCTGTTAGATCTCTTGGATTACATAAGAATAGCTAATTTCCTTAAAAGTAAGACATAAAACTGATGATATATTTTAGGAAAGGAAAAATTTATGCATTCAAATAGATTGATTCTTACCCATAAACTAAGTTCGGATACATTTATTTTCAGGAAATATGGTTTCATTTCCAGTATACCCTTCATGGAGAAAATAACATAGCATACAGTTAATACTTACATACATAAATTCAAATACCAAAAAACATTTCTAAATAATAAGACTCTCAAGAATCTAAAATTCAGCACATTGTCAATGTTCCATATAGCATTACAACAAGCTCACTGACTTTAATAGCCCTGTTTTATCCAATGTAGATTAGATCAGTTAGTGACTTCGTAAAGTTGAAAACACAATTACCAAATATAAATTTCTATGACGGATTTTACATCTCAGATTTACCTCAGAAGCAGTATCATTCATACACACACACACACACGCACGCATGTGTGTGTGTGTACTATTATATACAGTATATAGTAATTTTAGACAGGTGTCTTATAGTTGTAAGATTTAAGTTAAAAATTATCAACTCTTAGAATAAACTACAAGTGAGTTTTTAATGGATCAACTAAATACTTCTCTACCAAATCTTTTCTCTCTCTAGGAAATTAATAGACTCCCACATATTGTACCTATAAGGAACTAAATCTACTTCAAACTTGGCAAAAATAGGTTGGAGATCAAAACAGAAATACATGAACTCAAATTAAATCTTTTCAGAAGTTTCTGAATATCTGAGAATACAAAAAAGTATTATGATTTAGGTTTCAAAGAGATTACGACAAATAAAAATAGGCAAATGTGTGTTTATACTTATATATGCATACATTCTCTATGTGCTGTAACTGTTGGCATCATTTATTTTTATACACCCAAATATGAAATAAACATAAATATGCTTAATTCATACCCAAGACACACCTTACTGTCAAGCACCTAAAAGAAAACCTGATACATTATAGGTTCTGGACTGAAGTTTCCTGCCAAATGTACTTAGGTTAGATTTCATTGGCACCTGAACACAAGTTTCAAGAGTCATGTACTTTAAGTAATAACAGGGCTTACCTGTGAACACATGTAAATATAGAACTGAGTGTACTGTTACATTTCCTGATTACAAACAGAATTCACTGACTGTAAGAACTATCATTAATCTCAAAGCACAGCAACTCCATTAATGATTTTTTTGGCATTGCTGAAAACCCCACATGCCCATATGCTAACTGCTAACATCTGTGAGTAAGCATACTTGAGCCACACAACCTGAAAAGGGAAGCAGTCCAGACTGGGAAGAGGCATACTCTTGGGAAACAGGATCTTAAATATGATTTGTGAAATGGGACAAAGAAATACGAAGTTCCCAAGTTGTTTGTGGGTTCTAGAAATCAAGAAAGCCAAAATAATCTGGGTAACTTAAACGACTATTCGAGAAGCAGAATACCGTTCAATTAAGACAGTACAATGCACTTTTGTCTTCAGGAAAGCAGCCTAATACTAAAGCATGTGCACTTGAAATATAGGAATATTTTTTTTCCTTTTAGGTTAACAAAACCTTGTAATGGTGAGGCCTATTCATAAAAAAGCCATACCCACCTCTGGAAGTCCTTAAATTTAGGAAGACTTTTATTTAAGTGCTCCTGCCAAAAGTGGCAGAGGTTAGATGACCTTTTACCTTTTGCTCTGATTCTAGAAGACAGTCTCCCAATAATCGAAATCTGCTCTTTGCAGTGCTTTAGCAAAATATAACTGAATCATCACCTGATTTAAACTATCTTAATATTTTACACAAATAGACACAAAGAGTAAAAAAAAACCTAAGAGAACCCAAGGCGCCAAGCCTCTGATCACAGCAAAATCAGGAGAGACTGCTATGAGACGCCACAGGGAGGCAAGGGGGTCAGAGAATGGAGCAGAAATAGGAGAAAAACTGCAAAGGGGAAGAAACAAGAAAAAGAAGAAAGCACAAAACCTTTCTAAAATGAACCCTGGACCAAAATTCATGTGACAGAAAAGACGAGGAAAGAGAAAGGGCAAAGTAGGGGTAGAAGGCAAGGTGCTATGTTCGTATTTCCGGTATTAACTCTTGTGTTCCTTTCCTGTTGGGGAAGGCAATACTGGAACACTCCATTACATATATACAAAATCAGTAAAAACGCCTGAGATAATTCTTATCAAAAATCCCTCACCAATTCCAAGCCAGTGATTAAAAACTGGTGAACCATTAGTTTCAAAAATAGCCATGTACTTAAGAGACACTTACCCAAATAATTACCAAAGAGGAAGCATAATAAGAAGTTAATAACATTGAGTTTCCAAACATCAAAACAAAACAAAGTGCAAGAGAAATCTGGAAAAATCCAAGAAAAATATAATTAATGCACATAAAAGAACACGGATTTTTATTCTGAAAATTGCACATGCCCATCATGAAATTCAAACCATATAAAAGGGGATATACCATGAAAACAGCCCACGTCCTATCCACACTTAAAACCCAAAAGATCGCCACCATCAACAATTTCCTGTGGATCCCTCAACACATTCACAAGTACAAAGTCTAATTTGAATTTTTTAAAAACTACAAATGGAAACTTGGCCCATAAGCGATGCTACTGCTTGCTTTTACTCTGTTTCAGAGAGCTTTCTGTATGAATCCAAACCAACCTAATTCATTCTGTTGAATAGCTGAAAAAAGTACACCACTCTAGAGTCATACCATAATTTACTGACCAGTCCTAGGACTACTGCTGAACAGCTAAGTACCTTCTAGTTTTATTTTGCTGTTATATGGTTTTCCCTATCACAAACACCACTATGATAAACATCCTTAGGTGTGTATCTTATATACATGTTAATACACTCATGAGGTAAATTACTATAAGTGGAATTGATGGATCAAGGGTATACACATTTTGAAATCTGAAAAAATATTGACAAACTGCCATAAAAAATACTGTACCAATTTACTCTTTCACCAGTAGGACATGAGAGCTACTGCTGATATACACTCTTATCAATTCTTTAAAATGTTTGACCATCTCATCCAAGAAAAACATCACCTCATTGTTTCACTTTTCCATTCTTTTAATACTTGGTGGGACAGAGCATCTTTTCTTCTATTTGTTGTTTTTGTTGTGGGTCTGAATTGCTTATTCCTACCACCCATTTTTCTATTGGGTTTTAGTTATTTTAAGAGCTCTCTTTATATGTTATGAAAATATCATTCCTTATCAGGCAAATACATTGTAAATATTTTTCTGAGTTCATTTTTATTTTTGTGGTATTTCTGTATTACGGTTATTTTCCAAATTTTTATGTTAGTCAAATTTATCATTCATTTCCCTTAGGTCTTCTATAATTAGAAAAGCTTTTAAAAATAAAATAATCCATGTTTTCTTCTAGAAGTTTTATTTTTGATCCATATATTTGAATTTCCATCTGCATTTCAGGATCAGCTTAGGGTTCAAAAGCCGACATATTTATTAGAACCACTTTATTCAGTAATGTACATCATGTCATATTTAGAGTTTTATCTGTCCACTGCTGAATCTTTACATCCAAAAATAGCACATGTTGTGGCCATTTAAGTGTTCCTTTATATTCATGGGGGGTGTAAAATTTTCCTCGTATGGATCCTGCATATTAAATTTATTTCGAAGTGTATTATTTTTGTTATTGTATCGGGAATCTTTTCTCATATTTTCTTTTTTTCCCCTTTTTTAAAAGATTTTATTTATTTATTTGACAGACAGAGATCACAAGTAGGCAGAGAGGCAGGCAGAAAGAGATGGGGGGAAGCAGGCTCCCTGCTGAGCAGATAGCCTGATGCTGGGCATGATCCCAGGATCCTGGGATCATGACCTGAGCCGAAGGCAGAGGCTTTAACCCACTGAGCCACTCAGGCACCCCCCTCTCATATTTTCTGACTGCATATAGAAACATCATGTTAAATATGCAGAAATGAACACATTCATTGTTTCTAGTAGTAATTAGTTTATTAATTTCGGTTTTTTGGTATTTGAAATCATATCACCTACAAACAATATTTCTTCATCTTCCTTTCAAATTTTCAAAAGCCTTATTTTTTAGTCAATTGTATTAGTTAATATTCTTGCAATAAACCTAAGTAATATGCATGGCAGTGGCATATTTGTCAAGCTTCTGGCATTAATGGGAATACAACTATTGATTCATCATTTTGTGTGATGCTACTAGCTTTTGAATTGATGTATATGTATATATTTAAGATTGCAATGAAACAGTCATCTATTTTCATTTGATTGAGATCTTAAAATCAGAAATAGCTACTGGCTTTTATCAAATGCCTTTATAATATCAAAGGAAATGATCATATTGTTGATCTTTTTAAAATACATTGATGGATAAGTTATAGTGATATAATTTCTAATGGTGTCAAATCATTCTTGCATTCCCAGGAACAAACTTAACTTTTCATGGCATGTTATTGTCCTGTGCTTACGAACAGGTAAGCAACTAAATCCTCAAAATTTTAACAATAGCTTTTTCCCATAAGTGCTGAAATTTAAGACAAACTCTAAACTTTCCAAATCAATTTTGGCAAAATTTAGCAGAATAACATCACTTTGCATAAATAGATTCATAACCAAGAATCAGGTAAAGCAATGCCAAGGGTATTCAAGAAAAAATATAAGGCAGTATTTAAAAAGCAGGTGCTAAAGATCCGGAGAAAGATTTGAGGTCCATTCCTACCTCAGCAGCCAGTCTGGTCAGTGCCCTGCTCAAACGCTCCAAAGGTTTTGATTCTCAAGTTAAGGGAAAGCCAAAAGCCTTTCCTACACCTCCAGACCCTCTAGGGCCTACCCCACTAACTGTAACTAACATCTGGGACCTCATTTCACATCATTCTTCCCCATCTCGCTCCAATCCAGCCATCTTTTGCACATCCTAGAACACAGCGGGTACACCCCCACGGCTGAGCACTTCCGCTTGCTGTTTCTCTTACCCTAGTGGCTGGCTACCTCAACTTCTGAATCTATCCCCATGTAACTTCTCAGAGCGGCCTTGTCTTTGCACCCTTTTCAATTCCGACCTCCCCTACATACTCAGCAAATCCCACGCTCCTTGTTCCTCACTAATACCTACTAACATTTAACATAACTGTTTAACTTATATATTTGTTTCTTTGTACTCTAGAATATATGCTCCATGAGGGAAGGGTTTTTTTTCCTTTGTATTGGTTTTATTACTGCCGTTTCCTTAGAACCTCAGAAATGTTTGACAAACAACTGGGTGCTCAAAAACATGAGTGAATTTAAATTCAAGGAAGTAAATTGAAAATTAATAAAGAAAATTGAGAACTTAAAAGGTACAGAATCAAGATTATTACAAATTATTTAGTATTTGTGTCTTTTTTGAATATCTGTATTTTAGCAGGTTCAAAAACATAAGACAACACCGTGAATGACTTTTGTTAGCGAACTTTAAAACTTAGGGATAATTCCTAGCAAAATAGAAGTTACCAAAAACTACTCAAGAAAAAAGTCTCAACTGTTCTATTATTGTGAAATAAGTTAGATCAATAATTTAAAATCTGTCCACAAAGAAAACAACAGACCCATATAGTTTAGCAGATGAGAGCCACCAAACTTTCAGGGAGTATTCTTTCTAATCTCACACAAAATCTACCACAGAAAGGAAAGGTAGGGCACTCTACAATTAATTCTATAGGGCTAAAATAAATCTGATATCAAATCAGTCAAGCGTAGCCAGAAGATCTTGGGAAAATGGCAGGAATCTATCTCCTCACCTAGACAACAACTATGCTGCCCAAACTTGTCTTAACGGAACTATATGGGAACTCGGGAGTCTCCCAAGACTTGCAACTCCCAGGAGAATGCTTGGATGGGAAACTGAGTTATCTGCAGCGAATTTCAGCTCTTATCTCAACAGCAGCTGCCCATCCCTCACACATCAGCCCAGATGCAGACAGTCCTGCACAAGTTCAAAAGCACAGTCAACAAAAGCAAAATAAACAAGCGGGACTGTATCAACCTAAAGAAAAAGCTTCTGCACAGCAAAAGAAATGATCCACAATAGGAAGAAGCAACCTACAGGATGGGAGGAAAATACTTGCAAACCATCTAGCAGACAGAGTTAATATTCAAAATATTCACAACTCGATAGCCAAAAAACAATCAAAAGCCCATATAATCCAATTAAAGATGGGCAGAGGACCTGAAAAGACATTTTTCTAAGGAAAACACAAAAATGGCCCACAGGTACATAAAAAGGTGCTCAGCATCACTCATTATCAGGGAAATGCAAATCCAAACCACAATGAGCTGTCACCTCACAGCTGTCAGGATGGCTATTATAAAAAAGACAAGAGGTTAGTATTGAGGAGGATGTGGAGAAAAAGGAATCCTTTTTCTCTGTTGGTGGGAATGTAAATTGGTACAGCCACTGTGGAAAATAGTATGGAGGTTCCTTAAGAAATTAAAATTAGAACTACTATAAGATCCAGCAATCCCAAAGAAATGAAAACAAGTTTTCAAAGAGATATCCGCGCTCCCATATTCACTGCAGCATTATTCACAAGAGCCAAGACGTGGAAACAACATAAATTTGCATCAGTGAATAAATAGATTTTGAAACAGTGGTATGTGTGTGTATATATACATACACACACATATATACATGATGCAAAAATTATTCAGCCATAAGATAGGAAATCCTTCAATTTGCATCAACATGGGTGGATCTTGAGCACATTAGTATGCTAAGTAAAATAACACATTAAGGAAAAGACAAATACTGTATGATTCCATTTACATGAGGTACCAAGCAGAGTTAAAATCATAGACATAGAAAGCAGAGTGGGGGTTTCCAGGAGCTGGGGGCGGGGAGGGGAATAGGGAGTTATTATTTAATGGGTATAGAGATTCTGTTTCACCAGATGAAACGAGTTTGGGAGACAGCAGTGGTGGGTGTAAACACTGAATGAATACCACTGTACACTTATGTACACTTATAAAGATTAAGACCAGAAATGTTATGTGTATTTTACCACAATAAAAAAATGTGAAAAAATTCCTTTTTGGAAACAATTCCGTATTTTTTTCCTTTATGTAACTATAGGGATTTAGAAATTTATAAAGGGATAATGGAAGAAGATACTCCACAGTAAGAAACCAGTTCCATAGTTAGTAACTCATACCGTAAAACATAAACCATTCACCCAAGATAGGACCTACTACAAATGAAACCTCCGTAATGTTAGTACTTTTATAACTGTAATTGAATCAAACACCTCATCCACAGTTACCCATGTGGTCATGTGGCTGACCGCCTCTAAATGCTAACCAATTATTCTGATTTTTTACTGCAATGCAAAGGAAAAAAACAAAAGCCATATTAGACAGTTTGGGGAAAAAATAAGCCAAGTGTAAAGAAAGGATAATTACTGTCCAACACCATTCATGAACAAAGATTTAAAAATCCCAACAAAACAGCAGCAAAGTGTATCCAGCAATATATAAAAGTTGTGTTTGGCCCAGAAAAGCAAGGTTTTCTTAATGCAGAATATCAATTAATATAATTCACCGCAGTAACATATTAGAGAGAAAAACACATAGGATCACGCAGCCAGACATGAAAAAGTGTTTGAGGAAGCTTAGCTTTTATTAATTTCTTTTAAGAAGTGCTCAAAGCTTGAGGATATGTTAAAAGGACAAAGAAGCCAGCTTAAAGCAGCTGGCCAAATCAGGAACAAGTCAAGCATAAAAGCATAAAAATAAATAATGAAAACAGTGGATTATACTGCAGCAAATAAAACAGATGCCATTTTCTCTTGGATATAAGAGAGAAACTGGTAAAATGATTTGAATAGGAATGTCACAAAAATAGGAATATCACAAAAAAGGAAACACAAAGGATCCATAAACATATCAAAAGACCTTTGGCTTTATTGAGAATCAGAGAAAATGCAAATTAAGGCCATAAGATACCATTTTATACTCACCCATTTTATGATAAAATAAAAGAGGATGTACAATAATATGAGCTAAAATATTATACATTACTGTTCAAGGTAGTCCAATCATCTTTGAAAAACAATATAGGATTAAATTAAAAAGATGAACATGTATATAATTACCACCCAGGAATTCTACTACCAGGTAAAGACCCTAGAGAAACTCTTAGTATTCATGCCTCAGGAGGAATGTGTGACAACATTCAGTGTTATTCAAAGGAGAAAAAAAGGGGAAAAAACCCTAAATGTCTTTCAACAAGAAAATGGACAAATAAACCGTGCTTTATTTATAGAATGAAAAATATAAAGGAAAGAAAATGTCTGAAATCCATAACATCCAAATCTCAGAAACCTAAGTAAAAATGTAAGTCCGATAAACAGATACCATTTTTACAAAACTTAAAAACAATACTAATATTTAATAATAAAGATGTATTATTTAGGAATACATATATGGTAAAGTCATAAAGAAAAGCAAGCTAGTTATAATTTAAAAGGTCAGGATGGCTGTTCTCTCTAGGAGAAGTGAGGGGACATCCCCAGGGCACACAAGGGCTTCTAAGCAGTGACGGTTCTAATGTTCAGTTAGAGGGGGGGCTCAAGCTTGTTCATATGGTAATTTTGTTCATAACTTCCCTATACATATTATAATGTCCTTTTATATGTATCAATTATTAGAGAATAAAAAATAATGTGGCATATTATAATAACATCAAAATTATAGGAAAAAGAAAACATCAAAATTGTAGAACTAATGACAACAAGAAGACATGTTTTTGAAGGGTAAACATTCCTCAAAATCAACCATCCAGTCTTAGTACCAAGAATATTCTTCCTCATGACATCTACTTAGCTAACTACCCCCTCTCCCCCCAACCTTTGCTACATTCTCCTCTTCTCAGTAAGACCTGCCCTCACCACCTCATTTGCTACCTTAATCCCCTGCCCCCTTATACTGGCCCTTCTGATCTCCCTGGGGTACCATGAGTTGTTCTTTTCTTTTTTTTGATCATCCTTTATCGCCTTCTAACATACTATATAAGTTGCCCATTTACGGTGTTTATTATTTATCCTCTGTCCTCTCACCTTCCTCCACTCTACCAAAGTGTGATTAACATGTATGCGGGGATCCTTGTATTTCTATTCTGCGGTACCACCCATATGACGCCTGGATAGTTGGTGCACAGGAAACGAATATTCTGTTTCATTTTAACAGAAGCCTCTTAGATAATATATCATTCCCTGTTTCTCATGAATTATCTCTTTTACTTAAAGCAAGTCAGGAACAATCTCAAATCAGATAATATGACCCAAATTAAAATTTTCTGGGTGGCCTATTTAAATATATGGCCTTTAATTATATCACAGCATTTGGATGACACTTGTTTTAGTTATGGAATCCTGTCACAACTAGTTTCGACCACGTGCAATACAAACACTAATCAGGAGTTTGTTTTAAGGTCAAACTAAATGGAAAAAAAAATTTTAAACCATTACCATGTGTATATAAATGATCTTCCGTAATTTGCATATATCAATGTATCCCACAACATATACTGCAAATAATGAAGCAATCTGAAATTTAAAAAGAAGTTAAATTACAAATAAAAATTACATATGTAACGAATAGCTATAGGAATGAAAAAGATTTTTTATTGTTTTCTCACACTGATTTGCATTTATATTCAAAAGGAATTCTTTTTTTTCTCTCTCTCTTTTTTTTTTTTTAAAGACTTTGTCTACTTGAC
This sequence comes from Martes martes, assembly GCF_963455335.1. Classification (NCBI taxonomy): domain Eukaryota; kingdom Metazoa; phylum Chordata; class Mammalia; order Carnivora; family Mustelidae; genus Martes; species Martes martes. The sequence continues at coordinate 66,204,517 of NC_137899.1, forward strand.
AGAGATCACAAGCAGGCAGAGAGGCAGGCAGAGAGAGAGGAAGAAGCAGGCTCCCCGCCGAGCAGAAAGCCCGACGCGGAACTCGATCCCAGGACCCTGGGACCATGATTCGAGCCGAAGGCAGAGGCCCCAACCCACTGAGCCACCCAGGCGCCCCTCAAAAGGAATTCTTTAATTTTCCTCTGACCTGTCAAATTATTATTGAATATAGTCAATATATTAATATAGCAAATACGGATTGAATTTTTTTCTTCCATGAACAGCTCTCTCAATTAACCTTGTGAATTATCTACTTTGTGGATTATTCAAAAACAATACTCACTTTAATGTCAGGGTGACTCTACTGCCAACATGTACAATTACAAAGTGCTTTTGCCCAATCAAGAAATACAAAAATTTAATTATAACAGATGACAATTAATAAATAATTGGGAAAGGTAAATTAAACTCAAAAGTAATTGCATAATGCATGTGTGTAAAAATGCATTAAGTTCTGCTTATTAGTCACTCTTTACAAGAATCTCCATTAGTGTTCTTTCGTTTATGTAAACATTCAAGTACTCGTTGTAATCAAATTTATCAAATTTCAAATTAGAAAGAGTATTTTCATTACTTTTAACTTTCTTTAGAGTTTTGAAGAAACCTGTGTAGGTTTTGACCAAGAATTCAAAGAGTACTGGAGTTATTTAGGTGAATTAATTGATTAAATGATGATGATGTATCTCTTAGTAAAATGTAGTTACTATGCCACACAATGCCTCTCCACCCTTCTGCGTGGAGAAAGCAACTCAGATTAAATCCCATGCTTCCCCTGCTACACAAACATGGTATAAATAAGCAGCAAAACAGCTGAATACTAAAAGATACAACTTAAGTTTCATTCATTCTTTTTTTTTTTTTTTTTTACCTCCAAGCAATCTATGACAGATTTTCCCATGAGCAAGAAAAACAAGATTTCCCTTTCCCCAGATTTATCCATGGGGAACACTGCATTGCTGAAGGAGGAGACTCGTATGACACTGTAACTGAAGAAGTGTGCCTTGTTACTCGACATAAGCCCCGCACTCCATGAAACACCTTCTCCCACTCACCCCCCAAAACTCAGGTCATCACCCCTCGCTGGAAGACATGGGAACTGTCCCTTTCCACCCCAGGGCCAAGCAATACACAGAAGATCTACAAGGGGAGAATCTTTAAGAAGTGTCTTTCAGGGACTTTTTTTGTTTCATTTTCTTTTCAGGGACATTTTTAACCAGGAACATTTAAAATGTCACCACACTAAAGAAGACAAAGGAATCTAAAAGGTAAGATCAAAGAAAGAATCAAGTACAAATAGATTCTTTTTTAAAAATACTGAAAAAAGCAGCTAACCTTCCTGACATCTTGCTAAGTACCAGCACTGCATTCAGTCTTATACACATTCTCTCATCTGATCCTAACCCAGTGAAGCAGATTCTTTTATTTTCTTTATCTCACCAATGAGAAAACTAAACCTAAGCACAGCTAAGCAGTCTGTCCAGGTCAAACTGCTAGTGGACAGAGTTAGGACTCAAGCAAGACATGTCCCAGAAGATTGCAGAACAACTCCAAGCTGCTTTATGTGAACATGAATATGGCCAGCAGAGCGAGGAAGCAGAAGTTGCTGGGGGTGGGAACAGCACAGGGAGAGCCTGGCACACAGTTTTCTCGCTCTCTCAGCAGGCACCTTCACCTTGCTCCATACACCTCTACTTGAAGGGAGAGGGAGGCCAGAATGCACAGAAAAATGACAAATTACAGACTGGTAGAGGAGTTATATAAATAAGAACTATTTATTTGTCCTATGTTATCCTACGTGCATTTATCCTATGTGTAAGAATGCACAGAATTCGTCATAAAAGAAGTACATTTATTTAAGAGAAATGCTTGAAGTTATAGCGCTAGTCCTCTTTTAAGTACACTAACAATACTGAATAACAAAGGATTCTCACTGATTTCAATTCAATAAATGCATTCTACTAGTAAGTAAATAACTAACATTCACTAATAAATAAATCTCATGTATTTCCCTACCCTGAACTGTCTTTAGAAGTGTTAACTGAAAACATTTTAGGACTTAGAATCATATAAGATCTCAGTTCTATAATTTTATACAAATGAGTTCACAAAATCAAATACACCAAGCTTAATTCAGCTTAAAAATCCAAGTACCTTACCTGAGTAAGAAGTACAAACTGAGCAAACTGCCATGGAAGCATGAAAAATATATTGGAAATGCAGAGTGCAATCAAGCTTCCCCTGTAAAGTTTTGTAGCCCTTGGGAAAAGAAAATAAATATCAGTAAGTTTGACCACAGGTATTCTAGCATGGGCCCAAACTGCTGCAAATTAGGATCTCTAAACATGACCTCGTCATAACATCAAGCAGACATAAAATGAACCAATGGGTTCGAAATTATACTTCCCGACACTCAATTACAACAACTTTCCATGAAAACTAAATGCCCATTATTACTGTAAAAACAAAGCTTGCCAAAGACAGAGAGGGCAGCTGGGTCAGTACATCCATTGAGTTTTGTCAAACTCTATTTTGGTAAATTCATAATCGGACATATTTAATGCTGCATCCAATAGCTTCTTTTGGAGAGACAGAGAATGTCTATAAAAAAGCAAGAAAGCAGCATACTCTAAGTGTTAGCAGTGTTCTGCAGACAAAGAGAATTGAGAATATGGGCCGAGCAGTGGGCGACTCCGCAGAGGATGTGAGGGGACAGCTGGGTCCTGCACAGGAAGGACACACAAAAGAGAAGAGGCGGCAAAGGCCAGGGGCCAATCTGGAGCCAAGGCCTCTCTTTGGTCCTGACTTGCAGTTTAGGGGATTTTTAGAAAGGTGAGGTAATTTTATCTTCCATGCTAGTTTTAAGAAGGACTTTTCTCCTAAATCGGTGAGCTCATGTGAAGCCCTCAACAGACTTAACGCCTTCACAAAGTGAAGTGTATATGCAGCATCTCAAGGTTACTAGGTCTGCACCTTAAAGAAATGCTCCTCAGGATAAACCTACATGGGGCACTAAGCACCACAAGATGCCTTTCTTTATTTCCCTAAGTATCCCTTCTCCAAGGATATCCCCCTCTGCTATTCTAATCCAACTCTTTCTATCATGTCCCTCAATCAAGTCTTTTTAAAATCTAGGTCACCTATTTGTGAGCTATGAAATCACTTTATTAGATAAAAACCCAAAAGTCTTAATGGAGTGAGTACATCCCACATTCAGAGAGAGGCCTGTCTAGAAATACTACCTAAGAGACAAATCCACATAATTGCTCTACTGCTGCTAAAGTCATCACAGGGGGAAATGGACCATCCAAAGGGTTTGGTGTAACAGACTTCCACCAGCTTCTCCTAAATTCTGCAGATCCTTAAAGGGAGTTCTTAGTCTGAGCCATCTTCAGATTCTCATCATGCTTCATTCTATTTTTTTCCATAGTCCCCATTTTGTTTTATTTTTACCCTCTGAATCAAGGTAGCATCTGTCCAAACTCAGTATTTGCCGACAGAAAGGGGAGCGAACTGTTCTCAGTCCTATTCTCTTCCGCTCATATGGTGCTCGAATCTCTGTAAGGTCTCTAGCTGAAGGCCAGATGAACATGGGAGAACCCAATGCAATCCTGAATTCCCAGCAGGAGTTTTCCTAGTTTAGCTCTGGTCTACTGAGTGGTTTCTTTCTAAGCCTACTATCTGATGCTCAAGGATGCTAAGCAAATAGAGGAAGAAGAATAACATGTTAACATACCCGGCCACGATTACTCTACAAACTGTTCTTTCCTCTGAAGGTCTCTATCATACGGGTCACGCTCTATCGCCATTAGTCTTCCCCCTTCCTCCTGCCTACTTTCTGGGAAGCTGTGATGGTGGCAGAGAATGACATAGGAAAGTGGAGATGGCAGAAGTGAATGCAAATTTGCTGCTCCTTGAGCAGCTCTGTGAGCCACTAAGGAAAAAGGAAGAAGACTGGAAGGCAGACGAAGAAAATGTTTTTGGTAGTAAATATTTTGAAGTGACATGCTTAAAATAACCATGAATTCAACTTAGCAACATCATCTTAGTTTTTTTTAATTACACTGTTTTTATTATGAAAACTTAAAAAAAATCCTAGCTTAAGTTTACTCAGTGCAAAACAAACACCCTAAAGACCTAAGGAGAGCCAAAGTTACCTGAGAATGTGAGTCACAAGCAACATCTGAAGTACGAGGAATGGATAGGAGAAGCTTTCCCGGAGGGGTGGTGTCCACATCACACGAGTGCACTGAAAACACAATTCACAATGTATGGTCTCTTTGTGAAATTTGTTAAGTAGGACATAGTAATCCAAAGCAGCTATTCATAAACACAAAAAAGTTTTTCACACATAATTTAAATGGTATGTTGGAAAACAAGCTGCTAGGTTTTCCACCAAGAGCAAAACTAAAAAGTGAGAAGGAAACATTATTGAGAAGGAGACACACATGGCATAAGATCTTGTGAAATATTAACATGAATTGTCGACAGCAAATACCAAAAAATTTTAACTAGAGCCTAAAAGGAAAGTAGGGAAAGTACCAGCCAGAAAATGTTCTGCCAAAACTAAAAACATTTCACTGGAATTGCTGTATAAACCAGTTTACTTTGCCCTTCCACTTGAATTTCAGCAAAATATCCATAACCAATACTTGAAAACTCTTTGCAGTCATCAACGTTAGCATTTCTATTCACAATGCTCCTAAAAAAGAGCACTCGATTTCTGTTTTTACTTCTCCTTTGCCCAAACTACCCTGGGCTGCGAAAATTTAAAAGGGGATGAGGGGTTCAAATACAAAATAACACAAGTCCAAAAATGTCATGTACCATCTCTACTGAAGAACTCACTTCGGGCATAATTAAGTAATGTTGCATCCCGTTCTCTCTCTTCCTCTGTCCCTCCCCCTACACACACGCATGCTCTAAGATAAGTAAAATTAAAAAAAAAAATAATAATAATGTTCCATCCCAATTTTAGCAGTGTACCATTTTTCTGCAACTACACTAAATAAATTAATAAGTCTATCTTTCAATTAGAGGAACACTGCACTGGATGAAATATAAATAATCTGATATTACCCCAACTAAGCTAGTCACACTAGAAGAAATCACAACATCTTTCAAGTCAAGCAGTTAAAAACTATACGGAATTACAAAGACCATACTGGAAATGAGCCTTTCCTTTATTTTACCTCTGTCTCAGACTATTAAATCTTTCTACTATTGCTATAGAAAATTTGAGCCAATTTATTTCCCTTTTTAACCAAAATTCACTATCCTCTATGAGATTTAACATAAATATTTATAAATGAAGTATACACACACGAGAATTCTGAAAAAAATTGAAAAAGTCTTTTTTGATGTGTATTTGTTGTTACTGGAACACAATTTTAAAAATCTGTTGGAAGCTTTGCGCAGTGGCAGTATCGTAGCCAATGAGGTTTATCCGAGGCGCGATTATTGCTAATTAAAAATCTGTTGGTTCACAAAATTAACTAGAAATTTCAATATGATTGATAGTAGAGATATATAACCACAATTTACAAAGTTATCAATCTCTGTGCAAAAACCAAGAAGAGAAAATATTTTAACCCTATAATGTACAATTAGAGAATTTTCTTCATACAGACTGTTCACTCACATTATTTTGTTACCCAATTTCAACTATGTTGCCATCCCTTAGAAATTTGTTTCTTTTAATAGCTGAAGGCACTCAATTCTCTCAAATTCAATTGCACCCTTTGTAAAATAGGATGAGAAGGCTAAATTACAGAATTGAAACAAAGAGCAAGATCTTTCGCCTCTACAATGTTAAGAGTGAATGAATGCAAATATGTGAAAGCTTCTTATTGTTTCTCCAATAACACAACGTGCTTCACTAGATCTGCTACAAACATAAATGCTGTTCCAGATGACCCCATGTAATCTGAAAACAGTAAACAGATTTGCTTTAATCATACCTTAAGTTTCAACAAATAAATATTGTAATTATAATACAGCTCTCTATATAGGTGGACAGTTCAGAACGCCAATGCCTTCTAAAGGCATTATCTTGAAATTTAGGAATTAAAGATGGGAATAAATGTGCGAACTCCTTCACAAGGCATTACATCACTGTATGAAGCACTCAGGCAAAATACAAGACATTCCTCAATGGTGAAAATGAACTCAATGAAAATCTGACTTTCCTTTAACTGTCCTCTTAGAGTATATAATTTTTAGCACACATTTCAAAGCACTGAATAACGCTGTGGCATAATACTGCCTAGATATTGACAAGAACAAGCTCCTATGTCTCCTTAGAAAGCCTGAGTTTTAAATCATTTACTCGAGAATCAAAAACCAAGGAATTTTAGTAATAGGAAGCTTCATTTGTCAAGCTTTACTTTCAAAATAGCTCACTTATACTATTAGAAATCTATCATAATGTAATATACTTCTCTCCTTAATGTAAAACTAAATAGGGGTATAACTAACTACTGAATTATAAATTATAGTTAGCATCAGACAGATCATATTTAAGGTTTGTTCCAAGAGTTTTGACTAGAGGAGACATTTGTAGGATTAGTTATAAATTGCTGTTGGTATAATGTTTAGGTTTAAAACAAATTATCCCACTTCTGAATGCTACACAGACTTATTAGTTATAATACTGCTTTACATTTCTTAGTGTTAACTATAATACTGTGTTAAATCTTGCACTTACAAATGCTTTCAAAAAAACATATATGGCCAACATGGAATTAGAATCTTCAAAAAAGAGAGAAAATGGGAAAAACAAAATATATGAAGAGAAGATATTGGTTAAAATTTTTCCAAAACTGATAAAAACAACAACAACCCACAGAACAAAGATGTTCAGTGAGCTGTCAACAGGGCACATACAAAGAAGACCACATCTAAGTTTATTACCATCAAACGAATAAAAAACAAATATAAAAAGAAAGTCTTCAAACCACCAGAGAAGAGACACTCCACACGCAGAGTGACAATAAGAACAATAACTGACGTCTCATTAAACAACGGAAACCAGAAGACAATAGAATGACATTTAAAGTGCTGAAAGGTAAAGATACCAACCTAGAATTCTTATCCAGCAAAAATACACTTCAAAATATGAGGGCAAAATACAGACATTTTTAGACAGGCAAAAGCTAAGAGACCTTGTTGGCAACAGATCTTCACCACAATGTTAAATAAAGTTCTTAAGACTGAAGAGAAATTATACCAAATGTAAACCCAGATCAGTAGGACAAAAAAATATTCCTGAAACCCAAATACAAATATCCAGATGTGAAGGACTAGGTGATAAAAAGGGAGGGAAGTATGCAGGGCAAAGGAGACAGTGTGTACCAAAGCCCTAAGGAAGGAAAAGGAGTAGTCATCTCTGGGAACTAGAGAAGGATGGACGGTGGGACTGAAGCAAAGAAAACAGCCTGGATAACAGTGAGAGACCTAGCGGGGCCAGGTCATGAAGTGGGCTGTAGGCTAGGCTAGTTCTACTACATTCTAGGCAGTTTTCATTTAAGCAATAGATACATTCTCATCAAAGATCAGCACACTTTTTTTGTGTGTGTGTGGACTTTTGGAGTTAATGCAAGTTTAGTGTAAATTCACAAATCCATAAGCACACCTCTCAATAGCTTGAATAAATAATGCATCTTGCACTCATACTATTTTCCAAATTAATGTAAAAAATAATTTAAGCCGCATCACTCTTCTGCATGTAACCCTCCAATGGCCTTTCCACCTTCTCCAAATGAAACTTACGATGACCAACAAGGACTAGAGAAAAGCCTCCTTCCATATCCCACCTCCCATTATTAACTGGCCTCATTTCTTCCACTCTCTGCTCCTGTCACAAAAGCCTCCTTGCTGCTCCCCAAATAAGCCAGTATTCCCCCACCTCAGGTAGAAGATAGTTCACATGATTATCTACAAAGACAGGGATCTTTGCTTTACTGACTTATCAACAAATCCCAGGCATCTACAAGTACCTGGCATACAATGAGCCCTCTGTATACAGTGTCTTAATTGAGTTGAATAAAAAGAAGAGCCAGAATAAATGTCCTGGTCCAAATGGGACCCTACAAGAAAGTGAAGAAAGAAAGGGACAAAGGGAAGGAGGGAAGAAGAAGAAAGAGAAACAGAGAGAAAGGGAAGAGAAATTTAGCAAGGAAAGATCTCTGTACTTTTCACATGTGAAAGATAAACTGTGGTATTATCTTTGAAATCCTGCTTCCCTAAGAACCATCTGTGCTGAGAGAAGTTTGGAGAGATTACTGGTTAATCAGGAAACTTAGAATCCTGCCCCTGCTTCACAACCTTGACTCAAACACTTAACCTTTCAGTGCTTCCAATTATTATACAAACTGGAACATTATTATTTACTACTTATCTACCATACAAGAACATTCTAAGGATTAATGAGACTCTCTTCAAAGTGTTCTAAGAATTGTTTTCCAAATCTTACATAAATAACATAAATATGTCAATAACTAATTAGAAACAGACAATTACATGTACATTATTTCAGTTCAGTTAAAAAATACTTAAGAAACTAATATGGGTCAGAAATATGTTATGGGTAACAAAGAGAGGTTAATTAGATATGACTCTAATACGCATCTTTCATATACTACTTAGATTTACTTAGGTTTCCAAAAAAGGGGGGGATTTTCCTCCTCATAATGTGCCTGTCTTGTTATCTGTGAGCGTATTTTATATAAAACACCATCAATCGTGCCTGGTAATAACTTTTCTAAAAATCTCATCATGAAAAAGTTAAACAAAACTACTGCACGTATAATGAATTTTTAATAGTCAAAAATTAAAGAAAAATATTATATCTCATTTTTTCCCCATATACTCCTCTAACTGCTTTCCAGTCAGCATGATAAAAATCCGACAGCATCAAGCCATGGAACATACATCTGATCTTGTAATAAGGAAGGATTTAAAAGGCAGAGCAAAACTTTTAGCTTTCCTCCCAGCAATTATTCTCAAAAGGGACAGAGTCAACATTTAATAAAAAAGAGCTTGATAAGTGAAAACATCAACATAATTTTTATTATGAAATGTATAGCCTCAATATTATTGATCATTACTATGAGCAATCAGTGAGTTCTTTCTTGCATCTTCACAGGTTCCAGATTTGAAGGTTTCAACTGCTGTTTTAAATCATTTAATTAATCCCTTTATATTACACATCTTGTAGTTCTTTTGTTGAGGCCAAAATTTTCCCTTGTAAAACCATCTGAGTGAAAGAGTATTTTCAGAAGTACATCATAGTCTATCTTAGACTCAAATACAGAGCGAACTGAACAATGGAAATAGAACTTAAAAGCAAGTAACAACTCACAACTATTTTTTGGTACATAAACCACTCATTGGCATGATTAGCATAACTCTCCTAAGAAAGAGGGATGCCAAGTACCAGTCAGTAACCCACCAGCAATTTCAGTGAGTACATTCTGACACTCGAACAGAGTTCACTAAATGTGGGAATGGGTACTACCAAAGAAGATACTTTCCTCATATAAAAATTATAGACTTGGGGCAACATTTTTAAAATTCAGGAAAATAATTGGGTCTCAATCTCACAATCTGAAAACCAAAATAAATATTAAATTATTTTAGTTACTTAAGTTCTTAACTTATTTTACCCAAAACTACAGTTTATTCCCTCAATTTTAATGTCTTTACAAATGGTCCCTTTTCTACTCAAAAGCTAAGTTACTGATATAAGTATGATTCTCTACTTGACTATTTCAGTAAAACTGAAATTCTAGTTCTAATCACATTTAGTCTACCCTCTCCTAACTAGAAAGTGATGTGCAAGCATGTCCAACTTTTGCATCAACATGGATAGGACTGGAGGAGGTCATGCTAAATGAAATAAGTCAAGCAGAGAAAGTCAATTACCACATGGCTTCACTTATTTGTGGAACATAAGGAACAGCATGGAGGACATTAGGAGAAGGAAGGCAAAAATGAAAGGGGGGAAATCAGAGGGGGAGAGGAACCATGAGAGACAATGGACTCTGAGAAACAAACTGAGGGTTTTAGAAGGGAGGGGGGTGGGGGGATGGGTTAGCTCAGTGATGGGGATTAAGGAGGGCACAGATTGCATGGAGCACTGGGTGTTATACACAAACAATGAATCATGGAACACTACATCAAAAACTAATGAGGTACTGTATGGTGATTAACATAATTAAAAAAAGGGGGAAAATTTTTAAAAATTAAAAAAATTGTTTTAATTTCCTAAAAAAATAAAAAGTTTAAAGATTTTGAAAAAATAAAAAAATAAACAGACCAAATAGCTGAAAGGTATCAAAAAAAAAGTCTATCAACCTGAAAAATGAACTGAAATAGTCCAAATTTCACTGGTATAAACTGAAAAGACTTTGTAAGGAATGATGCTCATGCTACATGAGTATCAAAATTATAAGAAAAACGTAAGATCAGGAATTGACAGCCTCTAATTTAGACTGAGGGTAAAACAGCAGACCTTTCTGCTTAACAAATAGTTGTCGTTAAAACTGCAGATCTTGGCTTCAAATTTTTCTCTCTTTCCTCCAACGTCTTATTGCAAACATTCAAAGCTTCTTTCCTTCACTCTTAAGAAGTTACTTCCAATTTCTTAGGTCATTCTCACAGGATCTGTGCCTCCACAAGTCATGTGTCCATACTACGACATTCAAAAGCATCCATAGTCAAGAAGAGGCAAAAAAAAAAAAAAAATCTTTTTTTTTTCTGTAAAAGTCAGACCGTGCCATATTGGCAATGATTTGTCTCAAATGCTCTAATTTATAAGGCCATTTTAGCTTTAAATTTCTGTGATTCTAAATATTAAGTATGTGTTGGTTCAATATCCATTAGTAATCCACTGAAGGATAAAAAAAAAAAGTTCAACCTTGACTTTACAGTTCAGTTTTAGTATGATTACTCTTAGGCTTTGTGACATGTGCATATTCAAATAGTATACACACTGAGTTTATAAATGCATAAGGATTAATTTACTTCACACAAAACAAGCTGAAGACCTTTCTTCTCTTTCTCTCACACAGATTGACCATGAAAGAAAACCAGGTAGAGATATATTAATAAAAATTCATTTACAGCTATGACTGATACAGTGGAAGGATTTCATTGGTATTCTGAATTTTTATTAGAATTTTATCTAAATTAAGTTATTAATAATAATATAAAGTAACAGTCACATAATGGTTACTATGTGCCAAACACTGCTCCAGGCACTTTACACTTATGAATTCATTTAAACTCCTCAAAAATCCCATGAGATAAGTACCATCATTACACCCATTTACAAAGCGGAAACTAAGGCAGGTGAGGTTAATGATTTGCTCTGGTCGCAGAGCTGTCTAACAGCAAAGCCAGGATTTGAACACAGGTAGCTTGGATCCAGAGTCAGTATTTTTTACAATACTGTTCTCTTTAGAAAACCCTTGGATATGTGCAAGTTTACAGGTATAATATAATAGTCTGAAAAGGAGACTTAAAAATACATCCAAGTGTAATAAGATGCATTAAAATAGAAACATACTATATAGCTCCTACCAAAAAAGTTATTCCCACACAAGTAAATTAACTTTATCCATGGTCAACTTATTTCTTTTATAGCTAAACATGAACATTCACACTTTGAAATTATATAAAGAATTGACACAGACCCACTATTACTTCAAATCACTAAGAGATATATCACATAAAAGATATAATGTTCATGAAAAGTTAACTTAAGATAAGTGCTAGTGTTAAAATTTGAATTAAAATAAGAACAAACTTTTAAAGAATGCTACGATGGACTACATTTAAATTAAAATTAAAAAAGAAACCTGTAGTTCTAGAAGTATAATCTCCTAAAATATTTTAAGAATATTTGACTTACTACTTCAAGAAGAAACTTGTATTTCTAAAAATACAATTTTGAAAATAGGTGTTGACAACCTACCTCTCCATGATTGAAAAAGAAGCACAACACTGTAACCAGGCCTCCTAATCGGCTGCCGCTGGAAAAGAAGATAAAGAACATAACCCAAAGAACAAAAATCCAGATCAATCCTAATGAAACCATAAAATAATAGAATATGACAAACTTCTAGTTCTACACAAAGTGTTAGCCACACTAGAACTCTACTATGCTTATTTACAAAGCAGTTTATTTCCTTTATAGTATCATATTAGTCAAAATAAGTTTCATTTTTAAAAAGGCATCTTCCATCTTCAAAATGTACCAAAAAAAGACAGTGAATAAAAAATGGTGACTAGTCATGTTACCGGGCATCGTGCAACCTGACCTTTTTCTTTCTCTTTTTTCTTCTTTAGTGCCACATATTTGTGTCCTCTCGCAGTTCCCAAACTACTTTTCTAGGGACACGTGATACACATTCAGGAAAGAGGACAGAAGTGCAGAAAAAGGCTTTGTGGTCATAAAGGTAGAAAACACCACACTTGGAAATTCAGAAAGCAAGCCAGCACATTAAAGATTTAATTAATTCGGTATCTCCCAAGCCCCATCCCAAGCTACTTTCCTATAGAACATGCTTGGAGAACATAGTTTACAAAGTTTCATCTTTCATCTGTTTTTAGAAACGTGTAAAAGAGCACAAATATCAAAATACGACCATCAGGCTTCTAACTCTAGTTAAGAAATCACAATGCCATAGTTTGGCTGTCCTAACAAATAAACCTTCATTTGCTTGGGTAAGAGTAATGCAGGTCCCCCACTCTCCTCCCACCCTGGCCAGAAGCATCTGGATATAGGAAAGAAAGGCTGTTCTAGGTTTGTTCTGTCATTTCTTTCACTTTGCTCTTGAGATCTTCTACTCTCTTTAACTCATGCTGTTTTCTCATTATTTTACCCAAATATCCTTCCTTCTTTCTACACAAGCATGTGTGGAACATAGACAAGCCAGGGAGGTAACAAGGAATCAGACACAGGTATTCTAGGCTATGCTACTTATTCCAGGGGATGTATAAATGAGGAAACACGGAGGAGATAGAGGAGATGGCTGGGCTAACCCATGCAGAGAGCACACACCCCTTCCGCATCCCTCCTGGCCTCCCAGGAGACCAGGAGTGCTGGCAGTCCCAGCACAGGGGGCCGGTCAGCCTCAGCTGACCCACAAGACGAGGGGTAAGTCTGCATGTTCAGCAGCGAGTGGTTTGTGGAGTTACCATTTTTCCTACAGAGTCTCCAGCCCGTTGCTGCTCTAGAGAAGAGATGGCAGCACGAGAAGTTTAAGGAAAGGGGTTGTCTGAAATACCACCTGCATTTAAGGACAGAGGTAACAAGGGAAAACAGAAGGGCTGCAGAGCCGTGTTAAGGGATCATTGGAAGCTGGAAGACCACAAATTTACAGGACACTAATGGAACAACTGTGTGATTTTTCTTTACTGATTATCAACCTAGGCCAGCACAAATGAAATACAAAGGGGCAAAGAAACATCATTTTGGCCAGAAAATGGCTGAAGTGATGAATCCACAGAAATAAGAGGGACAGATAAAGGAGTCAGAAAGTCATACAGGCTGGGGAGCAGAAGACAGGGCTCTCCCCTCAGAGGCCCAGCACACCTTAAAAAATCAGCCAACAGGCCAACACCAGGCTTCATGGCAAGTCATAAGAAATTAGTTAAGTGTGAGTTATGGGTTAAAATAAATAAATAGTAATGTTTTGAACTTATGCCAAGAAGACAGAAAAGTGCAAAGGTCTATATATTTTAAAAATTGTTCTCCTCATTGCCACCCTTCTCTCAATCCTATTCACCCAAGATAATCAATAACATTTGTGTGTGTGTGTCCACCTGCCCAACTTTTTCTCTATACCCATATATTAATGTGATCACGTTATTAACAACTCCTTGAAATTTGTTCCTTTTCTAATTCATTATAAAGATTATTCCTTTTTTTAAAGATTTTATTTATTTATTTGACAGAGATCACAAGTAGGCAGAGAGGCAGGCAGGGAGAGAGGGGAAGCAGGCTCCCTGCTGAGCAGAGCCTGCCCGATGCGGGGCTTGATCCCAGGACCCAGGGATCATGACCAGAGCTGACGGCAGAGGCTTTAACCCACTGAGCCTCTCAGGCGCTCCTATAAAGATTATTCCTAATCAATACACATAACTCAAGGCATCCTTATTAATAGATGTCAAACACTGCATAGGACAAATGTACTACAATTTGTTCAGACCTTTCCCTATTATCAAACATATAGATATTTTTAAATTTCTTACTATTACAGAAACATGTTAAAATAAATATCCTTGTACATGTAAATATTGGTATTTTTATTCCTACAGGACAGACCTAAATGTGAGACTGCCAAGTCAAAGACTGTGAACCAGAAAATGCCATACCAGTCCACACACCCTACCCCCCCCCCCCAGTGTATGAGGTGTCTGCTTCTCCGAAACACAGCATCCGATATGCCCAGACCCTTTTATATTTTGCCCATTGGGTAGGCGGAAACTTTCTTCTCACTGTTATTTTGATTTGTACCTCTTGCCTACTAGTATGGGGCATCGTTTTTATGGGTTTTGGGGACAATGTGCATTTTCTCTTCTGTGAACTGCCTGTTTACATTCTTGTCCATTTTTCCTTCAGATCGGTTATTTCCCTATCCAAAGATTAAGGGTATCTATTTTTTGACTGTTATATGTGTGATTAAGTCTTTTGATATAAGTTATGGTGTATTCTGCCAAAAAGAAATTTTAAATTTTATGTGGTTAAATGTCAATATTTTCCTTTATTTCTTCTGCATTCCTTGTTTTGTCTGTGAAGAACTTTCCTACCTCAAAATGACACAGTGTTCTAAATCTTCTAGTATCATTGTATTTTACATTTAAATCTCTCACACACAGAAATGTATGTCTAAAGCACTAATTTTGTTCTCTTTGAAACAGCCAATTATGCTAACACCATTTATCAAATAAACATTCCTTTTTCCAGTGTAATGAAATTCAGCCTTTATCATACATTAATTTCTCACAATACTAGAATCTGTTAATTCCAGTCAATTGATTTAATTCTATATTTTCTATATCACAATGTTTTCATTACTGTAATATTAACATATGATAAGGAAAATTCTCTACCCCTAAGTATTCTAACATTTTATTTTTTTATTTTTTAATTAATATATAATGTATTATTAGCCCAGGAGTACAGGTCTGTGAATCGCCAGGTTTACACACTTCACAGCATTCACCACAGCACATACCTTCCCCAATGTCCATAACCGCGCCACCCTCTCCCTATCCCCCTCCTCCCGGCAACCCTCAGTTTTGTTTTCTGAGGTTAAGAGTCTCTTATGGTTTGTCTCCCTCCCGATCCCATCTTATTTCATTTATTTTTTTCCTACCCCCAAACCTCCCACATTGCTTCTCAACTTCCTCATATCAGGGAGATCATATGATAACTGTCTTTCTCTGATTGACTTATATCACTAAGCATAATACCCTCTAGTTCCATCCACGTCATCACAAATGGCAAGATTTCATTTCTTTTGACGGCTGCATAGTATTCCACTGTATATATATACCACATCTTCTTTATCCATTCATCTGTTGATGGACATCTAGGTTCTTTCCATCTAACATTTTTTTAAAATTTTTATTTATTTTTTAAATTTCTTTTCAGTGTTCCAAAATTCATTGTTTATGCACCACACCCAGTGCTCCATGCAATACCCACCACCAGGCTCACCCAACATCCTACCCCCTGCCCCTCCAAAACCCTCAGATTGTTTTTCAGAGTCCACAGTCTCTCATGGTTTGTCTCCCCCTCCAATTTCCCCCAACTCCCTTCTCTTCTCCATCTCCCCATGTTCTCCGGGTTATTCCTTATGCTCCACAAATAAGTGAAACCATATGATAATTGACCCTCTCTGCTTGACTTATTTCACTCAGCATAATCTCTTCCAGTCCCATCCATGTTGATACAAAAGTTGGATATTCATCCTTTCTGATGGAGGCATAATACTCCATAATATATATGGACCACATCTTCCTTAACCATTCGTCCATCGAAGGGCATCTTGGTTCTTTCCACAGTTTGGCGACTGTGGCCATTGCTGCTATGAACATTGGGACACAGATGGCCCCTCTTTTCACGACATCTGTACCTTTGGGGTAAATACCCAGTAGTGTGATTGCAGGGTCATAGGGAAGCTCTACTTTTAATTTCTTAAGGAATCTCCACACTGTTTTCCAAAGTGGCTGCACCAACTTGCATTCCCATCAACAGTGTAAGAGGGTTCCCCTTTCTCCACATCCTCTCCAACACGCGTTGTTTACTGTCTTGTTAATTTTTTTCTAACATTTTTTAGGTAATTCTAACCAGTGCCCCCTCTCACACACAAAACACACACAAAAAAATGCTGGATTTCTGATCAGAAGGTCATAAAATTTACATATAATTTTGGAAGAACTGTCATTTATGTGATGGTAATTCTGCCCATTCAGTTGGATAGTATGTCTCTCTCCATTTATTCAATTCTATTTCTTTAAATAAAAATATTATGGAGAAGCAATACAGCCACCAGATATCTAGAGCTAAAACTTCTAAAAATATGGGGATATGATAAAATCTGATCATAGTATAATATTTTAATACTTTCAGACTTTGGCAGGTCATATAAGCTAAAGAAAACATACTAAGGATTTGAATGAGATCATCAATAAACTCAATTTTATAAATCTATGTAGTACTTTGACTATACAGAGAATATACATGATTTGTATAGCATCTGGAACACCTGGCTGGAAAGACTCCTCATTCTCTGGTTATAATCCAAAAACAACCTACACAACAGAGACTGAAAAACAACACCACTTTGGGAAATTAATATAAAATTTCCTTTTAAAAGTGCCCTGAACAGAAAAAGATTCAAAACTGAAATTTTACAAGATCAAAAAAAAGTTTTTTTTAAAGATTTTATTTATTCATTCGACAGATAGAGATCATAAGTAGGCAGAGAGAGAGGAGGAAGGAAGCAGGCTCCCTGCTGAGCAGAGAGCCTGATGTGGGGCTCGATCCCAGGACCCTGGGAACATGACCTGAGCCAAAGGCAGAGGCTTTAACCCACTGAGCCACCCAGGCGTCCCCACAAGATCAAAAATTTTTTAATGGCAGAGTAAAGAGAGGGACAGGGATTAAAACAGGACAAGGACAGAAAAATCCCAAGTCCAATTTCCCAACCAAATCTCATGATGGAGTCTGCTCAAGAAGTCTTCAATCCATACTCGACTGCCATATGATCTGTGGAGCTCTGGGACTGGGCATCTTCCCAATGGTAGAATCAGTGTGACATCACTCTCTTTTCACTAAATAACTGCCAGATAGGTTGTGGCCCAGCATCTTCCACAAACACAGACAGCTTTGCTTACCTAACCAGGGAAGCAGATTTTCTGGTACACTTTCATGCCCTGCATAGCTAGGAGGGGAGAACAAAATTTGCTTAACTAAAATAAATATCTGATTTACAATCATTTTGAAACGGTGTGACTTAAAATAACTCTAAAATAGCGTCCCCAGCATTTACTTCCTTTCCCTCCAATCCTTATAGACTAGCACATAGGTCATTTTATTTTGCTAAACAGAAAAGATGTAATAATCAGAAAACTTAAGACTGATTTTTTTTTCTATTATAGTTCATCAGTTGATATTTCAGCATTCCCTAGTGGTTAAAAAAAGAAGATTCTTCTGCAATATTACCACCATCAGAAAATATGAAAGCTCCCATTGTGCAAATTTTAAAATAGTCTAAGCCTACACATTTACTCATCCATCTCATTCACCTTTTGAGCCTCAATTTCCTCAGGTATAAAATGAAGGGGCAAAAGAGCTTAAAAATATTTTCAATTCTGACATTTAATAATTTACAATTCTCTTCTTTCTCACATCTCTAAGTATCATGGATTCAAATCAATCATCATATTTTGGCAGGCTTGGTTAATCACTGATACTTGTACCTCGATTTACCAAAAAATGACAAAATGTACAAAGTTCAACATTCAAGGAGAAAAAGTAATCATAGTTAATTCAGAACATTATTAAATAACTCTTGGAGTGAGTTAAATTAAATAACTTCTGCTGCATGAATGCTAATGAAAGAGAAAATGAGAGAATAATGTGGAAATAATTGAATTAAGAGAATTCCAGTCTCAAGTTTGAGAGGTAAGGCATAAGCACCTTGCTAGCCAGATGAAAAAATGCCCAGCAGACCTGCTGAGAGCTGAGCATCTTCCCCTAAATTTACACATGGATCCTCTGGCTTCTCTAGAGCATAAAAGAAAGCCGCAGAGAGTAAAGGTGAGGAATAAGAATGACAATCAGGAAGGCAAGAAAAGGTCTCAGCTTAGTCCTTCCAGTCTAATGAAGTCCTTCCAGGCAACTAGTTAAGGCCTTTAATTTAACTCTTTGTCCGCCAGGGCCAAGAAACAGAAGATTTTATTTACTAGACTGTGAACTTCCCAGGTCATCATCATAGCATGCACAGTGCCTAATACTGGGCTTGAGCCTTGTCTATGGCATAGAGTCAAAAGGTATCTCAGCAGTAAATGAAAACATAGAAACTATCTAACCAAAAGTAGGCTGGCATTCCTTTTTGAGGAGAGGGGACACTGTCAGACAAACACACCACACTTCTCATCACTGCCATCCTTGACACTGGCCTGGACACACTACCTGCTCATCATCAGAGCCATGGGTTCAGTGGAGTGTCTACTGGGACCCAACCACCACACTGCTTGACTCCCCATCCAGACCTACTACTGTGCCCTCAAGAACCTCCACTGCATGGGGAACAACTTCCTTCCAGGAACCCTTGGCCTCTACTCAGATGCTTCCTTCTCCTCCTACCATGAAACCTTACCCTCCTCTGAGAAGAAGTTTCCCTTCCTCATGCCACCGTGCACCTATATGGCTCAAGGCCCAGAGATAAGACTGAAGCTTCCTCTATTGCTACTTTCAGGCATCGTCTGGGACCCTTCATGAAAGCCTGCTCCTCTGAGCTCATTTCTCTCACTTGCCTCCTCACAGAAGTTCTCTCCTAGTATTCCAGCTCGTTCTCCATAATTCATAGCTGTTCTCCTTCGTCAAGGGCATGTCTAGAGTCTTTACTCACAGAGTCAGGGTCCTGGTGATGAGGGAGCAGGAGGCTGGCTGAGGACAAAGCAAAAGCTGGCACCTTGCACCCCCTCTCCATCAGCTCCCCTCGGTGATGTGTGTGGCATTCCTCAGGTACCCCTGACTGCCAAAACAATTAGTTAACTCACAATCCTGCAAGACAGGAGTCTCCCTTGGTTTACAAATGTCCTAGAGATCTATGAACAAAGAAGTTACATTATCAATAACACAATTTCCAGAGGCAAATGACTCAGTTCCTCAAGCCTTAATGTCACCCTCCCCTCCATAAACAAAACTGAAGGAGGCTGGGGTAGAAGGAAATGTAAGTGAAGATAAGTTTCTCACTAACAAAAGACAGCTTGATAGCAGGATTGTGACATTTCACCAGGAATCTCCCAACCATCTTGATGTTAATGGCTCGCCAAAAGACAGCATTGATCAAGCCTCCGGTATCCCTGCACCTCGGAGGCCTCCTTTAACATATGAAAGCTCCGTTCAAACCTCCATTTCCCTCACCTTCCCCAACCGCAGGGTACATAACCTGCCATCCCTCACAACCCGGGGCAGCAGCTCTTCCTGCCCACGGGTCCTGTCCCCGTGCTTTAATAAACCACCATTTTGCACCAAAGATGTCTCAAGAATTCTTTCTTGGTCATCGGCTCCGGACCTCAGCCCACCGAACCTCACCCAGGTTCTAGAACTTCATCACTGGGTCCCTTGTTCCTCTTTTCCATTCCCCCTATTGCACTGAGGTGGCTTTTTGAGAACTTTTTAATGATCCTTTTTATGAGCTTCTCTAGACTTAATATCTGCTGCTCTGTATCACTGTGACCACTCTGATCTGTCTCTGATCTCTTCCTCCTCTTGAATATTTACCTTTCTCTGTCTCCACTCTGTTCTCCATGGCTTCTCAGCTCTTGTCAGAAAAGCCTGCCCATTCTTTTGTAGACATAGCTAGTCATCAGAAAATGCCTTTTCTTCCACAGGAGGAACCAACCAGTCACAGAGCATGATGTATTCATCTTCTGATTTTCTACTCTATTATTTTCTTTGGTCATTGAAAGTTCATGCTTCTTTGATACCAGAAAGAATTTTTTTTAACTGTATTTTTTTTAAGATTTTATTTATTTTGTTTATTTGACAGAGATCACAAGTAGGCAGAGAGAGAGAGGTGGAAGCAGGCCCCACTTAGCAGAGAGCCAGATACAGACTTGATCCCAGGATCCTGGGATCATGACCTGAGCCGAAGGCAGAGGCTTTAACGCACTGAGCCACCCAGGTGCCCCCCCACGAAGAATTTTTAACTATTTTATTTGTAGATGTGTTCCAGAAGCCCTGAAGGCATTGTAGATTAATCTACATGCCAAACCTTCCTTTAAATTTTGCTAACATTCTCCTTTCTATCCTGAGTAGTGAGAGTGAATAGTCATAGTTAATATAACCAGTTTGTCTATTTTCTTCTCATGATCCAGCCAAAGTTATCTATGAAGTGACTCAGTGTCCTTTTTAGACTCTGCTGCAGAACAGAGTAGCTTTTCATGTCAATTATTTACATCAATCAATATACACCTCCCCCTTCCTGTACCTGTTTTAAGGCAAAGTTGAACTTCTTATTCTTTATGCCAATTTAGCTTTGCTTCCATTGTTTTATTTGAGATTTGTCTGTTGTTCATGGTTCGTTAAAAAATCAAGCATTACTGTTTATGTAGTCTGGATTTTTGGCTAAAAGTATGTCTTAAGTAAGCTATGAATTACACCGCTTAAACTTTTTCAACTCCATGTTGCTGTGGGTTGTTTAGTTTCGTTGTTTTTTGCTGTTGGAATGTTCTATTAACTTGGCCTTCTAGCACATCTTTAATCATTTGGTCTAACAGTTGTATATGAATATTTAAAAGATAAGTATTTCTCCTCAGTATGCATAAATTGATGAAAGTTATTGGTTGAAAATATTGGTATCTTTTCTCTAAAACCTGTCCCTTTTTAGGTCATTATCTCAGCAAATGACATTTAACCGCACCGTTTGCTGCCCAAGTCTGACCTCTAGGATCAGTAACTTTCCTGTGACTCTGTTTCCTCAGAGTTACCTCTTAAAGTGCTAGATACATATTTCTTCAGTAAATAAACAATCTTAAGACTAGAATCTAAAAAAAAAAAAAGTGGAATCTGCAGAATAAATGCTTCAGATGAGTCCACTGAAAAAAATATTTCCTAAATTGGTAAAATTCTAACAAAGCTTATGTGACAGATAATATATTATTTTTGTGTCTTTTGTAAATAATAATCAAGGGCTTAGGTTTTTTTTTCCCCAATAATTTGTTTATTCACTTCATTCAATTAAAAACTACTTTCTGAAAGCAGGCATTCTTCTAAGTGACTTGCAAGCATTAAGTTATTATATTCTCACATAGAAGACAATGTCTCCTAACTCATTTAGGGGTTCTCCCTCCAACCATGGCGCTTCCTAAAAATTCTATAATTTCGTATTCCAGTTAACTTATGAAACACTTCATTTCCCTATTACAACCCCGAAAAACCTTTGTTACATTAAATTTTCTTTTACATCCAAAGGCAAACCAAAGAACTGGCAGTCACTCTAAGTTCTTCCCACATCATTTATTCAAATTATATAAAAACTCAATGTTAACAGGTTCCACCCACAATCTGGAGCTCCCATACAGCTTTTTGTCCTCCAATAGCGATCATGACAGCCTAAGATAGCCAGATAGCTAAGGGAAACTTCTAACATGGTAGGTAAAGACCAAAAGAATTAAAAAAGTGAACTAGAAGATCCCAAATTATTTAGGGAGGAAAAAAATCATTAGTATCCTCAGACAGAAAGATACTGAATCCATGAAACAAAAATAAAATACTATCTTTTTTAAAAAGGAGCATTCAAAGAACAAATGAAAATTCTTGAAAATTAGAAGATAACAAATGAAAAACTGATAGAAGAGTTGGAAAAATAAAGTTGACAGAATTTTCCAGAATATACAAGAGCAATCATATTAAAAATGGGAAAATACATGAAAATTAGAGGATCAGGAAATGATCCAAATAACACAAAGTTCTGAAAGAGAAAACGAAAGGACTGAAATAAGTGAAGAAATAATCCAAGAAAATTTCCCTGAAATTAAGGGCATAAGGTGCAAGACTGAAACAACATGTCACATGCCCAAAATAATATGGGAACAGACAGATCTAGAGCGAGACATATTGTGAAATTTCAGAACCAGGGAGACAGTAAGAAGATTCTACAGTTTTTCAGGAAAAAAAAGGGAAGAAAAGGTCACATACAAAAATTTAGGAATCCGAATAATTTAGGAATGCCTGAACAGCACCACATGAAGCAGTAACAGTGTGAGGACTTCACAATTCTGAAGGAAAATGATTTCCAATCCAGAGTTCAATACTCAAGCAAAACTATCAATCAAACATGAAGACAAAATAAAGGCATTTTCAAACATACATGGATTCAAAAATTCACTTTCCATCAATTCATTCTCAAAAACTTCTAGAAGATGGAAGATGTGCCAGAGTGAAAAAATAAACCAAGAAAGAGGAATACATAGAATATGGCATAAGAGATCCCATCATGAGAGAGCAGTGAAAGAACTCTGGATAGTGAAGGAAAATGCCAAGGTGACAGATGTACACCAACAACAGAAAGCAGTCAGTCCAGAATCAAGTACTGACTCATGCCCAGATCCTCATGTTTTATTTAACCTGAGAATAATGCCCCAGTGAGCCTGGACAGATTGTTGTCTATATTTTGTCTTGGCTTCTACATGCCTTACTGCTGGCACCAGCTAAAGACACTCATTTCACCTACAGAAATTGTTCTGCTTTGGTATGCTCTTGAGAGCCAGGGTACATAGTGGTGAATTTGGAAACAGGGGACAACTCTTCCCATCACAGTATTTCTGAGGGACATTCAGGAACCAGGCCCACACCGCATTTCTTCCAGATCCCGCTGCCCTACATGCCAGGACTAGCTCATGACCTTGCCTACTAATGTCCTAGGTAGTTGGACTCCTGATTAAAAACCTATATATGATTTCTGAGGCCCAACCATACACAATGACAAAGGTTTACCTGACAGGCCTCACTGAGACAGCTACCCTCTTCACACACACATGGTTCATGGTCAGTACAATGCAGTCTCTGAGGACTCAGGATGCCCTGGCCAGTCATGCCCTCCACATCTTTGCATTCCTAACCCCAGCACCTTCATTTCTAGGTCTCTTTATCTGAGACTTTGGGCAGAAGTCCACTTATGGAGGGGTAAGAGGGGGCAACCCTGAAGACACTTTTCCCCAGTCTGACTCAGTACCCCGTACTTTTCCATTCCTAGCCATTTTCCCCTCGCCCTCCCCCCTCCTACCTCAGTGTCCATAAAATGCTGGAGCCTTTTGTTCAGGGCTTCCTCAACAGCGAGATGACCCCCATGTCTGCACTAATCCCTCGATCTCAGCCAGGGTACTGCTCCAGAGGGGGAAGTGGACCAAGGGAGTCTGTGTTTTTTCCAGTTTTAGAATCTTGTTACACCATCACAGTAAGTAATAGAAGGCTTAACTCTTTTGTTTTTAGCTTATTGCTTTAAACGACTACCCCAGTACCTGGCAGCTGAACTCCCCATCCTACCTAGCTCAGCGGAGCTCCTAACAGTCCCCGAAGGTTCCCTCCGGGAGCCCTCCTCCCTACAGAATAGAGACTTACACACACCAAGTCTTAAGAAACTGGCCTCCAGAAACTGTAGCTGATACATGTCAGGGCATCTTATAAAATAAATAACTATAATCATGGATTAACAACATGGCTTTTAGAAAATAATAAAAACAATGTGTTTTGCTTTTAAAAATACCAAAATACTGAGAATTCCAGAAAAAGAGGTACAGCATGAATAAGTTGTATTTGCAAAAACATCTGACTTCATCTCCTCAAGTCAGAGCTTGGCAGCCCAGCCCCACTTCACCATTTGGCTGTGTTTTCTATTTTCTCTTCCACTTTCATTTTCTGTGAAATGGATTGGCTTATCTGACTTCAGAAAACTTATATCTGTACTATCTTAAAAGAAATATGCTTGTGGAGTAAAAATGTCATACTCAATCTGCCTGTAAATTTATATAATACAATTTATAAAAAGATTCTAACCACAATTATAGATATCCTCCTCTTTATTCTTAACCCACATGTTAAGAAGTCTGCAGCTTCATCCCACTTTAAAAGTTAGAAGGGTGACAAAACTAACCAACAAGGAAGAAAACATAAGAACTACCTAGCAATTTGAGACCTCTAAAAATACTCATGTCAAGAACATTTTAAAAAATGATGAAAAAGACTGATGAAAGAAGTGACAGAAGACTTTATTCCACACAGTATAAAGCAGGATCACCACTGGAATCTAATTTACACACCCACCCTCCTCAAGGAACAGGGCAATAGCCAAGGCTCCCAAGAATACAAGGGGCTCTACCATGTGGGAGAACTGATGCTCATTTGGGGCTGGAAGGAAACGAGTTTAGGATGTATCTGGATAGAGCTAAAGTGATAACCAGGGTTAAAACAAAACAAGACACTAGCAAATGGAGCAAAGGGAGAGCTAGAGAAATGGAAACCTGTGCTACTACTGCAGTGTCTACAGCCCAGCACCAGCATAAGGCAGAGCACCCTGGGGGGCCTAAGAGTCAAGGACACCCGAAGGGGGCCAGCCAGGGCCCAGAGCGGTCAAGTGGGTGAAGCTGAAACAGGTCACAGCCTTCTGAGTCAGAAAGAGAAACCAAAAAACAGCTCTCTGGAAAAGCTCAAATGCCTTTTGTTTTTGTTGTTGTTTTGTTTTGTTTTGAGAGAGAGCAAGGGTTAAACAAGCAGGAGGGGAGGGGCAGAGGGGAGAGGGAGAGCAAGAATCATAGGCAGTCTCCACACCTAGCCAGCACAAAGCCAGACTCTGGATTCGATCTCACAACCCTGAGATCATGACCTGACCCAAAATCAAGAGTCAAACGCTTAACTGACTGAGCCATCCAGGTGCCCCAAGACTCAAATGCTTTTAAGCAAAGTCACTCCCTCTTGCTATCCTAAGCAGTGGTCTACAGATCTTTTTTCTACACTCAAACTACAAGAAATGAGACTTTACACTACAACTCAGCATATGCACATGTAGACATGTATATACAATCAACAAACAGAAGTTGCTCTAAATAACACCCATCTTACAAAGTGTTGTGTACTCTCTTATTGATGTTTATAATCTTTTCTTTTTCTTGTAAAAAAAAAAAAAAAAAAAAGTCCTGGGCCAAACCCACTAAACTGATTCTAAAATCACCCTGCAGTTTAGCAGACAGCATGCTCAAGTAGTCACCAGCTAACCACGGTGAGAGGTGAAATGAATGGTCTCACGAGATCATAGTTCAGCTTGAATCCTGTCCCTCTATTGGTCAGATTTTTGATTCCTCTCACTGGCTCTGGAATAGTCTCAGACCAGCCAAGGTCATTCATCAACCAGCCCAACCCATTTTTTCAGTCTTCATCTTCTACAACGGCCCTCAATAATCTGCATCCTAGCAAAACTGATCCACTCTCTACATCCCAGGTTGCCCACTTTGCCTCTCCCTAGGATTCTTTTCTCCCCAACCTATCTAAAACGCTCTGATGCTCCAAGGCACAATTAAAGGAACCCTCCACCCAGAATAAATGTCTCCTGCCTCCAGCATTATAAGCACTTTCTCCTTGCTGTCTGTGTCCCACTGACACACACCCGGCACGGCTCCAGCTCCCACCTCACCCCACCACATGGTTTCAAAACCCAAGCACACCATCCCCAAAAGAAGCCACCTGGTCTGTACTTTATGTTGACTACACAAATGCACATTTATCTCCTATGCAGGGAGAAAACTGCTGTCAGGGGACTGTTGGGGCTGAAGACCGAGAAATCCGAGGTCAGGGCCCAAACCACCTAGAACCTCTCAGTCAGAACCAGAACATCAGGCTCTCCACAGCAGACGGTGTACCTTTGGCCTTTGAAATGATGGCTATAACAAGCACTATAAGAAAACGATACTGAATGTTTAGTAAACATTTAGAAATTCTTCTTTAAATTTTAATTCTTCTTTCAAAAAATAGCATAATATAGATCAGCGATTTAGCAACATTGCCACTTTCCATATTTTAACTTCTCTTACTCAAAATCAAATCTCCCAAATGTAGAAAAGCTATCCATTAGTACTCAGCAGAATGATAGACCCCATCCCTCACCCCGCCAAAGTAGAGACCTTTGGCTCATCATGATACCAGGCACACTGGCCTTGCTTTCTTTCAAGTCAGCTTCCTCTTCTGATTACCGTATACTTTTGGTTATCTTTGTGTCTTGTTTCAAAAACAAAATTTACCACCTCATCTTTTAATCATGCATTTTCATTTCTGTCTCCCCAGTTACATAATTAAAAGAACTTTCTTATAGCTAAATCAGAAATACTACCATCAAAGTATCTTAAATCTATATGCAAATATACTCTAAATTGATCTTCTAATAACTTCCTCATTTGACAAATATTTAACAAGTAACCAACCGTTATCTGCTCAAACACTGAGCTAGGAATGCACTAGATCTTTGAGGTACTAAACTGAAAATGCCATACTTCCAAAGCAAGTATAATGGAATAATAGTAGATTCAAACTCATTAACCCAAATTGAAAATCATATACCTATGCTCACACTTCTGTACTAACAAGAAATCAGTAAGCAATTAAAAAAAAAAATTCTAAAGATACTCTCAAGTTAAATATTTAAACAAGTATACAATGTAACAAATTATCAAAAGAAGAAACATAAAAACCTTAAAAAATTTGTCAATCTTTTTAGTTTAAGGAATATTGCTGGACTATGACGTTATTAATCAGGTCAGATATTAAATATCTGTATAGAATATACTTCCATCTTAATGTCAGCAAAATAGTCATTAATACCATTTGATGATGACTGGTCCTTATATTTTACGTAAACAATATACTGTTTATGCTCAAAAGCCTGTGAATATTTAAAATTTATCCAATATTTCCACCATTCTCTTTATTTAAGCATCTAAAATTATTTTAAGTTTAGCTGACTATGCCAGTGGTGAAATCATCCAAATAGGAAAGAATTTTATATCTATAAGTAGACGTATTAGAAATAACATAGTTATAAAACTGAACTGCAGTTAATCTTTATCTCACTATTTTTAGTACATAGTATTATAACACATACCAAAATATTCTCAATGAATGGTCTTACCTTAAATATGTGCCATATATGAAGAATAATGCCATCATTAGTCCATTTAAAATAAAAATTACAGCAACATAAAAGCAAGCAGGATCTCCCAATCCTTTAAAAATAAAAATAAGAAAAAAACATATGTTCTAACTATAAATTACTTTGTATGTCTGGCAATTTATATTGAAATGTGCTTATTTTGAAAATGGCACAGATATATTAAATGGTTGCCTTGGTTCCCATACGAACACGTGACACTACTGCGGAACACAGATGAGAACACGGCAGGAGCTGCGCTGGTTTTTAAACAGGGCTACAAACTCATGGACACACCTCCTGTAAAGGGAGGGGGGTGTCTCTGCTCCTACTTTTGATGACGGCTGGGTTGGTGACTGCCTCAACAGAAGACGTTGGAGGTCATACATGGGATTTCTAAGGCTGGAAGTGGCCAAGAGTGTCCAACCTGGAGCCCATGAAGAGCCTAACTACCCTGAGGTACATGCTATACAACAGCCCAAGGTGTGCAAAAAGGGCGTCATGTAGGTGTCCCATTTGACAGTCCCAACTGAGCCCGGCCTCGCAGGGACCCCAGCCGGGAGCTAGAATGTCAGTGAAGCAGTCTCCAATTAATTTCAGTCTTCCCAAGCCACCTGAATCTAGCAGAAGCCTCTGACATGGTGGAAACAAACCAACCCTACTATACCCTGCCCAAATTCCTCACTTGCAGAATCCATAAGCACAATAAAATAGTTTTTTATATCACTAAGTTTGCAGTAAGTTTAACGTGCTCCAACAAAGAACTGGAAAGAAACTGGAAAGAAGGAAAGAAACTTGCCTTCACAGCTTTCAATAGGACTGAGTCCTTCTCCTCTGGTCACTGTCCAACATATCTTGGTTTGAAGACCAATCAAGTCCATTATTTTGGTATAAATTCGATACCAGCTGGCTAAGATTACCTATTTTAAAAGAAATAAAGACTTTTTAAAAATTTTTTTAGAAAAAAGATATTATCATCAACAGTTTCATTACTAGACTATTTTTGAGATATTTTGATAGTTATCAAATTTTCCTTCCCTCTACCATCTACTTAGCTCCCTTTAAACCTAGTAAAATAAGCCTCACAATCCCCTACACAGATTCTTCATTGGTCAGTGTTCAACTCTCCACCGATGGGTAAGAATAAAATATAACATGAAACACACAAGATTTATATTTTTCAAAAGGTATAAAATTCTAGTAAGGTACATAAAAGAAGAGTTGAACAAATAAATACTCTGTCTTCTTGAGTAGATCTAATTTCTCCAGAGGTGAATAGATAACAGCATTTCTATACAGAAAGAATACATACAGATCACACACAAAGTTGAAAGGCAAACAAAAAGCTGGGGGGAAAATGTTTACCCATATAGCACGGTATTAATATCCAGCATGTAATAAATGAGGTCTTACTTTCTACTTTAATAGAAATATAGACAAAGGGCATAAGCAAGCAATTACTTTTAAAATTTCAAATGCATTTTTAATGTATAGCATTGAATGAAATACATATATACACACATATATAGCAATGAACAAAATATATCATGAGATTTTAATTTTTTTGTCTACCAAATTGGCAGGGATTCAGGGAAATAAGCATTTTCAAAAACACTGCCAACGGTAACTTTGATTAGTATAACCTATCTAGAAAGCATTCTGGCAACTCATACCAAAATCATTAAAGTATATATTCTGTTGAACTAAATATAGTTCCACATCAACAAATTTATAGTTTAAAAAACATAAGGCTATGTACAGAGATTTAGCTTCAAAGATGCTTATGGGAGCTCTAGAATATCTCAGAAGTTGGAAACAATGAACATTTTCACAAAAGATGGACAAATAAACAAGAGAAGACTGTATATATTGCCACTAAAACTGATCCTGAGGAAGAAAAGATGACACAAGACTGTTAAAAATATTCTAAAAGACAAAAAAACACTTATAAAAAAATATTTGCTGTGTGATCTCATTTCTGTAGCAGTAAATGTGTACATGGTCATAGAAAGTACTCAGTAAACAGTACGTTAGTGAACCAATACTGCACCTCGGTGGTTATTTATTTGTCTCTATTTCCTCTATCTCCATCTCCTCATTAATCAATCGGCTAACTCACTGATCTAGACGGAAACAGGACTTCTCTCATTCAATGGGAAATGCCTGAGAGCCCCGATAGATAAGTCGAGGTACTGAGCCTGGGCTTGAGATCCCCAGAGACCAAGGCTGCCAGCACCCTGGCACAAGGATGTGCTGTCCAGCAACATCAGTAAGCTAAGAAGGGGGAGTCACGGGGACAGTGTGTTAACAGATGACCCTCATATCAAGTCAAGGAGAATCTGGGTAAAGAAGTCACCTCTCAGCTTGGCCCTGAAATGCGTAGGGATGTGTCAAATTAGGGCAGGGATGGTAAAGGAGAGGCCAAAAAAGTTACTGATATCACTGCCTTCCTCCCTCACCTCCTGGGTGAATCCCCTTTCCCCCACTCCACCCAAAAAAGAGCATTGAATTAAGTGAAGAATCCCAGAGAGGGAAGAAACATTATTTGGCAAATGACATGTAATGGTGCTTCCTTGCTATAATCTCTACAAACACACCAAATCTAGATAGTTTTCAAATTTTCTAGACCATGCAATCGTAATGGTTTCCATGAGATCAGTTAAAGCCCACCAAAATTAATAATAGTCTTTTCTCCATATTCCTTTCCCAGAAAACATACACATATTTTTTTAAAAATGAGGTGAAATATAATATATTGAAATATACCTCACATTTAGAATCAGTATTTAATGCAATAACACTTTTAAAAAGTAAAAAAACAAAACAAACAAACAAACAAACAAACACCACACAATTGAAAAAGTGACTTACCTCAGGGTAAAGATTGAACCTTTTTAATGTGTTAATAACAAGGGGGTATTCAGTCAGCTTATCGTTCATAATCATCCATACTCCATTCAAAAATGAAGGTGCTTCCACAATAGTCTTAAAGTAGGAATAATACAGTCCCTGAAATAAGCATATGTTATAGTTATAATAAAAAATGCATAATTTCTATGCCTCTTACCAGCTTAAAAAAATTAAATACACTGTTTTTGAAAAACAAAGCAATCAAGCAAATAATAGCTACAATTATTCTCAAGGTGTTTGATCACTAATAGAATCTTGGCTTATAAAAAAGAACTACATATTTTAGTATAACCTTGTCTTAATTAAAATAATTGAACTCAAAATATCTTCAAAAATAGTTTCAACATTTAAAAGTAATATACAGGGGTATCTGGGTGGCTCAGTGGGTTAAGCCTCTGCCTTCGGCTCAGGTCATGATCTCAGAGTCCTGGGATCAAGCCCCGCATTGGGCTCTCTGCTTAGCAGAGAGCCTGCATCCCTCTTCCCCTCTGCCGCCTTCTCTGCCTACTTGTGATCTGTCTCTGTCTCTGTCTCTCTCTCTGTCAAATAAATAAATAAATAAAATCTTTTTTTTTTTAAAATAATATACATAACTCAGACAACATATGTAACTTAAGAAAACTCCATATCCCCACTAATTTAAGTGTTAGAAAAGGCTATCTTATGAACAGGGCAAGTGAGTGGTTTACTATGGAACTTAAGTTACCGGGATCCAAGAAATCTCCCCTAGCCAAAAATGTTTCCCCCTACTACCCATATGAATCCCCAAAATGGTGCTATCAGTCATCCTTCCTCCAGATTTACATGTAAAAATCCAAATATATTAGGAAGGCTACATGTTAATATATTACATGTAAGTTACATTCAGATGCCAACTAATTTTACAGACTATTTTCCTTCCTTCCAGCTCAGAATAAGGTAAAAACCCTGGAGGACTGGGGCTGTGTGAATCGGGGAGGAGTGCAGTAGTGGTACTCTCATTTTGAGGGAATTTAGACAGATATTAAGATTGGAATAATGCATGGATCAAAAAAATAAGCAAGTACTAGTACTTGCTCCCCTTGTGAGGGCGTAAGCAGCAGAACAGGGTTCGACAGATGAACACAGGAAACAAACTTCACCTTCTGTACAGTGTTGCCTAGAGCTGCACTAGTAGCCAGCACCCATCAGCTGTCAAACTCCACACTGGATTTAAGGCTCATCAGTATGAAAGTGATTTGCATACCCAATATTTATTGAAAAGGAAAAAAATGGTCCTTGATATTAAGGTGTTTAGCTTTCCTATCACTATTTTTTAAAATATTTCCAGCTGTATTAGGTTGAATAATATCTCCCTAAATTTCATATCCACTGGGAACCTGGGAATATGAACCTATGTGAAGTAAGTTTCTGGCAAATGTAGTCAAATTAAAATGAGGTCATCTAATATAAATGGTATCCTTACAGTAAGAGGGAAATTTAAACACAGAAACAGTGGGAAAAGTGCCCCCATGAAGACAGAGGTACAGCTTGGAGTGATAGCATTTCCAATGCCACGCAGGGCACACCAAGGATTGCCAGGAAGCACAAGAAGCTAGAAAGAAGGAAGGAAGGATTCTCCCTAAAGCCTTCAGTGAGAACATGACCCTGCCAACACTTTGATTTCAGACTTCTAGCCTCTAGAACTCTGAAAGAATAAATCTCTGCTCTTTAACCCACCTGGTTTATGGTACATTTGTTATGGCAGCTGTAGAAAACCACCACAACCTATCTTGTTTCATAGGTTTGTTTTGGAATCATGTAAACATCTTATTTAATTGTAAAATGAAAAATTTTAAATCCCTAAATATCAAAATAAAGATAGAGAAATTAATTATCAAATTAGAAGAAGATTTCAAGTAACTTTAAGATATAGTAATTCTACTGTACATCCCTAATGGCACATATCCCAAAGTCAAAAAGGAATGCAAGAAAGTTTTAAAATGTTTTCAATCATCTTAGTTTTAATAATCTTTGGTACTTTTATTTCACAAAAATAAGTAATATGAAACCAAGATTCTTGGGCTAATAGTAGATACAAATTTAAAACAAAGTAAGTAAAAACCACTTAATCCTAAATTTGAATTGACCCTAGAACAACACAGGTTTGAACTCCACAGCTCCACGTACACCCTGACTTTTTTCAATAAATAGAGTACAGTACTATAAATTTATTTTCTCTTCCTTATGATTTTCTTAATATTTTCTTTTCTCTGCCTTACTTTGTTCAAAGAATATAGTATAGAATACAGATAGCATAAAAAATATGTGTTAACTGGCTGTTTATGGTATCAGCTTTTAGTCAATAATACACCATTAATGGTTAAATCTGGGAAGAATCAAAAGTTATACATGGGTGTTGGACTGCATGGGGGTCAGCACCTCTAACCCTTTGTTGTTCTAAGGGTCAAATGTAGTAGCAATAAACATCTCTAGCACCAAATTTGTGGTCTCTGGATACCATCTGCCACTGAAAGGAATTGGGGCTCCTTGGAAAAATGGGAGGATTCCAGGTCCATAGAGAAAATGTCTTAATAGTACTAGAAAGTAAGAAAGCTATAGAATACTAGTGAGGTCACGTCAAAAGGACAGAGTCAGTTGCAAAGGCTCTCGTCAGCTAAAGACAGGTAGTTCACAAAACATGCTAAAATCCATTAGATCATAATGATAGAATCTGAAAGAAAGTACTCAATTGGTTACCAGAAAAAAATGCTAGGAAACCAACTCATTTTTCTAAAAAGTGGTAAATAAAAAGAAAAAAATCAAGCATTCACCTCTCTTACCTGTACGAACTATACATCATAGAAACCAAATAAAATATTATGGGAAAATTCTTCTTTATAGAAGAATTGCAGTTAACAAATGGAGGGGAAAAAATAATAGAATAGATAATCACCATTTGGTAATCTTAATGAATTACCTGATCTAGGCTGATGGCTAGGCTATAACAGAAGGACCAACATGACAATACCTAAAGCCACTGATCAATCTTGACATCACAGAAAGTGAGACAATCAGATGTGGTGTGCATCTTTGTATGGTACAATAAATGCACATCACTTATTAAATATTCCTGCCAAAAAAAAAATTGAGCCTTCAGCTATCAAGTCTTTTATCTATCAATTTTCAGGGAACTTTGGACAATGAACATAATAAATAACATAAATTACTACGGGTAATTCTATAAGACAAATAACCTGGATTCTTCGATAATTAAATAGTAAAACAATAAAAACGGGAAGTGGAATTTATAGATTAAAAGACTTAAGAAAAACATCAACTAGATGAAATGTACAGACAT
Source organism: Martes martes (assembly GCF_963455335.1). Classification (NCBI taxonomy): domain Eukaryota; kingdom Metazoa; phylum Chordata; class Mammalia; order Carnivora; family Mustelidae; genus Martes; species Martes martes. Next base: position 66,238,222 of record NC_137899.1, read on the forward strand.
GGTTTGAATCCTGATTCCAGACTACCAACACACCAACTATAAAAAGAAAAAAAAATGCCAATCGGTCATTTAAACAGTGGCTGATACTTAACAATATTAAGAGATCACTGTTCATTGTTTTCAAGTGTGCCAATAGTACTGTAGGTAATAAAAAATTCTTTTCTTTTGAGATACATACAAAAGTATTTACTGATGAAATGATATGATGTCTGAGGTCTCCTATGTGTGGAGGTGTATATGAAGGAAAAATGGCTGTGTCACCGGTTGTTGAAGCTGCAGAATGGGCAAGGGGATGTGTCTACTCTTTCTTTTTTGGAACATCTTTGAAAATTTCCATGATAAAATGCTTAACAGTTTTTAGATCCCAAAAATATCACATAAAAACTAACCATTTCAGTGCGAAAAGCCATCTCCCTTTCCAATGTTGAGAGGTGAGAAAAGTGACGATCATTTTCAAAGAGGTGTGTTATATGGCTCCTGTAAAAACAAAAGGGTGACAAACCAAGTGTTGACGCTTATACTAAGTATTATTTTTAAAAGAAACTCTAAGAGCAAAAATAAATGTATCTAGAAACTTGCATATAATTTTGTAATAAAATTCAAATACAGTGGTATCCGTATCTATTTTTCCACTCTGTTGTAACATTCCACTAAAATTTCTAATAGAATACACATTCAAATGAGATTTTAAAATTAGAATGAACCAGAATAACAATACTTTAAGTCAAGTACAATAAAATTATAAATTGAACTATAAATGTCATTGGGTTACCATCTCAGAAATGTCTGATTAATGAAATTCATATTTCACTCTATCCAGAAGATTAAAAAAATTAATCTTCCTCTCAACTGAACACTATATTAACGTTAAGTGAAATAGAGTCTCAAATATAACCTCTTTAATAATGGATCTTTTTTTTTATTAAAAAATTACATTATTCTGACCTTGATTTATCAATTAAACTACTTCTTCAGACTATTGTGTTGCATGTAATAATATATATTCACCCTTATTATCCTGAAATTATTTCTTTATATATACAAGAAATTGCTTTGGTGAGTTGTAAACATCTGCATAAAATACACCAGAGGAAAAAAACAATCTTACCAGTGCAACACTGCTGCAAAGGCAGCTGAAAGAAAAAAAAGAAATTTAAATTAGTATGCTAGCATAAAGAAATGTTTTCACTTTATGGAAAAGCATTATAAAGATAAGCATTTGGGATGTGTGATGTTGAGCCCTTAGCAACTGGGGAAAGAGAGTGACTCTTTGAAAGAAACCCCAGGGCTAGGCTTAAAATCCAACAGCCTGGACTATGAAAGAATTAGGCATATATCTACAAATTTCATTCATTCAGTCATTCAACAAAATGGGGGCCTACTATTTGCCAAAAACTACACAAGGAACCCTCAGATGGAAACTTCCACAAATAGCACTGCCACAGGGACAGAACCAGCAGTGAAAGGTAACTCCAGAATAAAGAAATATGGTGACCTCAGGGCACAGGACTGGGGATGAATAAAACGAGAGCTTACCACTTTTTGCATATTGTTGCAGTATCTTGATTTTTATGATAAACTTTCCTATTTTTGTAAACAAATGTAGAATGAAATAAAAACAAGAGATGGAGGGGTTGTTGATGCAAAACAAGCAAACATTTTAGAATCTCTAAAAGTAGGAGTTTTACCAGAGGCCAAGTTAGGACAGCTGGCCAGGAAACACACTCTTCACAGGGAAGAAAGTGCTTTGTGAAATAAACAGTTTTTACTGTGATATACTTTTTTACATCTTGTAAAAGCTCAAAAGATTATAGATTAGCATACAGGCAGGCAACACAAGTTTTAATGTCAAGGAATGCAGGGAGTAGGAGCACTGATCAATATCTTAAAGACAAGATGGTTTTCCTTTAGGCTACTCATTTACAAAGCAGGTGTATAATGTATGCGTGGCAGGCCATAAATCAGGCTTTTGGTTTAAACCAAGTTTATGTATAGTCATGCTGACTTAGAAAGAAATCTAAAATGACTTCCCTTATATCTCAGGCCCTTAGAGTTTTTTCTCTTATCAGGGTAAAAGGAAGAAAGAAAAGGTAAGGAAGAGAAAACAAGGTAATAATAAAATCAGTCTCATAGGAAAATCAATAGTTGCTTTCTGTCCAAGTAAAAAGAATGTACTAAGAATAATCCAGAAAATACCAATTTTCTTATGCCACAAGATTCATCTTATTGCAGGCTTCTGATTAAATAACTAATAAGGAACTGAACTATGAAAATGCTCTTAGAAATGAAAACCAGTCTGGAACTTATTACCTTATTCTTAAAGAAGTATTTATGTATTTTTTTAAAGATTTTATTTATTTATTTGACAGACAGAGATCACAAGTAGGTAGAGAGGCAGGCAGAGAGAGAACTGAGAAGCAGGCTCCCTGCTGAGCAGAGAGCCTGATGCAGGGCTGATCCCAGAACCCTGGGATCATGACCTGAGCCAAAGGCAGAAGTATTAACCCACTGAGCCACCCAGGCAGCCCAAGAAGTATTTATATTTTTAAAAATTAAAAAATACACTCTACCTAAGAGATCTTAATGGTTATACAAGACAAAAGTTACTCTTTCTAGATCACTACAACTGCAAATATTTAACCATGTTTGTCATTTGACATTTGCTTATATATGGTACTTTGAGCTTTCAAAATTTTGATTTTTTTTGTTGTTGTTGTTGACAAATTTACCATCCATTTCCTTTTTGGTTTCTGCCTTTAAAGACTTAACTCTGCAATAATGAAGTTTGGGCTTTATTTTCTCAGTAATCTATCCTGTTCTGAATAAATCATTCTCCTCTCATAGAATGTAAATGCCATCTTTATCATACATAACACTTGACACAAATACTTTGGTAATTCTTTTGAGATTATAATTGGGACTTCATTTATAAATTAATTTGGAAAGAATCTACACTTGACAGTATGAATCCATATAACCATAAACATGGTATATACCTTCAATTATTCAACTTCTTTTTCCATTGCCTTGACAAAAATCTTATCAGTAGAATTAATATAGTTATTACAGTTAATTCATATTTCTTAAGTCTTTCTTGTAAGCTTAATTAACGTTTTTTCTACTAAGATCCATAAAATCTTTTTTTATACTTTATTAGAAGTTGCTAATGTATTTATTTTTGAAGTGTACTTATTTTGCAATGTACTTGTTTTACCCGTTTACTAAACTATCATTAATTCTTACAGTTTTTTGGTTTATCATCTTCAATCCTCTATTTTGAACATTATTTAAAAATGATAATTTTGCTCCTATTTTATAATTTTGCTGTTGGTTTCTTCTCATTTGAAAACAATAATACATTTCTAGAATAATACTAAGTAATTCTGAATGCATCAGGTCTTCTACTGAATTCAAGGGCAATGCATTTCACATATGCTTTTAAATTAGACTTTAACCTTCACAATTCTAGAGTGATAAATAGGATTTCTCAAGGCCATCACCTCTGTAGTTCCTCAGAATACCACAATTCTGCAGAAGAACAAAGGTACCAAGCGGCTTTTGGTGCCTTCCTTTAATTCAATAGGTCAAGCACTAAACAATTCTCAGAGTTCCGGGCTTTTTCACCACCTCCAGGGTCAATTCATAACCTGCCCAGTAGTTTTAATTTCTTTGTTCATTCAATTTAGTAGTAATAACAATAAAGCAGCTAACATTTGCATTCTTATTACATCTCAGATACTTTTTAAGTACTTTACCAGAACTAACTTGAGTTAACTTGTGTAAGCAAAGTGAGCAGACAGAGAAAGGGAAGTTGAGGACAAGAACTCTTACAAGAAAGCCTTACACTGCATGGGCCCTTGAGGAGAATGGGGTGGGTGGGGGGCGGTGGTAAGACAAAAGCCAGGCTTCCCCTTACCTTAAAGTGTCTTATTCCCCTCCTTCTTCCCCACCCCCTTAAGATAAAAGGGAGGGAAAGTTGCAATTCATCTATTGACATAAACAGTATGTTTTACAGAAACTACTAGTTTTTATATATAAATGTAAAGGGGCGCCCCAGTGGCTCAGTCAGTTAAGCGTCTGCCTTCAGCTCAGGTCATGACCCCAGGGTGTTGGGACTGAGTGCCACATCCGGCTCCCTGTTCAGCAGGGATTCTGCTTCTCCCTCTGCTACCCCCAGCTCATGCTCTCTCTCTAAAAAAAAAAAAGAGAGAGAGAGAAAGTGGAGTTATGGGGCGCCTGAGTGGCTCAGTCTGTTAAGCGTCCTACTCTAGATTTTGAGTCAGGTCATGATCTCAGAGTCATGAGATCAAGCCCTGTACAGGACTCCGTGCTGAGCATGGAGCCTGCTGAAGATTCTCTCTCTCTCCCTTTGCCCTGCTTCTCCTCTCTCCCTGCCCCCTCAAAGAGAAAAACGTATTAGTTACGCTTTAATTAATTCAAAATTGAAGTAAGTACATGTGTGTATATCTATATGTCATTTGGAAACGAAAGCCCCAGTAAAGCAGATACAGCCTTGTGAGCATATAATTGAAGCATAAAGACATAAAATGACAAAAAACTCCTAACGGCACCCCTAGAGCTTTTCTTGCTTCCTTGCCTACAGAAAAGATTATAAACGATTTTCTCTAAATTTAGTCCAGTGATTATCAACCCCGTCTAGTCTTTTGTGAGTGTCATAAAATTGATAATCCCTTTTTCCATTTTAATACATATGCTATTTTTTGTCATTCTAAGGGACTGTGGTAAATATAGCATGTTTTTTGTTTGTTTGTTTTAATCAGAACATTACAAAAAAAAACCCAAAAACAAAAACAAAAAACCAACACCAAAATTTGAAAAATCTAAGCCTATCCCATAAGAAAAAAGCATTCAAGGAAAGAAGGTTTGCTCTGTAATCTAATTCAAAAGATTGCAATCCTATGGCTGAGATTTCTGAAAGGTTCTTACCTTTTGCTGGAAGCCCCTAAATTACCAACACTCTGAAACTAAGCCAGACACTCCTTCCACTTTTTGATTAAAGAAATTTGTACCAGATTATATGTCACAATGTATCGATTTTCAGTTTCATGGGATGAACAGCCTCTCCACTGAAAATTGTTTTCTTCCTGTTATTAGAATCTCCTTTAAACAAACTAGAATGTAACTTCCTGAGGACAGAAACAATATTTAATGGAAAGTTATACTACAGTATTTAGCACAAAGCTGAGCACAGAGCTCAATTCAAATGTTTGCTGAATTAATGGATACAACCTGATAAAATTAAGGAGGAAAATGAAATAATCTAAATCATGTCTACATAACCAAGGTGAATGTGCTTTGATTGATGGATACACATACACACACTTGTATGTATGTAATAGATTTGTGGGATTCCCCCCAAAATCAAGTCTCCACTTACTTAGTCCAAATTAGACACCCCCCCCCCACCCTACCCAAGCAGCCTGGTGCCTAAACTTCCAGCTTCCAGCACAGTAGCTGGCAGTAGGGTGGGACCAACGTCCCAAGGTGAGGTCCCCAAGGTCCACCCCAGCTCAGTTCCCTTTGACACCCCTCCTTCTAGCTGCAGCTCTCTAAGGCCAGTCTTGCCCTTTGTTCTTTTCCTCTGGATGGCCCCACACCAGCAAGTACAGTGCATTGAGAGAATAGGGAGGGGATGCCTCCTGCCCCTACCCCAATGCCTGGCCCACAGTGGTCAGCAGCAGGAGGGAAGACAGGAGGAACAGTAAAGAAGTGGGAGAGGGGGCTTTTCCATAGGTTCCACTCATCTTCAGGGGCTCCTAAACCTTATTCCCTCTCCACCTAGCACCCAAACCCTGCCTGCATTCACTTCCTCTCCCAGCATCCTCCCTTCCCTCAAGTTGCCCCTCCTAAGAAGATGACTCTGAAGTCTTGGGCTTCTTTGTGGATAACCTGCACACTGCCATCAGGATTGCTGGAAAGTAGAGCCCCCTGTGATTTACATTTTTAAGATACCCAACTCAGTTTCATGCACTCTAGGGCTAGAGACCCACTGCCCTTTCTCCTCCTCAAGGGAGGAAAGCAAGAATCACAAAACCAAGGGGGGCTGCCTCTCCCTTTGCCCTTCTGTGGTAACCCCAGAGGAGACTCGCCCGCAACTGCAGCCAGCAACAGGCATTCCTGATAAGGACCACACTATCCCATCCAGGTTACGTTTTGTCCTTATGTGTGTACTTCCTAACCAGTATTTGACTTGAAATTCAGAGCATCTTCACCAACTCTCTCATTTGATTCTCACACAGCCTTGGGGGTATTTATTCCTATTTTACAAATGGAAAACTGGGCCTTTGAGAGGTCATTTCCCCCAAAGGCACAAAGCTAATAAATGGCAAGAACCACCTGGAGGCAGATGGTTCTAATTCAAAACCTCCATTTTTTTCCACTGGGGAAGAACTGCCTCCTCTCCCACATGGCCATTTGATGACCTCATCTTGTAACAATATTTATATGGAAATACATATTCTAAGTCCAAAATGACTTGCAAAATTTAATATAATTTATTCCTAAATTGAGGTTAATCCATACTTAAAGCATTCTGAAGAGTTTTAGCCTTTCTAACCCTCAAGTGACAAATGACAAAAAGAGGTTAAGGATCCTCCCCTTAAATCTACTGGACAAGGTTTCCAAGTCAACCTTGACAAGTTCTATACTCAACCTCTTCCTAATATTACTAGTCATTTCTTATTTCTCAAGGATCTATTCAGAGTCTAAAAGTTTCTTTCCAAGTGGAAAAGACACCAGTAAATAGTCTCCTTGTTCCCCATCAAAAATCCATCCTGGAGAATGAAGTCAATTTCTAAGTGTACAGGTTTAAGTGTCTCATTCCTCTCTTTGAAAAGTTCCATGGCTTTCCATAGCTCAGACCATGGAGCCCACTTTCTAGTCAGCTTCCAGTTAATCCGCACCACACACCCTTCCTGCCCTCTGCACTGGACAACCATTCCCTAAAACACCATGTGTTTTATGAGGCTACGCCTTTGCTTCTGCCGGTAAACTATTTCATCCTTCAAAGTCACAGGAATTCAAACTTGGCATTCTGTGAAGCTTATCCTGCCACCCTAACTAAAATACCTTTATTATAGCACCTAAATAGCTACTCATGCACACAACAGCTTCCTCTGCTAGAATGCAAAGGCCTTGTGGCTGAGCTTGTGTTTAATTCATCTTAATATCGACACCCTTAGCATTATGCCTGGCACCTCACTGGGTTGAAATGTTAAATGATGATCATTGTGTAAGAGAAACTACAGAATGTACTCAACTAAATAAAAATGTACATTCCTAAAGATAATATCTAAGCATTGCAAACTGCTCAAAGGGTTCACATTACATGAAGGTATATATGTTACAATAAAATTAATATTCGAAGAAATCATATTTTCAGTCTATAGTATCTAGAATTAAACAGAGGCCAGTTTCTGTGTAGTGAAGCAACAAGTGAAAAGACATTCTGTAGGACCCAGTTTAAAAAGGGAAAACAGTCATGTATACACAAGCTCAGCTCCCGTCTTCTTTCTAGGACCCAGAATTTTTGAGAGTTATAAGTGCTCTAAAGTCAACAAGCATCTAAATGCCAACTAGATGCATAACGCATTTTCCTAGAAACCAACAACATTAAAGAAATATTAGCCAACATTAAAAATAAAACCTTTGAGAGATAAGATTTAGGTACATAAAATAATGAGAGAACACATTAGGCACTGAAACAAAGGGCACAAAGTCTACGAAATGTAAAAAATCTGAAAAGGCAGATTAGTAGTGACCTTCTCAAGGCAGGGTCTATTAAAGTGGGATGGGAGGGAGGGACAGGGCTCAAGACATGATTACCATCTAGGTGAGGATTTATGGTGGGTAGCCAGAAAAGAAGACAGCTACAGGAAAGCCGCATGTGGCCTGGACTCCAACATGGGGAAAAAAAAAAAACAAAACCAAACCAAACCAAAACAAACAAACAAACAAAAACTCCCATAACTAATACACAGTACAGAATATAAATGATAAAGACAATAACAAGAAAACATTTACTGAGGGTCTACTCACTACACACACACATACACACACACACATATATACATATATAGTGTGCGTGCTGGGCTCTCAGAGCTCCATGAATACCAGGAACGCAGTTTACAAAGCTTCTCAACCAGAGGGGCCTGGAGTGCTAAGGATGAGAGAACTAGGGTCCCTGGGGGCCAAGAACCTCCAGGCTTTGAAGACACCACTTCCCCTCTCCATACCACACAAATACTCTTATTTTCCATGTGTGCCATGATATGAAAAAGGTTGGGAAGCACTGAGTCACTCAATAAAGAACCAAAGCAAGTTTCAGAGATTACATCACCATGCAGTAATACGGAGTCATAGTGGTCTAAACCCTGAGATTGCATTAGAATCATCAGTGGCACTAAATAAAACTAGAGATACTTGAGTATTAACCCAGAGCCCCTATATCTGAAACTCCAGGGACTTTTTTAAAAGATTTTATTTATGTATTTGAGAGAGAGCAAGAGAGCGAGAGAGCATGAGCAGGCAGAGGGGCAGAGGGAGAGGGAGAAACAGACTCACCGCTGAGCTGGGAGCCCCATGCAGGGCTCAATCCCAGGACGCTGGGATCATGACCTGAGCTGAAGGCAGAGATTAACGGACTGAGCCACCCACATGTCCCAGGAATTTTTTTTTTTTTTTTTTTAAATTCACAAGTGATTCTGGTGTATAGTCAAGGTTAATTATCACTGGTACAAAAATGACTAGAACAAAATGTAGGTGGTAGTTCACAAAATTTAATGTGAGATTGGCTCTTTGTCTTCCAAGTGTCGTCCAGCAGTAATTGTATCACCTGAGAGCTTGTTAGAAATGCAGACTCTCGGGTCCCATCCCAGAAGCCTGACTCCAAATGTACATTTTAACAAGGCCCCTCAGATGATACAGAAGCTCTTTTAAGGACAATGTGTCAACATTGACAGCACAATGAAATCACCTGGGAGCTTTGAACATTTGCTAGGTTTGGCACAGGGGGTGATTCTAATGTTCTCAACTAGGGTTGAGAGTGTTTATCTAGGAGAGGCATATTAAGACTGCATTTGTGGGCCCCCACTCTCAAAGACACCCGACTCAAAAGCTTTCAATTGGGGCTTGGAAATCTACACTTTTGGCAATTTTTATTAGGAAAAGGCAAATATTAGTTAAAAAGATACTCCGAAGGAGAAATTGTCAAAATCCTAGAGCAGAAAACAATGATTAAGAAAGGGAAAAAATTGGGGCGCCTGGGTGGCTCAGTGTGTTAAGCCACTGCCTTCGGCTCAGGTCATAATCTCAGGGTCCTGGGATCAAGTCCCGCATCGGGCTCTCTGCTCAGCAGGGAGCCTGCTTCCCTCTCTCCCTCTCTCTCTGCCTGCCTCTCTGTCTACTGTGATCTCTCTCTATCAAATAAATAAATAAAATATTTAAAAAAAAAAAAGAAAGGGAAAAAATTAAAACTAAAAATCAAATCCTTCTTTACTGCCCCTGGCAAGAAAGTCACTCTTAAAAGAAATAGGTCCCTGTATTTTTTTAAGACTTATAAGTTATTTAGCCTCTCTGAGCCTCATTTTTACCAAATGCGAATAAGCGTTCTTTCCTCTGTTATCTCTCTCCCTCGCACTTAAAGACCTCGTATAGCTACAATTACTACTAATACATCGGACTTCACACTCTCCAAGATGCCTGCCTGGTTATTTTCTGTTTTCATTTTGATCTTCCTGCTCCCTAAACTAAAAGTCTTTGCAGGTTTGGCCCTTTTAATTTGTTTTCTCTTTTCAATGGAGAAAAAAAGAAATGCACTCAATTTGTTACTAGAGACATTGAGTCCCAAGGACCATGACTGCTTTAAAATTCAGTCATGTATGAAGACACTACTACTAAGTTCTAGAACTCAGGGGTCTATGTGATTATGGCTGCAAGGCTGACTTTTAGTTCATTTGAATCTCCTCCATATATTTGGCATTAACCAAAACAGTACCTTACACATGGAAAAAACTAGGAAGCTCTCAATTACAATGACAATGTCTAATATCTGTTTTTCAGTTGCAGTTTACAGAACACTTTCACATATTAAGTAAAATGATCTGGGAGTCCTCATGAGTCTAATATGACTCTTATTTTCCTAGGAGGTGCAAGGTCACATGATTGGGACACACTATTACCTGGAGGAAAGCCTGGATTCTGTGACTCTGACCACTGATGTCCTTTGAACTAGAAGCTTGGGCATGAAAATGTTAATAAGCACATTTAACCAAAAGAATGCATTTACACACGGAAGGAAATTCTTTAGAAATAATTTAAAAATCAAGGACAAAGTCTTATTTTAAAATGAATATATGAAAACAGAGCATAGAAAATGTATATCACCACCCTCAAAAAGAATATAATTAGGCTTCTAAACAGAGAAATATACAAAGTAAATTTTCACATTTTTAAACATTTATGCATGTACATATATTAAAGTAGGGAATACTTAATAGAACAATTACCCAGCGTATGGGTTTTTACAGCAATAAACTCTAACTTCCTTTAAAATCTTATCCTCACATAATGTGAACACAAATATTTCTAAATCAAATAGTAACCTACATTACTAATTTTCACAAAGTAGCTTTCTCTTTATTGAAAGAAAGGCATTTCCGTGTTTTAAGTACAAGTAGCTAGATAAATATAGACCCAAAATAATGCTAGGCCATTAAATGCTTCTGAGTAATCACAGCAAAACTGCAATACTTTAGTGAACCTAATGGAAAAAGTGTAGAAGCTGCATCTCTTCTTTAGAAGAGATTTTTTTTTTTTTTCTATCACATTAGGCAAGAGATTTTAACAAGTTCATTAATCAAGAAATCATTCCGGGGCACCTGGGTGGCTCAGTGGGTTAAGCCTCTGCCTTCGGCTCAGGTCATGATCTCAGGGTCCTGGGATCGTACCCGCATTGGGCTTTCTGCTCACCAGAAGCTTGCTTCCCCCTCTCTCTCTGCCTGCCTCTCTGCCTACTGGTCATCTCTCTCTGTGTTAAATAAATAAATAAAATCTTTAAAAAACAAAAATCAAGAAATCATTCCAATCTTCAGGTTATAGAGTCCCCCACAAATTGCAAACTGCCCTTGGATATCCCAAATACCCTATTCCTTAATGGTTAAGAAAACCATGATACCACTGGTTACTATTTTACTCTGTTTTATACTAATGCCAAACAACCAACCAATCCAAAATAATTCAGAATCTAGTTGTTTTAAAAAATAGTTAGGAAAAACAAAATGGAAACTAAGAGGTTGGCCATAAGGATATAAGAGTGATTCCCCCAAATAAGCAGAAGCCAGCAAAGTAGTGTTCTTGCCAAGAGAGTTATCAGGTCTTAGAATATAGGAGGTCATCTTCCCATTAGTATATCTTTAATTTAAAAAAAAAAAAAAGATTGATTTATTCATTTGAGAGGAGGGGTTTGGGGGCACCAGGGCAGAGGAATCCTAAGCAGACAAGGCACTGAGGGCGGAGCCGGAGGCAGGGTTTCATCTTGGGGACCCTGAGATTTCCGGCTGAAACCAAGAGCCAGACCCTCAAATGACAGCACCCCCAGGCACCCTGCATTAATGTATCTTTGATAGTTTTTTGACAGTTGCCTAAAACTATAGATCTGAAACCTACAATTTGACAGATATGCTCAACTAGCCAAGAGACCTTAACTTCGATCTCAGACTTCCCCCTGCGAACTCACTAATGATGTCAGGCCACTCACCTGGCCTGCTTTACTTTCTTCACATGTAAAATTCCAGTAACTAACATTTCAGTTGTAGATTTTTAATGATATTTCCATGGAGATCAAAGATGACAAAAGAATGAGAAATAAAGTCTTATTAAAAAAAAAAACCACTTTTAAATGTAGTAGAAAACAGTGGCACTGTGCTAGTTATATAAGTTCTTTATGATTATTATTAAAATGTGGAGAAAAGATTGAGGTTTGACAACTGAAGCGCTGAAAAGCTGCATTACAAAAAGCAGTGATTACTGTTAGGAAGTAATAGACAAATCCAGTGCAGAGCAGTAGCATTTTAGGCAAATTTGAGTTGAGTTGTATAAAAATATGACTAAAGCCTCACTCTTCTCAATTATAACAAACTTCCCAAGTTAAAAATTTGTCAAGGTAGCAAGTTTTCAAAAGTAATTGGCCGAGTAATTTATAAACTGTGTTTAAAATACAGTTGGTACTACCGTAAACTAGAAGAAAAACTCACCCCATCCTTGGTCAGTACAATGAATCACAATAGAACTTCTGTGAGTGATCTTGGTGACTAGGTTATTATGTTAACATTTGCTGCTAGAAGTTAAAATTACAAAATGCTGCCCAAGCATTATCATGTGCAGTGACAGACTTGAAAAACACACCCAGCAATTGGTTACTTTGGAAAGGAAGTCAAACATGAAGGAATATGCCCGACAAATGTGAAGATGTGTGAGCTGCTCATTTATGTATTCAGGGGAGAATGTATTCGGGGGGAAATGTATTCAGGGGGGAAAAATAACAATGCTGAAAAAATTTAAAAAAAAAACAGTACTGAAGCAGGAAAAAAAGTTAACAATAGTTGTAAATTTATGTACTCTAAAAATCAATTCTTCCACTTTTAAATTTATTCCTATTCAATGATTCTTGAATTATGAAAGATCATCCATGGAGAACTGATCTTTCCTACGAAATGAGACTGCCTTTTATGGAATTAAACAGCAGCATAAAGGTCTTGACCTAGAAATAGATGTAATTTTTACCAACTTCAATGATTAATACTCTTTAGAACGGTAACCAAAGAAAACTAGCAAACTCATCCCTGGAAGAGTACTGTTCTAACAGTTTGGGTAAGTATAATCTGATGGCAAAAGATAAACTAGCAAAGCAGGAATTTAGAACTAAAGATGTAAATTATAAAGCCTAAAGCTACCCGGCTTAGAAACAGGCACACAGACTTACAGTCTCTATGATAATGTAAATCTCATTAAGATAAACTTCAAGAAACATTAATACAGCCTAACAGGCTAAGTGTACAGAACTTATAAAAACAGCTATAGTTCAAATTTTAGCAACATCTAAATATGCATGTGTATAATAAAGTTTTACCTGCTTTTAGTATTGATGCCATATTATAGGCCAAAAATCAATCACAAATTGGTCATGTATCCTTATATTTACACAATCTCAACTCATTACATTCATTATTTGAGCACACATGAATATAACATATTCAAAACTCTTCTAATTGTTTAGTTTAATAATAAAGCTGTTTAAATGATTATAAATAGTTCCTTAGTGTTAACCAGAAGTCTATCTCAGAAAGAAAAAACTGGTTTTAAACATTGAAGAAACTCTTTAAATCCCAAATTCCCATTTCATTCACTGGCTTTCCAGGGAAATGTACTGGCCCAACATCTATGTATTACTTCACCCTTAGAGCTGATGCTCTGTTGTATCTAAGTGTTTGTTTGAAAGTCATCCCACTAAGATGGCCAGTGGTCCCTGTGTCTTCATAGTTCCTCAGTTTTTCTTGCCCCTTATGCCACCCCAATATGCCCTCTTTCCACTTCTTATTCCCATATCTCTATGCATGATCCCTCTTTTCTTTATTTCCCCTAGGAAGGAACAAGAAAGCTAACACTTATTGAACACTAAAGTTGGTGGTTTCTCTGAACTGAGTCCTGGGGCTTCATTTCTTCTTTTGCTATACTCACCCTAGAGAAGGTGAAATACAGCATAGCAGTTAAGAGCATGGACTCTGAAGCCACATTGCCTGGGTTCAAATCCCAACCCTTCCACATTCTAGGGATGATCTTGGCCAGGTTATTTAACATCTGTGTGCCTCAGATCTCCTATCTGATAAAACGGGTATGAGGATCACAAAGTCATGGTCAGGACTGAGTTAGCAATGAAATGAGTTTAAGATAAATGTGTTAATCTAAAGCACTCAGAGTTATGCCTGGCACAGAGTAAATCCGGGATCAGTAAAAGATGCTATTATCAATTCCCATTAATTTAATACCACCCAGTTGCTGGTAATGCCCTATCGTGTTTCCATTCTGACATCTTCTCTTATGTCCCACGGCCCACTTGACAGTTCTACTTGGACACTTCACAAAATGTCTCAAAGGTACCATAGCCAGGATAGAATTCTCAAAGTTTCCTCTCAAACCTATGCCCTCACCCATGCCCCTCATCTTCATGATCTCAGTGAATGCCACCTTGTTTTCCCGGTTACAGCAACCAAAACCTAGAAATGATTTATAACTCTTCCCTTTCCTTCAATACAAGTCCAATTCATCAGCAAATCCTACCATTTCTCTCTCCAAAACAGATTTCAAATCTCCTCCCCTTCATCATAGCCAATGATTCTCTTATAGATCCCCACCAGAGCCTCCCCTGCCTGGTTTCTCTCTGCTCCACAACCCATTTTCCCAAGAGTAGATTTCTCAAAACAAAAATTAAATCATGCTACTCTCCTATTCAACACTCCTCAGTGGCTTCCCATCATACGAGGAATAAAACCCAAGCTCCTTAAGGAGACCCGGTCCGTGCCCCTGCCATGTTGGATAGGCTAAGCTGTGGCCTACCACAGCAAATGCTGTGTGCCACATCCACATTGCCCTTTCTCTTCCTCTGGACAGTGCGCTTCTTCTCTGCCTATAGGGCTCACTTTCAAGGCTACCTCCCCAAAGACTTTTCTGATTCTTAAGCAGGTGTCTCCTGTTTTTTTTTCTATCTCAGCCATTTTTTCTTTCCTTCACTGGACTTACTGCAAGGTACTATTACTTTTATTTGTCCCTGACCCTTTTAGAATGGAGTTCCATGGAGACAGAGGCTACAGCTGTCTTTTCTTCCATCTTATCCCCCTAAACAAGCATCAGACGTAGTAGGTATTCAATAATTGGTAAACACGAGTAAAGCTACAGTTTACATATATTATTTATTCTTTACCATAACCATGTGGGGCCTTTATCATCCCCATTTTAAAGATGAGGCAGCCAAGAGTCAGAAAATATTAAAGGACCTATAGCTTTTACGTGTAGAAACAAGATTCAGATGCAGGTCAGTACGGAAATGTCTATGCTACTTCAAAGCCAGTGATGCCGCTAACCTTCCCCACAATGCACAGAAGAGCTTCCCCTGCCTCCATCCAAACAAAGAATTACTCAATCCAAAACGTCCTTACAGTGCATATGAGAAGCCTTGCCAATAAAGGACCCATTTACAGTAGGGTGAAGGTGCCACTGACCTTAGGAACCAGACGGGTAACAAATGAGTCAAGTAGGACAGAGGTGAGGGGGAAAAAAACAATAGTTTTCATTATCTGTCACTTCCGTATTCAGGTTACAATTTTATTATGTTTTGTAGATGACATCTTACCTTGTAGTCTTTCGCCACAGGCATGCTTTATTTGCGTGCTTAACATGCATATTCTTCAATTCCACCAAAGAAAGGACTCCTTCCATTTCTCTCAGAGCCCTCTCCAGCTATCCTTTTTACTACCCTCTTTTGATAATAGACATGGACACAAGAAACTCTAAACTAACAGCCAGATCAGACGAAGAATGGCAACTTACAGCCCCAGGTTTGGGAAAACAACAGAGACTAGGAGAAATGGGCAAACTGGACTGTCTGTGCCCCTGCCTTAAAAGAGGGGAGGGGCACCTGGGTGGCTCCCTCGGTTAAGCATCTGTCTTTGGCTCAGGTCATGATCCCAGGGTTCTGGAATCGAGCCCTGCACTGGGTTCCCTGCTCAGAGGGAAGCCTGCTTCTCCCTCTCTCTCTGCCTACCACTCTCTGTGTCAAATGAATAAATAAAATCTTTTTTTTTTAATTTAAAAAAATAAAATAAAATAAAACAATAAATAAAAGAGGGGGGCACCTGGGTGGTTCTGTCAGTTAAGCGTCTGCCTTTGGCTCAGGTCATGATCCCAGAGTCCTGAGATCAAGCCCCATATCGGGCTCCCTGCTCAGCAGGGAGCCTGCTTCTCCCTCTCCATCTCCTTCTCCATCTCCCCACTTGCTTGTGTTCCCTCTCTCAATATCTCTCTCTGTCATCAATAAATGAAATCTTAAAAATAAATAAATTAAAAAAATAAATAAAAGACGGGAAGCAAGAAGCACTTAGTACTAGGGGGTCGCTGATATGTAGGAATGTCAGCCCCGTGATGCTGGACAGTCTGCTTCTAAGTAGAGGCAGGACATAGGACTTTAAAATTACTGACACTTCCCTCCACCTAACCCTACCCCAGATTCTGACTTAACTGGTCTGATGCGTGGCTTGGCTATCGGGATTTTTTTTAAAAGCTTCCAGGTGACTCTAGTCCAGTTTTGCTAAGATTGAGAGCCACCAGTCTAATCCAGACCTTCCATTTTTACTTATACACAAACTGAGGCTCAGGGAAGCTAAACGCTTTCCTCAGGCCCCTAACTAGTTTAAAACAGGTATAGAATCAGAAAACAGTTATTCTAAGGCAGTGTTTTCAAACCGTAAGTTATAATACTATGTCATAAAACTCAAGAGTAGTAAACGGCATTTCTTTTTAAAAAACGACAGAACAGGAAATCAGAGTATACCTCACATTACAGAAGTAAGTATTGTTACACGACACTTGTTTCAAGTATACGCACATTTCTGTTTCTCTAAATCCATTCTCCTCCCTTCTCTGCCTTATTCCGAGGCCTACAGAATGCTTCAGCTGGGTCCGTTGCCAGAGGGGTTCCAGTTGGTCAGCCAGTGAGGGGCATGAGCAGGAGAGCAGAGGGTGGGAGGAGAGGATCTGGGGTCCCTCTTCCTGGAAGATCCTGCTCCCATAGCACAGCCCTCCCCGGGGTCAGCTCCTGATGAAGCATCCCTTCCCCTGGAGGCCCAGAGGCGGTAGCACCTTCTGACTGCTGACAGGCAGGGATGTTTCAGTGTCTTTTATGGGTTCCTTAAAACTGTTCACTTCTGAAAACAGCCTATTTATTAAATCTGTTTCCTACCAGGACACCGACATACCTAAATGGAATAACAGACACATGCATATATGTACTGGGTTGTACTTCCAGAAGTGTGAGCAGGTTTAATGTACATTGTATTGCTTACTGTGAGTTATGGTCAATAACGTTGGAGAAACAGCATCATGGTTTTTCTTTACTATATTGCTGCTCCCCTTGACCGATGAAGGGAGCTATTAGAGTGACACTTCAAAACACAAACATTTGAAAAATAATTCTTTATGACTGTAACCACTAAATAAATAGAAATAAGGTCTAAAAATAAGAAAAACATGTGTGTCTGTTAAGTAGATTTTTTTAACAGTGCTTAACACTGCCCAACAGCAGAAAGGGTCATTGTGGTAGGCAGTGAGTTCATCAGTGCTTAGTACATATGGAGGAGATGAAAGAAACCGAACCGAGAACCTCTAGTCAGTTTCTAACACTTAAGTATGTGTGCTATCAGGGAGCTTCAAGTTGTAAAATTTCTTCCCAAACAGAAATGAAGCCTTTTTTGTGATAGCAAAATCCTACACTAAAGACTTGCATGGTGTCAACTCAATTCACACTCATTCTGCAAAGGGCAAGAAGAGAGGGAATGAGGAAGCTTTCAAAAATGTCTAAGCTCTGCTCCTTTCTGCAGGACCCAAGGGTACAAGGCCAGAGGAAGAACCAAACATCCTATGTCCGTTCATTCTCCAGAATCCGGTAGATGGCCTTTTGTAAATGTAGAAAATCATCCAACCTCCATCCAACGACCAGTGTCCACAGTATACCCAAAAATGTGAGACAGCGCCTTCCCTGTACCTCTTACCAATACCCAAAAGGGAAGTCAAGTAAAGTGCCACAATGTTCTATTAATACAAAACTGCATTTAGGTATAAGCATTAAATATAATGCTTACTAAATCCAAAGCTAAGCCATCCAATAAAAGATTCAAAGTAAATGCAATTATAAGGAAACTGCAAGACGATTATCCTATGGGTGTTACTGTAACCTCCCTGAAAAAGAAGTGGTCCCCTTCCATATTTCACTATGAAGTGGTTAATGTTTATACTAGCCACTCAACAAAAATACAGCTTCATTCTGTCACAAATCAGTATTATGCATGTGCTTTTATAACAGCAATTAAAACTTAAGGGTTTTAGACACAGAATGCCTTCCCATATATTAGCCACCCCCTTTTAGTTCTACTCAGTAAGTAGGGGAGGTGATAATCTCAGGTCACAGAGATGGAAGGACTCACAGAGGAAATAATTTGAAACTTAAACCAAACCACCACTCTGCACCGGATTTGGAGCTTGTCTCATCCATTGTACCATGCTGCCTCCCCAAGGTGAACTTATCTAACCTGCACACTGGTAAGGTTTTTCAGGCTCGCTACTGAAAAGAGAAGGAATATACTGAAAATACTGAATTTTCTTGGCTTGAATCTACTATACATAAAAGTATCCAAATAACAGTATCAACCTTTCTGAGCCCATTAAAACACACACACACACGGAGATGACTGGCCTTTTATGACTGAGCGGCTTCTAGTGGTGGATGTTATGTCAGGGGAAGCCGAATTGCTGAGTCCTAATCCTTCGCCTATATTGAAATCCAAATTCTTTTGGGCCACTAAGGGAATTTGAAAGGATAATTAGGCATAAATCACCAATAGTTAAATAATGCAGTAGCCAAAGTCCATTAATGGTATTATATAGTAAAGGCAGTATTACATTTTACTGGCTTAGAAAAATTAGGCCCATTACCCAAACTGCTACAACTCGCCTTATCGGAATGTCAATCAGGAAACAAAGGAAACCTAAAGTCGGTCCACAACCTGTGACTGTTTCAACTTTATTTTTTTTTTCCAGCACATCGCTGCACATCATCCATTTGGTGCATGGCAACGGAAAAGGAGGTAAGTCCTTCACACCAAATGTTCCCAGGTCAGCAGAGAGGATTAGAGCTCCAGTGCCCAAAACACAACACAACCTGGAAAGTGACGTGCCGAGAGGAATCACTAAGTACCACCGACGGTGTTTGCGGCCAAGAAGAAAAAAGCACGCTAAAATTTAATTATAAGTTTAGCAACTTTCTAGGACAGGGAACGTGCTTCTGCTTTGAGCTCCACGGAATCGCTTCCAACCAAAAGCAAACCATCCTCCGGGCAGGGGCCGAGATAACGGGAAAGCGGCCGGTCCGCGCCAATCAGCGGCGCCCAAGTCTCGTTAGCGCAGACCTGTCAGTTCGCCGCCAGGCCGGGCAGCTGTTGATCTCGGGGCCATTTTTTTTTTTTTTTAAACGGAGACGGAAAGCGGACGGAAAAGGAGCGGGGAAGGCTGAGCCAGGAGAAGGGGGAGGGGAAGAGGAGGTGAGGACGTCCCAGGAAAAGTCGGAGAGGGCTGCAAACTGGCGGGGACCGGGCGGCGGGGCTCGGCGGCGCGGAAGTGGGAGGAGAGTCTAGGGGAGGGGGAAAGGGGCCCGCGCCTCAAAGTTCCGCGTCCCGGCGGCGCCCGCGCTCTGGGGCTGCTCACCTAGCAGGAGCGTGGTCCAGGTCCGGCCGCGCCCCGCGCGCCGCAGGCCCAGCGCCCCGCGCAGCCCGGCCACCAGGCGCCCCCCGAGCCCGCCCCCGGCGGACGGCGCGGCTGGCTCGGCTCGGGGCCCCTTCCTGCCCGCGGCGCCCTTGCGCCCGGGGGACCGGGGCGCGCGCTCGGGCCCGGGCTCCCCGGCGCCGGCGTCCGGCGCCCCCCTCAGTGGCGACTGAGAGGCGCGGGGCGGCTGGGGCGGCTTGGGGGCCGCCTCTCGGTGCTTGTTCCGCGCCTGCAGGACCATCTTGGCATAGTCGCGCCCGCTCGCTGCGCGCGCCCGGACGGCGGCCGGGGAACGGCGGGCTGGCGGGGCGGCCCGGGCGCCGCTCACTCTCCGGCGGGCGGGCGGAGGGCGGGCCGTTCCCTCCCCGCGGGCCGGGAGGCGGGGAGAGCAGCAAGGCCGGGCGGCGGCTGCTTGCTTTGGCGGTACGGCCGGGAGGCGGCGCCGGACTCGCGCGCCCGCCGCCGTTGCCGCCGCTCCGGTTGTCACGGCGACCGCGGAACGCCGGGGGGCGGGGGCGGGGACACCCCGTGAGCGGCCACGGCCCCGCCCCCGCCGCCCCTCCGCGCCGGACGCGCGCTCCCGGCCGGCCAGCGCGCACGCGCGGACTTCCGGCGCGGGCGGGGTAAGACCTGGCGGCGGCCCCGCGACCCCCGCCCTGCTCGGGGCCCGCGTGGGATTCTGTCGGGGATCGGGCGCTGAACGCCTTCCGGGAGCGGCCGCCCCTCCCCGTGGGAGTGGTTGGGAGGAAGCAAGGGCCGTCTCGGGGCGGGGGCTGTCGGCGAAGTTTCGGACCCCATTCAGGGTGCGCGTGGAGCCCCGCGAAGCCCGCGTGGCCCTGGCGGCTCGTGGCGGGAGTGGACCGGGCGGGGGAGGAGGCGCTCGGGAACGACCACGGGGGGCGCTGTGCCGGCGCTCTGCAGCCTCCGGGGCCCCTCCGCTGGGAGGCGAACGGAGAAAAGTCAGTGGTCTCGCAGACTCCACAGTGTGTGGTCTCGCTGCTAGGGGACGCTGCCCAGGGCAGTTCCCTCCACCTACGCGACCGACGGTGCAGCCCGATTTAAAATGGCAGCAGAGTATCTCTGGGAAAGTGATAAGCGTGGAGGCACAAGTAAGTGTGTGCCTGACGTTGCAATCCTAAAGTGAAAACCATGGTGGGAACCCAGGTTGAAGGTGATCAAACTGAACGGCCCGAGAAGAAAAGATTATCAACAAGTATGTTCTGTAAGTTGCTGTGATCTCGTGACTTAAAGCAGAGAAACTTTATTTACTGATAAAATACAAAACTTCAGTGAGAACGTATTTTCTCTGACAGAGCACGGAATTCGTGAGTAAAGGAAGCCCAGCAAGGTTAAGAAAACCGGGCAAACCCCGGTTTCCCTCCTCCCTCTATTCCACCGCACTCCCAAATTCTTTGCACAAAGCCCCACAGCTTTATGGGTTAACTAAAAGTTTTCCTACCTTGCGGTGTCCAGTGGGCTTGTTCCAGAAAGTTGTCTTTAAATCCCAATTTTGTAAATCAAGTCACTTTTGATTATTTCCATTATAATTCCAGAGGCTTCACGTGGCTATGGGTCCTACCGTTAAGTTGCTCCACTGAGCGACGTCTTTATTAGGGAAGTTAATACAGTCATCCATTCGCTGTTAACGCCTTTTTAAGCGACAGAGAATTCTTTTGTAAAGGGGAAAAAAAAAACGTTGCCATGCTAATTGGTAATCCCTTATACTTTGTATTTTGTGAATTAGGATTTACAGCTGTTGTTTTTATTGGAACAGGGAACAACTATTTTTAGACACTTTTTCAAAAAAGTGATTGCAAGTGAAATCAAGGAATACTTGAATTCTTTTTTTTTTTAAATACTTGAATTCTGAAACAATGTGTCAGATGGATCCAGTGTTGTCCTCTTGGATTAATTTTGAATTGATGATCGATTAGATTAAAAGTACCCTACTACAGTGTCTGTTAAAGGTAATACAAATAATTCTTGACTAACTGTTTTTAATGATTGGAAAAACACCTGGAAAAGGAAGTTTGGTATTTGAACAACAGGATTGCTTGTCTGTCTCCTATACTTGGTAGGCTGGATTCAGGAACTGCCTCCCTTCAACTGGTACCATTTCACCCAAGAAAATACATGTTGAATGAATGAATGAGTAAATGAATGCAGGAAATGATATAATCAAATGATGATTCAAAACCCTGTGTTCTGTAGTGCAGTTGAAATCACCTTGTTCTAGCTCTCTCCTACAGTCTCAGATTTCTAGAGGACAGTCTTTTCTATTCAATTTCATATTGAATAGAACCTAACCTGCAGAACCTAACCCAGAGCCTGACTATGGAAGTTTGTTGAATTGAATTAATGGAGGACACCTATATTTAAGACCCAGCCAGTGGATTTTGATCAAGTCCACCATGGCTGATGAGACCTCTTCTTTGCTTAGAGACCATGTAGAGAATCCCAGAGAGGCACAGTGTGGGATATTGGTCGAAAACCTGGTGATTTTAGGCCAAAGTTCCAGCCTTTGGTCTGAAATGTGCCAGCTCTATGGCGTTGGCCAATTTCCTCATCCCTAAAATGGGGGTAATGAAAACATCTATCCTACAGGTTTGTAAAAAATTAAATTAGAGAATGTATGTAAAGTATCTAACAATTACTTCCATCAGAGTAATTGGTCTGTAAGTGTTCAAAGCAATGGATGGTGAGTAAGGAGGGTGGTAGGTCCTCTGCCCTCCCAGAGGCTGACAGTTTCCGATGGGTGTGAGGAGGTAGGGGAGTACATCACAGAAGAGCAAGGACAGCTGTGTGCTCTTTGGACCAGCTGTACACGGGATGTGATTCCAGCTTCTAAGCTACCTGAGCAGCTGACCTTCCCTGAGGTTCCTGCTTCCACACATGCTCTACAAATGATGCCAATTGGTGGGGCATTAAACCTGGATAAAACAGTAGGCATATCCTCTTGCTCTTCCTCCCTCGATCTCAACCCCCAAAAAAGTATATTTCACACAGGGTGGGTGGTAGAGCAGAAACCAGAACAGTCATGGAAGGTTACATGCCAGATTTCATTTTGCATTTATCACAAGAGCCCGGAATGCACTGTATTCATATTTGTATCTTTAGGCCAGTGCCTGCCACATAGTGGTGGATGCTTTAATAAAAAAAAAAAAGAAACTGAAAGTTGCATTTTAAAAATTGTTGTGCACAGATGATCCCGTGAATCAATTCATGATTGTAATGAATATGGATTAAGCTTTATAGTCAGTGGCCACCTTTAATGTGCTTTTCTTTTTAAGAGTTACAGATGCAGCAGGAAGGTACTTCCTTATGGGACATTATAGAAATACTGAGCCAAGGCAGACAGATTCCAACAGAGCAGCCATTCATGAAGAATCCCCAGTCTGGTCCCCAGGATGCAAACCCAGTCCCTTTCTCACTAGAAGCTACACTTTGGGCATTTGAAATAAAATCTTTTACTTAAAAAAATAATTTATAAAGACTTTGGGGATGGAGAGAGAGGAAATTAAAAAGGGGAAATGAGCATAAAAGAGAAAGACAAGTAAATGCCCTAAAATAAAGCTTAACAATATTAAAATAAGCAACCAGGGTAACATTGTTAAATAAGCAATGAAAAGAAAAATTTGGTCAAGGGAAGACTATGCTGAGAACCAGTTTCCTTAAATCTCTACATTGGTATTTTAAAGGCCCTTTAAAACTTTCCGATTTCCCCCATTTCCTCCCACTTGCTCTCTTGCCCACAGAGTGAAGCAAAGGGAGAATCTTGACTATGGCCTCTATTTCTCATTTTCTTGGACTAGGTCACTTCTCTCTTTACTGGAGAAGTGTCTTGGGGGCAAGTTCTAGATTTCTCAGCAGTAGCTCCTAACAGGAAGAACCTGTGAAATCACAGCCCACTTTCCCAGAAGCCTAAAATGGGTGGGTGCAACAAAGTCTGTGTAACAGTCAACTTTCAGCAAAGCTCCAACATTAACTTGTCAGTGTGTTATAATATATTTCTTTAGTCTCTGGGGAGAACAAATGTAAATTGCTACTTTATTGTTTTTCAGATTTTATCTTCCCTCTTTCTGGTAGCTGACCTTGTAATTTTAACTGTTTCTGCTCAAATGGAGTGTTCCCGGGAAACTTAGGGAGCGCATTATTAGTTCTACTTACCGGGCATCGTGGAGAACCACTCGGGCTCTGAGGTGCATGTTTCCCTAAACTGCAGGTCCTGTTGGTAAGGGCTTGCTGTGTCCTCGGTGCTTTAGTAGATATTACAGACACTAAAAATTCATATACTAAGTCTCCATCCCCAAAGGGTTTACAGCTTAGTCAGAGACACAGGGTAAGCTAGAACGAAATGTAGTTCTGTAGGAAAGTACGTGATCCAGAGTGTAAGTACTGAAAGAGCTCCAAAGAGAAGAGCCCATGGCTGACATGACTGGGGAGTTCGCAGGGAGGAGGAGAAACTGGGTCTAGGCCTTGTGGGAATAATGGATTTTGTTTGAACAGAAGGAAACACGGAGAAGGCATTACAGGTGGGGAATAGCGTGTTTTGAAACCCTATGTGGCTGATATGCTGTATAGTAGGTACTAATAGGAACATCTTAATACCTTTCAGAGTGAGAAAGGGAAGAAACAGCTAATGTAAGTATCAGGAATAAATAAACGGATTAAAGAGTGAATAAATGAAGTAATGATTAGAGTATGACATGCCCAGAGCACCCCAACATGGCTCCTGGCTCTCAAAGCCCCATAGATCTATTTAGACCCAACCAGGCTCCTCCCTGAAGGATGCTAAGCAACCCTCACACCCAGGGGCCTTAGAAATACTGCGAGCCAATGAATTCCACCCCCAGGCTCTGATTTGGGCCAGGAGTTACTCTCGTCTGGCAGGCCTCTGGTGACCCCTAGCCAGAACATTGAGTCTCTCACCTGCCTCCAGCCACGAATCAGATAGGGGACTGACCTAGACTCCTGTCTCAAGGCTCCAGGGGAAGCACCTGGATGCATTGCACAGTTTTGCCTTTCACCCCTAAACTGTTGCCTCTACCCAACCTTACCTTGTGCTCCCTGAGGCCATCAGTCCATCCCTGATACACTCCGTTCTTCTCAGTAGTCTCCACCTCCCACTGTTTCCAGAGGCCCCTTCTGCAACAGGTTTATTCCTGACAAGGCCGCCCCTTCTCTCCCCAGAGCTCCTTTCTGCCTCCTGGAGAGCTTCTCCGAACCCCAAGGCAGCTCTACCCTTCGTCATAGCTGTCCTCCATGGGCATTACTCTAGCGCTGGCTCCAATCTGCTCAGTTCCTTCCAGTGCTCTGAGGGACTACACCACCTGTCTAACAACACCCAGCCCCTCAGCTCCCCAACATCCTCTCTGGTGAGCTGCACTCCTACTCCGTGTCATCCACCCACTCTTAAGGCTCTTCCGGATCCTTGTGATCACCCTGACTGGCTTTGCTCTACGTTTAAAATTCAAACAACCCAACCTCCAAGGACTCTAAGTCTCTTGGTTATTCCATTTCAAGTGCCAAGGCCTATCCCTGCAGCTCTGTCTGCCAAGATCTCCACCCTACTGCATGTCCTCCTCTCCCACCAACCTGGCAAAATGGTACTGTCCAATTTCAGATCTGCACACAGTGCTGCTGAAGAACACTGGAGAAATCCCACAATGTGGAAGGCAGTAATCCCTAGATTTCATAGTTTCCCTCAGCAGCTGGACCCTAAGTGCTTCCTGAAATCCTTCCATATTCTTCTGGTCCCATTTTCCAGAGCAGGTGCAGCAAAAGTTCACTAATGCAAAGGAGTGTCCCTAAAACAGAATTCACATATTGAAACCTAGTCCCCAGTGTGGTGGCGTTTGGAGGTGGGACCTTTGGGAGGTTAGATCATGAGGGCGGAGACCTTGGGGATGGGATTAGTGCCCTTATTAAAGAGTCTTAGCATGCTCCTCCTCCATCTTCCTCCATGTAAGGACATGCTGTAAAGAAGGGTGTCTGTTAAACCAGGAAAGAGACTCTCACCAGACACCAAACCTATCAGAGTCTTGATCTTGGACTTCCCAGCTTCCAACTGTGAGAAATGAATTTCTGTTGTTTATAGGCCACCCAGTCTCCATCTTGCCATCTGACCACACCCTTCCTTTGGTTTCTCTGACCCACACACTTGGTTTTTGTGTCTCTTTGGCTGTTCTTTTCCAATCTCCCTTAAAATTCCCTCTTATTCACTAAATGTTGATCTCCCCCAGGTTCAAAAACCAACTTCTCCCCCTTTTTACACTACATACGTTCCCTGAACATTTTCACTGCTCTCTGATGAATATTTCCATCTCCAGCCCAGATCTCCTCCCAGAATCTCAGATCCCTATACACAACTGCACATTCGATATCACTCTGGCATGTCTTTTTGGCACCTTAAAATCCCAAATCCCGGGACACCTGGGTGGCTCAGTGTGTTAAAGCCTCTGCCTTCAGCTCAGGTCATGGTCTCAGGGTCCTGGGATCGAGCCCCGCATCAGGGTCTCTGCTCAGCAGGGAGCCTGCTTCCCCCTCTCTCTCTGCCTGTCTCTCTGCCCACTTGTGATCTCTGTCTGCCAAATAAATAAATAAATAAATAATCTTTAAAAAAAAAAAAATCCAAACCTGTTTCATTTCTAGTGTCCTAATCTCAGTAAATGGCACCACAATTCCCTCTATCCTCCTATCGAGGAAGTCATTCTTATTTCTTCTCTCTCACTTCCATCATCCCATCAATCACAGAATCCCACTGATTTGTCTCATGAATGTCTCCCAAATAAATTCCTTTCTTTCCATCCTTATGGCCATGATCCACCACTCTTTTTCACATGGCCTTCAGCAGCACTTCCTAAATTAATGATTTTGCATCTTCTCTTGCTGCCCATCAATCGTCCGGAGAATGCAGTATGCAAATTTGGCAATGTTGCTTCTTAAAAACAAAACAAAAAAGGTAAAAAACTCAGCCCTCCCAAATTCCTCAGCATGACGTAGCAGGCCATCATGATCTGTGCCACACTGTGCTCTCCCACCTCTGTTTCTTCTCCAGCCCCATCCCCGCCTTGTCCCAACACTCTGCCCTCAATCCCCCTGGACCTATGCATGTGCTCTTCTCTTGAACTGTCCCACTCCTGCCTACCCAGCCCCTAGCAGTTCTCCAGAACAACTGACTCATCCTTCACACCTCACTTAGAAACCAGTTCCTGCAGCAGCTTTCCTCCCCCTCCCTCCCCGCCCCCTGGGCTATACATCCAGTAACCTAGACTCCCTTCTTTCCTATTACTTACCACACAGTCTCTGCCTGTTTATTGCTCCACCTTCTCTGTTAGACTATACGTCTCTTGAAGGAAAGCTCTGTAGTAGGTCCCGTTGCCCAGGAAGTGGACTCAGAGGTGAGAGGGCACATGCCAGTGGTTTGTTGGGGGGCGTTCTCAAGAACAGAACCTGTAAGGGAGCAGGGAGGGAGGAAAGCTCGACTGGGCAGAAGAGGAATTGAGCCACAGCGCAGGTGCAGTGAAGGCCTCAGCCAGCCCAACAGGGAGCTCTGGAGCTGGGATGGCCCTTCCAGATCATCCCAGATTGCGGCCAGGGACACAAGCCTTTGATCGCACATCAGCAACTATGGATGCTAGCTGCTTACAGTGGGGAGGGGACAGGGAAAACTGAGCAAGGCAGCTCCATGGAGTGTGCACACCCAAGGACAATCCCCCAATTCCTGAAGACAGGCTCAACAATAAACCCTCAGCAGCCTCCACCCCAACCTCTCCGCCCGCCCCCCACCCCCCATTACACACGGCACCCATGTCCACACCAGGTGGTGGTGTCTCAGGGCCTGACGCACCACAGGCACCTATTCTAGATTTTGCTTCCATTTTTCATTTTTTGAAGACAAACATTTTTCTCAAATTCCTCTTTTATTATTAATAACCTGTACATTTGTGAAGGAGACATTCAGGAGAAGCATACAGAGTTTGCCAGTAGGAAAAAAAAAATGGAAAAAGCAATAGAAATACATTTTCACAAAGTTTACCCTTCATTCTTTTTTTTTTTTTTGAGTCATATTTTGGAGAAATAGCTCTTGAATGTCCCTAATAATTCTTCTTTAGTAGTTTAAGATGGATCTTGGAAACAGGTCTTGAAAATACTGCCAAAAAAAAAAAAAACTGAGGTAGATAACAATAGACCACGTACTATTTATAAAACTTTGTTAAAAGGTTACACAGATATATGATTTTGAGTTCTGTGGGAGATGTCTTTGGTGTCACCTGACCCTGAAGGGTGGGGGGAAGAAGGCGTGGGGGAATGGCCACAGCCGCTCAGTGAATACCACAGTTCAGCCAGCTCCCATCCCTGGAGCTCTGGCAACATTAACACTACCGGGGAGCCTTTAAGAAATGCCAGTGCCCAGACCTCACCCCAAATCATGAAATCAGAAAGAGAGGCCAGAGCTCTTAGAAGCTCCCAGGTGATTCTGCCAAATGGTGAGACTGAGACCCCTCAACCTTTGGGAAGAAAGAAATTATGTGTATTCCTTGGTTACATGATAGACTTTCAACATATATTAATTTATTTTCCGTAGGGTCTCTGTGGTAAAAGGAAAAAAACAAAAAACAAAAAAACCAATGAGGTAGGAAGAAATGCAAGATGTCACTCCGTTCAAAGCCAAGAGTGGCTTTCTCACATCAGAGGCAGGCTTCTGTCCAGGACACCATCTCTATTTGAGTCTCTCTTCTGCAGTCTCTCCAACACTTAGACCTGGTCACAGACACCAGCTTAATCCACAGCACACAGTAGTACACCACGCTGGTTGGGAAGTAGTTGGGAACTTCAACTTGGAGTGCCAGGGATTTGCCTCCTAGACTCCTTTTCCTCTCCCTGGCCCAGACCCAGCTTTGCCACAGCTTGGAAAGCCCGGAGCAGGAATCTCCTCTCTACCCCCTTCCCAGAATAGCCAGAAATATCCAGTGATGGATGTAGGGAAGGAGAAATGAATCAAGGTACGAGTGTGAGCAGCCAATGAAGAGAGTCACGAAATATTTAGAAGAACAGCTCCTTGTGCCAGATCTCAGTTTTCCTGGAGCGACCCAAGCCCAAGACATATTTCTGGAGGTAGCCGAGGAAGAGGCCCATGGGATTTGAAGTATACTGAAAACTAAAGAAATCCGGGTGGAGGCACCCTATGTAAGTTATGTGCGGGCAGTATTCAGCGCAGGTGTGATGTATTTGTTCATCATGCCCAGAGACCAAACTACTGGTAAAATATCAAGGAAAATCCTCAGAAAAGCAAAAGCCTCCCAATAATAAATAGCAACAGTTACTCTAAAACTTGCCTTTACCAGATCCTGGGCACTGTTCTGTGTCTTTCATACAAATTATTTAATCCTCACAACAACTTGCAAGTTGCATACTTTTATTCTCTCCAGCTTACTAGGGGGAAAGCAGAGAGAGGCTCAGTAACTTGCCCAAGGTCAGGCAGCTGGTTAGAGGTGGAACCGGGATATGAACCTGTGGGGGGGGGGGGTGGGAGGGGGCACTCTCTGCGCAATCCTTAAGTCTGTTCTCTCTTTGAAGAGGAATGTTCATGAAAGGCACCATGAGTTGTGGTTTCCCTTCAGAGCTAAAAATTGCTTCCTTGAAAATAAAGCCTATACACACCCATCCAACAATTATGGGCTTTCACAAGAAAGTATGTTCAGGGTGACTGAGTGTGACATATCACAGGGATTAACTTGAGTTCTCTTTAATTCATGTATTGTAAAGTAAGTTGTGTGTAGACTTTGGGACTCTATTTTTGGTAAGACATGACTTGCTTTACTGCTGACAGCCCATTGCAACCCCCGGGGGCGAGTGGGGGGTGTGTGGAATTGCAACACCACCATTTTGGGAAGCACCAGGCTGGCGAATAGACCTAAATGGAAGGATATTTATATGACTGAGTTGGAAAAGGTAGCTGGAAGATGCATGAAACTAGATAGCAGCAGTTTGCGTCAGAGCTCCCAGCTTCGTGCCTTTCTGGAAAAGTGGGCAAGGAAAGTAGCTGGCAGAAGAGCAAACGTCACGGTGTTGCAGTTGAGCTGCAGAGATAAGCTTCAGGCCATCCTGCTGCCTGCCAAGACTACAGGACACAAGTCCCAGAAGCCGCAGCTTTTATTGCGTAAGATTAAATCGCTGCTGGCTCAGAGTTCTCCCCTTTGAAAACAGCAAACGGCAGGCTCTGGGGGAAGAATGAACCACTTCTCCCAGGACGTCCGCATGCCCGAATGTCTTGCTCCCTCGATGCTTCGGGTCAGCGAGGTGACTTTGGTCAAGTCACTGAATATTACTGTGAAAGTACAAAATGCGTGCTTCCTGAAGTCCCTTCTTACTCAGAACCCTGTGTTGATTTGATTAAAATGAGACTGGTGCAGACTTTTGATTCCCTTTGAGAATGGTTAGCTTGAATGCTAGATTTTCACTGCATATTCTCCTCCTGCCTTCAGTCTTCTCCCAGTAATCCACCTCGGTGTTGTTTTCTTTTTCATTTCCAGTGAAGAGATTTTGCAAAGTCCTGCTAGTCTGGCTCTGGCCCACAGACTCTAAAGCACACATTGCTTGTACACCAGAATGGGGGATGCCCACTGCCCCCACCTACACCTGCAAGCTTGCAGCTGCATTCTGTGACTTGACCCTTTGCCCCAGGTGAATGGATGTTGACCTACACGGGACCAAGCATAGCCTCTCCACCGAAAATTCCGTCTAATTTAGTTTGGACAAGTCCGCTGAATGGAGGACTCGAAATAGAAAATGACGGAGCAGCCTCCTTCTGCTTTTCGTGTCAACTGAGAAGTAGGACGGATATCAATCTGCGGGAAGAGCGGAATGCAACAGACAGTGCGAGAACGGGCGGGGGGGGGGGGAGTATGGAGGAGTGAATGGGTCCTGAAGAACCATGCTTCCCACCAGTCGCTGCTCGCAGACCCTGCCTGAAGGCCGGCCACGTTCCAAGGCTCCGGAGCGGTAGGCGCCCTGCAGTTCTTCTTTCTGTGACGTCTGCTCGCATTTTTTTTTTTTTTTAAATGCTTACAACCAAGAGTTCTAACTCCTAAATGAGTGGATTGTCATTAATATGACAACCGAAATGGGCGAAGGTGAGGTAAGAAAGCAGAGCAGACTCCGTGTTAGAATGGCTCTGTCTCCGCTGGTTTTCTGCCAGGCCCCATTTACTTGTGTTCTATATTTTGCCCCTGAATAAGCCAAAGAAGCTGCGTTCCCACTTCAAGGGGGAAGCAAGAAAGTGAATCATTCTCTAACTTCTGTCCTAGGCCCCCAACACCTGATAACATCGAGAAAGAGCTGGATCCCAAACACGATCCAGCACGTTCTCTGCTAACCAACCCGGCTGACACTGGTGTCAACAGTCCTACCTTCAGTGACTTAAGGAACAACACCTGTTGTTCACTTGACATTTGCCTTTGGTTGGACCCTACCCTGGATTCCTGGAGGAACACATACACTAGACCCCTTTCAACATAAATCCCAACCCCAAGCAAGAGTGAGACTCATTCTCCTTTCCTTTCGGAGTTTCCCAGACACTCTGTCTGCTCTTCTGTCGCTCATGCTTGCACTTTCTCCAGCTTGCATTTGATTTCTATCCTGTGTGAAGCCAAGAGCCCTCTTGGCTGGTCCTGAGGGACACCCCCTGGGTCCTCAGGCTCAGCCCGTCTGCATCAAGGGAAAACTTTTTACTTGTCTTACTGCTACATGTAGAATAAAAATAACAATCATATTTCATGAAAAACAGGCCGATGACCGTTCTGTTTTTGTTTTTAAATTCTTTCCTTTATAAACACTCATACTCAGCAGCAACATATTTGCAAGACATTGAGCTTGACAATGGGGTTAACAAGATGCATAGCAATGTTGGGCAACCTTATTTTGATCAAGGGCAAATTCAGGAAAAAGCACAAATGCTTACAGGCTATATTTCTCTTTCATTCAAAATGGCTTTGTTGTTGATCCTATGGAAGAAATTATATTCTTTTGGCTTAGGTGATCTGTTTATTGAAGAGAAGAATGTCAGTGAGAAAACTATGTTTGCTTTTCAGCCTTTGAAATATTATAATATGGTCCAATTTGAAAATTAGTAACACCAGACAGCTTTTTCTAATTGTTCATCTTCTTTGTTTGGACAGTGCCTTAACTTTTGCCACCTGAGTTAATCTGCATTCGCCCCCTTTATCCTCCCATTCCTCCTCCCAAAGATCTATTCCAAGGAGTAATAGTATCCTATTTAACGTGGATAAACTGAGGCTCTGTGGAGCTTTCAAAACATCTCTGTAAATTCTTCAACATTCTTCCCATCAAGAAGCAGGATCTACATTCCCTCCCCTGGAACATAAGCAGGACTTTCAAAGGCCTCCAGGAAAACAGTGTCGTGGACCGGTCACTGTGTGGCCCGTGAGGCCGGGTCACAAAAGACGGCCGCCGTCCACCTGCTTCTCTCCAGGGACGAGTGCCCTTGTGTAAGAAGCACCCTTTGTGTAAGAGGTGCAGCTGCCCTGAAGCCACGGTGCGGGAGAGCCCACACAGAGGGACCCCACTGTGCTAGGGATGGGTGTCCCACAAGCCCGAGATGTTCCAGCCCCAGCTCTTTAGGACACACCAGGCCGGACAGCAGACCTGCGAGTGGAAAGGTTTTCGTGAGAACCCTAGCCCAGCCACCGTGTAATGATAATTGCAGAAGGACCCAAATCTCCCCGGCAGGGCCCTGTGGACACCCAAACCATGAAAGATATAAATGCTTATTTTCATTTTATGCTACTAAGCTTGGGGTGGTTTGTCGTTCAGCAGGTTCCAAGAGAAGTCACTTTCCCAGATCCTTCAGGAACCTCCCAGTGAAGCTGGGGCTCGAATCAGCGCATTCCATTCAATGGGAGTAGTCACCAGACAGCGGTGAGCCCTGGGGGCCCAGAAGACTAAAGCACCACCCCAGCCCTCCACGATCTGGCCCTCCTCCTTCCAGCTCATCCTCACAGGAGCTCTGACCGCCTGGGGGTGAGCCCCACCACAACTGGTTTCTAGAAGAAAATGGCTCCAGGGCATGATGGCTATTCCTCTGCACTACGCCGTGTGCGGGTGGCTTCTGGCTCCAAGAGTGGTCAAGTCTGCTGCCAGCTTGGCTTTCCCTCCAGTCCTCTGGGCCTCCTCTGAGGAGTTGGCTGGCTGTGTTTGCATTTGAAAGCAGGCAGTGTTGCAAAGGTAGGTGGGTGCCCTGCATCCTGCCTGCAGAGTGTTGCTTGGCTCTGATAATTAGCCGCAGGCCCCGGTCTCACATTTGGCTGCATCTACAGAAAAAATATGTGTGTTCTGGGCCTCAGCTGATCTTTTAATCGAGCTTCTCTGTTCTAAAATAAACATTCTCTGTTAAAATTGTAAATGTTCATCTGCTTCTTCCAAAGAGATTGGTAAAAAGGCATAAAAATATAAAAATCATTTTTCACTTATAATGAACTGAGGGCTGCTGGGTGGCCTGCCCTCAGTTAGTGTTCCAAGGCTGTCCTGTAGGGGGCGCCACTTAAATTTAAAAAAAAAACAGCATGGGCATGGCGCCACCTGGGATATAGCCTTGCTGCGGTACTGTGTGCTAGGCAAAAATAAGTCATCTTTTTCATTTCTGGGGCATATGCATTTTCATTTAACATCTATGTGTTTCATGAATTGAACTGACAAATATTTACCAGGTGTTCACTTTTTTAAATAGTTTTTTTTTTAATGAGAACCTGCTTATTTTTGCCTGTTGCAATATCCAAGTCCAATGAAAAGAATCATTGCCAAATTTATATTTCTGCTTTCTAGGTTTCCTTTAATCAAGGCATGTACATGTAGGAAGGAAGAAGGAGGAGGAGGAGGGGAAGAAAGAGGCAGAGTTTCAGGATTGTGATGAGGACTAAATAACATGGTTAGAACATTAAGCATAGTTCTGGCCCAAGATAGTGGCTCCATGAATGATAACTACTGGTCATTACTGTTCTTGCCTTATCTTTCCAAGGTTTCTCCACCAAGCAGATAAAAATGAGTTCAAACTAGCAGGACAATTTAAATTTCACCCACTGGCTGCTTGGCCGCCATCTGCAGGACCTTCACACCGCCTCCACCTGTGAGTTGCAGCCCAGTGTTTCTGGGAAACTCCAGAAGGTGTGTCACAGACGGGTAAGCATCAGGCTGCTGTCTGCGCCCTGCAGGCCTGCATATGTCCTGTCCGTCACCAGAAAGCCCTGTCTGCAAGGCCGTCCCGGCCGGAGAAGCTCCTCTGGTGGGAGGTACAGCCTTTCTGCCTCCCACCTGCAGATGTCTAGAGAATGGGGCCGTGCTCCCCCTGTGACACTCAGGCACAGGGAGAGAAGGACCAGCGCTGCATGACTGGCTGTTGGAGGAATGCCAACCAGGCTGGCTTGTGACCCCCGCCCTGAGTTAAAATTTACAGACAGAACTACCCTTTAAAGAAACATATAGTGTCTTTCCTCTTCAGAGGAAACAGACAAGAACCTACTTCCCAGAGACTGGGCTGGGCCAGGGGTATGTGAATGCCTCCACCCTGAACTTGGAATCCCCACTTCCTTCAGCAGTGAAGACTTTGTTACTGGGCTCAGCTCATTGCCCTCATACCCCTTCTCTTGAGAGGTCTTCTCCCCTGGGGGTCTTGGCGGCTCTCTACAGAGAGCCCCATGGTGGGCCTCGCCTGCGTCCTCTCTAGGAGGTTCTTCCCCGAGTGCAAACAGGCTGCTGCGGGGCTGCCCGCCAGTCCACTCGTCTCCCCCCACTTCCAGCCTGTTCTGTGGAGTACCTCTTCAAAATCTCGTCCTCCTCAAGGGACTGGCCACCATGGCGGCCATGGGTTCTGCTGGCTCCTGCTGGGCTGTGGTTCTTTCAGCCATGTTTCTGACACATGGCCTTAGGTAGCTTGGCTGCTGAGGAGGGAGGGAGGAAACCAGTGTATCGTGAGCACTTTCTAAATGCCAGCCATTGTGGTAGCTACCTTCTCTCCTAACTATACTAGGATCCCCCTTAGAAAGAAAGGGGTGGCAAGAGCTGACTTCTTCCTGGCCTCCAACCCAGCTCTGGCCAAATCAGGTCATGCTTCTCATAGACTCTCTGTCTCTGTGTCCCCTGAGGGAATCTCTGCTTATAAACACTCATGCCTCATGGTGTCATGAGAAACAGTAGAACGCCCTCAAGAGCTAGGCTGAACATGACTCAGGACAACACAGTTCTGGTCACCATGTTTGTTCCTCCTACATGGCCTTTAAACTGACCCCAGACCCTGGCTCTGCCCTTTCTTCACTCTGGCACCATTCTGAGCCTGCAGTTAACTACCCACAGCCCCTCCTTGAGTGTGTCTCTTTATCCTGAGGTCTAAAGTCCTGATAATCTCCTCCAAGGAACCTCTAGTTTCTCTAAGGGACCCAGCCCCTGAGGACTAGGGTCTCCTGGTATTCCTTCTCTTAGCGGTATCTTCTCTTTCATTCCTGATACTGCTAGCTGATGAGCATGCACACAGGCGCGCTCTCTCTCTCGCTCTCTCTCTCCCTTTCTTGATTCCTCTTTCATTGATTTTTGCTCTTATCTTCATTATTTTCTTGCTTCTACTTATTATCTACTTAGTTGATTCTTTTCTAGTCTCTTAATATGTAAGCTTAGATTATTGATTTGAGACTTTCTTTTTTAATATGAGCATTTTGTGCTGTATTTTTTTCTCTAAGCACTTCCTACAATGGTCAATAAGCTGTGTTTTCACTGTTATTCATTTAAAAATACTTTATTTACCTTGAGACTTCTTTCCACTAGATAACCAGAAGGCTATTTAGAATTGCCTTGTTTAATTTGCAAATGTTTGGGTATGTCCTAGATATCTTTCTGTTCTTGTTTTCTTTTCTTTCTAATTCTGTTATAGTCATATGTATTATTATCAACACACTTGGTATGCTTTCAATTTAAAAAAAAATCTAAGGTTTATTTAATGTCTTAGAACTTGACCTATCTAGGCACTTTAAAAGAACATGAATTTTGCTGTTTTAGAGTAGATTGGCTTTGGCTGATAGATTTTCCCTTGAGAACTGGCCACATTTTCTTGGTTCTTTGCTAACTCACTTTTGATTGTATTCTAAACAGCTTATTATGATGTTGTAAGACTCTGGGTCCTGTTAAAATCCTTCAGAAATTGTTGGATTTTTTTTTTTTTTTCCTCCAGAGAGAAATCCAGAGAATGTTGGTTTTGTGTGTTTGCTTGCTTCAGCAGCAATCAGCCTAGTTAGACACAGATCAGTTCTGTGGGACGGAGGCTTCAGATCTGAGTGGTGGTCACGCTGCTTTGGGTCTGTTTCCATGCATATGCAGCTTCGTCACTAGCCCAGGCATCGTGTTGGTTTGTACACAGAACTAGACCTTTCCCTCCTCCAATTCTAACCTCTCCCGGATTTCCCTCCCACTCTCAGGTCCCCAGGAATACTTGTACCTGGTTCTTCTGACCAGAAGGACAAGTTCTTCTGAGAACTTATTCAGGCCACTCTGTTATCCAATTTGTAATGACTGGTGCTGCATTCTGGGCAAAATGGTGAGGGGGAAAAAAGAGTGAAAACAATAACGGAGACTTCTTCCATACTCTTTGGATCACTGGACACCCTTCTGCCAGATTCCTCTGACAAGAGAGATTAGTCTTTCCTCGGTGCTTTAGGGCTCAGGCCCAGAGCCACTGCGGTGAAGTTCCAGACTGGGGCCACTCCTGTGTGAGAGGTGGGAGGGGGAAAAAAAGCAAAAAAGTCCGTGTGTGGCACACTCTTCAGCTCATGGGGACCCTTTCCTGCTCTGGTCAAGAAAGGAGTTTTCTCTCAGAATTCTGATGTCTGTGCCTGTGTGCCATTCCATTAACTGGGGCCACGATTAGGTCAAAACAGTGACATGAAAGAGGAAAAATAACCCCAAATATCCCAATACTGGTTTTTCTTAAATTTTATCATTCCTCTCCAACTTACCTTCCACTGTTTGCTTTTCAGATTCCTTAAGGAGTTGGGGTATTTTGTATTGGCTTTTAGCTACAGTTTGTGGGAAAAATAGGCTGAGGGCTCACTTCATCTTGGCCAGAGAAGCCAGCCTCAGTACTATTCGACATCTAACAGTGAATTCTATATACAACTTGGATTAGGAATGCTGGTTATGTGGGGATTTTAGAGACTTTGAGGGAATATGATTTGCTTTGTTTGTTAGCCCGCATGTGACTCATTTGCATACTGGTAGCTTTCAACCTTTCAGGAATCATAATGATCCAGGGTCTCAGTTTTAGGTTCCCATACTGGAAACATACCCTATGCTCCTACAATCATTAACCGTAATACTTAGTGTCGTTGGTTTGTAAGTCTGTTTCCTCCTAGAGGTTCCTTGAGGGCAGAGAATTTTTATCTGCCTTCTAGGCTTCTTCCAGTCTCTGGCACATAGCAGAAATGTGATTGTAAAAATATTTTTAATTGTCTGACTTTGCCTTAAAATTGACTTCCTGATTCTTGGCATCATGAGTGATGCCAGTGAGTGGTATTTTTCTGGTTTTGTTAAACTGTCCGCTAACAACAATATACCATGCGTCCCTGAGAACTGGCCTGGGACGACAGTGGCTCATCCCTGAGAGGGTCAACACTTCACAACCATGAGCGTCCTGGAGCGAGCGGGAGAGGGTCCCCGTGAATCTTGGCTACTTCAGAGACAGGTAAACTAAAGCAGCGGGAAGTCCGTTGTCTTTCCCTTCAACCCACAATTATTAATCACCATGAAGAAACTGAAATGGAGAATCTGAGTGAACCCAGACTCATAATGGCAGTTCTGATTTCAATTTCCCTCAGCTGCATAGGGCACAGCTCAATAGACCTTCACAAGTCATTCGCTTTTACTTTTGCATGAAGACATCATTTAAGAATACGTTTTCTGCCTTCCTCAGTGTCTATGACTGCATTAATAACCAAGCACACGGAGCGCCATGCTTCACCGACATCACTGGGCTCGGCGCTGCTGTAGCATTTCCATTCTATGGTGGAACAAAAGCTTTCAATTGGTGTGTGTGGTTGTTGTTTTTTTAAGTAAAAAAAAAAAGCATTTACATTCTACTGTTACATTCTACTGGTGTGTGAGTGCAGGCAAGGCAATTTCATGTTATTTTCCAAGGCTTTTCCATACTTGGGGAGCTCTGCATCCGAGAGGTACCAGCAAGATGTCACATCAGCCATTCACCTGCATGTTCCAAATTGAGCACCTGCCCTGTCTGGCTGAATGAGACATTTATCACATCTCTGGGAACATCTCCACACCCTCAGGAACTACACTGAATCACACACACACACAGAGCTCACACTGTCACCAAATTGCTTCAGATAGGAGTTTGATTTCCTCCAGAGAATCTTAAATTCCAGCAAATGGGTGCCTGTAAACAAAAAGCACTTCAGAAGCCCGGGCCATGGACTCGGGCTTCACGCAAGGCGGCAGAGGGGCCGAGGTTACAGGGAATCCCCGTAGTCTGGAGAGCAGAGACCTGAGCTCATTGGGCGGGAAGCAGGATCCTCTTCTTTGCTGGTGAGCCCGCCCCGGGCCAGTGAGCTGCAGGACTCCGTGAACATCTCTGCAGGTCCCTGCCGATTAGCCATTTCTGTGAGTTATCACAGGAGTGCCAGTGCCTTCGTTCTCAGCCAGCTCTTCCTTGTTCATTTCCTTCCCCACCCGGTGGTCAGTGTCCCATATCTGGGCCTCCGGATTCCTTTTAACTGTGCACAGGAAGACACGCGGCCATGGCGATGACTTTCAGGAAGAAAGCTCACGGCTCCCCAGAGGAGGGGGCACCCCATGCCACGCTGCATGGGAAGTACCGAGGCCAATCAGGAGGTGGAGGAAAGTGGTGGGAAATGTGGGCAAAGGGGGCTTTACTGTGGTTTCTATGGGAGGAAATGGGTAAGCAAATGTAAGTAAGTTTGGAATTGGTAGTTTGAATAATTGCAGCCAGTCATGGGGTAAAGGGGCTGTCCCTAGTTGCCTGATCCCTGGCTCTGGTGGTTAGAGCAGGTGGGTGATGGCCTGGAATGTGGGAGCATATAAAGTGGGTGGTTGGGGAGGGGGCCTAGGGATTGGTTAGTGTGTACATGAAAGGTGCCCTTGTAGATGCCTGTCATCTCCAGGAATTAGCTCACCTGGAGAGCGGCTGTCCTTCCAGGGTCAGCAGGTGCCCCGATATCAAAGTGCCAAAATACAGGAAATAAAAATCGTGGTTAATAGGCTGTCTTTACCACTGCTCCTTCTTTCACTGGCTGTGTGAGAGGTACTCACAAAGCACTTCACCGAGTTAAACTCGACTGAATTGGGGGTCTGAATGTGTTGTCAAGAAATCACCCACTTCAGCTTCTGGAGCTTCCTTGAAAAAACACTGAATGGAAACTTCCCTACTTTTCAAATGATGCCTACGCTGTCCTCCAGTCTCTTTGCTACCCATTTTTGCTTATATTTATCAACCATAAGTATTTTCATTATTTC
This sequence comes from Martes martes, assembly GCF_963455335.1. NCBI lineage: Eukaryota > Metazoa > Chordata > Mammalia > Carnivora > Mustelidae > Martes > Martes martes. Next base: position 66,277,369 of record NC_137899.1, read on the forward strand.
ACCTATGTCCTCAAATTTCTTGTGCTGATAGACCTCTCTGGAACTCCAGGGCTCACATTATTTCCCACCCCCAATCCAAAAGCTTTGGTCATTTTGACATTTTTTGTGTGTTTTTAGCTGCTTCTCTTCTCTCCCCCCTCCCCTGAAGGAAAAGCGTCGGTGCCAATGAGTCACACACAGAACACGGGCTTTTTTAGAGCCGAAAGGCCCTTAGAAATCCAAACTAGAGCGAGTTGCTTGCAAGAAAGGTGTTCTGCTGGTCAGGCAGGAGAGAAGCAGCTGCCAACAGGAAAGATAGATATGTGTCCTCAAAGAGTGGACTCCATCAGAGCAACACCGTAAGACGCTCAGCTACTTTCTTCTTTTAATTCCAAGACCCCCACTGATTTCCCTTATTTGCCCAGTTCTGGTTCTCCATGGGAACCATGCATGTGGGATCTGTTTGAAATGAGAAATTTATTCTGAAAACATTTACCAAGTACTTGTGAGAAGCCAGGCATTGAACTGGGTCTCAGGCATGCCAAGAAATTGCTTTCCTATTAAGGCGCACTTCATACCCTCAAGGAAAATGAAAGTAAGTAGAGAGTAAAGACATCAAAATGCCATCGATTCTGCAATGGGAGTCTTTATCAGCATAGTGGGGACCTAAAACAGAAAGCAGAAATTTTCTTCCTGCCTATTTTTCTGATCTGGAGAACAAAATAGGGGACGTTGTAGAGAGTCTCTATACTTTTGCTATACTCTCATATTTATCTTCTAATGTCTGATGTATCTAGAGACTCAGTTGAGAAAATTGTTATAACACCAAATTTCTTGCCTTTACTATGGTGACTATATTAATTTTCCCGCAGGAGGGAACGGTGTTGACAAAAAGTCTCTTCATGGAGGGTCTCTTCCTACTTCTCTATGGCCCTGCTTCTGGCATACTGTGGACCTATTGAATAGAAGTATGGGCATGTGTGTGTGTGTGTGTGTGTGTGTGTGTGTGTGTGTGAAGATTTAAAAGTATGAAGGTATTTGACATAGAATATTTTATGTTATAGCAGTGTATGTGAATCCATAATTATAAACCACCTAATATGAGACATGGCATTAGCTAAAATATTCTGAAATTGATATTTAAGTTTGTTTTTTCTTGGGTGGTGATAGTAGTGGGAAAATACTGTCCAGAGAGAATCACCTGTTATGGTAAGTAAAAGCCATGGTCAATACAGAGAGCAGAATGCAGAAAATCTGAGGCAGGCTAGACTGACTCTCCAACCTATGTGGATGATCTGAAAGATTGATCTTAAACCCCAAGTGTCCTACTAGAAATGTCCGCATCGTGGCTCTACCCAATAAGAGGTTCTGGGAAGCTGTTCCAACATGGCACAACCCAGACACCTACCGTCTGCCAACCACCACTTCCCTCCCTTTCCCTCCACATCTTCTCTCTTCAGCATTCCTCCCCCTCTCGCCTTGTTTCAGGCAGTGGGAGTAGGAGGTAGGAAAAAGAGCAACAGAACCACTTATTAAAGAACCAAGCCTGGGGCGCCTGAGTGGGTCCTGGGACCGAGCCCCAGGTAGGACTCCTTGCTTGGCAGGGAAATCTTCTCCCCTCCCCCTGCTCATGCTCTCTCTCTCTCTCTCTCTCACTCCCTCTCTTTCAAATAAATAAATAAAATCTTTTTAAGAAAATGAACCAAGGCACAAAACTGTGCCTTTGTTTGCCTTCTTGTTTACTGATTCTGTGACGGTAAAATCATCTGCTGTAAAAAACAGAAATTTAGAGAAGCATTTACAAAGTCCCGCCAACAGTAAACAGAGACAGCCACCTCCCCCCATCCTCCACGCAACTAGGCTGTGACATAAGGTAAAATTTGTGCACAGAACCTCAACTCCCTCGACAGTATTTAGATTCATTTCCGATTGAGAAACAGTCATTTATCTTTTTCAATTTGCTTTGCCTTTACTGGTGAGGAGTTTGTCAGAAGCCAAACTCCAAAGGTTGTGTTGTCGTGTTTCTTATTTTATACTTGGAGGGAAAGACTACCTGAGAAAAATCAAAGTTATTTTAAAACTTAAAATACCACTATACTATAGCCATCCGCTGTTTTGCCAGATAAGCTATAGTCATATATTTAGGCTGTGTACATTTTCTGAGTCTAGCATAATGGCTTCTTCAAATTAAAGATCTAAGTTAGCCCTCATCAGAGAAACACCACCATTGCAAAGCTTCCCTAATTGGCCTCATGAGGTGTTGGTAGTAGACTTTACAGGGAACGGACGGTCCCTGAAGAATTAACAAAGTATTGAGTGGAGACTGGAAACCCAACCCAGTCAGCAGGTGCTCTGTGCTGATCTGACTTTAGCAAGAACAAGGACAAAAAGAAAAACAGAAAGTAGCCTGCTGGGCACGTACTCTATTTTATATGTTTTATAGGTATTATCTCATTTTTTACTTCAAAAGATCATTTTGAGGGATACCCCTTAATACCTTTAGTGTGTACAGAGAAAAATTTTAAGTGTCAAATGAATAGCTCAGTTAGTAAGTGATAGAGCAGGAATTCAAACCCAGTCTTAATCCACATCCTAATATTTTGTATTTGTTCCTCAGAACATCCAATATGGTGCTGGCTACCTAAGGAATAATTAAGAATATATTGAATGATTTTTGGATAAGTTAGCCATGTAGTACAGACAGAAAATAGAAGAAAAATGATCCAAGGGGATCACCAACCACCCTATCTCTGTTTTTCCCTTTAACCTGACCATTTTCCACATTATGACTTCATGCAACATTTACTGAGCATCTCGTATGTTCTGGGTACGGTGCTGGGTGGGGGAACCTAGAAGTAAATGAGACACACATCCTGTAAGTGGTGCGTAGCTCAATAAGAGGCTTCCGAAGGGAAACAGATAATTTTTAAGCAATCAGACAACATGGCAAGTGGCGTGGTATTAGCACACTATGGAGGAGCTGGGCAGGACCCACTTCCAAGAGGAAGGGACTTCTGGGCAGAGAGGTGACAGATGAGCAGCAAGAGGAAGCCAGAGGACAGGGGAGACCTTATTAGATTGAAGGGACGATGTGAGCCCAGGTGGGACAAAGAAATGCTGGAGATTTCTACAGTTCGTTATCACGGAGTGAAATGTGTGATGTTGGCAGCACCCGTGCTCTTGGACAGGGAGGCAAGGGTGAAAGTGAAAGAGAAGCTCCAGAAGCAGGAGGCGGAGGGAGAGAGACGAAGTCATAGTGCACACGGGGTAGGGCAAAGAAGAGCCTGGAATGGCTGTTCTATCACCGTTTGCCGACACAATCACAACTAAAAGTGCAATTCCTGTCTGTGAGTTCTCTGTTTCTCTCTGAATTTCTCCTGTTATTTGTTAAAACAAATGCAAACTAGCTGCTTAACAATTTCATGACAGATGTTATGATACATCACAGCCAGCAGATGGCACTAAGTATATATAAAATGAGTTTCTGCACACTTTTAATGGGTTTTATTAAAAAAAATTAATCCAGTTTTCATAATACAGTAAACCTTTTGAAAAGTGTTGGGAACAAGTCTGTATTTCAGATTAAGATAGTTTTTCTTTTCACAATATTGTAAAGAGAGTCTAACAAAGCCCAGCTCGTCATTTAAAATAACTGGACTAGGCTAGATTAATACCCTGACCAAATTTCAGCATTTAACTCTTCATCTGCACAGTGTGAATGTACTGTGCCTTAATGGCTTGAATGTCTGGCCTCTACCTTTCTCAAATGACTTTTCTCCATTTGGAGTACCCTGAGATCTGATGAGGATCCAGAACTGTGAGAAAAGATGGGCATCGCATAGGCGTAAGGTCTGGTCCCCTCTCTTGACAATAGCTGCAGTGTGAAAAAGCTCCTAGGAATTACCCTGGGCACCCCAGCAGGGTTCTAAAAAGAGAGGCGTTTCCTCGGTGGCACCATCTCTGAATGGTCAGGAAAATTCATGGCCAAATAGCATGAGTGAAAGTAGGCTTTCTGCAGCCGGTAAGGTTCTCTGTATTTGTAAACCCCACATACACAGGGAGGGACAGAATCTCTCAGACACCCTGCCAGACTGAAACAGAAGTCCGAACTTGCTCTGCCTAGGATGTGGGCCAGCAATCTGCCTAGATGAGCTCATGTCTGTAAGGGCCTATTTAGCCAGAGCAATTCCATCTTGGATTAAACAGCCATTTTGTTGTTTATGCAGAAAACTTAAACTGACCCTGCCTCCCCCCAGGGGACTTACTTAAAAGCAAGTCCGGGAAACTAGTATAATATGGTCCACCAGTCCCAGGTAACAGAGCCCAAATACAAGGGTGGGTCAGGTCAGGTGGAGATAACAGAGCCGGGATGCAGGGATGAGTCGGGCCAGGTGGAGACATCCAATCAGTGGGGCGCACGTACTGTCTCCCTAGCTACCAAGGAGTGTGGGCCCTGCCTTTTGGGCGCCAATTCTGACCAAGGTGATAGGCTAGTTCAAATAGCTACTATGGGGTGAATTGTAATTCAATTGGCCGTCCGTGTGTGACCTAGCATGACTGTGCAGCTTTCTCTGTGTGTTACAATCTCATTTGCCACCTGTGTGTGACCAGGCCCAACCACATGGCCTTTGCTCTATAAAAGTTAGTCTGTGAGGCCGGGGGTGGTTGCCCTCTCTTTAAGAGGCAGCCCCAAATGGTCGGTTTAATTCTCGATGCTTGGCGTGAAATAAAGCTTTGCTTGACCTTTGCTTTTTATCAGTCTTGCTCCTTTGATCACGGACCTAACAATGTCCTCCAGGAAACAGAAGCTGAGATGGAGAAAGGAGGGCAAGAGGCTTGATGGCAGATACGGCCCTGAGAGGAAGTGAGTTGGGTGAGGAAGCCTGACAGCTGCGAGGCCCATCCCAGACCCCAGAGAGGAGGAGCAAGGGATACCTGAATACGTCTGTGCTGACTCAGTGAGGAGCTCCAAAGAAGAGGCTGCCTTGTTTGGGGAGTCCAGCCCTGGGTGGAAATGGCCAGGCCCTGGCACCTGCCGTGCTGTCACCCCTCAGGACTGCTCAGAAGAGTGGGGCCTCTTTGAGGCCAGGCCAGAAGCTGCCGGGGCTCGGGTTGGGGATGGTCGGTGAACTCTACTCCGGCCACTGGACAGTAAGTTCCTCCCTGGAGGACTGTCCCAACAGTGATGTGCCTTTGTGGCTGCCACACAACACTAGTTTAAAAAGACTTATTAAGATCCCCTTTGTATCCGCTGGGCCTCTCCGATGACACTGTGTGACTAAGCTTTTCTTTTCCCCCCCGCAGCGGAGGAGTGATTTTTCTATAGATGCCAGTTCCTACATCCTTGGGGCTCGAATCAGTTAGCGTCTTCCATGAAGGGCCTTTGCTGCTTCATCTGAGTCATCTCAGTATCTATCGATGCGTTAGCCCAGCTGTTCCGAAGAATTTTAAAAATAAGAGCCATTGTCTATACGCCTTCAAAGGGTACAAATGAATTTTAATCTCAGCTAAGCCTAATAAGTGAGTTCTCTTTGTTTCTGTTTGAAAAAGCTCCTCTAACATGATTCGAAGCCAAATGAAAAGGATCTTGTGATTTGCCCTTGGGATTACTAATACCTCTCAGAGACGCCTCCTGTGCACGTCCAATTCGAAGTTGCCTCGAAGTCTTCAGGAGTTAAGATGGACCCTATATATGCTACTGGATGACCCACTCCCACATGGGGTTTCTTGCTGGATCCTCACGATTCCAGGAGGAAGGTATTATAAAGTTTCCGGAGTAATGGAGTCTCGGAGCTGCCAGACCGGAGAGTAAGGGCGTGGGCTCCATCTTCCCATGGCGGAGGCGGATTTCCCTTAAACCCTGCCACTTGCATGAGCTGCTTGTCTCTGTCCGGTTTACAGGAGGCACCTCAGCATGCCCGTGCTTTCACGGAACCAAAGTGCACGTCCTGGACTGAGCCATGGGCCTCAGTGGTTCTGGGCTCTTGCACGTGCTGCTTCGCCTTCCTGGAAAGGTGCCTTCTCCCTCCCCCATCCCATTGAGTTGGTTACTTCTTACCTTCCCTTTAAGATGCAGATCAAGCAGCATCTGTGGGAGGAAAGTCTTCTGTGAAGTGACACGGTCTGCTCAACTGTCCCTTCGGTCGTGCCAGGGGGTCCGTCAGAGATGGTTATCATCAGTTAGCATCTAAGCTCAAAACTGGATACTTGATTAGGCCTCATTTCAAAGAAAAGCAATGTCTCCTGTTCAATATTACTGAAACCCAGGCTAGAAATTTTTTTCTTTTGGAAAAAAACATCTCTTTATGGGTGTGTTATTAAGTAGGTACATTTTGTATTTCTTTCTAATTTTGGTATTTAATCACCAGAAGAGGTAAAAAAATAATTTAACATGATTCAAGAGAAACAGGGAGCCTAATTTGAAGTCCTAATCAATGTACCATCTTCAAGTTGAACAGTAAAAATCTTGACATTAAAAAAAAATCCAATTTGTAATGTTCCTATATATTATAGAACATGGGTGTCTAATAGACATAGGCTATCAAATCCACTGTGCTCGGTTGCAAATACAGAGTTCTCATCCTATGGAGGCTATTTTAAGGCCACGACAAAGCCATTATATCGCTCGTCTTGACAACAAAATGAATAATGAATTGTAGTAAAATTTCTATGAATGCTGTCTGTCTTCAAAGTCCAATGAACCATGATGTGGCAATTTTAAAAAAGCTGTATTAGAAAATCATCTATTTTCTTTTCACTACTATTCAGGATTTTTCCAACTTTTCCTTAGTGCACGTGAATTCCTTTCATAGAAAAAACTTTTAAATAATCAAATTTCTATCAAAATTTCTATTAGGTTTGTGCTGTTCAATAAAGGCACTGTCACACGCTGTCACACCATCTGCTATTTCAAGACTAGTAAAACACACGAGTGGAAGCTCAATGAAATCTACAGTCTGACGATGCTTGGCTAGCTAGACCTCAGTCATCAGAACAACTCCTGATGCTTGTTTAAGCACACAAGGGCTACTGAAAGAGAATCTGATGTTTAAGAACCATTGATGTGATATCAGAGCCCTACTTTGAAGGGTATAAAATATATTAAACATTATGAAGCATATGTAGATCTTAAAGAACTATAAAATGAACACTTACCTACTTAACATCCAGTCAAGAACTTGAACAGGATTGTCGAAGCACCTGGGGTCCCTCCTGGATTGCGTTCTCTGCTAGAAGTGATCACTAGCCTATGCTCTGCATTAATCATGCCTGTGTTTTTGTTTTGCCATACATCAATCTTTGCTTTTAGGCTGTATATAAGCGGTGTACATATTTACACACATGTCCCATGCCTGATAACCTAGTTTTTTATTTTTTTAAGTTTTTAGTTTTTTTTAAGTTTTTTATTCTTAACACTGTATTTGAGATTCAGTGTTCCTGATACATGAATAGATTATTTTCACTCCTGTATAATATTCCACTCTATTTGTTCTATTGGTGGCCCTTTAGGCTGTTTTCAGCTTTTGTCCTCCCAAGATAAAAACAATGCTCTATAAATATTCTTTTTTAAAGATTTAAAATGTTTACTTATTTATTTGTGAGAGGGGGAGAAGGAGAGAAGGAGCATGAACAGTGGGGAGGAGCAGAAGGAGAGGGACAAGCAGACTTCGTGCTGAGTGTGGAGCCCTAGGCAGAGCCTGATCCCATGACCCCACGATCATGACCTGAGCCAAAATCAAGAGTTTGACACTTAACTGACTGATCCACCCAGGCACCCAGTTTCCATAACTATTCCTGTAACTGTTTTCCCTTGCATATTTGTACAAGCATTTCTTTAGGGTAAAATTGTTGGTTGCAGGGACTACGTATTTTTAAAATTAGGTAATAACAAATTATTTTCCAAGAGAGCTGTGTCAATTTGTCCTCCTACTACAGTTTCATGAGTTCCTGTTGCTCCCTGTTCTCACCAATTACTATCAGACTCATACATTTTGTCATATGGTTTTAAATTGCATTTCCCCATTTCCTTCAAAGTTAAGTTTTAGAAGTTCTAAGTTCTTGACCCATCTAAATTTTATTTTTATGCATTAAGTTACATACTTACCTATTCTTTTCAAATCTTCCTTTTGCTTCTCATGGTTAAAAAGGAATTTTCAAAAAGAGATTTTTCTTCCCCTTATCTCTAACCCTCCCTCTTTTGAGGAGACTCAATGGATTTATCAAAGAATATGAACAGAGCTACAGAGAATATACTTTCTAAAGATTAAGAACATAGGGAGTTTTTATTGGACATGAAACTCCACTAGTTCACATGAGGCCAAAACTGTTAAAAATTTACTAATCCAGCTTTCTATGTGCTATAAAAAGCAACCCAGTTTAGAGTAATAAAATGGTTTAAGAAATTTCATACATAACTTACAAAGTTGACAGTATCCGGCCGTGAATTATGATCACTGAATCTATTTAAACAGGTGAGGTGGGGCCCCTGGGTGGCTCAGTCATTAAGCATCTGCCTTTGGCTCAGGTCATGATTCCAGGGTCCTGGGATCGAGCCCCCATCAGGCTCCCTTCTCAGAGGGAGGCCTGTTTCTCCCTCTCTCACTCCCCCTGCTGTGTTCCCTCTCTTGCAGTGTCTTTGTCAAATAAATAAATAAAATCTTAAAAAATAAATAAAAATAAAATAAACAGGTAAGGCACTGAGACTTTGAGACTTGTATTTAATATTAAATATGACATATTGAATATGGTACAAATTATAAACTATTTTAGCTTAAGTATAATCTCCAGCCTACATAGTAGTAAGAATAACCTAACTCACACGGCAACTTCAACATTACTAAACAATGACAAGACAGACTCACTAAAAATCAGTGTCTGTAACACAGACAATCTCTGCGCTGGGCTAGACACATATAAATGCAGATGAATGCAAAGAGGCAATACACAAAAGGAAATGCAGCCATTTAACAGACGTGAATAGGTACCCAACCTCAGAAGCCATGGAACAAATGTAAATTAAAATAATAATGAATAACTCTGAGTGTCACAAATTAGCAAGAAATAATTTTAATAAGCCTGACCAATGTTAATGAGGGTGTTGTGAAATGAGCATTGTCATACATGGACTTCGGGTGGTGTGTATAATCCTTTTGCAAAGGTAATTTGAGGTAAACTGCATTGTAGGCTTTAACGGTATCCACATTTTTTAAATGAAATTTAACTTTATGGAAACAATCCTAAGGAAATAATCTGAAAATTTAAAAATCTTACTGCACTAAGATATCCATTGTAGTGTTGTTCTACATACACATACATGCAGTAGCAAATATGGAAATCGCTCAGTAGGGTCGCCTCCCCCATTAGGTAGCCATTAAAATAGTCTCTGTAAAACTTTTTCACATCTGCTCTCTGTATAAAGAACAAAACCTGAAACGGTTTAAATTATGTTAAAAGAAAACAAGCAAAATAAGCGTACAAGTTGGAAGAAAACAAGAGAGTAATTGTGCTTGTTGAATATTTATCCTTCTTTCAAATTGTTTTTGAAAACAAAAATTCCATGACTTTGTATTTCTTGTATGATAGACACTAATCAAATGAAATATAGTTTTATTATTAAAATTGACATGAGAGGCACGTGGGTGGCTCAGTCCATTAAATGTCTGCCTTCAGCTCCGGTCATGATCTCAGAGTCCTTGGATCAAGCCCCATGTCGAGCTCTCTGCCTAGTCGGGAGTCTGCTTCTCCCTCCCCTACTCCTGTTTGCTCTCTCTAATTTTTTTTAAAAGTTAAAATTTACATGAAAAGTACTCAGTGTTTTTTGATGTGGTGTCTATTAGCAGCAAAAGAGTAGAAGACACAAATATTGTTCACTGAAGCTGTACATCAGATTCTGACAAGCAGGGGAGATGGGGGGGCGGGGTTGTAGCTTGTGCGCAACTCACTTCTAGCCAGTTTCAAATAGGTGCACATAACTACGAGCATAGGAAACGAAGGAAGACACTGCCCTGCACTGAGGAAAACCTACCATCTCCCAACCCGCAGTGTTCACGCAGTCTTTACATTTCAAAAAAATAAACAATATGTACAGGAAAGAAGCCAATAGCCTTATTTGTACAAAAGCAAGCTGTAGCCCAGTATTCCTATTTATTGACACAGAATAAAGGTAGAACTGTTTGAAATTCTGAGATGAAATAACCTACTATATAACTTGATACTACTAAGCTGATTATTTAGAACGCAGGGAGAGTGAGCGTATGGTACGAACATTTGTTGAGTGACTTACCTACATGTGCCAAACGCTTTAACACACTACCTTACTAATCCTCATCATGACACTGTCAAATAGGTAGTGTGAATTCTAATTTCCAGGTGAAGAGACTGAAGCTCAGTCCTGTAACATGATGGAGCTTAATTAGCACAGTGCCTGGCACATAGTAAGTACTCAATAAATATCGTTTGAATGGAAGGTAGGTAATACACCTGGTAAACAGAAGTGCCAGGATTTAAAATTAGACCCATCTAGTTACAAAGCTCACACTATTTCCATCACAGTACACTGCCTTCTGTGTGAGATGATGCAGAATTGTTTTTAAACGGCTAAGAAAGATCACTGCCAGTGTAAACACGGTTGGTAAATTCAGGGACCTGTGATTTCTACCTTCATATCAGAATTATTTCAATGTCAAAATGTATGCTTGGTAAAGGATGAGAAAAGATAGAAAACACACAGAGGATGTTCAAGTGCTTTTTTAATTTTCAAATATACATAGTACATGAAAATAACACAATCCATAGTAGTACATTTTATCTGTATGGAACATTTAACTAGTTAATACTATTCTTCCCTTTCTGTTGTTGAATTCTACCAACTTTTTCAAAAAATAGTTTTTATGACAACACCATAAAAAATGTGTTAATTTTATGAATATTGGGTTTTATATTTTTTCCTTTGTTGCCCCACACACCAAAACAAATTATTTGAAAATGCTAAAATAAGTAAAATGTGGCATGCTTTCTTAGCTTGCTTTGCATCCTGTGTTTGAAATATATTACAACTATAAAAGTTGAAAATAATTTTATTGGTTTTCCTGTCAATCCACATAAGTATACTTTTATATTTTATTAGCTAATACAGCTCTTCTTTTAAAAAATTCTACCAACTTCTTTAAAATATTTCCTATGAAAATATCATCCAAAATGTATTTTATTTTTATGAATATTAGATGTTAAGTCTCCTTTCCTTCTTTGCCCCATACTTAGGCCCAAATAAATTATTTGAAAATACTGATAAAATGGGGCATGCTTTCTTAGATGTTTTGTATCCTGTATTAAAATATTTTACAATTACAAAAGTTGAAAAATAATTTTACCGGTTTTCTTAAATATAATCTCCTACCTCCCATACATGAACTAACCTATAGAACTAAGTAATTTTGTTCATCCAAATGCAGAGGGCCAAGAACATAAGGGAATTACAAAAACTCCAAGATGACTGATTTAAAGCAGATATTAAAATACTACAGATGTGGCATATTTACTGTCTCTCAAGCAGAGAACGAGTGTTTATCTTTGCATTCAGCAATATCATCAAGATAATTATTCCCCACTTTGAAAGCATTACTGTTGCACAGGTTTCATATTGGAGGAGGAGATATATAAAACATCAATTTCCTTATCCAAAACCAAAAATAAATGAGGATTTAGAAATATGTTATTACAAAGATGGTGATCAGAAAGACTATGTCCAATGAATTATAGGACTGTAGAGATGAAAAATGCCTTTGCTTCATTCAGGATCTAGGACCTTAAAAATGATAAATTTAGCTGGATTTCCTTTTCTGCTTATGTTTTAACCCCCAAATTTGGTCTTGTACCATAGCAATTTTTATTTTACTTGAATGTTAAAAGAAAATTCACTGGATTTATAAAGACAGATTAATAACCTGTTGAACCTCAGTTGGGAACTAATCAATAGAAAATACTTATTTGGTTGGGTAAATACATTTCAAGACATTTAAAACATTACTAAATAAGTTGTTTTTAAAAATATTTAACTTGAAATAATAAAAAACTATTAAAAGCTAGTAAAGATCTTTCCCGAGGGCTAATAAAAGCAAAAACAACCTTAATAGACACGTGGTTACACACAAATTTCCTCACAGAGGTAAAGAAGTTGTGATTAGTATCAGGATTTTAAGGAAGTGTCATTTCAGAAACTGCATTAATCTATTCTAAAGTGGTTTCAAGAGTCTGAGCTGGTGCATGCTGGTACTGGAGAAAATCCGAAGCATCTAGTTGGGTACAAAAGGACTGGCATTTAGCTTTAAATTATTAAATGTCATTGTTCTTTTTTTCCAACTTCTAGGATGGACATTTATTTATGCAGTATGAAATGATTTAACCATTTAAATAACAAGCTTAATAAGGCTGACATTCAATGGAAACCAATGAAATAATTTATCTTTTAGTAATCAAAATAACTCGAGATCATTTTTAATATCTTCTTTTTAAGGACCCCTTATTAAAGCTTGTGATTTTTATTAATGCAAATAAGGCAAAGTGATTGTTTTCTACATACTTGTTTTCACCACAGTGTGGTGGGTTTTGTTCTCAGTTAACCTTTAATACTCTGTACATACTATTCTGAAATACTGTGGTGAAGTAAGGCCTCCCATCCTTGAGCAAGACACTACATAAGGGAGGATTAGCTGTATTGGAAGGGTCTTCCACATCCCAAATTTCCAGCATACTGCAACCAGGCCTAAAAAAAAAAAAAAGTCACATATATATCCATATTAAAAATGTAGTCATATGCAAGGAAAATATACAAATTATAAAGTAGCTCTAAGACTTTTGGAGACTCTTTTTTTAAAGATTTTATTTATTTGAGAGAGAGACAGAGATATGGAGAGAGAGCATGAGCGGGGAGGGGAGGGAGAAGTTCAGCAGGGAGCTTGACACAGGGCTCCATCCTAGGACACAGGGATCATGAACTGAGCCAAAGGCAGATGCTTAACTGACTGGGCCACCCAGGCGCCCTAAGACTAATTTATTTAATAAAGATTTTAAAGCATCATTTCAAAAAATGTAAGTTCAACATTTAAGGATAAAAATGAAATTAAGTATGTTGCATTTTCATGTTCCACTTAACCAAATAACAAGTATATTATTAAACTTAACAGTAAAGGTCCAATATACATTCAGAAATACATATTTAAAAATTTATTTTCAAAATGAAATACAAATAAATATATTTTCTAGGTCGTATCACCATCCAAACATAAAGCTCATGAGTAGTAGGAGACAGATTAAAGGAAAGCTAATCTAATTCCTGATGAATTTCCTATTTTTGAGTTTCATCTGACTTAGATCAGCATGAAAACATATAGTCCAAGGTAACGAAGGAAAGCTCTTCTTGGCCAGATTTGTTCTCCTCTACCCTTTCCTATTTTGGGTGGCTTTATAATTGGACTGACTGGGATACTAGTTCTCACGAGGGAATAACCCTGCATGAGAGGCAGGCAGTAAAGAGAAGTCAGGCCAAACTGGCTATTATTTTTTAACAGCTATATTGAGGAAATATTTATGTACAATAAAGTGTACCCATTTATGAATAAAGTTTGATAAATATGGACAACTGTGTATAGGTGTGTGAGCACTTCCATAATCGTAATATAGAAAATTCTCAGCACTGAAACAATTTCCCTTGAACCCTTCTGCAGTGGGTCCCCTAGCTCCAGCTTAGACCAGGCAAACACTGATCTCCTTTCTGCAATATAGTTTTGCCTTCTCTAGAATATTCCAGATATTTATGTTCACTGCAGCTTTCATATGTTATTCACAAAACAATTCCATCCCTTTTCCTTCAATCGATACATGTATCTGTTTTTAAAATGCATGTCTTTGAGGGGACACATAGTTGGGTTTTGGTTTTGTATTCAGTCTACTAAACTTTGTCTTTTGATTGGAGTGTTTTGTCCCCATTCATATTTGTGATTACTGATATTGTTTGATTTAGGCTTTTTTTCCTTGTTTTCTATTTGTTTCATTTTTTAAAAATGTGTTTCTCTTTCTTTTATGTCAAGCAAAAAGTTTTACTATATCATCCATTTCATTCATTGGCTTATGCATTTTTTTGCATTTGTGTGTGTGTGTGTGTGGTTTCTCTAGATATTGAAACAGGCATCTTCAACATATCACAGTTACTTAACATTAAACTTGGATTATTTCCAGAAAAGCATACATTTTATTTTTGTTTACTCCCCTTGCTTGTGCTATTGCTGTCATATATATATGACTTACATTATAAACTCAAAAATATAATGGTTTTATCTCTGCTTTAACTAGTCATAGGGTTTTAAAAGATTTTCAAAGAATAAAATATATATACATATAGTGATTAATATTTATCCACATTTTTAATATTTCCAGCACATTTTAGTATATCCTGTATTTCTGAATTTTGAATTTTCATTTCAATGTCAGTTGACTTCTATTTATGAAAAGAAGCCAGATGTTTATCATATCATTCTTCTCTTGGCTTCTCTCAAGATTTCCTCTTTTCTCCTTGTTTTTCACCAGTTTGACTCTGATATACCATGATGTAGATTTCCTTGGGTTTATCCTAGCTGCATTTGTTAACCTTAATTGGACCTTTAAGTTAATGACTTTCAACAAACAAGAAATTTTCGGCCAAGATTTCTTCCGGTATTTTTTTTCCTCCCATTTTTCTTTTCTTTCATTCTTCCTGGTATTACACTTCCCATGTGTTGAGCTACTTAATAACACACAGGTCTCTGTGGCTTTTGCTATTCTTCTTCAATCTTTTTGATCCCTGTTCTTTGGATTGTACTTTTTCTTTACTTACCTTCAAGTCATTGATCTTTTTTCTGTTGTTACATCATATTTCTTGAGAACTTTTAAAGAATTTTCATTCATTTATTATAATTTTCAATTCTAGAGTTTCCATTTTTCTGGGGAGGGTGTTCACTGTTGAGAATCATATCTTGTCCCTTTCTGATATCATGTCTTCAATTCTTTGAACATATTTTCCTTAATTCCTTAAATATAATCATAACAGCAGCTTTGCAGTCTTTCCCTGCTCAGTACAACATCTCAACCTATTTGAATCAGTTTCTACTAACTTTTTTCCAAAGTATTGGAAAATCTTAAAAAAAATGGATTTCCAAATATAAAAAAAAAAAAATTTCACAGGTCTGGTAATTTTGGGTTGGAAACTGAACACTAGAGAAAATACCTGGCAGTGAGTCTGGAATCTGTTTTGTTCTTCTGATGACTGTTACTTTCTTGTTTCTGTTCTGGTGACAATTAACTTGTCTGGATCTCCTATCTTGTGCAGCAGCTACCTCCGCTCAGTTTTTTTAGGTTCCAGCTACTTCTTGCTTTTGGCCCCGGGGTTTTCCTTGTGTTTTTATCAGCCAAGGATTTGGGCAGAGTTATATTTGGAAACCCATCTTTCCCATATTTCCCTTGCTTTTGGGGGTCCTCCCAGAATGTGTAATTACTTTGTTATCCTTTATTTCTGCCCTTCTTTTTTCTTTTTTTTAAGATTTTTATTTATGTATTTGAGAGAGAGAGAAGGAGAAAGAGCATGAGATGGGGGCGGGTCAGAGGGAGAAGCAGACTCCCCAGTGAGCAGGGAGCCAGATGCAGAAATCGATCCCAGGACCCCAGGATCATGACCCGAGCCAAAGGCTGTTGCTTGACCAACTGAGCCACCCAGCCACCCCTGCCCTGACACCTTAAACAAGTAATGACTCTGCTTTCTGCTTCCTAGAGTGTGTGCAATTTGGGAAATGTACATGGTCAAAAGCAACAGGGAATATGCAAATCTCACCAGGAGTTCTCTTTCAAGGACAGACATCTTGGGGCACCTGGGTGGCTCAGTTGGTTAAGTCTCCAACTCTTGGTTTCTGCTTAGCCCATGATCTCTGGGTTGTGAGATCAAACCCCATGTTGGGCTCTGTGCTCAGTGCAGAGTCTGCTTGAGATTCTCTCCCTCTCCTTCCCCTTCTACCCCTATTCCTACTCATATTCTCTCTAAAATAAATAAAATATTTTTAAAAATAAAAATAAATAAAATAAATAAAGAGGATAGACATCTTGCTCTAGTTTCCACCTCCCCTTTTCCCAAGTTTCCAGGGGATTCCCACAAGCATGTGTAGAATAAGTTTAAGGCAGAATTTATAATTCAGATTTTAGGTTTTGGTCTTTCTGTACTGCTCTTGCTTCTAAAACGTCCCCTTCAAATATCCAGCTGCTTTGCTACTCACAGCTCATCTGTCACCATCTGTCCCCTTAAGCCAGTAGGCTGTGATTTTCTGCTATACTAGAAGCAGGGACGGGATGGTTTATGAAGTATTCGCAGGTAAGAAGGTCCCAAATTCAGAGAAGTCCTTCAAGAGCAAATGTTTCTCAAGTTTCTCCCTGCTTTTGTGTCACTTCCCAGAGACTTCAAGTAGTTGTTTTTAATACCATTAAACCTAATTTTGGATGCATCCTAATAATTGAACTATATGCATACCGGAACTATGTCCTTGCTTTAAGTTGTGCCATAGTTAACTCTTTTCTTTTTTAAAAGATTTTATTTATTTATTTGACGGAGAGAGAGAGATCACAAGCAGGCAGAGAGAGGGGGTGGAAAGCAGGCTCCCTGCTGAGCAGAGAGCCTCATGCGGGGCTTGTTCCCAGGACCCTAAGACTGTGACCTGAGCCAAAGGCAGAGGCTTACCCCACTGAGCCACCCAGGCGCCCCATGCCATAGTAACTCTTAAGACATGGTTCTAGTTCACATGAGTCTCAAGATGACACTGAGCTCCATGAAACCATGCAAAGCAAAACGTAATTTTGACATGCTCAAGTTTCAGCTAATATAGTACAAGACAAAGTGAAGAATACCTGTGTTTTCACTCAGTTCTCATAACTATAATCTCTGGGAACAGTAGGTCAACCTCTTCTTGCCAATACTAACTGAACTCCCTCCAAAACTCATTTCTTGTGGGTCCTATGTTCAATTTCTTTGGGACTTAACAGACCAATAACTCCTAAATTCAGTTTGTCCATCCTATAAAATCAAATTAGCACTGCTCATTATTTCCTTTAAATGTCACATAGCATTAGGCTTTTAGGTAAAGGATATGTAATACTTAATAGAACACAGTTGTGAAGAAAAGCAGAACAAGTCAATTTTGTAAAAAGAACTGCCTTGAGAGAAAATTCGCTATTCCTTCTTTAGAACTTATTCCTGGTGTCTCAGAAGGCTACTAGTGATAGCTGTAGAATGTCTTTCTACATCCCAGAATTTTAGAAGACTTCTTTGCATAAATATTTACTTGTATATTTAGAGTAACTTTTTATTAGGATACAATTACAGGAGGAAAAATGCACAGATCTTAGTGTATAATTCCATGAGTTTTGACAAGTGTGTACACTCATATAAAAAATAGGTCAGTCAAGATAATGAACGTTGTCATTATTCTATGAAAAAGAAAAAAGTTCTTGAATCCCTTTCTAGAGGATCTTTCCTCCATCACCATAGCCAACTGCTATTCTGATTTCCGTTCCTATTAGCTTTGCATATTTTGAACTTCATAGAACGGAATCACATAGTATGTCCTCTTCTGTGCTTGGTTTCTTTCATTCAGCATGTTTTTGTGGTTCATCCTTTTTTCACACATCAGTTTCTTTTTATTGCTAAGTAACATTCCATTATATGAATATAGTATATATGATTTGTTTATTCATTTTTCTCTTGATCTTTGGGTTGTTTCCGGTTTGAGATATTACGAATAAAGACACTATAACATCTTATTTAAATTCCACAAGGAGTAGAACTCCTGAGTAATAAGGCAAATACATGCTTAAGTTTTTATTAGAAGCTTCCAAACACTTCTCCAAAGTGGTTGTATCATTTTTACTCCTATTAGCAATTTAAGAGATTTCTAGTTAATCTGCAACCTTGCCAATATCTGGTATCTTAGTTTTTAAGATTTTTATCTGTTCTAGAGTATCTGTAATAGTATCTCTTTGTGGTTTTAATTTGCATATCACTGAACACTGACAATATTGAGCATCTTTTGATGTATTTACTAGTCATCACATATTTTCTTTCATGAAGTACGTCTGTCCAAGTTTTTGTCTGTTTTCAATTGTATTGTCAATTTATTATTAATTTGTAAAATCTCATGTAAAAAAAAATATATATATATATCTTTTATCAGATACCTACTTTACAAATATTTGCTTCCAATCTGTGGATTCCCTTTTCATTTTCTTAACATCTTTTGAGGAAAAGATTTCAATTTTGATGTGTATGATTTGATTTTTTTTTATGGTTAGTGTTCTGTGTTCCAAGAAATCTTTTAATTTTAGCTTTTACATTTAGTGCTATAATCCATGTCAAGTTAATTTTTCGTGTATGTTGTAGTATGGGTCATGGCTCACCTTTTCTTCTATACAGATATCCAGTTAGATCAGCAACATTGTTGAAAACATGTCTTTTTGCATTCAAGTAAAAAACCATTATTTTTTAATTTCCTTTGTAGTTTTTTCTTTGACCCATAAGTTATCCATAAATTTACTGCCTAATTTCCAAACATGTATGGATTTACCAGATATCTATATTTAGTAGATTTCTAATTATTAATTTTTACTTTAATTCTCTATGATTTCAAATCTTTTAAACATACTGAAGCCATTTTTATGGCCCAGCATATGTTTTCCCTTGGTGAAAACTCCATGTGCCCTTTAAAAGAATGTGTATTCTGCAGAATGTATTTTCCTGTACTGTTCTATAAAAGTAATTAGGTCAGATTATTTGATACTGTTTGATGTTTCTATCTTTTAATCCTTACACTCTTTTTATCTAATTCTCTCAGTAATGAAAGGAAATTTTCACTATCATTGAAAATTTGCTTATTTATCTTTATATTCTATACATTTTTAATTTTATTCTATACATTTTAAATTTAATTTTAATTTAAACAGAGCTTTGAAGTTCTGTTTAGATATACACATTTTAGAACTGTTATATATTTTTGATGAATTAATCCTTTCGTCATTATAAAATGTCCATCTTTTTGTGGTAATATGCCTTGTTTTGAAGTCTACTTTGACTTATTAAATTTTAAATTAATGTGATGTGCACATGCATCAACATTATGATGTTCCAGCATCTTCTTTTACAAGATGTCGTATCTTCCTAGATATATTAGGTATTAAAATTAGCCACTAAAACTTATGAACTTCACTTTTCCAAAATGTTTTATGGTCTAATGCCTAATTATCCATATGAGAAATGAAAATTCTTAATGTTAGACTTAATACAACTAAGGACCTCTTAAGTCAAGGAATCTAAAAGAAAGGCCTCAAGATATCCATTAACCATTTTAGAATTTTGTGATTTTTAGAAATTGAAAATTCAGAAGTTAAAAATTATACTTAGGAATGTTTTACTTATTATATCTTCTTGAGTTATCAAAAACTTTTCTTGTAGGTCTTATAAATTCAATGTTATCCAGTTGTAGTAAAAGAATGCTAATGTCTCACACTACTGTAAACTCAAATATGTATTTCATACATCTAATAAAAACTATCATAAAAATTTGAAAAACTATAAGGAAAGCAACATTTAAGATGTTAAAATAAAAAAATCTGGAAGCTAAAATACAATATAGTTTCTTGAAATTAGATTCTACTGAAATGATATTTATTTTCCTACATGAAATAATTTTAAATAGAATACCAGGATAGTACTTTAATTAATTTAGAATAAAAATTCGTTTTTTCAGTATTTTTTAAATTAACATATAACGTATTATTTGTTTCAGGGGTACAGGTGTCTGTGAATCATCAATCTTACACAATTCACAGCATTCACCATAGCACATAACCTCCCCATTGTCCATCATTCAGCCACCCCTCCAGCAATCCTCAGTTTGTTTCCTGAGATTAAGGGTCTCTTACGTAAATTTGTCTCGCTCCCCAATCCCATTCTTAAAGAATCACAACTACTGTAATAAGGTAAAAACGGTTGTTGCTTAAAGATATTCCATACTATACAGCGTAGGGCTCATACTCACTTAGTTCTCACAACACACCATGCCTCTTCTAAAATGTAATAATTCACATGTAACTCCAACAATTTATCTCTCACTTCTTTTGCAGATTTTCGACTATATGTGGAATAAACTATTTTTGTCCGAGCCCTTTACATTCAAAACACAATTAAGTATTTTTTAATAAGTTAGAATAGAATGACTGAAACAATTCTGCTAGTAAATGAAAATCTCAACACTCAATGGGTGGAACACTCATATATATGACCTCAAGCAGCATGAACTGTTTTGGGGACAGCACAGATTATTTTTGGATAGCAGTTTCCACTTTCCTGCTTCTATTTTGTATGTGCTAAAACTTACAGCGGTTTGAATTTTGTAGGTACTGCTTGTTAGTTTTTACAAGAACAAACATCAAGTGGCTTAGAGACTACAGAGTTCAGGATATAAATTTGCTTTGCATATGCATAAAGTAATTAATCTACTCACGAAACACATTCAGATAGAGGTGAACAGAGTGAAAACAGATTTTGGCAGATAATTTCACCTACTGAAATCATCTGAAAAGCATATTAATTGAAGTTGAAATGTAGCAAATCATACATTCAGACAGAGGGCATCTAGTGTAGCAGTCAGAAGCTTGACAAACAGGATCAGTCACCAAAATATGGTACAACAGATAATTTGGCCCCCAAATAGGAGTTTTTATGAAATCCTGAATAATTACCATTTATGCATTGGATATTTCTTTTTTTAACTTACTGAAGTTCAATGAATTAACATAGAGTGTATCATCACTTTCAGATGTAGCTTTCAGTTATTCATCTGTTGCATATAACACCCAGTGCTCAGTACATCACGTCCTTCCTTAAGTCCATCACCCAGTTACCGATCTGCCCACCCAGCATTGGACATTTCTCAAAATTTCAAGCATATAGGATGTACAATGTCCAAAACCAGACATCAAACTTTAAATGATTTAAAATGTTAACTCTAAAAATAGGCCAAAGATACATTAACAGGAAAAGATTACCTTGACAATGATTAAAATGATTAAAATAATTCAGCTTCATAACTAGCTAACCAAAAACACCCTAAATTTTCATAAAAGCATGTAATATAGCAAATTTCATGTACTTTTCTATTAGAAAAGGTTAGTTGTAGGCCATTGGTAAAATAGAGAATGGTTTCTTAAATCAGGCAGAGGGGCTTGTGGGGTTCAGAGCAGGGGCTGGCAAACTATGGCCATGGGTTAGAACCATCCCATCTCCTAGTACTAGTACTTAGCAGTTCTACTGGAACAAATAGACACATACAGGTTAGTCATAAATACATGATATTTTCATTTTGAGAAAAATTAGCATGTCTGGTTAAAACATTCAATCAGTTGCCAACCTCAAGTCTGCATCCTCGTAATGTGGGTGATTCACAATGGGGTGCAGAGTAGACAGCTTGACACTGGCCATTGTAGGCATGGCACCTGCAAAAACAGCATCTGAAAAACAAGGACATTTTCCCTAATGACATATTTTAAAGAACACCAAAGATCAGTATTTATCTATAATGTTTGAACTCAAATTAAGAAAGATGAAATACATTTAAATAATAACTATCGGCATTATTCTTTTTCTTTGCTTAATAATGTCTACTATAATAATAGCCGACTTTGTTATCTCTGTGCCAGGAACTGTGTTAAATAATTTACTAGGATTAAACAACTTAATTTGCACAACTTTATGAAGTGGGTTCTATGTTATTCTTATTTTGTAAATTAGAAAACTGAGAACCAACAAAGATAATTGACTTGTCAAGTCTATACACCTACGTGGAACCAGAGCCCACACTCAGGCACTTTACTACAACTTCCTGCCAAGTTCAAGCTCAATGTAAAAGACAATGCTACAAAAACACATAGGACCAGAAAGAATTACAAAACTTTATACTTGTTCCGATAATTTAAAATGCCAAGAACTGAGAGACTGTTACAAAAGGCAAGTCTCATGCTGTATGTTTTAAGGTGAAACTGTGAACTGTAGTTTCTTGGAAGACAAGAATGTTTACTTACCTCCTGACAATTCTATATAAAAATTATTAAATAATTTTGAAGGTTATCATTTTAAATCAATACAATAAAATCACCAACAAGGCACGTTATTCAAATCTACTGTAAATAGCTGAAATGTTTACTTGCAAATCTAACTAAATATTCTAAATGTAACTTCAAGAGAATATCTTTACATATGACTTAAATTTGAAGATATATAAGTCAATCAATGTAGAAATGTGTATTTATTATCACAAGATTCAATAATTAATGATGGAAAGTTCTTAGGCTAGAGCAGCGGTTCTCAACCAGATGTGATTTTATTCTCTAGGGATATATATTTCTGGAGACATTTTTGATTGGCACACTGTGGGGAGAGAGGTATTGTGGGCAACTTGTGGGTTGAGGAAAGGTATGCTGCAAAATATTCTTCAATGCACAGGCCAGTCCCTAATGTCAATAGTGCCAAGGCTGAGAAAATGTGAATTAGAGGAACCCAAAGCCCAGGGACACAGTTATCAGAAAAAAAGTAAGTGAGTCTGTCCAGCAACAGCTGAAATCACTGAAGAGAAACCACCTATGGCAGAGAGAGGGGCAGAAATACTCTGCAAAGTCTTAATTCTTGTTGGTGAGATAAATATGAACTAGTCTTGGACAAGATTATGGATTACTTATAGAAAATACTGTAGAATACACTTATTCTCTGGAAAGGGTTTTTAAAAAATGAAATATGTCTGCTTGAGTTGATTTTGGATAAAGATAGGGAAAAAAGTAAGCTAAAAATTTTTTGGAGTCTGTTTGAAATTATTTAGTGAAGAAAACAGAGTATATAAGATTTTAACTCTTCTGTGTGCAAATGGTTTTACAGAGTTGGATGAGAGAGTCAGCACTGACTGAAGTGATAGAAAGGCCTTGTTGACCTCCCCATGGTCAAAAGTATCTTCTCCGATGTCTGTTCACAAGGTGTGAAATTTTGTTATTGAAGATTTATTTGTCATTGTTAGGGTTAAAATATGATAATGATCTAAGCATTATAGTACATATCTATGAACAATCACTAATTCCTCATGTTAATTAAAATTCTTGGCAGTTATCTAGGAGGCATCTAAAGAGGGCACAAAATTGTTTTTCGAAAAGGTTTGACCGGTGGACACTACAATTAGCATGCTTAAAATGTGTGAGTGAATTAATGACTCTGTGTGTCTGTTTCTACATGTCTGTATACTAGCTTTACATACAACAAAAGAGCTACATACCTGGTCTGGTATTATATTTGATCCATTGTATCAGTTCCTCCTGAGGCAAATTATTAAATTCTCCTATTATGCTCCATTGATTATGGAGGTTTGCACAACCTTGTATTGACATCACTGTTAGAATGCCAAAGATAACATTCTCAAAACGAACTCTGCAAAAAAGCCAGCCAAAGAGCTGAAATGAAAGAAACCATTTATTTTTAATTCTTATATGAAGTGTGCTATAGGGCCAATAATAAACTCTCACCTTGCTACTAAACCAAGGTGGGTTGTCGTTTGAGATTATCAATGCACCAGTAATAAACGTCATCTACTGTTCAAAAATAGTATGTATTTTGGAATTATAGGGCCTAATAAAAATGGAACTTTCTTTATCCTCAAAAGAATAAAGAAAGAAAGACACCTCATCCTTCTAGTACTGATTTACTACCAAGGATTAAGATCAGCAAATCACAGAAATGTGAAACATCCTGGAACTAAATCCTATAATACCTGGCTCTAACGGACATCTAAAATAACTATGGAAACCCCACCAGCAGTAACACATACAGTTACTATAGTGTAGTGGCACCAAAATGAATACCTTACCCGTCTAGAACATATCAAGGAAGCCATAACACACATGTGAGGTGTTAAAAACAACTTCAGCCTCATGATTAAAATGGCAAGGACAGTGAATGCTAACAGTTGCAATGTGTGAAAAATCAGCTGTAAAAACAAAACAAAATGATATTTCACTTTATATATTTTTAAATTAATACATATGATATATATTAAAACTATTATCATTCATTAGGACAAGGATCTTTTAATTTAATAGTAAGCCTGGTAATATTTATTCATTCATTCAACAAAGATTTAGCAAATGTGTACTAAATGCCACGTTCTGTTCTGGAGCCTATGGATACAACCGTGAACAAAATAACAGTGAGCAATGTCTGCCCTTGTGAGACTTACATTTTAGAACATTCACTAAGTAGAGACAGAAATAGTCATGGCAAGTAAATGAATCCATTATAGTCTCTTAGAAAGTGAAGTGGAACGGAGGAAGGAGGCTGGGAGTACACTGTGTGTGGTGAGAGGCCACGAGCTGGAGCAGTTGTTAATTCCAAGGAGGAAAATCAGGGAGGGCCTCACTAAAGAGGTGGCATTTGAACAGGACACATGCAAGGTGAGGAAGTGAGCCACAGAGACATACAAATATTGAATGCTTCACAAATTTGTATGTCATTCAGCTAGCAACAAAAATCAGAACAAAACACAAGTTAGATTATTTTTAAAGTAATGGAATCATATATATAAATATTTGTACTGATTAGTAGGACACTCGTTTTATTAAGACGGGGTTCCACTGAGCAAAGATTTCAGACAAAATTTTTCTAACAGACATACTCATAAAATATCAGTCAGTTCTTCACTAGAAAAATAGACTATGCAACCCAAAGTCAAGTGTCATTAAATATTTGTTTGAATTTGTTAATATTCAACAAATTAAACATTGAAGATAATAAGGTATTTTCACCTATAAAATGGATAACTATTAAATACTAAGTGTTAGAGAAGAGTCCTTGAAACATACACTGATGTAATTTGTACATTTCTGTAATTTAGCACTATTTATCAAGATGTTACAGAAGAGCCAACCCCTTTGACTTAAATTTCCATTCTAATTTAAGGGAATAATCAAGACCAAAAAAATACTGTACAAAGAGGATAACCTAAGTGAATTTTTAGTGGCAAAAACAGAAACAACCTATGTGACCATTATAGAAGAATAAGTAAATTACCACATTTCCCACATGTCTATAGCCATTAAAAGATTACATGTTAGCAGATTATCTAATGGCATGGAAAGTTTTCCAAGTGTTTAATTATGTACAAAAATATTAATTTTGTGAAAATCATCTATCTGTATATATACATGCATGGCTGGGGTGGGAGGGATGGAGATGGCTACAAAAATATGTACCTAAAAATAGAGGTTACTTCTGAATGGTGATTTTTCTGAATTTTACTTTTTAAACGTGTTATTTTAGAATTAGAAATATATAACTTATGTTTAAAACAAAATGCAAAGCTGCGTTTTTCCTTTTTAAGTAAAGATGTTTAAAAATGGAATTTGTTAATTTTTTCATTATTCTTGAATCCAAAGTTGGAATGTGGAAGATTTATTTCAAAGTCAATCCTTCATTTTTCTTCAAACCCCTCTTTGGACACAGTTGGGGCCATGTTGTGGAAGGAACAAAAGACATTAACACACTTCACACCCAAATAAGTCTTTTTGTTTAGGACCATTAAATCACAGATTCATAGATTACATGGGTCATCTTCTTTAACCCTGTATCCAAAACAGGGATCTCTTCTGTCAATCTATGAACTGGCTCTTCACTAATTCCTGAAAAGGAATATGCATAGGAGTGCCTAGTATAATTATGGTTGGCTATAAATGTTAGAAAATCTTTTCTGAAACTGAACCAATGTCTCCCTATAATTTCCACACCTCTGCAACTGCACAAAATTAGTCTAACCTATTTGCACATAGCAATTCTCTATTATTCAAATACTGTACTCATGACTTTGCACTAATCCCACCTTTACCCTTAGAAAGCTTTCTATTTTTAAGTTAAATATTCAGAAACTTGGAATCATTAGCTCTATGGTGTCATAATTCTGGTTGCCTTGCTCTGAACATGGTACAGATTGCCCATGTTCTGTTAAAATGTTAGACTACAATAGGTGTGGTCTAATTTATGCAAGTGTACATCTGACTTCTCCCAATATGCCTTCCTTTGGTTATTCTGAGTCACAGGATGAAACTGTCATTGTCTCTTCAAAATCCCATCACTTGTACTCTATTTTTTTCCCAGCACTTCTACCTTAGCACCAACTTCTCACATGACCAGAATTAAATCTAAAGTAGTAACTCTTCTTGACTTTCCTTTATCACCTAAAAGCTGAAAGGACTCTGTTTGCATATGGAGACCTGAAAGATCTTCACCATTTCCTTATCTTCCCTGCACAACTTTTTTTTTTTTTTTTTTTTTTTTTTGTGGGGGGGAATGACATAGAACAAGCACTCTAAATAGAACCACTTATATTTGTCTTCTATTGTTATCCACATGCTCTAACCTCTCTTCCACTCACAGGCTACTACTTACTTTCTATGGGGCTCTCTTGCCATAGTTAATTTATCTCCTATTCTATCACACAGTTTTCTTTTTACCTACCAAGTAGAAGACAGAAGGCTACAGTTAAAAAGCACGGTCCAAAATTCTGTACTGTATGTAACCTACTGTCAATTTGTTAGTACCTCTCTCCACATAAAAATTACTAAGAAAATCCTCACAACATCTTTTAGAGGCCAGAAGCAAGAAAAGAAGAGCAGCTCAGGAAACTGTTCACTCCCCATCCCTGGAATAAGGGAGTGTGACTGGGTAGAGTGTGAGGTGGCAGCTCCCAAGCATAAAGAAAACAAAGTGTAGAAAGTTAGTCCAAATGGCAGACTGACCCTGTCAAAACTACCTCCCACAACAGTTGTGAAGATGTCTTGAGAACATGATAGAAATACCCTTCACTGGCACAGTTAACAGAGGGCAGAGTATTAGTTGGAGCCCCTGAGGTCTCGGTCCAGAAAGCACACAAATTTAAAAGTGGGCCTTTACACAGGGCTTAACACTAGGCATCATTGTAAGTATCTTACATATAACTCATTCAATCCTATAGCCACCATGTGGGATAAGTATTGTTGTTACTGTTGTTCTGGTTGTTCCCCAAAAGAGGTAATATAACTTGGCTATGATCACACAGCCAGTAAATGGAAGAAGAGGGATCTGGGGCCAGCCAACTCTTGAGTCTGTGTGTTTAACCACTACACTATGCTTCCTTTCCAGACAATAAACTATTCAACCACATAGTTCTATTAATCTGAGAACATGGAAGGGTACAGACCCCCAACATATATCACTCAATCTATTTTTCAAAAGAAATAATTCTTCCCCCAAATTCTGATTACCTTTTAAAAAGCCATCCTTTTGACTGACAGCAGAACAAAAATATCTACAATCAGATCTGATTTCTGTTTAACAACAAAGTCCAGGATAGAGTCTACCTTCTTTGCATATGAAGTCACCATAGTCTGAACATGTGTCACTTCTTTTCTATGCATCAGTAATCCTTTTCTATGCATCAGGTAAATCCTGATTTACCTGAACATACCCTATTACCTTATGCCTCCTTTGTCCATGTACATGCTCTGACCTTGGTAAATTCCTCTAACATCATTAAAAAAAATCTGTCCCTAACTACCCCATCTCCTTCACACAGATGTAATCACTTTTTCTGCACTATTGTTCTACCTACTTCCTTTATCAAGGCACATATCATTATCTGTTCACATTGCCTGTCTTCCTCCACTATACATTAAATTCTACAAAAGCAGGGACCTGGTGCATAACAGACACATTAAAAAGATTAAACTGATCAGAACACAGAACAGAAGAAAAATTAAAATGGGCAAAATAAGGATAAATGGAGAAATAAAAGAGAGTAAGAAAATAAAGTTAATGTGAGAAAAGAGGGCAGAAAATTAGGGAACACTGTGTTTTTAAAAAGCAGTGGGTTTAAAAAAATAAATAAAAAAACAGTGGGTTTTAAATGCCATATGATAAAATATAAAGTGTGAATGTGCCCTGCTAAGTAAAACTGGGCAATGTGACACGACTGATTTGCGTAAACACAGTTCATGTTAGGCCGTAGCAAGTGTTGAATGATAAACAGCAAGGACTCTACATGCCCTAGGTTCAAAGACCTTGGTTCCACAGAGCTAAGGTCGCTAGGTCCCTTCAGCTTTGCGACCCTAAGTTACTCAACTTCTCCATGCCATAGTTTTCTTTCACCTGTACAATACACAAAACAACTGTACTTACCTCAATGGGTTGTTGTGTGAATGAAATTATAACTATATGTAAATCCCTTCCCCAAATGCCCTGCCTGTAGGAAGCAGTACGTATTGACTACTACTTTGAAGGCATTGGAAGTGGACTGCCAGTGTTCAAATGCAAGCTTTACTATTAATTAGAGGCAGACCTGAGGAAAACTATTTAATTTCTGTAGGTCTCTATTCTGTGGCCAAGACTGCTTTGCTTTTCTTCTTAGACATGTAGCTAGACATGTAGCTAGACTCTATTTCCCAGCTCCCTGCCAACAGGTGTGGCCACGTGCCTGAGGTCCAGCTGAGGGCAGGAAGTCCACATTTCCATTTCCAGGCCTAGCCCTCACAAAATCTCCAATGAGGGATCTTCCCTGTTCTTTCTCCTTTGTTGCCTTCATGTAGACAAGCACATCAGCCCTCCAGGGCAGAGTCTTCCCTGTTCTTTCTCCTTTGCTGACGTGATGCAGACAAGCACACTGCAGATGGCCAAGCTATAAATGGAAGGCATCTGGGTTCCTCAATCACTGCTCGTTGCGGGGTAAAGGGGGTGTCACCCACTAACCAGGAACTCTTGGTTTCAACTTTATGTGAACAAAGAAATCAAACTTCACTGAGTTAAGTCATTGAAATATTAGTGTTTGTCTCTGTTAACAGCTACTTTCATCTAATTAACAGAATTTTCTTATTTGCAGAATGGGAATAATATTATGAGAATTAAAACAGCACAGTACATGGCACATAGTAACTATTAAAAACATTTGTTATCATTATAGGCTGTTTCTATTAAGTCCAAATTCAGTTGTCCTGTCTTGTATATTTAGCCTTTCTTTTAAGACTCAAAGCGCTATTACTTAAGAAATCATATTTCTATCCCTGATGAGTTTTCTCTTCATATGCCACAAAATAATTTGGCATCATATAATATGTTGTCTTATTTGTTTCATGTCTCTGTGGAAAAATTGTGCATATCTGAGGGCAGCAACACTCTATGCCATCTTCTGTATCCTATAACACTCCAAGATTGTAACTGACTGCACATCGAGTCTGGGTGTGGCCAAAGGCCACCAGTCACAGGGCCACGGATGTCTGCCCTGATGGGCTGATGCTGACTAGCTCAGTGGGTTAGGAATTAATGCTTTTATTGTTGAAAGAATGAAAGAGTGAATGAAAAAATAAAATTATTTTGTTCATAACATTAATTATGTTCCATGGTCATAAATAAGCCTTCCATTTTTCAGAAATCCTTACTACTATTCAAAAAAGCAAAAGAACACACAGGAAGGATCAGCATTTATTACCAATGCTGAACCACTGAACCTCTGCTGACCATGCATTGGCAGCAAGGCGAAACCTTTGTGAATCATCCTTGAACTAGAATTTAATACACGAATGTAGCAAAGATTAAAATGAAAGCTTTACCTCACCATGTTCAAGGAGCTGTTTTCTGGAATAAAAAACATTCTCCATTTACTGAATGTCCATTATGATTACATAAATACAAACTTAATTTATTTGTTCTTAGGTTTAAGAAATTTGATTCTCTATACTCAGTAAGTAAAAATTAGACAATATCACTAAAAATTATAAAAATTTGAAAGGCATGATTTATAGTCATCCTATGTAAGGTATATAAAAAAAGTCATGCTTTGGTTAAGATAAAATAGATTTTACTGATTGCTGGAGACTATACCTCTAGAAAGATCTAAAGAAAAATAATTTCTATTAAATATTCAACCATGTACATAAAACTTTGAGCATCCTTGAGTGTTTCTTCAGAATAAACTTACAGAAGAAAACTTACTGGGTAAAGCATATAAATATTTTTAGTTCTACAAAAATTTATGTCTAAAGAACCTATTGAGCTCTGGGCACTGTGTAGTGAACACAGCCTGAATGGTGTCGATGTTGTTGTTCTCCTCCTAGCTTTTGTGTTACACTCGTACCAGGGGTATGGGCTGCCTGTTTCGTTGCTCCATTGAGAAAGTGGAAGACTCTGGTTTTACATGCAGAGGTTTTCTTCTATTATGGATTTTGGGGTTGGGGAGAAAAGTAACACAGTTCAAGTAAGACACTAAGAGGTAAGGAAGTTCAAGGGCACACACCGATCCAGAGGGTTTTTGTTTGTTTGTTTGTTTTTAAAGGCTGGTCAGGGGGTGGCCTCTCAGGAGAGCTGTGCCATCACCAAGTCACTCTGCCTCTGTTGCAGCTTGGCCCTGACTTGCCCGGTAGAGGGGGTGGGTAGGGGGCTTCCCACCTGTCCTGAAATCTACTGGTCACAACAGGATCCTGCGGTGAGCTGCTGTGTGCAAGGGAAGACAGGTCCTGACAATAATTGCTGATGCAAATAAATCTAGTAGCTAATCTAAAATATGAACGTACAACCAAATCTGCAAACATACAAATTATATAAATTGATAAAGAGCAATAACAGATGTTCAAAAAAGAGAGGCTAAAGCAAAAGATTAAGAGAGCAGATTAAGAGAGCCAACAATTCTCTGAGGTAAAGGACATTGTGAATGTTCAGATTAAAATGTCCCATGAACTAATAAACATGTAAAATACACACACTCATGTATACATATGTACATTCATATCTCAAACTCCATAAATTTCCAGAGAGCAAAATTTTATATAAAATTTCTCATCGGTAATGCTCAATGCTAGAAAATAATTGTCTATAGAATTTTTAAACATTTTATTTATTTATTAGATAGAGAGAGAGATTGAGAGAATGAGTGGGAGGAGGGGCAGAGGGAGAAACAGACTCCCTGCAGAGAAGGGAGCCAGACATGGGACTCAATCCCAGGACCCTGGGATCATGACCTGAGCTGAAGTCAGATGCTTAACTAACTGAACCACCCTGGCACCCAATAATTATCTATAAAATGCTTTAAGTAAAAAAAAAACAAAACCAGAAATACCTATTCACCAAACCATCAACTTAATGTGAGGGGAAAGTAAAGGTGTTTTTCAAATAAAAATGCACCTACCAACCCTCTGGTTGAGGACCCATGCAATCCTCATTGATGCTAAACTCAGTTGCACAGACACTACACTGCTGAGCCTTCCCCAGGAATGGAAACAGCACACCTTACCCAGCTGGCTCCTTACATCCACCTGCAAGTGAATGTCTTTCCTCTCCAAAATCAGTCCTTAAAGTCGGAAAGAGGTGATTCTTCCATCAAATGTGATGACATCAATGAAAGGCTATAAGAAACACGAAAAATCAAGGAAGCCTGACACAACCAAAGGAACACAATCATTTTCCAGTAACTGACCCCACAGAAGTAGAGATCGTGAATTGCCAAAGAATTTAAAATAATTGTTTTAAGAAAGTTGAGTGAACTACAGAGAATTGTAGACAACACAATAAAATCAGGAAAGCATCCCATGAACAAAACAAGTTTAACTGTAAACTAGAAGTTATAAAAAAAAAACCTAAAAAAATTCTAGAAGTAAAGAATGCAATGAATGAAAATGAAAAATGCAATTTACAGCATCAACAGGAGACCTGATCAAACAGAAGAAAAAATCTGGGAACTTGAAGACTGATAATTTGAAATTATCCAGTAAGAAGAGAAAAGGAAAAAAGAATGAAAAAGAGTGAAGAAAGCTTATGTGAATGATGAAATGCCATCAGGAGAAACAATATTTACATTATGGCAGCCTAAGAGAGAAGAGAGGGAAAAAGGGCAGAAATCTTATTTAAAGATCAGCTGAAATTTTGCCAAATCTGGAGACAGATATGTATATCCAAGTACATGAGGCTCATAGTCACCAATACAAATTTAATCTCCCAAATTCACTAGATACATTATAATGAAACTATCAAAACCAAAGACAATGAATTGTCAAAGCAGCAAATTATCTCATATAAGGGAGCCCCCATAAGGCTATTAATGGATTTCTCAGCAGAATCCTTGCAGGTCAAGAGAGGATGGGATGATATATTCAAAATGCTGAAATTAAAAGATCTGCCAATTAAGAATACTTCAACCAGCAAAGCTGCCCTTCAAATGAAGTGAAAGAATAACTTTCTCAGACAAACAAAAGCTGAGGGACTTCATTACCACTAGACTTGCCTTACAAGAAATGCTAAAGGGAGTTATTCATGTTGAAATGAAAGAATGTTAATGAGAAACCTGAACACCTATGAAAGTATAAAACTCACCATAAAGTTAACTATACAGTCAAATTAGAAACACTGTACTGCTATAATAGTGCCATGTAAATCACTGAAATTTAGTATAAAAGCAAAAAAAAAAGAAAAGTATTTAAAAATAAATATA
The DNA here is from genome assembly GCF_963455335.1 of Martes martes. NCBI lineage: Eukaryota > Metazoa > Chordata > Mammalia > Carnivora > Mustelidae > Martes > Martes martes. The sequence goes on from NC_137899.1 coordinate 66,309,942, forward strand.
GCACAATTTGTTAATGTATATACCATATAAACAGATATAAACTGTAACAGCAAAAGGATAAGTAAAAAGGCAGAATTTTTATATGTGATTGAAGTTAAGTTTTTGTCAGCTTAAAATAGACTGTTATAACTATAAGATGTATTATGTAAGCCTCATGATAACCACAAAGAAAAAAACTACAGAAGACTCACAGAAAATTGAGAGAAAGGAAACAAAGCGTATTACTACAGAAAAAGAACACAGCATGAGAGGAAGAAGGGAACTATGAAACGGAAAACAACCAGATGGTAAAACAAGTCCTTATTTATCAATAACAATCTTAAATATAAATGGATTTAGGGGTGCCTGGGTGGCTCAGTGGGTTAAAGCCTCTGCCTTTGGCTCAGATCAAGATCCCAGGGTCCTGGGATGGAGCACTGTGTCAGGCTCTCCACTCAGCAGGGAGCCTTCTTCCCCATCTCTCTCTCTCTGCCTGCCTCTCTGTCTACTTGTGATCTCTCTGTTGAATAAATAAACAAAATCTTTAAAAAATATATATATAAATGGATTTAATTCTCCAACTAAAAGACAGAGAGTGGCTAAATGGATTAAAAACAAAACAAAACAAAAAAAACAAGGAGCGCCTGGGTGGCTCAGTGGGTTAAGCCTCTGCCTTAAGCTCGGGTCATGTTCTCAGGGTCCTGGAATTGAGTACTGCATCGGGCTCTCTGCTCAGCAGGGAGCCTGCTTCCATCTCTCTCTCTGTCTGCCTCTCTACCTACTTGTGCTCTCTCTCTTTAAAAAAAAAAACACAAGACAATTATATGCTGCCTACAAGAAACTCATTTTAGCTTTAAGGACACATTAAGATGAAAGTGAAGGGATGAAAAAAGATACTCATTCAAATGGAAACAAAAAGAAAGCAGGGGTAACTCTACATATCATACACACACACACACACACACACACACACCCCTATAGATGACACATATCTAAACCGAGATCTCAATCTATATTCCGGGTGAAATAGACTAAGTTGAAACTGTAGCAAGAGAAAAACAAAGTCACTGTATGATGATAAAGGTGTCAGTTCATCAAGGATATAGCAGTTGTAAATCTATATGTAACCCAATATTGGAACACCTAAATAAATTAATCAAATATTAATAGATCAGAGAGGAGAAATAGAAAACAGTGCAAAATAGAAGGGGACTTCAATACCCAATTCCAACAATGGGTGGATCATCCAAACAGAAAATCAACAAGAAAATACTGGACTTGAACTACGCTTTAGACCAAATGGACCTAACAAATATACACAGAACATTCCATCCAACAGCTGGAGAATACATATTCTCCTCAAATGCACACAGAACATTCTATGGATAGATCCTATGTTAGGTCACAAAACAATCATTAACAAATTTAAGACTGAAATCATATCAAGTATCTTTTCTGACCACGACAGTATGACATTAGAAATCAATAAAGTAGGAAAGATAGAAAATTCACAAATACATGGAAATTGAACAATCTAATCCTGAACAATTGATGGGTCAAAGAAAAAATCAAAAGGAAATAAAAAATATCTTGAAACAAATGAAAATAACACAACATACCAAAACTTACAGGATGCAGCAAAAGTTCTAAGAGAGAATTTTATGTGATAGGTGCTTACATTAAGAAAAAAAGATTTCAAATAAACAACTATACACTTCAAGGAACTGGAAAAAGAACAAACTAAGCCCAAAGTTAGTAAAAGGAAAGAAGAAACAAAGAAACAAAGATCGTAAGAGAAATAAATGAAACAGAGACAAGAAACAATAGAAAACATCAATAAAAATTAAGAGCTGGTCTTTCGAAAAGATAAAATTTATAAACCTTTAGTTAGACTAAGAAAAAAAGATTTAAATAAATAAAATTAAAAAATGAAAGAGGGAATTTTAAAACTGATACCACAAAAATACAAAGGGTCATAAGAGACTATTATGAACAATTATACACCAACAACTGGATACCCCGAAGAAAGAACATATTCCTAGAAATAACCTACCAGGACTGAATCATGAAGAAAAAGAAAATCTGAATAAACTTAAAACTAGTAAGGAGGGGCAGCGATGTGACTCTGGGTTAAGCGTCTGATTCTTGATTTCAATTCTGGTCATGATCTCAGGTCCCAGGAATTGAACTCTACATCAGGTTCCGCACTCAGAGTGAAGTCTGCTTGTCCTTGCCCCTCTGTTCCTCCCCCCACACCTCCACTCTCTGTCTCTCAAAAATAAATACATAAAATCTTAAAAAAAAAAAAAAACTAGTAAGGAGAGTGAATCAGTAATCAAAAAAAAATCTCTCTCTCAAAAAAGAAAAAAAAAAAAAGAAAAAGAAAAAAAAGAAGTGGAGGACCAGATGGCTTCACTAGAGAATTCTACCAAACATTTAAACAAGAATTAATGCAAATCTTTCTCAAATTTTTCAACAGACTTAAGATGAAGGGACATGCTTAATCTCATTTCACAAGGCTAATATTACTCTCATACTGAAGTAAAATGAGGATAATATAAGAAAAGAATTTTGTAGGCCAATATCCCTGATAAACATAGATGCAAAAAGCCTCAACAAATACTAGAAACCAAATTCAACATCATATTAAAAGGATCATGCAACATGAGCAGGTGGGATTTTATCTTTGCAATACAAGGATAGTTTCAATATACACAAATCAATAAATGTGATATGCCACATTAAAAGAATGAAGGATAAAAACCATATGATCATCTCATTAGACACAGAAAAAAGCATTTGACAAAATTCAAAACCCCTCCATGATAAGAAGTCTTAACAAATTAGGTACAAAATGAACGTACCTCAACAGAATAATGGCATATAATATATGACAAGCCCAAAGTTAACCTCATCCTCAGTGTTGTAAAATCTCAAAGCTGTTCTTCTAAGATCAAGAACAAGGCAAGGATGCCCACTCTAACTATTTCTTTCCAGCATTGTACTAAAAGTCTAATCAATGCATTAGGCAAGAAAAAGAAATTTAAAAAAATAATAAAGGTAGAAGTAAAACTATCTATGTTTGCAGATGACATGATTTTATATGCATAAAACCCTAAAGACTCCACCAAAAAACTGTTAAAACTAATAAATAAATAAAGTTGTGGAATACAAAATCAACACACAAAAATCAGCTGCATTTCTACACAATCATAATGAACCATCTAAACAGATAATTTAGAAAGCAATCTCATTTATAATAGCATCAAAAACAATAAAGCACTTAGGAATACATTTCACAAAGGAGAAGCTAGACCTCTATACTGAAAACTATGAGACACTGATAAAAGAAACTGAAGACAACACAAATAAATGGAAAGATATTCTATGCTTTTGGTTTGGAAGATATATGTTAAAATATTCATACTACCCAAAGCAATCTACAGATTTAATACAATCCCTAACAAAATTCCAATGACATTTTTCACAGATACAAAAAGAACAATTCTAAAATTTATATGGAATCAAAGAAGACCTTAAATTTCCAAGATAAACTTGGGAAAGCAGAACAAAGCTACAGGTATTCCACTTCCTGATTTCAAACCATACCACAAAGTTATAGTAATCAAAACAGTATGGTACAGGAATAAAAAGGCACATAGATCAATGGAACAGAATAGAGAGCCCAACAATAAACCCATGCATATATGGTCAATTTATCTTTGATAAGGGCACAACCACACAATGGGGAAAGGATAGTGTTTTCAATAAATGATGGTTGGTAAATGATATTCACATGTAAAACCATGTAATTAAACTCCTATCTTACACCAGTCACAAAGATTAAGTTGACAGGAGTATTAGCAATGAATTTTTTAATCTGGCAACCAAAATCACCAGCAACAAAAGGAAAAATAAACAACTGTGACGACATCACCTAAAAAGTTTCTGCACAGCAAAGGAAACAATCAACAAAATGAAAAGGTAACCTATGGAATGGGAGAAAATACTTGCAAACTGTGTATCTGATACGGGGTGAATATCTGGAGTACATAAGGAACTCATACAACTCAATGGCAAAAAAAATATATAATAATGATATGATTTTAAAATGGGCAAATGACTTGAAAAGACATTTTGGGAAAAAGTATGGAGGTTCCTCAAAAAATTAAAAATAGAACTGCCATATGATCCAGCCATCATACTCTTGGGAATATACCCAAAATAATCAAAATCCATATTTTGAAGTGATATCAGCACTTCCATGTTCATTGAAGCATTATTCACAATAGCCAAGATATAGAAATAATGTAAGTTGATGGACAAGTAGATAAAGAATATGTGGTGTGTGTGTGTCTGTGTGTGTGTGTATATATATATACGTATATATATATATACACATATATATGTATATATATACACACATATATGTATATATACATATATACGTATATATATGTGTGTATATATATATACACACACACAGACACACACACATACATACATACATACATACAGGCAATGGAGTATTATTCAGTCATAAAAAAGAAGGAAGGAAATTCTGCCAATTGTGTAACATGGATGAACCTGAAGGGCATTATGCTATGTGAAATAGGCCAAAGAAGAAAAATACTTTATGGTATCACTTACATGTGGAATCTAAAAAAGAGAAAAAAGTCAAACTCAGAAACAGAATAGAATGGTGGTTGCTGGGGCTGTGTAATGGGGGCTAACAGGGATGATGTTCATCAAAGGGTACAAACTTTTAGTTATAAGATGAAGAAGTTCTGAGAAACTGATGTACAGCATAGTGACTGCAGTTAATAATACCATATTATATAAAGTTTGCTAAGAGTGTGGATCTTAAGCGTTCTCACACACAGAAAGGTAACTGTGAGGTGATGGATGTGTTAGATGTGTTATTAACCTAATTGTGGTAATCATTTCATAATGTACATATAATCATTGTGTTGTATGCTTTAAATATATACATATGTATTTGGCAAAAAATGAAAATTATGAAAGAAAATATTTGGAAATAATTTAATGATTTTGATGTGGGTGTTTCTAAGCAATAAATTAACCCAGAAAATGTATAGGAGTGACTGTAAAGAAATTTTAAACTTCTATAAAGCAAAAACCATTAATAAATTATAAACTAATATCCTAGAAGAAATGTTATATACATGTAATAGGCAAAAGGTTACTGTCTATAATATAAAATATCCTATACATCAATTTTCAAGTGGTCAAGAAACATAAATATGCCACACATATTTGAAAGATGTGAAACTTTACTAGAGAAGACTGGTAAAATGAGTTCCTTTTTTTTTAATCTGTCAGAAAGAAAAAGTTTAAATGTTTGATAATACTGGTGTTCATGGAGATGCAAGGAAATGGACACTTTCAGCATAAGTTATCAGTATTTATCAAATTATAAATATTCATACATTATGATCTAGCAGTCTTATTTCAATATCCTAAATACTAAAATAAGTATGCAAAGAATACATACAGATATGTTCTTATTCTTAGCACTGGTTGTTATGACAAAAAGATAAATAGAATCTTAACGCCCACTGATGTGGGAGTGGTTAAGTACTTGGTAATCATTCATGATGATGAACAATAAAATGCGGAAGCCACTAAAAAGTATGAAGAAGATATAGGCAGACACCCAAGATACACTACTAAGTAAAAATAAAAAGTTACATAATAATACCAATTCTATTTTTTTTATAAAAACACTGTTTTTGGAAATGTTTTCTAGAATGGTACATACAAAACCATTTACAATCAGCACCAGTAAGGAGCAGATCCAAGGGAGAGAAACATTCCCTCTTTTCTTGAAATATTTCATCTGTAAGTCTTACTATATGCATGTATTATTTTGTAATTAAAAACTCCTCTACATCCCTCCCCCACCACACACACAAGCCTGTCACTTTTAGGAATGTAATCATCTCCTTATTTTGAGCTAGATATCTTCTCCCTTTGGTCCCCTTGAGTCTGTCCTCTTCTACACTGCACCCTCTCGAATATTTGAAGACAGCTGTCATGTAACTCTCAATCTTCTATTATTCAATTAAATATCCCAGATGCCATCATGCATTCCTTGTGTGACTAGTTCTCAGAGCTCTAAAAACACTCTTTTTACAATGTTAAGGCATATTGCTCTGAGGTCCATCTGACTAGAGCAAAGTAGAGTAGGTCTATTAAGCCCTTTGATTTGGATTTTGACAAATAAGATTAAACTATTTCAACCATAAAGTTCTATTAAGCCCTTCTGATAAACATATGAAACTGTTTACTGAAAATATAAGCATGGGGTACAGGACTGATGGAATCTCTCTGTATTATCTTCACAATTATTCCATAAATCTGAAACTGTCCTAAAAAATAAATTTCATTAATACATTAAATTTAATCATATATCTGCAAGTATAAAATGTACTTTAAGATTTTCCTTATAAGGAGGTTTTCTTCACAACCTCACATGTCCTGTAGCAATGTGTGATTTGAGTTATATTTTTCTTACATATATTTATGCCAGTGAAGTTAGTGACTTCACTTAAACCACCAAAAAAAAATGTGATACAGCAAATGGTTTTAACAATAAATGCAGAAAAACTACCTCATGAATACGGAGAGAAACAAATAATTATGTTTTCTCTGAAAGTTAAAAAAACAAGAATTGCTAAAATAAAACTTTAGCTTACTTCTGTTTATGAACTTTAAATTCTAGTCATATATTAAAATTAAACTAAATTGATTAAAACTTTGAGTTAATTAAAATAGAAATATCTCCAAACTAAGTCCAAACACATAAAAGAGATGTCTAAAAATAATACACATTTTTTAAAGAGAACATCTAAGATTGGTTCATGTCTCCTTTCTTAATCAAACTGCTGGTTTAATATACATTCATTTGATATTACAGTAGTTATTTAATAACTGAATATAGTATGATTTAAAAACAATTATGATATAATTACCTTAGATAAGTATTTGCAGATAAGACACATAAAACATCACGATGAGCCTGTGATAGAATAAATTAAGCTTTTCTAAGGAATTATGTGACATTTAAGATGCTCTGATTTATAAACATAAACACCCTTACTAGAAAGAAGTGTTTTTATCCTTAAAGTGAGTCATCAGGAGCACTTTAATCCCATCTCTGCCTCAGGCAAATATTTTTGTGAAGTTCTAAATTCTTTTATAAAAAAGAAAAGAAAGAAAGAGAAGGGCATTGGGGTAAATCTTTAAGGTCCATTACTCTAAAATTCTAAGCTCTTACATGTGGACAGCTCCTTATTAGAGTGTATATTTTACTGGGAGGGAAGTGGGCTGCAAGTGGGGAATTGGTTTCCACCAAGGAGGCAGCTTCTTCCATGTACTTTGAGAGACTATTGTAGCTTAACCTTCCAAGCAAAGCAGGACTCTCTCTCTCTCTCCTTTCCCCAACCCTCCCTTGCCCCACCCGCCCACCTCCTCCCACCCATGCGGTTTATATTCCTGCTTCAGTAAACTTCTGATTCTTATAAAATTAGCTGTGGCATATCTTCTTCCCTGACCTAGCTCTGCGGGAAATAACCACAACAGAAGGCCAAAGTGCGCTTACCACAATGTACCACTTGATGGTGAGGGAGGAAGGGAGGAGTGAAGGTGAATGTGGGGGCTTAACTGGGCCAAAGAGTTTTTAGCTGCGTCCTAGGCAACTTAAAGGTATAGTAAAAAATTTATGGGGAACTTCAAGTTTTACACTGTGCATAATATGTGGTTTATAACTTAGAGATAAACAATGAAAAAATACATAGTGAAATCTGGATTCTAAAATGAAATCTAAGTTTAGAATTTTTAACTTCTCTCATTCGTTCAAGAGTATTTTTTGTGGATGAATGTTTCAAGTGACACAAGTGAGATTCTGGTCACTTAGGCAAGCAAAAAGCCTATTTAGGGGTTTAGTTAATAGAACATATGCACTAATAGGAGTTTAAAATTCAGTAGTTTCACAGAAAAATCGTACGATATTTGCTTTCCTTCTTTCTTTCCAGAAGTGATTTCATACAACTGAAAAAGTAAATGAACATCAGAAGTATTCTTGAGGAAAAAAAAAAAAATAAGTGACAATGGGACAAATAAAAAGGAAGGTTTTATATGGAGACAGAAAGGTGTTACACTTTAATGGGTACAGGGATGGGGACATGTCTGTGTGCACACATATGTGTGCACATGCAGCAAATGCACAAAAATGCCTTTTAATGCACATGCATGGTTTGAGCTGTGGTGTGTTTGGGAGCTAGTACTATGTTTATGAGTCATGGATCTTAATTTTATAAAGATAGTAATAGTAGATGTAGCTGTCATCTTCTCCCATGTTAGCTATATCCCCACTGAGTAGTTAATTCCTGCATTAGCTCCTCTAAGTGGAGCCTTCAAAGAATAGCACCATTTGTCATGATGGAACAGAAACAGGCTAGTGGAGAGTTAAGTGGAGCCAAAGGGACACCCATTTCTTCTTACTACCCCATCCTCTTTCCAAGTGGTCTCTAGGGAACTGGGTCAAGGGAGAAACCACAGAGATGTAGAGGCAGATGCCTTTCTCACTCAAATTGTTCACATTTTATGTGAAAACACACGAATGAGAAATGTGGGTGCTAGAACTATACAGAGAGGAAAAGCAATTTGACTTTAAATAAAGAAAACCAGTTTTAACAGGACCACACCTGGTATAGTAGTAGAGAAATGTTATTGCTATCTACTTGAAGGTATAAAATACATACATACTGACTTAAGACAACCTCTAAACAATATAAAGATGGTTCAAAAAATGCTAAAAACTAAGATCCAGTGTCTTCAGCTAGAATTTTAGATACACCACTCCCAGACCAAGAAAATCTCCCAGAGGTGTTTTAGAACATTATTTCTTTTATCATAGTAATATTTTTGTTGTTGGGAAAATACATAGAATACACAATGTTTTAAAGAATTTCTATACAAAATTCTCCTGTGCGTGTCTTAAAATGGATCAAGACTTCCCTGAATGTGCTTTATATTTAGAAGATACTGAACTGTTGTTTTCCTTTCACAGCTCCTTTGACAATTTTAATTCTTCAAACTGTGTGATTATTTGCCTGATGCCCACCAAGACTGTAAGTTCCTGTTTTATTTGTCCCAGTGGACTAACACTGTGAATGTAGTTCACGGTACATAGTGGGTAACTGATTTCTTTTGAAAGAATAAGAATATCCTGTTTGGTGAGGCTTTCTAAAAAAGCCATATAATACTTTTTAAAAAACCATATAATACTAAATAGAGAGCTGAATAAGAAATTTTTTTAAGGGGGGTATGGATTCCTCCTAAAAATAAAATGGAATTCCCAGTTATTAGCATTAATCCACTAGAATCCTTATCTTAAACCCAAAAGCAAATAAAAAAAAATTTTTTAAATACCTTTTTAAAGATAAAATAAGTAATCGTCATAACAACTGGAAGCAATAATGTCTTTGTATATCTCAATGGAGTCTGAAATAAAGCAAATTATTCAAAATAGTCATTTATTAAATTTTACAGTAAATGAGTAAAAATCTGTCAAATAGGGCATCACGATGAAATTTTTTTTTCTTTCTTTTTTTTTAAAATATGTATTCATTTGACAAGAAAGAGACACAGCATGAGGGGAAACACAAGTAGGGGGAGTGAGAGAGGGAGAAGCAGGCTTTCCGCTGAACAGGGAGCCCAATGTGATGGGGGGTTTGATCCCAGGACCCTGGGATCATGACCTGAGCCGAAGGCAGCTGCTTAACTACTGAGCCACCCAGGTGCCCCTCACGGTGAAATTCCTTAAAGGTAAAAATGTTTTTGTCATTAACATTATATATATTTATCAATCTTCATCTTCTACTATAAGAATGAAAATTATAAAAAATTATACAAATGTACCAAAGATTTTAACAGTAAAAAATATTAAACCAAAAATAAGCTATGTCTATTATTTTTTCCTTTCTTTTGGTTTTATCTTTCTTTTATTTACATAATATTAGTTCTTAAATTTTATGTTTACTGATCCCCAGACCCTACATTATCATTTCCTGAGCTGCGAAGTTCCATTATTTTCATTGGTGAAACTAGAACAAACAAGGAAGAAAGCCAGTCTATGTAATAACTGTAAATATGAGTAAGCAGTAAAATAACATCAGCAGCTAAATAATTCTCATGACCCATTATTGTGGTCAGAGTGATTTACCATGTCACTGAATTAAGTACTTCTTGAAGGCAGGAACCAAGACATTTTCCTCCTTGTAGTCAGTCCTACAGCAAATTGCCTCACAGATAAAAAAATAGTACTCATAATAGTATTTGAGTGAATGTATGACTGGTTGGATAGAAAAGAGAATAATGTATGATTAGTAGTATACCTTTCATGGCAGCATCTTGTTAAAATTTTTTTATAATATTTGGAGTGTTAAGTGAAATAAAACTAAAGTTTCTGAAAACCAAAAGAGAATTTGGATTTGAGCAGATGACCTAGATTATTAAAAGTAATTGAACTGTATGGGGCACCTGGGTGGTTCAGTTAGTTAAGCATCTGCCTTCGGCTCTAATCATGATCCCAGGGTCCTGGGATCAAGCCCAGCATGGGCTCTGTGCTCACTGGAAGTCTGGTTCTTCCTCTACCTCTGACCTGCCCCCTGCTCAAGCTCTGGCTCTCTCTCTTCTCTCAAATGAATAAATTAAAAACAATCTTTTAAAAAAATGCATGAAAAATATATTTATTTTAAATATATTTAAATATATTTATATTAAAGTATTCAAATATATTTAACATAAATATATTAAATAATCTAAATATAATATATATGTTATATAATATATTACAGAATATGATATATATAATATAGAATATAATGTATAGAATAGAATATATAGTATAAATACAAATTATTTATATTAAAAATGTATTAAAAAAATGAAAGCAATTGTACTGTGGATCAGAGAGTATGTTCAGCACTCTTCCTGGATTATCTCATTTAATCATCATCAACAACTCTTTAAGATAGAAGTCACTGTATGACTAATAAAAGTTATAGTAAAAAAAAATGATAAAGCTGGATGTCTCTAGACAAAAATTGTGAGTTTCACACTAAAAGGAAAATTCAAGAGCAAAAAACTATCATACCTGTAGAAAAGGAAAGAAATAAAAAAAATATTCATACCGCTTTTTCCATGAAGTCAAATTCAGGAGCACAGGTGTAAATTAAGGTATCAAAATCTGTATACCTTAGGATTCTGGCTGCTATAAGGTCACTCAAGCGAATCTGAGAAGAAAATAAAGTAAAATAAATTAAAATTACCCTAGGAATTACAGTCAATAATAATCGATTGTTTTATTAGTAAAGTCTACAAAGGGGATAATCCAAGGTCCATAAATGCCCCCCAAAGAAAATTCTTTAAAAAATCAGTGAACTATACATTGCTATGCACTGAATTATGAAGAAAACTGAAAACGAAGAGAAATATCACAAGAAATGAAAAGAAGAATAGAGGTCAGAAAAAATTAAACAGAGATGATAATATAAAGAGTGAGCTAAGACCAATACTCACTGGGCAGAAACCACCACGCAGTTAATCATGAGATTTTATAATCAGCATTTATTAAGAAGGAAACTATCTCACATTAACCCTTTCACTGCATATCACAAATCATGATTACATTTTCTATGTGTTGTTATTTTCTCAAAGCCTCATACACTGGTTACAATTTTTGGTGCTTGTTGAATTTCTCAGACATACATTCAAGCCATTAAACATAAGAGCTATTAATCATAAGCATTGCAACTACACACACTACTTTGATTTAGTTAGTTAATCTCCAAGCCTTTGAAATAAACATCTCCAACCAAACCCAATGTAGAACTCCTGCTTTCTACTGATTATTTATTACCTCCTGTCAGTGAGACAATTATTTTTCTACTGCATTCTCAGAAGGCCCAAAAAAAAAAAAAAAAAAGAAAGAAAAGGAAAAGAAAATATCTGGAATGTAAACCTTAATTAAAATTATTCTGCAGGAACAAAAATTATTTTATATCAAATGTAACAATTGTCTGGGTTTTCATTTATTCATGCTTCCCTTAACTACCAGTAGCAAGGATAATTCAGACTTTTCTAATTTGAACTAGGCCTGATGATTGATAATAATTTAACTAAACCACATTCATTTCAAGTCTCACAACTGTCACATACAGGAATTCACTTAAGAGTACCAAGAGTTTGGGTCAAGTGGGGAGGAGTCAAGATGGCGGAGGAGTAGCAGACTGAGATGACATCAGTTTGCAGGAGTTCAGCTACATAGTTATCAAACCATTCCGAACACCTACTAACCCAACAGGAGATCAAAGAGAAGAGCAGCAACTCTAGAAACAGGAAATCGACCACTTTCGGAAAGATAAAATGACAAGGTGGAAAAACTCACCACAAAAAAAAAAGAACAAGAGGCAGGACCTAAGGCTAGGGACCTAATCAATATGGACATTGGTAATATATCAGATCTAGAGTTCAGAATGACGATTCTCAAGGTGTTAGCTGGGCTCAAAAAAGGCATGGAAGATATTAGAGAAATCCTGTCTGGAGAAATAAAAGCCCTTTCTGGAGAAATAAAAGAACTAAAAGCTAACCAAGCTGAAATCGAAAAAGCTATTAGTGAGGTGCAATAAAAAATGGAGGCTCTTACTGCTAGGATAAATGAGGCAGAAGAGAGAATTAGTGATATAGAAGACCAAATGATGGAGAATAAAGAAGCTCAGCAGAAGAGAAACAAACAACTATTAGACCACGAGGGCAGAATTCGAGAGATAAGTGATGCCATAAGATGAAACAATATTAGAATAACTGGTATTCCAGAAGAAGAAGAAAGAGAGGGGGGGGCAGAAGGTATATTGGAGCAAATTATTGTAGAGAATTTCCCTAATATGGCAAAAGGAACAAGCATCAAAATCCAGGATGCACAGAGAACTCTCCTCAAAATCAATAAATATAGGTCCACACCCCATCATCTAATAGTAAAACTTATAAGTCTTAGTGACAAAGAGAAAATCCTGAAAGTAGTCTGGGACAAAAAGTCTGTAATATACAAAGTTAAAAATATTAGATTGGCAGTAGACTTATCCACAGAGACCTGGCAGGTCAGAAAGAACTGGCATGATACATTCAGAGCACTAAATGAGAAAAACATGCAGCCAAGAATACTATATCCAGCTAGGTTATCATTGAAAATAGAAGGAGAGATAAAAAGCTTCCAGGACAAATAAAAACTAAAAGAGTTTGTAAACCCCAAACCAGCTCTACAGGAAATACTGAAAGGGGTCCTCTAAGCAAAGAGAGAGCCTGAAAGTAGGAGACCAGAAAAGAACAGAGACAATATACAGTAACAGTCACCTTATAGGCAATACAATGGCACTAAATTCATATCTTTCAATAGTTACCCTGAATGTAAATAGGCTAACTGCCCCAATCAAAAGACACAGGGTATCAGAATGGATAAAAAAACAAAACCCATCAATATGCTGTCTACAAGAAACTCATTTTAGACCCAAACACACCTCCAGATTTAAAGTGAGGGGGTTGAAAACAATTTACCCTGCTAATGAACATCAAAAGAAAGTTGGCGTGGCAATCCTTTTATCAGATAAATTAGACTTGAAGCCAAAGACTATAATAAGAGATGAGGAAGGACACTATATCATACTCAAAGGGTCTGTCCAACAAGAAGATCTAACAATTTTAAATATCTATGCCCCTAACATGGGAGCAGCCAACTATATAAACCAATAAATAACAAAATCAAAGAAACACATTGACAATAATACAATAATAGTAGGGGACTTTAACACCCCCCTCAATGAAACGGACAGATCATCCAAGCAAAAGATCAACAAGGAAATAAAGATCTTAAATGACACACTGGACCAGATGGACATCACAGATATATTCAGAACATTCCAGCCCAAAGCAACAGAATACACATTCTTCTCTAGTGCACGTGGAACATTCTCCAGAATAGATCACATCCTGGGTCACAAATCAGGTCTCAACAAGTACAAAAAGACTGGGATGATTCCCTGAATATTGTCAGACCACAAAGCTCTGAAGCTAGAACTCAATCACAAGAGGAAAGTTGGAAAGAACCCAAATACATGTAGGCTAAAGAGCATCCTACTAAAGAATGAATGGGTCAAACAGGAAATTAAAGAAGAATTGAAAAAATTCATGGAGACAAATGATAATGAAAATACAACTATTCAAAATCTATGTGACACAGCAAAGGCAGTGCTGAGAGGAAAACATATAGCAATACAAGCCTTTCTCAAGAAACAAGAAAGGTCTCAAACACACAGCCTAACCCTACACCTAAAGGAGCTGGAGAAAGAACAGCAAAGAAAGACTAAACCCAGCAGGAGAAAAGAAATAATAAAGATCAGAGCAGAAATCAGTGAAATGGAAACCAAAAACAAACAAACAAACAAAAAAAAACCCCAAAAACCAAAAAACAAAACAAAACAAACAGTGGAACAAATCAACGAAACTAGGAGCTGATTCTTTGAAAGAATTAATAAGATTGATAAGCCCCTGGCCAGACTTATCAAAAAGAAAAGAGAAAGAACCCAAATAAATAAAATCATGAATGAAAGAGGAGAGATCACAACCAACACCAAAGAAATACAAACAATTATAAGAACATATCATGAGCTACGATACACCAGCAAATTTGACAATCTGGAAGAAGTAGTATAAACTACCAAAACTGAACCAGGAAGAAATAGAAAACCTGAACACACCCATAACCAGTAAGGAGATTGAAACAGTCATCAAAAATCTCCCTACAAACAAGAGCCCAGGAACAGATGGCTTCCCAGGGGAATTCTACCAAACATTTAAAGAAGAATTAATACCTATTCTCTTGAAACTGTTCCAAAAAATAGAAATGAAAGGAAAACTTCCAAACTCATTTTATGAGGCCAGCATTACCTTGGTCCCAAAACCAGACAAAGACTCCATCAAAAAAGAGAATTATAGACCAATATCCTTGATGAACATAGATGCGAAAATTCTCACCAAAATACTAGCCAATAGGATCCAACAGTACATTAAAAGGATTATCCACCACGACCAAGTGGGATTTATTCCTGGGCTGCAAGTTTGGTTCAACATCAACAAATCAATCAATGTGATACAATACATTAATAAAAGAAAGGACAAGAACCATATGATACTCTTGGTAGAAGCTGAAAAAGCATTTGACAAAGTACAGCATCCTTTCTTGATCAAAACTCTTTAAAGTGTAGGGATAGAGGGTATATTTCTCAAAATCATCAAAGCCATCCATGAAAAACCCACAGCAAAAATCATTCTCAATGGAGAAAAACTGAAAGCTTTTCCACTAAGGTCAGGAACACGGCAGGGATGTCCATTATCACCACTGCTATTCCACATAGTACTAGAAGTCCTAGCCTCTGCAATCAGACAAAAAGACATTAAAGGCATCCAAATCGACAAAGAAGAAGTCAAACTATCACTCTTTGTAGATTATATGATACTTTACGTGGAAAACCCAAAAGACTCCATTCCAAATCTGCTAGAACTCGTACAGGAATTCAGTAAAGTGTCAGGATATAAAATCAATGCACAGAAATAAGTTGCATTTCTATACACCAACAAGACATAAGAAAGAGAAATTAAGGAGTCGATCCCATTTACAATTGCACCCAAAACCATAAGATATCTAGGAATAAACCTAACCAAGAGGCAAAGAATCTGTACCAGAAAACTATAAAGTACTCATGGAAGAAATTGAGAAAGACACAAAGAAATGGAAAAATGTTCCATGTTCATGGATTGGAAGAACAAATATTGTGAAAATGTCTATGCTACCTTAAGCAATCTACACGTTTAATGCAATCCCTATCAAAATCCCATCCATTTTTTTCAAAGAAGTGGAACAAATAATCCTAAAATTTATATGGAACCAGAAAAGATCTTGAATAGCCAGAGGAATGTTGAAAAAGAAAGCCAAAGTTGGTGGCATCACAATTCCAGACTTCAAGTTTTATTACAAAGCCGTCATCAAGACAGTATTGGACTGGCACAAAAACAGACACATAGATCAATGGAACAGAACAGAGAGCCCAGAAATAGACCCTCAACTCTATGGTTAACTAATATTTGACAAAGCAGGAAAGAATATACGGAAAAAAGACAGTCTCTTCAACAAATGGTGTTGGGAAAATTGGACAGCCACATGCAGAAAAATGAAACTGGGTCATTTCCTTACACCACACACAAAAATAGACTCAAAATGGATGAAGGACCTCAATGAGAGAAAGAAATCCATCAAAATCCTTGAGGAGAACACAGGCAGCAACCTCTTCAACCTCAGCCACAACAACTTCTTCCTAGAAACATGGCCAAAGGCAAAGGAAGCAAGGGCAAAAATGAACTCTTGGGACTTCATCAAGATCCAAAGCTTTTGCACAGCAAAAAAGACAGTCAACAAAACCAAAAGAGAACTGACAGAATGGGAGAAGATATTTGCAAATGATGTATCAAATAAAGGGCTAGTATCCAAAATCTATAAAGAGCTTTTCAAACTCAACACCCAAAGAACAAATAATCCAATCAGAAATGGGCAGAGAACATGAACAGATATCTCTGCAAAGAAAACATCCATATGGCCAAAAGACACATGAAAAAGTGCTCCACATCACTTGGCATCAGGGAAATACAAATCAAAACCACAATGAGATACCACCTCACACCAGTCAGAATGGCTAAAATTAACAAGTCAGGCAATGACAGATGCTGGAGAGGATGCGGAGAAAGGGGAACCCTCCTACACATTGGTGGGAATGCCAGCTGGTACAGCCACTCTGGAAAACAGCATGGAGGCTCCTCAAAAAGTTGAAAATAGAGCTACCCTACGACTCAGCAATCGCACTACTGGGTATTTACCCTAAAGATACAAATGTAGTGATCCGAAGGGGCACGTGCACCCAAATGTTTACAGCAGCAATGTCCACAATAGCTAAACTATGGAAAGAACTTAGATGTCCATCAAAAGATGAATGGATAAATAAGATGTGGTATATATATATAATGGAATACTATGCAGCCATCAAAAGAAATGAAATCTTGTCATTTGCAATGATGTGGATGGACCTAGAGGGTATTATGCTAAGCAAAATAAGTCAATCAGAGAAAGACAATTATCAGATGATCTCCCTGATATGAGGAATTTGAGAGGCAAAGTGGGGGGATTTGGAGGATAGGGAGGGAAAAAATGAGACAAGATGGGATCGGGAGGGAAACAAACCATGAGAGACTCTTAGTCTCACAAAACAAGCTGAGGGTTGCTGGTGGGGAAGGGAGTATGGAGATGGTGGTTGGGTTACGGACATTGGGGAGGGTATGTGCTATGGTGAGTGCTGTGAAGTGTATAAGCATGATGATCCATAGACCTGTACCCCTGGGGCTAATAATACATTATATGTTAATATTTTTTTAAAAAGACTATAGAAAAATAAAAGAGAGAGAGTACCAAGAATGTGAGTGTATGTGTGTGGGAGTGTGAGTGTGTGTGTAAGATTTGTAATCAGTTGGGTGACAATGTGGAGCAAGGCAGAAAAGAAAACCATAGACCAAATCAACATAAATAACTTAGGAGGCTTCAGTAAAGTTTATCATAAAATGTACAACCCCTACAGAATGAAAAGTTAGGAACAGAAAGGCAAAGAAAAAAGGAAAATGTGTCAGACATACCAGAGAACAGCAGCAACAAAAAAACCCTAATGAATCATCATGCAGAGATAGCAATAAATGATGAATAAATCCTTACATTTTGAAATTTTATTTAACCTCAACATGCGCATAAGCTCAGTTCTCTTGGAGTGAGAGCACTTTACCATTCAGTGAGTAAATAACATAATCTCTGGTTAAAGGTGAAGAAATATCAGCATTACACAGGTTCCTAACTGGATAGTACCAGATGAAGTGCATTCCAGAGTAGGTTACTGTATGATACACTCATGTACACTCATATCCAAACAGTAAGTGTCAAGAATCAAAAGTAAATTCCTGCACTGTTTTCTGTTCACCTGAACTGATTAGCTAAGTAGGGGCTTTGGTTTGACAAAGGCTATTCTGTAAGACATTGGCTTTAAAACACACACCACACATGAGGGATAGGTCCATATATTTTCCAGAAGCTGTAAAGATAAAGAACTTTTAACATTTCCCATTTTCCTTTTATACTACAAGAAAACTTTAAAAATATCAAGTCACATCTTAATTTTAGTCTGTAATTATACATATATAAAACGACATTGAGATTGTAAGAGTTTTATATTTCAAAGCAGAGTACAGACTTCTCATATGTTAACATTTCCAATAAATGTACAACTTATTATTTTAAACAAATGATTTTTTAAAAGATTTTAAAGTAATTTACACACCCAACGTGGGCCTTGAACCCATCTTCCCAACAAGAGTTGCACACTCTACTGAGTGAGCCAGCCAGATGCCCCTATTTGTATTTTAACTGAAATACAAACACATAACTACTTAAGATATTATTAATATTTTTCCTGGATAGCTAAGTCAGCATTTATTGATAGTTTTTTCTTAGTGGGTTGAAAAGATCATTGAACTGCATGGTTTTATTACTGACTCAGCCAATAAATGCCCCTAGGTTTTTGAGGAAGGCACTTAATCTCTATAAAATAAAAAGGTAAAAATAGATGGTTTCAAAGTTCTCATCTATCTACATATTTGCAGGAATTTTTATGCTTTAACTAGAAAGTACTTACATGATCTGAAACACCTAAGATTTTTGATGTCAGAAATTTCAAAATAATTGTTCCACACAACCAAGCACAACCTTGAATCAGCTAGAAAATAAAATTGTAATACAAAAATTAAAAATGACCCAGTTAAAATATTTAATTATATCAACAAATGTTACAGGAAAATTTTAATCATGTAAAGAATATTAATGATGAGGTCTAAAAAAAGAAAATTCTGTTTATAAAGGCAAAGAACTAGAAGAGATGACACTGTTATAAAATATGTAACAACTCTAGAGTACTACAAATTCTAAAGGAATATTTTTAAAGTTGTTTCTTTTCAATTTCTGTGAAAAAAGGAGCTATATGCATGTTTCCAAATATTATTTCCTAGCTAAAGTTCTTTTTTCAAAAAATAGGACTAAATTATAAAAAATTCTTCTATCAGTCTTTTGGAAATATATCCCTCTTCAAGAAAGGAAAATTTGAAAACTTAAGCTTTTATTTTAAAGAGAGAAATAGAAACTAAAACTTATGTGGGGTTCTGTTTATTTTTTATTTGTTTTTTGGTTAACCTTGATTAGAAAGAGCACAAGTATGGACTTCTAGATAACCTGAGGAAAATTATAGTGGCCTAAATCCTAATCTTTCCACACTTATCCAACAAGTAGAACAATGCAACCACAAATATTAAAAACAGGTAACAGTACAACTTCAAATTACCTGTAAATAGAAAGAAACACCATATATAGCAAAGTTGAAACTCAAGTCCTGATCTAAGCCTTTGTAGAGAATGAGGGCTCTCAAAACCATATGGAAGAGGAAAGAGGGAAATGAGGGGTCCCAAACTGAGCTTAAATAACTTTAGAAAGAGAAAGTCCACCTTATGTGTGAGAAGACTGGAGAATGGGCTATAGGGCAGGGACTTCAAGAGTTCAGTATAAAAATACTGATCCCAGAAAGGCATTACTTCTGGAAAGAGAGGAAGGGGAAAGAAAAAGAGAGAAACCCTCTAGGATAAAGTGTGGGAAAGGAAGTAAGCAAGAAGGGAGAATTAAGTATCTAGAAAAATAAATGGGTATCAAACAAAAGACAATCACTACTGTCACTAAAAGATGAATGAAGGAAGTTATTGTTAATTGATAAAACCACATTTTGTTACATTAACAAAAAAGGCTGCACCTGGATTAGAAAACATCTGCTCTAACCACAAAATAATAAGGTGAAAGAGGTCTATAATAGCTATAATATAGCTTCTATAAGAAGTTAAAAAAAATGAGTCAAGCATATCAGTTTATGATCTTTGCTCCAATAAATTAAAATCTCACAAAGCAGAAAAAATCTACAATACAGAATTAAAAGTTCTATTATATAAGCTCAAATAAGCATTCAGAGAGGTTAAAAAAAAAAGAACAAAAAATTTGAAAACTAAGGACAGAAATGGACCAACCCCCACCCCAAAATTGAGAATACTTAACTAAATATAGAAAATAAATGGAAGAAGAGGAGAAAACCATTGAAAAATGAAGACAATACCAAGGTAATAAAGGAGAAGAGATTCAGATAAAAATCCAAAAAGAGCACTGAGGACAGAAACCCCAGGGGAATAAAAATGAGATTAAAGAAGGTAGTAAAAGAATCAGAGAAAGTGGCAGAAACAGAGGACAGGCAATTTATTTACAATTAGAGTACCTGAAAAAGAAAAGCTACAATCCAAGAAAACTTCTTAGACATAAAAGACCTGAATTTACATTTGGAAAGGACCCACCATGTACTGAGGAAATTGATCAGTATGGTAAACTACCTCAAGATATTGCCTAGTAAAACTTAAAAATGAAGAAAAATTCCTTAACACTTCTAGTCACAAAGTCCCCATAACTTAGAAGGGCAAGAGAATTTGGTTTGCATCATATATGTTAAAAGAAACATAAAAGCACATCAACAGTATAGAAGCATTTTCAAGACACTCGAGAAAGTGGAAACCAGGAACTTCATATCTAACGCAACTATCATTCAGGTATAAAGATTATAGAAAACTAGTTTCAAGCATGCAATAATTGAGGAAATAATCTTCCTGAATATAGAAAGAAAGTTAAAAATTAAAGAGTACCATGTAATGAAATATGGAGAGAAATAGTAAATACAATAAAAATATACATAACATTTATGACATTAATAAAAATCTTTAAATTCTCACAAAGCAAGACCCTCTCTGTGCTGTACAAAGAGGTAGAGAAACAGATTCAAAGAGGTGACAAAGACAAGAATGACCAAAGCAAATAAGGAATCATAGTTTATAATTCTGTCATCACTAAAGTTCACACCAACAAGCATTAGATATAAAACATATTTTGACATTAAAGACACTTCATGAAGAAAATGTGTATGAACTTTTATCCACTGCAAAACAGTCTTTATAAAGCAGAAGTTACTAGACATACAAGGTGAAATAGAAACACACTAATACCTAAAGATTTAAATATACTTTTTCAATACAAGATAGGTCATGGACAAATAATACATAAAGCTGTAACAGAACAAATTTGTCTTAGTTTTCTTTCATCTGAGAATGTCTTTTATTTCCCCTACACTCTTAAAAGACACTTTCACTGGATGTGTAATTTGTGGATGACAATTCTTTCAGCATTTGACAAACATTATGCCATCTCCTTCTGGCTCCTTAGTTTCAGATGAGAAGGTTACCGTAATCCAAATCTGTTTTGCCTGATAGGTAACACATTGTTCTCCTCTGCCTAATTTTAAGATTTGTCTTTAATTTTCAGAAATTTAATTATGATGTGCCTTTGCGTGGATTTTGTTGGGTTTATCCTACTTGGGATTCACTGAGTTTCTTGACTCTGTAGATTTATGTCTTTTACCAAATTTGGAAAGTCTTCAGCCTTTACTTATTCAAAATTTTTTCAGTCTCACTCTCTTTTACCTCTCCTTGTGGAATTTCAATGATATGAATATTTAGATGTATGTGTGTATATGCATCTATCTGTCTGTCTATCAGCAAGGACAGAGCAGTAGCAATGAGGATACTCAGCATTCAGATCTGTGGTTTCTAAATACCATACAGAGTAAGATATGCAATATAATTTTTATTCCACAGGCATGAAAGAATTACTTAGGACTACAAAAGATTTGGGGGAGGAAGTTGCAAAAAAAAAGTGTCAGTTCACAAAACTTCTTTGCTTTACCTTTCTGTCTTTTATGGGAAAAAAAAAGGCATAAAAAGCCACAATATCCTTTGTATTATCTAGATGACTAACATGATTTCTTTTTTTTTTTAAAGATTTTATTTATTCGACAAGAGAGAGATCACAAGTAGGCAGAGAGGCAGGCAGAGAGAGTGAGGGGGAAGCAGGCTCCCCACTGAGCAGAGAGCCTGATGCAGGGCGTGATCCCAGGACCCTGGGACCATGACCCAAGCCGAAGGTGGAGGCTCAACCCACTGAGCCACTTAGGTGCCCCTTGTTTCTTCCTTTTGCAAAAGACTGACAATATCAATTATGTCAACTTCAAAATATAAAGGTAAGCTGAACATTAATTATATCTCAAATTTTTTCTCCTTAGATTTTTGTTCCTATGAAATTCTTGAGTTGAAAGCATAATTTTTTTACTCTTTCCAGTCTAAATTGTAAATACTTAAGACAATAAATTTTCTTCTTAGTACACCTTCAACACAATTCCCTAAATGTCTTTGTACACTGTTCTATTTGTTGTCATTTTTCAATAGTTTGTAATGGAAATTTTTATTTTCTTTTGAGTTCAGTTATTAAATGAGATCTTTGAATGTTCCATTGATTTCCTGGTTTAATCTTTTAAAATCATTAATTTTTCTGAAGTAAAAAAAAATCTAATAATTCAACTGCATGAATATCCCTACATTTTCATCATTAGGAATGGGAGAAAGCCTCCAGCAGTAACTGGCAACTGTCCATTTTGTTCTTGTGCATTCTGATTAGGAATCTACCTGATCTTACCATAACTTCTCTAGTTTTACCTTATTATTATATGTAATCACATAAATCTTTAACATAGGTTTTATTTTTTAATAGATATACATCTACATTAAAGACCAAGAGAAAAAAAGGAATGACATCTGTCCAATATTACAAGAATTAGTAATTGCAATGCCTACCTGATAATATACTTATTTTATTTGGGAACAAGACACACAAATATAGAGGTAACATGGGCCATCCATTTGCATATTTGGGAAGAAGTCAAAGAGATTAGGTAGTAGCTGAGTTGAAATAAGAAGGGGCTGGGAGACTGTAGGGAAAATGGTATAGGGACAAAAATAATAGTCTAAAGTAGGAAGCAGAAGAACAGACAGATGACAGATGCAGTGGAAAAAGAAAAGGGAAAGTGGGTTCAGGACTACAGACTGAGTTATTTTGAAGAGAAGGTTAGTAAATCTAAAGAGAGAAACTCAAAATTTAGAAAGCAAGGCAGTAAGGGTATAGCAAGATGAAAAGTAAAGAGAGGTGTGAGCATAGTGCTGAAATAAATGAACTCATTTCTTGATAATGACTTGTAGATGTTGCTATGAGCTATTTCTCTCCCTATGTGAGTAGGTATTGACCATAAGTCATTCAATTTTTAAGGTATATTGTCTATATTCAGTCCATAGAAAAACAGAGTTTGAAGAAATGGTTGAAACTATTGACTCTTACCCAAAAGTTGAGTTCAGACACTCCCAATCTTTGAATTTTATTTCTCTTTAGAATTATCACCTAAAATGCACATGATATAAAAAGAAACAATTAAATAAAATTGACATTTTACATGAATGATACATTTCAAAAAGTACACAGTGACCCACTCCCATCTTGGCTATCACCACCCATTTTCCTTCTTAATTGTTGATTTTTCAAAATTTGGACCTGGAAAATTTCCTTGTAGTGAGAGCTAAATGCTTTGTGTGCCAAAAAGTTGCTTTTAGAGTCAAGTTAATTCCTCACTGAGTTACTTGAGATGTCTTGTGTAAGTCAATCCTCTCAGGGTATAGATGGTATGCGGGAGGTGTGTCCATGCAAGGGTATATGTACGTCACCCATCAAAATTAGTGGTCTAAGTTAACATAAAAACCCTTTCTCTCTGAATTCCTAAATAAAATATTTTAAAATGCTTAAAATATGCCTAAGTGAACGTGTAAGAAAGAAAATGAATTTTCCAGGTGCCAGAGAAAAGAAGATGACTTTAAAAAACTGAAACAATTAGAAGAGAATATAGGGTAGTCTTAAAGGGGGGCAGCAGGATAAAGTTTTCACTATGGAATTGCACCAAAAGTAGAAAAGGGCTTGGGATTATGGAAGGTAAGAATGTGAACTTGAGACAGGCATAAGCTGGGGCCCTCCCAAACTATACCCTCAGTCCACCTGAGGTGCTATCAACTAAATGTTTATGTTCTACACCAAACATATGTGTTGAAACTCTAATCCTCAATGTGACATATGGGAAGGTGAAACCTTTGGGAAGTAATTAGACCATGAGGATGGAGCCCTCATGAAGAGGACTAGTGCTATTATAAGAAGAAATATGGGAGAGATGTCTCTCCACTATGTAAGGATACGGTGAAGGTATCTGCAAATCAAGAAAAGGGCCCTCACCAAGAACCAAATTGACTGGCACCCTGATCATGGACTTCCCAGACCCTAGAACTGTGAAAAATGAATTTCTGTGTAAGTTATCCAGTCTATAATATTTTTACTACAGCAGCCCAAACTGACAGACACTCAATTAGTAGGAGTACTCCTCCTACCATTGCTACAAGGTGACACAGTAGTTGTTTATTCTCAAGTTTGGGATGAAAAAAAAAAAAAAGCTTCCTATAAGAAACTGAAATCTTAGGCCTGTGTATTACATAGATTTTGAGTGGAATTTTGCATCATCTAGTTAGTTCAAGGTGAGCCAGGATTCCTGAACTTCCAACAACAGGAAAACATAAATGTACCAGATTATACATTGTAACACTATAAATACAAAATGTAGGCACAACCTACATGCCCAAACATCGAACAGTAGTTGAATTATCTATGGAACATCCACAGTGCAGTACTATGAAGCTATAAAAGGAATGAAGAAGAGCTCTGTGAAATTATATAGAATGATATCCAGGATAGATTGTTACATGATATCCACAACAGGCTGATAAACCAAAGTGCAGAATATAGTATGCTACTTTTCATGTAAATAAGAGGAAATATAATTTTAAAAATATGTAATATTTATTAGTACAAAAAAAGAAAATAAAAACAACTAAATGGGCAAACCAGAAAACCAATGAGATATCTTACAAGAAAGGTACAACCAAGGTGAAAAGAGAGGTGGAGAGAATGGGATAAGAAGAAATGGGAGGGAGTGACATTTTCTGAATATAGCTTTTTGTATATTTCTTATTCTTATAAACGTAATATTTTACCCCAAAAATAAATTATTAAAATCAATCAAGATGGAATTTCTCCTTCTTTTTTTTTAAAGATTTTATTTATTTATTTGACAGAGAAAGAGATCACAAGTAGGCAGAGAGGCAGGCAGAGAGAGAGGGGGAAGCAGGCTCCCCGCCAAGCAGAAAACCCCATTCGGGGCTTGATCCCAGGACCCTGAGATCAATATCTGAGCCAAAGACAGAGGCCCAACCCACTGAGCCACCCAGGAGCCCCAACGACATAAAGTTTTCTTTAAATTCAGATAGAAGTAGTAATAAAAATTAATAATCACGAAATTAATAATAGCAACATATGCTCCTAGGGTGCTTGATATGTGCCAGGTGCTATTGTTATGCCTTTGCATGTATTAACTCATTTAATCTTTCCACCAATGCTATGTGCTGGATGCTATTCTTGTCCCCATTTAACAGAGAGGGAAATTGAGGCACGGGATGGTTAAGAATAGCCTGAAATCACACAGCTACTAAATGGCAGAGCTGGAATTTGAACCCTGGCTATCTGGCATCAGAGTCCATGAGGTATCCCTCCTATTAGAAACTCAGTGTACAGAAATTCAATTTATAGACTTTAAGATCAGGGAATGAATTCAGCAAGCAGTGTACCTGCAGCAATCATGTGGATTTGATTTTTTTTTAAAGGTATGGAAAATGCTTTAATAAAGAAGAATTTGACTTTGTTATCTGCATATTGCCCAAACTTAGATGACTTTGAAGCCCTTTTTAAAAATTTATTTTTATTTCTTTTCAGTGTAACAGTATTCATTGTTTTTGCACCACATCCAGTGCTCCATGCAATACGTGCCCTCCCCAATACCCACCACCTGGTTCCCCCAACCTCCCACCCCCCTCCTCTTCAAAACCCTCAGGTTGTTTTTCAGTGTCCATAGTCTCTCATGGTTCTCCTTCCCTTCCAATTTCCCTCAATTCCCTTCTTCTCTCCATCTCCCCATGTCCTCCATGTTATTTGTTATGCTCCACAAATAAGTGAAACCATATGATAATTGGCTCTCTCTGCTTGACTTATTTCACTCAGCATAATCTCTTCCAGTCCCGTCCATGTTGCTACAAAAGTTGGGTATTCATCCTTTCTGATGGAGGCATAATACTCCATATTGTATATGGGAATTTCTGCTTCTGATCAAGTTGATATAACAAGAATTACACATACTCTCCCATCTGAAACAACTAAACCCAAACAAAATAGATTATAAAAGACTACTAGATGCTAACAAATTGGATTACATAGAAGAGATACGTTCCTAGAAGTATACAATCTACCAAGACAGAATCATAAAGAAACAGAAACTCTGAGCACCTATAACTAGTAAGGTGATTGAATAAAAACAAAAACAAAACAAAAAACTCCCAACAAAGAGAAGACCAGGACCAGATGGCTTTGCTTGTGAACTCCACCAGACATTTAAGGAAAAATTAGTGTCAACCCTTCTTGAACTGTTCCAAAAAACTTAGAAAGAGATAACATTTCCAAACATGTTTCATGAGGCCAGCATGACCCTGATACCAAAGCCAGACAAGGACACTACAAGAAAATTAACCTATAGACTAATATCCCTGGTGAACATAAATGCAAAAATTCTTAACAAAATACAAGCAAACCAGATTTAACAGCACACGTTAAAAGGATCATACACCATGATTAAGTGAGATTTATCTTGCAAGCAGGATGGTTCAACATATGCAAATCAATTAACCTAACATGCTACAATACCAGAATGAGGGATTAAAATCACAAGATCATCTCAATAGATGCAGGAAAACATTTGATGAAATTCAACATCCTATCACGATAAAAACTCTCAACAAACTAGGAATAGAGGAAAATTACCTTAACATAATAAGAGTCATATTTGAAAATCCCACAGCTAACATCATACTAAATGGTGAAAAACTGTAAGCTTTTACTCTAAGGTGAGGAAAAAGGCAAGAATGACAATTTTAATGATTTCTATTCAATATAGTACTGGAAGTCCTAGCTACAGCAATAAAGCAAGAAAAAGAAATAAAAGGCATAAAAATTGTAAAGGAAGATGTAAAATTCTCTCTCTCTGCAGAGGATGTGATCTTCTATGAAGAGAACACTAAATATCATACACACACACTATTAGAATTAACTTTTAAAAAGTAGCAGGATACAAAATCAACATACAAAAATATGTTGCATTTCTACACACTAACAACACTCTGAAAAGGAAATTAAGAAAACACTCCCACTTACAATAGCTTGAAAAAGAATAAAATATTAAGAATAAACTTAGCTAAAGGCATGAAAGACTTAATACACTGAACTACAAAACATTGCTGAAAGAAACTAAAGACACAAATGGAAAGACAGTATTTGTCTTTCTCTCTTATTTCATATAGCTTGATGGCATATTTGTCAAATAATAGTTGATTTATCAGTAGTTATTAGTAATAGTACTAAGTATACAAATCTTTTGTTTCATGTAGTTTCCTAGATGTGTGCTACACTTCAAAATAAAGTGTTTTCATAAAAAGAGGTAGATGATTCCAAGTTCTCTACTTTGTAAGGATAACAAAGCTTGATAAAATGTTGAAAATGTTTTTGAGGAAAAAGAAAAAGAAGACATTAGTTGGTATGAGGCCAAAGAAAAAAAAGGCTTGGGGAGCAAAATATTAAAATATAGGGACAATCTCAAGAGTCAGTCAATGCACCATACATGAAAAAGTGCCATATTTTGGTATTACTGTGGTTCATATCATTTCTGATCATTGTGGAAAGATAATATCTCAGAAACATTCTAGTGGAGGAAAACACTCCATGTTCTGTTTCATGAATATTAGAAGTGTGACTATAAAGCAATGAAACAATTTCGCTGAACCATCATTCCAAATACATATTCAAACGAGTGTTATCCCATGGAAGTAAGCCACATGAGTTACTTTATAGACTATATATAAAATATTGTTAGACTATATATATATTATTCTAATCACGTTGCCATTGCTCAAAACAGTTTGAAACTCCTTTTTCCAAACTGCCTTCAGAGATAATTTAGCTATGGTCAAGAAAATCAGTCTAATTACTGTCACACCATTTTCTGATCAAGATCTAGATTACCCAAGATCTAATCACCTACCTTGTTCACAAGGTTTTGGTCATTTCCAAAATTAAACCCACCCTTGAAAGATGAAGATTTGCCGCCAATGAAGATATTCAAAAGGATGTGCCATAGTCTGTGAAAGCATTTCAGAGGAGTTCCAAAAATGTTTTGGGAAATGGTAAATGTCATTGCAGTAACTATATAGTGTACTGAAGTGATGTAGAAGGAAATAACTAATTTTTATTATAAATTATGGCATAGTTTTAAAGTAAGTCTTTTTACCTTAAGATTTTTAAGAAATATTTACCTGGACATTACTTTAAAGAGAGAAACTTAATATTGTATTCATTTTTCAAGAATGAGAGAGAGAAAAAGCATTATTTGGGAAAAAGTTTTTCATGTGAGTAAATAATAATCAGGGAAGGGTACTATTTATTCTCCTAAACTTATATTACATGAGTAAACCTACTATATGACAGTTAAAAATAAAATCTTCATGAGCTTAGCAAACACTTACCAATGTCATTAACAAAGATGAAGAATAATAAGAAGATAAATACATTGGATTTCCAAACATCAAAACAAAACAAAGAAGAACTGAAACCTGCCAATTGAAGAAAGGAAATATGTTTTATTGTTATTAGATATATAGCATAACGCATACTTTGTCTACAGGCATAGTCATTTCTAATACAAACTTCATGTGCATAAATAAGATTAACAAACAGATAGATCCCAGCCAAATGATAATAGAATTTCAAAACATGGATAGGTTCTAAGTTTTTCAACACCATAAATTATATACAGAATTTAACCTTACTTCTCTGATACTTGATATAAAGAAAACAGAAAAAAAGCACTAGTGCTTCTATTGATTCAATAATGGAGTGATATAATAAGAAAGACTTAGTCATAAATATTAATTTTCCGATATTATTTTTGTTGGACCACTTGAGGATTTCCATCACTAACAAAGCCTTGCTTTATTTTCTTATCTAAAATATATGTATGTTTAGAAACTGAGATTTAAAAAAATGCAAAAACAAAATATACAGTGTCATATTAATGCAAAGTGCCAAAAGTCTCAGGTCTTGGGGAGAAAAAGCAATTTCCAAAGTAGTGACAATAATAAATAAAACTAACATTTTTTTAAAGTTTCACCAGAACATAAAACATCTGAATATTATAGATCTGAATATTATAGGTATAGATATATAATAATGTAATCTATCCTTCTGGATAATATCCATACCATATATATTAATTAAATACTACTTGCAAAAAGGTACCCATAAAATAGTCAGTAATGTTTTATAAATCATGAAATCTTATTTTAATATTTGACATTTGAATATTAAAAATGTTACCATGTTCATATAAATGATCTTCTGAAATTTGTTTGGCTCAATGTACCCCACAACATACATGGGAAATAATGAAGCTATCTGAAATAAAAATATTAAAAAAGCAAACATGAAAAAAAAGTAAAAAACAAACACTTCATTGTAAATATAAGTAAATATAAGAGTTGCATTTATTTCCAATAATGACAGTCAAAATAATTTGAACCAACCTTATCATTAAGAACTAGAAAGGCTAGGGAAAAAAATATTTCAAAACCTGTATGAAATCCATAGATTACTAACAAAGCAAAAAAGAATTAGGAAGTTAAAACCAGAGAAGAGATGAAAATATACAGTGATGAGCATGATATTTTAAGTTGCTTTTATCCCAGAAACATCTGCCAATTCCCACAGAAGCAGAGTCTAACAGAGGCAGTTGAGAGATTTCAATGGACTCAGTACTCAGGACACACCAAGAATGTGATCTCAGCTAAGTCCCAAGCTTTAGTTTGGGCTGTTGTATGAGACAGGAAGAAGGAGAAATTAAGCAGCCTTCAGACAGACTAAAGCCCACCTTTGAATTAGCTCATTCTCTCACTGCATGTGGTGATTCAAGATTGCTAGTGCCTTTATCTGCCTACCAGAAGCAACTTTCAATCTTCTCTGGAAGAAGTTAATATCAACATAGTCCCAAATTAACTCTGTAATTGTTCATGTACAATATCCAATACCACATCAAAATTAACCAGATAGAGGAGATAAGACATCATCACTATGACAATAGAAACAGATCCATAAAGAATCTACTTCATGGGTCCGTAGATATTTTATGTAAAAAGTCAGATAGTAAATGTGTTATACTCTGTGGGCCACATACAGTCTCTGTTGTATATTCTTCTTCTGTTTTTTTTAAACAACACTTTAAAAATGCAAAAACAGCTCTTTTCTTGCAAACTACTCAGAAACATGTTTGGCATCATCAGACATAGACTATCCCTTTGATATGTGCAAAGAAATAACAGATAATACTGAAAATTCCAGGAGAATATTGGAAGCCATAATAGAAAGTGAAATGTGTAGCTAAATATTACAATAGTCACTATTAAGAAGTCAGAGATGGATTTAAAAACAAATTAAACAGAATCAAACAAAGAAGTGATAAGGAAGGTAGAAGAAAACATTTAGAAAAAAGTATAAAATGATAGAAATGAAAAATATATGAAAGAACATAATAGATACAGAACATATAGTGTAAAGATCTAATATATTTTACTGTATATCTCAGAAGGGGATGAAGGACTGAAATAAAAGCTGTATTTAAAGAGATTATATCTGAGAAGTTCCCAACATTTGTAGAAGAAATCAAACACTAATTCATAAAATATTACAAATCCCCAACAAGGGATAAATTAAAAAACAAAGAAAAACTTGACCACACTTAGGCATATCATGGTAAAAACTGCTCAAAACCAAAGACAAAAAGAAAACTCTAAAAAAGCTGGATACTAGCTGACTTTTAAGACTTTCCCAAAACTGCAGTAATCAAGACAACACAGTATTGGAAAAATAATAGGCAAATTAAACAATGCACTAAAACAGAAAGCCCAGAAACAGATCCACACAATTACAAGCAACTAAATGTTTGACAAAGGAGCAAAGGTAATTAAATGGAGAAATGATAGCCTTTCCAAGAAATGGGCTGGAAGACTTGGACATCCATCCACAAAAGATGAACCTAGACCTAGACCTTACACCTTTCCAAAAAAAATTAACTCAAAATGGATCTTAGACCTAAATTTAAAACACAAACTATAAAACTTCTAAAAGATAACATAAGGAGAAAACCTAGATGACCTTATTTGATAATGAGTTTTTAGATATAAAATCAGAAGCAGGACCCATGAAAAAAATTAGTAAATTGGACATTCTTAAAATTAAAAACCTCAGTTCTGTAAAAGACACTATTAAGAAAATTAAGACAAGGAAGAAACTGTGAGAAAATCTTTGCAAAGCTCATATCTGATAAAGGTCTGGTATGCAAAACATACCAAGAATCCTTAAAACTCAGAAATCAGAAAATAGCCCAATTTAAAAATGGGCAAAAGGGGGCACCTGGGTGGTTCAGTGGATTGAGGCCTCTGCTTTTGGCTTGGGTCGTGGTCCTGGGGTCCTGGGATCGAGCCCCGCATCGGGCTCCCTGCTTGGCGGGGAGCCTGCTTCCCTTCCTCTCTCTCTGCCTGCCTCTCTGCCTACTTGTGGTCTCTGTCTGACAAATAAATAAATAAATAAAAATCTTTAAAAAATAAATAAATAAAATAGAAAAATTTTTAAAAATGGGCAAAAGATCTGAACAAATACCTTACCCAAAGAATATATACAGATAACAAATAACCACATGTAAAGCTGGTAAATGTAATATTCCATTAGGCAACTGTAAATTAAAGCAACAAGGACAATCTTCTACATACCTACTACAATGGTTGAAATCCAAAAACCTGATAAAATTGGCAGTTTCTTATAAAATTAAACGTAGCCTTACAATACAATCCACCAATCACACTCCTGGGTATTTACCCACTTGAGTTAAAATCTTACATGCATGCAAAACCTGCAAACAAATGTCTATAGAATCACTGAAGACTAGAAGCAACCATGATGTCCTTCAAGAGGTGAATGGGTAAACAAATTGTGGTATATCCGTACAATGAAATATTATTCAACAGTATAAAAAAATGAGCTATCCAGAGTCGTGAAAAGACATGGGGAAACCTTAAATGCATATTGCTAGGTGAAAGAAGCCAGGGTGGAAAGGCAATATGCTCTATGATTCCAAGTATCCAATATTTTATTTGGGTTATATTTTATTAAATTGAAGGTTGCAGAGCTCTACTGCTAATTACAGTATTACCATTTCTTTTATTTTAGAAGACTGCATTCACAGTCATTATTATGACTGGGCCCAGGAATTCTTTTGTTTGGGCCTTTGGAGAGAAAAGTCCCATGCAATTTAACATTCAGTACTAATGAAGTTAGGGGTCCACTGTACAGTTTCAAAAAATTTGTAAGTACAGAAACAATGAGTAATTCACCCAAGAATCCCAAGGAGATGTTTGTTTTAAACAGCTGAAGATGGTAATACTTTGAAGTAATAATCAATTTACCTGAATATAGTTTTCCAGAGCTTTGCTTATACCTTAGTTGCTTGGAGTTTAAAATAGTTTTTTTCTTAAAAACAGTGCTATAAATTCAAATTCCTTCAATGGATACTAGAGTACCAATGGTATC
The DNA here is from genome assembly GCF_963455335.1 of Martes martes. NCBI lineage: Eukaryota > Metazoa > Chordata > Mammalia > Carnivora > Mustelidae > Martes > Martes martes. The sequence continues at coordinate 66,342,928 of NC_137899.1, forward strand.
TCCACCCTAAAGGAACTGACTTGCTGGTGGTAGGGAAGAATAGGCAAGGACAAACCGCTCGGCAAACCTCTCTTCAACACATTATCAAGTGCCTCATAAAACAAGCTCAGCATAGCAAGAAGCTACCATCAAATCTCAGAGTCAGAGGATGCATAAATTGTTATAAGTTCCATAGATCAGCTACCCAGAATTTGGAAGTTTAGGGCTAAAATCGTACTCTCAAACCTTTTGTCATTTCTTGTTCTCTCAGCCTAAATATCCCACTACCTACTTCCTCCCCCCAAAATAGACAAGGTAGGTTTAAGTGGCTCCAGGTAATATTCTAGGTAATGGAATAGTACCCTTTTTATTATGAATTTATTATGAATAAATAATTATTTACTAGAATCTCTACCAAGGACTCTCCTATTACTTCCCCCTCCCCGATTTATTAAGATATAATTGACTTCTAACAACATATAAGTTGAAGGTGTACACATGTTGATTGGATACACTTATCTATTACAATGTGATTACCACTGCAGTGTTAGCTGAAACCATTATGTCACAAAACTCTCATTTCATTTTAGCAGTAAGAACATTTAAGATCTACTCTCCTAGCAACTTTCAAGTACATAAAAAAATATTGTTAACTATAACCACTTCACTGTGCATTAGATCCCTAAAACTCATCTTTTTTTTTTTCTTCTCTTTCTTTTTTAAGCCCACACCCAGCATGGAGCCCAAAGCAGGGCTTGAACTCACAACCCTGAGATCAAGACACTTAACCAAATGAGCTACACAGGTGCCCCCATTCATCTAATTGCAAGAGCGTACTCTTTGGCCAATAGCTTCCTATTTCCCAACCTCCACCCCCACACCCTGGTAACCATCATTCAAGTCTGTTTCTGCTAGTTTGGCTTTTTTAGTTTCCACATATTAGTGATATGATACAGTATTTATCTTTTTCTGCCTGACTTACTTCACTTAGAACAAAGCCCTCAACGTCCATCTACATTGTCAAACCTGGCAGGATTTCCTTCTCTCTTATAGCAGAATATTCCATTGTGTTTATGTGTATGTGAGATATATATGTCCCATTTTCTTTATGCATTTATTTGTTGACACTTAGTTGTTTCCACACCTTGGCTAGTGTGAGCACTGCTGCAATAAACATGCAAGAGCAAATATCTCTTTGATATTCTGTTTTCATTTCTTTTGGATATATACACTTAAAAATGGAATTGCTAGATCATATGATAGTTCTATCTTTAATTTTATAAGGAACTTCCCATAGTCATTTCCATAGTGGCTGGCCAATTTAAATTCACACCAACAAAGCAGAAGGGTTCACTCCCTTCCTATTACATCCTCTCCAACACTCATTACCTCTTATCTTCTTAATGATATTAATCCCTTATCAGATACACAGATAAATAAGATTGGATCCAATTAAAAGCTTCTGGACAGCAAAGGACACAATCAACAGAGTAAAAAAGCAATGTACAGAATGGGAGAAAATATTTGCAGAACATATATCTGATAAGAGCTTAATACCCAAAATATATACAAATAACTCATAATACTCTAGGGAAAGACAACTTTATTTAAAAATGGGCAAAGGACTTGAACAGGTATTTATCCACCAAAGATATGCAAATAGCTAACAGATATTCTCAATGTCATTAATTATCAGTGAAATACAAATCAAAACCACAATGATAACAATGTTTATTTTTCCAACCCATGTGCATGGAATGTTTTTCCATCTTTTTGTGTCTTCTTCTATTTCTTTCATGAGTGTTCTGTAGTTCCTCGAGTATAGATCCTTTACCTCTTTGGTTAGGTTTATTCCAAGGTATCTTACGGGTTTTGGCGCTATAGTAAATAGAATCGATTCTCTAATTTCCCTTTCTATAGTTTCACTGTTAGTGTATAAGAAAGCAACTGATTTCTGTGCATTGATTTTGTATCCTGCCACATTACTGAATTACTCTATGAGTTCTAGTAATTTGGGGGTGGAGTCTTTTGGGTTTTCTATATAAAGTATCATGTCATCTGCAAAGAGAGAGAGTTTGAGTTCTTCTTTGCCAACTTAAATACCTTTTATTTCTCTTTGTTGTCTGACTGCAGTGCTAGAAGTGCTAGGACTCCTAATTGAACAACGGTGGCAGGAGTGGGCATCCTTGTCGTGTTCCTGATCTCAATGGGAAGACTCTCAGCTTTTCCCCATTAAGAATGATATTCACTGTGGGTTTTTCACAGATGGATTCTGCGAGGTTGAGGAACGTTCCCTCTATCCCTATAATCTGAAGAGTTTTAATCAGGAAATGATGCTGTATTTTGTCAAATACTTTTTCGGAGAGGACCATGTGGTTCTTCTCTCTTCTCTTATTGATTTGTTCTATCACGTTGTTAAAATGTCTATACTGCCCAGAGCAATCTATACTATCAATGCCATCCTGATCCAAATACCACAAGCATTTTTCAAAGAGCTGGAACAAACAATCCTAAAATTTGTATGGAACCAGAAAAGACCCTGAATCACTAAGGAAATGTTGAAAAAGAAAAACAAAGTTGGGAGCATCACGTTGCCTGATTTCAAGCTCTATTACAAAGCTGTGATCACCAAGGCAGCATGGTACTGGCATAAAAATACACACACAGACCAGTGGAACAGAGTAAAGAACCCAGAACCCTCAAAACTCTATGGTCAAATAATTTTTGACAAAGCAGGAAAAAATACCAGTGGAAAAAAGACTGTCTCTTCAATAAATGGTGCTGGGAAAATTGGACAAGTATATATAGAAGAATGAAACTCGACCATTCCTTTACACCATACACAAAAGATAAACTCAAAATGGATGAAAGACTTCAACGTGAGACAGGAATTCATCAAAATCCTAGAGGTGAACATAGGCAGCAACTTCTTCAACATCGGCCACAACAACTTCTTTCAAGACATGTCTCCAAAGGCAAAGGAAACAAATGTGAAAATGAACTTTTTGGACGCCATCAAGATAAAGAGTTTCTGCATGGCAAAGGAAACAGTCAACAAAACAAAGAGGCAGCCCACGGAATGGGAGAAGATATTCGCAAATGACACTACAAAGGGCTGATATCCAAGATCTGTAAAGAATTCCTCAAACTCAACAACCAAAAAACAGATAATCATAGCAGACACATGAAAAAATGTTCATCATCATTAGCCATCAGGGGAATTCAAATAAAAACCACATTGAGATACCACCTTACACCAGTTAGAATGGCCAAAATTAACAAGACAGGAAGCAACAGATTTTGGAGGGGATGTGGAGAAAGGTGAACCTTCTTACACTGTTGGTGGGGATGAAATTTTGTAAAGCCACTTTGGAAAACAGTGTGGAGATTGCTCAAAAAATTAAGAGTAGAGCTACCCTACGACCCTGCAATTGCACTACTGAGTATTTACTCCAAAGATATAGATGTAGTGAAAACAAGGGCAATATTTACCCCAGTGTTCATAGCAGCAATAGCCACAATCGCCAACTGCGGAAAAAGCCAAGATGCCCTTCAAAAGACGAATGGATAAAGAAGATATGGTCCATATATACAATGGAATATTATGCCTCACCAGAAAGTATGAATACCTAACTTTTGTATCAGCATGGATGGGATTGGTGGAGATTATCCTGAGTGAAGTAAGTCAAGCAGGGAAAGTCAATTATCATATGGTTTCACTTTCTTGTGGAACATAAGGAATAACATGAAGGACATTAGGAGAAGGAATGGGAAAGTGAACTGGGGGAAATTGGAGGGAGAGATGAACCATGAGAGACTGTGGACGTTGAGAAACAAACTGAGGGTTTTAGAGGGGAGGGGGTGGGGGGGACGGGTGAGCCTGGTGGTGGGTATTATGGGGGGCACGTATTGCATGGAGCACTGGGTGTGATGCATAAACAATGAATCTTGGAACACTGAAAAAATAAAACAACACAATGTTGTGTTATCTCATACTCATTAGGATGGCTATTATCAAAAAAACAAGCAACAAGTAATAATGAAGATGTGGAAGAAAGGGAATTCTTTCACACAGTTGTTGCATATGCAAAACTGTGCAGCCACTATGGAAAACAGTATGAAGGTTCCTCAAAAAATTCAAAACAGGGCACCTGGGTGGTTCAGTTGGTTAAGCGTCTGCTTTGGCTCAGGTCATGATCCCAGGGTCTTGGGATCAAGTCCCACATCAAGCTCCCTGTTCAGTGGGGAGTCTGCTTCTCCCTCTACCCTTCCTGCCCTGCTATGATCTCTTTCTTTCTCTCTCAAATAAATAAATAAATCTTTTAAAAAAATTTCTGTAAGAAAAATTAAAAATAGAACTATCCTATAATCCAGGAATCACATTCCGAGGTATTTAATTCATTCCTATGTATTTAATTTTAAGAACTGAAAATAGAATCTTGAAGAGATTAGCATTCTTATGTTTACTGTAGCACTATTTGTGTATCCAAGGTGTGGAAATAACCTAAGTCACACTCAGTGAATAAATGGATTAAAAATGTGTCATATACATACAATGGCCTATCATTAGCCTTAAAAAAGAGCTAAATCCTGTAATATGGAACAATATGAATGAGGCATTATGTTAAGTGAAATAAGCTAGTTATAGGACAAATACTGCATGATTCCACTTTATGAGGTATCTAGAATAACCAAACTCACAGAAGCACAGAATAGAATAGTGATAGCCAGGGCTGGGTGGAGAGGAAGAAATGGGAAGTTGCTGCTAATCAATGCATATACAATTTCAGTTATGCAGTATCAGTAAACTCTAGAGGTCAGTTGCGCAACACTGTGCTTGTAGATAACAATACTGTACTCTACCTGCACTGACAAGTCTGTGAGGAGGGGATGTCTCAAGTTAAGTGTTCTTTCTACACACACACAGATGCACTTAAAAAATTTTAAGACATATTATATAAAAATAAAAAGAATGTTTAATAATTGTGCATATCATAATATTGATCAAAATATTTAAAGTAATAATTTGCAGAACTAAAAGTAGACATCAACAGAACATTGGTGAAGTTGAAAATTTTAAGACATTCCTCCTCTAGTAAGTGAAATAAACAAAAATAGTAGATATATAAAAAATTTAATAGCAAAATTAACATATTTTGCCTAATTAATACATGTAGGACTATATACCTAAAAATACAAAATACTCAATCTTTTAAAATGCAACAAAAATAGAAAATTGAATGTACTCTGTTATCTAATTGCTTTCTATATATGGAAACAATCTAATGAAACATCTGTAAGATTTCTAAAAATCTATGTAACATTATTGAAGGAAATTAAGCAAGAACTAAATAAATAGATATATATCATTTTAATGGCCAGAAGACACACAATTTTAAAGATCTAAAAAAAAAACTCAAAAGATTTTTTTTACTGAAATGATACTTTTCTTCAAAATGAAAAGGAAAAGAATATGTATGGAACCTCCTGAGATTTCATCTAAATTTGGGGGGTGGAGGAGAAACAAGTCTAGAACACAGGAGAAAAAAATGCAGTTGCTTTCTGCTTGCCTCCTAATGAATCCAGCTCATTTAATAGAATAGTTGCAGTTTGTTAAAAGGAAGTTCATAAATTCACCTTGAGAAGAAAATTAATCTTGACGCTAATCATGAAAAATGTGTCATATAGGTACTTATATAAGAAAGCAATTAGATAACACAGTGTACTCAGTTAATTATAGTTTCACAAAAGGTACAGAAATATTCTTCAAATGCATATTTATTTTATTAATGCTGCACGAAAGCTGAAGGCATTTTAGCAAGCAAGTAAGATAATACAGCCAAGTGTATAACTTTCAATAGAGAAGAGTTCAAAGGCCTTAGAGCTGCAACAAAAAATTAATTGGAAAATGCTGGAGCTTTGCGATTGGACAGAACTTGATTTTAATTTAATCTTTGAGTCTTTGTGTCTTTATCTGTAATATCCATCTGACTGGACTCCTTGAGGATTAAATGAAATAAACTCTAATACTGAAGTATAGCATATGTTAGTTTCCTTTTCTTTCCTCTCATAGACCAATATTGTTAGGATATCTAAGTCTAGACCATTGTCCTTAAGTATCACAAATAAGCTCTGGTTAAGAGAAAGATTCATGGGCGAAAATTCTGCTCAGTTGCTGAAATGTTACTTGAATTACTGGTTGAAAAGAGAGCCCTCTCATTTAGATACAAGTAACAGAGTCAACATTCTGCTGTGAAACTGTAGAAAATGGAATTTTCTTCTTCCCTCCAGATGAAGGTTTCAACATGCTCTTGCAAATACTAGCCTCAAGGTGAGTAGGTCTGAGGGTGGGTGAATTTTTTTTTCCCAGAAAACAGAAAAGAGTTTTCAATCAGTTCAGGTCTTGGACCAAGTTTGTTCCTGAAATCAGAAATGAGTGCATTGTGCATTGAAAACATAAAATTGAAACTGAACATAAATCTCTTCTGTATGCTAATTTTTGATTCCCTGTTACTTATACATAGAATTTAACAGAGATAGACCGTGAAGGCATTATGATAAGTGAGGTAAGTCAGACAGAGAAAGACAAATACTATGGTATCACTTACATGTGGAATCTTAAAGAGCCTAACTTGTAGAAACGAAGAGTAGAATTGTGGTTATGATGGGTTGAGGGGTGGGGGAATACAACAGACATTGGACAGAGGGTCCAATTTGCAACTAGAAAATCGATAAGTTCTAGATATCTAACACAGAGCACAGCGATTATATTCAATGCTGTATTAGACACTTCAAAGTTGTTTAGAGACTAATTTTAAATGCTCTCACCATAAAAAAGATATGAGTTATGTGACCTAATAGATATGTTTAACACTAAGGTGGTAATCATATTGAAATATAATAATGTATCAAATCAACATATTGCATACCTTAAACATACAAAATGTTGTTTGTCAATTACATCTCAATAATTAAAGAAAAAAAAAAACAAAAAAGAAAACTAAAAGCCTAGCACACCTTTTGAATGGAGAGAAAAATTAAAGCGATATCATTAAAGCAATATCAAAATTATCCAAACAGCTACTTAAACAGTCTCATTAGAACCAGTGGATTAATAAATGTGCTTGCAAGGAAGTAACGCACATTAGAAATCTATGTTGGCATGAGCAAATAATGGAAACCAAAGACTTTCTGTGTTACAACCTGGAAGGGCCAACTATAAGGAAGTAAAGCAGAGAGAATACTTTAAACATGCAGCACCAATTAAGTTGAGTTTATAATTTAATTTTTGTAACTAACCAGCACCACAAGCCTTCTTGGCACAATTTCTCACTGCCAATAGAGAACATTATTATTATCAGCGTTGTTTAGTTAGGTGGAAAGGAGTTCTAACATAAAATTGGATATCATGAAATTTCATCAAAATTTTACTACTTTCTTAGCTCAGTTTCTTGCCATTAGCTACTTAGTTGTTTTGGGGAAACAGGATATAGCCTCAAATTCACCCAAGTAATGTCAATGTAGAAGCTCTGAGAAATGGTGTCCACAAAGACCCTATTCTTCAGACAAAAGAACCAACAGTTAGCTAGATTAGAAGCAGATACCCCTTACCATGAAGAGTAGGCTTAGCCCTTACCATGTTGTGTAACTTGGCATCCAAAATGATTCCTAAGAGAAAAGGAAGATCTACAGGCAAATATATAGAGATCATCTCAAATACACACAAGAAAAACTTTGAATTAAAGTAACAGGAAAAAGTCTTTTGCAGGTTGATCATTAAGATCTGCCTAGATAAACCAATACATTAATAGAATGTAGATTTATATAATTTTTTAAAAAATCATACACATATGCAAACTTTATAATTATTCCACATTTTTAAAATCTATTAGAGCAGAAACATAATGACATTATAAAACTTCTAAAAAACAACCAAGTACATCTTTCATTCAACTTAAATTAGTTTAAAATCATCTTACCTGTGTAAAAAGTATAAACTGAGCAAACTGCCAGGGAAGCATAAAAGCAACATTGGAAAAACAGAGTGCAATAAAATGCCTTCTATTATTGTTCGAGGTCCTTAGTAGAGAGAATTGATACCGGTAAGTTTTACCATAAAAGTAGTCTATCACTAAACAGAAAAACTAACTGAAAAATGATGAAATCTAATGACCACTTACCCTTGATGTAAGAACAAAATACAGTTAAATTTAAAGCCCATTAAAAAGAACTGAATATAACTGGGTTACAAAACTCTTAGCATTAAACAATCTTACTTAGAGCTTTAAATATTGTAACTAGTTTATCAGTAAATAAGATACTTTAAACATTAAAGTTTCTTTTCCTTTCACTATGCATGATATTAGAAATTTAATACTCCAGCAATGTGGTCAGAAGTGTGAACTGACCCTGCGTATCTCAAAACATGTAGCCTATACAAGCAGCAACAGTTTTACATACCACTGCTTTTAGATTTCAAAAAGCAATGAAGAAAATTCTAAGTGTTGGTGCCATATTAACAACTGTGAGAACGTTTCAAAGAAAAAAATTAAAATAATGACTGAAAAAGAATTCTAGAATGCAGTTACAAACTACTGCATATTGAAGTTTAAAGTATCCAGTCTGGGGCGCCTGGGTGGCTCAGTGGGTTAAAGCCTCTGCCTTCAGCTCAGGTCATGCTCCCAGGGTCCTGGGACCCAGCGCCACATTGGGCTCTCTGCTCAGCCAGGGAGCCTGCTTCCCTTCCTCTTCCTCTGCCTGCCTCTCTGCCTACTTGTGATCTCTGTCTATCAAATAAACAAATAAAATCTTAAAAAAATAAAAAATAAGAAAAATAAACTGTCCAGTCTGCAATGGAAAGATGTATCAATTAACCAACACCTTTTACCACAGATAGTTTAAGTGTCTTTTAGAATATGAAAAAAGAAATGTAAACATTTTGTATAAATAATAAAACTGTAGCTGTTCTTTTTTATAAAAGGTGTATTAGGTTTTTGATAAATCCTTATACTACGATATATAAATTTTCAAGTGAAAAAACTTAAATGTTCATATTGTTTAGTGATATTATCACAAAATATATTAAGTTCTCAGTTATCTTTTATTTGCCAAACAAAGTGACTTTTGACTAATCTACAGAGTATATAGCTTATGTACTCAAGGCTACAATCCTAAATGTTGTAGTTAACACATTTCATTCCATGAAACCCCAACTGGTCAGACTAAAATCACTTCCTAAAATTAGAAAATAAACCATCTTTCCAGGAATTTAGATAATCTAAAACATGTAGTCTAGACTCAGTGGAAAGAAATTTTTTACATAGTAAATTTAGGTTATTTTCTCAACTGGATACTCTATATTAAAGTAATTTTAGATTATTTTCTCAACTGGATACTCTATTTTTAAAGTAACTAAAAGGGAAAACTAAATTTAATAATTATAACTTAATAGGTTGAAGTATATTTTTAAAAACTTAACTTATAATTTATTTAGATTTATTTTATAAGTAAAATTACCTGAGAATCAAAGTTAAAATGCACATCTGAAGTACAAGAAATGGATATGAAAAACTTTCCCGGAGAGGTGGTGTCCACATTACACGGGTAGCCTGAAATCAATAAAATTCTTATTTCATTTTATGTTCCATTGCAATAAATATTAATCTACAAGTCATAGTAGGCTGTTCAAATAATTTTCAAACTAGGCTCATTAATTTCTGAATGCCTGGGATAGCTTCTCAGTTTCTGGAGCTCTCTTAACGGGCATATAGGCATTAGGTAGAGAGCCATTAACTAGCAAGACCAGAAGCAAGTAAAACACAAGAACGCCAGATGTAAGAAAACCTAAAGGACAAAAAAAGGTGGTAGTTACAGGAGTGGTGAGGATTTTGGAAATGAAAAACCAGATCCACATTTCAGCTCTGCAGTGAGGACTCTGGAATCCCAGGACTTTGGCATGTATGTATGCCCAGAAAAAAATCTAACCAGGTATCACTTAGGACATTCAAAAACACCAAGAGAGTTTATACATAACAAGTTTAATGAGTATAGACACACACTACAAGTAATTAAGATTGTTTCTGAATTTGTGAAATATGCCTTTAAAAGAGTTAACTGTAAATTTCTAAAAACAACTGAAAGTATTTTGAAATCACTAATGTGATACATAAATGAAAGTATTGACACTTTGTATAGACTTTAAAACTAATTAGTTCTAAAATGTAAGTGAGAATACTATAAAAGTTTTATATCAATAATTCTAAAATTCTAGAAAGAATTAAAACTCTTATAAACTCTTATTACTGCTCTTCCAAGAAACCAAAACTATATTTTAAAAGATGAATTATGGTATGTATAAGAAAGTTAATTCATCTGGCATACTCAAAGAAAAGATTTTGTCTTTGCATGAACATATTGGTAAATGACAATGCATTTGATTAAGTTTATATATTTATGTATGTATAATTTTTATGATTCCTTTGCCTAACTGATTTTCTAAAATTCACCAATTATTTACCTTTCCTTGAAGTAATGGATAAAAACTTCAATCCTATGTATCCCATGCCACAACATATTACATATTTTGTTTTCAAAAGCTAGGAGTCACACTCTCTCACTTTTCACTGCCACATCTCATCCCCGAACAGAATCTGGCACAGGTTACATATTCAGCATATTGCTGAATGAATCTAACATATCCTAGATAAGTTTCTATGAGTTCTTTGCAGGTAAACTATATCCCATTTGACTGGGTTAATAAATTTCCATTTTGAGTTCATCATATTGTGAAATTGTAATTGAAAAAGCAGCATGATGTAATAGAAGGAAGCAAGGTTTTAGAGCCAGACAGATGGAGAACTGAAGCTCAGTTTCACTAGATTTTGAATTTGGAATCTTGTATGAGTAACATAACAACTATAAATTTCAATTTCATATCTTCTACTTGTAAGGATAATAACCACTTTCCATTAAAGTGTGGTAGGAGTAAATGAGATAATGTTTATATAAAGTGCCTGAACTCAACAGGTACAGTATTTCCTTTTTCAACAAAATACAGTATTTGGTTTTTCTACAAAATATAGGTACACTAAAAATCAGGCAAGATATTTCACATCATAAATTCTAATTATGTAAAAATGTGGACAAACATGATTAAAATATGGCTATTAACATAAAATATTGCAAAGTCCTAAATAACATTCAATTATATATTGTATTGATGAATGTATTTCCTTGTTCCTATACAGCCCCTTCTATCTTAAAAATTATTTTATAGAAAACAAACCTCTCCATGGTTGAAAAAGTAGCACAAAACTGCAATTAGACCTCCAAGTTGAGTCCCACTGTTAAAAAAAGAGTATATATTAATAATTAATAAAATATAGTGTTTTACAAAATTACCTTAGAATTTAAAGTCACATTTAAATGCTATAGTACTAAACCATATAAAATACTGCCAAAATTTCAGAAGTACTCATGTAATGTTTTAATCTTGAATGTACAAGTATACAAAGTATACATATAAAGTAATCTGAATGTTATAATTTGTTCTATTTAAAAGGGGAACCCTCTTACATTGTTGGTGGGAATGCAAGTTGGTGCAGCCACTTTGGAACACAGTGTGGAGATTCCTTAAGAAATTGAAAATAGAGCTACCCTATGACACTCCAACTGCACTACTGGGTATTTACCCAAAGATATAGCTGTAGTGAAAAGAAGGGCCATCTGTATCCCAATGTTCATAGCAGCAATGGCCACAGTCACCAAACTGTGGAAAGAACCAAGATGCCCTTCCACGGACGAATGGATAAAGAAGATATGGTCCATACATACTATGGAGTGTTATGCATCCAACGGAAAGGATGAATACCCAACTTTTATATCAACATGGATGAGACTGGAGGAGATTATGCAGAGTGAAATAAGTCAAGCGGAGAAAGTCAATTATCATATGGTTTCACTTACTTGTGGAGCATAAGGAATAACATGGAGGACATTAGGAGAAGGAGAGGAGAAGTGAGTTGGGGGAAATTGGAGGGGGAGATGAACCATGAGAGACTGTGGACTCAGAAACAAACTGAGGGTTTTGGAGGGAAGGGGGGAAGGGGGATGGGTAAGCCTGGTGGTGGGTATTATGGGGGGCACATATTGCACGGAGCACTGAGTGTGGTGTATAAACAATGAATATTGGAACACTGAAGAAAGAAAAGAAAAGAAAAGAAAATGATTTCTTAAAGTTGCCTTTTCTTCATATGTTGTCCTCACTGTATCCACAGCTTTACACTTGGAAGACAATAAATATCCCATGAATGATGGAAGAACAGAGGAATGAGCTCAAAACAAGCAAAGCTAATGGGAAGTGATTTACCATTAATAGATTTTCACTAAAGGAAATTCAAAGGATGCCTTTGAAAAGGAAGAAATTGCAAGGAGGAAGGTGTTAGAAGCAGAACAACTGCAGCCTATAGAATGTAGGATCATGTGGATAGAAATCTAAGCAAGATTTGACAATATAAACAGCAATAATAGTGCCTGCTGTGGAAGGGTAATAGAGGCACTAAACTATGATAATAATTTTAAGATGTGAGGGGCTATTTTGAAGCAAATTGTCCTAAAATTCTTTGTACGGACCAGAAAATCAGTACAAATCAATCAATTGTGGACTTGATCAAATCAATCAATTTTGGACTTGATCGATAAAGTCAGGTATGCATGTTACCATTTTATCATTAACCACCAAAAGAATAGAAATGGGAAATTTCTATTCTTCTTTCCAGGTTAGCTCCAACAGGAGAGAGTGGCCAGAGTAAGAAATAAAAATTTACCCCCAATTTCTATTTCTTTTGTTTTTCATATGCCATCACTTTCAGTCTCTTCACAGTTTTGGCAACACTTTTATAACCAACATTTGTTATATCTACATATCCTTCTCAAATACTGGAGCCCAATAATGTATTGATATCATAGAACTGTGTAGCCAATTTAGAGAAGACCATCACCTCCTGAGGAGCTCTCCCAATGAAAAATATTAGTTAAAAAAATTTAGTCTTGTGTAACATTTTCGTATTTAAAAAAAGCATAATATGAACTAATTTCAAAAATAGAACATTTTAAAGCCTGCCAACATAATCTAAAAGTAATTCTTTTCCCTCAAAATGCTGATGAGTTTATATTTTCCTATAAGGCATACATAAGAAACTACGTAAAATTTTCTAGTTCCTAGAACAATTATGGAGTGAACATATTTGTAACTAAAAGCATAATTATCATTGGAATCGAAAACTGATCACACCCTGAGTCCCCATGTGACACCCCTTCAGGGAGCCCTATCCTGATTTTTGTGATTATTAACATAACCACATCTATACATATATAGACACTATGATTTAATCGTTCTTAAACTTTACACAAATGGAAGATGCATCTTTTAAGTTTGTGCTTACCTTCATCATTCAACACTATATTGTTAAGATTTGTCCATGTTGATATATGTAGCTATAGCTCACTTATTCTCAATATTGTGTAGTATTCCACTGTATTAACGAACTGTAATGTGTACATTTCTCTGTTGTTAGATATTTGAGTTGTTTCCAGTTTGCAGCTGTTACAAACTATGCTGTTATATTCTTGTACATACTTCCTGGTGTATATGTACAAAGTTTCTTAGGCATATGTATACTTACATATCTATATGTATTAGTTGGTACACAATGTTACATTAGTTTCAGGTATGCAACATAATGACTCAACATCTCTATACTTATGCTATGTTCCCAAGTGTAGGTACCACCTGTCACCACATAATGCTATTACAATGCTATGGACTACATTCCCTACGCTGTACCTTTCCTCCCTGTGACTTATTCAGTCCATAACTGGATGCCTGTATCTCTCACTCCCCCTCCCCTATTTTGCTCATCCCCACTCCTTTCCCCAGTGGCAACCACCAAGTTTGTTTCCTTTATTTATAAGTCTATAAACTTTAAATAGGAATTGCAGAGTTAGAAGATATCTACACCTTCAACTCTACTAAATTATGCACAGTTTTCCCAAAATAATTGTACTAATTTATATGTCCATCTGCCATGGATAAAAGTTCCTTTTGCCAATCTAGTACATATAAAATAGTATGTCGTGGTTTAAATTTGTGTTTTTCTGATAATTAGTGATGGTGGTCAACTTTACAAGTTTATTGGCAATTTGGAATTCTTCTGGTATATATCTGATCACGAATATTTTGTGCATTTTTCTATTGGATTGTCTGTCTTCTTAGTCTTTGTCTACCCTCTAGAATATATGTTCCATGAGGACAGAGATTATTTGTATTCCTGGCACCTAGAGTAGTGATTCTGGTCACAGTAAGCATTAAATAAATTAATTAAATCATTGAATTAATGACTGTAATGTCTGGATACCATGTTGGGTATATACTTTGCAATGTTTTCCCAGTCTGTGGCATATCTTTTCATTGTATAGTACCTTGAGGAACTTAAATTCTTCCTACCAAATTTATTAGGTTTTTTCTTCATGGCGAAACTTTTCTTAAGTTTTCTTAAGTTCAAAGGAATATTTTCTTATCTCAAGTTGCTGGTATTCTTCCATATAACATTCTAAGCATTTTATAATTTTGTCTTTTGTATTTTTTAATCTAACTAGAATTTAATTTTCATATAGTTCTAACTTCTCTTTGTTCCTTATGATCTTCCAATTATTCCAGCAGCATTTATTGAGAAGATGGTCTTTACCTACTGATGATGTGCAATATCCACTCTATTATATACCAAGTGTTTTTAAATGGGACAAGTGTTTCTGAGATCTGCTTTATTCCACTGATCTACTTGTCTAATCCCTATGCCACAATCACATTGCCTTATTTACATCAGTTTTATAATACAGAAATGATTACTAAAGCTAGTCCTCCTATCTTGTTCAGAATGTCTCCATTATTTTAAGCCCTTTGCATTTCTGAACAATTTTAAAATCGGTATTTACCAAGGCAAACAAAATTGGCAATGTATTGAATCTACAAATCAATTCAAATAACTCTCAACTTTTAAATATTGTCTTGCAATCCATGATTTATTTATAGTTATATCTCCATTTATTTAGATCTTCCCAAAATTCTCTCAATAAAGTTCTATAATTTTCCCAAAGAGGAAAAAGAGGTCATATATATTTCTTGTCAGATATTTATCAAAAACTTCATGCTTTCAATACTTTTCTAAAGGACATCCTTTTAAAATTTCACTTAAAAAACAAAGTATAGCTTTATAATGTCTGCATATTAATTTTTGTATTCAGTAACATTATAAATTCTTATTACTTTAATACTTTACCCATAGTTTCTTTTGAATTTTCTACATAAAATCATGTGATCTGCTTGTAAGGACAGACACTTGTTTCTTTTTTTCAAGTTTTCCAGTCTTTATACTTACTACTACTTTTTCTTGACTTACTGTGCTGGATAGGATACCTGGTACAATGTTGCAATGTCACAATTTTTTATTGGTACTATGCTAGTATTTTTATGCTGAAAACTTCCAAAAACAAGAAGTGTATATATACATTAATCTCTACATAGACATAAACCCTACGAAAACCCAATATGAAAACTCAATACTTACTGAAAGATTAGATCTAGATTTTTAACTTTAAATGTTGCGCAGTTCAAGAATAACATTATAAAGAAAGCTGATGATCAGTTAGGAATATATTCTGCTGTAAGAAACAAAACCTAACAAAAGTGGCTTAAATAACGTGGATGTTTATTATATCATTCAACAAGAAAATGAAAGGTCAGTGTCTGTTGGCACTGGTTCAGCAGCACAAGGACATTAGGGCAGACTTATGTTTATGGCCTTTCCCTCATGGTCACAAGATGACTGAAGCAGCTCAGGTATAACACACTTAAGTTTAAAAGCAGGAGACAGAGAAGGGGCAATGGAAATCTATCCTTTTGTGAGACAGACAAATGCTTTCCTAGGTGTAAACAAGAATGATTTCACCATATTTTTCACTGGAAAAACTAGCTCATATGCCTATCTCAAGAAGCAATGGAGAGTGGGAAGCAAAATATATGATTGTCGTAATTAACTTCAGCCTATCATCTGAGGCTGGACACATTGCTACCCCAAACCAAATTGTGGTACTATTAACAACAAAGACAGGCTATCAAATATAAGTGTCTGCAACAGTGATACCCATTTTCCTTTACTGCTTTAATTTTACATGTACAGACATTAAAATTAGAAATAACCTGACACTAATGCCAACCAAAGATTCCCCAACATTATAATAATTTTATATATGGTCTAGAAGTGTTCTTAGTAAAAACTTTGTTAAAGATTCTTAATTAGTTTTTTAAAAAATCCCCACAAAGGTAAGAGAGAGGCCTTTAAGATATTTTAGTGACAGCTCTAGTTTTGATTGCGTGAATTAGCTAAGTTTCTGAAAAAATAAATTTAGAAAATTTCCTATTAATCAATTAATCTCATAATTACCCTCATCATTTAATCAGAAAATGTCAGCCAGTCCTTATAAGCCCACTGAAATATCTCTTAATACAGTAATCTTACCTCAGGTATGCACCATATAAGAAGAACAGTCCCATCATTAATCCATTTAAAACAAAAATCACAGCAACATAAAAGCAAGCAGGGTCTCCCAATCCTTCAAAAAGACACAGATTATTCAGCATTTAATGAATAAAAGACTATAAAGCAATCGGGCATAATTATCTCAGTGCTTTGTAATCAAGGGTTCATGAACTTGCTGAAAACATTTGCTGTTCAGAGTGCTGAGCAGCACTCTATTTAATAGTTACACTAGTACTTTCCCCTTACCTAAGGTATTATTACACTGTAATGATTAGTTGGTGCTTCACTTTGTTTAGGTGATGCTATTGTTCAGTGTCTAGAACTCTCTGTGGAGTCACTGCATGCATTACAGGAGAAAACCCACTGCATTATTTTTATCCTTTACTAGGTTTTAGGATGAATAAGATATGGCCCCTGACGTCAAGGAGCACGGTTAGTCTACATGAGATGACCTAGTTATTTGATCCATTACTATGTATGGACAAACCTTAATTCTTTATATATCGCTTGTATAAACGTGTGTGTGTGTGTGTGTGTAAGGTGCTGTCCAACCATCACACCGAATTCTTAGAACAGATCTATGAGATTAGTTAGTAAGAAAATACTCTTATTACTGACTGAGATAACGGAACACAGAAAACTTAAATAGCTTGCCAAAAATTATTCAGGTGTAACTGATGGAGCCAAGATCTGAAGGCTGGCTTTTCTGATTCCTTCTACTTCTCTGACCACTCCTTTTCAGTCTGTAGTAATAACTTCATGACACCCCACCCCTCTTCCCTGTTGGATCACCTTAAGTTCTGTCATAGGCCCTCTTCTTTTCTCGGTCTACATATTCTCCTTAAAAAATTCTTTGAAAATATTTTTACTTATTTTATTTAAATTCAACAGTTAACACAGAGTGTATCATTATTTCAGTTGTAGAGTTCAGTAATTTATCAGTTGCATAAAACACCCAATGCTTATTACATCACGTGCCCTCATTAATGTCCATTACCCAGGTAACCCATCTCTTCTACGTCCCCTCCAGCAACCCTCAGTTAGTTTCCTATAGTCAAGAGTCTCTTAAGAGGCTTTGTCTCCCTCTCTGATTTTGTCTTATTTTATTTTTCTCTCTCTTCCCCTTCTGATACTCTTGTTTTGTTTCTAAAATTCTACAAATGAGTGAAACCATGTGATAAGATAGTCATTCTCTGATTGACTTATTTTGCTCAGCATAATACCCTCCAGTTCCATTCATGTTGATGGAAATGGTAAGATGTCATTCTTTTTGATAGCTGAGTAATATTTCATTGTATATATATATACTATATCTTCTTTATCCACTCATCTGTCAGTGGACACCTGGGTTCTTTCCATAGTTTGGCTATTGTGGACATTACTGCTATAAACATTGGGGTGCAGGTGCCCCTTTGGATCACAACATTTGTGTTTTTTGGGTAAATACCTAGTAGTGCAATTGCTGGGTCGGAGGGTAGCTCTATTTTCAACTTCTTAAGGAACACCCATACTGTCTTCCAGAGTGGCTGCACCAGCTTGCATTCTTACTAGCAGCGTAAAAAGGTTCCCCTTTCTCCACATCCTTGCCAACATTTGTTTCCTGACTTGTTAGTTCTAGCCACTCTCCACAATGTAGGGATAGAGGAAACATACCTCATTATCATAAAGGCCATATATGAAATGCTTTTCACAGAGAATATCATTCTCAATGGGGAAAACTGAGAGCTTTTCCCCTAAGGTCAGGAACACGATAGGGATGTCTACTCTCACCACTGCTGTTCAATATAGTACTAGAAGTCCTAGCCTCAGCAATCAGACAACAGAAGAAATAAAGGGCATCCAAATTGGCAAAGAAGAAGTAAAACTCTCTCTCTTCACAGATAACATACTTTATGGAGAAAACCCAAAAGACTCCATCCAAAAATTGCCAGGTCTCATACGAGAAACCTTAAGGAAATTCTTATACTTCCAAGGCTCCAATTATCATCTGTACACAGATGACTCCAGGTTTAGAGTCAGACCAGAACTTTCTTCTTTCTATATGTGTCCAGGTAGGTGGTCTCTTGACACCTCCACTTTGAGGTCTCCCAGGTACTTCAAACTACTGTAGCAATTCAAGCCTGCTACTTTTAAAATGTCTTTACCATTTGAAGAAACTCAATTACTTAAGCCAGAAACCAGAGTTACATGACTTCACCCTCATTCCCCTCTCTCAACAATTACCAAAACTTGTCAATTCTGCTTCTAAGTCCTGCAGTCAGCTGCTGAGAGCGTAACAGTCTCCCCTCTGTTATCACTGAACCCACCTTTGTCTTTTACTAATATCTTTTCCATATAACTGGCAAAATAATGTTTTGAAAATACTAACTTGTGAAAATTCCTCAATGAATGAGAAAATCTTTAGCCAGCAAGTGGCCTTTTCTTTTCTGACCCTCGCTTACATGCCCAGCATCATTTCACAACATTTTTCCCTCTTTCTCTCTCTGCACCCAAAAGTCTAGCCTTTTTTCAGTTTTCTCTCATCTTGGGACTTCTGAATATTCTTGTTCCTATTCTTTAGACACTTCTCCCTTACTGCTAACCTTAACAACCTCATTTTCTTAATAATATCCATCACAAGTATAACTACCAATCCTCTTCTTATGTAAACTCTATGAGGGTGAGGTCCGTGTCTACCTGGGTCAACCTGATCCCAACAGCAAATACTAACCTATCACTTTGTAACAACTTAATAAATATCATATATGTACATAAATACAATTAATGACAAAAAAAGCAACATTTTAGAAAGAAACATGCCTTCACAGCTTTGAACTTCATTTAAAGGTTCTACTCTGGTGACATTCCAGCAGGTCTTAGCTTCTAGCCCAAATAAATTCATTATTCCCACAAATATGCGATACCAGAAGGCTATAATCACCTACAAAGACAAAAACAAAAAGAGATGATGGAAGAAAAGATCCTATCTTCATAATAATTTTTCCAAAATACTATTTTATAATGGTTTCCTTTGACATTATAAATTTTGACAAGTTTATTTAAATCATTTCACTTGGAAACCCATCATTTAAAATACAAACACACACACACACACACACACACTAAACTAAAGTTGTATATTATTAATTAGTGAATTAGTGCACATCTACAAAAATTTGTTATCGTCACCATCTCTGCAATATATTCTTGTCATCAATTCTATAACATAAATAACAGTAGCTATAAAATAGGTAAATAGCATATAATTAAAACATGATGGTAATTAACAGGAAAATACAATGATTTATAGGAAAATTTCATAACATTTCATTTATTGAATTTATTTGCCTCACAGACTAAAAAATATAAAACCAACTGCATATGGAATAATAGCTCCTGTGCCCATTAAAACTTTGACCAAACAGGTTTAATTAACCAATTCTTCCCATTCTGCAAACCACTTTGTGAAGTTTAAAGAAAAGGGAAAAGAACAACCATAGAAAACTACAAACAAAATGCTCATGCCTAAGAGATTTGGGGAAAATTTATAGATTTGGGAAAAATAATGCAAGATCATTGGGAAAAGAATAAAAAATAAAATAAAAATAGAGTTCAAAGTGAAAGTGAAAACCACCCAGCGCTAACTATTTTTAATATATTGGTCATCATCCCTCCATTCTTCCCTTTGATATATAAAAAACACATAGCTAGATCTAGTTTTGAATAATATTATATAAGATGTTAATGTAATATACAACACCAAACATCATAAACATCTATCCATGAACAAAAAGTATAAATTTATTATTTTATCACTTTTATAAACTTGACCTTATACAAAAAATTGTAATATATATTCTTATGTATTTATCATCCATGTATAAAAACTTACCATATTAAATGTATGTTCTAAATCTAGAATTATATTCCTTTCTGGAAGTTAGCGTGATATAATAAGAAAGCACTGCTTTAAAGTCAGAATTGAACTCAAATTCTGACTCTGTTACCCTCTGACTCTTTGATATCCTCAAGGAAATCCTTCAACCTCTGAACCTTGGCCACCTCATTTCTAAAATGCTATTAACAATAACCATCTTGCAGGAGTGCTGGGGGATTAGAGCTTACATGCTGGAATATAGTTAAGCCTTAAATGCTTTGCCTTTTCAAAATATATTATTCTAAATTTAACTCTTTATTTTTGGGAAAAATTAATCTCCTTATGAACACAGAAAGTATGGACATTCATTTCAACACTGAAGTACCATATCAGTTGCAAGCATAACTAGATCTTCTCCATACTGTATCTATGCAATGTGAAATAAGAATGAATGATTCCTTCTTGCCTCATCCTTTATGATACTGTCTATTTATGTTATCATGATTACTTTTCCATAACATCAAGGAGATTGAAAACTGCTAATTATTCAGTATCTTTGAATAAGTAAAAAGAAAAAAAATTAGCTAATGTCTTGGAGAACATACTGTTAGGAATTAATGGGACAAGAAACAAGCATTTTACTAGATAAAGTCATAAAAATAGCCCTAAAACTAGTGTAATAAGCTAAATCCTCATCTTACATACATAGAATAAGTCAACATTAGCTAAAATTGAAGATTTGAGAAATCAGTTGTCTTTTAATTTTTGCACTTACACCAGAGTCCTACAGATAGTCATCACAGGAAACAAGAACAGAAGAGTGTCTCTGAAGTGTAAGCTGGGATATAAAGAAAGCTGGTGCAGAAAACAGCTTCCTTCATCTTAGATCTTAGGTGTATACGACACAGTTGTTACTACTGAAAATTACCTTGAAAAATACTTACAGAATAAAAAAAAGGGAAGACACCTGGGTGGCTCAGTCCTTTAAGCATCAGACTCTTGATTTCAGCTCAGGTCAGGATCTCAAGGTCATGAGATCGAGTCCCATGTCATGTTCCACACTGGGCACGGAGCCTGCTTAAGATTGTCTTTATCCCTCTCCCTCTATCCCTCCCCTGTCTTTTTTCCCTTTCTAAAAAACAGAAATAAAGGAAATTTAAATAAAGAAATCTGGGAAACCCCCAACTACTTGGAAATTAAGCAACATAATACCAAATATCCAATAGATCAAAGAGAAAAATCACATGGAAATTAGAAAATAACTTGAACAGAACAAAAATGAAAAGCAATATATAAATAGTTAAATAATATGAATTTCTGCTTTAGGGGAGATGGAGTAGACATACTTTCTGTTGTTTCTCCTGGAAATTATATGAATCAAACATAAGAAGACCCTGAAAGGTAGAGAGAAGGCAAACTACCTAAGGATCTTAGGACCCAAAGAACAACATGGTGATGCGTTTTCTGGACTTTACTTTTACTTCATTTTCTGAGATTTGGAGTTAAAGAGCCTGACAACCAGAAATACCAAACCAACCAGACACACACACACAAAAAAAACTGACAAAAGCCTGTTCTCTCTAACTAAAGGACCAGGAAAGTGGCAGCCTGGGAATACATAAAAATGTTATAGACAATAATCTCTCTCTTCACCCAAATACCACAGAAAACAACAAAAACCTATAAGGTCCCACCCCCACCAACAAAGGTTAAATTGGGAACCTAAACTTTAACCTTCTCTAAGCTTTTAACAAGTCATCTTAACTCACCCACTAAGATGTTGCAACAGAAAGCCAAGTAGGAAGCTCTCTATCTCCATAGTGTCAGTATAGACTATGTGAGGAGCTTGGACTTCTACCCCAACCAACAATAAGCCATTCTCTCCCCTTCCCAGTGTGGTAATGTCAGAGGAGGCCTAGTGAGGAGTTAGGGCTTTCATTATCACTCTGGGGTAACCAGGCTATCCACACAGTGGTGTCTGTAGAGATCAGAGTTGGTCAGAACTCTGATCCCATTCAAAAGTAATGAGGAATAAATACCTCTACCTTGGGATCAGCAGAGGCTGGGAGAGAAACCTGGACTTCAATACCCATCTGACAATAACTAGATGGCAGACATCCTCATTTCTTTGCTGGAGTGATGCCAAAGAAAGCCACTTAAAACTAAGGTTTAAATAAAACCAGTTTCATAAAATAATGTTCAAATGTCCATCAGCTGATGGACATTGATGTCCAATATGATGAAACTCACTCATTATATCAAGAACTATAAAAATTTCAAACTGAATGAAAAAAAAAAGAGATTCCAACAAAGAGATGACAAAAAATTAGAATAATTGCTCCAATTAGAAATTATGAATGTGCTGGAAACAAAAACTCAAAAAGTCTCAGGAAAGAAATAGAAGATACGAAAGAAACAAACAAATATTTCAGAACTGAAAAAATACTATAACCAAAACTAAAACTCAATGGATGGGCTTAACTGATGAATGAAGGGATAGAGGAAAATAATCCACGAACTCGCAGACAAAGCAATAGAATTTGCCCAGTCTGGGAAAGAGAGAAAAAACAGATTTGAGAAATAAATAAATAAATAAATAAAGTTCCCTAGGAACCTCTGGGACTATAAGAAAAGATTTAACATTTGTTCTCACTAAAGTCTTGGAAAGAGAAAAGAAGAAAGCTGAGCAAAACAAAAATAGGATAAAAACAAAGAAATCCACACCGAGACAAATCACATTTTTGAAAATGTTTAAACATCACATTCGTGAACACTTGTGAAAACAAAAAAAAAATTAATAAATCAGTGGGTAGATATATAAAATAGCAACAAGGAAGAAAAAAAATCTTACCTAAAGAAGAAAAACAATTCAACTGACAATAGATTTCACATCAGAGGCTGTGAAAAACCAGAGTGAAGTAGCATATTTATCAAATGCTAAAAGAGAAAAACTGTCAACCTAGAATCTTATATTCGGCAAATAAATAAATAAATAACCTTCAAGAATTAAAGGGAGTTTGACATAAAAGATGAAACAAAACTAGTAAAGTATGTTTCTAGCAGACTTAGCCAAAAGAATGGCTAAAGAAAATTCTCTAAACAGAACTGAAATTATAAAAGACAGCATCTTAGAACATAAGGAAGAAATTTTAAAAATGGATAAGATAAACCTCTTGAGGTTTTTTTTTCCAAAAATTTTATTTATTTATTTGACAGAGAGAGAGATCACAAGTAGACATAGAGGCAGGCAGAGAGAGAGGGGGAAGCAGGCTCCCCATTGAGCAGAGAGCCCAATGTGGGGCTCGATCCCAGGACCCTGAGATCATGACCTGAGCCAAAGGCAGAGGCTTAACCCACTGAGCCACCCAGGCATCCCGACTTCTTGAGTTTTTTAAAAATAAGTTTGAAGACTAAAAGAAATATCTTAGTACTGTCTGATGTGGTATTAAATGGATGTAGAGAAAATATTTAAGATGATTATATTATAAAAGGAGAAGGGTAAAGAGATGTACACTTGATCTTAGCCAAAAGGCCGAGAAGCGATGAGGGTAAAGAGATGTAAAGACAGGGGCACCTGGGTGGCTCAGTGGGTTAAGCCTCTGCCTTCGGCTCGGGTCATGATCCCAGAGTCCTGGGATCGAGCCCCACATCGGGCTCTCTGCTCAGCAGGGAGCCTGCTTCTCCCTTCCTATCTGCCTGCCTCTCTGCCTACTTGTGATTTCTCTCTCTGTCAAATAAAAAATTAAATAATTAAAAAAAAAAAAAGAGATGTAAAGACAGGTAAGGTTTCTGTACCTTACTTGAACTAGTAAAATGATAACAGCAGTAGACTGTAGTAGTTATGTAAAGTTATGCATAGGTAATATATCTAATACATAGCTACAACAACCACTAAAAATGCTACATAAAGAGATACATTCAAAAAGGATAGATAAAATACAATTTAAAAATCTTCAAATAACCCACAGGAAGGCAGAGAAAAGAAGAGAGAAATGAAAAACAAAAGACAGAAAAAATAAAAGACTGAAGCTGAAACAGATTAATAACAAAAGACTGAATAATAAAAGACTGAAGCTGAAACAGATTAATAATTACATTACATTACACATAAGATACATAATTATCTTATGTGTAAGTCATAAAACACAGCAAATAAAAATGTAATATAGACAGATTAAAAAACATGACTCAACTATGAAAAACAAGACTTCAAATATAATGATAAAGGCAGGTTGAAAATAGAAGGATGAAAAAAACATATCATGTACATATTAATCAAATGAAAAAAGTTTGTCACTATCAAAAAATTAGACTTCAAGGCAAACAAAATTATAAGCCAAAGGGGTAGGGTTATTATATATTGATAAAAATCTAACAAGAGGATGTAGCAATACTAAATGCACGTGTACTAAACACACTGTTATAAAATATATGAAGAATAACTGACAGACATAAAAGGAGAAATAGATGAATCCAGAACTACAGTTGGAGACTTTAGTATCCTTCTCCCAACAATGGATGGATTATCTAGACAGAAAATCAAAAGGATTGAGAAAATATCACCACCACTATCATTGCACAGGATCTAGTCAACATTTATAAAATACTTTACCCAATAACAACATAAAAGGGAGCTTTTTCAAGTGCTCACAGAATATGTCAAGATGAACCATATTCTGGGCCATAAAACAAACCTCAATAAATTTAAAAGAATCAAAATGATACAAAGTATATTTTCTAAACACAATGAATTTTTTAAAAGATTTTATTTATTTATTTGAGAGAGAGACAGTGAGAGAGAGCAGGAGAGGGGAGAATGTCAGAGAGAGAAGCAGACTCCTTGCTGAGCAGGGAGCCCGATACGGGACTTGATCCTGGGACTCCGAGATTATGACCTGAGCCGAAGGCAATCGCTTAACCAACTGAGCCACCCAGGCACCCGAAACACAATGAATTTAAGCCACTAATTAGTAACACAAAAATAAACAGGAAATCTCCCAATACTCGGAAACTAAAAAAAACCCACTTTTAAAAATCCATGAAGCAAGGGGTACCTAGTTGGTTCAGTTGATAGAGCATGGGACTCTTGATCTTGGGGTTGTGAGTTCAAGCCCTGCACTGAGTGTAGAGATTACTTAAAATTAAAAAAAAAAAAAAGTTTTAAAAAAAATCCATGAATCAAATAGAAAATCTCAAGGGAAATAAAAATATACACTAAATTGATTATTAATGAAATACAAAGTTTTCAAGTCCAGCATCTTAGAAGCTTATTAGTTGCAACTCCATCCTAACAAGTAAAAAGCTGAACAAACTGAAAAATGAGCAACTCTTCTTAGATTCCTTCCTTTGACTTTATGTAAGCAGTTTCTGGCATCTTTAAAATTTAAGAGGAATTTTTGATACTCTGCACAACTATAAGGACACATACAATCAATAAGCCTTAAAGGTTCCCTCCTTTTTATAACATCACTGTATTTACTATTTTTAGGATAAAAAAGGATCATTCTACAAATATTTTTCCCCAAATAGTACTCACCTCTGGATAAAGATGGAAGCGTTTCACTGTATTAATTACAAGGGGATATTCAGTAAGCCTGTCATTCATTATCATCCACAGTCCTTCTAAAAACGAAGGTGCTTCAATAATGGTCTTGAAGTAGGAATAATAAAGTCCCTTAAAAATGCACAAATTGTTGATGTAATTAAATATGAAAATTTTTGAACAATTTCTTCTGAATAAAAGGAAAAATCAATAATAAAACTTCCTATTTCTCCTTGCTACTGCATTGCCGGGCTCAAAAAAAGGCATGCCTTTTCAGGTTACCACTGTGCTAATCTTTCATATTTTCTGCATGTTTGAAAAAGAGTGGGAAGTATAGTTAAATGTTTTAAGGAGTTTTTCTGACCATGGCTTAAAACACGACTACAATATATTTTTAATTCCAGCACACCTGATTTTGCCACATTACGAGATGTCTAGAGGTTGAGATCTGATGAATTCTGGCATAAACAGAGATGCCTTCATGTCCTTGTGCAACTCTACATATAGATAGTTACTTTTTTTCTACATCTTAAGAAATAACATGCAATGATCATAAGCAAAAATGAGACAGAACTTAATGTTTGCAACTTACTTACTTCCTAGCTCCATCTAACAGCTCTGCACATGTCAAATGTTATGTCAAAATAAATGTCAATTGACTACTGTTGTTTAAGACAAAATACAGTCCTGAGAAAGGGATTAATTTAGTGTATTATTCCAGCACAGGAAATAATGACTTTATTAGGCCAGCCAAAGCGCTGTTCAGTTAAAGCTCAGAGATTAACGAAAGCATGTTGTTTTATATTACTTTCTTCATCAATTTCCTGCTTTTCTTTCTAAAATCGAAAAGCAAATAAAGGGCCACACTGTTTGTAATACATGCTCCCAAAAACATTAAAATAATCTTTAACTCTACACTCATGCATGCCTATACAACTACTTCGTTATTAACAGATGAAGCAATGCCAGGCTACTAAGTTGAAGTTCTGTTTTCGCTCATGTCTGAAAGAGCACTCCTCAGAGTTTTGATTGGTAAAATATGAGTTCACATAAGGATTGTTCCTTTTGGCTTAGAAGGGCAAGACAATACTACAACTAAAGGATATTTAATATGCATAAGCCACTATTTAGAGAAATAAGAAATACACAGATATGTTTTTATTAATAACATCTATTGTTTTTGTGCCAAGTACTGTGTTAATGTGCTTCATTCATTATCTCCCTTCATAGTCAATAAAATCTTGTAAAGCTGGCATTATTTCTAGACAACAGATGAGATTACTGAGGATCAGAGGTTAACTGCCTAGCCATCACATAAGGAAGCAGAGACCTGCTATCTGAATCTAATTATCTGTCATCAATGCCCAGACTCTGCCACAACTACACAATTTATTTAAGAATATCTTATATCCTCTTCTGGGAAATAACACCTACAAAACACTAAAAATTTAAATACCATGTAAATGCTCATGTATTCATTTTTTCAAAGGATTAAGTGGGAGGATATTAGGGTAAGATCTAAAAAGCCGTGGTTAAGTTACCTCCATTAGACAAATCTGCAGAGACAGAAAGCAGAACAGATGTTACAAGGAGCTGGGGAGAGAGTTAGTGTTTAATGGGTATAGTTTCTGTTCGGGGTAATAAAAAAGTTCTGGAGATGAATGGTGGTGAGGCAAGCAATTTCTGATAACATTCGGTATCCCTGTATCACTTCTTAAATGTTGTCTTTGCTCTCCTTCTTCCCCAGCTATTCTAATTGATCTTTTTTATATTTAAAAGAGTCTGCATTAGAAAAGTAGGGTAATGAGGTAAGTAAAAGAATCCCAAAACATTTTTTATTTACGTAATAAACCTAGGTTATAGCTTGAGAAACACTGCAACAAAAATCCATTTCAGTTCCTAATAAATGTCTACCTTATAGTCTTACTATTGTTAAACTACAAATTAATTTATTATAAGAAACTAACCATTTCAGTTCGAAAAGTCATCTCCCGTTCTAAAGATGATAGGTGGGAAAAATGACGATCATTTTCAAAAAGTGTTACTAAATGTATCCTAGAAAAAAAATGAAGCACCATATTCTAAGAATAAGAACATTTCAAAACCAATACTAAACTAGTTAACTAAGTATTAAAGTACAAAAACCATAAAGGAAAAAGAATAAATTTTATAATAAATGAGATAATTTTATAATTTTCTTAGTAATTTTGTATTTTTAGGCGTTTATAATTTAGTGTAGCACATAGCTGAAATTCCTTAACTTCTTGGTTCTTAATTATAATTGTTTATCCAAACTCCTGTGGTTTCTCTGTCCCCTTCCACTCCATGCCTCTAAGTCAGAACAGAGGCAAGTTTTTAAGTTTCACAAGTGATCCTATTTTAACAGGTTTGAGAAATGTCTCTGTCACTGTTGAAAAACATTTGGAACATAACTTTAAACAAAATTACTTTAGATTAAAGCAGTTTAAAAATAAGTAGAATACCATGTAAGGGATCAACTTGCAAGTGCCAAAGGACAAAGAACTATACTTTAAGATATTTGATTAGTCCAACTCAAGAAAAAGCAGTAGGCAGTAAAAATGTGAGCATATGCGATAAATAAAAATAGTCAGCAATTATGCTACCCTAAATTTAAATAGTAAGTGTTTCCCAATAAATAGAAAACAAAATTCCAAATATCAACCCTGTCTTCCACTCACCTTGATTCACATGTGAGATGTATGTCAGGGTACCAACAGCTTTAGGAAGTATTTCTTCCCAGTACAGCCTTAGTTCTAAAATCAAAATCTCCCTGCAGACTAAATGGCCAGAACAGCACTGTCCCAAAAGGATATAAACACACACTTCCCAAAAGTAAAAATTCCTGAGCTCAGGTAGAAATTAAAATACGTCAGAGGAAAAATATTATTTTACTTATAATTTTTACAGGCAGATGACTTGTGTAAAGTAAGGTACATTATACACACACTGAAAGGCTCATTTAATCTGTATTACTACAGCCCAGTCTTTATTTTCATTTCTACCTGATTTCTAATTGACAAGTGTTACCTCTAAGCTTATGTCACTAAGAACACATAATTACTGTAAAATAAGAGTTTAAGATGAAATAAACATGCAAAGTACACTAGGAAAAGCTAGAGATTAAAGAAATAAAGTAGTGAATTCTTCGGTAACAGAAAAATATTTTAATTCCTAAGTGCTATTCCTCTAACACATCCATTTCGTAAATTTTGCTACACATACTTTTAAAAAAAAAAATACGTGTAAACTGGTGCACAAACACATTCTACACACATAGCAAGTGGCTATTGTTTTACTCTACGCAAACAGTGATGTCAATTTTTAATCCAAATGTTTTTATTTATTTAAAACTGAAACAAATCTTACCAGTGCAAAACTCCCACAAAGGCAGCTGGAAAAACAAAAACCAAAAGTCATTAAAAGCTGCTTTATTATAATATACCTTTAAAACAACTATTTCAAATGCACTCCGTTATATTCCTGAAGAGCAGACACAAGAAGATGGCTAAGTAATTCTATCTATATAAAATAGGAAAAATTTACAAACTGACATAAAACAAATTTTGAGTAGTGCCTTCCCTCTTCTGGGGGAGGAGGAGTTCAAGGAGCAAAGGGAAGTTTGGAAGACGATGTTGCATTTACATAACTTGCAAAAAAATGTGGTGAAATCATTAATGATTTTGACCTTTTGGGGGGATTTTCAGTTTATTCTCTTTTCTCCCTCTTATTCTCTATTTCTTTATGTAAATTTTTTAAAACAAGCACATATATATACATGGTGCTCAGCTCAGTCCTTTCAGAAGTGACTCTAGCCTACAGGAGCCACTCTAAACCATCTTTCCCAGGGCTCTTCAGAAATTGTTAAATTCAGGGAATCACTTCCTCAGCAGCACACCTCAAAGTCTCTATGGAGTTTTGATTGCTCCCAGCCTAGTGGCCTGGGAGATTCATCTAGAGTTGCCCAGCCTGCACCCTATGCATGAGGCTTTATCACAGGGTGTGGAGATGGGTCAAACAGAATCACTATTGTGGGTATGGGTTTCTGAGGAACTCCTAACACTGTCTGTTCCCTTTGCTGGCTGGGATGCTGCTTGTTTTCAAGGATACCATACAACTGGGAGGGGCACAGGATAAGGCCAGATTAAAATGCCACAAACCCTGCTACAATTGCAGTAGTGTTTTTGAATACATGCTCTTTAGAGTAAACCTTTGGTTAATTTATAAAGTTTTGAAAAGTTGATTCTGACAATTTTCCAAATATTTTGGTCACTATCATGGAGGAATGAATCTACTCAGCTATTCCTAAAGTCCTGCCTCCCCTCCAAGATTTTATAATAGTACTTCTTACGAATGTCCCAAATATACTTGGCAAGTCATTCTAACAAATCACTAACTTTAGCCTCTCAAAAATTCAAGAAATTATCTTGACTAACAAAATAAATGTGAATCGATAAAGAAATTAATAACAAACCATAACTTCGAAAAAAAAATTCCCAATCATGCTTCTCCAGCTCTTGTTCTCCATATTCCTAACCATCCTGGGCTCATTCCTACCACTCTTCAATACTTCTCAGAAGACCATGATCAGCAAACTACAGCCCATGGTCTGTTTCTGTACTGCCCACAAGCTAAAAATGCTTGTCACAATTTTAAAGGGTTGTACAAAAATGGAAGAAGAAGAAGAAGAAGCAATGGAGACCATATGTGGCCTGTGAAGCCTAAAATATTTACTACCTGGCTCTTTCTAGAAAAAATACATACTCACTACATATGTTAGCTCTTTCTAATATGTAACATACCCTGAACCACTTTGAAATTAGACCTATACCTTCTTTCTCAAATTGAAACAGATGCCTTTTTGATAAGGCTTCATAAGCTTTAAGATACATATGCTATCCTATTTCAACCATATTTCTGTTCTCATTCTTACTCTCTAGACAATCACATGTATTGGCAAAAACTCTTAAAAATGATGTTAAAGGGAAAAGATGAAATATCCTACTAAATCCATCTAGCCTTCCATATATCCTCAAAATACTCTTGTGTCTTTCATTCCCTCCCCGACTCCATATTCCACACCTGAAAAAATGATAAAGTGTAATGATTACAATATTCCAAATGCACGAAGTGCTTATCACAGCCTCTTCCAAAGATGTGATAAAAAGCATGTCTCCTGATGCCTGTATCCTGTCAATCTCACCTCTGAAAGGGACCTATCCTCATAGTTCATTGAAACAGAGATCATCTGATGCAAGTTCTCCCAACTTTTCTTATATCCACTTTTAACATTTCTCTACATATTAGTCCTTGTTTTTCTATTCTCTACCATCTCAGCCAAGGAAGTATCTCTTCTCTTTTCCAGTTAGCTTCTCAAATTTGTGTCTCTAATTCCATCCTTCTCAAATATTCCAAGACTTGGCTCCATCAACTATTTCCTTTCTTGGAACCTAATCTCACCCTCTCCCCAAGATCCTTCTCTACAGCCTTCAATTCCCCTAAGCCTTAAAACATTTCCATTGATCTAAAAGCCCTTCAAACTATGACATATTCTGTCCCCCCCCCATTTGCTGATGAGATTCTTAGCCAGCTTCTTTCTTCTAAGTTCCAATAACTTAAAAAAAAAAAAAAAAGACCAATGACATTTTAGTTAGCAACATCAATGGCCTCTTTAAAGTCTTATGTCTTTCAAACCTCGCTGTAGGATCTTGGATTTCTTCATCTTTTATTACACCAACTCTTCCAGTTCTTCCATGCTTCTGACCATTCTATTTTAAATACCTTTCTGCCTTTTCCTTTTCCTCTCATCTCTTAAAACTAAGTATAAGGGGTTTTCCCAAATATCTCTGTTTTGCCCACTTTTCTTTCATAGGGAGTATCAATCTTCAAGTTTCAATCCACTTCTACATGGATAATTCCCGAATCTACAGTCCTCGCTGCTCAACTTTCTCTTTTCTTCCACCTCACCACCTACCCAGTCCTCACAAGATGCTTCCATTGCCTCTCACCTCTGTCCTCACTTCTCCATTCCTGTTGTTAACTATTCTCATGAAAACCACTATTGCCTGGATTCGAGTATTCAATTATTTCTTTCTGCTTCTTTTTTCCATCCATCTCCAGTCTATTTTACAAACCACTGTTAGGTTAATGATGTTACTCTATTTAAAAATTATTCAATGTTAACATTGTGAATGTGCCAAATGCCACAGAATTATTCAGTTTAAAACGGTTAATTCTATATGATGTGCATTTTATCTCCTTAAATTTTTTTTCTTAAAAAATCAATCAGTGCTTCCTACAGAATTAATTTCAAATTCCTTAAATGAAGTTTTGAAGTAGACTTTTCACTGCTGGTCCCCGCCAACCTTTTGAACTGCCTTTCCACTTCCTCCTCCTTTTGTATCTTTCCTTTCCACCTTACTTTACCTTCAGGTTTTCTGACTACTTTGACTTCAATTATGCCATTCTACTGGCCTCTAATACTTGTTCTCTGCCTCACACATCCAAATGTTAGCCTTAATGTCACAATTCTAATCCCACCTTTTCCTAAAAGTCTTCTCTGTTCTCAATTCCCACCTCCCATCCTAAAGTACTAGTTTGCTCTTCTGAACTCTCTTAGCACTTAATACACTGGGTCATTATTTCACACAGCACTCACTGAGCACTGCCTTCAGTGTGCCAGACATGGGTGCTCAGGACCTTGTGTTTGGGACGGCAAAATGGGCTGGTATCAAGAGCATTCTAATTTTGGATGTGGGATGTTATCTATTGCCTTAGTTAGACACCTGATAAAATGTAAGTGTGAATTCCCATCTATTAGTCCTCTGGTACTTGTAACACCCCAAATGTGGAGACTCCTTCTTCTTTAACATCAGCAGTCAACTTACGATGAAAAGAAATCACAACAACTTACATTAGTAGACATTTCTCTATGTTTCAATGTCTATCAGTAGCCAGTCTGATCAAGGACTAGGTTCAAATTTGATTCTAATGAAACAGCAACAACATTTAAATTGACTCAAAGCAACAGAAAAGGAAGAATGTAAATGAAGAAAAGTCTTTCAAGCGCTTAAACTAGAAGAAAAGTCCCCATATCTAGGCAGTGAGGTTCCACAGCAAAATGAAAGTAAATGAGTACTGACATGAGACAATAAATTGCCTGACATGAGACAATATATGTCTGATTTGACCTTATTTCCACTATTAAAGATTCTCAACTAATTAAGCAACACTTTATTTTGCTTTATTTAAGATACAAACAGAGCATAGGTGCCCACAATTATTAAACCTGCGATAAATGGTTGCCCTGACTAAAATGACATTTTGTTGGTGACAAAGGGGTGATCACTATACCCCAAAACCCTGGAAAATGTTTTAAAACAAGAGCAAAGGGAGCTGCAACTCTTGTCCGAGATTTTCTCGGAGCTTGGACATTGTCATTAGGACGGCTAAGCTTGTTTGTTGAACTGATCTTTAAGACTCACCGAAACCACCTGACACCCGAGGCTCAGAGGGCACCCTGCGGCCTTGCCACGGCCTCTCCCGGCCCGTTCTGCTCACCTATGCCCAGAGAGGTCCTGCTGTTGACCTGCCGTCTCCGCAACTGCTGCACCTTGTCGCGGAGCTGCTCCAGCAAACAGTTGAGGAACTGGAAGCGGCCGAGAAGGAGGGTCTTTGCGACCACCTCAATTTGCATGCAATTCTGCGCGTTCGGATTTCGGGTCCTCCGCGGCGAGTAGTCCCGGGCGCCCCCCGGCAGGTTCCCCCCGCCTACAGGCAACGGAGGCTGCGGCTTTTCCACCTGCGCCTGCGGCTCCTCCATCTCCGGCTCCCCGGCTCCCGTGGCCCGGCGCCGCCGCCTGGACTGCATGGCGCGGGAGGAGTGCACCGGCTCTGAAGCCGCTTCTTTGAGCTTACTCCTCGTCTGCCCGACCATTTTCTCATAGTCCCCGTTCGGATGGAGCTGGGTCTCTCTGGCGTGAGCCCCGCCCCGTCGGGCGAGGTCCGTAGAGCCCTAGTTCGGCTCACAGCCTCAACGACTTGTCGCGGCCGCCGTTGCGGGTCGCCCGGTAGTCATGACGACCGGGAAAGTTGAAGGGCGGGGCGTGAGATCCCGGCGGCCCTGCGCTGCTCGTGCGTCCTCCACGCGCCCCGCGCACCGTCTCGGCGCGCAGGCCACGCGCACGGCCTTAGGGCTCTGCGTCACGTGCATCCCCCCCAGGCGCACCGTCCGCCGCGTGGCGCCGGCGCACTGGCCCACACAAATCCCGCGCGCATCCTCGCGCGCCCGAAGCCTTGTGCCCGGCTGGGCTGCGGGGTCTGAACCGCTGTGGGGGAGGTCGGAGGAACTCTCTTCGATTTCTTTCTTTTTTTTTTCGAGTACAGGCTTAGCCTTTTTATGTTTACCAAAAGGTCATTTCAAAACGTCTGGAAGTAATTAAAAGGTAAGAGATCTTAGTTTAAAGAAAGAGCCATAGAAAGCGAGGGAAGAAAGGGGTGCGCCTCCCACTTTGGGATCATCTTTCTCCCTGCCCTAAACAACTTGCATTGGACTTTGAGTTTCTCCTACATAGTGGGATTGGCCCAAGGCCATAGGCAACATGTGGCAGAACAGGCCAAGCCAGGTGAGTCTAACCTCAAGGCCCGGGGTTGGCACAACAGCTGGCTGATACCGGCTTTCCCCTGGGAGGACGGCGTTTATAAATCCGTTCTTGAAGTATGTGGGCCTTGAAATTGAAAGTTATTTTATCAGGAAAAAAAAGTGTGTTTATTAAGAAATAGCAGAGAAATGCAATTCAGGACATGGGCAAAATGATAGGCAAGTACAACAAAGGAGAGGAACTTTCGAGAAGGAGCCAGTTGGGAGGGGTTATTTTGAACAAAAATCCACTGGACAACATTAAGAGTGCACGGTGATGAGGACTTCTCATTGGAGGAGTTGCCGGCTTAGCGAAGTTCTTGCCAGAGATAAAATTTACACCTTTTCCTGTTAGGGCTTTTAACGGATGATTCTTTGTAGTTGTTGAGTCTTCCGTTCGGGATCTGTAGTTCACCTCCACTGGCATAGTGAGGGAGCTCCCCCTTCTGGCCTATAGACTCCATTTGAAATGAGGTTTCCTTTTATTAATTTTCACAAGTGAAATTATGTGTGCCGAGAATGTTGCCAAGACAGAATTCCTTGAGCATAGAATCATTGTGCTCAGTGCTCTCACCTTCCTAAACCAGACCCTACCAAGCCCCACAATCACTACATAGCCATACATGATGCCATAGCAGCTGGCAAAGCTTTATGGACAGAGTTCATTGATATTTTCCATGTCCTCTAGCACCACTGGAGTCCACACTGTTTCACTTCTCATTTGTTTTGAACTCCCTAACCCCCACCTCCCCCATCTAATAATCTGTGGCTCATTATGGTCAGATTAATTTTCCTGATACAACATCTCTCAGAAATGTTCATGGTTCTCATAGTCCACAAATGAAATGTAAACTTGGCTTGCTCATCAGTGCCTTCAATAATCTGCCCCAATCTGCCTTTTCAACTTTAATTTTCCACTTCTGTGGACACAGATCTTCCATTAATTTTGAGTGAGTTTAGAAGGAGTTTGAGTTACGCTCTCTGGAGATCATGAGACTTCATAACTATCCCTTTACTCATACCAGAAAACTACCATATGCTTTTCTCCCTGCCCATCTGAATTCTTTCACCTTCCAAGCCCCAGCCTACATTAATTCCCCCTTCTCTAAAGGTCTAAAGCAACTATTGATCATAATATTCATCTTGTTACTTACTTAAATTCAATAAGTACTGTGACAAATTTGTTTTGTAAGCTTTTTTCAGGGAGGATTTCTACATTCCTGGCACTGTGGGTTTTTTCTTTACGGTTTTTTTTTTTTTTTTGGTGCTTAAAATATTGTCTCATTTAATTCATATAGTAACTTTGTACAAGTTAGAAAACAGGATCAGGGCTATAGTAATTTGCCCAAGTTTTAAGAGTTAATAAATTGTCCAATAGTGAATTTAAAATGAAAGGTATTTATAGGGTGGCTGATAAAAATATATTATTGAATAAATACGCAAACTCAAAATACCTTATTTTTATGTTTTAATATTTTTGAGAACAGTAAGTGGAATGTTATATTATTTTTTATTAAAGTTATATTAGAGTCATAAAACGAACTGGGTAGATTTGGACATTTTTGTATTAGAACATCTGGTTTGGGAACCTTTTTTTTTTTTCCCCTTAATCTTTCAGTTTCCTTCATGGTTATTGGTCTATCTACATTGTCTACCTCTTCTGGGGACAATTTGAGAAATTTGTATTTTCCCATAGACATTTCAAGTTGGCTGAATTCTAATTCCTACTCTACCTGAGGTTAATATGGTTATGTGTGTTTAAAAAAAAAAAGTGATTGCCTGATGAATCTGTTTATCCTTAAACTCTCCGATTTTAATAGATGTGTTTCTTTTAAGCTGTATGTTGTTGAATATTTTTAAGATAATCTGAGGGTCCTTGTTTATATAGATTATTCATTTAAGTGATTTTATATACTTTATGTTTTTTTCGTGAGGGGTGGGCATTTTCGTGGGAAGGAAGGAGTGGCTGCTACTGGGATGTTGACCAGATGTCATTTTCAGTGCCATTTTCCTGTACAGTTCTGTACTGAACATTCTGTTTTTGGTTTCCTACCCTTCGGTTTATGTTCCCTGTTTCTTATGTTACACTTTTTGGTCAATTTGTTTGCTTCCTGGAATTTCCAGTTGCCTCTTGGATCACTCAGTGTATTAACAGAATAAAGCATATTCTTATATCCTTGGTTTAGTTTAGTTTAGTTTTTAGCCCTTGAAAGTACTAATCTGGTCACTTTTTCCATTTAAAAAATAATTTTTACAAGAATGTTCATTGTATTATTATTTCTACTGGTGAAAATTAGAAACAATCTCAACATCAAATAATGAATTATAGAACACTCATGCAGTGAAGTGTCCCTGAATTAACAAATTCATTCATTTGAATATTTAATAATATTGAAAAATACTCATGATATAGTATTTAAGGTATAAGAAGCAGGATGTATATGATTCAGGCATATAGTAAATGCATAATTAAGTATATGGCAAGTTCCATTTTAAATCTTTTTACGTAGTGGACTCATACGTGGAAGATTACTGTGGTGTGCCCTTAAGCTAGTAACTTAGCCACTCTAATATTAATCTTCTGAAAAATGCTAAAGCACCTTAAACAAATACATGCTTAATTTTAAAAGAAGTTCCTGTATCTTGCTCTAGATTGACCATATTAAAATTATACTGGTCAGTATTACTTAATATTTTGCTAACCTGAATTCTTTTTCATTAAATTATATTTCTATGTAGTTCTATTACTAGACAGTAATATGAGTTCTAGGTTCATTAGTTAACTTAAAAAAAAACTGAGAGTTGCATAAATATGCGTTTTCTTACCAAGAGGAGGAATAGATTTGTATATGTGAGGGAAAACATGGCTGAATAGAATCATGGCACATTTTCATCTTTCTATAACTTCCAACAGCAGTCACTTATTTTACTTAGTCATTTTGAACAGTTATTTGAGTTGTATTTTAGCTACATTCTTATTAATGACAATATCTTAAACCAATATGCCTGATACTTAACTATGATGAACTGATAATTAAAATAAAACATTATAATTTGAGGGACACCTGGGTAGCTCAGTGGGTTAAGTCACTGCCTTCATCTCAGGTCATGATCTCAGGGTCCTGGGATCGAGCCCCGCATCAGACTTTCTGCTCAGAGGGGAGCCTGCTTCCCCCTCTCTCTCTGCCTGCTTCTCTGTCTACTTGTGATCTCTCTCTCTCTGCCAAATAAATAAAATATTTCAAAAAAACACAATTTGATGTAATACAATATATTCTTGAATATTGTATCCTATTTAAAGTGAATATGCCTCATGATTTAGCAAATCATTTCTCTTACATAGAGATTTCTAATTCAGTCTGTTATACAAAACTCATTTGTTTTCTCTTTGTCTGTTAGTAAAGCCATTGGTAATTTTTACCCAAAAAGTGCAGTGAAACAAAATAACCAGCAGATGGCAATAATGACTTATAAATCAGAATTTTTAAAATTTCGGTAGTTTTAAAATTTGTTCTTAAAAAAAGAAAAAAAATCACTGTTCTTGTAATAAATCAGTTTACTAAATATGAAATGTAGGGAAACTCCAAATTTAATCCCACATAAAAATAATTCTGTTGCACATTTTGTACATCAAATGATTAAGATACTCAAGACCAACATTTGGTTTTTGAAATAATAATGACTGCTTAAATTCATTCAATTAATTTTTTATCAAATTTAAATGTTTGAACCTTACAAAAATATAAATTGAAGTGGATAGCTAAGTTATATCTATATCTAGCTTGATTATATGGATCAGGAAAGAGAGGTAGTTCAGTGAACATCATTTTGAAAAGGTTAAATTTTCCACTACAATTTAATAACTTACCAAACCAATTTCACTTTGATACTCTTCTGCATAAAAGATGGGTTTTTATCTGTTTTGTTTCACAGTTTCTTATACATTAAGGTACTTTTTTCCTCTTCAGCGGTACAAGGAGTTGGAATTGGCATCGAAGTATGTACCTCTAGCCTATCACCATTAGATACTTCCAAAGATGGTAGCAGAGTTTTTAGGATCTCATAATTATGTCAACTGTAATTGAACATATCCAAGATTCTTTTAGAGCCATTTTATTTAGTCATTTCTTCCTTTCAGTTAAGAAGTTTTAGAAGGGTGAACCAATTGAAACTCTTCTTCTATTTTTGTAGGACTTCCTATAAATTTGCAAAGATGAAAAACTTTTTAATTTAATCATGTCTCTTTTTTTTGTCTCCAAAAAATAGGATATCTATAGGTATGTGCTTCTTGGTGACTGTGGGTTTTCTAATTGGTCTGTTTCTATATGTTAAAAGATCTTTCAAATTCTTCTTCGGCAAGTTGACTCCACTAAAAGAAATGTTTTTGCACATGGTTATTTTATAAAACAACTACTTCAGTCTAAAACTGTTACATATCTCGGATTGATTCATTTTTTAAATAGTATGTTTGATGCTGTTGATTTATTTTATAGATCCTCCTTTAATTCTAGTTGGATGCAGATGCTGCTTTATAGGAGAAAATGGAAAGTCACCAGGTTGTGGCTAAGCATACAGCTTAAATGTAAACACGTCTGTATGTAGTGCTTTGCATGAGGCTGCCTTTTCATCCACATGAGAAAGGTACCAATGGTAAGTTGGAGTTTCTAGGAGTTCTAGTCTAGTTTCTGTGTCCATGAGGGGCTTATTGTCTTTCTAAAACTGGAGCTCCTTCTGCCACCCATACTCTGCTCAGTTGTTACCAAGCCTATACTAGATGAAATGAGATCTCTTTGCCCTTGATAGCTTTATATAGGCAGAGTTCATTCAAAGTCTTTGATTCTGATTAGTATTTGCACAAATACTTAAGTAGCAAGAAAAATACGCATCTTGAGTCATATAGTGCCCTGTATACATCTCTCTCTCTTCTTACCGCTGCTTCCCTTCTCTCCTCATTTGTGTCCAGCTGCGTTCGGATTCCACCCTGAGGGTCTTCCTCTCTGCAGTCTACCCCACAGTTTATCCCCATCCTGTACTCCAGTTGTTACACTTCACTGTCAGTCCAGATGAGCTAAGCCTATCTCCCTCTAACCTGTTCAGCCCAGCCCCAACCTGGCCTCCCCTCCATCCCTGGTCTCTGTTCTGGGTCCTCCATGCTGTCCAGTCTTTTGGTATCATGGACTGCATTACTTCTATGCTATAGCAGAACTAAGTTGGAACCAGACTATAAGGGAGAAGGAAAAATATCCTTGAGTGAGTGATAAATGTTTACATTAAAACCACCAGACTCTTGCTTTGGGCAGCAGAGTCCTGCTTTCACATAGATATTGACCCATCCCCAAAGGTTAAATTTCCTCCTGTTCTTTGCCATAACCTAAAACTCTTCTTGGGATGCTTACCAGTGACAGTGCTATAATCTACTAAGAGAGAATTTGTTGGGTTATGCAGGTTTTATGTTTCTTGATTAAGATTGTTTACATGGGTTCAGGAGAGGTAATGTAGACTTTCAAAAAAAATTATTAAAATTTAGAAATATTTGAGGGGGTAGCATAGTATCTCAGTTACGAGTACAGACAGGCTTTGAATCCTGGCTGTCTTGCCGATCTACACTCTGAGCACAAGTTTTCTCTACACCATAGCTTTTTTCATACCTCAAATGGAAATAATACTAGCTCCTACCTCAGAGAACCGTTGCATAGATTAAATAATGTATACAAAGTGCATCGATATAGCAAATGTTCTATAAAAGAAGTTAATGCCATATCAAGGCTAAGGGAAGAGAGGGAATTATTTATATCATATTTTTCCTGCCCTAGGGAGTCCAAAGATTTAGTTACGATTCTTTCTAGGAAAAAAACCTGAAGGGGATAAAAATAAATTAATATAAATGGAGGGTCTAAGGCCATACAGTGCTATCAAATAGGCAGTATTATCTTCCTTTTACAGGTTAAAAAAAATGAGGTAGGGAGAGGATTCTAGAATGCCCACTCTTAACTCACAAGTATGTAAGATTTATTCCTCTTGAAGTCCTCAAAGTTGACAAGTTGGGCACTAAAAATGGAAATAAAATATTTGCTGCATAGCTTTTTCTATTATGTTTTAAAATAACAGCGAGGTATAATTAGCATACCATAGAAGACATTTAAAGTGTAGAATTCAGTGATTTGAGTATATTCACAAAGTTGTGCAACCATCACTACTAGTTCCATGTTTTCACTACCCCAAAAAAGGCCCCCATGCCCATTGGCAGTAATTCTCATTCCTCCTTCCTCCCAGCCCCTGGTAACTACTAATCTGCCTTCTATCTCTATGACTATACCTATGCTAGATATTTCATATAAATGGAATCAAACAATATGTGGTTCTCTGTGTCTGGCTCCTTCTACAGGTTTTTAAGGTTCACCCACATTGTACTATTTATCAGTACTTCATTTCTTTCTATACCTAAATATTCCATTGTATAGATATGCCATATTTTACCCATTCACCAGTTGATGAACAATTGGGCTTTTTCTATATTTGTCTATTATGAAAAATGCTGCTGTGATATTCATGTACAAGTTTTTATGTGGACATGTGTTTTCATTTCTCCTAGGTGAATCCCTAGGAGTAGAAGTCCTGGGCTGTATGGCAACTCTGTTTAACCTGTTGATGAATTGCCAGGCTGTTTTCCAAAGCGGTGCACCATTTTCCTAACTCTGAGGTACAAGATTTATTTTCTTGACCCTCTATTGTTTATCTACTTGTCTATTATTTCACCAATACCATACTTTCTTTATTACTTTAATTTCATAGTAAGTTCTGAAGTCAGGTGTGGCCAGCCTCCAGCTTTGTTCTTCTTCAGTATTTTGTTGGCTATTCGGGGTCTCTTGCCTTTCCATACAGAGTGAGTTTGTTGGTAGCCACAAAAGTTGCTGGGATTTTGATTGGGATTATGTTCAATCTATAGATCAAGGGGAAAAGAACTGACATTTTGAGAATATTGAGTCTTCTTATCCACAAAAATGGAATATCTCTCCATTTGTTTAGATCTTTGATTTCTTTCATCAGGGTTTTATGGTTTTCCTCATATACATTCCTCTTGTACATATTATAGTTATACTTCAGTATTTTCTTTTGCCTTTTTGGGTACTGATAATAAATAGTGTTATGTTTTTAATTTCAAATTTCAATTGTCCATTGCTGATATATGGGAAAGCAATTTACCTATTTATATTAATCTTGCATTCTACAACCTTGATATAATTTCTTACAAGTTCTATGAGTTTTTTGTGGGAAGCATGTTAATGTTCTACGTGTTTTAAAAAATTGAGAAGAATGAAAAGGAAAAAAATCTTTAAAATTGTAAGCAACTGGCTGGCTTGGTTGGTAAGCATGTGACTCTTGAACTTGGGGTCATGAATTCAAGCCCCATGTTGGGTATAGAGCTTACTTATTAAATAAATAAATAAATGTTTATTATTAAGAAAAAAACCTATTAGAAACTGGAAAGTGAACCCAGTTGTATTGTGAATGAGTGACATAACCATACGGGAGGATAAAAAAGAAACTGATCTAAGTAACTGCTAAATATGTGACCTGACTGTATTCCCTTAGTTGGGGGTGGGGTGGCAGGGAGCAACTGCAAACAAAAATCTGAACTCTTTTTAGGTTTGTTTATTGCAGTTTTATGAGTGAAGCAGTATGAAATTATTTGGGGTACATGGTAGAATTGAGTAAGTATGTTGATGTTGGGAGCCAGAGTTCTCCCTGTGGAAGAAGACACATACAGATATGGAATAGGTCAAAAGCAAGAGAAAAAGTCCCCTATGGGAGTGCACTGGAATTGGAAATAGCAGCATAACCCCATGATGTCTTATACACACACGTGTGTGTGTGCTTATATACATATATATCCCCAATTCTGTTGGCCGAGATGGCCTAGACACAAACATACCCCAGTGATCACATCTGGCATCCAGATTTTGGTTTCTAATATAGTTCCTCAACTAAAAGGAATCTGATTCCTTGGAGAAACAGCTGGTTCCAGAAAGTGTACGGGGTGAGCCTCGAACAATGTGTTATGCCAGAAACTGAAGTGCAAAAACACACACACTTAAAAAC
Source organism: Martes martes (assembly GCF_963455335.1). Lineage (NCBI taxonomy): Eukaryota > Metazoa > Chordata > Mammalia > Carnivora > Mustelidae > Martes > Martes martes. The sequence continues at coordinate 66,385,656 of NC_137899.1, forward strand.
CAATTAGGGCATGTCAAAAGGACACAGGAGCCAACCTGAGGGGCTCCAGATGACCAAATCTGGGGTGATTTGAGCATTAAGATAATTAAGAATGATAATAAATCATAAAATATTGAAAAACAGGAATTCTTTTGCCATGAAAGAGGCCAAAGAACTGTACTAGCTTAAAGGACTGAAGAAGCATGATAACTACAAGCAAGATGCACTCCTGCACTGGATCTGTGCTGAAGGAAGAAATATTCCACAAAGGACATCACTGGGTCATTTGACAAAATTCGAATACAGATGATAGAACACGGCATTTTACCACTGTTAATTTTCCCAAATTGGTAACTCTCCTGTGGCTATTTAATGGAATCCTCTTGGTTTTAGGAAGTGCACTTTGAATTACTTAGGGATAGTGAAGCATGATATGTGAAGCTTACTCTCAAATGGAGGAAAACAATTTGTATATATTACATGTGGGGGGGGTACATACACTACCTCAGTGTGAATGCAAATGACCAACCAAATCGGGGGGGAAGTTCACGATGGGTGAATCTGGGTAAAGAGTATTTCTTTATACTCTTTATACAGTGTTTCTTTATACTATCCTTGCAGCTTTTCTGTCAGCTTGGATTTATTCCAAATAAAAGATTTTTTTAAAGGTTGGTGTTTGGCATGCACAAAAAATTAAGAATAATAGAGCAGGCTTCTGAAAGCAGAAGGTATGATAACGTCAGATATTCTGAAGGACTGCCATATGGAAGGATTAAGACTTTGAATTTAGCTAATCTTATTTTATATCGGCCTGCTTTGTGTAATACCATTACAGCACATTCAAGAGTTCAGGGCCGGAATGAGAGGTAGTTCTTTAAGCTTTATGGAGTCTTCAGTATCATTCGTACAGAGAGGTGCAAAGTCCCATGATTCTAAGTGTTCATCAGGAGGAGTAAATGAGTGAAAGGGGTTAGGTGTAGGAGAACAGGAACCAGAGGGAACTTGTGATCAGTGTCTTCTCTATAGGCTTCCAGATATAATTAAAGACAAAAAACAAACTATGCAATCTTGTTGGCTGTGTCTGGCCCAGGAGTGGCCAGCTATGACCCCTAATCCTACCTAATCCATTTTTTTTTTCCCCAGGTGAGCAAACGGGTACCAAAAGTCATGAAGCAAGTGTGTAAGATAAAGAAAGGTGTAAATGTGTGCATATATATCAAAACACACCATTTTTAATGAAAGAAATTAATATCCGCACATGTGTACTTCTGTACAGTTTTGGGTAATATATAATTTTAAGCTGTTTACAAATAACATGTAATGCTTCAAATATTACATAATGTTGATAATACATTTCTAGCAGAAATAAATATATTGCACTTAAAAAGAACTTCATTAGATGTTACTTCATAGTATTAGGCTTATAACTTCTTTTTTCATAAAACATTTCCCCTGCCCTTCCCCCCACCCCCAACACACACACTTCATTACAGTGACTGTTCTCACGCAATTCATTAAGCAAATGAACACAGCAAACGACAGAACCGTGATAGAGTCTACTAAAGAGGCTATAACCAATTTTATCTTTTAGGAAATAAAAGACATTCTTTCATGTTTCTGAAAATAAGAAAAAAAAATGAATACACATTTTAATGTATCAGAAGTAAAATACAACAGATTGTATTTTTTGTCCAGATGTATTATTTTACCAATGTTTTTATTTTCTTATCATCAGGGGAAGGGATTAGAATTGAGGGAGGGACAGAGAAAGAAGGGCCAGAAAATACTTACGTTATTTGCCTATCAAATATTTATAAATGAACCTTTGCGTATTTAAGCATGCTGAAGAAAGATAAATATTAGAATATTTTATAACTGGCATGGAATATTAGGGAAGAAATTATTTTATGGTTTTCTAAAGTTTTAAGAATCTGTAACCTTCCCTTTGCTTCCTTACAGAAAATCCTTGCATTCTGAAATAATATAAAAACACGTAAAATCCGGGGCACCTGGGTGGCTCAGTGGGTTAAAGCCTCTGCCTTCGGCTCAGGTCATGATCCCAGGGTCCTGGGATCGAGCCCCGCATCGGGCTCTCTGCTCAGCAGGGAGCCTGCTTCCCTTCCTCTCTCTACCTGCCTCTCTGTCTGCTTGTGATCTCTGTCTGTCAAATGAATAAATAAAATCTTTAAAAAAAAAAAAAAAAAAAAAAACACGTAAAATCCATTCTTCCACCCAAGCTGTCTAAAGGAGTCAGCTGAAAATCTTTTCTGTGTCCACTGCTTTCTTTCTTTCTAGTCTAGACTAGGGTATAATAGTTTCATTTTTAATGATTATCAATTCCATACATGTTTATTAATGTAAAGTTTCCTTACTTAGTGGAAGACTGAATAAAAATATTTTTCTTGCAATATGTGACCCTGCACATTACATAACTGAGTTTTTGGAACTTTAGTTGCTGAGTCATGGTTAAGTTTGACTGCATATTTAATGGGGTGATATCCATTTCATTCTATCCATTTCATTTGAAGCTTATTTTTCTCAATAGAATTCAGCTTAAATATTAATAAGACGGCCTGAAAAGCTAACATGAAATTTAGAAATGGGTTAAATACCCTAACCTCTCTCTGAAAAATCCATAGGCAGTATGGGAATAGGGATCCTTTTCTTCCAAAGCTACTTTTTTCTTGGGCATTTGGAGGGTGTCTTTTTTCTTTTTTTTGCATGAGGGGCTGGAGATGTTGTGGCTGGAGAAGTGTAGTAACAGATGTGGATGAGAGTGGGGGAGGGGAGATCTTGGAATACCCCAGAAGTTAATGTAACTTCTATAGTATGACTCTACACAGGGTTTTTCTTAGTATCTTTTTAATACCTCCCATTCAGTGCCATCTACTAGGAATAACAACAAACCTTTGTTAGAAACTCAAAAGGACTCGCAGTGCAACCTAAATTCATTAATATAGAACTTGTAACCTAACAATTTGTGATATTTTAGACACCAGATGGATATATTTAATACCTACATACTGCTAAGAGTGGACAGAGGAGGGGGAAGACTTGAAAAAGTAGTAAAAGAAATAACTGAACTTACTCAGCATTATTGATACGTGTTTTAAAAACAAATCAGGTCTGCAGAACCTACTAAGATATGAATTAATCCCCTCAGGTTAGATAAAGCAGTTCTGGAAGGGCCTCATTTTAGCAGCACTGCACATTAGCCATGCATTTTGATACTGTAATAAACCTTGGGGGAAACCCTGGATTTATTCCAAATATACTATAACTCATGCTCTGAATTATTCAGTTGGCTTTCCCACTATCTAGTTCTTGCAATTACTTTTGGTAGGATATATTTTAGACTTCAAAATCTTAAATACCCAAAGAGTTAAAGAATCAACAACTAGAATAGCTCAGAAAGACCCCGGTTGGAGTAAATTTCTACCCTTGGTTCTCATGGCTAGGATGACTTTGATCAGTTTAAGCTCCATGTACCTTGTGCTTTTTATTTCTGGTTCAAATAATGCCAGAAACTTCAAGAATACATCCAATTTAGAATTTCAGGTGTTATTTCCAAAGAGCATGCTTTGGTATCCTAGTTTTTGTTTTTCTCTAAGCGCTCTACTTATTTTTAGCCTTATATTGCTTAATTACAATATCAAGTTATGAAGTCAGGAAATACTGGCGTAAAACCATATTTAGCAAAAACATACAACCCTACTTTAAGATATGTCAATTGGGAAAAATGTCTAAGTGGTATTGAACTGATCCTGCCATTCTCATCGGAAAGATTCACTTTAGTAGACCAGTAATTTACCAGAGTATCGAGTAGCATCATGTTAAATAGCATCTAGTTTTGTTATTCCTGCCGTAAGCAGCAGTACCGTGTATCGAAAGGAGCGCTTGGCAACAGGCCAACTATTAAGTGTCAAATCCCTATCCTAATCTGTATGGTTATTTAAACATTACTCATAGCTGCTTTTTTAAAGAAATGCATTATCTGTGCTGTGTTTGAAAACAAACTACCTGTGGATACTATAGCATAACATGCAAGAAGTTAGAAATTAGCCTATGATGTCTGCCATAGGACCTGGAGATGCTTGGCTGGCACAGCCCACGCTTCTCCATAAGTACACTATGGGACATAGTGGAGAAAAACAATTGACAAGTCCAACAACAATGGCATCATATAGACAGGCTATGCCATTATGCCTTGTCTCATAGACTAGAAATGCCCCAGAAAAGCATTTGGTATGGAAAAGCATAACAGAACAACCAAATAAAATTCCATGCAGTCTGATGTAATAAGTATATTGCGTTTACTCCCGCCTCTGCTCTCAGCAGTGACATTACCCATCTCTTTTAACAGGTTCAGTACTTTTACAGTCATAACAAAGTAGATACAAAATTTAAATTAGGTTAAGATAGAGTTTTGGGGAACACTATAAAGAAGACAGGTTATATCTCATAGCTAGAATGTATTATATCTAAAGTTGAAGGACTATAAACTTCACTAAATTTCTGTTGTTAAGGAAATGGGCTGTTAAAAAATTCCAAATACACTTCCCTGACTGTAAATGCTTATTGCCACCCAATACAGAGATTATATATCGCTAAAATATCCTCAATTACTAAACACTAAAGGAAGGCTTAAGAAGACATTAAGAATGCAAAATAAAGGGTAAATGCTTTACATTGATTTACAAGCACTGCCAGTGTTTTAGTCAGGGGGTCACTGAGTTGACCTATGATTTCATATAATGGACTAGAAAAATGGTAAAGGAGTCACTGAATAAACAGTAAGAAAGAAGGACAAACCAGATATAGGTGCACATAAGTCCTTGTAAGCATAGGTTAAATGGTGGCTATAAGGGCATTCAGAATGGTCATTCACAAATCCTTGTCAATCAGTGGTAACAGCTAATCTAATAACAAAGCAGATTTACCAAAAATGAGAATTTGGCCCAGGACATTTTACCACCCAAAAGGTCTCCCAAAGCTAAACTAAAAATGAAGAGACCTTTGGTACCCATGGCAGAGAAATTCCCTTCAGAACAGGGCAACCATCTTGTTATTGCAGACTGAGAGAAAGTCTCACATAGCATCTCATAGAGGCTTTAGAAATGTTCCTCAGTGAGTAAGTCAGTAGTGCACTTAGAATGCAGCCCAGAAAAATAAAACCTCAGTTTTACGATGTAACACATAGAGCCTCTTGCTTCAAAATTGTGTATAGGTTTTTCCTACACAAATGACAAGTAATTGCAAGAAAGAGAATTAGGAAGAAAGAAGACAAGACTGGGAAAAAGAGCTTGTCAGGTACTGGCCCTTCAGTATTACAAAAAGAACTTTGTAAAGTCATTACTACCTATTCATCCACAAAATAGGATGCTTCGGCATTGTCTCAGCCCCTTCTCCAGCAAACTAATACAAAGGGAAACTAAACATGCTTAAGCTACAACACTACAAATATTTCTCTATTGGCTCCCATTTTTCTACAGGGAGAAATGGACTTAAGTTAGTCACTATGCATTACAGTCGGTATGTTATATATATTGCCTCTTTGAAGATTCTTTTAACCTGTGGAAAGCAGAAAGAAAACCGTATCTACATGTTGATTTTATACATTACTGCATTTTTAACTGCTAGGTATAATGCACCTTAAGATTCATCTGCCTTGTGTTATTAAATTTCCTGGATAAGTTAGTATACTATTGGCTGCTGGACTTAGGCTGGCTAAGTCTACATTGATTCTCTCTCGAACCCAAGAGCTGTCCCCCAACTACACATGACTCCCGGTCTGTGGTGCACTCCCTCAGCAGTAGGTTTAATTGTGAGTCCAGCTCTCCTCTTTAATAGGTCCCATGTCTCCTGGAGAGCTCCTGCTCTAACACCCAACATCCCACCCACCCAACCCTGCCCCATATTTCCATACCCATTTGCACATTCTAGATCTGGATTCTCCTAGGTTTAGAAGAGTCATACAAATGGTGTCATCACAGCAGAGGAATGGCGCAGTCCTTGGATAGCAGCGTAGGGCCCCTGCTGAAAGTAATGATGGTACCGGGGCATGTGGAATGAGGGAAATGTCGGGCCACTCCCCTGCATGGAGCTGGCAATAGCTGATGGTGTCAGAGGCATCCCAAGTCGGCCATAGGGTGGCAACGAGCCCTGTATAGGGTGAGGAATGGGGGTTGCTATGGATGCTGTGCTGGTGCCCAGTGCAGTCAGGGGCTGAGGGTGCTGAAACCCGGGGAAACTGGATGAAGAGGACACCCAGGAGCTGAGAGACAAGTTCTCGGATGTTGTAAAGGCTGATCCTGGAAGGAAAAGAACTCATTAGACTAGGAACTCTATTTTAGTGTGCAAATCAAGAATTACATGATCTGTAAGGACTGATTTATTTTTTTTAAATATATAATAGATCTGCAATTTAAAAACAAGCATGTCAACCATAAGTCACAGGTACCTTTCCAGGTAAGATATCATTTATTCCATATATGGAAGAGAAAATTTACTAAATAGAAAAAGACTTAACTCATTAGATGGTCTACATACTCCCAGAGAATGGCCAAACACTAGAACCTTGCCTGGAAGTGATAACTGGATTCCCTTTAAAGGAGCCCAGATGGCTGCTATCTGTCCTGACCTCAACAACATGCCTAGAAGGTAGGCTGCACATACGAGCCTCAACAAACTCACTGGTTTCTAAAGGCATTGTGAAAACTCCCAAAAATGGTTTTCTTTTTATAGCTTCCATTATTCTTTATTAAATATTTGACAAGTTGAGGGGCACCTGGGTGGCTCAGTTGGTTAAGCCACTGCCTTCGGCTCAGGTCATGATCTCAGGGTCCTGGGATCGAGCCCCACATCAGGCTCTGCTCAAGCAGGGAGCCTGCTTCCCCCCTCTCTCTGCCTGCCTCTCTGCCTAATTGTGATCTCTCTCTGTCAAATAAATAAAATCTTTAAAAAATATACTTGACAAGTTGCAAGAGTATGATTTTCTTATATCACAGCATCCACAAGTTTAAACAAAAGTTGACACTGAATTTTCTAACTCTATAATTAATTACTAGTAGTCCATTTGGATTTAGTTTCAAGAGATGTCCTGTATTTTGACAGATTACACTATTCCATATAAAGGACATAAAAATATGACAGAGGGCTCTGTCCCCACATGAACATCCCTGTGTTCAGGGTTAGGCACCCTCTGGACTCCCAGCTGCAAAGTGCTCCTCTGTGAGCCTTTGGGACAGAGGAACTTCTCAGTATTCCCCTACTGTCACCACTGGGGCCACTGCCTGTACATAATGCCCTTCACTAGGAAAATGTTCTTCTAAACAGTGTTTTCCGGGGTACCTGGGTGGCTCAGTGGGTTAAGCATCTGCCTTTGGCTCAGGTCATGATCCCAGGGTCCTGGATTGAGCCCCACACTGGGCTCCCTGCTTAGTTGGGAGTCTGCTTCTCCCTCTCCCTCTGTCCCTCCCCACCCCTGCTCATGCACGTGTGAGCTCTCAAATTAATAAAAACTTTTAAAAAGTAAAGCAAAATAAAATAACTAAAAGTGTTTTCTGTTTTAGTCATCGATCCTAATAAGATAGTTCTGGAATATCTTAGAAACAGATACAGTCCCTGATTTCAGATTATAAAATTGCGGTTCAGAAAGACTAAAGGACTGCTCCCAGAGTCCAACAGCTCTTTGGTGGTAGATCGCAGACAAGTTAACTCCTGAGCCCTGACTCAGAGGCTTAATGTCCTTTCACTAGAAAATCACAGGAAACCATCAGGTAGAAAAATTACTTAAGACTGTGAAGCAAAATAATGAGTTGTATGAAAATCAGCCTCAGGAGCTGTCCCTCCTCAAGAGACTCCTGAAATACTTTTGGGGCAGAATGCTCCCTGAGAACTACAAGTTTCATCACCTACTTTTCTTTCTCATTCTGGGTGCTCTTGTTCCCAGCTGTTACTCCGCCTGGTAGCTGTCTTACCTCGATTCTGTGTTGTCTGAACCTCATCCCCCAGCACATCCTCTTCTCCTCCATAGGTACGGATGGGTGAGCGGGCATAGGAATGCTTCTGGATCAGGCTCTCCACACTTTCCCTAAGTTAGAGAAGGACACATCCTGAATTAACTATAAAGTCCTTAGAGATGGAGATGGGTCTGAAAGGTAATTTACTAGTCAGTAAAACCATCTTCTCAGCCAAAAGATGCTCACTTCAGGGAAAGGTGACATTCAAAACATGTACATTTATGCCACTATAGACTCCTCAGAAACATGACCTCAGACATGCAAATATAAGCAAACGTAACTGGATAGGATAGGAACAATCCTCTGAAATCCTACAACATGGAGGACAAAGAGGTGAACAAGGAGCCGGAATGTAGAGTTTAGGAACATGCAAATGTAGAGTTTAATGATCTGAAAAATGAGGGACTGAAAATCCTGAGGAGCTGCAATGACTCTTCTAACTTCATCGGCTAATGAATATAAAACAAAGGCTTGACTGATACGAACTGCACTTACTCAGCATCTGATGAAATGCTGGTCAGAAGTTCAAAATGTCATTAGTCATAAGAAGACAACGTTCACTAGTAAACCCAGTAAGCGTAATTGGGATGATGTACACTTGGAGATTCCTGTTGCTTTAAGACTGAAAATTACAGAAAAACTGAAGGACACATAAAATGGCCATTGGGAAACTGAGGCCCCCAAATAAATTGGTCCATTGACTTTGAAAGTGGTTTTCCTGTTGAAACATAGTCTAACAAAGAATGCAGTTAACTTTAAAAATGAGAATTATGTTGGTATTGGCCCATTTGACCAGCTGTTGTTTGGGGGGGGGGGGCGGCCAGCAAGGGTTTAGCCAAAGAATTCTTTGCCAAAAATGCAAGTTGATAGCAGGTTACAGGCTTACATAGTATACATCTCTAAAATAGCTGTGGCCTAAAGATCAACACTGAATTAACTACCAAAGGACAGAAAAAAGAATTAAACAATTGAAAAAAATTGTGTGTTGAATGAAGAACAAATCAAACACCAAATTTCACATTGAGGGAACAAGGAAAGCAAGTAAAATGTCACAATAGCTTTTCAAAATGTAACACCTGTCAACATTTCACATAGATACATAAACTTTACTGGTGAAAAATTACTAACAGTGAATCTGGCTTTCTAGAAAATTGTATACTCAGAAATGAAAGCATTTTGTCATATAGCTTGCAAGTGAGAACATAAGGGTAAGCTTAAAAGAAAAGTTAATTGTAGCAACTATTCAAGTTACATCTCCATTCCCAGGGAGTTTTAAAATAAGTATACAGTACCAACATGCAGTCAAAATGATTGGGATCCATATCCAATAAATTAACATACAGCTAGCTTAAAAAGTAAAATCATTCCATATTCATTGATATGGAAAGAACTAATATATAGTAAGTGAAAAAAATACAGAAGACATATAGGTATAAAGTATGTTACCATTTGTGAATTTAAAACAAGGAATATATATGTATGTATATGTGTAATATTTCCGGAACGTTCCAGTTTCAGAACAGGAAACTGCCTAGAATAGGTTGACTCTGTATGGTGGAACCAGGGATTTGAGGGACTGGAGCAATGTTTCCCAACTATGTCTTGACTCTCAAATTTGTCCCAGTTCCACTTGAGTCCCCTGGGGCTCTTAACAAAGAAAAACTAAATTGAGGTGTAATTAATATACAACAAATGGTATATATTTGAAGTGTCCGATTTGATCAGTTTTGGGCGTATGTGACCAGTGACACCACCACCATAAGTAAAATAACAAACACACCTAACACTGACAAAAGTTTCCTCATGCTTCCTGGTCCCCACCCCAACAAGTCTGACCGAGGAAACCACTAATATGATATCTGTTCCTACAGATTAGTTTGCATTTTCTAAAACCGTATGAAAATGAAATCCTATCTTATGGTTTTTTTTTCATGTTTTCTTTATTAATCTGGCTTCTTTCCACTCAGCATAACTATTTTGAGATCCATCATGTTGGAGCATATTATCAATAGTTGAATCTTATTCTGAGTAGCACTGTGGTCCAAGCTATAGTATGGACTATAGTTTACCTATTCACCTGTTGAGCAACATTTGCCTTGTTTCTAATTTCTATTATACAGGAAGCTGTTACCCATACTTACGTAAACTTTTTTTAAGTGGACATATGCTTTCACATCTTATTTTCTAAAAAGGTTTTTAGTTACCAAAAAGGTTTTTAATTACAAATTTCGAAACTATCAGTCTGAAACCATAAGAGACTCTAAATCTCACAAAACAAACTGAGGATTGCTGGGGGGAGGAGGGTATGGAGAGGATGGTGGGGTTATAGACATTGGGTAAGGTATGTGCTATGGTGAGTGCTGTGAAGTGTGTAAACCTCGCGATTCACAGACCTGTACCCCTGGGGATAATAATACATTACATGTTAATAAAAAAAAAAAACTATCAGTCTGTTTCTTCTTGAATGAATTTTAGTAGTTTGTGTCCTCAAGGAATTTGTCCCTTTCATCTAAATTGTTGAAATTATAAGCTAAGTATTCATAATATTGCTTTATTATCCTTCCTTTCAGTATCTGCAGAATCTGTAGTGAAGTTACTCCTCTTTTTCCTGGCTATGGTAGCTTGTGTCTTCTCCCCTTTTTTCCTAATCAGTTTGGGTAGAGGACTGCCAATCTTAATTATCTGCTTTGTTTTTGGTCCCACTGATTTTCTCTATTGTTTTCCTATTTTCTATTCCACTTATTTCCATACTGATGTTTATTATTTCCTTTCTTCCACTTACTTTGGGTTCTTGTTTGTTTGTTCTTCTTTCTTAGTTTCTTGACATGAAGCTGCAGTCATGGATTTGAGATTTCTATTCACTTCTACAGCAGGAATGTAGGGGTGGCTCAGTCAGATAAGCTCCTGACTCTTGTCAGATAATGTTATGATCTTGGTGTTGTGGGATCAAGTTTGCATTGGGCTCCAAACTCAGTGCAGAGTCTGCTTAAGATTCTCCCTCTGCCCTTGCCCCTGCTTGCTCTAGTTCTCTCTCAAATAAATAAATCTTTAAAAAAATAAAAATAAAGTGGGAATGTAGCCTATAAATTTCCCCTGTGTTTTAGCAGCATCCTCCAAGTTTTTATGGGCTATATTTTCATTTTCATTCAATTCAAGATATTTTCTAATTTCCTTGTTGATATCTCCCATGACCCTTGGGTTATTTAGACATATGTTATTTAGTTTCCAAATGTTTGGGAATTTTCCAGTTATCTTCCTGTTACTACTGCTTTCTAATATAATTCCATTGTGGTCAGAAAACATACTTTGTATGACTCGAATGCCTTTAAATTTATTGGGACCTGTTTTTTGGCATAGGGTATTGTCTATCTTAGTAAATGTCCTGTGTGCACTTGAAAAGAAAGTATATTCTGCTGATGTAGGACAGAGAATTTTGTAAGTGTCAGTTGGGTGAAGTTGGTTAACAGAGTTGCTTAAATCTTCTATATTTTTACTCATGTTCTACTTGTTCTATAAGTTTTTGAGAGAGGAATAGTGAGGTCTCCAACTATAATTGTTAATTTTTCTATTTCTCCTTACATTTCTGTCAATTTTCCTTCATGTACTGTACTCTGAAGGTCTGTTAGGCGCATAAATATGTAGAACTGTATGGTCTCCTGATGAATTGAACCCTTTACAGGCATACCTCAGAGAGACTGTGGATTCAGTTCCAGGCCACCCCAATAACATAAATATAGCAACAGAGCAAGTCAAATGAATTTTTTGGTTTCCTGGTACATATAAAAGTTATGTTTACACTACACTGGAGTCTATTAAGTGTACTATAGCAATATGTCTAACGAAAACAATGTATATACCTTAATTAAAAAATACTTCATTGTTAAAAAATGCTAACCCCATCTGAGCCTTCAGGAAGTAGTAATCTTTTTGCTGATGGCTGCTGACTGATCAGGGTGGCAGTGCTGAAGGCTGGGATGACTGTGACAATTTCTTCAAATAAGACAATAAAGTTTGCCATATAGATTGACTCTTCCTTTCACAAAATGATTCCTCTGGGGCATGTGATACTATTTGATAGCATTTCACCCACAGCAGAACTTATTTCAAAGTTGGAATCAATACTCTCAAACCGTTACTGCTGCTTTATCAACCAAGTTTATGTAATATTCTAAATCCTTTGTTGTCATTGCACCAATCTTCACAGCCTCTTCACCAGGAGTAGATTCCATCTCAAGAAATCACTTTCTTTGATCATCCCTAAGAAGCACCTCCTCACCCATTAAAGTTTTATCATGAGCTCATGGCAATTCAATCACATCTTCAGGCTCCGATTCTAACATTAGTTCTCTTGCAAATTCTGCCCCATCTGCAGTTACTTCCTCCACTGAAGTCTTGAATCTTCAATTTGTAAAAAACTCAGCCTCTACAAATCACAACAAAGCAATGTGCAATGTAATGCAGTATGCCTGCTTCAGGATGAAATGATCTACTATATCCATGGTAAGTGCTTTGCTCTGAAATCTGTGATATTAATAGAGTTATTCCAGTCTTTCTTTTGACTAGTGTAACCATGGTCTATTTTTTCCTATTGCTTTCTTTGAACTTGTTGCCTTTATATATAAAGTGCATTTCTTAAAAGGCAGCAGATATTGGGATTGTGCTTTTTAATCCAAACGGACAATCTCTCCCCTTTAATCGGGATATTTAGTGCATATATATTTAATGTGATTATTAGTATGGCTACGTTGAAGTCTGTCATCTTTCTATTTGCTTCTTACCTTCTCATCTGCTATTTACCCTTTTCTTTTGTCTTCTTTTAGGTTGCTTTATTCTTTCATTTCATCTCCTTTGTTCGTTTATTAGCCATAACTTTTGTGATTTTAGTAGTTGATTTGGTATCATAGTAAATATTTTTTTTTAAGATTTTATTTATTTATTTGACAGACAGAGATCACAGGTAGGCAGGCAGGCAGAGAGAGAGGAGGAAGCAGGCTCCCTGCCGAGCAGAGAGCCCAATGCGGGACTCGATCCCAGGACCCTGGGATCATGACCTGAGCCGAAGGCAGAGGCTTTAACCCACTGAGCCACCCAGGTTCCCAGTAAATATTTTTAACTTACTACAATTTACTAGGCAAATGATATGATACCACTTCAAGTATACTCAACACTTATAATATATTTCCATTTTTCCCTTCCATCCTTTGTGCTATTGTCAAACATTTTACTTTTACATGAACCCAGCATTACATTGTTGCTGTTTTGATTAAATAATTATTTTTAAAAGGATGTAAATAATATGAAATCTGATCTACTTATCCTTGTTACCATTCCCACTGCTCTTCGTTCCTTTGTGTAGATCCAGATTGACATCTAATCTTCTTTCTACCTGAAGGACTCCCTTTAACATATTTATAGTATATTTTGCTGATGGTGAATTCTTTTAGCTTTCATATATCTGAAAAATGTCTTCATTTTACTTTTATTTTTTTGAAGATATTTTTGCTGAGTATAGGATTCTAGGTTGACAGACATGTTTTCTTTCTGTACTACAAAAATGGTACTCTTCTGTCTCCTCACCTTTTTTTTTCCTATTTATTTTGATTTTGTAAAGAAATCTGCTGCCATCCTTATTTTTGTTCCTTTTATGTGATATCTTTAATTCCCTGGTTGCTTTCAGTACTTTCACTTCATCATACATTTGAGCAATGTTAGTATGATGGGCCCTGGTGTTATTTCTTCAAGCTTCTTGAGCCTCTTTGGATTATGCATTTTAAGTTGTCATTAAATTAGAAAAAAATTTGGATATTACTACTTAAATATAATTCTTCTCCCACCAACCCCCCAACTTCCCATCCATGTTTTAGGGTCTCCAATTACACATGTATTAGACTGCTTAAAGTTTTCTCATAATTTACCAATATGCTTCATCTTTAGAAATTTCTCTTTGTTCTCTGTGTTTCACTTTGGATAGTTTCTATTGTGTGTCTTCAGTAGAATTTTGATTTGAATATTTTGGACATCTTCCATCTCTCTAATTTTTTGAACATAGATATAATAATTGTTTTAATGTCCTTGTCCTGTAATTGTAATATTTGTGCCAATTTTATTTTTAATTGATAAGTTTATCACATTATTGGTCATATTTTCCTACCTCTTTATACTTCTGTTAATTTTTTATTAGATGCAAGACTGTGAATTTTATCTTCTTGGGTGCTGGATGTTTTTGTATTCCTATAAATATTCTTGAGCTTTGTTCTGGGATATAATTAAGTTACTTGGAAATAATCTGATCCTTTTGGGTCTTACTTTCAAGATATCTGAGGGAAGATTGGAACACTGTTTTAATTTTTCCTCACCATTGAAGCAAAAACCTTCTGAGAATTCTATCAAATGCCCTGCAAATCAGGTTTTCCTGTCCATCTTTAGATGTCAGAACAGGCACTATTCCCACTCCTGTATAAATACTAGACCATTTCCTCTAATCTTTTCAGGGATGTCCTCCCCCTCCCCCAGCCTGTGGTAGTTTCCTTGGATGCATGTGCTAATCAGATCTCTGCTGAACAGTCAAGAGGGATCCCCTAAAGATCTTTGGAGTTCTCTTATCCTACAGTCTGTCCTGTGGATTCTGTTTTGGTCTCAGCAGACTCTTAACTCTAACTGTTAAACTCGGGAAATTTGCCAAGCTCTGCCTGTATTCTCTGCCCTTGTGCTACAGCCTAGATATACTCTCAGACCATATGCTAGTGCCATCACAGGGCTCACCTCATTTGATTCCCAACCCTTGGGGATTACTGTCTTTTTTTGCCTAATGTCCAATATAATTTAAAAAACTGTTTTGTATATTCTTAATTATTTAAGGCAATAGAGTATACTTGGTCCTTGCTACTTTACCTTTACCTGAAGCAACGTCCCTCCTGGAGATCTTCTAAAAATTTGAAAACCCCAGCCACACCAACAGAATAAGTAAACCACAATCTCTGGGGGTGAGACACAGGCTTCAGTAATTGTTAAAGTTTCCCAAGTGACTCCAATGGGAATGCAAATTTAAGAACAGAGGAAAGGTATGTGATGGATGTTTTTCACCAGATACTCCCCGTACCCTCTGAACTTTGAATATATGTATTGTTTATTCAAAATTAACTTGAAATCATAAAAATGTCATGAAAGTAATACCCTACCAATTAAAAACAACTGCTGAACTAAACACCAATACTTGGTAAATTTCTTATAATGAATTGATAAAACTTATCATTATCATGCTGATTTTTATGTAGTATTGAAGTATATATTTTATATAGTATAGCATTGAAGGTTGAGTGGTATATTGGAAATATCATAGGCTTTAAAGTCATTGATCAAATGGATGAATGTTTAGATGAGTAGGCGGACCACCTAGAATCATTTTCACATTCTAGTTCTATTACTTTCTTAATCTCTCTTCATCTCTAAATTGAGGAACATAATTCCAGCCTCACATGGCCATTAATTCATCCAAAATTATTTACTGAATACTTATAATGAACAAGGGACTATTTTAAGAATTGTGGATATAGCAATAAACAAAACATAAAAATCCCTAACAGGACAGTAGTCTAGAGGGAAAAGAGAGAGGGAGACATTAAGAAAAATATGAAGCACATTAGGTGATGATAATAGTGCTATGGAAGAATAAAAATAAAACAGGGACTAATGATAAGAACTGTAACTGTGAGGATTAACTATGATAAGGCATTTGAACTGGCCAAAACAGAGTCTGGCACATAGGAGGAGTACTTAGTAACCCATAAAAATAAAGCAGGTAAAAATATTTTATTCTCTTAGATTATATTTGTCTCCAATTTATTCTAGCCCTCTGAATAATCCTAATTCAGAATATAAGATCCAAACAGGAGGTTTTTTTCTTGGTGACAGAATACTAAAGTCAGCAGAGAACTTGACTACAGTGTTATCTGCAGTTCTACTATAAAATTATATCTATCATGGAGATAAAATGTTAAGCTTGAGCAAATCCGTATCACCTGTTTAAAAGTGAAACCTATTTTAAAAAATCTCTTGAACAGACTTGTTGAATCCTTTGACTTAGACATATTGAGATGAAAATAGTTCATCATTTACTAAGAGGCATAGTAAATACATTAAATGCAAAAATTAATGGAAAGGATAATCTGGAATGACATGGATGCTAATTAATCAATTTGCCAACTGCCCTATATTTTAACCTTTATATGCCCACACTCTGGTAATGTTGGACCCCCCCCCCCCACAGCCTTAACAGCAGATGTCACTTCCTCAAGGACTTAATTCATTACAATATTAGAGAGTGACTATCTTTGTGGGTAACTCAGGTCATTAAGAAAAAAGGCAAGTAAGCTTGGCAACCCTTACTAAAATGAAACTGTAACATACCAAGCTGATGTCCTTTTAGTCCTTTTAGTCACACCAGCATGTGTCATACTGTTAATATTTAAACTTAATATTTAATATTTAATTATTTAAAATGAACTTAGGTGGTTATCTTCACATAAGAGAGGAACTTGCTTCAAATACCCTAGGAAATATTTTCTCTCTGTATAGTTACAAAGGAATGGCCATCAATGAGCCCATTTTGGATGATTTATTTCTGAGGTATATTCCTCTTCCCATTCTATGCACATAAACTGCTCAATCCAAGCATTTAAATTCAAAACCAAAATGTAGTATTTGCTTCTCTAAAAGTACCCTTATATAAAATCACTTAAACATCTTTCACATACACACCCAGATAAATCACTTCCCAAATATCATAATGAATCACTGCCTTCTAAAGTATCTTGCTTTTCTATAAGAAGTACATTATATTCATTTTGTCCTTGGTAGATCACTGGTATCATTACTTATTCTCATCTCTAAGAGGGAGGAAAGAAAGGATTTTATCGAAGTGATTTACTTGAGTCAGGCCTGGAAGTGAACTGAAAGCAATGGCAGTTCTTATATAAAGGATGGCATAATTGAATTATTGCCTTTTAAGTGATTGAAAACAGTGGTGCAATATCAGGGCCATCTCTTTGAAGATGTTGCAAAGAGTAGACAGCCCACTTTGTTTACTTCGTGTCTAATCCCTGTTTCTAGCAGGATGAAAAGTGCAAAGAATTTGTTAGCCTAGAAACCCTATTGCAAGGACTTCTAAAATACTGTACCCTGAAAAATAAGGGATGACTCACCTAATGGGTTAAGTGACTTAGGTATCACAAGCTATGACAGTGTCTTGTAATGCTCAAATCTCTAAAATCCCAAAGCAAGAGACCATAGCTTTAGTAGGCTTCCTTTGGATTTAATAGATAAATAAAATAGGGTACCATTACTAAAGTACCATTATCGGCCGTTCTAAATATCTAACATTGTATTATTTTTCCAGGCAGAAAAAGTACATTATTACCTTACATATCTTTAAAAGATCTCTTTTGACTACCATGTAACCATCAATTCCAAAAATAATATATGTGTGAGAGATGCTATCATAGTCAGAAGGTGGGCAAGATAAAGGGTAGCTACAATGATTATGTTGATCCTGCCAAAATGTTCAGACCTGTTTGAAGTCACTGTTTGTTCAAACTCTAGATAAGCAAAACCAACACCCTCTATCAGTATTGGAACTGATCGCCCATCATTGTCTCTGGAACTGGAGTGCAAATTTCTCAACGTTCAAAAAGCAAGACCTTCCTTTTCTCCTCACTTCTTCCTTTGCACCATCACGATACCTAATATATTCCTCTTCTACCGTACTTACTAGATTGATCACAGTCATGTGTTGGCATGACTGTCTCTACTACTGTGCTGTTGGCCTTCAAACAAGGAGAGAACAATACTGAATCTAGGCAGTAATTCTCAAACTTCAGTGTGTGTTGTGGACTAAATGTCTGTGTCTCCCATAAAATTCCCATGTTGACATCTTAATTCGCAGTGTGATGGAAGTAGGAGGCAGGGCCTTTGGTAGACAATTAGGTCTTGAGGGTGGAGCCCTAATAAATGGGATTAGTGCCCTTGTAAAAGGAGACAGGAAAGCTTCCTTTGGTTTTCTCTTTTCTGCTTTTCAGCCATGTGAGGACACACTGAGAAGATGGCTATGAACCAGGAAGCAAGCCCTTATCAAACACTGAATCGGCCAGCTTCCAGAACCATGAGAAATAAAGATCTAGTGTTCAAGCCACTCAGCCTGTGGCATTCTTGTTAGAGCAGCCCAAACTAAGACAGTGTGCATCAGAATTAACTGGTGGACTTGTCAAAACACAGACTGTTGAGCCCCACCCTTGAGTTTCTGATTCTGTAGGTCTGAGGTATGGCCTGAGAACATGATTTCCTGTGTGTTTCCAGGGGATGCTAATGCTGCTGACACAGAGACCACTCTTGGAGAACCAGTGCCCCTAGTGTCATGGTTACAAGTATGTTCACTGGCACTTCCTTAGCTTGAATCCTAGCTCTGCCACTGGTGAGTTGTGTGCCTGTGGACAAATTGCTTCAGTTCTCCATGCCTCAGTTTCTTCATCTGTAAAGTGAGAATATTAATATGGTCTAGCTCTTCAGGTTATTATTAAGAATCAATGAATTAACACACATACAGAGCTGGGATATAATACCTGAAATATAATAAGCATTAATAAATGTTTATAGATAAAATTAAATTCTTGCTGTTATCATTGAGTAGCAAGATCAGGTGTTCCTAAAGCTGGTTACAGAATCATGACCATTTTAGATAACATTAGGACTTACAGACACTATAACTTGCCATGTTTCATTTAAACCATCCTATACTATACAGGTCAGGGAGAAAATTAAATAGAATTTCAATTTGCATTCTAACTTTCTCTCCTAAATATAGGCCTGGGAAAAAACTGTTTAGGAAGAAAATGTCAAATCCATTAAAATCAATTCTAATTTATAAGAAACAAAATATTTAAAGTTCTTACTCATCAATTTGTTCAAGTTTACATCGTCTTCCTGGGCCTCTGTAAATAACTTCTTGTCACAATATTTCCCCAAAGATATATGCAGATAATGTTATAAATTACTGGAAGACAATATATCAATATGTGTAGCTTCCACAAAGTACTTAATAAATGAAAACTTTAGATAATACAATTTGAGATGCATTATAAATCATTAATTTTGAGAACTGAAATATATAATACAATTCATCTTAAAAAAGCAAAATAACTCTAATTTTTTAAAAAGCTTTTAGATTTCACTTTATTATTTATTTCACTTAATCCTACTGGTTTTTCTTTCCAGCAGTAATATATATTTCTGGTTTTCTATTATCACTAGCAACTTAAATAAGTAAACTGGACCAATTGGGGGTAGAGGGGAGAAGCTATTATGTTTAGTTTCTAAGTCTTACAGTTGTGGCAACTAGAAGAAAGCTCAAAGAAAGCAAAGTACAGATCACTCAGCCTCTAAATAAACTTTAGTAAATTGTGAGGTAGGGAACAAATGTCCTTCATGCACAGATAGAAAGACACAAGCAAGAAAAAAAAAAAAAAGAGGACAACTTACAAGTATAAGCCAATTGTGAATAACTCTGCTACTCTAATTACCTGACTTACTGGTTTGTTTAACACTACTTTATAAAATAAATGCTTCCTCTTATAAGCTCTGGATAAATGAATTAACATTTTCAGTGCAGAAACACAGCTTGCTAGTTAAAGGAATATTGCAGTGACTGTAAATTGAAAAAAAATTAATTCTATTAAAAGCCATCCCTTCCTTGAGATTGTTGTCAACAGATTATTTTACTTTATTCAACTAATAGATTTTATTTAGTAGCAGACTTTAATCCAGTTACTAAACAAAACTGCTTTTCTTTTATGCATGTAGGCTCTTAGACTATCTCTCCTTTGGAAATGATTTAAAAAAAATGTTTCTTTCCTAAGAAGGTGTGTGTCTGGATTCCTTATTTGGATCTGGGTTTTGATTTCTTCTATAAAATGAGGGTGTGGTAGGCAGCTGGTGGGCTGGATTAGATGATCTCTAAGATTCATATGGTGCTAATGATTTATGAATCCTTAAATATATAAAAAGGAAAAATTAAAAATAGCTATTTTGAAAAAGTCCAGTGCTAGTTGTAAAGAACCCTGGACTCTAAACCCCACATCTACTAAGTGTACCCTGAGCAAATCCCTTGCAGTCTCTGGGCCCTCATTGCTTCACTGGTAAAATGATACATAAATTGTTGGATGGCTCCCCAAGTCTTCCCAGCCTCAAAATACATACTTCCTAGAAAGCTTGGCTTCATTGTTTTTTGGAATTTTAACCGCAAACTATCAAGGCACACTTAAGTATGAACAATATAATTTAAAATATTTTTCTTATGTTGTAATCTATATTTAAGAAAGAGAGAACTATATGCCAATAATTAAAAATAAAGTCACTTTCATTTATACAGGATTGGAGTATCAAATACTGCTCAATCATCTCAGAGATAAAATTCAGTTTTTAACTCTTTGATTTCTGTCTCTTCATTCCGAGCAACATCACATTCCTGGGGTATGTCCCTCCAAGCAGAGGTGACACGGAAGTCTTCTGTCCTCCCCTATTGCAGAAAGCCCTGGCCGGCTCTGTGGCTCCTGTTATGGCAAGTGGGTCCCAGAGGAAAACTGTGGATCACTGGGAGCAGGTGCAGATCCAAAGGGCAGGGTTTTAGCAGACTTCACTGAAATTATATTTCAGTTTTATATCATTACAGACACTGCCTAATCTACTTTGTAAGAATCTCCGTAATGCTCAAGTATCATTGTATTCACGAAAGATTAAGGGAATTAGCAAGTTTTATGAGCATAACTATTTCTCTATTCACTCAGTTGAAGCTTAATCTACATATTTTTTCAGCTAATATGGTCCCCTCCTCCTAATATATGTTACTTCTCTCCTTTGCCTAAATCTATTCTGCTGGTTTTTCTCCAAAGATAGGATGTAAAAGTGATATGAGAATTTATGTTGTTGGCTGTCTGGGCAACAACTATGAGGCTGAACTAACCACTTCACAAAATGCATGACTTCGGGATTCCTGAATATCAGAGTTCTCGTTTTTCAAAAGGTAGCCAAAATGCTTAGAAGAAAGTCCAATATCAGCAGATATCCTAAGAAGAGGTAAGTGCAGATGGAAAGGAAAGATGAGCTAAAAGCACAAAGAAGTCTCACTCTAGACCAAACCTCAAGAAAAAGGTAACTATTATGTCCAATGAGATGTCCTTCAGCAGATGAATGGATAAAGCAGATGTGGTTCATATATACTATGGATATTACTCAGCCATTAGGAGGGATGAATATCTACCATTTGCATTGACATGGATGGAGCTGGAGGGGATTATGCTAAGTGAAATCAGTCAATCAGAGAAAGACAATTATCATATTGTTTACTCATATGTGGAACACAGGAATAGCACAGAGGACCACAGGAGAAGGGAGGGAAAACTGAATGGGAGAAAATCAGAGAGGGAGACAAACCATGAGAGACTATGGACTCCAGGAAACAAACTGAGGGTTATAGAAGGGAGGGGGTAGGGGGATGGGGTAACTGGGTGATGGGCAGTAAGGAAGGTATGTGTGGTGATGAGCACTGGGTGTTATATGCAACTAATGAATCATTGAACACTACATCATAAACTAATGATGTACTAGATGTTGGCTAAATGAACATAATAATAAAAAAAAAGAGGAGAGTTTTAAAGAAATAACTGTACTATCAGACATCTGGAGAGAGTATTAAGCATGCTATCCATTCCACTCTACCAAGCAGTCCCATCAAAATGGTGCAAGTGCCAGTGTCTGGAGGGGATCCATGTTGTAGAAAAGGGAGATCCACATAATCCTCCCATTTCACCCATGAATTCCCACCTCTCTGCCTCTCAAGGTATAAGCAGAGCTTTTTTTTTTTTTAATTTTTTTCTTTTTAAGATTTTATTTATTTATTTGATAGAGAGAGATCACAAGTAGACAGAGAGGCAGGCAGAAAGAGAGAGAGAGGAGGAAGCAGGTTCCCTGCCGAGCAGAGAGCCCAATGCGGGACTTGATCCCAGGACCCTGAGATCATGACCCGAGCCGAAGGCAGAGGCTTAACCCACTGAGCCACCCAGGCGCCCTCAGCAGAGCTTTTGACAATTCAAAAATGATTCCACTGGGAAGCTTATTAGAATATAGTGAAGGGAGAGCCTTAGATTATACTCCAGTGACTACTCATTATAAGGAAGCACAAGGTACAAGGGGAGTAAATGAGTAACATTTCAGAGGACTGATGGCACCTTCTTTCCATCCCTTAAGGACACCTATGAGTGAAGAAAACAGGGACACAGCAAGTCCAGGTAATCCTCTTCCGGAAACTAGGGATCCTCCTCTATCTTTTGATCAAGGACAATAAGAAGGAAAAACAAGGAAATCTTTTGGTCATTCCAGAGAAGAGACAGGATCACTTAAATAGGAAAGAATATTAGATTGCCATCAGAGGGCGACAGCCACTCTTTACATCAGGAGACAATAACAACATAGTTAAGATATGGTAGGACAGAAAATGTGAGGCAAGGATTGTCTATCAAGTCAAACTGACTTTTGCAAATAAAAACCACAAACTCATGTTCATGCAAAAGGCAAGGAGTACTGACCCCACGAGCTTTTCTTGAGGCATCTAGCAGAAAAGGAGCTTCAGAAAACCAAAATGGGGAGACAATGACATAAGATGCATCTGTGGTCGTTATATCTATATTTACTTGAAGAACTAAGATTAAACCATGGTGATAAGAAAGTACATGTGGGGGCGCCGGGGTGGCTCTGTTGGTTAAGTGTCTGCCTTTGACTCGGGTCATGATCTTACAGTCCTGGGATCAAGCACTGCATCAGGCTCCCTGCTCAGTGGGGAGTCTGCTTCTCCCCCTTCCCCTGCTCTCTCTTTCTCTCTCAAATAGGCAAATAAAATCTTTAAAACAAAGAAAGAAAGAGTACCTGTGTGATGAGTCTATACTCTGACAAGGTAAATCAAGTACAATTCTCAAGAATGGGAGGAGGATGGGGAGGGAAGATGGTAAGTAGAATAAGGTTGTCCGTCATCTGTATTTATTAACTGAGATTCAAGGGTAATGACTTCAAATGCTTAAAAACAGGGAAAGTGGGGGAAAGAGAAAAGTTACTAGTTAATTTCAATTCTATTCATAGGAGGGGACCTACAGAAAATTAGAAACAGGGGACTAGGAGTTTTTAAAAGACATTAGTGTAAAGGAAAACAGAGTAAGAGTACAAACCTCACTAGATACCAAAAAATAATAGTACAAAAAAAGGTTCCTAATAAGACAGACCACATAGCAAGAGATTATTTACATAAGACTTGTTTATCTATTTAAATATAACAAAAAACTGAACAACTAAATTCAAATATATTAATATGTATGTTACATATATACTTTATATATGTTTTATACTTATGTAGTATGTATGTACAACCCATAACATTAATGTACATTGCCATGTGGAAAAAAACAAGGTAGAAAATGTATAGAGCATGTTAACATTTAAGAAAAAGAGGAAAAAATATATAAATGTATACCTGCTTATATTAAAAAACATGCTGGAAGGATAAATAGTCCGTTTTTTGTTTTTTTTGTTTTTAAATGGTTACTTATAGGAGAAGGAAGAAATAGGGTGGAAGGGATTGGGAGAGAATCCTGAGATCTTCGAATAAGCCATGTTCTGTAGATCTGTCTTAAAGCCAACGTAAATCATTTATTAAAGAATCATGTGAGAAAATTACATTTTTAATTCAAAAAAAAAAAAAAACCAGAGAATACAGTAAAACAAATGAACCTAAATGTATATCACTGGGTAATAAGAAAAACTGCATAGGGAAATGCTCCCAAATGACTTTAGAACACTCTAGTAGTGAAAGAAGAAAAAGAAACTAAACGAACCAAAAACACCCTGGCAGAATCTACACTAACGATGAAAAGAACCACCACAAAAAGATTTTCAGCTATTTTTAGTTGCCACATTGTTGCAGGTATGTGATTCACATATTGTGAGACTGCTGTGTATCTGCGCACTCCGAGATAAAGCAAATGAGTAATGACAGAACGGTCCATCATTCCCTGTATTAGTGAGAGCTGGATTCACAGCATGAGAGAAGAGATACAGAAAGAAGGCCAAGAGGTTGCGTAAAAGCCCGATTGCCCTGAATTTAAATGAAAAGTGTTAGTTTGAACTCATGTTGGATTTTATCTTTAAAGTCCATGGCACGTGCCCACCCTTTTCAAACTGAAAGCTTAGGTGGAGAGGTGGTGGCTCACATTTTACTTATTTGAAGTTTGAGTACACGATTCTTATACATTTCAAGGATGTTACTTTGCCATTTTAAAATGCAAATCTGAAAAATATTAGAAAAAGCATTTTCTAATTCCCTCACAATAAACCCGATGATGTTTTAGGAGTCCTTCTCACATCTGCTTTCCCAAAAGCCTTTCATACTGTTCTCTGAAGACCCTGAAAGTTTTTAGTGTTCAGAGAAAAAAAAAAAAAAGTTACAGCCTATTTTCCAATTATTCATCACAGTTCAGGTTCAAGATTAGAAAATGGATAAAAATAACATAGATAATTGCAATCTACAGTCTGGGTTGTATGCATGCCTGGGTTGTCACTTTGTTGCCCTACTCGTTCACCTTTCTTTGGCTTGAACTATAGGCACTAAAATGACCTTGTGAGCATGCCTATCTACCACTGTATATCGGAAGGACAAGGTGCTGGCAGAGATCACATCTCGCCAGCTCTGTCAACAGGCTCAAAATGAAATTCTGAGTTTCTTCATTTTAACCCAGAAAGAGGAAAAAATCATCCTGTGGACATAAAATTGCTGGGTAGGAGTTTTCCTTGCTGTTAGTATTTCCACGGCCCCTTGAAGCTCGAAGCCAGGAATCAGCAAACTTTTTCTAAAAAGGCTAGACAGTAAATGTTTAAAGCCTCACATGTTTTATGGTCTCTGTGAGATCCACTCCACTCTGTCTCTGTAGCAGAAAAGCAGCCACATGCAATACGTGAACTGAAAAAACGTGACTGTGGTCCAATAAAATTTTATTTATACACAATAAAATTTAATTTCATATTATTTTTGCATGTCACAAAGCATTCTTTTCTTTTTTTTTCAACCATTTAAAAATGCAAAGACCATTCTTACCATATGGACTCTACCAAACAGGCAGCCAGTAGTTTGCCAACCCCCGCTCTAAGCTACTTACCTGATTAGAGGTGGGCCCACTGACCCTGCACTGCTCCTCATGAATACCTTACTGCCTCAGAAGCTCCCCAGGGAAGCTAAGGGCGCTGTCAGAACCAAAAACTACTTTCTTTTTAGCACTGTAAGTCATTACGAAAGATCTAGAAATTACCCATAAACTGTGAACCTCTTCAGCAAAGTGGCCAAAACATTTGTTGTTCCATGGTTTGATGCAGGTAAAACTTCTATCCATTCCCAGAATATTAGATTTGCAACTTTCCTGAAGTTTCCTTCCTCATCTAAATTAATAGAGCAGCTTTGAGCTCTGAGCAAAAAGACCTGATTCCTACTGGGCTTGTGTCCAAATTTCATGTGTTTGAAAGTTTTATTCAATGCCAGGGGATTTTTAACTTATTTTATTGAGACTTTCAGTACAAATCCTGAATGAATACGGTGAGATAAGCCTATGTATTTAATTCTCTGTCCCAGTGACATGACTGAGAAAACAAAAGAAACTCAGGAAATCAGGTACAATGCCAACTACACACTTAGATATTTTAGCCACAAACAGGGAGGGTGAGGGAAGCATCAAGCTGTGTGCCCAGTCATAACTGTACAAGGGAGAAAGCTAGCTGGGGAGGGAACAAATGAAAAGGCCTCTGCCAGAGCTTTACCTACACCCCACCTTGGAGCAGCAGAGATTAATAATAAAGGCAGGTCTTTGAGCAGCTGACTGGGAGCAGATTCTCATGCTGCTGGAGGCTAGGACTAAGGAATCCCGCCACAGTGCTCTCAGCTAGCACAGCGTGGTTATGGGAT
The DNA here is from genome assembly GCF_963455335.1 of Martes martes. Lineage (NCBI taxonomy): Eukaryota > Metazoa > Chordata > Mammalia > Carnivora > Mustelidae > Martes > Martes martes. The sequence goes on from NC_137899.1 coordinate 66,411,696, forward strand.
ACTGGTGATGGTGGGTCTGTGACTATGGCTAGCTCTGGAGCAGGGCTGTGAGGCTGCTCTGTCGGGTGGGTGGGAATTGTGGTATAGATGATTTCTAGCTGCTGAGGCAGACTGAGAGAGGAGGATGGTCCCTGCACGGTGAAAACTCCCTTTCCAAGGCTATGTTCACTCACCTGCCATAACTCCCTACGTCAAACAGTAATTATACTTCCACAGTGGCAAATTATAATAAATTTAAATTATCATCCCATTCTTGGGTCTGCACCTGAAAGATTTAACAAAGATCCACATGCTTTTATTCAAAATTAATCTCAACTTCAAACACTAAGCAAACAGACATCCTGTTCTATAGATGACCTAGGGCAAAGTAACTGGACATTAACAAAACATTCAGCAATTCAACAGATGAAAACTAATTTCAAAAAGCAGAACAAATGCTCTCTTTTGAAACTGACTTGTTTCAAGACAAGGAGAGATATTTTAATTCTCTTAATTTATATTTTCAAATTTGCAGCAAGATTTAATACCCTCTCTTAACAAAGCAGGCACTAATGGGCATGAAAAGGAAACCATACTGATGGGAAAGTATACTCAGAAATGACAAAGTAATAATCACCACATCCTAAAAGAACTCAATACCCAAAACACTGGATGCCACAGAAAACAAAATCAACAAGTTAGAAGTCTTATATAAGAAATTTTTCCAACACCAGAGTAAAAAGTTAAGGAGATGAAAATTATTAAACAGAGAAGAGAAACAGGGAATAGATTCAGGAGATCTAACATACATATAATAGGAGTTTTAGAAGGTCTGACTAGAGCAGACCACTTAGAAGCAAAACAAGGAGGAGATAAAGAAGAATGAGAAGACAATTTGCCCAAGCTGAAAAACCAAACTGAGTTTTGAATTTAAAGCATTTAATTATAAATACTAATTTTTACAAATCTACAACTGGACAAATACTGACACAATTTCCCAATTTCAAAGAAAATATTCTAAAAGCATTTTTTCCAAATAGAAAAAAGGTTAAGTTTCCAACAAAGGGAAGACAGTGGCTTTTATTCCGCAGTACTTAAAAGCCAGATGGCAAAGGCAGCTGAAAGAGTTCTGAGGGAAAAAACTATGACCACAATAGCAGCAGATCCTCTCGGATAAGCAAAAACTCATAAAGAAAAAGGAGTCATATATCCTTCCCTGGCCAATTACTTAACATTTACCAACAACTGAGAGTAAAGTCAGAACATAATTCCAAACATTGGAGAGATTATAGAAATGAGCAATTAACAATGAAATGACTAGAATTCAATTTAAATGATTATAGTTGAGGTACTATGAGCCTTACAAAAAAATTCTGAGAAAGAAAAAGATATATTAAATCTGGATTTGAAATCCCAGATTATTTAAACCGAAATTATGGGTTGAAGGAGAGGTAGTAGAAAGAAGAATCAAACACTAAGTATCTCCTATTTTACTAGAAAAGAAAGTGGATAGTTTCTGACAGTAACAGAGAGATCAACTTTATAATTATGTCTTTTAGAATTTGAAAGCATAATTATTTAAAAAATACAATTAACACTAGAGAAAGGACTTTGGTTTCAGACAAACTAAAGTGGGTGTGAGGCTCAGCTCACACACAAATTGTGTGAATAAATAAACCAGTCCCTCTAAACTTTGCTATGTCATCTGCCAAATAGGAACAAAATGGTTCTTTATTATTGGATTATAGGATTATTTTGGATTATATAGGATTATTTTGATGAGTGACAAAAATCAAGTGTGTAAAGCATATAGTCCATTGCCTGACAAAAACTTGATAAATATAACAAAAGACAAGAAGAAAAAATAAAAATGTAAAGTAATTAGCTGAATTAAACATAGAGCAGAAATATCAAACATATCAGTTATTACAATATTGGGAGATGGATTACATTTCTCTATTAAAACACAAAGACCATCAGACAAAATTTTTAAAACTACAGATATTCTGTAGTTACAGAGTATCTTTAAATCTATAGATATTCTGGGGTGCCTGGGTGGCTCCGTTGGTTAAGCGACTGCCTTGGGGTTAGGTCATGATCCCAGAGTCCTAGGATTGAGCCCACATGGGACTCCCTGCTCAGTGTGGAGCCTGCTTCCCCCTCTCCCCTTGCTCACACTGTCTCTCTCTCACTCTCTTTCAAATAAATAAATAAATAGAATCTTTAAAACTATACATACTCTGTAGGTACACGTCATTATTTACTCAACAAGTATGTTGAGTGTGTACTATGTACCAGCCACTATTCTAGGATCTAGGGATATAGTAGGAAACAAAAGACAAAGTCTTGAGCCCCTGGGTGGCTCAGTTGGTTAAGCAGCTGCCTTTGGCTCAGGTCATGATCCCCCAGGGTTCTGGGATGGAGGCTCACATCTGCTTCCCTGTTCAGCGGGGAGTCTGTTTCTCCCTTTCCCTTTACCCCTCCCCAACTTGTATGCTCTCTCACTCTCTCAGATAAAATCTTTAAAAAAAAAAGTGGGGGGCACCTGGGTGGTTCAGTGGATTGAGCCTCTGCCTTTGGCACAGGTCATGATCTCAGGGTCCTGGGATGGAGTCCTGCATCGGGTTCTCTGCTCAGTGGGGAGCCTGCTTCCTCCTCTCTCTCTTTGCCTGCCTCTCTGCCTGCTTGTGATCTCTCTCTGTCAAATAAATAAATAAAAAATCTTAAAAAAAAAAGAAAAGAAAAAGACAAAGCCTCAGACCCATTCAGATTTGAGGGCAGCATATTCCTTGCAGAGGATTAAAGTAAGTATAGAGGCCCTATGGCAAACCTGGTCCTGGGTATGCTAAGAAAAGTGAGCAAGAGAAAGAAAGGTGCAAGAGTTCAGAGACAGACCTGAGAAGGCTGGGGTCAGATTCCACAGGGCCTTTCAAGCCATGTCTGAACTGGGATTTTACCATCACTGAGAAGGTGAGTCATCAGAGAGCTCTGAGCAAGAATGATGCGGTCCAACTTGCTTTCTTCAACAAGATCCTTCTGACTGTCATACTAGAAATGGATTTAAGGGCATTAAGAGTAGAGGGAGAAAGACCAATGAGGAGATTAATGTAACAATCTAGGAAAGAGATGATGGGATCACAGATAAAGGTGATAGCAGCGGCGGAGATGATAAGTAGTAATTGGATTCCTCTGAACAGTCTGAAGGATTAACTGACTGTTTGGATGTGGGAAATGAAAGAAAAAGAGGAGCCAAGGATGACCACCAGCCTTCTGGCCGGAGCGATGGGAAGGATGCAGCTGTCTGCAGCACAGATGGGAAGAGTAAGGAAAGAAGAGGCGTGGAAGAGTATGACTGGGCACTCCTGTTGCAGATATGTGAAATTCGAGGTGTCCTAGCAGGAGAGGGAAGAGTAAATGAAATAGCGAGTCAGATCTTTGACTCTGAGAGGCCAGAAGCAGAGATGTAAATTTGATAGTGATCAGCATATAATGGCACAAAACTGGGTCAGATTAACCAGGAAGTAGGTGCAGACTGAGAAAAGCAGGTCCCAGGACCAAGGCCCAGAACACATCACTGTCTAAAGACAGAGGACAAGAGGAAGAACCAAGAAGGATGGGGGGAAGAAAGAATGGCCAGTAGAGGAGAATAAAAACTGGAAGAGTGAGAGGTCTTAGAAACCAGGAGAAAAGTAGGAGAGAATAAACAGCAGTGTCAAACCCGACTGACAGGCCAAAGCAGATGAGGACTGAGAGTGACCACTGGATTTAGCCATGCAGAGGTCACCAGTGACCCAGACAAGGGTGGAATGGCAGAGAAGGGGGTGAAAGTCTGAAAGGCAGGGCAGGAAAGATAAAGGGAAGAGAATACACACAACTCTTAAGCAGCTTTACTATGAGACGGAGCAGAAAACTGAAGAGTCGGTAATTGAAGAGACAAGTGGAATCAAGAGAAGGTTTGTTCCGTCATGGAAGAAATGTCAGGATATTTGATGATGCAAGAGAGAGGGGGGTATCCTGCTGTAGTAACAAGAGATTTTTAAAAATTAAAAGGCAAATAAAGCAAAAATTTTAAAAGCATAGTAATATAATACTAGGCAAAGTAGAATCCAAGACAAAGAGCATTAAATGGGATATATTTACTGATAAACTATGGAACTTAAGTAGTTTAATAAGTCTTCCCCATAAGAGTACTGCACCCAAGGGCACCTGGGTGGCTCAGTCGGTTAACTGTCTGCCTTCTGCTCAGGTCATGATGCCAGGGCCCTGGGATCAAGCCCCACATCTGCCCCTTCCTCACCTCCCATTCATGCTCTCTTGCTCTCTCTCTCTTAAAATAAATGGATAAAATCTTTACAGGAAAAGAAAAAAAAAAAGTACTGCACCCAGATGAATTTATAGGCAAGACTGTAAAATCACTTCCTTGCTATTTAAACTGATACAGACAACAAAGAGAAGGAACATATTTCAACTCATTTGAACAAACTAGTAGAAACCTGATACCAAAAACTGACAGAAGAAAAAAGTCATATCTGTTTCAAAGACTGATTAAAAAAAAAAACAAAACTTAAGTACAATACAAGTAAATTAAATCCACCATGTATTATAAGAAAGCCAGATAAAATCAAGACAGGATTTATTCTAGGAATAAATGGAAAATTCAGCATAGACACTATGAGTATAATTGATACTATTATTATTTTAAAGTAGAAAAATAAAACTGTCTCAAATGTTAAAAGAGCATTAAATATAATTTCAACTAATATTCAGAATAACAAAAAATTCTTTAGGCATAGAAGGGTATTGCCTCAATATAAGAAAGAATATCCTCCTGAAACCCAGAGCCAATGAAAATCATATATAATGATCAAACATTAGAAGCATTGTTAAACAAGTCAAGAACAAGAGAAAAATGCCAACAATCATCATTACTTTTCAGTAGGGTCCTGGAAAATTTAAGTTAGTTCAATACAAGGAAAAGACATTTTTAAAAGCATAGCTATTAGAAAGAAATAGATAAAATTATCATTTTTTACAAATTATATAGCAATCTAACTGGAAAATTCAAGAGACTAAAAGGAAAAATTATTAAAACTATTTTTTTGAAGTTCAGTAAAATGGCAGTACGCCAAAGACATAGGAATCAATAGCTTTTTACAGACTAAACTATGTAGATTTCTAATTAAAAATTCTACTTCCAAAAGCAAGCTCTTTCCTCCCAAAAAACTCTACTACAGTACTATTCAATACAAAGGTAGTGTGAGCCATATATGCAATTTTAAATAGTCTAGATATCACATTTTTTAAAAATAGGTGAAATTAATTTTAATATATTTAACCGAACATATGTCAAAAATATTTTTTAACACCTAACAATATTTTAAAACTGTTCTTGAGATATTTTCCTTCTTTGTGCAAGGAGCCTTCAAAATCATGGGGTTTGTTTTTTGTACTTATAGCACATCTCAATGTAGAAAAGCTACATTTCAAGCCCTCACTAGCCATCTCTGGGCAGTAGCTATTGATTAAATTGGACAGTGTAGTTCTAGTAGACCTAGCTATAATCCTAAGAAAATACAGGCAGGACTTACAAACTTGAAAATATCAAAACTTCTGGGGCACCGGGATGGCTCGGTGGGTTAAGCCTCTGCCTTTGGCTCAGGTCATAATCTCAGGGTCCTGGGATCCAGCCCCACCAAGGAGCCCCTGCCTCAGGCTCTCTGCTCAGCAGGGAGCCTACTTCACCCCCACCCCACTACCCCCAACCCTGTCTCCACCCTCCCCACCTCTCTGCCTACTTGTGATTTGTCTGTCAAATAAATAAAAAGAAATCTTAAAAAAAAAAAAAGAAAGAAAATATCAAAACTTATAAAGAACTTAAGAAGACATTTCATTAAAAGGGCAAATATATGACGTATTCCTAGAGGGAAGTTCCAAAACTGTAAAGATACCAATTTTCTCTCCCAAATCACTGTATAAATTGAACATAAGCCCAGTCAAAATTCCAAAGACTTTTTTGGGAAGACCTGACAAAATGGTTCCAAAGACTAGAAGTGTAAATATCAAAGAATATAAAGAAAATTTGAAAATAACAAGTAAAAAGGTTTGGAGTTTGCCATATCAGGTATCTAAGTATCATCAAATATTTATGTATTTTATCAATTTACAAAAATAAAAACAATATTGAAAGATCAATAAACAGACTACAAAAACTACTACAGGCAAAAAATTAGTATATGGTAGAGGGAATTATAAATAAGTAGGAAAAGAATATGTTAGCTAATACATGGTATTGGAACCACTTATAAAAAAGACATGTCCCTGTATATTTTTAAATAATATTTTCATGATAAAATATTCTACTTATCAAAAACATATATAGAAAGCTAATTTCAAAGTGATAAAATGGTTCCAATATACAAGCAATAAAAATACTAATGTAAGTAGCTTACATAGATCAATAAAAGATAAACAATCCAAAAGGAAAAAAAAAAGCTAATGACATAAACAGGCCAATTTACAAAAGAAAGTACAAGTTTCCTATCAAATTGGCAAAGATGAAAAATTATGTTTGACAAGGGTACAAGAAAGGGGCACTCCTTTTTTTTTTCTTTTAAAGATTTTATTTATCTATTTGACAGAGGGAGAGAGATCACAAGTAGGCAGAGAGGCAGGCAGAGAGAGAGAGGGGGAAGCAGGCTCCCTGCTGAGCAGAAAGCCCGATGCGGGGCTCAATCCCAGGACCCTGGGATCTGGGCTCAATCCCAGGACCCTGGGATCATGACCTGAGCTGAAGGCAGAGGCTTAACCCACTGAGCCACCCAGGCACCCCAGAAATGGGCACTCTTGACAATGCCATGGACAATCATTCTTGAGGGAAACCTGGCAGTTTGTATGAAAAGCCTTAAAAGCATGTATTATCTTTCCAATTATATAAAGTATCTAAACTAGGCAAAATCATAAAGACAGAAAGTAGAACAGATGTTACCAGGGGCTGGGGGAGGAGGAATGGAGAGTTACTATTTAATGAGTACCGATTTTCTATTTAGGATGATGGAAACACTGTAAATGTAAATGTAAAATGTAATATGGGGATGGTTGCACAACATTGTGAATATACTTAATGCCACTGAATTGTTTACTTAAAAATGATTAAAATGGGGGCACCTGGGTGGCTCAGTGGGTTAAGCCTCTGCCTTCAGCTCAGGTCATGATCTCAGGGTCCTGGGGTCGAGCCCCACATCGGGCTCTCGGCTCAGCAGGGAGCCTGCTTCCCCTCCACCCCGCCTGCCTCTCTGCCTACTTGTGATCTCTGTCAAATACATAAATAAAATCTTTTAAAAAAATGATTAAAATGGTAAACTTTATGTTGCATATGTTACCATGATTTTTTAAAATTCCATTGCATGGCCGTACACATTTATTAAACCGTTTTTCTATTAGTGAATATTTAGGTCTTTCTCAAAATTTTAACAAATAAAAAGATTATGATTTAAAAAAGTACATCCCTTTCTGCCCATGGGTCCTGTCCTCACGCTTTAATAAAAACGCCATTTGGCACAAAAAATAAAAATAAAAATAAAAAAAGTATATACCTAGACCCAGCATTTTTATTTGTTAGTATTTATCCTATGGTAATAATAAAGAATATAGGAAAGGTATATATTTTCCTCCTAGGTCTGTCTGAAATAATGAAAAGTGGGAAACCTAAATAACTCAGATATAGGATTGGTCAAATAAATGATCATATACAGTAGAAAATTAGGCAGCCATTAAAAAGTATACTGCAGACATATCTACTGATATTAAGCAGAAATTATTAAAAATAGTATGTATGCAGGGCGCCTGGGTGGCTCAGTGGGTTAAAGCCTCTGCCTTCGCCTCGGGTCATGATCCCAGGGTCCTGGGATCAAGCCCCACATCGGGCTCTCTGCTCAGCAGGGGGCCTGCTTCCCCGCTCTCTCTGCCTGCCTCTCTGCCTACTTGTGACCTCTCTCTGTCAAATAAATAAATAAAATCTTAAAAAATAAAAAAATAAAAATAATATGTATATAAACTTTAAAGGAAGTAAATGTTCATACATGGCATAGGAAAGTACCTGGAAGAATATCTTTGCCAGTGGTTATCTCTGAGTGAATGGGATTTGTTACTTATTTAAGCTCTTTTTCTTATTTGTTAGTATTTTTCTACAATGAGCATGAACTCTCTTTGGAGAAAAAAAAAACTAACAAAAGAAAATTTTGAAGAAATCACTGAAAAACGCTCCTAGTTATTTTTCCTCAAAAGTAACACTGTGCTTTCCCTTACTGTACAAAGTCCCCCCCCCAAAAAAGAAAACACTAAGTGACAGTCTGTTTATTATTCTCTGACACGCCAGCAGATAATTCTTTTCCTGAACAAAATAACTATAAATTCGGTTATATTAAGAAATCCCTTTGGGCTTTTGGTTTGCTTCTAAGCTGTCCATTATAGGTATATGTGCAAAGCATCTAATGAATGAAGGAGATGCTGTCACTGGAGAGTAAGACTACACATGGAGCATTCGAGACATTCAAGTGTCTGCACAGGACCTAGTAAAATGAGAGCAGGGAAATTGTAATGCCTTATACAGCATTCCAAACGCTTTTGCAATTGTAGAGGAAATAATACAATGAGTTTGGAAGTATAAGGCAAACAGATCCAGTCCCAACGACATTTCTCTTTGGGTGTCCCACACAGAAGTTGTAAATCTGGAACAGGAAACTTGAAATCATTAAGGTCACATATTTATAACATCATATTCAATTAGGTTAGAAAAGTGCAATTTCTGTCATCATGTCATAAAAAGATGTGTTTTTGTCTCAGATCTCTTATAGGAAAAGTCCCCTATATTGTTACAGATAGGGCTGTTTTCAATCAGTTACAAGGAGCAATTCAATTACTAGATGGTTTAGTGCAGTAACTGACTCCAGACTAATTTAATTTCTTTAGGTCTCTAAAGATCAATTGATCTGATTTGACCCATCCCCAAAGGCTGTTTAGGGAAAATTCAGACTTAAATACCTGGAAATGAAATCCAAAACCTTGGCCAATTTCACACTAGTTAGGTCATCCTGCAAACTTTCAGCTGGTCACAGAAGATGCTCTCTTCGCCCTCAGACCATTGAAAGCTACTCAGCTTCATAGACATGTGAGTGCTCCCCACAGCAGGATGTTTATTCGATCAGTGGAAAATGTGCCTGCATGCATTATCAAATCTGCTGTTCTAAAGGGCAGTCTGGGGACTCGTATCTCGTGAGCACACGTGCAAATAGGGGTTATTTTTACTCCAGGAGTAGTTTATTAAGACTATTAAGAAGTACACTTAAATGGGGCAAAAAATTATAATTATTTCACATTTTTTAGATTTATAAACTGTTTCGTAAATGCCACCTTACTTGATTCTCAAAATAAACCTTTGAATGAGCGAGGTTATTTTTCCCATCTTCTAGGTCAGGGGACAGAGGCTAGGAGACTTCTCCAGGATCACTCAGCCAGTAGAAGGCAGAGCTGGGACTCTTAACACATGAGTTTGTCTCCCAGTAGATCATGCTCACCCCTTGATCTGAGACAGAAGGTAAAAACACACCACTACTGTCGCACTGAGCCACTGTCTTCATTCTCACCTGCTACCTGACTGAAATGGAGAGGTTCATTGCTTCTGGCTCTCCAGAAATAAGAGATGAAAAAGGTCATGCCTGAATGACAGCAGCCTTTATCAATGGACTTATTTGTCACCCACACTGCTAATGCCACATTCTCTCTGACTTGGATCTCAAGGCCAATCTGCTTGCCTATGTCCCACCTCACTGGGGAGCTATCCATTTGGTGTCTCAGTGCAGTCTGCAATCGACTTTCAACCACAAGCTCAAGTTTCCTTCCCTGATCTCAGCACCCTCAACCATTTGTCAAGTTCTCCAATGACTTGATTTCTCTCTTTTATTTAAATCCCACAGCACCTGCTCCACTCTCAGCCTCTCCTGCTGGCTTCTCTGCCTCCCTACTGAGCCTCTGTATCTTTTCCTCCAAATCAAAACCACCCCGTTATACCTGCTACTTGGGAGGGCAGAGGGAAGGATCAGACAGATATTGCTAAAATGTGCAATGACCCCTTCATTTGCATTTCTAGGACAGGTTGGAGAGAAGTGGCAAAATCAGGAGACGTGACCATGTGTCAGGTAACAAAGAGTGTGACAGAAATGTGTAGCAGTTGGTGGAGAGGAAATCACACAAAGATTTGGAGGTAAAATACACCAGAGGCCTGGTGGCTAGGGTATACCACCTGTCAAATGTAGACTCCGGACCACATAAAAGACATAGAGAAGATGAATAAGGTCTAAAGACCTAAGGTATAACATAGTGACTAGAGTTGATAACACTGTATTGTATAATTGAAATCTGCCAAGAGAGTAGAACTTAAATATTCTCACACAAAAAAGAAGTACAGAAAGTTCCATAGTACGGGTAAGGGATACAAATAATCAGTTAGGTTGAAAAATCTTCTCCCTAAAAAAATGCATTATTTTTTTGATATTCCTATGGGCAAGCTACAGATCTCAACATAGACATTACTCACCACATAGAGGATCTCACACTGCATAAACCATTTTAATTAAGTTAAAAGCGGAGTAAGTTATAGGCACATGATTCTCGTTTGTCTTCTTAAAGGTTCTGAGACCTAATGTCTCTCCTATTAAATATAAGCAGCCTATGCCACGTTTAAAATATGGGCCTTGAATTAAATGACATCTCCTTGCTTCAAAGTTCCAAACTACTCATATTCTTCATGCTAGCAAATATGTCCACTTCAGAAAGCAAAGGCTATCAAGATTCCATGTCTCTGCAGATTGCCACCTAAGAGAGGAAGCTTAGCATCATCAAAAGAACTGAGTCTTTGATAAGGAAGTAATCCTATTTTTTACAGTTGAGTCAATGTCCTGACCAAAGAAACCACCTCCTCGCAAACACAGATGCAGGTGCGGCAGCTGTCCCAGTTTAAGCAGCTTAAAGCCCTGTCTACAGGGCTTCTAGGTGGAAGGGAAGGTGGGGTGTGGGATCGGAAACTATCTACAGTAAGGTTATGGCACTTTGGTGTTGAAAGGACTGTGTTCTTACAAACTCACTCTTCTCTTTATCTTATCTGGACAGAAAAGTAAATAGAAAATTCTCATTACCTCTCAATGTCAGTGAGCCTGGAGGAGTCCCGGAAGCCTTTGGCAAAAGGGTTGCTATCTATTTTCAGCTTGGTTATCTGCAAAGGAATGAATGGGTAACAGAACAATATCATTTCCGAGGTCAAGGAAGTGAAATCAGAAATAAAGAGTTTGTTCATTTCCCAGGCCACCCCAAGAATACTTAATGTTTCTTAGGATCTTGAGAAGGGTGGAAAGTGATAAATTCACGGGAGGGATGACACCCAGCTAAGTGGGACAACTGGTCAGGGGGGCCTCAGAGATGAGGGATTTGAGGACTGGCTGGTCCCAGAAAATAGCCTGAAGGTCAATGGATAGAGACAGTTAGGGAGGGGCCTTTCCTGAATGATGTGGCCCCCGGTGAGGAATTTAAGAGAACCATGAAAGGCTAGGGTTTGCCTGGAGAATGGGAGAGCCCTAGAAGGCCAGCATTGGTGGGTAATGGGGAACACAAACAAAAATGTTGCCTCCTGCTGACTTGGCAGCATCATTTGTGAATCCTATGGGCACATATGGATAACATAATGACAAAAAGATCAAATGGCCAATAATAGTTTCATGTTCAACACTCTATTGAAATACATGACATAAATACATGATATAAACCTTTCAGAATATAAATTTACCCCTGCTCCCCTTTCCATCTGACTAAACTAGAATCAACCAGTCTTCTGTTTTCCTCCCATACAACGCTATTTATAGACTCTGTGTTTGTATAAAAGAAAATATTCCCTAATAAGAATCATAGTCTGAAGTATTAAGTATCTAAGAGGAGCTAGTCATAATTCCCACAGCATTAATATTAATGTAAAAAGATCCACTAAATCATATGCACGGTACCTCCAAAGAAACAGACATTAGGTTGTGAAGCAAAAAAAATAAGCACTGATTAAAAGATACTTGACTTAGGGGCGCCTGGGTGGCTCAGTGGGTTAAGGCCTCTGCCTTCGGCTCGGGTCGTGATCCCGGGGTCCTGGGATCGAGCCCCACATCGGGCTCTCTGCTCCGTGGAGAGCCTGCTTCCTCCTCTCTCTCCCTGCCTGCCTCTCTTGCCTACTTGTAATCTGTCTGTCAAATAAATAAATAAAATCTTTAAAAAAAAAAAAAAAGATACTTGACTTATAAAATTCCTGATTAGGGCCAAAAAGAACACATGAGGACCAAGACAGAGCTGGTCCCTATCTGAACTGGAACTTTAGACACCCTTAAAGACAGTCCTAGCTCACTGGCATCAGAACAAGAACCCACGCTAACCTTTAGAGAGAGATACACAAAATAACCTGGAGAAAAGGTTATACATTGAGGCATGTCCTCCTCATAAGCACTAAACACAATCAAAATAGATAGCTTGAAATACTCTCTCACCAAAACGCAACTTCTTCTCTGATCAGAGTGTATGAGCTATGCATTTTAAACAATTAACACCTAAAGAACTGCCTTTTTCATTACAAAAGAAAGGCATTATTTCCCTTTTCGAATTTTCTGAACATGAGCTAACCAATGCACATGCTACAAAGAAGCTATTTACCTCACTTAAAATAGAACTTCCCACACTCTCCTATCCAGAGACCCCCCTTTTACTGTCATCAACATTGACCAGTTATAAGATTATTTGATAGTATTAATTTTTTTTTAAAGATTTTATTTCTTTATTTGACAGACATAGATCACAAGTAGGCAGAGAGGCAGGCAGAGAGAGAGAGGGGAGGAAGCAGGCTCCTTGCTGAGCAGAGAGCCCGATGCAGGGCTCGATCCCAGGACCCTGGGATCATGACCTGAGCCGAAGGCAGAGGCTTTAACCCACTGAGCCACCCAGGCGCCCCGATAGTATTAATTTTTAAGAGGGTTTGCCAGTATCTCGCAAATGCTCATTGTTCACCTGTTCACTCTAGTGCAGCCAAAAAAAAAAAAAAAAAAATTACTGATTTCCTTTTCAGCTTAGTTAATGGACATGGTAAACAAGGAAGGAAGGAGGAAAACTTCTTCGTGAGTAACAACAGCTATTTTAAGTTTTTATACAAAGAAAGACATAGGAACCTCTGAGGTTCTAACTCTAAGGTGTGGCCATCCAGAGTTTGTAGGGAACCTTCTCTAGCACGCTGCCACCACTGTTATAGCCATGGATTTTCTCAGGGCTGGAGTCTGTTTCAGTCATCCTTCAGACTATGATTTAGTTTTGCAGGTCTACTTTCAGGATGCAGGAGAAAATTTTATTTGTTTCAAATAAACTGGAAGCATCTTCAGAAAGCACAAGCAATTCGTATGCTCTAAGATTATAAAACACCAACAAGATTTTTAAATCCTCAGACAGGCACTGCGTCTCTTTCTACTGAATAATTACAAGTTAAAAATGCCTTCCATTTCTCAAACGCTTTCTAGTTCACGAAAATGCTTTCAAAGTAATTCATCGACAAATATTTAATGCGGACGGATGACTTATCATGCACTATGCTAAGTGTTGGACGGGCGGAGATAAAGAGCATGCGCGCCCTGCCCTAATGGCGCTTCAACGTGCCAGGCACAAGCGGAGGGATGCATAGCTAACCAGAACTGAGGCTGATTCACGGGCCGCCAAAGAGGGTCCTGACTCCACATCCGCCGCAGTGTTAGTGACTTAAGGGTCAACCAAACCCAGATGAAAATTTCCAACTGCAACTGTGAGGAAGACCAATGAAGTCAAGCCTTCTTTCAAGCTCAATCCCTATAAGCTAATTAAAAAAATTTTAAAGGGAATAGATAAAATTTCATGGAGACAGTGGCAGATAACTGATGGAAAAAGTCCTTGGACAGCCGTTCCTCTAAGATGTGGACCGTATCTCGCTTTGAGTCTTTCCAAAGTAAAAGAATAGTAAGTACGACCTGTCTGTTGTGATGATTAAAGGGTTTTTGATCTGCTTGGTCCCTGTGAAGGATTTTGAAAATTGTATTTGCTTTTCTTCATTATTTCCAAAAGGGAAAGGCTGTTGGCTCGGAATGTGATGACTGTCATAGAGAATAAATGCTCTCAGCATGAGTGTGTCGTTCAAGCAGGACGTCACCGTATCTAATATTACTGCCATAACCCTGAAGAAGTCAATTACATTCAACAAGTTTTCAGATTTCCTTGGAATTTTCTTTCATTATTAGAATGCTCTATTTCCAATATCTTACTAGTCTCCCTTTCATAATGCCCAGGCAGATCACTGGTAACTTTTTTCTTTTTTTTCCACATTTTGATATAAGTTCAAACTATAGGAAAGTTTCGAGAACAGAATGAGGTACTCTCATACACCTAGATTCACCAATTAGTTACAGCAGTGATGTGACTTAAGTGTGTTAATTAGACAGTTAGAATGGCCAAAATTAGCAAGACAAGAAACAACATGTGTTGGAGAGGATGTGGAGAAAGGGGAACCCTCTTACACTGTTGGTGGGAATGCAAGTTGGTGCAGCCACTTTGGAGAACAGTGTGGAGATTCCTCAGGAAATTAAAAATAGAGCTTCCCTATGATCCTGCAATTGCACTACTGGGTATTTACCCCAAAGATACAGATGTAGTGAAAAGAAGGGCCATCTGTACCCCAATGTTTATAGCATGCCCTTCATGCTATAAGGGCCCTTCAACGGACGAATGGATAAGGAAGATGTGGTCCATATACACTATGGAGTATTATGCCTCCATCAGAAAGGATGAATACGCAACTTTTGTAGCAACATGGACGGAACTGGAAGAGATTATGCTGAGTGAAATAAGTCAAGCAGAGAGAGTCAATTATCATATGGTTTCACTTATTTGCGGAGCATAACAAATAACATGGAGGACATGGGGAGATGGAGAGGAGAAGGGAGTTGAGGGAAATTGGAGGGGGAGATGAGCCATGAGAGACTATGGACCCTGAAAAACAACCTGAGGGTTTTGAAGGGGCAGGGGGTGGGAGGTTGGGGGAGCCAGGTGGTGGGTATTAGGGAGGGCACGTATTGCATGGAGTACTGGGTGTGGTGCAAAAACAATGAATACTGTTACGCTGAAAATAAATAAATAAATAAATAAATAAATAAGTGTGTTAATTAGAAATGGAGCTTAAGGGGTGTCTGGGTGGCTCAGTGGGTTAAGCCTCTGCCTTCGGCTCAGGTCATGATCTCAGGGTCCTGGGATCGAGCCCCACTTTCTGCTCAGCGGGGAGCCTGCTCTCTCTCTCTGCCTTCTTGTGATCTCTGTCTGTCAAATAAATAAATAAAAAATCTTAAAAAAAAAATGAAATGGAGCTTAAGCCTTTTTCTATAGGCCATTTTATCTAATTTCAGGGAAAAGTATTGCTTTTGGAAGTTAAAGGAAAAAAAGCTGAATGGATGTCTAATTAATAAAATTGTAGGGGGGCCCTGAAATAACACTATAATTTTGAACAGGTTTTATGGAGTACTGATCAGCAGTATAAAGACTGTGAGTTAAACTTACTATATTCACTGTGCTCACTGTGCTATCACTAGTCTCTGAGTTTACTGGGGTGTCAACAGTAAGCACCCCAGAAATGTTTGTTGAAGTTTGCTCCAAGGACAAGCAATCAGAAATAGGATTTCACTTTTTTACCAGTTATGGACTAGCAAAACTCTTCTTGAGTTTACAGAAATAGCACTTCATTTTGTTTCTAATTTTTAAGTAAAATAATTTTTAAATAGGATTTCAACACTCTAGGTAATCATGCATTTTTAAGAGTTCAGGCATAGATTTTATTCCACGGATATGTCAATAAAAACAGCAGTAATAAAGAAAGAAATTTATTTCTGAAGATACAGTTTTATATCCCTTTATGCCATTTGGGATAACTGAAAAGGTTATACATCTGCGAAGTGATGAGAAGGGACCCAAGTTACATACAGTGATCTGAGCTGGACATCATTCCATCTGGTCCCCGATACAGAATCCCTGCCACTATGTGTGATGTTGCTGAACAACATGATCCATGTCAACAGTGATACTGCGTAAGGATCCCTAAAAGGCCAACTAACCAAATATGATATGTTTAAAAAAAAGAAACCCATATGAAACTACACGTACAGCTTGTAACTCAAAAGCCAAATTTAAAAGCAGCATTGTTTTTCATTTGGTGAGGAAAAGGTGTTACAGGGCAGCTTTGCGTGCTTATGAAATCCCTTAGTTCTGTGTGTGCTGCGCACAGGCAAATCACTGACTAATTCAGGCCAAAACATGCTGCTATTTTTTCACCTGCTATCTCAATAATATAGGACATAATGCATCTCTTTGCCAGAAAATTCACTCCCAACATCTCCTTTATCTATAGATAATAAATGTATGCCAAACTAGAGAACAAATTTTTGACACTGCCAGCTGCGAGAGGAGAAGGGGACATTTCCCAGGGGTGATTATTCCATGCCATGTGGGATCACTGGGCTCTGAATCCAGCCACAAGGTGGAATTGGCCCTCAGAGACCATTTCTCCAATTATCAGGAAAAGATCTGTCCAAAGGCATTTAAAAATGAAACCTGACCTACACTTCAACTGCACAGCAATGGTCGGCCTGCTCAAAAACAAGGTATGACCTTTAAATCTGAAATTATAAAATAGTTTGTTGAAAGTGTAATGTATTTAGGTTTTATCTAATAATGTAAAGAAATGCAATCATTTCCTTGAGAAAAAAAAAAAAACAGAAAAAACAGCAAAATATGCCCCATTTCATTTCTTATAAATAAAACTACCAGCCACAATACATGAGAAGCTTTTTCACAAATTCTGTTGGAAACTGATTTTACTTTTAATAGATATAAAAATAACAGTCCTGTCCAAAGTTTAAGAGATATGAAGGTGATCCTAAAGGTGAACTTTTCAATCTTCCTCTCTTTTCTTTCTGTTCTTCATGCATGGAAAAGTTCTAATACTTAACACTAAGTACAGGCTTATTTCCTATATATTTATTTTATTATATATCTGCTATGGGAAAATAGTACACAAGCATGGATATAGCTGTGGAAAAGTGGTAGATGTGGGGAGGTTTGAGAAAGAATCAAGGATAAGTTTAGAAAACTGCTGAAGACTAATGAAAATACTAATCCCCAAACTGATTGTTTGATATGTTTATTGAACATGAATTTTGATTGGTCTAATGACTTTTTAAACCATCTGCAAAACTGGTTTATTAGCATACCAAATGAAATCTTTGACCAATACGTGAATTTCAAATATATATATGGCATGGAAATTATGGGTTAAAGGTGGATGTAAAGAAAGAAACCCAGACACAGCAGGATCTATTGAGAAAAATTAGTTCTGAATCTAATCACTTCTATTGTAGGTTATTTAGCAATGAAATGATATACTCACTATATTAATCTTTATATTTAATGATGCAGTGAATGAGAGCTAGGAACAGGTAACTAGATTTTGAGCCCATTTATAATCTCAATTAGAAATAAACATTTGCAAGAAGAGCAACTGAGGTTAGGATGTGTGTTTATTAGTATCTGAGTCTCTTTTAATTTAGCAACATTTTCAAATTCACTTTCTATACCTTGAAACTGTCAGTGGTCACTTCCTTTGACCTGCAGTCTAGTTAGCATGAGGCCACCAAAGGAGGCTTTAAGACCCAGAAGATGGCTTCTGTCACTTACCAGATTCGTTACCTTGGGTAAATGTGGTAACCACCCTGAACCTGCTTTTTCATCTACAAAATGGGGCTCCCGGGGCCTTCTTCAGGAGACTAGTGTCAGAATTAAATGAGATATTGAGAAAAAATGTAGAGAGATTTTTTTCTAAATTAAAAAGTCATAAACCTAGGCCATGACTGTTAGTTGGATCCTAGTTCAAAGCAGGTAAATGAAAGGTCATAAAAAACATTTGTTGGTCCTCCTGGAAATTTCAGTATGAACTGAATTTTAGAAGATATTAAGGAATAACTCTGATTAATTTTCTTAGCTGTGAAAAAGACATAGTGCTTACAAAAACAATATTCTTATTGTCAGTATATACTTGTAGAAGTATTGACAGGTAAAGTATCATGATGTATGCTATCTAGTTTCAAATGATTTCAGGGAAGGAGAAAAGTACAGAGAAATAGGGCAGGCGAGGTCCAGCAAGGTGACCTTGGATGAGTAATTTAACCCCACGCCTCAATTTTCCCAGCTATAAATGCAACATACAAAGACTATTCGTTTCTATTTTATAATATCCTTGTGAAGATTAAGTAAGACGATGAACTTTAAATAGTCCCTAGCACCTAGTAAGTATCCAAATATTAGCTATGATTACAATTATGTAGATAAAACCTCTGATTCCAGTGTACCATGAGCTGAGAGGTCCTGCCAACATTTATTCAGGATTGCTCCTTCACCTATTAAACTAAATCTAAGGTGTTATTATTAGAAACTTTTCTTCAATTTTCTTCAGTTGGTAATTTTCACTAAAAAAAAAAACAATTTATCTATTCTTGCTTTGGTTTTCTTTACAGAGAATTCTGATAAAAGCAATGAAATTTTTACATGACAAGTTTCTGTTTAACTCTCAAACATCAACAGACTTCTTGTAGAAGTACAAATCTACCATCTTATAGAATAAAAGCTATAAAAGTCTTATAGTATAAAAGTTATAAATTTATGTTATAAATTCAAATTCATGTAAAATGAATGTTTCAGGAACATTCTCTGAATCTATATATGTGTTACATGTGTCCTCAGATAAAAACTGGGATAGTTGGTGTCAATGTTTCAGATTCCCAGTGAAACAGTATTAGGGTTTTACACCCTGGTACGCTTCAGTCTACAGCCAGCTTTTTAGCTTGGGCATTCTCTGAAAGTTTCTATTCTTATGTTGTTGCCTTAGAGATAACCGAAAAGTTTTAATACTTTGCTTTTACTTTAAGATGATTAGTATGATAACATTTGTATCTTCATCTACCTCATTAAAAAAATGTGCCACTAACAGTTTAAAATCAGAAAAAGTGACAGAGCCTCTTTGAACACACTAGAGACAGTCCGATAGTTGCCATATGTCTTATTTTTAGGGTTCCCCGACAGTTTCCAAAGGCACGTTTACACACAGCACCACATTTGATCCTCACAGGAATTCCCCAGATGTTCTAGGCAGTTCTTAGCTCCATTTAACAGGAAAGGAAAATGGCAGCCACAGTGGTGAAGTAAAATCTACTCCAAGTCAGACAGAGATTACAGGTGCTTATGCTTTACAGACACACAGCCACTCCTGCCTCTTGCTCGTTTCCCTTCCCTGGGCTCCCATTTCCTCATTTGTGTAGGGTTACCTGGGCTCTCAGCTTCACCTTCTTACTTTTGTTGAGAGACACAACATCATATCTCCTCTGGCCGACCTTCCCCACCCTGGCCTCTGAACCATCTATCAGGCATCACCTTACAATGAGTGGCTCAGAACCTAAAATATAACAACGTCAAAACAAGAGGAGAGCCACAGCCCTGGCTACCTTAAAACTAACCAAATAAAAGCAAGCTACAAAGACCTAGAGAGGCCACAACCAACCAAGTTTGTCAAGTAAAGTGAATGAGTTCCTTTTACTGAAGTATATCAGAGGAATTCTATTTCTGGTCCTTCCTGGCCATGAAAAGTTACTATCCTCTCTTAGCTTCAGCTTCTTCACTACAGAATATTCCTGTTACCCCCCGCCTTCATGGTTATGCTGACAGGGAAAGAAGAAAATACATGGGGGATCTCTCTAGCACCCAGCCCTCAGTAAGACTTTGACAGTTATTTATTCAGTTGGGCTAAACCTTATGGATGAAGAAATGCATAAACTTGAAATGTGATATATATCAAAGAGTACAAACTATAAAACTCAATATTATAAATTAGATATCTTGAAGTCAATTAAATATACACTGCTTATATGCTACAGTTTGTTATCTAAAGAGACATTTAAAATCCTTGCCTTAGAATTACCTTAAATTACAGCTGAATAAGCTTCACAAAATTTCTGAAGCATCAGTAGTCTGCATAGTTGCCTGGAATACGTGTGTTAATTTAGCAGAAAAACGGAACCTCTACATTTTGTGAAGCAATGAGTATATGGTTATATACATCATGGGCCTCTACCAGAACGACAAAAAGGAAACAGGTGATATTCCCAAGAAGAAAATTTGAGAAGTCAGATGGGGCAGGTCTGGGTGGGAGAATGGGCAACGAACAACTGACCGAGAGTATAAAGATTCTAGAAAAGATGCTATAATACAGACCTTAGTAACCTTGAGTCATGGTCACTCAGTGCGCTTAGAGGTTCTGGGGCTAATACCCAATAGCACTCACCAAAGTGAACTTTGATTTTGAGTACCGGGAGAGCCCTTCTCTCCAAGAAACTGAAAGAAGCTCCTAAATCTTTCCCTTACGTAGGAAATGAATGGTGAATGCTGAACTCACCAGCTGATTCTGGTAGGCAGTAACTGCTGTGAAAACGGTCTCTGGGAAGATGAATGTTCTGAATTCTTCAGACTTTAGATTGAGCAGTGAGGCTGTGTGGTCTTTCTTCTTAATGATGTGCACCCGTGGCTGGTACTTGTGCATTGAGTTCAAAATTATCTATGATGAAGAGATGGGAAATACTGAATTTTAAGGTCAAAGGCCAAAGTGCAATGAGGCAAAGAAAGAAGCATAAGATCTCAGCTTCAAATTCAAGTTTTAAGATAAGGATATACCCTTTCCATTCACAAGGCGAACCCTTTTTATCATTGCTGTGGAGTCACAGTGGTGAAATCACATTTTATCAAAACAACTGTACACAATACAGGTTGTTTCAAGGGTCCTTTCTAAAATGATGGGAGGAAGGGCGTCTGGGATGAGCACCACATCTTCAGGTTCCCTGCTCAGCGGAGAGTCCACTTCTCCCTCGCCCTCTGCCCTCTGCCCCTCCCCCTGCTTGTGCATGCAGGGGCACATGCCCTTGCTCTCTTTCTGTCTCTGTCAAATTAAAAAACAAAACACTTTAAAAAAAAAATGATGGGGAAAGTCATCTGAAAGATACTGATTTTTTTTTAATCAAGTCTTTAAAATACTTTTTGTTAGTCTGGTTAGACCAAAAGCCGTATGGTCTAAATTTTCTAAAGTAAGAACTTGTACATTCTAGGAGGACAGATGCTATTTATGGTTGATGGGGGATACGAAGAATTAAGAAATGCTGTGTGGTATTAGGCCTCCGTTAGAGTGCTAAACCTGTTACTCTCTAGCTCCTTCATCTTGAGCCAGCTGATATCACCTCTTCAACTTTGTTTTCTCCAATGCAAAAACATACCTCACAGAGTTGTAGGACTAGATGATGTAGCCCTTATAAATTACAGAGCAAATAGGAAGTGCTCAGTAAACATGAACATTATTGTTATTCTTATTCTTATTTTTTTAATTTATTTATTTATTTGACAGAGAGAGATACCACAAGTAGGCAGAGAGGCAGGCAGAGAGGGAGAGAGGAGGAAGCAGGCTCCCTGCCAAGCAGAGAGCCCAATGTGGGGCTCGATCCCAGAACCCTGAGATCATGACCTGAGCCAAAGGCAGAGGCTTAACCCACTGAGCCACCCAGGTGCCCCTTATTCCTATTTCTGACAGCTTCATTGATTCCTGGTTCCCAGTTATAAACCAAACATGAATGACAGTGATGACTAGTGAAAGCTGCCCAATACTTAGAAATCATGATCCTACTTTTGTTAACAAGGCAGTATTTATCCTGTATCTTTTAAATAAAATATAGTGATTTGTCATTATGAAATCTGAGCTATAAAATTCACTTTCAGATATAAAAGTTTTTCCCATATCTTCCCTTCTGCCACACAGACAGCTACCTACATCTGCAAAACTGGGTTCGATCTTCCTGGGATAATAGCGCTCACACTGTAGGCCCTTCACCCCAGGAGCCTAGCAGAGAGCCTGGCTCTCAGGGGAGGCATGTGATACACACTGTGGCAGGAGCAGGGTCAATGGCATGCAGTGTTGTTCAAACTAACAGCTCCCATGTTTTCTTGGCTAACATGGGTGTGGTAGATGAGCGTTTTTGCTAGCTGACTTTAACAGAGTTAAATACTAGTCACTGTGGGATGATTAATATAGAATCAGTCTCTCCCTGTGCTGAGATGTAAGCCAACTTAAAGTTACAAAGCATTAACTGGCATTGAATTTTGCACATGCCATCCTTTTATGGTTCCAACCTGACTAGGAATAACTAAAACAAATGAGAACTTCAAATGAGTTGAAATAGACTTTAAAAAAAAAGTCATCTCTTTACATAATGTGTTTATTTCAGGGAGTTCAAGATATTTATGCTCACTTATAAAACTGGAATAAACTCAAAGTGATAAAAGTAAACTTCTAAAAGCTTCACATAAGGGCACCTGCGTGGTTCAGTCCATTAAGCATCTGCCTTTGGCTCAGGTCATGATCTCAGGGTCCTGGGATCGAGCCTCATGTCTGGCTCCCTGATCAGCGGGGAGCCTGCTTCTCCCTCTCCCTCTGCTGCTTCTCTGTTTATGCTCTTTGCTCTCTCTCTCTCAAAGAAATAAATAAAATCTTAAAAAAAAACCACACACAAAACTATTCCAGGACTTTCCCAATGTTTTAAAAAATAATAAAATTAAAAATAAATACATAAAAGCTTCACATATGGAAAATATCACAACTGTAAAAAATTTTATTTCTCCCTGCAAAGATTTCAGTGGAGTCAAGAAATTTTAATATGAATGACAGTAAGAATGATCTGGCCTGCAGAAAATGTCTCCCTGATACTTCATCATTTTAACCTGAAAAAAAAAATCCATCAATGAAAACATCTCTTTAAAAAAGCAGAAAAAGACAATTATCCCAACATTCTTGAACATAAAAGTCAATTATCTTTTCTAATACATAAAATAACAAAAACCTATTAACCTATTTGCAACATCGCAACAGTGCCACCAGCAGAGTCATGAGTTAACCTGGTTACTCTGATTTGGTCACAATAAACGAGGTCTCTTGTGGGCAAATTGGTGGTAACAATGCCTAAAGGGATTTATTTGGTTCCAATTTCAATGAAACCATTTGAAACCATTGGCTAGAACTAATTTATATCTACTTATAACCATCCTTTCTGAGAAAAGTTGTGAAATTTCTAAATTGCACAGATCCAATAAAAACAAAAACTTTAAGTAACAAGAGTCGTAATAAAGGGGTAGAAAGAGAATAATTATATGCAAAATATCTAAGCCAAGGGAAGCAACCAGTGAAATGCCAATGTGTCTTCTGGCAAATCAAGGCAAAAAAAGAAAGAAATAGTCCTCCCCTTATCAAAAAGAAGTATGTAAGTCCACATTTTTCTTAGCTTAAAAATCAAACAATTTTTATGTAAATCTTTCTTTTATAACACAGGATAACATCATCATTCCTTACAAAGCAGTCTTATAAAACGTGTAAAGGCCTGTGTCAATGGCTATTTGTGCTATTAATTAATGAAATGGGCTCAGAATTCCAATTTCTCTTTTCCCTTATTTTGATGAACTCTTTTTGACACAAAATGAAATTTGTTTTTAATTTTAAGACTTCTCTATGCTTTAATATTCATAAAACTCTGCAATAAGTGTAGATAATGAGTCAAGAGCACATTCCCAAATTTATCTGGACATGAAACCCTTTTGTTCTATTGTGTCTCACATGAACAGGCTCTACAAAACACACTCTGGGAAATCCCCATAGGAGGTGTCGGCCCCATTTCCTTTATGCCGTGTTCTCTAACATACCACTGACAGAAATCAAATGTATAACCCAAGAACTACCATAGCCTCCAGAATGCACATTCCCTTTGTGTAGCTGGTGCAGGTAGTGAAGTAGTTGCAGTCTTGGGAAAATCACAGTGCCGAACATCCCAGACCCTCTTGCACTGGAACGGTATACAGCATCCCTGTAAGGGGCCTCTTAAGAAGAGTAGTCAGGATTCCCTGAACAGCACAGGAATGTTCTCACAGAATGACTGAGAGATGGAAGATGGGATGGGGAGTGGGAGGGGAAGAAGAAGCGAGAGAGAGAAGTTCTGAGCACCTTCTCCATTCCATCCCAAGGAATCCACATAATCTAAGGCGTGGCACTTACATGGCCATGCTGGTCCAGTTCATTGTTGGTGAGTTTCACCTTTTCAAAAGACACCATCTGCTTGAGTAGCTGCTCACCAGTAAAAGGAGAGTCTGGGTGTACATAAAGCCTAAGAAAATTGTAAGAGAATGTTATTGAGTCATCTTTTAAAAATCTGTTCTTTGTGGGTTATAAAACAGTTTGATTCTAAAGGAATACAAAAACCTCATATAAATGGTGAATTTTACTTGCCCCAGATAATCTCAAATTTAATAATCAAACAGTGTCAAAATAACTTTAAAACATCTAAATATGTTTCTTCATGTACTGACCATCTAAAAGAGGTAATACCTATGGTCGGCTCAGCCAGCCATTTTTAAAAAGGTGCATATTTTTCCATCTATCTAATCAACTATTGGTCTGCTTCAGTAAAATATGAAATTTTATTACCGTGGTAGGTATTTTCAAACAAGAGACTAGTTTATACTAATTGTATAATGGGTGCGTAGCATAAGTACTGCTAAAGAAATAAGTCAATCGGAGAAAGACAACTATCATATGATCTCCCTGATATGAGGAAGTAGAGATGCAACATGGGGGGATGGGGGGTAGGAAAAGAATAAATGAAACAAGATGGGATGGGGAGGGAGACAAACCCCTAAGAGACTCTTAATGTCACAAAACAAACTGAGGGTGGCAGTGGGGAGGGAGAGGGTGGTGGGGTTATGGACATTGAGGAGGGTATGCGATATGGTGATGCTGTGAAGTGTGTAAGCCTGATGATTCACAGACCTGTACCCCTGGGGCTAATGATACATTATATGTTTATAAAAAATTTAAAAAAAAAAAGTACTGCTAAAAAGCAATGAAGGCATAAAGAACTGAAGAGGAAACAATTCTAGAGAATCCATTCATTTATACTTGAAGACGACTCAGTTTGAAGTTTATCAATACAAGACAAGTAATTTAAATACAGCAGCCTAACTTTTAATAGTCCACAGATGACAGTCCGTTGCTCCTTTACTACCTTAAATACTACTACTTTCATCTAGTTAAGTGCCCATTAAGCGACACTGAAAATAAGCTGGGTAAACCTCAAATTATTCAGTACATTTATTCATAAACAGCTTATGGGGGGACACTTTGATGGGAAAAAATGTATTTATCAAGTATTTATCATTTATTGATCAGCTACAAAATGCAAGGCAATCTTTTCCTCATTCACAGTTACATGCAGGCCATCTGTTCTACCAGCAAGGATAACACAAAGTACAACTCTTTGTAAATTCTAATCCTGGTATCCACTCAACATAAGCTTTTCTGAAGTCAGGGGAGATTACAGAATTCCTGAAAGAGAAGGGACAGGACAAATCCTTTTATCCATTTAACAGGTTATTTATATCTCAATTTTTTATAGGATCCTTATAATTTTAATTAAACATAAATATTATGGTTTGGGGGAAAGTCAGGGGGAAGAGTCACAAAACCTTCCCCTGCAGTACTTATGGAAAAAACCAAGAAGGCTGTGCCATGCTTTGTCACACAGAGGACTAAGAATTAGGTGTCCATGCTGACACGCTAAAGCCCACCAGAAGCAGAGCACCAAAAAGGCACTAGAAATTCCTACCAGACCCATGGAAGAACTTTAAAGGCTTTAGGTGTGGGTTTGTCTGCCTGTTTATTTTGGAGGAGCGGTCAAAAGTGTCTTTCAATTTAAGTATTCCTTGATGACACACTCATAATATCTTTTCAAGTACACCCCTCCGAGACTAGAACTTTACACATGCAATGGTTTTACCGACCAGCACATCCTACCTACTCCATCAAAAAAGTTTCAAAAATATTTAAACTCCTAGGAGCACATGAAATGTTCCCTCTTTATCAATTCAATATGTGTAATCACGTTAATAAAGTCTAAGTCATTTAAATATCAGTTACTTTAAAGACAACGAAATGTCGTATATGAAAACACAACATTATTTTAGATAATGTCTTGCCCGTTGTTGATATCAAAATGATATTGTCAAATATTATTTGTTTTGATTAGGAACAACTGACTGGTAAACTTCTGTCTGAAATAAGCAACAAGAACCACAAGGAATTTCTACCATCAATACAAAAATGATCAACTCCCCTATTCCAAACCTTTCCCTTATGGAGCTATGAAATACAGTTATTTTTAAGATTTTATTTATTTATCTGACAGAGATCACAAGTAGGCAGAGAGGCAGGCAGAGAGAGGAGGAAGCAGGCTCCCCGCCGAGCAGAGAGCCCCATGCGGGGCTCGATCCCAGGACCCTGGGATCATGACCTGAGCCAAAGGCAGAGGCTTTAACCCACTGAGCCACCCAGGTGTCCCTATTTTTAAATAATAATAAAAAACATTTGTTTAAATTATCTAGCATAACCTATAACACACTAAACATTTTCATCTAATATCAATATAAATAAACTTTAGTAAGATGAATGAAAAAACATACAGGAAGCCCCTCCTCTCTCAAGTCTCCCAGGACTTAAAATTCCAGCAATAGCTTAAACATGCTTCAGTTAAGATAGTGTATTGGTACGTGCTTTCCTTCTCCAACCAGAGCAGATTAGTAACATAAACAAGGCATGTCATATTTCCAAAGTCATGCTGGCCTGCTCCGGTTCCCCAAACCTTCTGATAGGAAGAAAACATATGCTAAGTAAGAGTGATTAACTTCTTAAAGGAAAGACTTTGGGGGAGGGGGGGAAGGATTTGCTTGTAAAAATAGTTAGGAATCTGCTGAAATACCCCCTTCTCTCTCTCTTTCTCATTTAAAAAGATTTTGGAGAGTTTGGAAGGAAGCCTGAGAGTAATGTGAATCCGCTACTAAATAATAAAGAGTAAAAAACACTAATTATAAACTGCGAGAAACTGGTGAATCTTGATCAGTTAAAAAAAGGTGGTATAACATTTTTTAAAAAGTTCTTAGTTTGCTTATTTGTTATTTAATATACTGATTTGGAAGGGTTGGGAAGATGTCCTACCTAGTCTCTTGTGGGAATGGAAAACTCTGAGAGGCTTCTTTTAATAACATCTCTTCTCCGGTGTATTTAGCACACTGTAAGCTCAGTAATATGAGTAAATCAGACTAAGTAAGCTTAATATTGCATCTGAACTAGTATGTACAAATTGTCTGTGTTGGTTCTGTGCCTTGACTAAAACTCCAGACTAGATACAAAGAACCAGCCATAACTTCAAAGTTCCTAAATCTGCACATGTAAATAAATTCTTAGTTCTGATATGAATTTCCAACCAATTACAAAAATTAGATAATCAAAAAACAACTTAAAAACAGTAAGGTTTGGTTTTAGAACCCTAAATGTAAAGTCTGCTAATATCCTCTGTTTGTATTAAAGTATGCAGTTAGGTTCCTATAACTTAAGCTACTACTTTTTGCATAAGCTCATACATGCTCTTTTTTTCCCCTGGAAGGCTAATTTGGGTAAAGCAGCAACAATAAAAAACAGCATGGGATTTTTTAAACAGGGTTCTCCTTTCTGAAAAACATTATTACCAATGAATAGCACAAAAATAAACACATATGATCCCTAACATACCTAGTAATGTTTCACGTAAAAGAATAGTAACCTGACGTTGAATTACATGCATCTACTGAAGTTACTATGGAGAAGGGGAAAAAAAAAGAGTTAGCTTTTCCTACTTAAAATGTCTGAGTCCTTTATTGGTCAAAAACAACTGCATTTCCCCAAAATGACCTTTATTGTGTACAGATATAACCATATTACTTAAAAATATTTACTATAAACAACCCAAATGCACTCTTCTAAAAAGGACTTTTAGGGCAACCGCTTCCTCATTAGGTGTATTCAGTCTGGTATTAAGTAGCCAACTAGAAATGATGGGTACCAAAAGAAATGGGTCCGGATTTCTAAGGAATACTCCAACGGAAATTAGGAAAGCATGGAAAGAATTATGAGAAAGATAAAATTAAAGACAACACTGTCTCTGCAAACTCTGCCTTTCTATTTTGATATTTTGTGGAGTCAGTCTTGGAGCATCTGTGCTAGGAATGTTTTCTACCAGAGCTCACCACGGCGAAACCAGATCTGCTTGAAATGCAACCAACCAGAGACAGTCTGCTCTCAGAGTTAAAACACATTTTGCTCTGCCAGAAAATCTGGAGGCACAAACCTGGCTGGCAGCGGCGGGTCTGCCTTGCCAGCCACCAGCCAGGAGGACCGGTGGTAGGCGTAGCGGTACCTCTTGTTGTCCACAGGGACGATGTCCATCAGGACTATGTACTTGGCCTCAGGATCCACGCCCGAAAATGAAACTCGGATAGTAGGAAACATCCTCCTGACACAGGGAAACAAAGAGAATCGGCCAGAGCTCATACTGCCCAAGGAGCCCATCGAATTAAAGAGGGAGGTCCTACTCCCCTCCCTGGCCCCCAAACCCTTTTTTGTTTCCACAGAGAAGGGAATTCAGAGACCATCTTTCTCCCAAGCATAGATAATTTTAGGTGTCACCTTTACAGGGGTCCTCACTACTAGGTGAAAAGTTTTGTTTTGTTTTCTAATACCCATAGGTCTGCCATTAGGGGAAAGGCTATGTTATATTATCAAGCCTGTTAGGCTCCCAGACCAAAATCTGGAACTGACTGAGTCACCCAGTCCCCTAGGGTTGCAGGGAGAAAACTTGCTCCAGCAGCAGAAATCTAGGGTGGGGTTTGGTTTCCGGAGACCCTGGGGTATTTCCTAGAATCCAGAGAGCTGGAGTGACCAGGGCTGCAATCGGCCACAGACCTTTAGAGTCTTTGCCCCAGGCATGGGAAGCCGCCTCTGCCTCCCACCACCCCCCTGCCCAGCTACAGCATCAGGGGGCCCACCTTGCCAGCACTCTGTCCTACACAGAGTGTGGTCGTTTCAAATTTCATTCTTCTGCACAGGTTTTAGTTTTAGTTTTTAATGGGAACTGGCGGCTTTTGCAAATTGAGGCCAATAAAAGGGAAGCTACTGCCTCGCTCCAAGCACCCAGCAGCCCGCCCTGCACTCCCAGCATGAGTTCCCTCTTCACTCCAGATGCCATCCCCCGAAGCCCCAAGCCCTCTCAGACTGCAGCGTCCCAAGATCCCCACGCCCCTCTCATCAAGGCCAAGGTGGGGTTTTCCACGGCCAGATCCCGAGAAAGCAAATGCTTGGACATCTGTCTCAGCAGTTCTTTCCAAAAGCAAGTCAGGGGAAAGAAGCCCTCATTAAGCGAAGCTTCCTCTAGGTGCTCTGAATTAGTGGGTTTTCACCCAGTTCCTGGGAACACCCTAGGCCACCCAGGGCACCATTCTCACCACCCCACTCCTCACACACAGAGCCCCCTGCTACCTCCCCCCCACCCTGCTACCTGCCCGACTTGGTGATGATCATCTCTGTTCCCAGCTCATGGAATTTGTCCCAGAGCTCCTTGGTCTCCAGGCTGCAGGCAATTTTGGCCATTTCCTCACTGGGGATGATGGGGGTGGTGGGGATCAGTGGCTCAGTACACAGAGAGGAGGAGGATGGGCTGCTGCTGCCCCCACCACCAAACTCCCCGTGAGCATCCAGGCTGGTCAGTTCGCCCAGGGGTTGGGCACACGATGACTTCTCAACAAATTGTTCTGCAGGAAAAGAGAATGGAGGATGACAGCTAACGCTATCAAGCAAAGATACAGGAAGGAGAACACCACAACCAAAATAGGTTCTGGACTTAACTTGGCAAAAGTTAAGTTCAGAAACTCCAGGAAGGCAGTGATAACTCATCTATAAATATATATCTCTAGATATAGATATAGATATAGATATATAGATATAGATATGTGTGTGTGTGTATATATATATATATCCCTAGAGTGACATACCCAGTGCTTGCTTACTGAACCAAATGAGTTCTAGAACTAATAGGTTATTACTGCCATTATGAAAGCCACTTTGGGAACTAAAAAAGTAAGGAGTGGATAAAGGGAAAGGAGGTGATCATGAAAGATGAAAAGCAAGTATTTCTGTTGTTATCCCTCCCACATTCTAGACTTTGCTTGTGGGATCTGGTGCCAGTCCTGCCTCTCTGACAACCAGGAGAGACTTTTCTCCAGGGAGACCAAGGGAATGAAGAGATCAGCACTTGGACATAAACTTTCCCTTCTGTCCTGAGCCTTCTCTCCATAAGAAAAAAAAAAAAAAGAAAAGAAAAGGGGAGGTGAAGTGGAGAAAAGTGGGGATGGATTTAAAACAAAAACAAACAAACAAAAAAATTAAGTAACTTCACTTCTCTGCCTGGTTCTCTGTTTTCTAGGCTTTGATATGAGTGCATTTTTACAATATCCCTCCCAGCGTGAGAGCTTATGAAAGACTCAAACATACCATAGAAGTGAGCTCCCCAGGCCATTTTGGGAACCACAGTGAAACAACTGCTTGAGCGAGTGTGTGTATTTTTCTCTCAAAAAGGTCCTGGAAGTAAGGAAAACAACCCCGACCCCAGGCTAGCAGAGTATTAAAGCAGGAAGAACGCCATCCGCCATCAGGCTGGAATACCACTGCCTATGAACCAAACATTCTCCTCCACAGCTGATAAGGGCCTAGGACTACACCAGTCACTTTGATGGAATACAGGGGGACTTTTGTAATTGTCCCAATTATCTTGCATCCCTTAAAAAAGAAACTACTTGAATCTGCAATGTGAAACTGATCTCTAAACAACTCTGTTCTGGGTGCCCTCAAGGAATTGAAACAAGTTCTAAATGTAGGTATACACATATACATGCCATATATCATGGAAAGCATTTTATTTCCCCTTGACTTGGGGCAGACAAGCAGGAAACAGGGAAATTTTTTTTACCTCTTCTTCTCTTACAATAATAATCCAACTCATTGTAACATTTTAAATTAAGGATAACTACATTAATTATCTTAGTCTTATATTCCCAAATTCGAAGAAAGAAAAGTATGTATGCCAGGGCACAGTCTTACTTGCAATGAATTATCTTCAAAAACACATTCACATAATGTCTTCATAGGGAATCAACAAGTAGCCTCAGAAATTTTCTTATTTTCTGACAACTGAAAAAGCCAAGTCCCTAAGCTCCAGACTAATGACTGTGGGGGCTGGAAAGTGGAGGAGGAAAATGATACAGAATTGCTCTAACACAATATTATGTGTCGACTGTATTTCAATAAAAAAAAATTTAAGAAATGTTCTAGTGGTCTAAAGCAGTTCTTCTAAATAGATTTAGTGTGTTTAAATGGGCAAACATGGGACGCTTTCCAGTCTCCACCCCACAGCTGCTTCAACATCTCTGGTGTTTCAAAGCACCGCATTCTCTCTTAACAGAACCTCTAGGTGTTTCTCTCCCGGGAGTCCTTGGCTTGTTGTGCTCTGGAGAACTGGCCTGTGGAATGGACAAGAATGCCTTCTGGTTCTTTCAGAGCCTGTCTCAAAAGCCCAGGGGAGGGATGCTCATTTTACAGACTATGTGTGTTTGTGGTGGGGGAGAGGTGATGGCTTTATAGCTTAGAATTTAGATAGAAGGTGAGTATTCTCAGGAAAAGGAACAGAAGAAGAAAGCAATACAGAAATTAGCTGGAAATGGCGTGTTTCCCAGTCTGCTGTCTGTAATTCTGACAGGAATTTTAACCCCAAGTCCTCTTTTCCTGCTCGCTACCAAACTGCAGTGGGGGTATTTATAAAGAACTCAAATGCCTTCTAAATAGGAGTAGATAATGTTGGGCAGTCTCAGGAATAAACTTTGAAATTGTTTGTTAATATTTCTGTAAACAGTTGGGGGTTTTGTTTCTTTGGTTGTTTCCATATTTTTTCTGCAGGCTTGGATCTCGACAGGAGGGCAGGTGGGAAGAACCAGGGGAAGGGAGTGAAAAACCTTGGAGGGGAGAATTTTTGACATTATATTTTCTGGAGCTCTTCCGGTTTCCTTTTCCTTGGTTCTAAGCTGCTCCGGGGACTTTAGCTCTTTCTTTTCTCTCGGCCCGGCCCTCTTATTTTTCATCTCGAACACTCTATCTTTCATACTAGGATTGTTGCTGCAGATGTGAGATGTTAAAGTATTGGAAAGGACAGAGAGAAAGAAAGAAAACATTGGGGAGAGTTAAAAAAGAAATATTACCCTAAGTTTGCTATTTGATGTTTCTCACCATCTTAGGACTATCAGATGATCAGGATATAGAATGATTATTTCCCGGGGACCCAAGAAGTGATGATAACACTCCTTTCTCTGTCAGTTATAAAGGGACTCTGAAACACTCAAGCCCAGCAGTTTCTTTCCCACACAGTTCACTTGTGCTCAGGGAACATAATCCTTATTTTCCCTTTACTCTGATCCTAGTGTCTTCTATAAATGGTAAAGGTTGTTAAATAAACAGTATAGCTAAAAGTTGAGGAATTTGGAAAATGGTTACTGGCTAATGTTTTTGCCAACCTCCACTGAAAACGATGTCTCCCTGATAAGTCTGGAGCTTCTGTGAAGAAAATTGTTCATGTGGGGAGAACTGGCTTATTCTACAGCACTTGACAGTGGTTTTAAGGAGCTGGTTCTGTTTAATCGATTCAAATAAGAGGAAAAACAAAATTCCACTAGTTTCTCCCGAAGTCGCTAAGAGTCTCCTTGGTATCAAACTGCACACGCAGGTGTACACGCATGGTAAATCCTGTTGAATCTTCAAAAGGGTTAATTATTGTTTATCCCTGTTTGTCCCAACTAAGTTACACACAATCTCATACAGACGATTTGACAAGGGGATTCTAGACGAATGGGTAGGGAAAGGAGCTAGCGCAAAGACGAGACGCGAAACCGGCTGTCCGGGAAGACCCCAAAGAAAATCTGGGCGGAAAAGGAAAGACTCTCCCACCCCTAGCGTCGGGCCCCTGACCCGAGGATCAGAAGCTGCCTCGAGCAGGGAAAGGCAGCCACCCTCGAGAGCCTCCCGCAGACAGGGGACGGAGGGACAGACGGATGCGCACGGCGCCCCTGCCCACAGCGGACATTCAGGCAGCCAGACTTACCCAGAGGTTTGATGGTGTTTTCGGTGCCCTCCTTCTCCTTGGAGCCGCCGCTAGACATGAGCGCGGCGATGGAGAAGGCGTTGGCCCGGGAGGAGAGCTGTGGCTTGGGCGACGCTGTGAACTCCATGGCCCCCAGCGTACGGTCCTGGCCACGGACCGGGCCTGCCGAACTGCCGTCCAGCTTCCCCCAAGGGAGACAAAAACCGACACACAGCGCAAAGTTTCCAAGTGCAATCTCAGCGGAGTCGGGAACTCCAGATGAGTCAGCCCCAACCTCCCAAGAGCTCCACACTGGCCTCTGTCCCTCACCGCAAAGCCCTCCAACCCCAGAGACTTCGAACTAGCCGGAGAGGACAGGGGAGAACCAGCAGCGGGCTCAACCGGGTGCGCGAACACTGGGGCGCTCCGCGGAACCACCGGCTGCGCCGCCGGAAGGTGGAGACGAGCATCGAACGCGCAAAGCCCAGGGGTCTTGCCGCACCCCCCACTGCGTCCTTCCTCCAGCCGCGCGCCGGGAACAGCCGGAGCGGCCCAAGCCGCAGGAAGGTGGCGACCGGTAGAGCGCCGGTGCGAGGGGGCGGACGCCAACGAGCGCGAGCGCAGGCGTGCGCAGCGCGCGGCGCGGAGGACACTGTGCCCGAGCGCTCGCAGCCCGGCGCCTTAATTTGCTGGCGGCAGCTATCCCGGCGGCCCGCAGCCAGTCAGCACCGCCCCACGTCACCGCTTCCTGATTCCGCCGCCGGGGGCGGGGCCGCGGGCCGGGCAGGGAGGGCGCGCCCCGGGCGCGGTTCCCGCACCGCCTCGCGCCGCTACCTGCCGCAAACCTGGCGCCCGTTCGGAAAAAAGTGTCACCGCCTAGCTACCGCGGATGCCGCTAGCCTGGTCTCGAAGTCCCAGGGCGGAAGGGACGAGCGCGCGG
Organism: Martes martes; assembly: GCF_963455335.1. Lineage (NCBI taxonomy): Eukaryota > Metazoa > Chordata > Mammalia > Carnivora > Mustelidae > Martes > Martes martes. The sequence continues at coordinate 66,445,866 of NC_137899.1, forward strand.
TCGGGAGCGGGTATTTCTGAAGCGGCTAGGACGCGGGATTCTGGGAGTGGCCCAGTGCGGGAACCTAGATCAGAGGTGGCCTGGGGGAGTTCCTGCTTCTTCCATTCTTTTTCTTCCCGTTGCTCAAAGTTCCAAAAGAAAGTGGGGAAGCTCTAAGTAGAGCGGAATCCGGTGCCACAGAGCCAGCACCTACTGGCCAGATCGTATTCGCGGGACAGCTCCCAGGGCTGGTCCCCCACACTCGTTGGGCTCCAAAATCTGTCTGCTTGACAGGGGGACTGGAGAGACACAGCCCAGTAAAGGACATGCTAAGGGAGGGCTTCGAGCGTTTGGCAAAGGATGCTGCTCTCAGAACCACGGCTTCTGCTACGCACCAGAGCGTCACTTACGCGGGGTTCCTGTTCCCGAAAGGGACTCGGGAAAGTGGGGCCTCCACGAAGGGAAGGCGCGGGGCGGGCGCGGTGCCGGGGGTGCAGCACCCTGCCGGACCACGCGACGGGCGGTGGGAGAGTGCGAGATTTATAGCGCCTGAGCGTGGTAGATAAGGGCTCTTCTGCCTTCGCAAACTGAGCTGCGACCAGGACTTCCCACGGCCTTACAGGGGTCGTCCTGTTGGCCCTGTTCAGCTTGAATAACTCAAATTCTCCGAATTCGCAGGGTAATCCGCTTCACTCGGAGCCGTGTAAACTCAGGCTGACACACACACTCAAGTTGTACATGTAAATATTTGCGCTCCTTTCCAGCCAGTCGGTCTGGCGATTGGGAGCCTCTTGGTGGGTCTTAAAATTTAAAAGAAAGAGAAAACAGCTTCCATTTCCCACCAGCCCTTTTATCCCTTCCCTGCACCCCTGAGGGCCCAGCCTCCTGGAATAAACTTCCGGGGAAAAGTTAGAAAGTCAGAAGCTGAGCACTTTAATGAAAGTGAAATGATGACATCTGGGAAAGTCGTGATTTAAGCCACTCTTGCCAATGTGTATCAATAGTTTCTAACAAGGTGCTGCATGCTGGTGACTAAAGGTATTCCACTATCGGTCTCCAGGTACAAAGTGTGTACGTGCAAATATTTGAGGGGAAATTCGTAAAATCATAGGCTTTATTACTGGAAGGGGTTTACACTGTCCGGTAGCCTATCTCCATTTGCTTTTGAGAAGGAAGCACCAGGGAGGGCTTGGCAGGGGCACATCTCCTCTCCAGTTACCTCAGCCAGCTAGAGGCAAACCCCAGCGCCAGACTGGCACTCCAAGCCACCCTGTTGGTCACACGATGGCCCTGCAGCTGTGCCAGCGCTGTTCGCGGGAGATCGATAGTAGAGCTAACGCCGGCTGAGAGCAGAGGCTCAGATTAAACGTTAGGAAGAGCAGAGACTAAGCCAACCGGGTGTGCCTAACGACCAGCTTCCATTCTTGAGCCTTTAGTCTTTTTGCTGTTTTGGAACAACCCAGACCCTCCGCTGTTGTTGTTGAAAATCACTTCGCCCCTCCAGCGCAAACCCATCTCAATGTAACAGTGACATTTCCCTCTTGAATGTAAGGTGCATACTGGTTCCTTTCCAGTCTCCCAGTCTTGGAAAGGGAGATTTCGGACAAAAGGGTTTTTTGTTTGTTTTTTAACTTTTTATCGGAGTGAGGGTGATGTCATGGTTGGTCCAGAGCTTAATATGTGCTTCAAAGGGGGTGGCAAAGATCTTTTTGCTGGTTTTAGTTTTCAAGAACTACGGAATTATACCTCAATTTTTAAAACTTGCCATTACACTTCTATGCAGAGGAAACATCGTTTCTTTTCATAATTATCCTAATGGTTTAGAAGGGAATTTGAATAATTTCATGACATGGATATTTTGGGGGAAATTGGCCCAGCGAGGGGAAAACTGACTTGCTCCCAATCAGCTTCCACTTCCTTTTCCAATTGCGACGGGCCGTAGCCCAATTCTGAGTCTCTTGTGGGCAGAAATTCCTACTATTCGTCCTATTAAAAGGTAAAATAGAAAGCACAAAAAGCTAAATGAGCTCGGAAGCAGGAGGCAAACCAGAGGAATTGAAAAGGCCACTTTAAACAAATCCGGGCGCGAGAGGTGAGCCATTTGAGGATCCCTAACAAGCTATGCATCTTGCTGGTGTTGAAACCGTGGCAGTAAAATGTACACTACAACATAATTATCGGGGGGGGGGCACCTCGTTCCTTAGATTTATTGCCTTTGCGAATCAATATGGTGCTATAAAAACGGGGAACCGGTGCTTGGTAGAGAGGTGCTGCCAAAGGGTGATTGGAAGAGGTCCCGAAGCTGAGAGCGCTGAAGTTCTGACGTCCCGTCAAAACCTCAGTGTTAGCGCGGATTAACAGGTAAAGCCACCACAGGGGTTGGAACAAAGCAATCACATTAACTCTTCCCTCCAGGCCTTGCTCCGACAGACGCCCGGCGGGCGGGGGCTGCTTTGGGATACGGTAACGTGCAATCCGACTTGGAGAAGGCTTTGAATCTTGACTTTAGAGCGCTTTAGCCCTAAGACTTTGTATAGGTTATCTAAACCTCTCAAAGCCTCAGTTTCACTATCTACATTAAAATAGGACCAATAATTTATTACTACCTGGAAGAAGGCTCTGTGGATTCATGAGATAACATGTGCAATACAAGCCCCTAAACCATAACAAACCTTAACACCACTGTATGTAAAACATAAGTACAGAATTTTATTATACTTAAATTTCGAACTGCAGCTTCGCGATTGTAGACCTCTATCTCTCGCACACGCTTGTCGAGTTAACTGTAGGGACAGTTTTGGAAGGTGCTCGGAGGAGTGGAGTCACATGGTGATAAGGGGCCCTTCCTAAATCCCTTTAAATTTTGGAGCCCAAGAATTAAACCTTTTGGTTATACGTCTGAGTTTGGTTATACGGAGTTTGGAGGACTGGAAGATGTCTCCCTATACATTACACACTTTCAAATTCTCGTTTGTAGTCTCCGGAACTCGAAAGTTAGTGGTCCCAGAGACCAGCCCAGAAAGTAATTGGTTTCCCGCTTTGGGCCAATGATTCCTCGCTTAACGAATGCTAACGCAGAACCCTCCGTCGACAGCGGCTGGGACCCGTCCCCGGCTGGTCTCGCTCACCCGCGGGCAACACCAGGAGCCAGAGCGCGCCAGGGCTGCGGGACGCGGTGCCAGACCCAGAGCGCCGCCGTGCCCCCGAGGGTGACAGCGGGAGAGAAGGTGAGAAAAGAGACCTGTTTCTGGGCACCCGGGCAGCTACTCGCGAACTTGGCCGGAGATCCCGTCCCCATCCTCCCTTTCCCTCTTTCTGGTAAATGCTTTAAAAGCGACAATAATGGTGCTTTGGGATTCCTAAATTCGGTTTACGGAATAGAAAAGTCCCGAAGCAGCGTGGGGAGGGCGGCCGCAGCCCCTTGGAGGCGGCCACAGCACGTTTCCGGAGAGAGCAGCGCGCGTCCCCGCGCCGGGAAACGGAGCGCGCGGCGAGGCCTCGGATTTCTACCGCTTGACTGGAGGGCTGCGAGTCCCAGTCTTTCCTGGGAGAAGTGCGGGCGTTGGCTCAGATCTACACCCTTGTGGGGTTGCGTTTTCTTGAACTCAGATGGTCCCCTCAAGCGCCCAGCCAGCCCAGGCCCCAAGAACAGGCCTGCAGCATCCAGGCCTTCGGGCCCACCCCGGACGCCCCTGGGCCTTGGCGCTCCCGGCGCCCTCACCCAGTTCCGGCTTTAAGCGCAAAGTAAAAATCCTCTCCTCCAGGGGTGCGGCTGGAGCTTGTCATCTGTTTGGTCCCACGTGCTGTGCATGTGCGTGTGCGCGCTTTTGGTTCTGGACTTCAAACTCACGCCCGCCGGTGGGACCCAGGAAAGAGATGTCTTGTCCCTAGGGAAGGACGTGCCCATCTCCAGGGCCCGTGTCCTCAGGTGGTGAAGGGAAAGGTCCTTTGTGGCCCGTGGTTCTGCAACGTTACCCCACCGGACCTGGCTAGCGAAGTCCTGCCGCCGTGGGTGCCCGCCTCTCTTGCACACCCCAGGCCTCCCCCAACCCCGGTTTTCACCAAGAGGCTCCCCCACCCCATCCCCAGCCTGGGGCCAGAGATCAGTCATGGGGCCTCAGAGACTCTTCAAAGGATGCTCGCTCGGGGCCTCCACCCTACTCGTCCTGCAAGAGCTCCCAACTTCAGGGATGGGCCCTCAGCGCCCCTCAGATCTCCCCCAGACGGGAGAAGAACCCGTGCACTGGAGTGGAGTGCAAAACTCGCAGCGTGATCCTAAGACCAGCACAGAAGGATTTCTCCTGACACCGTGTGGGACGCGGAATCCAGACCCATTCTCCCCCGCCCCCCACCCTCCTTTCTCCTCCTCGGTGAGTGGTCCCGCCTTCCTACGCCAATGCTCCTCCTGGGCGGTCGGGGTCTTCCGAACCCAACCGCCCGGCTGCTGACAGATCCTGTCTTTATATAAAGCTAAGATATTTTGCACATAATGAATTTTTGCATGAATTTTGATTTCTTAAATTGCTGCGTTAAAATATGAATTATCGATTACTGAGGTTTCTGTTGACCCATGAATTTGGGGCTTTCACCCTATTCCCAGCCCTGTCAAGAAGGTGAAGAATCTGCTTCAAATTACACTGATTTAAGCAGTAGAAGGGGGATTCCAAGGCAAATCCCTAGCTTGGAAAGCATGGCTCCTGCCATTATGGTGCACTCTGGACTGATTAAGTGGGATCTCCCACTGGGAGGAGGAAAGCAGGGTAGAGGACAGCCCGTGTTTCAGGATGAAGGTCCTGTTGGCCCGGTGGTAGGTGACCCCAGTGAGCTTCCCGAGTTTCAGTTTCTTAGGTGTTTGAAGACAAACTCAAAACTAAATGAGACAACTTTAGCAGAAGAGCGACCTCTGTTTGCCAGCGCCCTTCCTCTCACGAAGTAGCATCAGTTTTGCCGATGTCACCTAATTAAACTTAAAGCATTTGCCACATTTTAGATGATCCAGCCTTCCAACAAACAACTGCTCCTTGAACCCTCTGGTGATTCCCAGGACACGTCCTGCCTTCCCTCTACAGGAATCAGAACTCGCTGTTCGTTTACTATCGGTGTCTTTGTCAGGAGGTTTGGGAGACCAGCGTGAGGGAAGACATGGGCAGGAAATAGTCTTCCAAGGTCTCTGCTGCCAGCTTCCACAGCAAGTCACCCCAGAAACCATCGATTGAAACTCTTCTTATTCCTTGTGAAGGGCAAAATACACCCAATGAGATCTGGGCTCCTATTCCCATGTGAGCATGTGCCAGAAGACTTGAAACATATTTTCTGTAAGGGAGCAAAGATGTGTGCATCTAACACAAGATAAGGAATGCAGAATATTTGTTCAGTCATCCAATATTACCTGGTACTTACTCTGGGCTGCGATGACCAGTAATCAGAACCCTAATATTCCTGCCTCATGCAACTCACAGTCTGGTGGGAGACACCAATAATAAGCCTATAAAAACCACAATAGAAATAGAAATTGTGATAAAGACTGGAGGAAACAAGGAGCAAAGATAGCTAATCCAATCTGTTTGTGAGCATTCATTCTTTCTGGACCAGGCACTGGCTTGGTGGGGTGAGATTAGCATTGGACAATTTGCATACCATCCCTGCCCCTCCAGGCTTCAAAGCCCAGCTAGAGATGTATAAGAAAGCACCAACATGAAGAGTATATATTACATTCTCCTCAACACAGAACTCTTAAAATGAAGAGGCATAATGGCTTAATGTTAATAAAATAAAGCAGAATAAACAACTTTAATAAAAATCCTGGCAGAATTTGGGACAACGTGGATGGAACTAGAGGGTATCATGCTTAGTGAAATAAGTCAGTCGGAGAAAGACAACTATCATGTGATCTCCCTGATACGAGGAAGTGGAGATGCAACATGGGGGGTTAGGGGGGTAGGAGAATAATAAATGAAACAAGATGGGATGGGGAGGGAGACAAACCATAAGTGACTCTTAATCTCACAAAACAAACTGAGGGTTGCTGGGGGGAGGGGAGTAAGGAGGGGGTGGTGGGGTTATGGACATTGGGGAGGGTATGTGCTATGGTGAGTGCTGTGAAGTGTGTAAACCTGGCAATTCACAGACCTGTACCCCTGGGGATAAAAATACATTATATGTTCATAAAAAATTAAAAAAAAATCCTGGCAGAAGAAAAGTGTTGAGGTCTGGCATCAGAAACACTGGTTTGGAGCAAGCTGTGCTGACTCCTTTTCCACCTCTGTGAAGTGTGGTTACTGATGAAAACATCTATATCCAGAGTTTGTTGTGAAGAATAAATGGTGTAATATTGGTGTGAGGGCAAGGGGCTTCATAAGCATTACTACTGGCCAACTCTGGAACTTGGAAAAAGCCTTCATTTCAACTCAGGGTTGATACAGATTAAATCTGACCAAGAAGTGTGTTCAAGAGCCCTGATTTCCACCCTGCACTCAAAAAAATGTAAGAAACAGCTTTATCTATGGGGGCTGTAGAGGTTCTGGGTCTCAGTTCTATGGTGGAAAAGCCAGGAGGAAAGCTTCCCTGCAGACACTCAAGACACTCAGTCTCTGTGCTGTGAAATCCTGTGCTAGAAAAGCCTGGAGGCCCACAGTAGGCCTCTCCGCTGCATTTTTTCCCCCATTAATTCACCCAGTTTGAAGGCATTTTGCATACATTTCAAGTCCTGGAAGCTAGTTTTTCAGTGCATTATAAAGAGCTTCTATTGTGTACTTAGTACGTGCCAGGCCCTGTGCTAGGCTTCCCAAGATGTTGATAATACCAGTCGGGTAAGCATTATTCTGTGCATTTTAAAGTTGCAGAAAATGAGTCTGGGAAGACTAGCTCACTCGTTCAAGGGCACACGGATAGTTTAATGGTGGCACAGGAGGTGACCGGGACTGTGTGACCCGATTGCTCCTCAATCTTCACCTCCTCCCCATATCGAATTCTGTCACTAACTTGGTTGGTTTCCTGTTCTGGAAGCTGTGGCAGTTCGGAGGGGAGGGCTCAATTTTCTTGGCCTGTTTGTAAATAGCAGCCGCAGCCCCCGGAAACACGTGCATGTCTTTGTTCGCCACCCTGCGACCGGCAACTTTGTGCCCCAAAACGCGGGCTGATGTGACTGGCATGCCCACCGTCCACCCTCAAGGCGCGTAAAACGGAAAGCAGGCCAAGTAAAGGTCTTTCGGTGTCGCACGTGGACCGCGGGACCAGGCGACCTTTGTAATTTTCTTTTTCTGGGGGTAATTACCGAGCAATCTGTAGGTTGTGCAGACTGCAGAGTTGGCGGCGGGGTGGCGGGGAGCGGGTGGCGGGGGTAGAGACGGAGGTGGGGCGGGCGGGGAGATCACGCACTGCTTGGCAGGAGTCTGTACAGGATTACCGCCTGCATACCCCCAACTTTTGGAGGCAGACTGCCAAGTTTTGGAGGTTCGAAGCCAGGTTTGTCATTTGCCTGCGATGTGATCTGGGCTATCTGGATTGCTCTGAGACTTAGTTTCCGTATCTGTGAAGGAGGAGGTTCGCCCAGTGCCAGGCGCTGGCAGAGCACACCGGGCGCTGCGATCCCAGGTAGGGTGATGCGATGGCAGGAAGCGGGTACTTCCCGCAACCGAGCAGCGCCGAGGCGCACCTAGCGAAGGGGCTAGCGAGGCTCACTCTGGCTTCTTGAGTGCGGGAGCTGCTGGTTTTCTTCCTCCAGCCCACCTCAGCCTTTGCAGCGGTCTCAGTCCCAGACCTCCCACCTCGCAGAGGCCAAGGCAGATCAAGGCAGACCAAGGCAGACCAGCCGACTGGGGACAACGGCGCTGTGCGCCCGGTTCTGCTTAGTTCCCCCGCTTGGGGACTCCAGAAGTGGACTCCAGCTCCTGAAGACTCCTCCCCGGGCGACGCTGTCGGGTCCCCAAGAACAGGGGACCAGGTCCCGCTTCTCCTCTCCCGGCGCCGGGGCCATCCTCCCACACACGCAGTTCCCAGCCAGGACTAGAGGCCGGACACGGCGCCCTCGGCTCCGGCCGCCGCCGTTCCCGGGGCTGGAACACAGACGTCCAAGTTAGAGCCCCCGCCGCTGCCGGTCCCCGCTTAGTCGGCGCGGTGACGGTGGCGCTGGCGGCGGCGGGGGCCTTCCCTTGGCTGCCCCGCCATTTAATCAGGGCTATTATCAGACTCGACTTGCAGGATGGCGCCGGCGGAGCTTTACCCCCATTAGCGCAGGGCGGGGTGGGGGCTGGGCCCCCAGATCGCTGCCTGTCCGGCCGCAGCTGCAGGGCTTCTGGGGCGCTTAGAGTAAGGCCGAGGCGCGGGGTCTGGCAGCGGCTTGGCCACTCTCAACCCAGCCCTTGTCAGGCCGACAGTTTTTATTTCCCAGCTCCCAGCTGGACCCACCCGTGCTGGCTCTGTGACGTTGGCGTGAATCACCGCACTTCCCTCAACCTCGGTCTCTCACCTGTAAAATGAGTCCGGAAAGATACTTAACTCAAGGTTGTCGTGAAGATTAACTGTCTCAAGATTAACTAAGATGATACATCTTAAGTGTTATGTGCGCGACTACTATTATTACACTGGAAATGTGCCTGCCTTTTTAAAAAGCTCCCTCCCGCCCCAGCATTTGCTTGTTTGTTTCATTAAGAAGGAGGGGGGAAATTTAAAAATTAAAAAAAAAAAAAAAAAGGAGGGGGAATGAGAGACCGAGGTTGAAAGTTCCAAAGAAGTCCAAGATTGCTTACAGACTTGCTGGTTTTATTCACGACTGACTGGGTTCGTTTCACCTTTGTCACTGGCTAACCGATAGGCCTTTGGGCGTTCGGTTTTCTCTCTCCGTGCCTCATTTGCCTTAGCTGTAAAATGGAAGAAGTACTAGCACCTGCACTGCTGCAGTGTTGTGCACATAAATGAGATGATGCCTGTAGAATGCTGACCACGGAGTAGGCTCTTCAAGCACGTTATTTGTTATTAGCAAATTTTTTTTTACAAACTACAGACTTCCTTCCACCTTTCCTTCCTTCCTCTAAATCTTCTTACAAACAGGCAAGGGTCTTCTGATCCTAAGGTGTATTTATGGGAGGGATGGTGGTGGGAGGTGGCAGACTCAGGTTCCGGAGCTGAATGTCAGGCTAGAAACGCCAGGGAAAGGGACTGAGAATCACTGGACAGTGTCTTTCAGCCTCCAGAGTTTCCTCTTTGCATTCCCACCACAATGCCCTACTGACACTGTCAATTTAAGATAAAAAGAAAACAGCAAAAGCAGTCACTATTATTTTTGGTTGGCTGCTAAAAAATTAGCACTTGCAACAACCTCAGTGGAAGTTTCTAATCAGTAAAATGTAATTAGCAAAGCAAGACTAATTATTAAAGTGACCTTCTAAGTAGTGAATGTTTGTAAATGGTTCTTAAGTGGGATGTGCTTGGGCACACAGCCCAGTCCTTAAGGACTGTGCTAAGCTTCAGCCAGTGCTGGCCCCAGCTCTCTTGCTTCCCCCAAAGACTCATCCGGCTTTTGAATTGACTTTCTTCCTCTGGCATGTAAATAAATGGCTCCTGATAATGATTAACTTATTTCAAGTGCCTGTATATTCCTGGCAATATCCTAAGTACCTTACCTGTACTATCTCATTTGATCCTCCCCATTTTACAGATCAGGAAAATTAAGGCACAGAGAAGTTCTGTAACTTACTATCAATCACATTACTTGCAGGCGGTGATAGGTTGGAATTCTTGTCCACCTTTTACCAAGGCTCCTATGTCCCTGTCTCCTAGCACTTTTAGTCTCTACTCTTCTACAAATACAAAACCCCTTCAAAGAGGATGAAAGCTCAGTGATTCTAGAGGAAAACCAACCAACCAACCAACCAACCAACCAACCTCAGGATGTCTTCTGCTTCTAGGGAAGTACCCAGCGGTAGAAGATACAATACCTAGTAGGGATCTGAAGGCCTCACTGGTCAGAATGACTTCTTGTCAGTCCCTCCTCCTTTGAGCCACCATTACTTTTTTTATTAAATGATCCCATGCCTCTTACATTATGTAATGGTTACATTATATAACTAACATTTGGTGAGATCTAATAATGTATCAAAGCCTGTGGTAGATGCTTTTAGGTACATCATTTCATTGTAAAATAAGTTTCATAGAATTTATTTTATAATAAATACTATTTCACAGGGCTTTTGTGATGATCCAACGAGCCAAATTATTTAAAAGTATTTCAAAATAAGAGCTTATTAGAACTATTGTTGATTTTAAACATTTTGAAAAAAAAATACATCCTTTCTAATATGTGGTTCAAAGTCTACCTGAATCCAAAGCGCTTGATACTTTTGTGTATCTTGGCTCCACCCAGAGTGACTGGACTCAGGGCCCCTGAAGGCCATCAGGGTGAGGCAGAGGGGATGAAAATCCTTCTGAACCAAGCACCCCAAGAAGCTTCTGAACAACTAGTCCCCTTCATGGCACTCCAGTCTTCCTATTGGCCACATCCAGCTTTAGATGTGACCAGAGCAAAGGAGGAACAAGAACTTCTCTCCTCTTCTGAGGAGTCATCTGTGAATAATCAAAAAGTCCCACATTGAAACCTATAACTTTTATAATAATTTCCCACCACACTTTAATCAGAAAGGTGGCTTCTGGTTCTGATATGTCTGTTGTTTCTTTCAAAGATGAAACTAGAATACTGGAATGACTGACTCTGTGCAACTTGGGAAAAGAAAAGCCACCAGCAAGTCCCATCCCCGCCGCAGGCAAACACGTTATAGAGAGGGCAGAGTTGGAGGCGAGGTCCTTAGTTTGGATTACTACAGCAGGGACCAAGACGTTTCAGAATGTTTGAAAAGACAAGCAAGGTTACCAAAATCCCCCTCTTTCCTATTTGTGGTTGAGGAAATTGAAAACTGAAGCTTGAGTCAGGAAGTGACATGCCCAAAGTCATACCATTGGCCATATCTTTGAAACCAGCTTGCTGACTTTGAATGAATGCTGACTTGTTTGACAGGAGCTCTCCTTAGGAGTAGAAAGCCTTCTCATCATCTATCATTGGTTTCCTGATACATGCAACTATGCTCTCTGAGTCGTGGCCCACACATCTTGGGCTTCTGAGGGATGATCTTGAAGACTGCACAACTTGTCTAAGAACTGAAACTGAATTCTACAGCATGACTTCATTTGGTCATGAGCAGGGAAGAAAACTTGGGAGTCTTGCCCTTGGCATCAAGGATTTGACTTCCAGAGGAGTTCCTTGTTATCTGGGTTACTTAACAGTCGTCTTTGGATTTTAAGGTTGACTGACCTACAGGATTGATTTGCTCATTTTTGAGGGGTTGGGGGCGGAGTTACATATGACCAGATAGAATGCAAGCATTTGAAACAAAATTTTAAGTAGAGGGGGTTGAAATAATGTGTGCATCAATTAAGAGTCCTATGTTTGCAACAATGGGAAATACTTATCAATCTGGCTTAAACAATAAGAGGAATTTTTTACCCTACCCACTTAAATAGTTTAGGTATAATTACTGGTGAAGTGCCATCCAAGGCTCAAAGGAAATTTCTTCTCATCTGGGGCTTTCTTGCTGTTAGTGCTTTTTAGGCAGGCTTTCTCCTGGGGTCACAAGATGGCTATCAGCAGGTCTCATGGCTACATTTTGACTTGTTTGCACCCATTAGGGGTTCTCTCCTTCAGTAGCACCTACAGAGAAATGAATCCAGGCAATGTCTTTACACTCATTAGAACTGGTTTAGGATCACGCGCCTTGAACTCAAAATCATGATCAAAGGATTGGCTCAACCAAGTCAGGGGTCCACCCCTGGAGTTTGGGGAGCGTGGAAGTCCTCTCAAACCACGTAACTGAGACCAGCAAAGGGTTGACTTCATTAAGGAGAAATGGAATTCCCATTGCATACTGGAGCTTCTGAAACTTTGCTGGAGAAGGTTTTGTTCTTTGCAGGAAACCTGGATTGTGTTTCCCACATGAAGCTTTGCAGAACACAGGTGGTTTCAGATGTTGCCTGTTTTTGCACATCCCACAAACTGAGGATGGCTTTCACATTTTCAAATGGTTGGGAAGAAAAATCAAAAGAAGGACAGTATTTTTTGACACCTGAAAACTATATGAATTCAAATTTCAGTGTCCACTAATAAAGTTTTATTGCTGGAAGTGGCAAACTTTTTTTTCTGTAAAGGGCCAGATAGTAAACATTTAGGCTTGCTGGCCATATGGTCTCTGTCACAATTATTCAGCTCTGTCATTGTAACATAATAGCAGCATAGGCAATATATAAACATATGAAAGTGGCTGTGTTCTGATTAAAATTTTATTTATAGACACTGTATTTCGAATTTCGTGTAATTTTTACATGTCAAAAAATATTATTCTTCCTTTGATTTTTTTTTTTTTCCCAACCACTTAAAAATGTAAAGACCATTCTTGGCTAGCAGGCTGTGCAAAAACAGGTAACGCTAGATTTGGTTCCTGGGCCGTCATCTGCAGCCCCCTGTTTTATTGGCTGCTGCTGCAGCGCCGTGGCAGACCTGAGTAGTTGTGACAGAGACCACATGGCCTACAAAGCCTAAAATATTTACTAGTTGGTCCTTAACAGAAAAAAAAAAATATGCTGACCCTTACTCTGGAGTGGTACTTCTCAAGCTTTAATTTGCATACAAATCACCCGGGGATCTTAGGAAAATGCAGATTCTGATCCTGTATGGCTGGGTCAGTCCAGAGATTCTGCATTTCAACAAGTTCCCAGGTAGACTCCATTGGGAGGATTTTTCTGTCACTCTTCTATGGATATCCCTTATCAGAAACCCAAGAGGAGCTCCTCTCTCACCCACCCCCACTTGTTGAATTCGAAGATTCTTTGCAGGGCGATGGGAATCTGCATATTAAATAAGCAGATACATAAATCTGTGATTCTTTTTGAGAACCATTGATGCAGATGCTGTAACAGAGATTCAGTGATAAATTCATTGAGGGCCTGGTATTAGCCAATTGGCCTCAGAGCTCAGGTGGGATTTTGGTGGTCTTTTGTTCAACAAAGGATTAATACTATATTTTTAAAACATTATTAATTATCTAATTACTTTGGCATAAGGATTATTTGTTGGTTAATTTCCAGAGAGCAAACGCTGCTTAGCGCATCTTGATTTCACACGAAGGCAGTGATTTAGGCATATAGAGTGTTAGCACACATCTTCCATTTTCTCATTTCAGTTATGCATTTATGACCTGCCAAATCTCTTAATGTTCAGATAGGTTTGAAGAGCGAGGATTGGATTTTTCTCTATTCTTCATGTAGTAGTAACGCAAATTTTCTATAAAATCTTATTAAGCCCTTTCCCTAAACCTCTTCCCTTCTTCCCTCCATTCTTTCCTTTCCTCAGTGTCCATCCATCATGAATTTTTAGTTTTATTTCCAACTTTACTAACTTCTGAAGAATTAAATTTCCCAAACCATGCCACTATTATATTAGAGTGAAAAAAGAAAAGAGGAATGGAGAACTTTACTAGCTGTGAATTTGGGATTTATAGAATGTGACTCAAACTCTGGTCCTAGACAGCAAGGAGCAGCCAGCCTGGGGGCCCTGAAGGATGGAGACTGAGCAGCTGTGGAAATAGAACACTCTGGCCAAACTGAGTGGGGAACCTGCGTTGTGATATGCGATGTGTCAAACACACTGTTCAAACAGCATTTGTGACACTGTGGGTCACATGAATGGAGAAGCACTACTTGTTTTCTTCTGTTTTATACTTGCTAATGACTCAAAGCCAGCTTTATAATTCAATCTGTGCATGTGGTCATACAAGCCAGGCCTGTCAGTACTGTCTGCTTCTTCCTGGGGAGAGAGAGGGGACAATGGGAAATGAGGAGGTGGGTAGAAGCAAACCCTGCATTTAAAGGGTTCAGAGAAGCCCAGGGCATCTTGAGGACCTATTAACCTATTATTAATTTACATTTTGGTTGCTTCACATTGGATCCTGATGGGGGGTTTTATTTTTATTTAAATTAGCAGAATTTCCTAGGAAAAGAGAATATCAAGTAGATGAAAGTTAATAATGATGATTTTCAGAATGGCTATCTTGAACGTTTTTAAATAGTTAAATTCTTATTTAATAAGCCAAATAAGTATAATAACAATAACCCCCAAATCCAGACAAGTAACTTTTCAGGGTTGGGGCCTGTGGGTACGGAGAGCCTTCCATTCTTGACTCGATGTTCACCATAATGCAGAATGATTAGGCTTCTAGCTTAAAAGGCTACAGAGTAAAATAAACCTGAAAATGAAAATCCCCTCAGACCTCTTAGAATAAATTATGTGGATTTGCTAAGTACACAGACTGGCCCTCTTAAAAGGGAGATAACCACTTTAACTATTGCTTTGGAAAGAGAATCCATGAGGCCCGGTTACGAGTCTAATTTTACATTAGTGATTTTACATCAGTAAAAATAACCACCTTGGGTCCTTCACAAGGTGTTGTTTTAGAACAAAAACCAAATGAATTTGGAATCTGTTTACATTTCAAAGATAAAGCAGCAAAGTGTAATAAAGAGTCTGCCAGACTAGCAGTCAGAAAACCAAATTCTCCCGACTCCTGAGTAACCTCAGCAGGCCTGTGAGGCTCAGACTTTTTCATCTATGAAACGTAGAGAGAAATGTCAGCCCCACATTCTTCATGGTGCTTTTCTTTCTTTTAGTTAATTGTGGTAAAGTTCATGGCACCTTTGTGAGCACAAGTGGAATAAAGGCTATAAAATTCCCCTTTGAAAATTATAAATCCTAACAAAAGATATTTTGGAAGGTTGAGATAGGTTTTTTGACACTGTAACATTCCATTTTTCTTCTTTCCCTGCTAGTTTCAACTTTCTTGAAATAAAAATTAAAAATATCCGAAAGAGAAGGACGTGGAACCTTTTTTAAAAAAATATTTTATTTATTTGCCAGAGAGAGAGAGAGAGAGAGAGAGAGGGAACACAAGCAGGAGGAGTGGGCAAGGGAGAGGGAGAAGCAGGCCTCCCACCAAGCTGGGCACCTGATACAGGGTTCGATCCCAGGACCCTGGGATCATGATCTGAGCCGAAGGCAGACGCTTAACTGACTGAGCCATCCAGGTGTCCCAAGGATGCTGAACTTTCTTAATGACTGATCATATGTTCTGTGGTAGCCAGCCTCCAATATGGCCCCAATGAACCCACCTTGTGATATCATATCCTTGTGATATATTATACCAGGATTGGTCTCTGTGACCAATAGTATATATCACTTCTAAGATTAGGTAATGAAATAATGAAGCTTTCCTGTCTCATTCTCTCTCTCTGTCTGTCTTTTTCTCTCTCTGGGTTAGGTAAGCTGACATGTTATGAGTAGCCCCATACAGAAGCCCACCATAGGTCTAAGACTTAAAGTCTCCCACCAACAACTAAACTTGGAAGCAGATTCTCCACCTCAAGTCAGGCTTCTAAATTATTTTATCTTATTTTTTCCCAACAGCTTGATTGCAACCCAATGAGTGATCCTGAGTCAGAACGACCCAGGTAAGTGGTTGTCACATTCTCTACCTATGGGCACAGTGTGAAATAATAAATGTTCATTATTTTAAGATGCTAGGTTTTGGGGTAATTTGTTAAGCAGCAATAGACAATTTATACAGGTTTTAATAGGGAGAAGAAGAGGCAGAGATGCTGATGAGGAATTCTTTTAACTTCAGAGAACTTGACCAAGAAAGCCTACTGGGCACATTTCCTTACTCCTCAGTTCAGTTTTGATAAGGATGTGAAAGGCAAAATGTCCATATATAGTAATTTAATCTAATGAAGGGTGGTTTAGTCTTCATGTTGCCCTTGACAAATCATAGCACACCGCTGAGGCAACTGGGCAGCGTGAGAAGAAGAGGAAACGCTGAGAAGAAACAGGGTTTAGTCAGGCTCTCCTCAGGAAAACAGCCCATGCTGGATAGCTCAGTAGAGGCAATTTAAGATGGGGATCCAGTCACAGAGACTGAGGGAGCTAAAAAACCAAACAGGAAATGCAAGGAGCGGGGCCAGGCAACTCAGATTAGCAATATTGAGAAGCTACTAGTGCCCCTGTGACTGGAGAAATCAGGGTCATGTGCCAGGGACTAAAAGAACAATGAAAGCAACGTGGCTGAAGAAGCAGCAGCTATTTCTGGAGTTGCTACCTTCAGTGGAGAGAAACTGGGAGAAATGCTGTGGCTCTGCTCCCTCCCCTGGCCTTCATTGTCCGCCAGTTGCACCATGAGCTAGCCTAACCAGAATCCTTTTAGAAACAGAACATTGGAAGTATAGTCTTCTAGAGTCATCCCTTGGGAATCAGACCAGGGAAAGATGGGGAATGGATCTGACAACAAACAGTCAAGCAGCTGGCTCAGTCCCCCTTTTTGGCTCCTCAAAATCTATTCTCACTTTCCTATCCATATTTATTTCCCAAACAATATCAACTTTATGTGTCTATTATACATACAGATAAAGACTCTCACCCTCCTATGACAAGGAGACACAAAGTTACAACAGTCATAGCAAAGTCCATATCTGCCCATTTCGAAGTCTGGAATTGCCAGGTGGTACAGTTATCCCCTTTAGGATCAGATGTGGCTCCTCATGGTCTGGTAATTTATAAATAAAGAGCCCCCAAATTCCCTACTCAAATAATAGAGGAGTGGGGGGAAGGAAAAGAAATCATTGTGTGCTTGTGTGTGTGTGTACAACTATATTATGGTATATTACATTATAATGTTGTGAATATATAAAGTAACAAAATGTGATTACTACAGTCCTCATTTCTGTAACTGGAAGCCATGTTAAAATTTATCACTTTCTTCTTCTACCACCATTTCAAGTTCTCTTTGTCCTTAGCTTGTATCTCAGCTAGTCAAAGATTTTTATTTGGTGGAAAGATCCAAAGTTTCACTCTTAAGGTTTCTTAAGTCTTAGTGCTATAGGTTTTATTGAATTTCTCTAGTCTTCCATTGCACATATACAGAATAAATAAGAGGTGTCCCAGTGAATTTCAGTTCTAAAGAGTTCTCCATAACCCCGTTGTGTAGCAGCAACTTCGCCTTGGCAGTTAGGACCTGACTCTTCAACCAGCATCATACCACCTTCTTTTCCTGTTGGTTCAATGCCATGAGGAGCACAGAATCACAAGCAGATTCTGTAGAAACACTGTGTCTCCTAATGGAATCTTCATCCCCTGGGAATCCAAAGTCTCTAAATAATCATAGCTGAAGGTCTTGGGATTGGGAAGTGAATATTCTTCAAGGAGGTCATTAAGTGTAAAGGGACCACTCCCACTTCCATTTCTCTATATGTGGACCTTTGTATCATGGAGAAACGGCACTGTATATTGGTTGAGGCTCAGAGTATGTATTACATCCTGCACAATAGCATCTGTGGTAGGTAGAATAATGCCACCTCTCCTCCCAAAGATGTCCACGTCTTAATCTATAAATATGTTAGTCTACATAGCAAAGGAGAATTAACATTACAAATGGAATTACAGTTGCTAATAAGCTGCTCCTCAATTAGGGAGAGTATCCTGAATTATCCAGATGAGCCCACTGTAACCCAAAGAATCCTTAAAAGGAGAAGAGAGTGTGGAAGAGAATCAGAGGAGCAGATGTGATAATAAAGGCAAGGTCAGAGTAACGATATGTGAGAAGGACTCTTTTAATAGCTTTGAATAAGGAGGAAGGGAACCCTGAGCCACACAATGCAGGCAGCCTCTAAAACCTGCAAAAAGGCAAGGGGATAGATCTGACCCAGAGCCAGAAAGAAAGAAAGAAAGAAAGAAAGAAAGAAAGAAAGAAAGAAAGAAAGAAAGAAAGAAAGGAAGGAAGGAAGGAAGAAAGGCCATCCTACCAAAGACGTAATACCAGTGAGACCTGTGTCAGACTTCTGACTTCTAGAACTCTGAGATGATCAGTTTGCATTGTTGAAACCATTATGTTTGTGGTGATCTTTTACAATGGCAACAAAAAACTAATACTTTAGTCTTGCAAGGCGTTTATCTCCCAGCTAGTGTTGTAGCTGAAGCTGCAGTGAGCCATCTTACCATTTTATCAGGCCAGAAGTTTCTGAGTGCTGGTTATGTGGTAAGATCAGTAAGTTCTGTGAGGATGATTCCTTTACTAGGTTTTTCTGGCTATAAAGTGAGTTCCTGGGTTAGAAATGTCATAGTGAATGAAGCATTTCCTAATTCCATAGGTGGTGGTTTTGGCAGAGGCATTGTGGGCAGAGAAGGGGAATCCGTGGAGTATCCCTATCACTCTGGATGAAGGTAAATGCCACTAATCGCCTCTGCCTATGCCACCTGGCCATTTTGTACATGGACCCATGGCAGTTCTGCATATGGGCCCAGTGAGCAAGCAAACAAGCACTGGGGTAACGGAGGAAAGAGGACCACTTTCATTCATGGAACAGGCCACCTTGTCCACCTGAATATTGAGTCTTCTCTGTAGTGGAAGCCCTTTACAGAGCATTCCCATGGGACTCAAATATCTTTACACTCTATAGTCATTTTAGGTAATTCAGCCACTGATTTCATGTACTTTCTTGTGGTCAGCTTCATTTTTTCCAAGCTTTTGGTCAACTGGGAGACTTAGACACTGCCTATGAATAAGAAGAGATCCATATCTTGGGACATCTCTCCTTCTAGGCCAAGTGGACAACCAGATGTACTCCTTAAGAATTTTCTTACTTCCTTTCCAAGGCTTCCCTTCTCCATTATACTTAAAGCCACCCTAGCATGGAGCTTCATTAGCTGAAATTTCCAGCTGGGACCAACTTATCATGTAGATGTATGTGTAAAATAGGCCCAAGTATTTCCTTCCTTCAACAAAGGGTCATAGGGAATTCCTCATATGACCATAGGAATGGATCAAGGGAGAGGTGGTGATGCCCTGAAGACGATCCCAGATAGTCTAAGTCAGCTACTATTCAAGCATTTTTCTTGAGCTTTCTGGACCTGCAAATTTCCATATATCATTCCTACTTGAGGATGGATTATTTTTGTGACCAGCCCAATTTACGGCTTGATGGCTCAGATGAACATCGAAGTTTAATACGGGTGATTCTGTAGCATAGTCACTTGGTGTCCTGCAGTTAAGAGTCCAGAGCCTAGTAGTAACCCAGAGGTTGTTCTCAAAAGGAAAAAAAATATGTCAGCAGAATGAGATATGATATGTTCCAACATTTAGTGGTCTGTGTAGTATCTTTCTACAGTGGCTTGCCATTGGGGCCATATAGCATCCCAATTTGCAACAGACACTTCAAGCACTTTTATATCTGCAAAGTCAGAAGATATGAGAGTTGCAGAGCAGCTTATATCACAGCTTGAAGAAATTAAAGTGTCTCTAAAAACTAGCACTCCTCCAGGTAACTCCATAAAAGGCTTGAAGTAGCAAATTCCAATGAGGAGCCTTTGCTTTCAAAATGTAAAGAGGCCCACTAAGCAACATGAATCAACTTATCTTTCATTTTCTTTTCTTTTTTTTTTAATTTAAATTCTAGTTAGTTAACATGCAGAGCAGTATTGGTTTCAGGAGATTTCAGTGATTCATCACTTACATACAGCACCCAGGGCTCAGCCTCACAAGTGCCCTCCTTAATACCCATGATCCATCTAGCCCATCCTCCACCCAGCTCCCTCCATCAACCCTCAGTTCATTCTCTATGATTAAGAGTCTCTTATGGTTTTTCTCTCTCTCTCTCTCTTTTTTCCCTTTCCCATATGTTCATCTGTTTTGTTTCCTAAATTCCACATTTGAGTAAAATCATATGATATTTGTCTTTCTGATTTATGTTGCTTAGCATAATATACTCTAGCTGCATCCATGTCATTGAAAATGGTAAGATTTCATTGTTTTTGATGGCTGAGTAATATTCTAATATATATATATGTATATAACCATATATACATATACATATATATGTGTGTGTGTGTGTGTGTGTGTATATATATATATATATATATATATATATATATATGAAATCTTAATCCATTCATCAGTTGATGGACATTTGGGCTGTTTTTATAGTTTGGCTATCATTGATAATGCTGCTATAAACATCAGGGCGCACGTATATCTTCAAATCTCTATTTTTACATCCTTTGGGTAAATACCTAGTAGTGCAAATTGAAATTGCACTACTAGGTATTTACCCAAAGGATACAAAATAGAACTACATTATCTTTCATTTTCACCAACTTGTTCCACTTGTCTTTAACTGAGCAGCAGGCTCATGAATTTTTACGGGATTATCTTCTACCTGCTAAAATGTACATGTCTTACCAAGGTATCTAAGATACCTGCTCTTGCCACTCACCAAGTCCAGTCAACATGATGTTATCAATGTGGTGGGCCACCATGATGTTCTCTGGAATGTCCAAATGATCAGGGACATGGTGGACAATTCTTGACAAAGAGTGAGAGAGGTAACGTAACCCTGAGTCAAGGTGTACTGCTGTTACTACTAGCTACTGCTTCTGATTGAATTGGCTAATTGATGAAGAAGATAAAATAATTGGTTATATAAAATAATTGGCTAATTGATAAAGAAGAAAAAGCATTTGTCAAATCGTTAGTTGCATAATAAGTGCTAGGGACTCTCTTATAATTTTCCAGTATATATATCCACATCTAAAACATCAATTGCTGTTAATACAGCACTTCATTAACTTAACAATAATTCCTGCCATTCTGTAAATGGAGTCATTCTCTAGCTGACGACAAAAAAAAAAAAAAAAAAAAAAAACAACCCAGAAGAATAGGAATCACCACCCCTGCATTGTTCAAGTCTTAGATGCTAACATTAGTCTTTGCAATTCCTCTAGATATGTGACATTACTTTTGGTTTACTATTTTGGTAGAAAGTGATAGTTCCAAGGTCTTCAATATGGCCCTTCCTCCCATACAAGCCCTTATATTAAGTCAGGGAGCCAGTGAAGATATTTTCCTAGTTCTGTACTATTAATGTCTTTCCAACTATGCAAAACCTGGGAAATAACCACACGGAAGGGGGAGCAGGCTCTCTAGGCCCATTCTGAGACTAACTAGGACCCAAGCTCTCTTTGCCACATTAGGCGTACATAAACCTCCTATTATGACCAGTGGACCACAGTGAAATGTAAACTCAAAGCCAGTGTCTAATAACTTCTGAAAAGTTTTGGTATTATTGGCTTTTTTCTCTTCTTGGTGTATTGCCACTTAATTAAATGGTTGTAGGTCCCTTTCGGGTGAGTGTGGAGAAGGATTTACAGTACATACTTATGGCAATGGGACCTGCTTTTCCCTCAAATCAAAGGCTCTTGGTCTGTCAAGTGGCTTAGGTTTGTGAACTGGGTGAATGGTCTTTCTTGATGTCTTGTTGTGGCAACACAAGTTAGAATTATGCTCCTAAGCCTACAATTTTTTTGATACTTTAAGTCAAGTACTATTTTGTTAGGCAGTCTATTTCATTCCTAGAGGCACCATGATCAGTTAACCCCCACCATAGAGCCTTGTGTGTCTAAACACTCTGCCGCTCAACCAACCCTGCTACCCATTATGGCAGTTGCACCCATCATGCTGCCACTTGGCTACTGTTTCTCTGAAATCCCATCATTTCCACTGAAACAGCACACCTATTTTAGCAGCAATATCTTCAGCCTATAGAGGACAGCCACCACAAGCTTTCCAAGGATGCTTGCTCTGTCCTCTCCAATGCATTTTTAAATTCCATGATGGACTCTGTCCTGACACCTTCCAGGATACACAGGGGTAGGTTGCCTGTAATAAATTCACTGAAATATGTACATCTCCTTAAGCTTTTTGCTTCCTTCTTCCACATCATACCAGAGAAGTTCTGACATCTTGATCTCGTTGGATATAGATCATCAGCATACAGTTTCATCTATCTAAACCAGCAAAATATTAGCTCCATTTTCAGCCAAGTAAGCTAGCATATTACATTCAGAAAGTTGGGTAAATATATCCTTAGGCTATGTGATATAAGGTCGAACAATTTTTCATTCCCATACATGCTCCCAAGGTTCTTACCAGTATAAGTTACCAGTAACTTAAACATGTATTGGTATATAAGCTATAACTTTCCAGAATAGACTTTACAATTCTCTTCCTGAGGTATGTTGGGATCTGACTTTAGATCTGGAGGCGATGAGGGAATTGGGGAATGGTCTTGCAAAGAAGAGCCATCTCCTTGCAAAACAACCCCAAACAGGGAAAATATGATCTTAACCTTAATATAAGAGATTTGCTGATGCTGTATATTCAACTTTCAGTAACCCAGCACAGGTTCAAATCTGATCATTAGCTATGTCTGCCCTGTGGCTATAAGAAATTACATTTTTTTAAGATTGCTGTAGAATCTCTCTGATTCTTGGAACATGCCTTCAGTTGGGAGTTAAATCACCATGCTTATAATTTTATTTCTGTCACTTCTCCTGCGCTATTAGAAATATCTAGCCCGTTCCAGTCTTTACTATATTTATTAATACCATATGGCTCAATGCAGTGGCCATTTGATCTCTTAAAAACTTGCCTTCAACTGGCAGTCATCGTAAGCAACCACACATAATAACTAAAGTAATCTGAATGTCATCACATGCCACATATGATCAGTATTCCATTTCCTAGTGGCTATGGGATCTTCCTGAACAATGCAAAAACTTCATAACTATCTCATTCTATTTGTCCCCTTCCAACATTTTATGCCATTCTTTTCATATTTTACTTTACATATTTTATAGATTCCATAAGACATCATTATTGCTATTGTTTTAAACAATTGATATTTTAAAAATTTACACATATGTTTACATTTTCCAGTGCTTTTCATTATTCTCTGAAATTCTCTGCTTTCATCTGAGATTATTTTCCTTTAGTCTGAAGAACTTACTTTGGCATTTTTTGTAGCTCGGGTCTGCTGACAATAAATTTTCTTAGCTTTTAGCTGTATGAAATGTCTTTATTACATCTTTATTTAATGCTCCTAACTTTATTTTCAGAACTGTTTTTAGTCTTACAGAAATATCACACAGATAGGATGGAGTTCCCAATACATCCCTCAAAGTTTCCCATACTGTCAACATCTTATAGTAGTATAGTACATTTGTTACAAATAATTCATGAACATTGATACATCATCACCGTGATTATTCATACATTATGAACTGAAATCTTATCCAGATCTCCATAGTTTTTACCTGATGTCCTTTTTCTGTTCAGGACCCCATCCAGGATCCCACATTCCTTGTAGTCATGGTACACCTTAGTCTCAGTGTGGCTCTGACAGTGACATTCAGGGATTTTTTTTGAATGATATTTTCACTAGTTTTTTCATTTATCACTTTCAAGAGGTCATTTCCTTATCTTTTGGCCTCTGTAGTTTTTGATGAAAAGTTAGGCAAAAGCCTCCCCTTGTTCTTGTGGTAATGGTCGTCTGTCTAGGAGTCCTTGGGTGGCAGAGGGGGGTGTACTGACAAGAAATGCTTCTGAGGTACTAGAAATGTTCTGTGTATTGATTTGGGTAATAATTACATGGGAATACAATCATGTAGAGATAGTTGAGTCATTTATATATATGATTTATGTACTATATGTAAAAGCATTAAAAATATCATTCAAAGACAAGTCTTGCTGGTATAGTGAGCTTACCAACTTAGTTCCAGACCTCTCTTTATAACCAATAATAAGTATGAATAAATTGAAAAAGATATAATTATTTAAAAAATTATTATTTCTATATGACTTATAAACTATTATTTTTGTATGACCTAAGACAGATTCATAGGTTCTGGTTAATATCATAGTCATGGTAAATAAACAACATACTCATGGTCATGGTAAATAAATAAATCAACTCTTGTGGTCAAGAAATTATTCTGTAAAACAAGCTTGTGTTGAGTGCTAATGTGATTTGCTGTATGAATCAACCTTATTAATCAATAGGGCAATAAATGCTCCAGTTAGACCACTCTCACATTCAATATATTTTCATACTATATTGAAAAAATACAATCATTAGCAATGATAAACAACACATTCAAAAGAATATGATGTCAGACACAATGGAGTTTGGACCTGGTTCCATTTCTTGCTAGTCGTGGAACCTTTGTGACTAAGTTACTTAACTTCTCTGAACTTCAGTTGTCTTACGTATAGAATGAGAATAATAAAACACCTCTCGAGGTGCCTGGGTAGCTCAGTGGGTTAAGCCTCTGCCTTCAGCTCAGGTCATGATCTCAGGGTCCTGGGATCGAGCCCCGCATCAGGCTCTCCGCTCAGCGGAGAGTCTGCTTCCCCCCTCTCTACCTGCTTCTCTGCCTACTTGTGATCTCTGTTAAATAAATAAATAAAATCTTAAAAAAAAAATAAAACACCTCTCTTGGAGTTGTGGTGATGAATAAAATTGTATACCTATAAAGCACCTGACATCCAATAGATGCCCAATGTGTGGTAACTATTAATAATGACAATTATAATACCTTTCATAAGATAATTTTGGATTATGCTATTTATTGCATGTATAATATTTCCCACTATCTGAAAGAGTTTGTTACCGTCCATTTTGGTTTTATAGATACTCTCGATAGTCTCTATCCCGAAGCAGGCTAGCTGTGCTTCAGAACTTATTTCTGACATCACAATTTTTCCCTTCCCTTTATTTAACATTCCCTAGGATAAAGCTCACTTAGCACAGTCAGTGTAATACCACAAATGCTACTAATTAGTGCTAAGGAAGTTCTCTTGCAAATGCTTGTCTCTTGAGTTTGTGGTGACAGGTTGGCCACAGGACACCCGTCACAATGAGATGGCTCCATCCCATCCCTCTGTCAGATGAACAACAGTGACTTATTAATAAGAGAGGAAAATGATAGCAGCCTTAGTGTATGGAGATTGTTACTCTTTAAGACATGCCCTCCAGATAATTCAGAATTATGCAGTGCCAGTTTTTGAAGAATTATGTGAATATGAATATGAATCATATGAATCTGGAATAATATGAATTATATAAAACCAAATCTCAAGTACCAGCATGTTTCCTGGGTAAATAATTGATAAATTATGAATGTGTTGGGCACCTGAGGATGCAAAGAAGGGAAGGGCTTGGCTCCTGCCCTTGGGGGGATGTATGATTGAACGTCCAGCCGTATCAGATTAGAATGTGATTAAATTGCAGAAGTTCAGAGGAGGAGGTTGGGAAGTCCTAAGTGGGATCCAGTCGGAAATGATGGATGAACAGGATTTATATGGGTGAAGAGAAATTCCAGGGGAGAAGAATCACATAAGGACTACAAGGCTAAAGAATCAAGTTGAGGACAAATTGAGGAGGGAGGGTATTTTTTTTTTTATAAAGATTTTATTTATTTATTTGACAGAGAGAGACACAGCAAGAGAAGGAACACAAGCAGGGGGAGTGGGAGAGGGAGAAGCAGACTCCCCACCAAGCAGGGAGCCTGATGCGAGGCTCGATCCCAGGACCCCGGGATCATGACCTGAGCCCAAGGCAGACGGCTAATGACTGAGCCACCCAGTCGTCCCGGGAGGGTCTTTTGTACAGAGATTTATTCTGTAGGAAAGGAGAGTTGGGAACCTTACAGGCTTTATGACAACCCAGTGGTGGTAAAAGGAGGGAGGGAGAAGCAGAGCAGACACAGTGCATGGGACACAGAGTAGTGGTTGGTGGTCTAGATGCAAGGTCCTAGGTCCACATAAAAGGCAGAGGAGAGAGAAGTGTGTAAAGAAGGGCCAACAGACCTTGATAATCATTGGTTACAAAGATGTCTTTGTGGAGAGTGCGTGAGATTTTGATAGGAGAGGGAAGGTAGAAAGGTAGAAGTCCCAGAAGATTCTCAGTGTTTATATCTCCTTGGATGGAAGAATGACTTCACTATATAGAGAGAAGTGAAAGTCAGCATAGATGGTGAGTTTGGTTTCAGAGTTCGTGCGTGTGTGATGATCAGAGCACCTGCGTGCACGTGACCCGCAGCCAGAGCTGGACTGGAGCAAACTGATGTAGATAGGAGTAGTGGTAACAGTGGTTAGTGTTTTGGAGTAACCTCTAGGCATTAGTGATAGGTAAAGTTCTCCCTTCTCCCCTCCCCACAACAAACTTCATGCAAGTGAAACCTCAGGCAGACTCATGAACATTTACATCAACATGGTTGCAACCTGTTCCTGTAAGCTTGGAGAAACCCTGCTCTGTCTGACCTTAGGCCTCTGACAAGCACTCAGCCTGAAATATTCTCATGTGATGGATGCGAGGATATTTTGATGCCAGGAGCAAGCAATCTTTTGGTCATACCAGGAAACACAAATCTGTTAAGTGGTGTGTGTGTGTGTGTGTGTGCGTGTGTATTTTGAGGGAATGGGCCCAGGGCGAGCCCCATACTGAGGTTAAGCCAGAGAGCTTCCTGTACCTCTTTCCGTAAGGGCAGATCTCCTAAAATCTCCCTAGTCAACCACGTATCATGCATGCCACCTTTTCACTGATTTAAAATTATTTTTAACAGCCCCTGTGCAAAATAACACTCTCTCTATTGCAGATTTAAATAACAGCGTTAAAAGTGCTTGTCACACAGGCACACAGAGGGGTGTGGATTCCTGATTACGGTTCTTCACCTGCTAGCTAACCAGTGCCAATGTGTACACTAAGCTTGACTCACACTCACACACACACACACACACACACACACACACATCATACACAAGAAGATTTTAGAGAAAGTGACTGCACAGGAGGCAGTCCCACAGAGAGAAAAACTGAAACCACAGAGCAGCTCCCGCTGAGGCAGGGGGCTATCGGAAGGACACATTCATGAGATGAGAGTATTTTAAGACAGTAAAGAAGGTCCGGTAGCAGCAAATGCCTTAAAGAAAAGAGTTACTGGATTTGGTGATCAGATTGGTGATTCATGACTTTCGGAGAGTTGTTTGTGCAAGTTGCTGGGGCTGACGCCAAAGCACAGAGGTGAGTGTGAGGCTGGGTAGCCAGCAAACGGGACCAATAGGTGTGAACAGCCTCTTTGAGCCATTCCCTCCCCAAGACAGAGCATTCTTCTGGGACCACTGAAACATCACGATTAGAATGTAGAAAGCCAGACCAATGCCTGGGACCTTCATTTTATTTTATTTTGTTTTTAAAGATTTTATTTATTTATTTGACAGACAGAGATCACAAGTAGGCAGAGAGGCAGGCAGAGAGAGAGGAGGGGAAGCAGGCTCCCCGCTGAGAAGAGAGCCCAATGCGGGGCTCAATCCCAGGACCCTAAGATCATGACATGAGCTGAAGGCAGAGGCTTAACCCATTGAGCCACCCAGGCGCCCCATGGGACCTCCATTTTAATGCTATTCTGAGGGGTTTTGGCAGCCGGGCTACTTTCTCAGGAGAGCCTTTCAGACATGGGTAACTCACCTTCTTTGGGCAGGTCCATACAGCTCTCTTTTTACCGAGTATTGGGCAGTGTCATGGAAAAGCTTCAGGGTATTTGACTTCCATTCTGCTGAAGCAATAATTAAGTCTCATTTATGTGTAGCGGTTTCCCTCTCTTCCTTCTTTGGGCAAAGGGAGAGTGAAGCTCTGGGTGTCTGGACTGAATGGCTGGCTCAGCCGAGGCTCTGTCTTCCAGGACACAGGAGAGTCAGGCAGGAAAGGGCATGGTCACAGCAAGGTCATCGGTAGCAGAGGCATGGGGCAAGTGTTGTGGGAGCATTGCCTGGGAAGTCTTTCTTGAGAAGATCTCGAAGGGTGCCTAGGAGTTTACAACTCAGCTAAGTAACAAAGCCCACTAGAACTGATAAAACAGGAGTTTTGTTCTCAGATGGGAAAGGCGACAGAGTTCATGTTCCACCTCTCATTCTCCATACATTAGACATTCTGTGTGCATCTGTCTAAAGAGAAAATAAAACCATGCTTGTATGCACATGGCTCCAGTAGAGAGAATAGTTTTATACATACAGGCCAGATCTCCAAACAGAAAATAAGTGACTCAGATCACATTAATAGTCATGTGGTCGCAGTGTGCTTGGGCCGGGAGCTGCACACAGAGGAGAGAGGTGACTTGCCCCAAAAGCTAACACTTGAATAAAATGCAGACATGCGGCAGAAAGCCAGGCCAACCCACTGTGCGAATGCAGGCAGTGACGAGATCTCATACCCCGGCAGGCCTTGTCCTGCTCAAGGTCTGGGTCTGGCCAAACCCTCAAAAGGAGGAAAGTCGTTTCTGCAATGCCTGGATCAAGGTGCAACTCGGATGTCTTCTCTAATCTTTTCTGATGACAGGCCTGGTGACCTTCAGTGGCACACAAACTCTTTAAGGGGCAAGAAAGTATAAAGTGCAGAAGTCTAAACAATGCAGTTCCCAGGATTAGCCGACCGCGTCCAGCCTTCACCTTGAATTCTTCATCTTGCTCAGCTTCCCATTAACACGACACGAGGTATTAAAAATGCCGGGGTTTTGAACCAGAGGCCGTGTGCTTGGTTTTCTTTATAGGTCTACCTTCGAGGCATAATTAAAAGCCTCACTTCACAAATTAATTTGCAGCTCACGAGGCCAAAAAGACATCTAAAAGTAATTTTCAGAAGAACGTTTTGTGACCTGGGGAGGGGCACTCACGGTTCTCATGTGAAGCTACCTGTACCCGGTCCCCTTTCAATAGCATGTCAGGGAGCACAGCCTCCCTGATGAGATCTGACAAGCGTATGTTCTAGAGGAAGCGGAGGGGAAGCTCTCCGTTCATATGACTAATTAGACGGACTTCATGCTGGGTTGCTCTTTTTTGATGCAGGTCCTGGTCCTAATTGTCAGTTCACTCCTCAGGAAAGTAAGGTTGAGTTCAAATGCTTACGTGCCCTGTTTTCTTTTAGCATTCCTGACCTGAAACTGATGCGGGGTGACAGGGAACAGACGGGAAAGGCTCCTTGTTGTACTCAGAGTAAACCTTTTCAAGTTCCCCCCTAGGAAGACTGACCACTAGAAGCAGCTTCCCAAGCTGTGTTTATAATTCACAGGGCTCCCTCTAGCTGGGAATTCTGCCCAGGACAGTGCCAGCCTCTGTGGTGCGCAGCTAAGCCCAAGTGAGGAGACGGGGGATACTTACTGGCCAGGTCTGCTCAGATAGTTCTTCAAAGGCCAAGGCAGTTATTGGCACAGACATGGCGGTATGTTTGGGGATCATGCTGGTAAATGGGTTTGCAAGAATGGCTGCAATGCTTTACCCCTCCCTATGGCCGTGCCCTTAGAATGTTCCTTCTAACAAGAGGTGGCGGTGCTTTTGCTCCACCCTTCAGTCTGGACTGGCCTTTTGACTTGTGTTGACCAATTTAATGCAGTGGAAATAAGTCGATGTTAGTTCCATCCCTGGATCTTAAGAGGCCTGAGCACTTACACTCTTCTCTTGAGAAAATGCCATGTGCACAAGTGCAACGATGAGAGGTCACATGAAACAAGGCTAAAGCATCCCATCTGAGGCCATTCTAGATCATTCCATGCCCAGCTGACTCACTGCCTGACTGATGCATGAGCAAGCCCAGCTGAGGCCAACCTAGCATGACTCAGGCCAGAAATACCACCCAACCAACCTGTGAACTTATGAGCAAAAAGAAATGCTTATTGTTTGAAGTGATGAAACTTTGGGATATGTGTTAGTCCATGTACTCTGAGAAGCAGATGCCAAGTTAGATATTCAGATTTACTGGATGAAATGCTGTTGAGGGATAAAGAGAGAGACAAGGAAAGGTAGGGAGATCCTTCAGAACTGAGCCACAGGTCTGGCCTCTGTATAAGAAAGAGGGAAGGAAGGAGTGAGTAGGTAGAGTCCCAGGCTGCAGCACAGGGCTAAGGAAGTTCTGGCCAGCCTGGTGGGGAGTCCTTGAGTCCACTATGAAAGGAGTGGTTCTGCATTAATGCCCCTACTGAGCTTCTCATTGGGAGTGTGGCCTCATTGCCTTCCAGGTGGATCCAGAAGGGCAACAGCTGGGGCTATTACTCGGTTACACTCCCCCACAGCAGGAGGTCTGAGCAACATGGACAGTTTGTTATGCAGTGAAACTGAGACAACAGCTTGCTCATTCATGGGGCAAACAGGTTTCCATGCCTCTGGAGATTTTTGTTAGGGCCTGAGCTTGACCTGAGCTTTACTCAAAAATGTCTCTTTGACTCAAACTAGAGCAGACTCTTCCTTAAACAACATCAAAGTTTTAAAATGTTCTTGGCCAACTGTAGCACCTAGCCCTAGAATGTCCTAGAGCAGACCTGACATTCCACCCCCAGAGGGCATTTTTTTTGTTCATTACTTTGCCCAAGAAGACCTGCCAGAAAGAGACAGAGTCCTTGGCTAAAAGGTCTTAATTACCTAGATTTGAAATTGGCTTCGACCTGTGAGACAAAATTTATGGAATATTGTTGTCGATGGCAAATCCTTTATGTGTCTATGTGGCCCAGATTGGCATGCTTCAT
Source organism: Martes martes (assembly GCF_963455335.1). Taxonomy (NCBI): domain Eukaryota; kingdom Metazoa; phylum Chordata; class Mammalia; order Carnivora; family Mustelidae; genus Martes; species Martes martes. The sequence continues at coordinate 66,476,329 of NC_137899.1, forward strand.
TATTATTGTTTTTATAAAGCAATTTAATTACTAAGCATCAGCAATCACTGTTATTAATTAGTTTTTTATAGAGATCTGGGAACAAGATACAACCTCAGATTCAATTAACGTTTATGGGGCTCCTTCCATATCCTGGGCACTTTGCCAGGGACATATTTTATTGAATTTTCACCAAAACCATGGGAGGCTCTTATTATCACCATTTGTCTCAGCAGTTGTCCTGCTGGTAAGTAGTAGAGCACAAGCTTGGAGTCAGGTCCTCTGACTCTGTAATTCACGTACTCAACAACAAACATTCACCAAGCATCTAGAGTAGGCTAGGAGCTATAACATTTGACAGTAATTCTAACACAGTCCCTGTCTCAAATTGTCCACAGATGACTAGGGGAGACATGTACCATATTTGTCTATACTCAGTGAGATGCTGCTATGACTGAGAAGCACAGGGTACTATAGACCCTGAGAAATGGCACCTGTGATGGCTGAATTGTGTCCTCCCCAAGGTCATATGTTGAAGTCCTAACTCAGTACTCAGATGTGACTGTATTTGGAGATAGGGCCTTTAAAGAGGTAATTAAGGTAAAAGAAGGTCATAGAGTTGGGTCCTAATTGAATATGGCTCTTGTCTGTAGGAAGAGATTGGCCACAGACATGTGCACTTATGTCAAGTGGCTTAGGTTTGTGAACTGGGTGAAAGCAGAAACAAGGAGAGAGGCCTCAGAAGAGACCAAACCTGTTGACACCTTGATCTCAGGCTTTCAGCCTCAGAACTGTGAGAAGACAAATCTCTGTTGTTTAAGTCACCCAGCCTGTGGTATTTTGTTATAGTAGCCCTAGCAAACTAGTATAGCACTTAATCATACGGGGCAGGCTGTGAGGAGAAAGCAGTTACAGGAGCATCTCAGAGAGGCAGGACTTAGAAAAATGAGGGAGGAAACATGGCTTTTAGTCCCTGCCTGCCTATGGAGTCCCTGAATAAACTTCAACAAGTCGTTTCCTCTTCTGGGCATCAGATTTCTCATCTGTGAAATGAGGGGATCATCCTAGAAGACTGTTTCTCAAAATGTGTTTCATGAAACCCTGATCCCCTGAGATACTTTTCAGGAAAAGGGCAAGGAGGGTCTCCATGGTCAGGTACTTGGGGGAACACTGTATGTCAAATACCTTTCGGATATTCATCACACAAAGCTGCACATGGTAGTTCTGAGGAGTCCTGTAGGGGAAAGAGTTCTATTTTATGTAGAATTCGCCTACCTTATTTAGCCACAGTACTCCATTTCCACATCACACTCATTAATGCTAGTGCTCCAAAGGATCCACACTGGATAACTCAGGCCCAAGTACCTCATTTCTTTATTTCCCAACTCCAGTACTTAGTAACTTAAAAAAACAAAATGTTAAAACCCCAAGCATAAAATTTTCAGAGATGAGGGGTTAGACCTATGACTTAAATAAACAACTGATTGAGGGAACACCAGAGACAAATGGAAAGGAGATAGCGTTAACTGGGTTGATGTTCTCCTGCTTGATATTTTCTCTTCATTTCTTATATTTAAACTTCATTTTTTTTCTTGTCCTATCTCCTTAGTGAAAAGTTACTGTACAGTGTTGAATAATAGTAGTGATAGTGGGAATCCTTGGCTTGCTTTTGACTTAAATGCAAACATTGTAGTGTTTCACCATTAATTTGATATTGGCTATTGATCCTTACTATGTCAAGGAAATATCTTCTTTTTATTTATAGTTTTTAAAGAATATTTAACAGAAAGTGCTATTGACTCTTAAGATCCTTTTTTTTAAGATTTTATTTATTTATTTGACAGACAGAGATCACAGGAGGCAGAGAGGCAGGCAGAGAGAGGAGGAAGCAGACTCCCCGCTGAGCAGAGAGCCTGATGTGGGGCTCGATCCCAGGACCCTGGGAACATGACCTGAGCCGAAGGCAGAGGCTTTAACCCACTGAGCCACCCAGGCGCCCCTTAAGATCCTTTTTTATTTCTATGAGGATAATCATACGATCTTTTAGTCTTTGATTATTAATAAATGCTATTCATTGGTAAAATTATCCCTACATTCTTAAGATAACAGTAACTTGGTCATGATTTAGTGTAATGCACTGATTGATTTAAGAATTTGAGCTGAGTATAATTACTGACTTTTGGCTGACTATAATTAGATACATATATTACAAAAACACTTGAAACAAAATAGATTTGTGCTACTGAAAATTTTACCAAATTAAAAAGAAAAAAGAAAATTTTACCAAATTATACCAGGGTGCGTTAGTTCCTTTACATAACCGAATTGCCCAACTCTGGTTCAATGTGATATCAGACAGCTGTTAATCTATTAGACTCTTCAGTAATGCATGCAAAGAATTTGATGAAACATGGCCAATCTGCAGATAGGGTCTTCTAAAGGAAATTCCATTATGTAAATCTCACTTTATATATATTAGGTGTAGCAAAAACAAATATTATAGAAAGAGTTGTTTATTTAAGGTCAAGTTATAAAATAAGACAATGAAAATAGTATTTTAAAAAGATGATTAGCAACTATTTTTGCAAGTTCTCCTTTAATAACCCCACTTAATAAAATATTGATATATAAAATTCTTTCTCTTATACTCAGTTACAGTTCTAGCTATGAAAACACCACATCTGATCTCTATTAACAAATACTCTTACCTGTTTCTGGTCACAAGATCCTAGCTGAAAAATGTTCTATTTTATCTAAGCCTTTCCTCAAATTGACTTTTAGAATATTTAAACAACAAACCTGGACTACTTGTTATGTATGATAAAGTGGAAAACATCATCAGGACTGATACTCTCTATCTCATCTTGATAATGTAAAACAAAACAAAGAAAATAAAACCAAAGGAAATGACACTGGACTGATTTATTTGGTAGTTAACCAGTTTGTTTCAAATTTATTATTGATTTAAATGGTTATTCAAATCTTGACAGCAATAGTCAGATACATATCAATGACAGATTATTCATTTATGCTCATGTCAGCAATGTTTCCCAACCATGGAGCAAATCAGACTTTGGAGATCTTCAGAAAAACACACATATATTAAGTCCACTAACATCATTAGCCTCTTAATTTCTCTTATGACCATAGCAATAACTATGGAGCTCAGCATGTATAAAAGAACTGCTACTGAAGCCATATGATTGTTTCAGTCCCAGAGATTCTTGGACAACTTTTTTGCTAAATGAGGAGCACGACACAATGGATTATGGAACGTTAGGGCTAGAAGGGCCCCTGATTTGCTGTTGATAACTCAGTCAGCTTTATCCCATGCACTCCCTTGGTTTTTTTGGACATTTTTAAAAGTGCTAAAGACAAATGTTGTGTCGATAAGTGGAAAGAAAGTCTCAGATAATAGCAGAGTGGTAAAACACCTTCTCTTGCGTGCAGACCACATCTGTGAACCCAAACTAGAGAAACTCTCCTATTTGAGAATCACAGAATGCAAGAACTGGGTATGAACTTAGAGATTCTATTGTTCTACTACCTCATTTTATGTATCATTCTAAAGTGAGTGCCAGAGTATTTGAATGATGTGCTTCCTCACTAGGTGCTCATCTGTCTCATTATTTCCACTGCATTGACCAAACCTGTGGTTAGTAAGAGTTATGTTACTACCCATGAGACGTGGGCACAAGTGATGTGTGCTATTCTGAGCCAGGCACAGTCCTCTTCTCTCACTCACTACATAAATGCAAAGTATGTTCTCTAGCGGGGATTCAGGAAATCCTAGAAAATGGAAGCACAACAGATGAAAAGAACTGGCGTCCCTGAATTATTACATCGAAGACTGGACACATGATTGGACCACGACATGGGTGAAACTGTAGCATTAGACTGCTAATGTCTTAGGAGTTGTTTGTTATAGAAGTTAGTGAAGTTATCCTGACTAATATACTGCTGGTGTCATTTTGTGGCGACAAAGCTGAGCACAGAATTTCCACTGTGCTGTTTGGGCTCTCAGTTACATACCCTCCTTTAGGCAGAAACGATCTCCAGACCACGAGGAATGCTTTTCTTGTTGAATGAGAGGGGAGAAGTTTAACTTTTGCAAAGCTGAACTGACAGGTATGGTTGTGGCCCCACTTAAGAGTTCTCAGTTTTGGGGCACTTGGGTGGCTCAGTGGTTAAAAGCCTCTGCCTTCAGTCCAGGGTCCTGGGATCGAGCCTCGCATTCGGGCTCTCTGCTCAGTGGGGAGCCTGCTTCCCTCTCTCTCTCTGCCTGCTTCTCTGTCTGCTTGCGATCTCTGTCTGTCAAAAAAAAAAAAAAAGAGTTCTCAGTTTCTCTCACAGTAGTGTATATTTTTATTCTTTTAGATACAGATGATGGATGGTTGGATAATTGTCCAAAGTGCAATGAGCTATGTTTTTGGTTGCTTAGAAGGTGTGGAGGAACTTAACAATGTTTAGGCACCTCTGGAAACTTCTTAGGAGTCAAGGGATATGACTCAATATGCTTGGGGAAAATGGTCTCATCTGTTTTTAGTGATGCCTCGTACTCTTATCATTAGCTTAGAAAATGACTAAGAAGGCCATAGGTGGGGAATTTTCCACTTGATTCTCTGGCCTGTTGATTGAAAGTTGAAGTCCTATTAAGTTGTGGATGGTCTGTCCCTGTAAATTTACAAATGAGCCCCAGGATCATCTTATTTTCATGCTTATCAGGAGGTGGAGTGAATGTGGTGGTTCCTTCTGTGGTAGACTCATGGATATACCCTGCTGTGCCAGAAAGGGTGAATTCTGTTTTTCTATTTCCTATTTGGGAATATTCAACTTATTTTTTCTTTTTTAAAGATTTACTTTGAAAGAGAGAGAAAGAGAAAGAGAGAGAGGGAGTGCCCATGAGTAGGGAGGCAGAGGGAGAGAGAGAAGTTAAAGCAGAATCCTTGCGGAGCATGGAGCCTGACTCTGGGCTTGATCCCAGGACCCTGAGATCATGACCTGAGCTGAAACCAAGAGAGTCTGGTGCTTAACTGACTGAACCACCCATGGAATCCACCCTGGAATATTCAACCATTTAGTGATATTTCTCGTGGGGTTTTTTTTGTCCCTGTTATTTCTTTCTGATGGACTTAAATTTTTTCAGACTATGATGAAGGTACTTTACTTTTAGTCTTTTCCTAGCTCCTATTTTTAACTTTCTTAGAAAAATAGAAATTTTTGGAAAGAATAACATTCTTGATGAACACTTTTAACATGAGTTGACCAATTGACATGTTGTCTGGTTCTCAGACTGGCGTCCTTTGGAGACTACAGTATAATTTTCAGGGGGGACTGGAAACAATTTGACTTAAACATCTATTTGAACAAGTCAGAAAAAGAACAGCAAAATAAACTCAAATAAAGTAGAAGAAAAAGAAATAAACCAGAGAACAGAAATAATAAAATAGAAAACACAGATTCAGTAGAGCAGATCAACAAAACCAAAAGTTTGGGTGTTTTTTTTTTTTTTTGGAAAAGACTATTAAAATCGATCAAGGAATCAGGGACGCCTGGCTGGCTCAGTCAGTAGAGCATGTGACTCTTGATCTCTGGTTCATGACTTCAAGTTCCATGCTGGGTGTAGAAATTACTTAAATGAATAAATTTTTTTTAAAAAGAAATAATTTGGCAGAACTGATCAAGAAAACAAGAAAGGCCTCTCTTATTTTCTAATATAGTCATTTTAAGGCTATAATTTCCTCCTTAAAAACTCTTTTGGCTGTGGCCTATATGTTTTTAAATGTAGATTTTTTTTCTGTTAGCTTTATATTCAAACTTAATGTCTCATTCCAGTATGAGTTCTTCTTGGACCCACGGATTACTGAGGAGTGCATTTTCTAATTTCCAAACATATAGGTATTTTCTAATTTTTAGGTTTATTTCATTGTGATCAGAGGTCATTCTCCACATGATTTCAATCACTTGAAATTTGATACGACTTTCTTTATGACCTAGTATGTTGTCTCCCCGGCTTCTTTTTACATTTCGCCTGTGCTTGAAAGATGTGCATTTGGCCGTGTTCTATATATGTCAGCTGGTTAGAGTACTCGATCACACTGTTCACGTCTTCTCTTCCACGTTCTTCCTGATCTTTGTCTGACACTAGGGACACAGAAGATTCTTGTAGATTTGTCTTTTTCTCCTTTTAGCTCTGTTAAAATTTCTCTTTAGATTTTTTGAGCTCCTATTTTTAGGTTTATACACGTTGGTGAACCAAACCTTTATCATTATACAGTATATTTTTAATATATAGTGACTTTTTTGACCTGAACTCTACCTAGTTTAATATTGATATGGCCAGCTTTCATGTGGTGGTTGTTTTCAAAGACTATATAAAAATATCATTTATGTTATGCATACATTTTTTTACTTTCTACCTTCCTTGGCCCTTATATCTTAGGTGTTCATTTTACAAGCCATATATCATTGTTGTTGTTGTTTTCTTAAACTCAGTCTGGGTTTTTTTTCTTAAATCCAAATCTTTGTCTATTATTGGAGTACTTCATCCATTTGTGTGGTGAGAGGTATTATAATAGAATAATATGGCTAAATTTGTTAAAAAAAAAATTTAGACCCAAGTTAGCAGCTTGGCTTTGGGGTTGTAGACAGCAAGACTTGTTTGTGGCCACTGGCTGGGAAACTCTTCTCTGTGTCTCTGGACGGTACCCAAACAAGTCATAAGAAACGGTCCTCTGAGGCATTCCTTTTTGATTCTCAGAGTCCTGTTATCTGAGGGAGCACATGGGGTGGGAGGCAGGGGCAATGTGCCTGGCCTGCCAGCTCAGCCCCAGCCACCTTGGCTCTCACACACAACAAATGCCAGGGCTGATTGCCCTGATATCCAGGATGCCCTGAGGGGTGTTCCGTTCCTTCTCTGATCCCTGGTGACTGGGAGCAAAGTGGCCATGTGCAGATTCTCAGCCTTCTGTGCACAGCTGGAGCTGTGACGTGGGAGAGGAATATTTCTACTTTTGGTATTTATCTAAAGAGATTTTCCTTCTGAAGGATGACAACATTTTTCCCCCTGTATCCCAGATTGGAAAATCTGATGGTATGATTCCAGTGCTACCAAACTGTGAGTCTCTAGATCAGTTTTGTTTTGTTTTGTTTCTTACCTATATAAGTCTTAGTTTCCTTAGTCGAAAATGTAAAGGATTAGAAGTTCTATAAGACCTCTTTCAGCTCTTATGTCCCCTGAATCTATAATTTCTATGTAAAAGAAATACGAATGGTTTCCCTAGATTCTAAAAAAGAGACTAAGTGTACCCCCAAATCACAGTAAAAAGCTAAGTCTGAAATGATTTTCCCCAAAGAAATGAAACATAGGCAGCGAATTGCAGGAATTATGGCTCATTTCTATTTGGGGTGGAGGGGAATAGGAAGGAGATTAAATAAAAAGAGAGAGTAAAAGTTTCATGATTTCAAGTGAATTTGCTGAGAAATAATTTATAATGTCATTGCTTGCCTGTTTGTTTCCTTTTTAACTTCCTCCCCTCTACCATCTTAGCTCTTCTCCAAGGGCCAGGCTTTTATCACTGGGATCATTTGATAAAAGTCCTACTTTGTTGTGTGACATTGCAAAAAGGATCTGTATACCCAGGAACATTCTCACCATTTCCAAAGTATCCAATTTTTGTCTCACTTGCTCTGTAGAAATGTTTCCCCCTGGGGTGTTCTTACTCACTTGAGTGCTTTAAGTCTACATTAATACACTTATTTAACTAGACCTTTAATCAATATTTCATGGGATGTATTGAGAAGACCCACTTAATCCCTTTTAGTCTCTGCAGGTGTAGGAGTGAGAGAAAGCACTGGCCCAAGAAGACGGGTGTCATTTACACACAAATGATGATGTTCCTATCGATCAGAGTCTTGTTGGGTAATACTTGTGATGAATCATTTATAGGAAGGGGACAAGGCATTTTATGTTTTACAGAATGGGACTTTTGGGTCTTTAAATATTATCAGAGTCCCACCACTGAAGGAGTCAAGGATAACCATGGGATTGACTTCTCAGCAAGGAAAAAAACTAATACAAAAAAAAAAATGACTTGAATAGGGAGACCAGTTGGGGCCAGAAAAGATTCCTTTTTATTATTATTATTATTATGTTATGTTAGTCACCATACAGTACATCGTTAGTTTTTGATGTAGTGTTCCATGATTCATTGCTTGCGTATAACACCCAGTGCTCCATGCAATCCATGCCACAAAAGATTCTAATATTTATAAATTGGGATACTCTGAAGAGATCTCAGAGTGTTGTCATCCATAGACAAGTAAGATTTGAGTGGGAAGTTTTGAGTGGCCTGTGGTAAGGTATTTCTTTTTGGTGATGTTTATAGTATGGTGGGTAAGTCACCTGGGACTTGGAGTCAGTGGGACGTGGCTCAAATTCTTGCTCCAACACTTATGATCTGTAGGGGTGTGGGCATTTTATTTTGCTTAAATGTCACTTCCTGAGATGTAAAATGTTTGAGTAATAGTTCATTATGTTAAGTACTTACTATGTGCAAGATACTGACCTAAATTCTTAACATTATCTTTTATCTCAAAATAACCTTTTGAGGTTTTGAGATTTTTCTCAAAATATCATCTCAAAATAACCTTAATAGGGAGATATTATTGGTTACTGTAGCTATGTAGTAAGTCTATAAAGTGGAATTTTTCCTACTTTTTTCTTCTTTTCAAGATAGTTTTAGTTGGGCACCTGGGTGGCTCAGTCAGTTAAGCGTCTACCTTCGGCTCAGGTCAGGTCCCTGCTCAGCAGAGAGTCTGTTTCTCCCTCTCCCTCTGCCTGCTACTCTGCCTACTTGTGCTCTCTATCTCTGTCAAATAAATACATAAAATCTTTTTTAAAAAGATAGTTTTAGTTCCTTTGTATTTTTGTATAAATTTTAGAATGAGCCTGTATATACCTACAGGTATCTTGTTGCGATTTTTGGCAGGAATTGCATTAAACCTATGAATCGATTTGGGGAGAAATGACATCTTTACTGTATTAAGTCTTCCAGTACATGAAAATGGTATATCTATTTATTTATATTTTTTTATTCCATTCATCAACTTTTTATAATTTTTAGCATATATATCTTATACATTTTTAAGAAGATTTATATATAAGTATTTCATTTTTGGAATGATTGTATATGGGATTGTGCTTTTAACTTCAGTTTTCATACATTCATCTGCTATAGAAATATGATTGGTTTTTGTTTTTTGATCTTATATTCTGTAACCTTGCTAAAAATCAATTAGTTCTAGTATTTTTGTTTTGTTTTGTTTTTCAGGGAATCCTTGGGATTTTCTACATAAGCTATAAACATGTTATGAGATAGGAAAAGTTTAATTTCTTCTTCTCCAAACTGTATGCCTTTTATTTCCTTTTCTTGCCTTATTAAGCTGGCTAAGCCTTCGAGTATTATGTTGAGTAAGAGTAGTGAAAGCTGATATTCTGCTTTGTTTCATATTTTTGGGAAAAAGCATTCAGGTTTTAGTTGTATAATTTTTGTAGACTATCAAGTTGAAGAAACTCTCTTCTGTTTCTAGTTTTTTAAATATATTTATTCCATACAGATTTTACATACTTATACATTTATACTTGCTTGTTATATTTACTTCTGTAACTATTTCTCCATGGAGAATTGAGTTCCTCTATTGTTTTTTCCTTTTAGCTTGAGAGATTCCCCTAGTATTTTTTTAAATTGTTAATGTCTTTATGTTTTATCATTATGTTCAGTTAGCCAACATATAGTACATCATTAGTTTTTGATGTCGTGTTCACCGATTCAGTAGTTGCACTTAACACCCAGTACTCATGACAACACATGCCCTCCTTAATACCTATCACCCGGTTACCCCATCCCCCGAACCCCTCCCTTTTGTAACCCTCAGTTTGTTTCCTGGAGTCCAGAGTCTCTCATGGTTTGTCTCCCTCTCTGATTTTTTCCCATTCCCATTCAGTTTTCCCTCCCTTCCCCTGTGGTCCTCCATGCTATTCCTTATGTTCCACATATGGGTGAATAACTGTCTTTCTCTGATTGACTTATTTCACTTAGCATAATCTCCTCCAGTTCCATCCATATCAATGCAAATGGTAGCTATTCAGCCTTCTTGATGGCTGAGTAATATTCCCTTGTACATACAGACCACATCTTTTTTATCCATTCATCTGTTGAAGGGCATCTTGGCTCCTTCCACAGTTTGGCTATTATGGACATTGCTGCTATGAACATCGGGGTGCATGTGCCCCTTCTTTTCATACTTCCAATATTTTTTGTAGGGCTGGTGGCTGTAGGGGATTCTCTCAGGTTTTGTTGGTATGGGATCTTCTGTTTCTAGTTTGCTGAGAGTGTTTATTATAAATGAATGTTGAATTTTGTCAAGCGCTTTTTTGGGCCTCTATCAATATGATTGTATGGTTTTTCTTATTTAATCCATAAATATAATGAATCACACTGAATGGTTTCCAATGTTGGTGTTCCCAGACTTGCTTTTCCTGGGAAGCACCCAACTTGGTCATGCTGTATATCCTGCTTATATATTACTACACTTGATTTGCTCATGTTTCCTTAAAAATTTTTGCATTGTGTTCATGGGAGATGTTGGTCATAATGTCTTTATTTGATTCTGGTATTGAAATAACATTTTTTAATATTACATTTTTGAATTGATATTTATAGAAAAGCTATTAATTTTTCCACTGTGTTCTTATATCCAGCAACCTATTTAAATTTTTGTTTAATTCTTATAACTTTTTATTTGGTTCCTTGTATATTCTATGTAGACAACTGTAACTTTTGCTTATAAAACCACTGTGGTCTCTCCATTGTTCCCAATGAATACGCTTTTTAGTTGTTCTTGTATCTGTACATTATCTAGTTTCAAACCCAGCAAATATTTTAGTAATTTATATTTTTATAAATTCACATATGGTATTTACTAATAAATTTAATCACCTTCCTATTCATTCCTAAATTTTACATATTTTCTCCCTCTCTCTCTCTCCTTACTGGTTAGATATATCAGAATTTTAACTTTTTAAAATGTCTTAGCATCTTTAGTTTGGATTATCTTAGACTCCATGTATAAGTGAAATCATTTAGTATTTGTCTTTTTCTGAGAACTTTAACTTTCTAATTGACCTTTAAAATAATAGCCTTTGATTTTATACCCATCTATTCTCTGTTTTATATTTTATTTATTTATGTTCTTATTTTTAATTAATCTCTTCCTTATTTAGTTTTTTAGCTTCATTCATTGAACGCTTGGTTTATTTATTTTCGAGCTGTTAATTTTTCTCTGAGTACTATTTGGTCAAATTTTAAAGATATCAAACTATAGTGTTTTCATTACCACTTATTGCTAGTTTATAATTTCAGTTTTGTTTTCTTTTTCCTTCTGCTTTCTTGGCAAACACTGATCTTTTATCTGTCTTCATAATTTTACTTTTCCCAGAATGTTATGTATTTGGAATCATACAGTATGTAGGCTTTTCAGATTGTCTTCTTTTATTTAGTATTGTACATTTAAACTTCCTCAGTGTCTTTATGATTTAGTAGCTCATTTCTTTTAGCACTGAATAATATTCCATTGTCTGGATGTACCACAGTTTAGTTATGCATTCACCTTCTGAAAGACATATGAGTTGCTTCTAAGTTTTGACAATTACGAACAAAGCTGCTACAAACATCCACGTGTGGGTTGGTTTTTTTTAAGATTTTATTTATTTATTTGACAGATGGAGATCACAAGTAGGCAGAGAAACAGGCAGAGACAGAGGAGGAAGCAGCCTCCCCGCTGAGCAGAGAGCCTGATGCGATGCGGGGCTCAATCCCAGGACCCTGGGATCACAACCCGAGCCGAAGGCAGAGGCTTTAACCCACTGAGCCACCCAGACACCCCCACGTGTGGGTTTTTTTGTGAACATAGTTTTCATCTCATTTGGGTAAATGCCAGGGAGCATGACTGCTGGATCATAAAGTAGCGGTATTTAGTTTCGTAAGAGACTGCCAAACTGTTTTCCAAAGTGGCTGTACTATTTTGCATTCCCTTTAGCGGTGAATGAGAGTTCCTGATGTTCCACATCCTTGCCAACATTTGGTTCCATCAGTGTTTTGGATTTTGGCCATTTAGATAGGTGTGTGGTGGTATCTCATTATTGTTTTAGTTTGCTTCTACCTAATGGTGTATGATATGGAACATCTTTTTATATGGTTATTTGCCATCTACTTTTCTTCCTTGGTGAGCATTATTTTATTACTGCAGTGACTGTTCTTAAATTTTTAGTGAACATCTTTAGGTATGTATTTATTACTTTCTTAAATTATAAAAGGAATACAAAATTGCTATAAAAATTCCATTAGCATGAAGTGTGAACAGTGAAAGTGCAAGTTTATTCATACCCCTGGAAAAGTTAAAAAAAATTACACTTTTAGATATATTGATGAATAAGTAAATACACACATTTACTTTCTCTGTCACCACAAATTTCTGTTTAGTTGACATTATATCTAATTTTAGTTTGAGACTGACCAATTTTTTTTCATATTTTGCCTCAATATTTTATTAACAATTGCATAAAGATCATAACCATAATAAAATACTTTAGCCTCATAATTTAAATTATTTTTACTTATCACCAAACATTTTATTTCAAACCTTCCTTTTCGCTTATTTTACTTTTTGTCTTGCTGAAGAATTTTCTTGCATAAATTTTTTGAAAATTGAAGATATATTTGTTTGTTTGTTTTAACTTTACACATTAGTGATAATGTCATTGTCTTCTAGCATTCTGTATTATAAAAATAAAGTTGGACACTGCTCAAATGCCATTTTCTTCGTAAATAATTCCTTCCTTTCATTTTAGAATGAGTTAGCAGATTTTCTAGGCTGTCTAGATAAGCATCTTTATTATTTTTGCTCAGTGGTCAATAGTGAAGTCCCAAATCTTTGTTCATCTCAATAAAATTATCCTTGGTTATTTCTTTTATTGCTTCTCACTTCTCCAGTCTGTTTTTCTTTCTTTTCTACTAAGTGGATGCTGGATCTTCTAAATATATACCCTAAGTCTTTTTTGTCATGTTTTTCATTTCTTCATTTATTGTTCCGTTTTATGGGACATTTCTTTGCTTTATTTTTCCAGATCTCTAATTTGGCCTTTGGATGGCCAAATTTTAATGGCTTCAATTTTTAGCACTTCTTTGGAACAATTGCTTCTTATTTTCTGACTTCTACTTTAGAAATAACACCTAGTTCTAGTTCTTGTTTCATGAATCCTCCTGAAAGTTTTAGGCATGCTAATTCAAATTTTAAGACTTCTCTTCCATTTTTTGCATATTCCATTTTCTTCAAAATCGATCATTCTGCCTTTTTGTCTTTGTTCTTTGTCACTCTCGGTTTTCTCAAATGTTTTGCGATCTTTATTTGCTCCCTTACTTTTATAAATGAAATATTGGATGATGTGTGTTTGAAGTTAACATAGATTTCCTCTTTTGTGTATATCCATTTCCATAATAGGTTTCTCCCCAACTAAAAGGAATAACTGTAGACTGGCCCTGCTGATGGACACGTTTCTTTTTAGAGTGGAAGACAGGCACAGTGGGGTCCCATAAGCTTGCCAAGGTGAGGAAGACTTTACCCTACTACTAGAATACCTCAGTATTTTCATTTCTGGAAGAGCTGCCTTTCTTCCCTACCCACTTTTCCCTGCGTGGCTGTTATGTAGGACTAGCATTTCTTGGAGCTCTGTTCTACTTTTCTCTTTTTTCAAACTCAAAAATGTCAGGACAACCTGTCCTCCCAGCCCCAAAAGGAAGATTTGCAACCAGAGAAAGCATTCTCGAGGCTTTGTTCTGGAGGGAAACACTACGAGCATCCTTCTAGTCCATATGGAGGGGTGGATGGGGACTATAGACCCACAGGCTAAGCAGCCAGTCCCTTACTTAATTGTCCTGAGAATTGCCCCATAGCCAGGGTTTCTTCTAGTTCTGTATTTATAGTCTCTGAGTTTGAAGATTGAAGCGCTGTATTAGGGAAGAATGGCTTTCTTCTCTGCAGCAGGCTTTCCCCCTCTGTTTTTTGTTGTAGTTCATTCTACTCTGGTTTCTCTATCATTCTAATCTTATTAGTTTTTTAACTTCTAGAAACTTTCCAAAATATATGGTCTAATGGTGGTGCCCCTTCCTGTTTTCCAGGTTGTTATAAATTTATTTTTATATTATATACTTTATGTCATTAAAAATTGATTTTGACAGAGAACAGAGACCCACATATTAAAATATTAAAATAAAATCTTCATGTATTTTTGATTCACAGTTAAGGTTTCTACAGGCTAATCAAATGGAAGCTGCCACCAGCATGTAGATTCTAGTTTAAATTACCTTTTAGTTTCTAAATGAAATGTCTAATCTGCTCTCTAGGGGATTTCAGGAGAAAGAACTAGAATAAAGCCCTTTAAAATTTTTTTCATGGATTACTTAAAATAGCAGTGGATGAATAATGAAAGATAAACAAAATCTAAAACTGCACAGATCATTCAGAAAAATTTTACACAAGGTGACACAAGGTGACTTTTCCCTTGAATTAAAATATGACAAATTTTAACACAGAGAAGTTGCAAGAATTGTACAGTTAGTTTTGACAATTACATTTAACTCTATTTGCTTTATCTCATATCTATCCATTCCTCTATTCATCAATAAAGTTTTCTTTTCTTCTTGATATATATTCTAAAGAAAGTACAGTCAGCAGTGTACCTTACAAAGTACTTTTAAGATTTTTTGTTTATTTATTTGACAGAGAGAGAGAGATCACAAGTAAGCAGAGAGGCAGGCAGAGAGAGAGGAGGAAGCAGGCTCCCCGCTGAGCAGAGAGCCCGATGCGGGGCTCGATCCCAGGACCCTGGGACCATGACCTGAGCCAAAGGCAGAGGCTTTAACCTGCTGAGCCACCCAGGTGCCCCTAGAAAGTACTTTTAAAATGACAATACATTTTCTCTGATTTTGCTTCCTCTCCTCTTCTTTCTCTCTTTTTGTCATCATACTCACATGACACTAAGAAGTGAGCTTCCCTCTGGACATCATGTGGTCAGTTTGGTCTTGGTCAGTTTGGCCGGCTAACTGGGTAGGTGTTTAGATGTGCAAACCAGACTGATTGCTTTAAGGACCAACAGAAAGCTCACCTCTTTGGTAAAGTCTTCCTTGATTGGGAAGGATTGGAAAGGATGGGTTGACAATCCTTTCTCGTGATCTTAGACCACTTTGGGCAGATCTCTGCTAAGCTATTTAACACATTGGTATTGTGATTCATTCTTTATAGGAATTGTCTCCCCTTTTGACTATAGAATCCTATAGATGTGTGTGTGTGTGTGTGTGTGTGTGTGTGTGTGTGTGTGTGTGGTTGTGGGAGACAGTAGGTTAGAGACTGTGTCTTATTTATCTCTGTGTCCAAGAATAAAATAGTTCCTAGAACAAATTAAATCAACAAAGCTGTAGATGAACAAATGAATCAATGTTTGCCTGCTTTGACTAGACACATCAGTTCAGAATTGTTTTTATGATAATTGCTTTTTTATTAGCTTAGTTGGTTAAATTAGAATGGTTGCTTTGCTTAAGAGTGTTTGCAATCCACATAATTGGTATGGCTTTGGTGTATGTAGTTCTTTAAGAAGGTAAGAAGAATTGGCCAAGTGAGCCTCCTTGCATGATCCCAGATTTAATATCTCAAAGTCAAGGATGGATATCACAGTGCAAAAATAGAATCTGTCAAATTGTAATCTCAGCTTCATGGACAAATGTAGTGCAATCTATATTCTGCTTTGCTAGTGTTATCAGAAAATTTTCACATTCTTTTATTAATAATAATAGGCACCATACCATTGTGAAGAAATTACTTCTGGTTTTTACTTCTTCTCAGTTTTAAAAATTTTCCCAAGGTAAATTTTAGTAACTGATCTAATAATACTGATATTAATAGCGGGAGTAAAACCTTACATGTTGGCACAGCTTTTCTATATGCCAGACCTTCCTTTGAACATAGATGATTTAAGAACCATCCACAGTGAAGAAATGTAGGGCAGGTGTTAAATGAGAACCAACATTTTTTGATGGACTGTGACATGCGTGGCACTATACTAGGCAACTTGTAGTGGGTATTGTTGTTGTTGTTTGAAATGGCCTTTAATCGAGGGAAAATTGGATTCACTGGCTGAAATCACTCAGTTGAACTATCGACATGGCTACTGGTTATTGGTTGCTTGCTGGTTTGAGACTAAGAAATCCCTCCTCCCCTTTCATGTTTATCTTCATGATTTAACACCATATTCAAGAGTAGTGTCAGAGTGTTTAGCTCCCAAACAAGGCCCACAGAGGATGTGGGCTCACATCAATATTCTGTTCAAAAATGAAAGGAGTTCAGAGAATTCCCTGCTGAATAAGACCTGGGGAAGACCTTTTGGTCCCAATTTTTGCTTTTGTTCAAGTCACAGATTTCCTGATATTTAAGACAAAGGACACAGACACATTCCTTCTCTTTCTCCTCACTCTCTTCAAGCAGGCTCTAGCCCTCTTGCTTGTTGGTAGCCTAGGAATTCATTTGACCAAATGTAATAAACATGGCATAGGAGGGGACTAAAGCGTGATTTGCTGTGGGACAACTTCACAGTCCAGAAGCCTTCCTGAGCCCAGTCCACCTACAGGAACTGCCCCCAGAAGCCTGTCCCTGTCTTGTGGCTTGCAGGAACTTCCCATGCACCATTGAGTGGCTGAGTTCCCCAGGATGCTACTTTAGGGCAGTCTGTGCTTGTGAGAGCAGATAAGACATGAGCTTAGAGGGGCCTTTTATCAGCTGCTATGTTCACAGAGCCCGGATGATCTTCAAGGAGTTGCTTAGAGATTTAGAGCACTCATGTGACAAGGATGCTTTGATTCCAATGTTCCAGCCATCTCCCTGCAGCCAGTGTTTATGTAAACTTGAAAAAACCTGCCACTACTGTTCATCGCCCTCGTTTTTCAACCTTAATGATAATTACATTCCACGGACTAGGAGAGATTTAGCATCCTTCAAGTCTGGGTTGGATTCCTCCTCACATGTGGCGATGGAGTGTTATAGTCCAGCTTCTGGGGGGCATGGGCGGAGCAGGCTGCAGGAGACAAGGGAGATTGCTCTCCACTGGAAAGCTTTTTGTCCCTGGAAAGCTTTAACTTGTTTATTGATTATTTTGTATATGTAAAGTTCTGACTTAAAAGACTTGAAGTTGCTTTTTGCTTTAATGTATGAATCAACATTCAAGAACCACAATATGTGGCTGTGTCACTGCACTCCGTGAAGACTGTGATCTCTTTCCCAGGCCCTCAGTCTCCCTAGTCCCCTTACTCCCCTTTCCTCTAAAATTCAGATCCTATCTTCTCTCTTTTATGACCCTTCTTTTAATAGCAAAGATGGGGCTCTGAGAAACAGAGAGAGACCTGTTCCATCAGTTCAGAACCCCAAATCAAGACAATGGGAATGGACATTAAGAATTGAGACTGCTGGGGCACCTGGGTGGCTCAGTTGGTTAGGCAACTGCCTTCGGCTCAGGTCATGATCCTGGAGTCCCAGGATCAAGTCCCGCATCGGGCCCTCTGCTCATCAGGGAGCCAGCTTCTCCCTCTGCCCCTCACCCCTTTCATGCTCTCTCTCTCTCTCTCTCAAATAAATAAAATCTTTAAAAAAAAAAAAAAAAAGAATTGAGACTGCTCCCCCCAAATCAAGGGCAAATGCTAGCTCTTTAGTTAGCTTTAGGTATCTCTTTCCTGCCATCCACTTCTAAGAGAACTTAGATGTCCCTCCCATCATCATTTTTCTTCCTCAATCTATCTTTATCCCTATACATACTGTCCTATGAAAGCAAAGGAAAAACAAATGACTTTGCATAGGGGGTAGAGTTATGTGTGCAAATATAAGTTTTCTTCACTCCCTTTCCCTAATCAAGGTCTAAAGGATGGAGTTGATAGGTACCAGTAGACCATATCATGGGTCTTAACCATCCCAGCCACTTCTAGGGCAGTTCCCGATCTCTGTTTGGCATTCTTGGTGCCACTAAGCCCTAGCCCCGGCATGGTGCCATGCTGAGCCCTGCCTTCAGGCTAATCTTTGGAATGGTGCCGAGGACTGTGAACACAACCACCCAGATGAAAGGAATTCAGATCCTGTTCCTGGAATCCAGAGCAAGCATACTGATGGAGCCTTTTCTTCCCCTCCAAGGCCCAGCCACTGGCAGATTTCTTTTCCATCTGTCCAGGAAAGCCGGCTTTCAACAAATACAGTTTTCAGAGCTTTTATCCTGCTCTTGCATCCAACAGTTGGCCCAGAGCACAGCTCTTGGCTTTTCTCAAAACCGATTCTGCTCGATATGAACTCCATAGGATTTAGTATATGGATACTGGCATTTTTCAACTTGCCTATCTTAAGTAGAAATCCATGGTCAGATGCAGGTTTTGTGAAGCTTAAAAACTGGTACAATTTTTAAGAACTCTCTTTAAGAAAAATTATATAATATTATTTAAAAAAAAGATATGCCCCTGAGGCATATCTCCAAAATGACCATGACATCTCAAAACTATCAACCTGATGGGAGGTGTGATAAAGGAGAAGACGGAATGGAGAGAGACAACAGCCTTACAAACTGGGTTAAAATGTCTTACTTTAGCAACTTAAAAAACAATCAAGCAACATATGACCAGATGAGCACATTACTGGTGATCGTCCCAACGCCTGGGAGGGAGCTTCTGCAAGAGCGGAGCTCTGCGGGACACACTTCATTATCTTCATTGTAAATCTACCTCTATGGGAATGTTTTCCTCTAAAAAACATGAAAACATATCTTTCTCCTTCCCCAAACCACATTATTTTATGTTTCCAAGAATGTTTTTCAAGCAGTCTTTGCACAACTTGACAATGAATCAGGAGTCCAAAAGCATTCATTCCAGATTTCATTCCCAAAGCATTCAGTCTGGTCTGAGGAAAATATCTAGATTATGGAAGGGCTTTGTGCATGAAGACATCCGCGGCAGCATTATTTATGACAACCAAACATTGGATAAGCTTTAGCAACTAGCAACATGACAATGACCAATGGAAATATAATATATTCACCTGCTGAAATATTATATTATTAATACCAAGGGTTTTTTTTCAAAGTCCTTACAGTAACCTGGGAAAATGCTAATCTACTGTTATTAGAAAATAGAAGGTGCATGAAAGTTATATAAACTGTAACAGAAATAGCAATTGATAACATCACCTTTGAGTTTCTAGCCCCTTGAAAGTGTTCTTGCATTATATGTGTCTTCCTCAGTGAGGAAAAGAGAGTTCTGAATCCTTTGGCTCCTTGGAATTTCCAAAGTTGAGGTCTAACACTGACCATACTAGAAGAAGATCTAATTTTAAAATAGCCTCTGATTTTATAAATTTTTTATAGATAATTCTTTTTAAAAAATGTTTTATTTATTTATTTGACAGAGAGATCACAAGTAGGCAGAGAGGCAGACAGAGAGAGGGGGGGAAGCAGGCTCCCCACTGAGCAGAGAGCACAATGCGGGGCTCAATCCCAGGACCCTGAGATCATGACCTGAGCTGAAGGCAGAGGCTTAACCCACTGAGCCACCCCAGCACCCCTATAGATAATTCTTGATATTGATGGGAATATGATGAATTCAGCACTTTTATTTATTGTTGATAGAAGAATAATAAACGATACAACTTTTTTGGAGACCACCTTGGCAAAACTAATCAAAAGCCCTAAATGCATTTATATGCTTTGACACATTGATCCCAATTCTGAGCATTCTATTCCAAGGAAATTGCCAGAAATATAAAGGTGTCATGCACAAAGATGCCAATCGCAATGAAATATAGAGAAGCATTATTAACAACTTAAAGACCCAACAAGAGATAAATGATTTTTAAAAATCATTTCATAATGGCATATTCTGAAATTTATTTCATAATTTCATAATGGCATATATGCCATTGCATATACATATTGTAATACATATTACATAATGGCATATATGCCATTTTCATAATGGCGTATTAGCTATGAAATGGTGAGATTAGGTAACAAAGAACAAGGATGAAACAAAGAAAAGGACAGGGGACCTGGGTGGATCAGTCAGTTAAGAATTTGCCTTCAGGGGGTGGGGGGTGGGAGGTTGGGGGAACCAGGTGGTGGGTACTAGGGAGGGCACGGATTGCATGGAGCACTGGGTGTGGTGAAAAAACAATGAATACTGTTACACTGAAAAGAAATTAAACATTTAAAAAAAAAAAGAATAAAAAAAAAAAAGAATTT
This sequence comes from Martes martes, assembly GCF_963455335.1. NCBI lineage: Eukaryota > Metazoa > Chordata > Mammalia > Carnivora > Mustelidae > Martes > Martes martes. Next base: position 66,496,682 of record NC_137899.1, read on the forward strand.
GCCTTCAGCTCAGGTCATGATCTTAGGGTCCTGGGATGGAGTCCCACATTGGGCTCCCTGCTCAACGGGGAGCCTGTTTCTCCCTCTGCCTCTGTCTCTGCCCCTTCTCTCCTTTGTACGTTCTCTTTCTCTCTCGTAAATAAAATCTTAAAAAAATACAATCTGTTTTTAAAAAAACAAACATAAGGACATACAGTGGAGCTATGAGTGAGGTTAATACAAAGATGCATAGTGAAGAATTAATTTTGATAACAAACTGTAGTATATACCAGTTGCTGTTCTTTATAATAACCCTATAAGGTTTGTTCTACGGTCATTCCCATTCATGGTTGATGGAAGAGCACAGAGAGGTTAGGTAGCTCACCCCAAAATCACACAGCCAATAAGTGGTGGAGCCCTAATTCTCATTCAGCAGTCTAGTTCCAGAAGTCTCTGCTTCTGGACCTCAAATTTAGACCTAAGCTTTCTGGTAACAAACATGAAAATGGAAACCAGATCAGTTAATTCAATATTAATAACAGAACAATCAAACAATTTAGTATAAGCTATTCCTGATACTAAAACCAGAAAAAAAACCTTCTTCTGAAATAGAATGCAGTGTTGCTTAATGAACATCATCCTTGAAGGAGAGACCATACTGCACTTGATGCCATTTTGCATACTCTCCCCTCATTATAGGCTAAGCGTATGACTTGGCACAACAAAGGATGCTTCAGCAAGAGTGGTTCTATAGGGGTAAGTGGGAGCCATATAGTAATGCTCAAATGCTTTCTTTAGTGAGATGACTCAATTCAAGGATAACTTAAAGAATGTCCAGAAAAATAAATACAGTTCATGTTCTTCATGCAGTTGTCCATAAATACTCTTTCTCTCAGTCAGCCTTTTGACAGAGGTTAAGACACTGCTTTAGTATAGTAATCTCATTTATCTCCACAATTCTCTGTAGGTGTGCAAAATAGGTATATCAGCTCATTAAAGAAGAGAGGTAAAGGGACACAGCAGTTCAGATTTCCAGCCCTTAGCCTGTATTTTTACACCATAGAGTATTAGAGAAATCAGGTAGGGTCTTGTGTTCATTACCTTCTGTATCCCACGTGGCCTCTGTAAGTCTGCAAGTAAGCTGCTGGAGCAGGCCAGTGGCTGTGTGGAACGCAGAGCAAGTCCCTTCTGTTTCAGTCTCTGGGCATGAGAATGTATTTGCCTATGGATAAAAAATTCAAGTTATAAAATTCAATAGGATTTTTACAATAGTACCTCTTTCCTATATGTAATCCTGGTTAAAAAAAAAAAAAAAAAAGCAAAGCCAAGTGTGATTGCACCTAATTCCTGCTTTATGCAACATCAAAACCTGTTTGGCCCTCTTCTCCCCCATCCCAGGCGGTAGGAATGAGCCAAGTCAGAGCAATGGTGTGCTTCTGAGTGATAGTCCAATAATGTCCTGCCTTTCTCAACCAGTTTCCAAGAGAGAGTCATAGCCGAAACAAACATGGAGGAACTCTTTGTTTATGGTGTTGATTTCTTTGAGGAAAGGATAGATCTGATGGGTTAGCTCCAAATATGGCACATGGCTCAGGAAGCAGTGAAGGAGTAGCCATTTCTATCTCAGTAGCCCTTAGCTTTGTTCTGGGGGCTGTCAGCCAAAATGCCCTCTGTTCTGTTCATTCAAGCATCCAACACTTATTATGGGTGTAGGCTTACTTTTGTCTTGTTTTGGGGTAGTTCTTACTCCCTGTAAAATCTGATTATTATAGTGTCCCATCTGTGAAGTATGAGTTACTCTTATTAACTGGGGCCTCGTTTGTGTTAACTTGTTGTGGACATTTTATTGGAGCCACTGAATAAATATACCCATAAGGAATTATGGCTAATTGGAGAGAACTAATCTGTCCTTCCAGTGTAGATTGCTGTGCCAACTACCACCTTACAGATTTTTGTATTAAGTGCAGCACGGAGCAGATTTCATTTCCTTAGGGATGGGACCTCATTCCATGACTTTGGTCTTTTGGGACATTTCCCCACAAGCATAGCCCTTTGTATCTCTCTACACACATCAGTTCACTAGCTAGACACTCAGGTCTTTCCAATCCTGACTAGGGCTTTTCAACATGACCGTTCACCCCTACTCCATCCCCATTTTTCCTAACAAGGGTCCAGGTCCCTGACCATACCTCCCAACTAACTGCCTCTTGTGACCCAAACCACTTTTGGAGTTCTACTTCCAACTTATGTATCTGAGAAACAAACACAGTGTTTAGCTGCTGGTGGATAATGATGGTTTAAGAATGTGCTTCTCAAGTTTTATTATATGCAAAGGTCACTTAGGATGTTTGTTTTTAAAAGGTAAATATCTAGGCTTCTGTCCACAGAGATTCTGATTCTGTAAATCTATTCCTCATTTTGTTTGTTGTTGACTTAAATCAAAATAATAGAATTACACAGTTTAAAAATTGAATAATATGGAGGTGTTCTACTTGCAATAATACCAGTCTAGATTTAGAATGACCATATCACTGAGAATAGCTAGAAAAAAAACTGGGCATATGTTAAAAAAAAAAAATAGTTTGAAGGTTTCAGTGGAGAATTACAGAGCCAGATACTGGAGGAGGGAAACTCAGAGAGGTGACTGGTCCCTAGAAGTATTTTGCTGATCCAGAGAGATAGCTAAAAGTTGTCAAACTTAGAACTTTTGTCAGGGTCATAGGGCTAGGGGGACAAAATTGGGATATAGCACCTACCAAAAAGGCTTTAAGATGAGAGCCGGAGGGAGTATACACAGGAGCATGACAGAGAGCCGCCATGTTCAAACCACCTCAATCCTTGACTGGATGAAAATGATTGCTTGACTGGGGTGGGGGATTTCCCCAGCACACCCAAGTACCAGAGGCAAACAAAATATCCTTTCTGGAGGAAGATAGCATCATTTTAGGCTAAATTGACTTTATAGTTTTTTGTTTTTTTTTTAATTTTTATTTATTTTCAGCGTAACAGTATTCATTGTTTTTTCACCACACCCAGTGCTCCATGCAATCTGTGCCCTCCCTAATACCCACCACCTGGTTCCCCCAACCTCCCACCCGACTTTATAGTTTTTAATTTACTATATCCATCCTACAACAAGAAACAACCAAGCATATCTGAACAATACACATGAAAACTAAGAAAAATAATCACAGAAACAAAGCCACATGATATCCATATAATAAAATGATCAGATATAGAATTTATATCTAAGACACATAAGCTAACATGTTCAAGGAAGTCAAAGACAAACTTTTGAAGATAACCAAAATAGTCCTGAGAGGTTAGATGACTGTTAAAGAAATTGAACCCATAATTTAAAATATTCCAAAAATAAAATGGAAAAATTTTATCACACATTTAAAATAAGACCAATCAACCCAGACACTTCCAGTGAAGAGAAAAAGAGGTAACATTTTCCAAGTCATTTTATGAGGCCAGCATTAACTCAATACCAAAATCAGACAAATCAGACAAAACAGTACCAAAAAAAATTTCACTCTAGAAAATAGATGCAAAATTTAAAAATAGATGTTAATTAAATATTAGCAAATTGAATCCAATAATAAATAAAGGATAATACATTCCAATGAAATTGGATTTGTTCCAGAAATGCCAAAATTAGTTTTATCATTCCCAAATCAATTAATATAATAAAAGAGGAAAGCCCTATGATTATTTCAACAAGTACAGGGGGAAAAGCATTTAACAAGTTCACTACCCTTTCATGATCAATAGCAACAAAACACACATGCACATCCTCTTAGCTACCCAAGAATGAGGGAATCTTCTTTAATCTGATAAACAGTATCTAAAAATTGCGGCAAAATCATACTTAATGGGGAAGGTGTTAAAATTTTCTCCTTTGAGATTGGTAAGGAGATAAAAATGCTCCTATTCTCACTTCTATTCAACATTGGTCTAGAGGTTCAAGCCAGTGTAATAGCAAGAAAGGGAAATAAAAGGTGAAATTATTTAAAATTGCCATTATTGAGGAGGAGATAAGATGGTGAAGTAGGGGAACCCTAAGCTTGCTTCATCCTTCAAACACATCTAGATAAATATCAAATCATTTTGTACACCCAAGAAATCTATTTGAGGACTGAGAAAAACCATCTACAGGTAGAAAAACCACCACCTCATAGAAAGTAGAAGCTTTGGAGAGTTGATTTGGGGGAGAGAAGAGCTGCAGGTCCTGGGAATGGGAGGGAGCCCTGATCATGGAGAGAGGAGTGAGAAAGAAAAGAGAGAGAGAGAGAGAGTGAAAGCACTCACAGTGGATTGCACAAGAAAAACTCTTCCCTAAAACCACTGACTGGGAAAAGGAGAAAGACTGACTACTACAGTTTTTATAAGGAGCAGAGCATAGGCTGAAATTTTGGAAATGTGGGCCATTGTCAGCATTGAGCCTGGCAGGCTTGGTTGTGCTCTGGTGGGGAAGAAGGGCAGAGACCTGGAATTGGGCAGCACAGTCTAAGGATCCTCTGGGTCTCACAGGGAGAAGCAGTTCTGTTTGGAGAGCCTTAGAGAATGGTGGCATGACTTCTCTGGGAACAAAAGAACTGGTGGCACCAATATGCTGCCCTATTCGCTGGCATAGGAACAAAGAGAACTGTTGAAGGCAGCAAACCTTGGTGCCAGCTGTCTTCTACACCTTACCACAAACATCATAACCACCATAACCACCATAAACTCCATAACACCATAAACTCCGAACCACTGTGTGGTCACGTAACCAAATTATAGGACAAACCAACACTGCCCACCTTCCCCCAGGGGACTGATGCAGGTCCATGCCACCGGGATCTCTAAAACACAGGAGTACTGTGCCCCCTGGCAGGTAGACAGTTCAGACATAGGCAGGATAAAGGCAGGGATCTGAGGGGAGCTAAGGACACAAGAGAGTTGATTGTTTCCTCTTCTGTGGGGGTTCTTGAAGACTGGTGGTCACAAACTCCCTTTTCCTGGGTCCAGAGAGCTGTGGGGCAAAATTTCCCCCACCCATCAGTGTTGACTCTCTTCGCCGAACAAAATAGCTCCATCTGGTGGAGGCTGGACCCACTTACACCAAGCCCCACGCCCCTGCATCCTGCAGGGCGTCTTCCTGAGAAGGACAGCGGGTCCAATCCCCAGAAGACCAGCACAAACTCCTCCCCAACCAAGTCTACTGATCATAGAGTGCAGTAAAGCTTCAACTCTAGTGGAAATAGGATCTAAGTGTTGTTGTTGTTGTTGCTGTTATTGTTATTGTTTTTGTTGCTTGATCTAGCTTCTTCTAATAAGCAGATCTAGCTTCCCTTTTTTGGTGGTGGTGAGGGGGAACCTTTTCTTAATATAGCCATTGCTCTTAGGAGAAGCAATACAACAGGCTTTCTTAACAATCACACACACACACACACAAAATAGTGACCCAGACAAAATGACAAGATGGAAGAATTCACCCCAAAAGAAAGAACAAGGAGAAGTCATGGCCAGGGAGTTAATCAATTTAATCAATTAATTCATGCAAGTAAGATGTCTGAACCAGAATGTAAAAAAATAATAATCATAAGGATACTAACTGGGCTTGAGAATAGCATAGAAGACACTAGAGAATCCCTTACTGCAAAGATAAAATACTAAAATCTGGTCAGGCCAAAATAAAAAATGCTATAACTGAAATAGAATACTAAATGGATGTAGTGACAATGAGGATGAACAAAGCAGAGAAATGAATCAGTTATATAGAAGATAAAATTATGGAAAATAATGAAGCTGAAAAAACAGGGAAAGAAAGGTATTGGATCATGAACGTAGACTTAGGGAAGTTAGTGACTCCTTGAAGCATAATAACATTCATATCTTAGGAATCCCAGAACAAGAAGAGAAAGAAAAAGAAGCAGAAGTTTCATTTGAGCAGATTATAGCTGGAAACTTCCCTAATCTGGGGAAAGAAACACACACTGAAATCCAAGAAGCCCAGAGAACTCTCACTAAATTTAACAAAAGCTGGCTATCACCAAGATATATCATAGTTAAAATCACAAAATACACAGACAAGGAAAGAGTCCTGAAAGCAGTAAGGGAAAAAAGGTCCTTAACCTACAAGGGAAGACAGATCAGGTTTGCAGTAGATCTGTTCACAGAAGCTTAACTGGCCTGAAGAAAGTGGCATGATATATTCAACATGCTGAATGGAAAAAATATGCAGCCAAGAATACTTTATCCAGCAAGGCTGTCATTCAGAATAGAAGGAGAGATAAAGAGATTCCCAGACAACAAAAACTAAAAGACAGAGATCCTACCATGCATATTTTCAGACCAAAACACTATGAAACTTGAAGTCACCTATGAGAAAAAATTGGAAAGATCACAAATACATGGAGATTCAAGAACATCCTACTAAAGAACTAATGGGTTAGAAACCAGGAAATTAAAGAAGAAACAAAAGAAATACAAAGAAGCAAATGAAAATGAAAACATGACAGTCCAAAACCTTTGGGATGCAGCAAAGGCAGTCCTAAGAGGGAATTATGTTACAGTAAAGGCCTACCTTAAGAAGCAAGAAAAGCCTCAATATACAACCTAACCTTATACCTTAAAGACCTAGAAAAGAAACAACAAATAAAGCCTAAAGCCAGCAGGAGAAGAAGGGAAATAAAGATTAGAGCAGAAATGAATGACATAGAAACAAACAAACAAATGAGCACCAGTAGAATAGATCAATGGAACTAAGAGCTGGTTCTTTAAAAGAATCAACAAAATTGATAAACCCCTAACCAGATTTATCAAAAAGAAAAGAGAAATGACCCAAATAAGTAAAATAATGAATGAAAGAGGAGAGATCACAACCAACACCACAGAAATGCAAACAATTGTAAGAGAATATTATGAAAAATTATATGCCAACAAATTGGACAAATTCCTACAAACATAAAAATTACCAAAATTGAAACCAGAAGAAATAGAAATTTTGAACATACCCATAACCAGCAAAGAAATTGAATCAAAAATAAAAATCCCCACCCCGCAATCTCCCAACAAACAAATGTCCAGGGCCAGATGACTTCCCTGGAAAACTCTACCAGACATTTAAAGAAGAGTTAATAGTTATACTTCTCAAACTTTTCTAAAAAATTGAAGTGGAAGGAAAACTTCCAAACTCATTCTATGAGCCCAGCATTACCTTGATTCCAAAGCCAGACAAAATCCCCCCAAAAGGAGGATTACAGATCAATATCACTGATGAATATACATGTAAAACTTCTCAACAAGATACTTACAAATTGATTCCAATAGTATATTAAAAGTATATTTTAAAAAAGTATATTAAATAGTATATTAAAAGAATTATTCACCATGATCAAGTGGAATTTATTCCTGAGCTTCAGGGGTTGTTCAATGTTTACAAACCAATCAGTGTGATATACCACATTAACAAAAGAAAGGGTAAGAGTCGTATAATCCTCAGTAGCTGCAGAAAAAGCATTTGACAAAATATAGCATCCATTCTTCACAAAAACCTTCAACAAAGTAGGGATAGGTGGAACATACCTCAACATCATAAAAGCCATATACAAAAGACTTGCAGTTTTCTAGCTTAATGGGGGAAAACTGAGAGTTTCTCCTCTATGTTCAGGAACAAAACAAGGATGTCCACTCTCACCAATCCTATTTAACATAGTATTGGAAGTCTTAGCCTCAGCAATCAGAAAACAAAAAGAGATAAAAGGCATCCAAATTGGCAAGAGAGAAGTTAAACTTTCACCATTTGCAGATGACATGATACTCTATGTAGTAAACCCAAAAGACTCCATCAAAAATTTGCCAGAATATATGAGTTCAGCAAAGTCACAACATATAAAATCAATGTACAGAAATCTGTTGCATTTCTATATACCAATAATGAAGCAGCAGAAAAAGAAATCAATCCCATTTGCAATTGCACCAAAACCAATAAGATACCAAGGAATCAACCTGACCAAAGAGGTAGAAGATCTGTATTCTGAAAGCTATAGAATACTCATGAAAGAAACTGAAGATGACACAAAGAAATGGGGAAATAATTCCATGCTCATAGATTGGAAGAACGAACATTGTTAAAAATATCTATACTACCCAAAACAATCTACATATTTAATGCAGTCTCTCTCAAAATACCACCAGCATTTTTCACAGAGCTGGAACAAACCATCCTAAAAATTGTATGCAACCACAAAAGACCCCAAATAGCCAAAGCAATCCTGAAAAAAACTGGAAGCATCACAATTCTGGACTTTAAGCTATATTACAAAGCTGTAGTCACCAAGACAGGATGGTAGTGGCACAAAAGCAGACACACAGATCAATGGAACAGAATAGAAAACCCAGAAATGGACCCACAACTATATGGTCAACTAATCTTTGATAGAGCAGGAAAAAATATCCAGTGGAAAAAAGTCTCTTCAACAAATGGTATTGGAAAAACTGGACAGTGACAGGCAGAAGAATGAAACTGGACCACTTTCTTACTTCATACACAAACAAAATCAAAATGGATGAAAGACTCAAATGTGACACAGGAATCCATCAAAATCCTAGAGAAGAATACAGTCAGCAACTTCTTTGACCTTGGCCACAACAACTTCTTACTAGACCTGTTGCCAGAAGCAAGGGAAACAAAAGCAAAAATGAACTCTTGGGACTTCATCAAGATAAAAACCTTCTGTATAACAAAATGTAACAATCAACAAAACTAAAATGCAGCCTATGGAATGGAAGAAGATATTTGCAAATGATATATCTGATAAAGGGTTAGTATCCAAAATCTACAAAGAACTTATCAAAATCAACACCCAAAAAACAAATAGCTAGGTTAAGAAATGGGCAAAACACATGAATAGACATTTTTCCAAAGAAGACATCCAGAGAGCTAACAGACACATGAAAAGATGCCCAACATCACCGATCAGCAGGGAAATACAAGTCAAACAAACTCAGGGTTGTTGATGGGGAGGTGGGTAGGGGGATGGGGTAATTGGATAATGGGCATTAAGGAGGGCACTTGATGTAATGAGCACTGGGTGTTCTATGCAACTGATAAATCACTAAATTCTACCCCTGACACTAGTAATTCACTATATGGTAACTAAATTGAATTTAAATAAAAAATAAAAAATAAAAAAACTTGATGAGGGGCACCTGGGTGGCTCTGTTGGTTAAGTATTCCACTCTTAGTTTCAGTTCAAATTGTGATCTCATGGATCATGAGATTGAGCCCTGCATTGGGTTCCACACTCAGTGGGGAGTCTGTTCGAGGATTCTGTTCCTCTGCTCCTCACCCCACAAAATAAATAAATAAATCTTGGGGAAAAAAAACACAAAACAATGATGAGATACCAACTCACATCTGAATGGTAAAAATTAACAACACAGGAAACAACAGATGTTGGTGAGGATGCAGAAAAAGAGGAACCCTCCTACACTGCTGGTGGGAATGCAAACTGGTACAGCCACTCAGGAAAACAGTATGGAGGTTCCTCAAAAAGCTAAAAAACAAAAACAACAACAACAAAAAAAACACTACCCTATGACCCAGTAATTGCAGTACTAGGTATCTATCCAAAGATACAAAAATACAGGGGTACATGTACCTGCTATATTTATAGCAGCATTATCAACAATACCAAACTATGGAAAGAACCCAACTGTCCATTGACTGATGAATGGATAAAGAAGATTTGGTATACATATACAATGAAATATTACTCAGCCATCAAGAAGAATGAAATCTTGCCATTTGCAATGGCACGGATGGAGCTAGAGTGTATTATATTAAGCGAAATAAGTCACTCAGAGAAAGACTAATACCATATGATTTCACTCATATGTGGAATTTAGGAAATAAAAGAGATGAACGTATGGGAAAGGGAAAAAGAGAGGACAGCAAACCATTAGAGGCTCAATGATAGAGAACAAACTGAGGGTTAATGGAGGGATATGGGGGGGCAAGTGATGGGCTAAATGGGTGATGGGTATTAAGGAGGGCACTTGTTATGATGACCACTGTGTGTTATATGTAAGTGATGAATCACTAAATTCTACTCCTGAAACCAATATTATACTATATGTTAATTAGAATTTAAATAAAAATGTTGAATGAAGAAGAAAAAAAGCTGCCATCATTATCAGATGTCGTAGTACAGTATATAGAAAATGCCAAAGAATCTACAGATTTGGATTAATCAGTAAGTTGATATATAACTTACAATGTAAGTATTATACAATATTACAAAAATCAATTGTACAGATTTTAGAAATATATCATTTACAATAGAATAAAAATAACATCAAGTACCTAGAATTATGTCTAACATAAGATATATAGGACTATTATCCAGAAAACTGTAAATTACTATAGATAGAAATTAGAGAAGACCTAAATAAATGAAGTTGTACTATGTTCATGGATTGAAAAACTATTGTTAGAAGATATGAGTTTTTTCTCTACCCAACTGATCTATAATTTCAGTGAAATCCCAAGCAAAATCCCAGCATTTTTACTTTCTCTTTGTGAAAATTGAGGCTAATTCTAAGGTTTACAAAGAAATGCAAAGAACTAAAGATAGCCAAAACTTTCTTGAAGAACAAAGCTGGAGGACTTTAGTATATATCAAAATAACCAAAAGTAATTATTTGTAGGCATAATTAGTATTAATATAATATTATACTAAACCTCCACTTCTTCTCCCATCAACTTTGTTTTTATTTTTATTAAAAGCATGTATAGCATATATTTTATATATATTTTTATTTCTTTTTTATTTCCTTTCAGCATAACAGAATTCATTGTATATTTTATATTTTAATTAAAGATATATATGACTATAAATAATAAACTTTTATGTATATTAAATATATATATGTAATATATATTATATATATTTTAAAAGTTACATAGTCCTATCTGGCTTTATAAATAAAAATAATTATTTTTGATAATGATATGTCAGTGGTGGGTTTTTTTTTTAAATTCACGCCATTTTCTACTTTGTAGATTTTTTTTTTTTAAAGATTTTATTTATTTATTTGACAGAGAGAAAGAGAGACCACAAGTAGGCAGAGAAGCAGGCAGAGGGGGAGGGGGAAGCAGGCTCCCCGCTGAGCAGAGAGCCCAACGCGGGGCTCTATCCCAGGACTCTGGGATCATGACCGGAGCCAAAGGCAGAGGCTTAACCCACTGAGCCACCCAGGCGCCCCCTTTGTAGACTTTTTCAATTTGAAATTCTCATCTGTCTTTAGTTCTGTAAAGTTTCATTTTTTGTTTTTTGGGTGTGTGTGTGTTTTTTTTTCTTTTCATTGAGAATTGTGTCCTCTGCATTTATTTGTTGTCTTTTATTTTGCACTTCTCTTAGTTGGCTTGATCCTCTTTGTCTCTTATTACTCAGATTTTTCATCTCTTTGTCACTCTACTTTTATGCTCTGACAGGTTTTCTAAAGTCTAGAAAAAGTTTCCTCAAAGTTTCTATTGAATTTTTATTTCACCAATCATATTTTTAATTTCCCAAACTACTTAATTGTACCCTGATTATTCTTTTGCCTAGTTTCCTATTTCTGATTTGTGAATTAAACATTTCCTCAAATCTCACTGAGCCTGTTGATTGGAATTTTTTAAAAAATAAAAAAAAAAGAATTTTTAAAAGATCAATGAACTTGAATTATGTTAATGCTTGATTTCTCTTAGACTTTCTCTTTGACAGCGCTGTTTTTCCTAAAATGGTAAGTTCAAGTGTTTGTTGATTTTTCAAAGTGTGGACTAGGAAGATGAATCAGGAATTCTCTGTACATGGGTATGGGCTTTTTATTGGCAGGCATGTCTTTAACACAAACAGGTGGAGAGCTATTATTCTGAAGACCCTCCAAAAGCCAGGATGAAGACTGCTTTACTTTGGGGGCAGTCACACCTTCAGTAGTTGCCTTACTTCACTTCAGGTATATTGTAACTTCCTTCTTGTTCTTCTCCCCTTTACTCCCTCCTTTGTTTCTCTCTCTCTATCTTTCTTTCTTTCTCTTTTAGAAAAATGTCCTTGTTTTTTGGCTGGGAGTAAACGCCTGCCTGTTTGAGCTTTGTAGAAGAAGGGAGATATTGACTATTTTGTTTATAGTATTTTCACTTTTTCCCTGGTTTTTAGCCCTATTTGTTTTTTAAAATAAAGATTTTATTTATTTACTTATTTGAGAGAGAATGAGCAGGGGGATGTGCAGAGGGAGAGAGAAAGAGAGAAGCAGACTCCCTGCTGAGCGGGGAGCCCAACACGGGGCTCCATCCTAGGACCCAGAGATCATGACCAGAGGTGAAGGCAGGTGCTTAACCGACTGAGCCATCCAGATGCACCATTCAGTTCCATGTCTTATTTCCACTCCAACATATGTTCACTCTGAGTCAAGAGGTTCTATGGCTTTACTGCTTTTGGATCCCACAGCTTCCTCAAGGCTGCTATTTCCTGTTTTGCTTCAAGCTACTGATACTCCTGCATCTACTTTCTATCTTCTTGAAATTTGTTAAGAGCTCTTGTCTGTTGATGAGTAACCTTCTAGTCACTTTCTGTTATAGGCTTATGCCTTTTTGTTGTTTTACTGTCATTTTTCTGAGGATTCAGAAGATGGAGAGTCTAACATGGGGATTTACTCTGTCATCTTGAAGCCAAATCCCTTAATGTTAGAGGACTCTCTTAAATTCCATGGAATATATTTGATTTAAGCCCACCTTTGCAAGTAAGTAGGATTTGTATAGAAACAGAGGATTGTAGCAGACCATATAGATGACATATTTGAGTGACAGAGTGGAGATGGGTATGACTACATTAGGTTTAAAGAATAACGAGTAACTCAGCCTAATGGTCCCAGAGTTTCAGGGGGAGAGTCACAGGATAGAAGATGTGAGAAGTAATCTGGATTGAGAGCTTTTAGTTCTATATGGAAAAGTTTGGCTCTTTTGAAAGCAATGAAATCAATATTTTAGAAAGATTCATTTGGCAGGACATGAAATATGCTCTGGAGGGGAGATATATCAGAGGCAGAGGGCCAGTTAAGAAATAGCAGTAATCACCCATTTGTGAAATGAGGGATGATGGCAGCAGGAATGGAGAAGTAGGAAGAGATATAGACAGATTAGGAATAAGAACCTGTAGTATTTAGTCACTGATTGAATATGGTGGATCAGATAAACTTGGAATTGTTTGATATGGAAGATCAGTAAGTTTTCGGACTAGATAATTATGGAGAATTATCGGCATTGATGTAATTGAAAAAGTTATAGGTATCTATCACACTTTTACCTCCTTTCTCCACCAAGAGTAGGTTACTCACAGTAGAATCCTTGTTTTCCAGCTTAGGTTTTTACTGATGGTGACAGCGGTGGTGGTAGTGTAGTGATCATGATAGAGAGAGTGGTGGTTGTGGTAGTAGTGGTGGTAGTGGTAGTGGTGGAGGTAAGTGGCAGGAATCATAACGATGGGGGTTGTGGTGATGGTAATGTTGAAGGTGGTGGTAGTGGTAGTAGTAATGGTGATAGTAATGATAACTGTGGTCAGGGTGGGGTGAAACAGTGGAGGTGGTTGTGATGGTGATATTGGTGGTAGTGATAGAGGTAGTATTAGTGACAGTAGTCATGGTGGTAATGGAATAGTGGTCGTGGTAATTATGGAGGGAGCTGGTGGCGGTAGCAGTTGTGCAGTGAGGATGGTGAAGTTACAGATGGTTTTAATGATGGAGGAAATGATAGTAGGGGATTGTAGTAGTGGTTCTGATGGTAATTGTGGCAAATGATTGTGGTAGAGACTGTGGTGGCAAGGGTGGTGCTGATAATGGTGGTGTTGGTGATGGTAGCAACAGCTATGGTGCTGATCATGGTGGATGGTTGTGGTGTTGGAGGGAGTCATGGTGGTGGGAGTAGCAGCGATGGTGGGATGGTGGTACTGGGGGTTGTAGTCAGCTGTGCTAGTGGGAGGCATATCCTACCTATGCAACTACAACTTCAAGTCTTGAGCTTCCTCTTGTTCACACATATCATGAATTTAGGAGACAACAGAAGGCTTGGTTGTCCACAGAGCTATGCAACCCTGCTCTACCCTGTGACACAGCTGATTAGACTCAAAGTGGACATCAGCCTCAGGGTAACAATACATAGGCTCCATTGAACTAAGAAGACTTGCAACCTCTGGAATTTAACAGACTTGGAAATTGTAGCTATGAGATATGGACAGTTGAACTGAAAAGACTTGTGGAGTCAGAGCTGAGTCATCACCATGGCAATGAAGTGCTGCATACAGTTAAGGTTAAGAAAGAGTTCACAGGTTATAAGTAAGCAGAAAAGAGCAATGTGCTGAGAGGGGCAGGAAATGAGAGACAGAGCAGCAGCCTCCTTCCTAGCTGATAAGGCCCAGGCCTTGTGGGTTCCCAAGGAGACCATCCAACTCCATTATGATTTTAGATGGCCATGAAATTGCCAGTTGTATTCTTTCCATAAACTTTCCTTTTATTGGAATTACTTTGTGTGGGCTTCTGTTTCTTGCAACCAAATAGCAGGGATTAAGAGATTTGTGAAGTAAATTGCTTATTTTCCATGCTGTTTACAGACTTCAAGGTCACTGGGCCCTAGATAACACTATTACATGTTTTTGTGTTTGGGCCACTCAGCCCTCTTCTGGAAGCATACCAGGGACAGGTGCTAACCTAAGAATTACATTTGTTATCAGGTCCATTTCACATAGGGGCCCAGGCATTAGTTAATATAATCTATTACTTAAGAGTGCCCCTTAGTATTTCAAAATTCGAGTTTCCTCACCCTGTGGGATGTCACATCCTGCTTCTCCATTGACAGGAATGTTTCTAGATTCTGTGTCCCACGTATTTTCACTATTCTGTTGTTTCTCTGGCTTGCATTCTCTTGACTTTCACCCCGAGCCTTCTTCTCTGCCTTCCCCTTCACATCCTAAACCTGGACTCTCCATCTGACTTTGGTTTTGGCTCACTCATAAGATCCTAGCTCCAGTGCCCCTCTCCCAAGGATGAAAGCGCCCAGCTGACTGACGTGCTATACTTGGGCGTGATTCCCACACTTCTGCCAGGTTTGTAAGAGAGGAATGGAGGAAAAGAATCTTGATCTGCCAAGTACCCTGCATGTGTCCAGTGTTCTGTAACCTGGAAGATGAGCATTACTGCCCTCATTTTATAGGTGATAAAATGAAGCCTGGAGTGTTGATAGTGACTTCCCAAGTTTATATAGTGAATGAGTGGCAGATGTAGAGTATGAACCCAAGTGTGTTTGACTTCAAAACTTACTTTTTCCTTTTAAACTGTGCCAAACTTTTGCCAAAGATGGACTCAAACCAAGACATGTTGAACACCATGGCAGTGAACTTTAGAGGTTACCCAACATCCACCCATTCTCCTTTTTTTCTAAGTTGCAAACCCTAGTTTTATTTGGTTTGAAAATGTGTTTTCACCGCCTTCCCCCCAACCCCCCACCAAAGTCTCCATATTGTGGACTTCCTGAGTCGAGGTATGGCATGTGAAAACGGTATGAGGAAGGTGAAAGGGTCATATGGAGCCTCTAAAAAGCCTGCTTAAAGTTGACCTCTCTGGGAGGTTCTGCTTTTTGCTCTTCTTTCTTCTTGCTGCTCAGACACAAGCGAGCTCTGATAACTACCTTGGACGTGGGGAGGTCCTGAAGACAGAATCCATATCCTAAGGTAGGAGCCTGGGTCCCTGAAAGTTGCAGTATCAATTCTGGAATGCCTGCCTCTGACTTTGATGCAGAAGAGATATAAACATCTATTTTGCTTGAACTACCTTTATATGTAATAGAATTCAAGCATCTCCCATATGTGAGCCACTATGCTGGCACTTGGATATTTTGTTGCTCCTATCCCACATGAAGCCCTAAGTTTCAGAAAGCTTACGTAATTAATTCAAGATCACACAGCTGCTTAAGTGGCACGTCTTGACTTTAGAGCTTATTGCTCTACCAGAATAAAAATCTAAATTCCTTAGCATGGCGTACAAAACAACCTATTGCTTATCTGTCGAGTATTATATTTTGTTTTGTGCTTTAAAACCATTTATTCCGGGGCGCCTGGGTGGCTCAGTGGGTTAAGCCTCTGCCT
Source organism: Martes martes (assembly GCF_963455335.1). Classification (NCBI taxonomy): domain Eukaryota; kingdom Metazoa; phylum Chordata; class Mammalia; order Carnivora; family Mustelidae; genus Martes; species Martes martes. Next base: position 66,512,824 of record NC_137899.1, read on the forward strand.
TTGGCTCAGGTCATGCTCCCAGGGTCCTGGGATCGAGCCCCACATTGGGCTCTCTGCTCAGTGGGGAGCCTGCTTCCCTCTCTCTCTCTGCCTGTCTCTCTGCCTACTTGTGATCTCTGTCTATCAAATAAATAAATAAAATCTTTATAAAAAAATAAAAATAAAATGATTTATTCCCTCTGCCTGGAATTCTCTGCCCCTACTTTTCCTCTGGGAAATTCCCACTTATCCTTTAAGACCCCATGGAAGTCCTTTCTCCTCTGAAGTTTTCCCAAACAGCTGTGTCATGAAGTAGGCCTTCCTTCCCTGTTCCTACCTCCAGGCTGTGCCTTAGGAAGATACTGTGTCACACGTAGTTGGTTTAAAAAAATTTTTTGAGTATAATTGACACCAAGTGTTACATTAGTTTTAGGTGCACAACACAGTGTTTTAACTTCTCTATCGTTATGCTCTGTTCACAAGTGTAGCCAGCATCTGTCACCATACGACACTACTATAATTCTATTGACTATATTCCCTTTGCTGTGACTTTTAGTCCCATGACTGGGAGTCTGTTTTGCCCAACCCCAACCCCCAACCTTACTTCCCTCTGGCAACCCTCAGTTGGTTCCTTATATTTAAAGGCTTGATTTTGCTTTTTGTTTGTTCACTTGTTTTTGGTTATTTTTTAGAGTCCACCTACGGTATTTGCAGAATATATGGTGTTTGTTTTTCTCAGTCTGACTTAATTCGCTCAGCATAATAGGCTCTAGGTTTACTCATGTTGTCACAAATGGCACTATCTCATCATGTTTAATGACTGCATAATATTGGTGTGTGCGCGCGTGCATGCCCGCCACATCTTATTTATTCGTCTATCAGTGGACACTTAGGTTGCTTCTATATCTTGGCTATTATAAATAATGCTGCAATAAACATAGGGGTGCATGTTTTTTTTTTTTAAGTTAGTGTTTTTGTTTCCTTTGGGTAAATACCAGGGGTGGAATCACTGGATCATAGGGTAGTTCTACTCACAATTTTTTAAGGACCCTCCATACTGTTTTCCACAGCAATTGCACCCATTTTATATTCCCACCAACGTGCATGAGGGTATTTCTCTACATCTCACCAACACCTGTTATTTTTTGTTTTTTTTTTTTTTTATTTTAGCCATTCTGACAGATGTAAAATGATACCTCACTGTGGTTTTCATTTGCATTTCCCTGAAGATCAGTGATGTTGAGCATCTTTTCATGCATCTATTGGCCGTCTGTACATTTTCTGTGGAAAAATGTCTATTTGGGTTCTCCACACATTCTTTAATCGGATTTTTTTTTTTTTTTTGGTATTGAGTTGTATCAGTTCTTTATCTACTTTGGATCTTAATCCCTTGTCAGATAAACCATTTGCACATATCTTCTCCTATTCAACAGGTTGTTTTGTTTTATTGATGATTTCCCTTACTGTGCAAAAAAACAAAAACAAAAAACTTTTCATTTTCATGTAGACCCGATAGTTTATTTTCACTTTTGTTTCCCTTGCCTGAGGAGACATTTCTAGAAAAATGTTGCTATGGCCAATGTCAGAGAAATTACCACCTGTGTTCTCTTCTAGGATTTTTATTGTTTTAGGTCTCACACTTCGGTCTTTAGTCCATTTTGAGTTTATTTTTGTGTATGGTGTTTAGCATCGTAATTGGTTATGTGCCTGACTCCCCTCTAGAATGTCAACTACTTGAGGGGCCAAGCTCTTCCATCTCTGTATTCTCAGCACTAGTTCACTGCCTGGTATAAGAAAAGGAAGTAATAACTGAATGACTGACTGCCTGAATGAATAAAAGGCAGTCAGGTTGAATGGTATCTCTTAGTAAACTTCAGTGGCTAAAGGTCACATAATGCAGTGTATCTCCTGGTATGTCACCCAAGCTACCTGGGAAGCCTAACGGAGCCAGTCACAGGAGCGCTAGTTACCTTACACAGAGACCCCTTAGAGGCAAGTTTCCATGGAGACCCTTCAATTCACTCTTTACTCCCAGTCCATAACTCTTGTTTCCAAGGAGGACTGGGGCATATTTCCAACTCAAAATACATAATGCAGCGTATCTCCTGGTATGTCACCCAAGCTACCTGGGAAGCCTAACGGAGCCAGTCACAGGAGCGCTAGTTACCTTACACAGAGACCCCTTAGAGGCAAGTTTCCATGGAGACCCTTCAATTCACTCTTTACTCCCAGTCCATAACTCTTGTTTCCAAGGAGGACTGGGGCATATTTCCAACTCAAAATATCATTTTGTGAGGGAATGTGACTGAAAAGATGATAAAGGTAGATCTGATTCTTGCTTTAATCCTTTAATCCTTAAATTGAATCAGTTCTGACACAGCATCCTTTTTCAAGATTTTGAAAACTTTGAATCCATTTTAAACTAGATTGTGATCGGCAAACCCACGGGAACATTAGCGAACAGTTAAATACTAATTAGCCAAGTCCCTGCTAATCTCTCAGCTGTCAAAGGCAGAGATAGAAACAAAAGCTCAAATTCAACCTGAGTGGGTCCCCGAGGAGGAAGAGGTCAGAGGGGAGTGTTCAGTCAACTGTGAGATCATGTGAAGGAAGTCCCAAGTAATAATCATAAAAACATGCAAATGTCCCTTCACTCATTTAAAAAGACATTATATTGACATGAAAACTCCTTTTGTCATTTCACTCTCCCAGTCTACCCCATCATTTAAATGTTGCCCATTATTATTAGGATCAAGTTCAAAGTTTCTCCCCTTTCTGTCCCCCAACTAAGATTTCCTTTGTATTTGTCACTTCCTCCTACTCCTGGGCTTTCTGCTCACATGCTAAATGTGCCTCTGGGAACAGAAAGCTTGGAAAGATAATTGGAAGGTTCCAGATGGAACAGATATTTTTGCGATGGAACAGATATTTTTGCGAATGGTGGGGGAGGGGGATGGGTTGCTGGGGGGAAAAGGTAGAAAAGGCTGCCTCTTGAGGACCCAAATGGGTCTACACAAAAGACCTCTACTACTGTGGGCTCTCTTTACACCTCACTACCCTTCAAAATTTCTCCTAATTGTCTATCGAAATTGGAATAAATGTAACCCAGTAGTTTAGGTCAAGTCTCCTATTCTAGTGAAACCTAAATAAACCCATTTTTAAAAATTCCATTGCTGTGAGATCCTTTTCTTCCGCTTCCCTTGGTATGCAGGTGGAGTGGGTGGAGGAGTACCCATAATTTCACATAATTCTCCCCCCCCAAAGATAAAGAAACAAGTTAGAGGAGATTAATATGAAAGATTAAAACAGAGTTTCTTAAATTATGGTCTGCAGCACATTTATGTTAGGATCAACTGGGGGATTGTTTTTGATATAGATCCTTGGATCACAACCCAGAACTCCTGAATTAAAAAATCTAATCTTTAAAAAAAAAATCTGGGCTGGGAACCCCAGAATCTGCATTTTAAAATGTTCCCTGAAGAGGTATGTTAAAATTTGAGAACCACGGGCTTTAAAATGGATCTAGATCCATGTTTTGTGGTATTTTATAATTTGTGATTCTTTTCTAATTACCCATATTCCTGAGTTCTAAAAGTTTGATCCTTCGGTTTTCCTGAAAGACAATCATAACATTAGAACTAATGATAAATTTTCTTCTTCCTTTCAATTTTGGTAATTATTCTTTCTTTCTGTTTTCTCCTATTGCATTGGCTATGTTATAGAATAGTAATGGTAAACTGTGGCTCACAGTCCTAATCTGGCTACCACCAATGATCCACAAATTAGGAATGATTTTTACATTTCAAAGTGGTTTTTATATAAATACCTACATCCATGTTCCTTTCGGCCAGCAAAGCCTAAAATATTTACCCTTTGGTCCTCTACTGAAAAAGTCTGATGATCCCTGTAGATTCTGAAATGCACCTTTCTTTATAAATATATATTTTTTTTAGATTTTATTTATTTATTTGACAGACAGAGATCGCAAGTAGGCAGAGAGGCAGGCAGAGACAGAGAGAGGGGGAAGCAGGCTCCCTGCTGAGCAGAGAGCCCGACGTGGGGCTGGATCCCAGGACCCCGGGATCATGACCCGAGCTGAAGGCAGAGGCTTTAACCCACTGAGCCACCCAGGTGCCCATGAAATGCACCTTTCAGACCCCAGCAGAAGGAGGGACAACTCACCCACCACACAGAATGGGCAACAAAGAGCCTCCAGCCGGTAGCTCCTCCAAGGCTGGTCTTGGCTTCAGGGAACCAGCTTACAAGGGGCAAAAAACCCTTCTGGGACAGCTCATAATAGTCAACCAAGGACCATGGGGTATAAAGGTCCATTTCAGCCCACAAGGAACACTCTGTGGGCACTACTTTCTTGGGAGCTACCTCCAGGCCAGTCTGACTCTGTTGGACTGCATGGCCTTGTACTTCTTCCTCTGGACATTCCTGTTTCCTCCCCCTCCCTTCACGGGCATGGACCCCTGGAAATATCTTACACCTGTGCTGTCTTAGCATCTGCTTCCAAAGGTCTCAACTTTTGATGGCTTGTAATTTTGCATACAACATTAGTAATATTGGTAATAATGAGCACTACGGTGTGATTTCTAGCTCCAAGAGGCATGTCTCTTGTTTGTTATACGAAATGTTTGGTATAGATTTCAGTAGTTCTTTATTGCTTTAAGGAAGTCTGTTACTAGTTTTCAGCATTATATTTATTACAAATTTTATTAGGAATACATTTTAAATTTTAGCATATATTTTGGACATTTTCCATCTTTTTGTATTAATATAATGGACTCCATTTAGAGATGTTTTAACACTGAAACATTCTTGCATTCTAGACTAAACTGGGTAATAATATGTAATTTTATTTATTTGCATAGTATTTGCTGGTCTTTTAATTTTTAACATTTACAAAACAATACTGTAAAATTAATTCTTTTTTGGAGTACAGTCTTCTAAATTTTTTTTTTTAGGATTTTATTTATTTATTTGACAGACAGAAATCACAAGTAGGCAGAGAGGCAGGCAGAGAGAGGGGGAAGCAGGCTCCCCGCTGAGCAGAGAGCCCAATGTGGGGCTCTCAGATCCCTGGACCTGAGATCATGAACCGAGCCGAAGGCAGAGGCTTTAACCCACTGAGACACCCAGGCACCCCCAGTCTTCTAAATTTTAACATATAGATCTATGTAACCATCATCACTATCAGGATATAGGATATTTAAATCATCTAAAAAAAGTTTCCTCATGTTCCCCTTTGTAGTCCAACCCTATCTATACCCCTAATACCTGGCAACCACTGACTTTTCTCCATTCCTATCGTTTTGCCTTTTCCAGCTGTTATATAAATGGAATCATTCAGTATATAACATTTGGAAACTGGTTTCTTTAACTCAGCATCATCCCTTTGAGATTTTTCCAAGTTGTTGCATGCATCCATACCTCATTCTTTTTCATTGTGGAGTAGGGTTCAAATTTATGGGTGTACCCGTTTGTTTGTTCATTGATTCCTTGAGGACATTTGGATTGTTCCCAGTTTTTATCTATTATGAATAAAGCTGTAATCAATGTTTATAATTGGGTTTTTGTGTGAACAGAGTTTTCATTTCTCTTGGGTAAATAATTAAGATGCAATTACTGACTCATAGTTACTGTATGTTTAACTCTATTTGAAAAGCTGCTAATCTGTCTTCCAAAGAGGCTATACTGTTCTTCATTCCCACCAGCAATGACTGAGTTTCAGTTACTTCACATCCTTGTCGGCCTTTGTTATTGTCTGGTTTTGGTTTTATTTTAATTTAGCCATTCTGGGAAGAGTGTATAAGTATCTATTGTGGCCTTAATTTTCATTTTACTAATGGATAATGATGTTAATTAAGCATTTTTTTAAGATTTTATTTATTTATTTGACAGATAGAGATCACAAGTAGGCAGAGAGGCAGGCAGAGAGAGTAAAGGAAGGGAAGCAGGCTCCCTGCCGAGCAGAGAGCCAGATGCGGGGCTTGATCCCAGGACCCTGGGATCATGACCCGAGCCGAAGGCAGAGGCTTTAACCCACTGAGCCACCGAGGCACCCCTAATTAAGCATTTTAATATGTGTTTATTTGCCATCTGTGTGCCTTCCTTGGTGAAATGTCTTCAACTCTGATCATTTTTTAAAAATTGAATTATTTTCTGATTGTGTAGTTTTGAGAGTTCTTTATATATTCTGGTTACATTCTCTTGTCAGAAATATAATTTGGAAATATGTTAATACTATTAACAGTGTTTTTTTTTTTTTTTCAGAGGAGAAGCTTTTTACTTTTAATGAAGTCCAACTAATCATTTTTTTCTATATCAGACACTTGGGTGGCTCAGTTCGTTAAGCGTCTGACTTTGGCTCAGGTTAGGATCCCAGTGTCTGGGGATCGAGTTCTGCTTTGAGCTCCTTGCTCAGCAGGGAGCCTGCTTCTCCCTCTGCCTGCCACTCGCTCGCTTGCTCTCTCTCCGCTTCTCTCTGACAAATAAATAAATAAAATCTTTTTTAAAAATGCCTGTCTCATGTTGGTGTTATACCCAAGGACTCTCTGATTAACTCAAGTCACAAGGATTTTTTTCCTGTCTTTTCTTCTAAAAGTTTTATGGTTTTATGTTTTGCAATTAGACCTAATTATGATTAATTATGATTGACTGAATTAATGTTTGTGCAAGGTGTGAGGTAAAATTTGAGGTTCATTTTTTGTATATAGATATTCAATTGTTCCAACCACATTTGCTGGAAAGGCTATTAGTTATCAAAAATAAATTGACTATATATGTGAGGATCCATTCCTGTGCAAGTCCTCTAACTTTATTCTTTCTTTTCAAAATTGTTTTGGCTATTTTTGTTTATTTACCTTTCCATGTAAATTTGAGAGTCAGCCTGAGCCTGCTAAATTTTCAAAAATTCTGCTAAGGTTTTGAGTGCTGTTGAGTTAAACCTGTAGATCAATTGGGGAGGACTTACACCTTAACTCTGTTGAGCATTCCAATTCATGAACACAGTAGATATCTTCATTTATTCAGGTCTTCCTTCATATTTCATTAGAATTTTGTTCTCAAGGTGTGGATTATATACATGTTTTGTTAGTTTTATACCTAAGTATTTTGCTTTTTTTTTGAGCTATTTAAATGGTATTTAAAATTTTTTTTCAGTTTCCAATTGTTGGTTGCTAATATAAAGAAACACAATTGATTTTTGTATGTTGACCTTCTATCCCGTGATCTTGCTAATAAGCTCAGGTACTAGTCCTAGGATCTTTGTTCTGTTGAATTTTGTTAAATGTTTTTTCTGTGGAAGTTAATATATAATCATGTAGTTTTTATTCTTTAGTCACTTAATGTGATAGATTACATTGGTTGATCTTTGAGTGTTAAACCAACCTTGTGTTTCTGCAATAGAACCCACTTCTTGTGATACGTAAGTCTTTTACAGATGGCTGGAATTGATCTGATAAACTTTCTTTAGAATTTTTATGTCTGTCTCCATAAGGGATGTTCTTAGCTGTGTTTTTTTGTTTTTTTCTTGTATTGTTTTTGTCTGGTTTGGTACCAGCTTAATGCTTGGGAAGGGACTTAAGAAGTGTTTTCTCCCTGTCTTCTGGAAGACCTATTATAAAATTTCTGCTTTTATTTCTTTAACTGTTGGCTAGATTTTACAGTGAAATGATGTGGGCCTGAAGCTTCCTTCTTGAGGAGGGCTTAAACTAAATTTTTAATTTCTTTAAGAGATATAAGACTAGTTAGATTATTTCTTTGTTGGGTGAGTTTTGGTAGTTAGTGGCTTTTAAGGAGTTGGTCCATTTCATCTAAGTTGTTGAATTTTTCTTCATAGGCTTATTATACTATTACCCTATTGTCTTTTTGATGTCTATGATTGATATCCCCTCTTTTATTTCTAATGTTGGTAACTAGTGTGTTCTCTATATTTTTTCCTTGTTTATCTGTCTGTAGGGTTGCCAATATAATTAGTGTTTCAGAGGATCAGCTTTGGTTTTATTGATATTTTCTTTTATTTTTCTCTTTTCAATTTCATTTATTTCTGCTCTTGTCTTTGTTTCCTCTCCTCTAGTTGGCACCTCTATTTTAATTGTTATACCATCACATCTCAAAACTTAATCAGTTAAATTTGTTGCAATTCTTAAATGGTCTACTATGTCTTCAACCAATTATTTTCAAGAAAAATAATACGTGTCATATAATTTTTTGAACTTTTGCCTCCCTGAAAATTTCTCTCTGTTGGTCATATGTGAAAGCCAAATAAGGTAGGTATATAATTCTGAGGTTACAACATATTTTCCTTCAAAAATCAATACATACAGCTTCATTGTTATCTAGAATTTATATAGAGAGATGTTTAAAGCTACCCTGGTTTGTATTCTATCATAGGAAACTGATTTTCCTGCCTGCTAATAGAAATTCTGTAATTTATTTTTGTGATTCAAAGCTTCTGCCAAAAAATGTAGGCAAATTTTCAATAATTTTTCCCTGGAACTTAGCAGGTGCATTTAATCTGGTTTTCTTCATCTCATAAAAGTTGTATTAGATACAATTTTTTTATTGCTTTATGTAGTATTTCTAGTTTTCTAATAGTTTGGACATCTTTCTTATAAATACTATTATCCAAATGGTGATTTGCCGTTCCCTATTCTATATATCTAGTGACTTTCAATGGTTTTCATTGTTTTTTCCTTTTTCTCCTATACTCTATAATACCTTCTTGTTACTTTTTTAATCTTATCTTATTGCCTTGGTTTTAAGTTTTTTTCTCCTATTTATTGTGGTTATTTCCCCTTGCATCCCTCTGAATATATCAATTAGTTTTCTGAAATTTTGAGTCCTGTAGTAAATATTTCATAGGTTTATGCTTTTCTTCTGAGTCTTCATTACATTGTTCTTTTTACTTTGTTTTGCAGTACTGTAAAAAAAAAATGTTGGTTTTCTTCCCTTTATGAAGTTATTGCCTAAAACAAGGCCTTGCATACAATAGAGATTCAATGGACATTTGTTTCATGATCCGATCATAAGTACAGTGAAATCCTTCTAGACATCAGGTGTGTGAATTGCCCTTGGCCCTGCTTTTACCCTACTCATGAAATGGTCTAATTTCAGATCTACACTTGCAAGGTAATTGATGTACACAGTTTCCAATCTAATTCCCAGGCTTTCAACTAATGTGTCTCTCTTCAGTTAAGTTGATAACTCTCCCTGTGTCTGATGTCCACCTGTCTGGTTATCCATTGATGAAATGCATGAACCAGCATAATTCCCATGACTATCAACTTTCTTTCTATGTCTGTGCATATCTATAATGTTATCCTGTGGTAGTTACCTATCTCATGGACAATGGACAATGAAATGAAAGTTTCTTACCTATACTTTCTAGCCAACTGTCATCTAGCATTTGTTCTTTGAATGTAGGAAGATGTCACACAGAGCAGAGAGGTTTTAGGCAGATGGAAACAGTAGGCCAGCTCTGTTCAGTGATTAAAGGAAAGACTTATGCCCCATTTTCTGGGTGGTATAGAGACAGTCTCTGAATCACTGGTGGTATAAAACGCAGTCTCGTTCTATAGTTCAGATCTTTTAAAGTTTAAATAAAAAACATCTAAATACAAATTTAATTTGAATTTAAATCTTGATTTAAATTTTAATTTAAATGAAATTCCTGTTTAATTTTTTGAGAAGCTAGATGATACTAAACACAGAGCCACTCGCTAACACCCTTTTGAACTAGAACTCCATTTCTCATGTATTTTAAGGTGTTAGAATTTATATTAAAAGCCAGCTAGAATCTAGGGCATTTATTCTGAATGAAGACACATGGCTGTTTTTTTCTTATCATATACACCTCCTCCTACACTTTCTTATACATAAATATGCCCAAACTAAATACCCACAGTGTACTCTCACTCCAGACAGTTGACAAAGGATTTTTAAAACAATTTATAAATATTTATTAAAGTAAAATAATAGCTCTGTTTCCAAAAGTAGCATCCTATCTAAGTATATTCACAACGGATGATCTCCAAAATCATTTTACGCTGACTCATATTTTCTTTTTATTCTAAAGCTGACATGTTCCTCTCTCCCAAATCACTTCAGAGTTATCAGCGCCTCTCCCTCATGAATTTCCAGTCCAATTAGCAAACCCTTATGTATCCTATTACACTATCTTTCACAGTGCATTACTTAATTCCAAGTCCAGCACAAGCTATTTTCAGCCTGTGGTTCTTCCCACAGGAATTTTTTTGCAATTCTTTAGTGTCAAAGAATTTATTTTCAAAATAAAAATGGATAAACAAGTTGTAGAAAAATGTGTCTTTTCCTCCCAAGAAAGATTACTGCAAAATGTCAGAAAAACACATCGACTTCTGATTTACCGTCTACAATAAGCCTGATTTACACAATTGACCCCCACCATCCCTTCAGAAGTGAGAAAACACAGTTGGGGAAAGTCCATCAGCTACAGAACCAAAGGCAGGGAAATGCTAAATTAGAAAATCACAAAGCCATAGACTATATGTATTGATTCATTTTTCATTTAAACTATTTTAGCAACCATCTTAGGGATTAATTCTCTTCCCCCACCTTTTGACATTTTTTAAAGCAGCGAACATGGTCTCAACCATTGCATTTACTGTTTTTAGATCTGATGTTTGTCTTTGTTTGAACAATGGCTGTAATCATGTTTTCTCAGGTCTCTCAGAAGTTACACTAATAAGAAGTAGCAGACAGGCCTCTCTATGCATTCTAAAAGCAGATTTCTCATGTGGCAAGACAAAAAAGGGGGAAAAAATCATGTAACATGAAATGAGGCCCTATATCTGAGACCCTGTGAGGTCATGTCTGTATAGCAGATTGGAGTCCTGCTTAAGTTTTTCTTAGGGAGGCAGGAGTGATTGGGTGATGACATAAAGGGGGCCTAATAGGGGACTGTCAGCTTTTTCTTAGGTGACAAGACTAGTTCAGAAAAACAAAAAAATTATTCACTCAGCTCCTCTCCTGGCTTTCCCAGGGCAGAAGTGGAGTTGAGGCTTGTCCAAGTCTCCTCTGTCCGCCCCCTTTAAAAATAGGTGTTGATGTGAAAATTAGGACTCTCCAGTTCTTACCACCAGCACTGCCCTTACTCCGCTCACTGGCAAAAGTACAAAGTTGGCCAAATGAGTTTCTTAAAAGTTTATTTCCAAACTAAACCCAAGGTGCTATTGTGCGTACAGTACCTTCCCTCGCCTCATCGATTAAGTATCAAGAAAACGCATAGGTGGCTGTGTGTGATTGGAAAGAAAGGAGAATTTCAGAATTGGGAGAATAATTTGTCAGGGGGAAACCTTTCTTTGTTTTGTGAAGTATGTTGATGGGCCATTTTGTTGTATGAAGAGCCCATAGAGCACGGCTCGAGCATGGAGCAAGGCTGAGAGAAACGAGCTTCTTTCCGAAATTCACATGTCACTGGCTTTCCTGTAGTGGGGCTGGCAATCCTACCATAGATCCCCGTTCACACTAATATTCCAAGATGATTTTTGCAGTGAATCAGTCAGGGCTCAACCAGGAAAGCAGACCCACTGAGTTATAGAAGAGATTTATGACAGTCATTAGACCTTACACAATTGTGGAAAGAATTGGGGAAATGAAAATTTAAGAGGACGTTGAAGGATCAAAGAGAGAGTCACCAACAAGCCCGTCAGTCTCAGAGGCTGAGCACTTCCAGCCTCCTGAACACAAGGAGGCTTGTGGGAAGCCACGGAAGCAAGCAGCTCTCAGCATCTCCTGCTAAGTGTCTATAGGATGGGGGGTGGGTGGCTCGTGGTGACCCTGCATCGCCTGGCACCATACCTCACCATGAAAACCTTCAGAGAATAATGGCTGCTGCTTCGCTTAGATTCCAAATACTGTCTGCATGCCTCTTTTGGTTAACTCTCACTCAGAACCTACAGGGAAGAGGATTCTGGAAAACATAGTTCCCACTTCATCAACTTGACACGGTATAAACCACTACACTCAGGAAATCTGGAGGAATCTATTGCGAAGTTATTTGAATTAATATCATAATTGAGTAGGTAACAGAGAAACAAGATAATAATTTTCTGATTTAACAGTGAGAAGGAGTTAGAAAATAGAGTAGGAAAAATCCCATTTGGCAACCCCAAAATCTAAAACACTCAGGAATAATGTCAAGGAGAACTGGGTGGTACTTATGTATAATAAACTTCATAACATTACTCAGAAACATAAAAGCAAATTTGGATAAATGGAAATATAAGCCATGTTCTTACATGGAAACTCAGTATTGCAGAGCTATTGATTAATTTATAAATGTGATATAATTCCAATAAAAAGTCCAATGCATTATTTTTTAGAACACAGTGAAATTATTTAAAATTCATTTGGAGGAATAAAAACAAGGGAGAATAACAAAGAAAATTTAGAAAAGGAAAAATAATGAAAGAGGACTTGGCCTTACCAGATGTTAAGACACATTGTAAAGTTACAAGAAGCATAGCAACATAATACTGGCACCTAAAGAGACAGACATGCCAAACACCAGAATGAATTACTGAGATTTTATAAAGATGGCATTTCAAATCACTAGATACAGAATATTCAGTAAATGACATTGGGGCAAATGGCTAACCAGTTGGAAAAAATTAAACTGGAGCTTAAAAAAAAAAAAAAACGAACTCTAACAAAAATAATTTTCAGATGACTTTGAGATGTAAAACACCAGAAAAATATAGATAAATACCATGCATACAAGTATATTTAATCTTGAGGTAGGGAAGGCCTTTAAAGCATGATGCCATAGGCAGAAATCATAAAGGGAAGGTCCATAGATTTCGCTGTATAAAAATTTTAAAACACATAAGCAAAACAAAACAAAACAAAACAAAAACCCACAAAGTGACAAACTGCAAATTGCATTTGTAATATTTTCGGCAAATGGTTAATATTACTAACATATATCATTTTTTAAAAAGAAATAAGATAGAACAATTAAAAGATATGTCAAGAAATCACCTCCCCACGAAGTATAACTAAAAGCAAGAAAAAAAATGATAAATTCATAGTCATTAAGAAATCAAGGACATGAAAATTATAATGGTATAACTTTTCCCCCATCAAATGGGCAAAGATAAAGGGAAAGATAACATCTACTGTCAGACTGTCCTATTGGGAAAATGAGTCAGCATCTCCCGCAGACAGAGGCGTGAACTGTAAGGTGTTGGAGGGTATATGTCAGTAGGGTGTATCAAAAGCCAGTGGTATATATCAAAATCCTTAAAAATGTGTACCCCTCTGATCCAGCACAGCTCCTTCTGGTATTTGTTTTCTAAGGATATTATCATGAATGAACCTCTTTAACTACAAGAATGTTCATCACGGCTCTGTTTAAAAGAAGGGCCAATCACATGAGGTTTGGTGAAGCATGATACACATATTAATAATATCATGAATCATTTAAAAGATTGTTTTAATACATGGGAAGTTGTCTACAATATAGAATGTAATAAATGAAAAATCAGTTTATGAATCAGTGTCATTAGTCACTTATGGTCATTAAGTACTTTAATAAATATTAAGTCTCATTATGTGCCATGCACTAGGCAGTATAATCATATTAGTATTAGTATTAGAACTAAATAGGACATAAATAGTACTTTAACAGTGCCTGTCCTACTTTAATATACACACAGAAATACTACATACATAAAGACATATATTACACAACATACGTGTGCATATACACACAGAGAAAATACTGAAAGGATATCTACTTTGGTAGATACCTGTGATTTTCATTTTTCTACTTGGCTTAGTTTTGTTTTCTAAATTTTGCACAGTGAGTAAATTGTTTCCCTTTGTTTGGTAACGAGTTGTTTTTTCTTTTCCTTTTATGGTCTTTGACCTATTCTTCCCCCCACCCCACCCCGGTCCAGTGTGCAGCTTTTGGTGGAGAATCAGAGGGCAGGAAAGCAGTTGCACCCGGAACAGCTGAGTGACCTAACACTGTGGCTAGGGAAGTACACAGGCAAAACAATGTCAGCCGAGTAGAGAGACAACACCCCCTCCCCCGCCTGCCATTTATCAGAAAGGAAGGAGAACGGCGCATATTTGAATTATCAGAGACTGGACACACAGCAAACTCCTCCTCTGAGCAGCCACTTCCTTTCCAACCGCACTCCCATTCTCCGTTTCCAGCTCCCCGGGGTTCTTCCAGCCTTCCAGTCTCTTCTGTGCCTTGGGCTACAGGGGGCTGCCTCATCCCGGCTCTCCACCTCACACACCTTCAGCCGCTCTCCACACCTACGTGATGCGATCTGAGCGCCTCAGCCTGGCGTTCAAGGCCCCTTCATCTGGGCCCGACACTCCCAGTGATCTTCATCACCCCTCCGGACTACTTCCTTCCCTGGTCTGTCCTGTGGGGTTGGCTCACACTGTTGCTCTCTCCTTCTCCGTCTGCCTGGTCAAAGCCATTCTGTCATCCAAATCTCCGGGCTCAGATGATCCTTTCTCTACAAGCCTTCTTCATAAGCTTTCTGCCAGATTTCCCCATCCCCAAAAGTTTGCTCCTTTACTACCCCACATGCCTGCCGTTACAGCTCTTTATAAATGGGCTCCGTGATTTCCTCATCACGCATTCGCCCTACTGCCTTCAGCATGCCAGACAGGAGTTAGCAATTTGCAAAGGAGGAGAAGCTCTAAGTACACTCGCCGCTAGAGATAGTTCAAGTAATACATTTTTAAATAATAATATTTTATTTATATAGCGTTCTACCATTTCTTTATAAATCTCTTTCAATTGATGAGAGCTAGTCTGAGCTACATTTGCGTCTTCCTGGGGAAACTGATTTACTTAACGCTGTGTGGATAGATGGCAGAGTTGGATCTAAAATCTGATTTTTTTTTCCATCCTAATTGTTGTGCCTTTTGTTGAACTAAATGGTTTAATGTGGAGGGAACCTCAAGATCTTACAGTATGACGGGGTCCTCATTTTAATATCCATTGCCTTGATACGGGGTTACAGAATTTAGCATTACAGGAGGTTTGGGGGTTGTTTAGGATCTGAATAGACCGGACATATTTGGGATCGATTCATCTAGCATCGTAGCATTGCCAGCGCATGGATGTCCCTGCTGCCCATCAGCTCTTTGTCCCTGTACCTGTGAAGTGTCCCCTAGGAGTTCTCCTTTCCCAGGATGGGGGAGGGCCACCCGGCTTCACCGCTGATGCTGCGGGCCTGCCCGGCCTCCTTCACGGAGGTCACTGGACCCTGTATTTTCTCCTACAAATGTCTCTGGCATTTGAGAGGCGAGTAAAGCCCCACAGCGCCTGCTTGTTCACAGAGGGCCTTATCAGTTGTTGATGAGACCCTGTCTAGGCTCACAGACAGGCAGTTTCCTCCAGCCCCAGAGCCCGAGCCCGCTGTGGAGCCAGAAGAAGGTGATAAGCCTCCGAGAAGATTTTTTAGGAGCCTTGCCTATCTTTCACACCAAGTCGCCAGGGTACATTTTCCATGGTCGCCATTTACAGATAGGGTGACTGCTCTCGGATAAGGCTGGGGACGGCAGTGGGTGGAGGGACGTTAAAGGGGGCAAATGGTTTTCCAATTAACTACCTTTGGGAATCCCTCAGGACTCCACAGGCTTTGTCTTTGACAACTGAGTTTTTTTTCTTTTCAATTGTAAAAATCCCTCCCAAGCCAGCCAAGCAGACCCTTTGTGGCCGGCTCCAAAGCAATCAAACCGGGTAGGCCCAGAGCCTCCTGGTCAAAGAGCAGAGTTTCACTGGGCCTTAACTATGGGGAATGTTCTGCCTGCAGCTGCCAGGCAGGAAGGCTGTGGTGATAGGGGTGGCAGGGCGGCCCCAGAAAAGCCCAGTGTGAAGCCCAGTGTCTCAGACTAGTCAGGTTACAGGAAATATGTTTCTAGAATCGCCCACAGGCCAACCCCTTGACAGAGTCTCCTTGCCAAGTGTTCGGACAAGGCCAGAAGAAAGCACAGAGAGCCTGGCAGATGCTTGGCTGGGAAGCAAAAGACAGGTTCGTGTTCCCAGCACTGAGAAAACCTACCTTCTCTTTGGACACTTTTTAAGAGTGAGAGATGGGTGATAGAGCATACAAATGATTTGCGGCATTCATACAAAGTTAAATGAGGGTTTCAAATGGTGTTTAGAAAATGCATTACCTTCATTTCCTGTTTGGACCAGGAAATACATATTCTAGACCTTACAGAGAACTGAAGTACAACCCATTTTTGAAATGTAGTGTTTTGAGTTATTTGTAGAGTTATGTTGTCTTGTAGAATTCTGTTGTCTTACTTACCTGTTATGTTGTCTTGTAGAATTGTTCTTATCCTCTCCCAATGCAGGGCTGAGATGCAGGGAATGAAGCCAATGGCCAGTGTCACACAACTTGTAAGGACACAGCGTATGCTTTCAGTGAGTTATCCCTTTCCTCCATTTCATGCTGCTTTAGTTTTTTCAACTGTTAGTTTTGTTTTGATCATTCCCGCAAAGAGAAGACCCAGACTGATTGTAGCCTTGTAGGGTCAGTTTTGGAGTAAAGTGTGAGGTTTGGTAAGAATACGACAATGTGTGTGTTGGTTGTTGGGTGGGTGGAGGAGGTTAGCAGAGGGTGGCAATAACGTAAGGTTGGCCGATCTGGAATAGGCTATTTTATGGTATGCCATCCAAAAGATTGCTCCTTTCTTGATTCAGTTTTTCCATGTGATAACACCCAGACTATTAGCAATGCTTTTAAACACACTGTTATGTTTTGGTCCCACTGTTAACTCATATCATGATCTCGCCATTGTGTCTCAGATACCATGGTGCAGAGCAGGTGGCTTGGGTCTGGTCTCATGTTCTTGGGTGAGATGATGTCTGTACCACCCACAGTACAGTGACGGGCATGTGGAAATGGCTAATAAGTGTTAGCCAGAATGGTCATTGTTTCCAGTGACAGCAATGGTGTAAGAACAGATGGGTCCTTTACTACAGAGAAATGCATAAGCAAAGTACAAATGATAGGACTTCATTTCAGGCTCCCAACCAGTCACAGAGAGAAGGTGTTTATGGCCTGTGGGACCACTTTGTAGGCATTACGGCATCAAGGCAGCTGTCTCCTTCCTCTATGGCTACAACTTGCACACTCTCCTTTTTGGTTTCTATTTGTCCTCAGAAACTTGAGCCTTGGGGAGACAGACATAGATGGAAATGCCTTTCTAGTTCCCCTTGGTGGAAGGATCCAATTAATGGTGTGTAGAGGAGACTTCCAAGCCTAACATTGATCTTCCTGCCCAGCTTCCTTTATTTTGGAACTTGATAACTCAAGGCAACCACCAGCGAAGACCACCAACTACTCACCTTCTAGGTGAAATTCTACATGGGAACTTGGGTTTGGGGCTTTACCTCGAAGGAGCAAAGTGGGTAACAACAGCCATAGCTCATGATATTAGCATTGTTGGCCACTGGATGTTGCCTGCTCCCTGGCCCCTCTCTTCTAAAGGGACGGTTTGGGTCCAGCCCAATGGTTACAATGTTGCTTAGAGACCCCACGTGACTCTCTACCCTTTGAGCTCTAGGGACAGACTCTGCCTCTAGAAGTGCCTGAAGAATCACTTCATAACATAAATGGTTTTTCTTTTCAATACAATACTGGAAGAATTATTATGAGGAACTTTGGTGTGTGTGGACAGTGCCAAGACCTTGGCAAGCCTGGATTTATTTGGAATAATAACAAGGCCAGGACAGGGTGGGTGGTAGGCTATTTTATAGGTGAGGAAGTAGAAGAATGAAGCTAACACTGAGCTCTGGGATTCTAAATCTTGGAAGATGCTGGATCCTGGAGAGCAGCTGCCTGGTTTTGTCTGGTTGTGCATTTAACGCAGCAGGATAGACTAGCAGGAAGGGCCGTATTTCCCAGCTTTGTGCTCTAGTCCAGGTAGTGTGCCTCATGGGGACACTAAGGAGCTGGTTTTAGTATTCCCAGGGCCCGGCAGTCTGTGACTCAGTACCCTCTCTTGACCACTAACACTGGCCACGTGAATGTCACACCTCCCTTGCTTATGGTGCAACATTACCCCAGGGTTCTTTCTCTCACCAAGATGGAATGTAGCAAATTGCCCCCTGGGGAATCCTCATTACTTGAGTTACTGCACGTCCCAGCATTTATGAGTCTTCCCTTTCACATATTTTTTCCTGGTAAAATTGAAAAATAGAAATCATCCAGGAAAAATAAATACAACATGTAACTTTATTTTTCTTGAAATGAAAGACATCTTTTTTACTCATCCCCTTACCCATCATCTAATCAACTACAAATTCAGTAACCCAAGAATTTCACAAAACACTGGTTGTCTTAATAAAAGTAAGACAAGTAATAAAGTAAACATGCCTCCATTAGGATGTTTTTTAAACAATTTTCAGAGAAAGCAATAGTAGGACCAGTATGCCTTTCACTTAATACCCAAATCAGGGTTAAAAGTATGTGCCCAGGGACAATCAGGTATCAGGACTCCACTTCCCTGAAATCTCAGAAACTCCAAAATTCTGAAAAAAACCTGTGCCTCTCACATCTGCAGACCTGTTACCAAAACCTTGTGGCATGACTCCTAATTCTCAAAGTTTCTTCCAAATCATTCACCCTCATTTGAATGGCAATTGTAGTTTTATTGCCCTTAGACTCTGAGAATTAATTAGCTCTTTGGAGCAAACGGGTAACACAGCCAACTGTTGGCATTACTAGTAGCTTCCTGGAGCTCCCCTACTTTCTCGTGCTCTGGAAAAGTTGGGGGCTTTTTGCATGCACTAAAAAAAGAAAGGCAATTTCTTCTTTCATTTACCAAATGTGCCGCGTTGCTTTCAGTGACTGTCAAAGATGGCCTTAATTATGTTCATGACTCAGTTTTAGGCCATTCAGTTTTTTCCTTCTTCTTGCCAAAGTTATTTCAGAATTTAAAGCAAATGTTAACTTAAAAAAAAAATCTGTGTCCTGAGCAGCGCAAATGTCCATCAATAGATGATTGGATAAATAAAATATGCTATTAGCGCACAACGGAATAATACTGGGCTTTTGAAGAAGGAGATTCTGATGCTACAACATGAATGGATCCTGAGGACATTATGCTCGGTGAGATCAGCTGGACAGAAAAAAGACAAACACTGCATTATTTCCCTTACCCCGAGGTCCCTAAAGTGGTCAGATCCATAGAGACAGAAAGTAGGCAGTGGTCCGGGCTGGAGGGAGGGGTTTGGACCTGCTGGTGGACACAGAGCTTTAGCTTCATGTGGTTGGTGGCGATGGCTACACAGCTCTGTGAACATACTCGTGCTGCAGAAATGGGCACCTAAGAAAATGGCTACAATGGTATCTTTTATGTTGTGTATCTGCTCAACATTTTTAAATTTAAGAAATTTTTAAAAATTAAAAGCCATCAGGGAAAAAAACCCCAACGTTGCCCTCCCTTGACCATGGCTTGTGGTTCGGGGGATTCAGGGATTTGGAACGGAGAACGGAGATGGGCTCTCTCCACGGCACTGGGGGGCAGCTCCCTAGCTCCGAGTTCTGTTAGGCCGATGTCAGAGTTCAGCCACCTGCAGTCGGGCTCCCTGGTGTCCAGGACACATAACTGAGGCCTTTTCCTGCATCCCTGTTCTTTCTTGGCAAAGTGATAATGCCCTTAATTAGCACAGAGTCTGGACTCCTACAGCCTGAGGCCCAGATGGAGGGAGGGGAGGAGGGCTGCCTGCGGGGCCAGGGGAGTGGCTGGGCAGTTGGAGGTAGAGCCTGGAAGGAAGAGGGAGGCCCTAGATAGAGAGGGCAAGAGGGGAATGTTTTGCTGACAGAAAAGAGATATATTTTAGACTGACTTCTAATGCAAGTAATGTTTAAATCTCATTCCCAGAGTACAGTGCTCTCAGGATCACCTGAATTAATTTACTGTCCTCCCTGCTCTTCCTCCAGTGAGGACCCAGGGGGGCTATGGAAGACTGTCTTTCTCTCTCCTCTCTTTCTGCTTCTCTCTCATAATCAAAGCCCATGAGGACCCTTGCTGAATGATTTAACCCAAACTGGGACCTGACAGTGGAAGGTCATCTCCAAAAATGTGGTACCCAGCCCTCTCTCTCACCCTGTAATAGACCTTCAAGTCCTAGAGATCATCCCTCTCATTGACTCCCCAAAATGCAGTAGTGTGTTGAATGGTAGCCCTCCAGAATGTTTGTCCACCCAAAACCTGTGAATGCCACTTTAGCTGGAAAAGAGGTCTTTCCAGATGTAATGAAATATCTTGAGATAAGATCATCCTGGATTATCCAGGTGGGTCCTAAATCCAATGACAAGTGTCCACATTAGAGCAAGGCAGAGGGAGAGTTGGGACACAGAGGGGTAGGCCTTGTGAAGGCAGAGGCAGAGGTTGGGGGGACACAGACACAAGGGACTGCAGAGCCTCCAGGAGCTGGGAGAGGCAAGGAAGGATGCTCTCTCTAGAGTCTTTACAGGGAGCCCAGGCCTCCTGGCCCCTTGATTCTGGGCTTTGATTTCCAGAACTATGAGAGGAGAAATTCCTGTTTGTTTAAGCCATTCAATTTATGTGGTCATTTGTTACAGCAGCCCTACAAAACTAATACATGCCAACACTTGAAACCAGCATGGCAGTCTCCTTTGCTGCTGAACTATAGCTGGTGGGACTCACGCTTCCTGTTTTTGAAAAGGAGCTGCGCTGGCGAGGCATAGGAGCCATGTTCTTGCCCCGTCCTGTACGCATGCGCCATCCAGGGGCCTCTTGCATCTCAGTCTGTGAGACGGTTGCCAGGCTGGGGTCCAAGATTCTGCCTTTCTAAGATGCTTCCTATGGTACAGATGCTGCTGGTGGTGTAGTACACTTTGAACCCACAAAAACTAGTTTGGGACAGAGACTTTCCAACAGAAACATAATAAAAAAACATGTTAATTGTGTTCTGCTGGAGCCACTGGCCAGCATTCAGTCCTTATCGGGGGCTCCTCATGATCTTTACCTACGTTTGTGATTTTTATCACGGTATTTGACCTAATCTGTTTGATGCTGTAGATAGAATGCCTTTATCCATGATCTCTGCCCCATAAACTTAGAACCAATGACCTGTTTTGCATAAAGATCTCTGTACTGTATCTTCCTCACCTGTTAAGCAAGGGACTTAGGCTAGGTTGCTCAAATTTCCTCCAGCTTGAACTTTATTTGAGTGTAGGATGCTTTCCCCACACCCAGATATAAGACTCTCTGGAGTCTTCATATCTACTTTTGCCTTCAGCTTAAGGCCTTTCTCCTCATGTTAATGCAAGGACAGAAAAATGGCCTGAGTCTCTGCACCATAAAGGAAGGTGATAAAATACTCCTTGCTTATTGCTATTGTGATTTCTCCACTGATCCATCGAGGGACCCGCCCCCCTGCAGTGAGTTGTGAGCTTCCTTCTGAAGATCTAATTCCTATGAACCAATTGTTAGTGAGCCTCTCTGATATCTCCTCCATTTTCAGGGGTGGGCGTTTGAGTGTGTGTGTGTGTGTGTGTGTGTAAACCTTACTGACCAAATCCTTGTGCTCTTCTTATATACAAAACCGAGTGTGAAGTCTGACTAACCAGAGCATGCATGTGTGCCCTTAGCACAATCTGGAAAATACCCATCCTCGGCAGTTGTTGTTCTGAGAGCAAAAACAACCACTGCCTTTATCAGAATGTTACTCCCTTAATAAGTGGTATTTACAAAAAGCACTTTACTGCCAGGATTGACACTGTAGAATTTGGCAAACGTGCTAGAAGACTGTCTGTAATCCCAGCAGGATGGCCATTTTCAGGCCTCACATTTCAGTTCCTCTGAGTTCCCACTGCCCGACCACACTTCTACTAGAAAGTGCTTTAAAGATTGGGCTTAAAACGCATGCACACAACCGGTAATATGGGAGCTGCTGTTCGATGGCACAGATTCTCCAGCTCATCAAAAATGCATTTACCTTCCTCATAGGTCTAGCCTGTAACCCCTCACTGAATTTCACAGGCCAGTGGAATGGGAGACTGTCACCAGAAATGGAGTGAGGTAACATTAACATGTCCCCAAACAACATTGTGTGGGAAATATTCCTACTAGAGAGTGAACCACGACCACTTACTTCACTTGGATTCATTTTCTCACTCACTCACCCTCCCCTCTTCTTCTCACTTGTTTAGTGATGAAAACAGAGACCTTCACAGGCCACAGCTATGGGGTTGAGAGTAGGCGAATGGATTCCTGAGCAGGCATCTGTTTGTGGAATCTGGAACAGATGCGTGTCTAGGGCTGGTGTCCCTTCCTCATGCCTTTGGCTCTGTCTGAACAACTACTTTGTGCTGTGTCCTCTCCCAGCAGCTTCTTCAACTCAGGGCTTTAACTACTCTCTCACTCAGGCTTACACATGGCTCTCTTCAGACCCCTTGACCTTTTTCTTGCTCTGTGGTGCTTCACCTCTGACTGCATATTTGCAAATTTTTGCCATGTGCCCATTCAAAGTCTCAAGACAAAGAATCTGATCATAGGAGGATCTTACTTTTCATGGCCAGCCTTGGTGCGCCTGGGCCACGTGACCCTGGGTCATATGACTTGACTTGATCCAATCAGCTGCGGCTCAAGTATTTGGGACACAAAGCATGGCCCAGGCAGCAAAGGGCTAGGGGTTGGGCAGATTCGGTGTGAAGAGGGTTTGGGCAGGGCTTGTAATGGAAGGACATATGCTTCCCTCATCTTACTTTAAAAAGGCTTTAGATAAAAGGCCAGGTGAAGACTCAAGGGGCTGGGGGGTCATAGCTGTATAGTAAGTACCAGCCCCCTCCTGTTTTCTATCCCCAAATATAAGAAGGGGTGAAGCCAAAGTTACAGAGAATTGAAACTGATCTCCTTGAAAACACCAAATTTGAGTGTGGCTGGGAACAAAAAGTTTGCTAGTGCCAGCATAGAGGCAGCCCGACATAGCAAAACAACATCAGGGAGAGCAGGCTGCGGAATTGTGGGGAAGATGTGGGGGTGACGGGGCAGGAAAAGCAAGCTCTCAGCTGTGAATGTGTTGTGTGCACTTGGATGTGAATCAGGCTACAGCCCGCCACGCTGCACACTGAGGGTCATGGCACTGTGTGAATTCCATTTGCAGGTCCCCTTTTTAAAAGGCAGAGCTGGTCTCCCTGGTTCTAATGGAGGGGGATGGCCCCAAGCTCACAGCCAGAGAGACAGAGGTGCCCCCAGCACTCTGGAGACTTTGTCTGGGTTGGGCATCCACTTTGCTTCTGCCGGCCTCAGCTCCCACTCCATTGCCACTTCCTTCTCATTTCCTGTACTCTTCACATTCACTAGTGATTTCTTAGGCGTTAACACCCAAGGTGGCATCAAAAATGACTTTACTTTTAAAATAATGCAAGAAAGCTCCTGAAAGAAAATAAAGAATATCTTCATACCTTCATACCTGGGGACAGGTAAATCATTTCTTAGACAACATACAAAAAGCACTAACCATAGAAACATATAAATAAATTGGACTTCATCAAAATTAAAAACTTCTGCTCATCAAAAGACACTATCAAGAAAATAAAAAGCCAAGGACCAAGAGAAATATTCACAATGTGTATATCCAACTTACATCTAGAATAGATAAAGCACACCTATAAATCAGTAATGAAAAGATAACCCAATAAGAAACAGGCTAAAGCCTTGAACAGACACTTTCCAAATATAAAAATGGCCTATAAACATATGCAGAGTACTCAAGATCACTATTCATTAGGAAAATACAAATTAGAAACTAGAAGGTATTACCACTTCACAGCCACTTGCTCGAACGGCTATAATTAAAATAATACCAAAAGTATGTCAGCTGGAGAAGGAACAAAGGGACTCTCATATATTGCTGGGAGAAGATCACATTATAGCCACATTGGGCAACTCCTTAGTGCTTATTCTTTCATTGTTAATTCTCCTACCCCATGACCTATCATTTCCTAAGTATTTATCAGAAAAATGAAAGCATGTGTCCACACACAGACTTGATCAAGAATGTTCATAACAGTTTCATTCTTAGTAGCAAGAAATTGGAAAAAAAAAAAGTCTATCAACGGGTTCATGTATAAACAGGAGTTAGAGCAACCTCCTGCAAGAGAGAGAACTGGGCAAGGCAGTCCCCTGAGGGCAGTGCCCAGTAGGAAATGCAGATGCAGTTTATCCCAGCTGATGTTCCCAGCCCCTGGGGCATGTCAGTCCTAAAGAGGGCATCTGGGGGACACACTATAGTCTCTACTACATCATGTAACAAACACCCCACATAAGATAGAAAACATCCCCATCGCCCAGTTCCCAGTACCCTTTGTGGTCATGTAGTGGAATACTACTTAACAACAATAATTCTGAGGTATACAAAAATGTGATTGAATCTAAAAAACCCTTATGGACGCCAGACACTGCTGACTATCTTCTTTGTGATTCCATTTATGTGAACCGGTGAAACTCACAAAAATAATCTGTGGCGAGAGAAACAGCAATGCTTTTCTCTTGGTGGAGGTGGGAACAAGGTGAGGGGGTGGAGACTGACTGCAAGGAGAACCAACCAGTACTAGCTACTGGACACTTGAGAAAAATGAGGGCCACCACTAAATGAAGTAGAAATGTTAGAACTGCCACGACAGACAGGGAGGAAAGCATCTAAAGACTCTGAGCAATGGGCATGCTAGAGCAGATATTTCATAAGGCCAGAAATTCCATCAGCTGACCAGTTTTGCAGGACGGCCTAGAGAATGTGCTGGTCACTGAGTGTGCACTAGAATTGTTAAATAGCTCAGTGGTGGTTGTTTTCATAGATCAGGGCTTCCAGCAAAAGATGCTACTACAGAACTGGGCTTTTGAAAGCAATGGGGATAATAGGATCCCAAAACAATAGAAGGTGGCACAATTACTACAATGAGCAGCAAGGTCAGAGCAGAGACTTGACCAAGCAGGATGGACCAACGAGAGATAGAGATGGTTGATAGAATACATTGTTCCTCGGGCAGAGATAGCTGGGCAACCAAAAGAAGCATTGTTAATATGTACAATTAAAAGAAATGCAGGATGAATGATCGGAGCCTGTGGACAGCAGCCCCAGAAAAATTCAAGATTCCTGGCTGTTCTCAGACCTGGAACCCATTGACTGAAGTATAGGTCAAGTCCCCAAGAGGAACAATTTTGCAAGTCTACAGCATGTATGCTCAGTAGTAATTTTCCCAGTCCTTCCCTGTGGCTATTTAATCATATAACCATGCATTGAGCAAAGGAGAATATACATAAACTTTTCAGAAATTGTTGGACATTGTTGGACATCTAAGGTCTTGACCTAGAGAGTTGACATTGATGCCCATGAACCCAGAATCAACTATAACCTGCCTGTTAGAATTGGAGCGTATGGGGTCCAAATGATAACTGGAGCCCTGAACCTAGTTCAGCTACCTGTGGGCTCAGTGGCCCAAGGTACCACCCAGTATCATTTCTTTAGTCTCTGAATGTAAAGTTGGAGTTATCATTGTTGGTAGTTGGCATAATCCCTGTTCCTGGGCATTGCTATCCAAACTTCAACTTCCACGCTTGGATCTTTGTTGCTCCACGAAGACCAGCTTGGACTCAAACCCATGGGCTCTTCCCAGTCTCAGCTGTGTTGAGTAACTTCTGTGGACATGAAACCCTATCCCTGACTCTAGCCCACCCAGCTAGACTCACCTGTCCCAGGAGAGATTACACACTTTTCAGCCCAATAGTCCAACCTTCCCATGCAAAGACAACCCAGACCCGGCCTGGACATCTTCTAGCTTTGCTTAAAGTGATAGCAGAATGTAAGAAATGATATTGCATCCTGAGATCAAGGCTGACAACATAGAGGAAACAGTTCCTGGTTCCCACCAATGCAAGGGGAAACCAAATAAACACATTCTAGACAATACACCAATAAAAAGTAGGGATACGCAGGTATTTGGAGATGGGATGGAGAGCAGATCTGCTTATTATTACAACCAACAACAAATAATACTAGCTACAATGCATTTAGCAACTATCACGTACCAAGAACATTCACATCTGCTCTCTTATTTGATCCTAATGATGACCCAGTGAGGTGAGTGGCACACCCATTTTATAGAGAAGGAAACTGAGGCTCAGGGAGCTGTGATAAATGGGCCAAAGTCCTAAATCTCCTAGGCAGCAGAGTGAGAATCCCAGTCTGGCCGGCTGATTGTGGCTCCAGCCCTGCAGCTGTCACACCGAACTGTATCCCTGTTGCGGAGGTTTATGATTCAAGCACCTTGAATAAATCGCTTGGCTTCCAGAGAGTGGGCTTAAGAAAATATGCTTTTTCTTTCATGCTTTTGAAGACAGAATCAGTCATAAAGGGCATTCCTTTAAGACCTTCTGCTTTGAAGTGATAAAAGCTAGATTGAGGGAAGGCTCACAGGCCCCTGATCTGGGCTCACCCCTGCCCCTGGAGCCAGGAAATGTGATTTCTCCTGCCATCCCTTTCACTCACTGCTCTTGCTCTGCTTCTTGGGTCTCTGGTGACTTTTTTTTTTTTCTTCTTCTTAAGAAAAGAAGATAGCTTGGGTTAATTTCGAGTTCTCCACGATTTATCTGTGCTGAGCTGGAAGAGTGTTGAGTGGGAAAGGGTTTCATTGTCCATGAGGGCCTCACGGCTCTTCAACACCCACCACTTCTGCCTCATGTCAAAGGAAAGCAAATAGGTTTATTAAATAGCTGTCAAGCTGAATGAGCGAGCACCGAGAACACACGGAGGGGAGATTGGATTAGAGGGAGAGGACATGCCACACTAAACAAGGGCACAGATTTATGGCCTTGGCCAGGCGGCCTTCGAAATGATGCCCGAGGTAGATATGTGTGAGGGGGGAGGCTGGGCCAAGGAGGTGAGTCGTGAGGTCCTGACGGAAGGACTGAGGTTTGAGAGGCTTCCAGAAAGGCCGGGCACTTCCTTCCCAACACGTGGAGGTTTGAGAAGTATGGTGTTTGACTTTCCAGCCTCTTTGATATTGGAAGGTCCAAGAAGAGGATCAGAAGGATGGAAGGAGCCAATTTGCAGTGTCTGCTGTATTTTTTGCTACATTTAAGCCAGTTTGTGTTAGGTTTCCTGTTACTTGAAACTTGTGCATCAAGTAGTGAATGTTGATCATTTTTTGGAAACCTTAGAGAGCCTTCAGTACTGGACAAAGGAGTTCAGAGTTAAACAATGAGGAATTAGGACTCTCTTTGAGTAGAAGAGTGACCTTAATGTCTTATGTTTGTTGTCTTTGTATTTATCTTACAAGAACACCAATCTTATGAAAGTGACGATCTCGATGAATCCCAGCTCGGCGATTATAGCAAACATCTAAGTGTGGAGAGGTGATAGGCCAATAGCCTGAGTGGGTAGCTGATTAAGATGGAAATAAACCCTCAGATTTGAGACATGTGACTTGATTGGAACTGGTATGACCCTGTGGTTAGAATTCTTTCAATACTTAGAATACTTTTAATTATATTAGAAATACCGAGGTATAGATTTAAGCAAATGGGGGCTTTGGTATCAGAGTAGAGTGGTGTCTGACAGAACCCAGGGCAGGGGAGCTTAGGGCCAGTACTCTTTCTCTATCCTTCTTCCCCTCATGTTCTTCTTCCTCCTTTTATATCTACAGAATGGCTTCCTCTACATTCCCATATCTCAGAGAGGAAAACAAGACCACTGAAGTCTTCTGTGTTTAGATGGCCCTCTCTCTCTTTCTCCTTCTAAATCCCCTTGGAAGGGACTCTGTTTGGCCCTGCTGAGCCAATCATTTATGGAGGAGAAGGGAAGTGTTGGAGGTCAGGGTATCCCAGGTTCTGTTTTGTGGTTCTCGGAAGGGGGATTTTGTGATATATTAGCTTAGCGGGCTTCCATCCTCTCAGAACTTGGTGTCATTGAAGGCGCCCTGACCAGGGGTGAGTTAGCAAGGGAGAGGGATGGTCAGTGACAACAGTGAGGCTCCTGGTCTGAGTGACCGAGAGCATGAAGCAGCATTTCCTTAGATGGGAGGTTAGGGCTCCTACAACAGAATGAAATGTGAATGTTTTGAATATAGAGTGACACGGGCTACAGGAGAAACAGCTGAGGACTGATAGTATTGGGCATGGCATCTATGACTTTACCCATGTTTGGAGTGAGCTGGAGAGAGACAAAGTCACTTTGGGGGCAATCAGGTACTTGATTTTCAGGAGAAAAACCTGAGGCTTAGGGGACACCAAGAATAAAGTGACCCTTTGGTTCCAGAACATAGGCCTGAGCCCCCAGACTAGACTCAAAGGTGGCAAGGACAAGGCAGGGTCTGTGGCTACTCTGGCTTTTCACGTGACTACCTGCTGGCTTTGTGGCTTGGAAAAAAGAGCCACTAGCCATGGCGGGGCATGAGAAGGGAAGGCGCCATCAATTTGTAAAGGCTATGTGTTTATAAGCAAAGTGGAAAGCTGGTCCTGGGGGGACATGAGTGGGTTACATGAGTGGTTCCTCCAACACGCATAGCGGAAATTGTTCATTGATCAAGGAGCTATTTCCTGCAGAGCCCAGAGAGAGTCTTTCTCAGTGAAGGGCTCCAGGCATCCTCTGTTGATCAGTTGGCACCTGTGATGAGCTGTGCTGGTCACCCTGCTCGAGGCAATGGCTGGCAGAGGAAGCAGGGGAGTTCGGGCTCAGTGTAGCCAATCCATACATTTTGTGGAGAACCAAAGAGCTCACGGCGACCACAAGTGGGACTCTAACACAAAAGCCTAGCTTAGACGTGAAGGTGCCTTCCCCTTCTGACAGTGCTGGTCTGTGATGGCGATTTTACACCATGCTCTTGCACAGGGAATTTCGTTCTCCCAGCCACTCTGTGGGGCTACTGGAAGGTGGGTGCCTTGTATAGGAAAGAAATCGGAGACCTGAACAAGTGAAATGCCACCTCCAAGTTCAAGCAGCTGGGACCAGCTCTCCTATTTCACCTAGAACTGGATACTCTGATTGTTGGTCAGTATTTTCTATTGCTCCAAAGTATAGTTTGAGACCACATTCTTCCACTGAGGTCCCTAGTAAAGAGAATATCCTCCAAGATGAGTGTGATAGCTCCTTAGAGTCTTGGTCTAAAGTCAGTACCATCAGCATCCACTAGGAGCTCGTCACAAGAGCAGAATCCAGGCCCCTCCCCAGGCCTCCTGTGTCAGAATATGCATTTTCACAAGCCCCCCTGTGGATTCATGTGCTCATTGAAGTTCCAGAAGCACTGTTCCATAAGCCCCTACTCCTTTCAAATGCTCCACTATGGCAAAAAGACTCTACTGGTAAATATGTCTGGGAAACACCAAATTCTATCCTATTTTTTTAATGCATTAACATATCAAAGGCTTGGGAAAATCCTCAAGTAAAAAAAATCTACTTACCTGATTAACAGTGTTTTCCATATTTTTATATTCTTTATATGAGTGAGAATTATTAATATCCCATAGATTTACTGTTGAGCAGAACAGTTTGAGACATGCTGCCACACAATAAGGCTAGAGAAAGCCAGAAATGCTTGTGTGTATTAAAAATAGCTTAAAGAGATGCACACAGATTGATCTGGCAAACAATTATTTATCAATATCCTCAAGTGAAAGAGAGCACTGCTATTGTCAGGGCATTAATATCAGAAAATAGGAAAAAGAAAGCAATCAGGTAAAGGAAAACAAGTAATCAGTGGCAGTTTAATGTGGGCAGGTATGTTTGACCAAGAAGAAAATGGGTGGAAAATGGATAGAAAGCTGTCTCAATAAATGACTGCACTTTCCTACCTCACAGTCTTTCATTCAATGTGAAGCATCATGAAGTGGGATCTAGGTATGAAATGGGTCTATTCAGTATTTTGTATGTGATCCCATTTAATTTTGGCAACACACCTGGGAGATAGGTATTAGTAGTCCCATTTTACAGACAAAGAAACTGAGGCTCGGCTCATTTGCTAAAGGTCACAGAGCAAATGAGCAGGAATGCAAAACCACAGCTGATGACTCAGAAGGCAGGCTCTTTAACTTGAACATGGTTTTGTACCGAAAACACAGGGGGAGGCCTGGGG
The DNA here is from genome assembly GCF_963455335.1 of Martes martes. Lineage (NCBI taxonomy): Eukaryota > Metazoa > Chordata > Mammalia > Carnivora > Mustelidae > Martes > Martes martes. The sequence continues at coordinate 66,542,934 of NC_137899.1, forward strand.
CTCTGGGGGCCTGTCTGATCTCACCCTGTAGTCCCGAGGAGAGGGTACATGGGCCAGGAGCATCTGGGACCTGTGGCTCCAGGCTGTCAATCCCCTTGTGATTGACACGCTCAGCACCAGCTTCCTGTGCCTGTCTCTGCTCCCAGGGGGGCTGCGCTGGGGTCCGGGACCTTGCATATTTGACCCAGCAATTTAGATCTTGTGTTTTTCCCTCCCCACCCTCCAGATTAACAGAGAGGAGCTGTACCAGAGAGGTGCAGCCCATCACTCCCACCTGAACCAAGTAAAATAGATTATTGAACAAAGAAATGGATAGAGAATTGGGGGGCAGGGAAGGGCCCACCAGCCAAGTTGCCTGTTTATAAGCAGCAACTGCTATTGGGATAATTGATTGCAGGGAAGGCCAGACCCAGGTTGGCCTAGTTTGGGGATCATTAACTCAATTAGTTAATTTTCAAGGAAAACATTTCTGTGATAAGTAAAAAACAGAATAAACCACGAGACTAAAACGCCTCCTTTCAGTGAACTCGGGTAGCGGGCCTGAGCTGCAAAGGGAAGGCAGCTGAGGAGAACCAGACCAGGTGCACATGGCGGGGAGAGCCAGAGTGGTGACGGTCACAACAGCTAGTACCAGACGCTAGGTTACTGGTCAGGCTCCGGTGTTTTTTGTTTTTTGTTTTTTAATTTTTTAAATTTCTTTTCAGTGTACCAGAATTCGTTGTTTATGCACCACACCCAGTGCTCCATGCAGTAGATGCCCTCCATAACCTCCGGTGTGTGTTTTAATGCATTTAATCTTCCCAGAAGCCCAATGGAGACAAACACCATTATTATCCCCATTTTACAAATGATAAAACCAAAGCCCAGAAACTTCACATAATTTGTATTTAGGATCGCACAGCTAGCAAGTGTTAAACACCTAGCAGACAAATCCTGAACTGACTGCCTGAATCCAAGACCCGCCTTGCCAGTCATTTTCTCCCTGGGAAAAAGAGGTGGTGGTGGTGGTGTTGTTAGATCTTTTTTTTTTTTTTTTTTTTGCGAAACCTCAGTCATTTTCTTAATACCTTTGAAATTTTGGACCAGCTGTCATAAAACCAACACTATCACCCTCTTACGACTTTTGGTGAACCACTTAAATAAGCATAGGAAATAGGTAGGTTGAAAGGTAGGTTGAAAACCAATATCTGTTATCTTAAATACAAGTTAATGATAAAAATAAATATCGTGAGGAAAAAAATACTCTTATGTGAGTCTGAGGCACAGATCTGTTTCCTCCTTCTTAAAAAGAGAAGTTAACAAATCCTCCAGACACGTTAGAGACCTATTAGCCTCGGTCTATAATTTTCCTCCTGCTTACAATCAGAAGTATCGAAAGAGAACAGAACAGGAAATGCCTTACTCACAATTGTGCGTCAGGAAACGCATGTTGCCTACTTCTCAGTGCTTTCTCCTACACCACAAAGCTGAAATGAAACAGCAGGGTGGAATGCTGGGCCTCAGAAGCTTAAAGAGTCCCAGAGCAGAGGGGCGGACCCCTGCTCAGGTGATCTACATGCTGATCTTGTAAAGGGAGATGGTGAGTGCACCATCTTTATCCACTCAAGAGGGATTCCCCCAGCAAAGTGGCACAAGCTCCAAAACATCTAAGTAATACTGTGGTAGCAGTTTAGGACCACATATCCAGCCCACCTCTCCTTTCAGACTCATGGGATGATTATATCCCACCCCTCACACTTCGACATAAACCATGGCTATTTGACTTGCTTTGTCAAGTGAAATGTGAGAGGAAATGCTGAGTGCCACCTCTTGGTGGAAGCACTGACGAGCGGGGGCATGCTCTCTCCTCCCCTGCTACAGTGAATCCTAGGACCTTGTGTGGAGACCACATGTAATAGGATGATGGAGTCCCCATCTGCCTGGGTTCCTGAGTGACCACTGTATACAGCAAAGCCTTCCCCAACATCCCATCTCTCTACTGACCCACAAGAGCGTTCACGTTCTTGCAAACCACTATGACTTTGCTATCTCTTGAGATCAAAACAGAGACCCTCCTATTCTGACTAATGAAGAGACAAAGCTCTTACACTGGCCACCAAGGCTAAAAATCCAGGGACTGATTGTCCGGCAGCTGCTTCTCCACACTGCATGTCTCTTGCGTTGGTCATCGTCACTGCCTCTTTACCACCAGGGGAGCTGGAAATCTATGGATGTCTCTGGTGTCATTTACAGCCACAGTTCTGGCCACTCTGCAGTTCATGCTCTTACTGAGCTCTGGGGTCCTGAGCCTGGGTGTCACTGTCTCTCAGTACTGATTCCCGACTTTCACCTCAATCAGCAAGACCAATACTCCCTGTCTCTGTGTTACCTTCTGTCAAGTGTGGCCTGTCAGCGAAGGTTCTTGAGCACCAAAAGATCCCAGCATTTAGAGATGAACACACAGCTCCTTCTGGCTGGTCCCATCTTCCATGCCATTCTCAGATCCCCATGTCTTCAGCCTCCTTTAGGGCCATCCCCACTCATCAGACATGTTTATATGTGACAAACCACAACGTGTCCACTGAAGAATTAGTGGACACGAATGGATACTTGGAGGGAAAGCCTGAGTGCCTTGTGTGCTTTGGCCCTGGGTATAGTTTCTAAGTATAATATGTCTACTTCTTCCTCATAGACTATAGCTTCCTCCCAAAGAAGACACAGGTCTTGATTGCATTTGCATCTATCTTCTGGTGCATGACAGGCCACCTCAAGCTTAGTGGTGCAAACCCCAAAATCATTTTGTTATGCTTACAGATTCTGGAGATCGTGAATTCATATAGGACACAGTAGGGCATCAAGAACTCTGAAGGCTCTGAGAGTTTTTACCCTCCTTGCAAGCTAACAAGCCAGCTTGGCACGGTTTCATAGATGCAGGTAGAAAAAGGAGACACCTGGGTCAGAGATGAAGAACTTTATTATTCACAGCTACAGCAGCAGTTTGACTATCATTACTTTTTGGTGTCAGTTCCCTGAGGCCCAATTCCCACAGCACGAGAGGAAGAGGCAGGGGACACCAGCACACACAATAACCTATTGTGGGATTGTAGGGATTATTATTAATATTATTACTATTGTAGGGATATCCCAAGGATAGAAGAATACCAAGTATAGGGAAGCTGAATCTTTTATAATGGGAAGGAAGCATGCCTTCCATAAGGTATTATCTTTATTATATGGGACAATTTTCTGTTTTTTTAAGGCTGTAAGCAAACTGGTCGTTGTTCTGAGGGTGGTGCAATCTCATTTTTCTGTGGTATTTTTGCTATATAAGCATCTTATAAAAGACAATCTGAGCACATCAAAAACTAATGATGTATTGTATGGTGACTAACATAACACAATTAAAAATAAATAAAGGATAAAAAAAAGACAATCTAGACCAAAGATAGTCTGTGTTTCTGTTTACAAGACATGCAGAAATGCAAGAGAGCCATATGCCAATATGGCAGTGACTCTTTTCTGTTTCAAAATGTATTGAGCCTTAGCTGAGAAGACTCACATGGCTGAGGTCTGGAATTATCTGGAGGCTTCTTCGTTCGCATGTCTGGTGGCTAGGCAGACTTGAAAGCTGTGCTCACATGGGATTGTCAACTGGTACCACGCTCCCTGTGGGTTGAGATTCTCACATCACCACAGCTGGGTAGGGAGAGGAACATTCCAGGAGGGAGCATGTGGAGAACAACAGAATGAAGAAAACCCAAAGGACGTTGCATGGCCTTTCCTGACTAGTCTCGAGAGTCATGCCGCATTACTCTTCTACCCTCTACTGACTATAAGCAAGCCACTAGGGGCAGCCCAGACTCAAAGGGAAGGTCATCAAGCGCTTGACGTGGGAGAGTAGCGAGGTCACATTAGAGAAGAGCTTATGGGATGGGATACTGTTGTGGCCATCTTTGGAAAGCATGCCCATGGAGTGTAGTACCAACCCGTCTGGGCTCATGGCAGAAGTGAAAACACCCTGGTGTGTACCAAGAATCACCTTACCTCTGCTATTCATGCTGCATAGTGTAGTGGAAAAGAACCCAGCCTAAATGTCTGCAGGACTGTGTTCTAGTTTCTGCTGTAACCACTAAACGCCTGGCTGTGACCTCGGGCAAGTCACTTATGTAACTGAGCCCCTGAGATCCCAGTGCTCTGGGAAAGCGCCTGAAACGTAAAAGGAACCTGCCCCCCTCGCTTCACAGGATTGTTGCAAAAGTCACACGAGAGTCCTGTGAGGGTCCTGCACTGTGCCCGGCAGACGGGCGAGGAGTTCTAAGGATTATCCGATGTGAGACTGTCCTGCAGGTAGAGAGTCTGCAGGCCATCCGCATCTGAGGATCTCCTGGACCCTTCCTGGGTGAGAGGCACACAGCTTCAAAATTAATAATGTAATCAAAGCCTTTTAATTCTTATAATTGAGTTATCCATGAAGAGCAAGGGGAGCACCTGGCTTTCTGCCCTTTAAGGGCTAGAAAACAATGAAAGGATTAAGTGTACCATGAAATTGCTGTGGGACGTTCCCACCCAGGGACTTCCTCCAGCTAGTGAAAAGAAAAAGAGACAGGGAGACAGAAAATGAAAGAGACACACACACAGAGGGAGAGAAACAGCAGATAAGATTGTGGAGGGAGGCTCAGAGAATAGAATGAATAATTGGTCCTGAGTGACAGTTGCCGACTGTAGGGGACTCGGGAGTGGGTGCACGTAGCTTCCTAGGCACTCAAATGTCCAAATCTTGGGGCTGGAGATGAGGAAAAGAGGGGGAAATATTTTTTTTAGTTTAGAACATCAGAGGGTCTTGAAATGTTGCAGAGTAAAGTTGTGGAGCATTTACTCTGAGGCAGGAATCTCACAGATCTGGGAGTTATTATTAGTATAAAGGAAGAAACCAAGATGCAGAGAGGAGAAGCAAATTGCCCTATTTGCATGGTCTAGAAGGGATAAAAGTAAGAGTTGAACCGAAGGCTATTTGGCCCCAAAGCCCAGCCCTTTCCACTGCTTCCCTTATTTCTCTGCTTCTTGGTAGAGATGGGGGTAGCAAAGAGAAAGGGGAGGGGAGTGTGTTGGGGTAAAAACTGGAGTAAGAGGAGGCCATCCCAGCTGAGCCAGCCGAGGGCTTGTTGCCATGAGGCAGTCTGCCACTTCCCACCCTCAGCCAGAGAGACGCAGAGGAGGAGGCGAGAGACTGGCAAAGGGAAAGCTGCCTCGCCAAGTGGGTGAGGGGCTGCTGTATTTCGATAGCTTGAGGATGATGCATTCTCTCTCTCTGAGAGCACCTGCAAAGCACACGCTTTCATCTCTAAGACAGATCTCTCTTAGAGATGCAGCGTGCTCTCTCTGGAGCACCTCTGGTCTCGGTTCACTCTTCCTGACGGGTGTCCCACTGCTCTGCTCATAACTTCGATCAAAATAAGGAAAACAATAGTCAAGGGAGGCCTCCTGGAGGGTTTCACTGCTGCGTTGTACCTTCAAGGACATTAGATAAAGAGCAAAGGGGAGCATGAAAGATGTCATGGTGGCATGGAAAAAAGTTCTGAGCCAACTGCTGCAGTACCGATGTACATGATATTTTCCCATTTCTTTCCTTCTCTCAGTTAGATACCTTTAGTTTAAGTTGTATAAAACCCAGTTCGAGCAGGCTTAAACAGAAAATAGACAACTAAACAAATGTAGGAGGGAAAAGGGGGCCATAACTACAGAAAGAGTAGAGACTTTCAAAATCTTTAAAGATCTTGAGAAAGTTAAATGAAGTCATCAACTTTCTAGAAATGCAAATTAAGAAAATTGACAAAGAAATAGCAAATCTGAATATACCCTGAACTCTTTTTTTTTTTTAATTTTAAGGATTTTATTTATTTATTTGACAGACAGAGATCACAAGGAGGCAGAGAAGCAGGCAGAGAGAGAGGAGGAAGCAGGCTCCCCGCTGAGCAGAGAGCCCGATGTGGGGCTCGGATCCCACGACCCTGAGATTATGACCTGAGCCGAAGGCAGAGGCTTTAACCCACTGAGCCACCCAGGCGCCCCTATACCCTGAACTCTTAAAGAAATTAAATAAATAGACAAAAATCTCCTTGGCCAAAAGGGCAACAGATGGTGTTACTAGAAAGTTTTATAAAACTTACAAGGAACAAATAACTCGTATTTTATATAAACTGATAATCTTCTGATCAATGGGGGCAAACCATCTAATTTCTTCCATTAGGACAGGAAAAACATATGATAAAATCCAATAGCCATAGTATGAAACCCTTAGCAAACCATGAAATAAAGAGAAGTCCCTTAACCTGTTGAAAAACAGACAAATATTATATTTGATAGTGAAACATTAGACATAGTCATTGTAAAGTTGGGCACAAAAAAGGAGGCCTGTTATTACCTTTCCTAGGCCCCGTGGTACTGAATGTTCAGCCAATGCAATAGGACAAAGGGAAAAAATTAAAGATCTAAGAAATGAAAGAGACAAATTACTATTATTTGTAGATTAAATAAAAAACAGAAGAGGATTACAAATAAACTACTAGAACTAAACTTTTAATAAAATTACTTGTTGCAAGATCAATATACAACAATCAACAATATCCCTATGTACCTGAAACAAATTAGAAAATATACTAGAGAAACGTATCGTACCAAAAAAAAAAAAAAAAAAAAAAAGCAAAACCCCTATAACTTGGCTAGAATTAAATGTAATAAAAGGTATGGGAGCACCTGGGTGGCTCAGTGGGTTAAAGCCTCTGCCTTCGGCTCAGGTCATGATCCCGGGGTCCTGGGATCGAGCCCCGCATCGGGCTCTCTGCTTGGCGGGGAGCCTGCTTCCCCCCTCCTCTCTCTGCCTGTCTCTCTGTCTACTTGTGGTCTGTCAGTCAAATAAATAAAATCTTTAAAAAAATAAAAATAAAAAAAGGTATGAAAATCTTCTATAAAGAAATATAAAACATTATTGGATGGCATGAAAGATAATTCCAATAAATGGAGAGGTATGTCATTTTTATGGACAAGAAGAATTGATATCATAGAAATGTAAATTCTCCCTCAGGTTAACCAATGAATGCAATGAAATTCCAAATAAACACCTGTGTGTGTGTGTGTGTGTGTGTGTGTACATGTGTATACATTTTTCCCCCCATAACATGCCAGCTGAGCTTAAAAGTGATAAAAACACAGGCCTAGAATATCCAGGCATTTTTGAAATAGAAGATAGTGTGGGAATTTTCCTTAAAGAGATATCAAGGTTTATTATAAAGCCATCACAATTAGGACAGTGAAGAATTTGTATGGATTATACTAGAAAGCCATAAACAGACCACCACAAATTCCCAGAAACATCGTCTATTAAAGACGTAGCATTTATAAATCACTGGAGTAAAGATATTCTATTTAGTGAATATTGCTGGGCCAGTTGGTTATTCATACAAAAAGAAATTGGATCCTTACCTTAAATAATACACAAAAATAAATTCTAGGTCAATTAAAGAACCAAATCCAAAAAGTAAACCATTTAAAGATGTATTTATTTATTTGCGAGAGAGAGAGAGTGCGTACAAGCAGGGAGAGGGGCAGAGAGAAAGAGAGGATACAGATTCCCTGCTGTGCGTGGCGCCTGACACAAGGCTTGATCTTAGGACCCTGAGATCGTGACCTGAGCTGTAACCAGGAGTTGGACACTTAACCAAATGAGCCCACCCAGGTGCCCTAAAAGTAAACCATTTAGAAAAAGAAAAAAAAAAAGGAAAAAATTTTGACATAGTTATAGAAAAGAATTTCTTAAATAAAAATAAAGCAGAAATGATTTTTTGAAGTCTGATAAATTTCACTGCCTTGAATGACAATATTTTGTATGGAGAAATACACCATAAACATAATGAAAAGATATTATATTTATATATAGGGAAGTGGGAATGAGAAATTATATTTATATATATACAACCTTCAATGATAAGTTTTTAATGCAGACAAATCAAAAACAATTTAAAAGCATTAGCATATTTTTATCTGAATAAACATTGGTGCACCCTAGAAATGGAAAACGATTCAGTATTGAAGTTTATTGCTACCAATGCATTTTTTCCCTATTTTTAAAAAAGAAGCATATAGGGCAGAGATCAGTATTTTACCAGCTTGTATGCCTAAGGTAGGTGCCTGTGTTTGTGTGTTTGTAGGATCGGGTCTTCACTGAGGATAAGGAACTTCAGGGTGACAACAACTTTGCTCAGCACTGTGTAGGGAGCACCATGTCTCCTGGACAAGGAAGTCGGGGGCTGCCCCTCACTCAATTGCAGAGGGAGAATGACTTCCTTGTGTGACAGAGGGGTCTTTTTGCCTAGTAGATATGCCTGGATGGAGAAAGGGCTGGAGTTAACCGATTTAGTTTGAGTAAAGATGCTTGTTTTTGAAAGTTTTTGTTTGTTAATATTTCAAAATTGAGAAAGCTTTAAAGGAGTTATAATGGAAAAGTTCCAATTTAAAATAACTCAAAACTTCAGAAACTAATAATAAACTTTCTAAGAAATGTGTAAGGTTTCTGAGAAGAAAACCAAACACCTACCAAGGAGCGTAAGAGAAGATGGTTAGGGGGTACCTGGGTGGCACAGTCAGAAAAGCATCAAGGCTTGGTTTTAGCTCAGGTTGTGATCTCAGGGTCGTGAGTTCAAGCCCCCATTGAACTCGGTGCTCACTGTGGAGTCTGCTTGGGACTCTCTCTCCCCTTCTCCCTCTACACCACTCCCGCCCCATCCCTGTCCCCTGCTCTCTTCTCTCTGTCTCTCTCAAATAAATACATAAATCTTTTAAAAAAGAAAAGATGGTTAAAACGAAGTCTTGGACTGAGGCCCAATATATAATATATATACTAGTATTTGTTGCACAAACAGATCACAGAATCCATTTATCAGGCACACATTTATGCCAGACGCCCCACAAAGCATTTCATACACATCGGCTCATTAAATTCTCCAATAATTCACAAAGCAAGGACTACCCCAATTCCTGTTTTACATATTCTCATATGCAAAACCCCATGGAAGGTTGAGGTTCTCTGTTCATGATCTGGGATCCAGGAAGTCATGGAGTTAGGTTTGTAGCCCAGGAATCCCTGGCCCCAGAACCTAGGATCTTTGCTGCACTGTAAAACCTCTTACTGAAGTGGAGTCAGGTCCTAGACTGTCTCTTTACACCCCTTTGCTCCCTAGGAGTGAGGAACTAGTTCTGCTAAGGTGGAAATACTGTACAGTTCTATACAAACTTGGCTGATTCATTGTTTCTTCTATACTGCTCTGCTATGCTCTATTTGTTCTCAGTTCCAGCCAGGGTCTTTGTTGCTAAGCAGCATGGGGGTGGCAAGAAGAAACGGGTGAGAGGATCTCAAGGGGAAGATAAGACAGAGGCAAAGGGTGGGTCCAGGTTCCCCTTCTCCCCACCTCCCATGCAGGGAAAACTTCTGGAATTAATCCTCAAAGCCTTTGTGATCTGGTTTTATAAGAAAGGTGATTTCCTGTCCCAAAGGAGAAGGTAAGAAACTCTAGAATCCAACACACTGAGTTTCAAGTCTCATCTCTTCCACATAGTAATGTATTAGCTCAGGAAATTTACTTAGCCTCTCTGGACCTCAGTTTCTTTATGCCCCCCAAAATGTTACCAAGGTTAAATGGCATAATGCAGAAATAGTGCATGACACAGAACTTAGCCTATGATAAGCCCAAATTGTGTCTCATCTATCAACACCATTGTCATTCTGGTCATGTCACCATCACTTCTCAGAACCAAGAGGCCACCCCCAGAATCTCAACTCTCAAGCCTTCTTGTCGCTTTGGCCACAGTCTCAGCTTGGCCAAGTTCCCCTCAGCAGTGACTCATGATAGACCAGGGCCCTGAGAAATGCCCACTCCATCAGCCCCTCGCTCCCAAAGTGCAGGACAGATTTGTTTGTGGAAGCCTGAATGAGAGACTGATGACTCAAGATAAGATAGGCAATCAGCTTGGGCTCGCCACTGCAGACTTCTGGTCTACTTGTAAAATGAGTCTTGTCATTTATTTGACAGTCCCCAGGATTGCACAGAGCGGGAGGAACCAATAAAGCTGAGTCCCCAGCAGAGTGTTCCCGATAGCCTCAAGTGGAGACTTTGCTGTTCCTGGGAGCCCCCAGGCCTAAACATGTCCTTTGCCATCCTGGCTGTCTCCAGGCTCACCATTCATTTCAGCCAATGTTTGTTGAGTGACTGCTAGGAATGAAGGGGTCCAGGTGGTCTTCCTCTTTAGAAGCCAACAAAATATTTTCACTTCAAATGAATTCAATCCAGTTCCAAAATTGTAACTCAAAGCAGAAATGTCCAACTGCTGTGCCTCTAGCTGCCAGCTGCCCTTTGCTCATCTGTTCTCTAAATGGTCAGGAATGTGGTCTTGGCCAGCAAAGATCTGGGTTCGGAGGCTGACTCAGCAGTTTGTATGCCGTGTCAGCTCTCCGAGCCCCATTTTTCTCCTCAGTCTGCTACCAATGTCACAGGACTGTGACGGTTAAATGAGATGGTGTGCAGAGTCTCCAGGAATGCGTGCACCTCATTAAACTAATCCCAAGGAAAATCTCTGGTAAAGCAGAAGACCCTTCAGTCACTTTATCTACTTTATAGAGAGTGTTTTCATACTTCAGATCGCCTTAGAATTCAGACACCACAGCAGTGAGCGGAGGGGGGCCCCAGTCCAGGGATGGCATATGGCAACCCTACCGCACTGGTGCAGGCTTGGGCCTCTGTGGCCTGCTGATCAGGGAAGGTCATCTCCACTCACCTTATGCTTCGGGTGTGGTTCACCTACCTCTGTGTCCTCAGCACTGGGATCAGAACCTGCCACAAAGATGGCACCTCCATGGATACCTGCTGAATGAGTGATTCAAGGAATGAATGATAAATAGAGAAACAATGGGAGGGAAAAACCAGAACCCCATTGTTTGTCTGTTCTTAAGATTTTATTTTTAAGTAATCTCTACACCCAATGTGGGGCTCAAATTCACAACCCAGAGATCGAGAATCACATGCTTTCCCAGCTGAGCCAGCCAGGCGACCCAAGGACCCCATTGTTTGACAGGAACTGTGACTTATTCTTTCAGAGCGAACCAACACCACCTTCTCTCCTAGCTTTCCTGGCTTCCTCATCTTGTCCCAGTCATCCAACCAGGCCCTTCCTGACCCTTTCCTCTCCTTCTCTCCCATTTCTCCCCCTCCCATGATAGAATGCATTTGTCTCTTTTCTCGTATAAAACTTACCGAGAGAGTTGCAGGGGATGACGTCCATGAGGCGTGGATAACACAGCCACGTAAATGCAGTGCCCTCCTACTGCGGAACCACTGTCAACTTGGCCGTGGCAGCGGAGGGTCCTCTCTAATGCCAAAGACACAGAATAGCAGGAAGTGGGCATACCGAGGGCTGCAAACCTAGAAACAAAGGGTAGAGCCTGATTACAGAGAATATTGAAGAATGTTAAAAGAGTGAGAATGAGAGAATGTCCCTGTGGAGAACATACTCTGACTAGCCAGGAGGCAGAAGCCATGGGTAGCATTCCTGTCGCGTCAACCTGTACTTCTCAAACTGCAGTGTGCCCGAGACTTATCCAGGGATCTGGTCAAAAGTCAGAGTCTGCTTTGGTAGGTCTGCAGCTGGACCTGAGATGCCGTACTTCCAGCAAGCTCCCGGGTGCTGCTGCTGCTGGTCCAGAAACCATACTTCGAGGAGTGTGTCCAAAGGCATCCTCTGACCCCTCCTCCCTGCCTCTCATCTCATGGCCTCTGCCCGGGCACTCCCAGGCACAGGGCAGGCTCACTCTGACAGTGTAGGCTGAAAGGGGACTAGAAATTCCAAGAGCTCAATTTCAAACTTCTAGCATGATCCCAGAACCGTGACAGCTCCTACAGCATACATGAGGGCAGCCATAAAAACACTTTGGGGGCTTCCTGCAAAGAATGCTCAAGTCCTCTGGAATTTAACTCCACTGACTACTGTCTCTTCTAAATCAGTGATTTATCAGTCTGTAGTATTTATGCCTCTTTCTACCCTCTTGCACCTCTAACATACTCCTGCTCTTAGACATTGACCACCTGAGGAAGGTGGGTTCTTTATTTCCAAGGCCTTTAACATAGTAAAATGCTTGGTAAATGCTTGCTTAAGTAATTAACAAAGTTTGACTTTTTTTTTTAACTACTTGGGCTAATCAAATTGGATTTTCTTAAGGCAGTCACATTTCTTTTGCATGACAGCTCAGGTTTTATGAGCTTGAGCAGTTTAACTTAAGGTAACTGGCAGGGAAAGGAATGGAACCAAAACCATGGTTCCAGGAACACACTGTAACCCTAGTTGCTCACAGTAGGCAATGAATAAACTATTTTAAAAATCACAAAATTCTATTACTAGTGTATATCTTAGACCTTGCCTAAATCTGAGATGACAACAGCTAGCATGAACGGTGAGTTCTCTCTCTCCATTCCTGTGCCTAGGGCAGACATTACTAATCAATCATGGCATTTTTCCCTTCTAAATCTGAGTGTGACTTCAGAATCCCAAGGTTTGAATCCAACATTGAATTTTTTTCACCTGCTCACAGGTAAACTCTTATGCTTCTGAATATGTCCATCTGAGCACGTACTTACCAGGTTAGGTAAGTTTGTAGTTCACTTTGTGAACTTTGTAGTTCACTTGTAAAACTACACACCTGATGTCCCTTTGCCTCTTATAAATCACAGCTCAGCCTGAACTGACGTAGGCATACTGTAAGAGAGGCAGCACACTCCACCACGCAGAGTTTCATGAGGACAGGGATTGCATCTCAGTCATTCCTTCATTTATTGATCAGATACTTATAAGACCAGGCATTTATAAGACCAGGCACTGGTTTGGCCTATGTTCACTTCCGTATCATAACCCACTAATATATGTGTTTTTCTTTGTATGAAGGATGTATGTATGGATGGATGAATGGATGGATGGGTGGGTGCATGAGTGGATAAATGTTTCATCAGTTACCTCTCATGGGGTGATGCCCGATAGTCCTGAGCCAGGACATGCGTCTTCTGCCTCTTTCTTTGCCCCAAATAGGTCATTTGCTGTTCTTTCTTCCTTTGTTTCTACTGAGCACGCTCTACACACAGCCTCACTTGCAAGAGGTCCCCAAGAGCACCACTCTCTTCATCTTAAGGCACTTCTAGGTTGGTCTTCATCTGTCTTCTAGACATCTGTCTTCTAGATTTCAATCCATTTGATCATTTTTGTGGATGGAACTCATTTTGATGGGGAATCTTATCATCAGTAAGGTTCTGTCATTTATTATCTATGAGAAATGCTCTTAGTCCTTTTACATAGACCATCTTATTTCATCTCAAGTACAGTTGGGCAAGGCAGTGATTATGAGCCCATTTTATAGTGGAGAATGTGAAGGCCCAGAAGGACCTTTTGATTTGCCCAGGCTTACAAAGATTACGGAGTAGAGCACAAGCCCAGCCTGCCTGACCCACAAGTCTATACTCGCAGAGGAGGCTGTGGCTGGTTAGGGTCGGCTCAAGTCATGATAACCTGTGCAGGGGCACCAAGATGCCAGGGCTTTCTGCATTCGTGATGATCTGCTCACAGAAAGGATATTTCCCCCAGGGCTAGTGAGGAGGCTGATCTCTCTTCTCTTCCCTCTGAGGCCAGGAAGGCACGGCTCCCTGGCCTTTGCTGTCCCCATTTGCCCAACACTGCCTTGGGTGTCTCTAAGTCTTCCAGAGAGGAAGGGCTGGGCCAGTCTGGAGTTGATAAGGTACCCCATCCCCTCCATAAAAGGATGGGGGATTCCTTTTAGGCTTCACCCAACTGAAGATTTCCCGAGGACAGAGATAGAGAGAGAGCGAGCAAGCAAGTGTGCATGAGCACACTTGGGCCTCGTCCTTCCCATGCATCACTCTCCCCCCACCCCTCCCCAGCACCAGAGGCAGCAGCTGCAGTGCTCCAGCCCCGCCGCCCCTGGGAGCAAGTCTGGGAATGACCCAGGCACTGCCTGTCACCTCATGGCCCTGGAACACCCCCCAGGCCTCGTCCAGTCTGTGGCCACCCCTGCTAAAGCTGCTGCACCAGGAAAGCCCCACTTTGTCTAATTGTTTAATTATCATGTCAATGTGGATTCATTAGCATGGCAGCTGTCATTGCAAATGGCGGACATGGGGGCTCCCAGAGCCCCTAGGGTCAGCCTAATTGATGTAGTGAACAGAATACTATATTTACTCAACAATGGTTTGGGTTTCTCTTCTGACCTGGGAAGGGCATCCATGCTTACCAGGAATCAATAGCAGCTGGATTTTCATCCACAGTGATGGGACTGCGCCCACGGGCTTAACCCCTCCAGGCCTGCCCAGAGTTGGGGCAGGCATCCGTGGCAGCGAGACACTGGAGACTTGTCCTTCTCTCAGGGACAGAGATGACACGTGGGACCAGGGTGGAGGGAAATATATCCCTCATACACTCCACAAGTGTGGGACAGGGTTCTAGCTGCTCCTAATTTCCACGAGGTCCTGACTGCTTGGGTCACAGTCACTCTGCATCCGTCCCAGCTAGAACACACTGCAGAACGACTTGGTGTTTAATACATGTTTGTGCAACTCACTTTGGTTGAATGCCGACTGCCAGGCACTGCCCTGAGCGTTTTACAGGTGTATCAGCTTATACTTCTCATAAGAACCTTCTGAGACGCATTGTTCTGGTGATTGCTTGCTGTGTAACGACCTTAGTGGGTGAAAATGGCACTTTCTTGTTATTATAGCTCATGATTCCGTGGGTTAGGAATTGGTGCAAGGCACAGAGGCAATGTCTTATCTCTGAGGCCTCAGTCAGGATGACTCAAAGGGCTGGGAGTGATACAGCCAGAGAACGCCCGGACCTCCTTCTCCAACACTCTACTTAGTAATTGTGTGATCCTTGAAAACACTCCTAAGTGTTTTGAAACCACCTTTTTATCTGCTAAATAGGAGTCATAGGCCTTTCTTCATAGAATGGATGGTGACTTGAATAAGACAATATGGAAAAACCTGTCAACCCCCAAGCCAGGCACACTGTAAGTGTTCAACAAAGGTTCATTGAATCTGAAGGCTGAGCACCCCTGGGATGTACAGTAACAGACAGGGTGGCCTTGAGTTACCAAAACAAGTCTTGTCGAAGGTAGTAAAACCCATATTTGAGGAGTCTGTGCCATTTTAGATCAACCAGAAGGCTATAGTTAATGCCATAGGCATGATGGAATATGGAAAACATACAGTAAATGCACTTTCCTCATCTAAAAGATGGAAATGAAACCTACCGTAAGATGAGTAAAAGTGGTCATTAAATGAGGTAAAATGTATAAAACACCTCATGCGGAGTGAGGGCTTGATAGTAACAGGTATGGGAGAGCCTGTGGCTGGAAGTCGTACCTCACCCCACATTAAAGAGTGCAGGCTGGGGAAGAAAAACCCATGGATTTCGTCAACATAGGAAAAACCTTGGGTTCATCTTTTACTCTTCACCCAAAATTGCACTTCCGGGTAAGTCCCATGAATATAAATGTGAAGTGTCCTGTCACGTGTCAGGGAATGCCGGGCAGGAAACAGGGCTCTGATGAGGTTGTGGCTTAATAGTTGGGGGATGACCAATAGATTTGCAAGTGAACAGACATTCTTCATGGTGCCACCTCAACAATAATCATAATTTAAATTATAGTTTAATATCACATTGTGAGCACATACAGTGTGCTCACAGCTCATTTAATCCTCACAGTAAGCCAAGGGGGGCAGGCCCCCATTTTCCAGGAGGGCACAGAGAGATTTGGACATGCCCAAGGTCACATGACTAGCACATGGTGGAATGAGTCTGTCTGGCCCCTAGCCTGCGCTCCTAGCCTCACAGCCTCTGAGTAACAGACCTCAGCACTGTGGCTTCTTCCAGGAAAGTGACACAGAGTGGGAAAACTAGCTCTGTGCTAAGCCAGGAAGGCCTCCGGAGTCGGGGAGCCAGGCAATCCTGGGTTTAAATCTCAGTCCCAGGACTTATCATCTCCTTAACCCTGGGCAAGAGACTGACTAATCTTTTCAAGACTCAGTCTCCTCATCAATAAAGTGGGGATACAAATCATTGTCATGCCCATCTTGTTCTGTTGCTGTGAAGACCATGCCTGGCACATAGTAGCTGGCTAGTTATCATCGGTCTCCTTTTCTTTAAAACAGGATGCCAGCGAACTTTCAACTACATTGAAATCACTGCGATAGATCTGGGAACTAAGGAGGCCCTGGGAGTCTGAGACAGTGTTTGTCACATCTACCCGAACCTCTGTTAGGTGCCTAATTAGGAGGATGCAGGGGTTTTGTATATTTCTTTTATATAAAAATATGATTTTTCATATATTGGCTTTGGGCTTACTGTTGAGGTAAAATAAATAAATAGATAGATAGAGCTAAAATGATTCAGGAAGAGAAAAATATTAAGATTCAGATAAACACATAAATAATGCCCACAATTTCAAACTCAGTATTTCTTTTCCTCATAGTCTCTAGGTTTATCTGTTAGTCTCTCCAGACTCTTTTTTTTTTTTTTTTCATTAGACAACACTCTCCACAAATTATTTCTAACTTTGGATGATTTGCTAACCCTCACTGACTAGGGTGTTCCTTTCCCCCCACCTATAACACCCACTTTGCATCATAACCAAATGCAGCCTTCCCATTGTCCCCCTACCTTCCACTGGGAATGATCTCTTTATCAATAATTCGACCCCTGGAAGCCCAGCGGGTGACTCTTTAGTGCCCCCGACACCAATGCAGATGGGAGCTTCGGATCCCCAGTGTAATCCCAGCCTGAAATGTTACCAGGAGCCCCACGGCTCTTCAATTACCTCCCTTGGCCTGTCAAGACCACAGCATCTCAAATTCAGTTAGCTGGTCTTTGGGTCTCAGCCAAGGCCCAGCCTCTGCTCCTAATGACAGCCAGCTGAGGGGACACTGAGAGGGGCTAAATTCAATTTGCAGCCCTTCTAATGAGATTAGGGGAGCAGGGTTTTTTATTTTCTCCAAAGTTTGCCATGGGCAGGATGAATGATGGCCCAGGGATGAGCTGTCAACGTCAACAAAGGCTCTGAGCTGGGAGAAGGGGGATGGGAGACAAGGATGGGGGAGAGAGGGAGAGATTTTCCAGACAGAGCCAACGGGCCCTGAGTGAGTCGCCCAGCAGGTGACAATGTCTGGTTGGCAGAGTGTCACTCTGTGGACAGGATGCAAAGTCAAGAGTCAATCTGGAGGAAAAGCAAATGTCAACTGTAAGCAATACTCCCAAGTAGAATCTCTTTCCCCCACCTCATTGTTTCTGAATTCTTTCTCACCTTTATTAACTTTCTTAAATCATTAAGCAAATGGTGTTTTTTAAAAAATAAGTCAACTAAAAGGTATTGTCTCAGATAAAGAAGCAAGGCCCCCACCGGTCTACTGCATGGGAGAGCTCAGTCCAGCACTGCTCTAGGGCTGAGAGGCCCCACAAGACTCCTGGCCACAGAGCAACCCCTGAGCTAGCATCTGCTGCAGGCTAGGACCTCAGATGTCCACACTGTGTTGTGGTGGTGGTGAGGAGCTGGGAAGTTCTTTATCTGACGCAAGTCACCTTGGGGTGAAGTACGATGTGCAAAATGGGTCTAATGAGTGTTTTAGTTAGCACCTGCCTCTGAGGAGCTTCAGCTCCAAGGCCAGGGTAGAAGAAATAGGGCAGGACATTCTGCTGGGTCAAAGAAAGGGAGAGAGAAAGTTCTTAAGGAAATATGAAGAGGAAGAGATCGCTGTGGTTGGGAGAGACCAAGGAAACTTCGTTTCGCAGAGGTAGTTCTGAGTGGAGAAGAGCTAGCATTCCTCTGGCATGATGGAGGATAGGAACCAACAAGGCTATGAACGGAGATGAAGTTGACCCTACAGGTGAAGGTCTCCATGCTTCTACTTGCACACCCTGTTTCCGGCTCGCTCCTGGTGGGAACTCCACCAGCTCTGCCCCCTCAGGCCTGGATCTCATGCTCTGAACACTGATTTGTTGACCGCACCTTCTTCAAGTTCCTCAGAGATGCTCCATACATACAACAGAGCTCCTGCCCAGCTTCTTGTTCCGTGCTCAACCCCCTTTGATGCAGCAACCCTGCACTAGACCGTGGCTGTGGCCTGACACCTCAAGTTGCTTGGTCTCACCACTTCTTCTCCAGGTGGCAGGAGTCAGGAATCACATACCTTGTCTCTTGTCCCTCAGCCAGTGCCTGAAGTCCTGTTCCTAGTAGACCAATGACCAAGGACCATTATGGCCCCTTCTATACTCCCCTTAAATATGGAAACCAACCCAGACCCAGGCCTTTACACAGCTTCAAGACAGGTCAACATGAGTTAAAATGTCTTATAGGCGCACAGTAGACACTCACTAGATATTTATCAGATGAAAGGGCTCACAGATGATTGGGCTTGAGCATGGGAGCAGTTAGACAAGTGGCTACAAACAGGAAGGCATTCTCCATGAACAGGAAAGCTCAGAGTCAGGACCATGTTGTTTGTGTTCAGAGAATGACAGTTTCTCTCCCATGATGCCCTCCTCCTGGCCAAGTTGTGACCCCTATTGCCTATTGGACCCACAGCCAGCTCTTCAGGGCCGCTGCCTACTGGAGCCCCAGTGATGGGCTCCTCAGTTTGTCCACACACAGGAAGGTGCTGCTGAAGTCCACAGACAGGACAGCTATGCCACAGTCTGACCCTGGCCATCAGCCAGATGATCCAGAGGAATCCTACAAATTCCAGAACCCCAGGGGTGTCTTATAGCCAGAACCTCTCAGAATATCTCCCATGCAAAACAAAACCCCTTCAGGCCCTGTGGAGGATTATGTTGGATTGCTGGGCCGGGCTAATTTGGTTGATTAATCCAACCCACCGCCTCATAGACCTAACACTGGTAAGAAAGACAACTTCAGATGCTGGGGTTATGAGCCCCGAAGAGTGCAGTTCTACAGTTAGTCATGGATGATTTGTTAATGTGGTAACTTTTATGCTGTGGGTCATTTCTGTATTGTTTTTCTGATTCCACTTATTTTTTATTAAAATTCTTTGTGAAAAGACCATTCTGTTCTAGAGGCGTTTTGTGCCACGAAGTGATACAGGCATCAGAAATGTAAGGCAAAGGGCCAGGACCTCTCTAGCTCTTCTCCACCCCACCATGGAGGGCAGTCTGCTTCGGCCCTAATAAGAAGGGCTTGTTCTAGAAGGTGCTGTCTCGGAGCACTGCATGGGCTCATGAGCCAGCACCTGTGGCATTTTTTTTTTTAATTTTTTGGAGATTTTATTTATTTATTTGACAGAGAGAGAGACAGAGAGGGAACGAAAGCAGGGGGAGTGGGAGAGGGAGAAGGAGGCTCCCCCCCCCCGAGCAGGGAACCCAATGTGGGGCTCGAACCCAGGGCCCTGGGATCATGACCTGAGCTGAAGGCAGACACCTAACGACTGAGCTACCCAGGCGCCCCGCACCTGTGGCATTTTGATGAACCTCCAGCCTATTGCCCTTTTCCCCAGCTCAGGCAAGGCTCAAGATGGAGAAATCAGCTGGAGGAAGTAGAAAAAAACAAGAATGGCAGGAATAAAGAATGGCCAGCTCTCCAGACATGGTGCTTATTAATGAAAAAGAGTCCCCAAAGGCCAAGCCCTCAGGAGCCCAAACTCTCTGTTGTAAAGCACATTTTTTATCACAGGTTTTCATGCCTGTTCCTTATGTGAACCTGTGAGTCTTTGAAGACAGTGTGCTGATCCCCATTGCAGAGATCAAGAGATGGAGGCGCCATGGACCTCAGTGAGTCACCCTGGCTCAGGACGCAAGACCAGGTCTGTCAGCTGCCCACTGTGTTGCTGGGCCCACCCTCCCGCATTTCGTCTTAATATACCACCCCTGTGTATATGGTGGACTGTCCTCCTCCATCTTCTTTGACTTCATTCCTGTGGGGAGCTCCGGACTCTTCTCCCCATCCTCTGATGGCAGAACTGATGACTCTCTGGGAGAGGACCCTCAGGAGACAGCTCCCTTGTGCCAGCTCTGTGTCGACAGGGAAAGCACCTCACTGCGATTTCGGAGCCACCAAGGACGCGGGATGTGGAACACAGAGCCCCGAGCTGGGTTCCACAGCCCTGCTGTCGCCAGCTCCGCACCCCCTCCCCCCCCGTCCCCATGATCTCGGGCAAGGGACTTCCTCTGTCTATGCTCAGTGCCCTCTGGGCTCCTCGCCAGTTCTAACGTCCACGGATTCTCATTCTCTAGTTGTCCAACTCTCTGGAATGGTCACTCCAGTCCATTTCGTGCTGCTTACAAATTACATTTTGCTTTCTTCTCTTCCTTTCTAGTCTCTTCTGTTTGCCACACGGAGTTCAGTTCCACCCTGGTGTGGTCATGAGCATTTCCAATGCAAAAGCTCACCCCTGTGTCTGTTGGGTTTGCTAAAAACACCCCTCGGGCCTGCCCCTCCCAGGGCAACGCCAGACCAGGAGGATGGAGCCCTGGGTCTCTTCACTTTGCGCCACATTATCACAGAAAGGTGGATTAGAAGTTATCTCCGCTCTGCTTTCTCTCAGAGCTCCTTGGCAACAGAGCCACCTCGATATAAATACACACCAGAAACGTGCACAGGCTCATACTCAGAGTTGAGGTCTTCGGATCCTGGGGGCGGATACCACCAGGGCGCAAGGGCGGCAGGAGGTCCCCAGGACACGAAGGAGCGCCAGCCTCACCACTTCAAGGTCAAATATGGCACCCATCAAATAAAACGCCTGTGATCCCTGATAATGCTCTGACACCCCATCCCAAATGCCAGCGATCTCTCATCTCTCTGGATCGCCAAATAGTTCACGACCGAAGCTTCTTTCATATTCTTTACAATTAAACTAAGGGCTGAATGATCCTTCCTGTCTTTGCTTTTTTTTTTTTTTTTTTTTTCTCCCTGGGGTTGCTAATACAGCCCTTTCGGGCCAAAATTCTGTTGTTTCTGGTCATTAGTTGTCTGAAGAGCTAAAAAGAAAGAGCGGAATCTTTCAAGGAGTGGAAATTTAAATCAGACATGATGGTGTTGTGCTCCCGAATATAATCATGTGTAACATTTGAGGACTGAACTAATGAAAGGAATCTTGAACCATTCCCCGCACACTGTTAACTCTGGTGTCTAAAGGCACTTTAAATTTCCAGGCGACCAGTATGCACAGGCTCTCAGGGATAGCACAGCCTCGGAAGCAGGTCATGCCCGCTCCTTCCCCTGGCCCTGTTCTACACAGGACCACTCAAACATGACAGAACTACCAGAAACCTGACTCAGATATACCTAGCATAAGCAGGAGACACACGCATCAGCTGAAAAGATGGTGAGAAAAGTCCCCTTGCTTGGAGGCACATGAATAAAATTCCCCAATATCTCTCATATATATGAGTATCCTCTTAAGATTTAGTTATGAGGCTCTGTCAGACATTTCAAACTTCAGAGGGCCTGGAAAGAAAATACAATAAAGAGATCAGAGACCTAAAATGCCAGGCCAAAGAAAAGAACCAGAAGGAGCAAGATGTGTTCATTGTAAATATTTTAAAACTGCATTCTTATCTTGGTTCAGTGCTGTACACTGTCTTGTCTCTGATAATTGTAAATATTTAATGTGCTATACCATCTCCTAACTGATACAGGGATGATGAATAAATCCACACACGCAGGACGTGTGGTTTCCCTTGCTGTGCAAATGGCTGGAGAACGAGCGCCCCGCCCGGGGAGGGACCACTGTGGATGGTTGTGCAGGCTGTGCATTGTACAAGGGCACTGGGTGGGGGTTGTGGGGAGCTGAAAGACAAGCCCCACCCACCAGCTCTGGAGTCTCTGGGTCTGATCAGAACTGATCAAAGAGCCCTCTTGTGCAATGCTGGGGGTGCTTTTTCTGCAGTTCACAGTTTATGAGTGTGAGGAGGATGAAGCAGATCTGTTGGGAAAATTGCTCATGTTTATTAAAAAAAAAATCAAGAAAGCTTTTAAATCTCAGTGTGATTTTCTCTAAAATAAAAGTATAGTTGTTTCATTCCATTTTCCTTTTTTATTCCCTTAACAACTTAAGCCCTGTCTTGATACCTGATTTTCCCTACAAACTGACAAAAAGAAGCTTCCAGAAGCAACCATCTACCATAAGGGAAAGGAAGGTGGGACCAGGAGAGGAGGTAGCTTCAGAAGCCCTGGTTCTATGGCAGCCTATCCTGTTTGCCACCCTGCCCCTGTCACCTGACTTGGTTTTCCCCAGTAGATGATCAGGTCTGCATTTGGCTTCAGCTCCCCTGGCCTTCCCAATATTCCATTCTTGCCCAGTTCTGATCTCTCCTCTTGGTTTCCTCACTCCTCTTGGATACTTCAGCTCTGCCACTGGAGCTGACATCACCGGCCTTTCCAGGTGATAGCAAAAGAGCAGGTAGAGGAAACCCTAGAAATTCTAATTGGACCCCTTATCCAGAATAACCTTCCACAGTTACTCTGACTCCCTTGACCTTGTGAAGATGAAAACTGGGAAACACCCCCATAGCCCTCACAATCAACTTGAATCTTGAGTTGTGACATATAAAGGAAGACAACTTCAGTAGCTCTGTGACCCACAGAGTGAGGAGGGCTGGCTATTAGGAAAGCAAGCTCTGAGGCTGGAAAGTCTGAATTCCATGCCAGCTTCACAGCTTCACATACAGGGCCCCTGAGCATGGGCTCTGGCTGCCTCCCTGTCCTCTTCTCTAAAGAGGGAGTAGTAGAATTGTAAGCATCATGGCCTTGACCTAAAATTGCCTAGAGCAGTACTTGGAAGACTAAGTTGTCATTGTGTGTTGGCTATTATTATGATTCTTACTTCTAAAGGCTTAGAGTCAGGGCGTGGTAGAGTCCTGAGAAGATTTTCTTGCTCAGAAGTCTTTGTTTTCTTAAAGATGTATTTATTTATTTGAGAGAGAGCGAGGAGAGAGCATGCATGTGCATGTTGGGGGGTCGGTAAGGGAGGAGGGGCAGAGAGAGAGAGAGAATCTCACGAAGACTCCCCACTAATCATGGAGCCCAACCTGGGGCTCGATCTCACGACCCCTGAGATCATGACCTGGGTCAAAAATCAAGAGTCAGACGTTTAACTGACTGAGCCATGCAGGCACCCCCAGAAGGTTTTTAAATTTGACCATTAATGGGCTCTCTGGGTGGTTCAGTCAGTTAAGCGTCTGTCTTTGGTTCAAGTCATGATCCCAGAACCCTGGGATCCAGCCCCGCATCAGGCTCCTTGCCCGGGGGGGATTCTGCTTCTCTCTCTTTTTCTCTCTCTCTCTCTCCCCACCCTTCCCTCCCTCACCCCCTCAACCCCACTGTTCGTTCTGTCTCGCTCTCTCAAATAAATAGATGAAAGCTTTTAAAAAAAATTTAGTTAATTACATAAATTTGACCATTGAGATGCTCAGTTTCCATGTTAGAGAGCCACTGTGGCATCATAGGTAAACCCAACATACACACGTGCACACAGATTCAGCCACGCTGCTGCACGCACACACACAGGTCCATACTGGGATCTGCCGGTGTCGGGTCTTCATGGGCCTCTAGGACAGCCACCAGTTGGTTGCAATGCTGCAAAGACTTCTGAGGATGCCAACCTTTCTCATCCTTCAAACTTCTCCTTCCCCCCAGAATTTTCAGGGGATTTCATGGGTCATTGTTAAAGGGTTTCAGCTGGAGGGTCCCAGCTGCCAATACCTACAGATGGAGGCAGGTGGTGATGTCATTGCTGATGCCACATTCTCTAGACAGACTGTGGGAATGTCAGAGCACCTTGGACAGGTGCAAGTGGGTGTCCAAAAATGGGTTGCTGAATAAATGACTAAACAATAATATATCCCAGCTCAGCCACTTGTCGGCTGATAGCCTTGGATAATTTGCATACTCTTTATTTTAGCAACCTTTGTGTCTAAAATGGAGGTAAACACACCTACCCATAGGACCATATGAAGACTAAATATTAAACCAGAGACTCGGCACATAATCGTTGTCTTTTCAGTGGTGGTCTCAATATACAGTGGGTTCAGGGCAGTGCAAGCAAGGGTGGTCTCTTTGGGATGGACACCCGGGGACCCTGCATCTTAACACGGCCAGAAAGATTGGTGCCTGAGAAAGAGTCTTGCGAAGGGGATGTTTCTAGGTAAGAAAAGGATTTTACCCACTTCCCTTTGTGGGGAGGACACAGTGCTGTTCTCCCACACCAGGAGGCTCAGACAGAGAGGGAGGCTACGCTTTCCGGCACAGGACCCCGGCTGGTGAGGCATCTGCCATCTGCCCAGGGCGCCCTGTGAGAGGTGGGACTCTCCCTGCGCTTTTGCTGTCTTTATCAGTTTTATGGCCTCTTTCTGGTTTGCTCATCGAGTTAAGTCTTCAGGGAGAAGAGTCTAGGCCAGAGAGCAGAGCAAGCAAAAAAGAAATGTGTCTGGAGCCAGGTTCTAACAGTAACCGAACATACAGAGACAGGGAATAAAAGATAGCGAAGCCAAACAGGGTCCCTGCGTGGGCTTGTCTGGTTAAAATTCTAGGACAGTGTCTCATAGTCTGGTTTTTTAGATACTCCAAGGTATCTCAAAATATTTCAGTAGCATAAAATACTGGGATATACTGAGATCTAGCTATCCATCCATCTATCTGTTTATCTATTGAATATACCTACGTATCGATCAACCACAAATAGTTTAATTGACTATAACAGACACGCAGGCACACAATGTGAGTAGGGTATATTTGGATGCAGGCTTTGTCAGGAAATCATGATAGTGAGCTGGGATCCCAGGAGGGTGGAAGTCATCGCACCAGACAATTATTTAATGTCCCTCTTTGGATTTGAAGGTCATAAATGTTCTTCCCACAATTTCCAGCTGCGTTTCTCAGGTGGATGTGCGGAATTACTCTCTGGTCACTAATTTGTCTTTTTTTGGTGGATTTTAAAGTCATTTAATAGTTTTCCTACATCTTACAACACTTTCTTTCTATGAGATTGGGGATTCCTCTCCTCTTTACAGTTCTTTCTCTCCTCTCATCTTGGGCCCTTTCCCCATACCTAAAAATGAGTCATTAATGAGTCATTCATTCATTTATCAACCATCCAGCTAATATATATTATAAGCCTGTTAAAAATTATACTGGGAACTAGGAATGTACACTGAACAAGAAAGACACAGTTTCTGCTTTCATGAAGTTCACGGTCTAGTGAAGAGAAAGAAAATGTATAAAACTATGGACATTGGGGAGGGTATGTGCT
The DNA here is from genome assembly GCF_963455335.1 of Martes martes. NCBI lineage: Eukaryota > Metazoa > Chordata > Mammalia > Carnivora > Mustelidae > Martes > Martes martes. Next base: position 66,568,268 of record NC_137899.1, read on the forward strand.
ATGGTGAGTGCTGTGAAGTGTAAACCTGGCGATTCACACACCTGTACCCCTGGGGCTAATAATATATGTTAATAAAAAAAAAAGAAAATGCACAAAACTTACACGAAAAAGGATATGATGATGAGCTAGATGCTGCAGTGTGTTATCTAGAGCCTCCTTCAGGATAGGAGAAATCATTCTCCAACGACTGAGCACTCTGTCAGAACATAGTCTTCAGCTGAACCCTTTTCTGGAGTTCCTTAACTAAAGAGAGCTGCCTCACCCAGGATCCTGCCCCCTTCCCAGGGGCACTCCCATATCCAATGCCATTTGTCCCATTGTCTACTCTGGACAACTCTGCTCCTGAGCTTCGTATACATGTAAACTCACTTCAACTTCACCTTCCTCTTCCCATAGGGTAGTTGACCTATGAGGCAGCCGAAGTTGTGTTAGCAACCAGTGTTCCTTCCTCCACTGATTGTTAGATAATAGGACATCTGAAAGCAAAAACATTAAGAAGACGGGCAATGGTCTATGGTGTTCTGGAGGATGGAAGTCTCCAAAAATAGGGGTAGCTGGGTGATGACAGCAAGAACAGTGGAAGCATTCTTGGAGTTGTGACTTTTTCACACTCTAGTGCTTCAGTTATAAAGCCAGACAAAAAGAACACCTTCTCAGTAGGGCAACGACATATAGGTAAAGGCTGAAAAATACGGGAAGCTCGATGGACAGCTGTGAACATCGATTCACCTTTCAACCACAGAATGAAGAACAGGAACCAACAATCACGAGTGGATAAAGCACAGAACCAAGGCCAATCCACACAGGTTATCTGTTGACAACACTGAGCTTAAACCACCCTCACCTTTTTGAAAATGAGTAATGCTTTTGAATAGCGTAATGGTAATAGCTATTGGACTTTAAAATGAGATATTTAAAATATTTAAACATACTAAGGATGATAAAAGAAAATAAAATATACTCTTCATTTAAAAAACTGAAAAAGAAGGAAAAATCGAGGACATAGGAAACCAAAAATCACAAAAGAATAAGGCAGTTTTAAGATGTATCAATAAATTATAACAATAAATGTAAAATAATATGTCAATATTTTCATTCAGGGTGGAAAAATCCATTTAAGCTTTAAAAATGAATACATAAATACATTCAGAGAATCATCAAACAGAAGTATAGCTTATTACCCACAAACAGAAAGTAGTAGTCACAGTTTTAATTGTGAGCAATCAAAATGATGAGGGGAGAAACCCACTGAGTTTCCCTCCTCTTCTGTGCACTTACTAGCTTTCTGTCCCATCCACCACTTGCTGAAGACAGATATGAGGGAGAAAAATTAACGTTAGAGAACTACATTTCACATGGGACGGGATACTGGAAGACCTCGTGTGTGCAGAATGTACTGTGGCACATCTCGTGAGGCAAGGTGGAGAAAGTCTCCAAGACAAGGAGAACAGGATAGTGTGGCCGAGAGACATGAGCGTTGAAGAAAGACTGATCAGGGGCTCTATAAAACAGATTACAATAACGTTCCTTTAAAGAACTGAAAGAGACACAAGTAAAATGAATTCCAAAGTTAACCTTTTTTTTCCCATTTAAAAAAATGAAATACAGTTAGGGACCTGACTTTTCCAAACAATCTCAAAATTTTCTGGGAGGAAACAAAACAAAAACAACTATAGGTCATGCTCTTGGACACAATGTAGTAAACCGGAAATTAAAGCTAATTATTTAAAACAAATCCCTCACTCCTCACAAGCTGTAAACATCTTTTTGTCAGAGAGCAAAGAAAATCACAACATAAATTATTTAGAATATGCCACAAAGAATGTATGGAATTTGGCCCAAACTATAAAAAGAATATTCATAGTCCTGATGTTTTTTGTTTGTAAGCAGAAAGAATGAAAATAAAGTAATAATGAATTTGAATCATAAGGTGGCAAAGAAAACATTTAAAAATAGAGAAAAAGGGGAAAACATTTTACAAAGATAGGAGCAGAAATTAATGATTTCAAAATAATACAATTAAGAAATAAGTTGATTCTTTGACAAAATGAACAAGTCTAGACAGATATCTAACAATGTTAATTTTTAAAAAATGACAGATATATGGTATTAAATATAGGAAACATAATTACAGATTTTCCACTTTTAAGCATAGACTTGATCATAATACTGTACAACTGGTTAACCATTTGGAGGGCACAAAGCTACATTCTTAGCATACCAAACCCAAAATTAATTCCAGATGGATTAAAGTACAAAAATAAAGTATATGTAAATATTTATACATACTTGCAGTAGGGAGGTACATTATAAATATAACATCAAAAGCAGCAACAATAAGGGAAATAATTAATCAATTATATCACATTAAAAAACCAAGACTCCTATACAGGAAAAAAAAACTACAAAATAAATGACAGACTGGGGAAATATTTCTAATATACATGACAAAATATTAGTGATTATAATGCATATGAATATAATAATAAATAACAAAATTAATAAAATATAGGTCTTAAAAGTCAAAAGTATAAATTTGAAATATTTAGATTTTTAAAATACTTTTTTTATTTTTAAATTTTATTTTATTTTATTTTGAAACAGATATAGCTATTTAAAAATTAGATATATTTTGCAACTATTGAATTGGAAAACATTGAAAGAGTAATATCACCTTTTGACATAAATGTTTTGGGGTGCAGTAGGGTTACAGATCAAGAAGTCTTGAGGATGTATACACATTTCTGGAATTCCACTTCTAGGAAACTATCCGAAGGAGATAATCCAACTAAGTTTAACTATTTAGTTATAATGATTTTTCGTTCCATTTTTTGAGAATCATATTCCCAAATTGGGAACAACATTAATTCTTAGTAACAGGGATGGTTGAGTTAATTATGGACCCTCTATTGATGGACTGCTATGTAATCAATGAAAAATAATGAGGTACATTTATATGTATTAATCCTGAATGATGCCATTAATATGTTCAGGTAAAGAGCACACTGCAGTACAAACAGTAATATCCAATTGTTTAAAAACATGTATATGTATATTCATGGACATACAACACATGTATATTCTTCAGACATTTCCATTACTGGCTGGTGAGACTGGGGATTACTTTATTGATTTTTTAAATGTTACACCTCTCAATATGCTTTATTATTTTAAAAAAAGAGTGAGAGGGGCGCCTGGGTGGCTCAGTGGGTTAAGCCGCTGCCTTCGGCTCAGGTCATAATCTCAGGGTCCTGGGATCGAGCCCTGCATCGGGCTCTCTGCTCAGCAGGGAGCCTGCTTCCCTCTCTCTCTCTCTCTCTGCCTGCCTCTCTGCCTACTTGTGATCTGTCTGTCAAATAAATAAATAAATAGAATCTTTAAAAATAAATAAATAAAATTTAAAAAGAGTGAGAGAAAAGAGAAAAAACGTCAAAATCAGTTACATGTTTTAAAGCATAGGCATTAGCTATGGTAGAGCTTATAGACTTCTTCCATTGTAGTCTTTGACAAATTTTTTACATCTATCAATTTCCACATTAATTTGATATCTCTAGCTCTTATTCCCTTGGGGGCAAGGTACTTACTATCTTTGCATGCCCAGCACTTGGCCCAGTGCCTTATATACCGTGGACATCATTAAATGTTAGTATTTCAAGGAAGGAAGAAAGGAGGTCAAGGAGCAAGAAAAGAGGGAAGAAGAGGGGTAAGGAGGAGGAGGGAACATGGGAGGGAGAAAGGAAGGAAGTGGGGGGGAAGGGAGGGTGGGAGAGTGGAGGGAAGGCAGGCAGGCAGGCAGGCAGGCTGGGGGCGAGGGAAAGAAAATTTGGTTGTAGGTGTCATTTCTGCACAAATATAGTTTTACCTCCTGCAGTCGAACCAAGATCCCAACTGCCGCCGTCTCAACAGCCCAGTCCACAATCTGCAGGTTGCTCTGTTTCAGGAGCCCCGTGGTGCTGTTGGGTCTGCCAGTCTTTCAGAGCTCAAACCAGTGGGATCCAGCCCAAGAAAACCTTTTCCCACAAGGTATGAGTGTCCCTTGCAGATGTTTGTTACCATTTCAACAGCTGGAGCTCTGCATAACACAGTTCCTCAATCATTAGCAGACATTACCTAATTGATAAGGGTGTCCCTCTAAGCACAGCAGCCTGTTCTCAGTTCCATGTGACACACAATCAAACTCTGTTCCCTTTCCCTGTGACATCAACATTCTTGGCCAGACCATTGGAGGAGAACTCCTTTCCACCCTAGATAAACTGAAATCTTGGGACAGAATCATTTCCCTGAGGATCCCCATAGCCACATTCTCCCACCCACTCCCATCTTCCCGTTCCATGCTGAGCTCCAATTCTAGCCACGGGGCTGCTCTTCAGGCCTCGCTGACATTGACCCCAGTGCAGCTGTAGCCCTTCAGCAGCTCCCTGTGACAGCGGGAAACAGATTGGAGGCACCAAGCGTTTGGTGTCAGTGGACGGACACACATGAACCCCTGAGGCTGGGACTACCCTCCCTCCCCCTTCCTCTGGGTGCCCCCACACAATCGTGCATCAACACTGAAAACGTCCATCTGGTCCTTCCTGGCAGTAGGTTCCTGGTGAGAATCTATTTCCTTAATAGCACTTGAGGATGGCCTGTGAACCCAAGAAGCAATGGGTCTTGGCCACCTATGGCTAGCTCAGGTCAAGGCACAGAGAGAGAGAAGCACAAAGCAGAGCCCAAATTAGAGAGAAAGCCCCTGAAATGTGGCCCTAGACAAGCCTACCTTCTGCTACCTCTGATGCCTACTGAATGACCCTGTCAGTGTTGGGATTCCTTGGCCAGCCTGGCCTATCTCGTAAGTACTAGGATCCCTATCTGGGTTGCAAAAAAAAAAAGAAAAAAAAAAAAAACCCACACACATACACAAAACTTTACTACTAAATTGGTCCCTGGCCATGAGATTAATAGAAACACATAAAATCAGCAGGAGAGAGAAAAACAGAACTTTGGTTTTGGAGGGGGGGGGTGGAAGGGGAGGTTTTAATAAAATGAAAGGTTGATCTATCTTATCTTTGTCTTACAGTGTAAGGGGGAACTTGGAGCCAAATAGACCCAAGGTCAGGCATTGGCTCTACCACTTCTTGGCTTATAGCTTTGGGTAAATTTATCTCTTACAGCTTTCATTTTCTCCAGTGGTTCTTGTAAAGATTCAGTAAGAAAACTTATACAAATCCCTGGAACAAGTGCAATTTCTTTTTTCACTCAGTGCATATGAAGAGTTTTGGAGTCAATGCCTTGGATACATGTGTCTAGATGGCCAACTTGCCTTTCGTTGGATTGGCATTATCTTCCCCTCCCATAGTAAATCGTGAGCTTATTAGCAGAGTGGTCTATAATCAAAAGAGAATGCCAGCAGGGCAAAGGCCTCAAAATCACCTCCTCCAGCACAGGATCTTTTACAGATGAAGCACCTGAGGCCTAGGGAGGGAAAGTGAGGACAAAATTGATGCTAGGGCTCCTGACGCCAGGCCCAGTCATTCATCCCTGGCACACGTGGGGGCCCAGGAAGGAGCAGGGGACACAGGCTTGCAACCAACTCTTGGGATCAGGCTGTCTTTCATCCCAGACCCTAGAGCAGTAACACAAGCCTCCTGAGGCTGCAGAAAAAATTTGTTTGTATTTCCCCAGTTTCCTGTTCTCATCAAGGCTGGGTCTCCACTGGAGTGTTCAGCCCAAGATTTTTGCTAAAATATCACTCTGTAGAAAGTTGTGTGAGTATGAAACAAACTCCCAAGCCCTTTGACTCTGGCCAGCGGGGGGCCTCAAGGAGTGCAAAACCAGCCCCAGCCGGGGAGTCATACCTCTGTGCTCACCCCAGGAGGGTGTCTGGGAGAGCTTACTAGAACCTGGGCACTGGTGGGCAAGTAGAAGGGTCAGGAGTCACCTCCATCAGTGGCCCAGAGAGGCTGCGCCAGTCTGATCCTCCCAAGTGCAGAATGCTGGTAGGGACATGGGCTTATCCGCCTCATTTTGGCCTTTGGTTGGCCTCTGGTCCTCTATCCCTGGGAGGCTTTGAGCAATCATGCCCCACTCCCTGAGCCCTGTCTCCCCTTTTAGGTGGAGAGAAAGGTTGTGAGGGCCTCTCTCGGCTAGAGTGTCATGGGATGTCATCCACACTGGCCTCTCTTCCCTCCCTGCTTCGCAGGCCTCTACCCCCCACCGCCCAAAACTACAACTGAAGCAGCAGCACAGGGCTGCCCCTCACATCGTCCTTTCAAGAATTCGCTCTCCAGAGGGAAGGATACCACAGTGCAGGATTTCACTTTCATTCACCTGAGCGCACGCTGCCAATTTTTCCCATCACCGGAACCCATCAGAGACCAGACTAAGTCAACCATATTTCCCTATCTCATTCTCTTGCAGAGAACACAGCCATAGCTGCACAGAGAGTAAACATACACGGTCTAATCTTTCCCCTCACTGGGACAGTTTGTTGAAATGGGTGAAAGGATGCAGACCCCACTGGAATGGTTTGATAAGAGCTGTAAGTCTGGCTTTGTGATTATTAAACAGAGGGAGCATAACTCAACTGCTTCTGATAATTTTTAAGAGCCCTCCCTCTTACCAGAACCTTCCTACCGTGTATGCATATGGTTTCTACACACGTAGAAGGGTATAGGGTCTTCCAAGCCATGTGCATGAATGCCCGTTCAACTTCTCCGTTCCTTGAGGAGGGTGCCTGGACTCTAGAGAGAGAGAAAATCCTACCGTAACTTTATGGTCGCTCATTGGGTTATTAGCGACGTTATAAGAGAGGAACCATAGTCTGAGTGATTCATACTGCACAAGAATTATGTTGAAAAAAGTAGTTAATGCAGTCTGGGATATGCAAAAGGTTCATTTCTTAGAGCAAGGGTCAGCAAACTACAGACCACAGGCCAAATCTGGCTCACAGCCTATTTCTGTATGGCTAAGAAATTACATTTGCATTTTGAATGGCTGGAAAAGATCAAAAGAGGAATAATATTTTGTGACACATGACATTCAAACTTCAGTGTCCATTAATAAAGTTTTATGGGCACACCTCACCCATTCATTGACATAGGGGCTATGGCTACTTTGGGGCAGACTTGAGCCTGAAAACTGAAAAGATTCATTATCCGGACTTTTACAGAAAATGTTTGCTGATCCCTGAGCTGGAGAATTTTTCAAAGTCTTTTTTTTTTTTTTCCAAAAATCTTTTATACCATTCACAGATGGATGAGCTGGGAATCTGAGCAAGAATAAGACTTTAAAGAATGTTCTCGATGTGATTGAGCCCGAGGAGAAGCCGCTTTCTCACCCTCATGGGGTAGGGTTCCTTTCTAATCCCTCTACCATGCACTGTTCTTCAGATGCTATCCCCCTACGGAAGGGCTGTTGAAATGCCCATTAAGAAAAATTGATTCTGAAGTGTGACATCATGTCCTTGAAGATACACGATATCATGACAGGACAGGATATAATGTCCTGTGCAAAAATAAATTGTATTGTCAGAGGCCCCCATGGCTTCAGGAGGAAAGATACGGCTGTGAAAAATAAAATCATAATTAATGAAACCGTGATGTTTGTGGAAGGAATGTTTAGCGTTGAGAACGCCTCTCTTTACAGTGAACATCAGATTCTGTGTTAGATGCTCTGTGACCACTTGCTTCCCTCCTTTGTTCTTTTACTGACAACACCTTACAAGCACCGAGTTTCCCATGGTTATTTTATTTTTAGGCTTTTTGCCTTCACTCAATGAAAGTTTCAGGGAGGTCACTTTCAAATTCAAATTCAACTTCTTATGTGCCATTAAAGCAACACCAGGTTGCAGATTCCCAGAACTTCTTTTTTTAAAATCCATTTTTAATGAAAACCCTGTAGGATTATGAAATCATCTAATTCATTTAAGTGCTATAGGAAGTCTCAGAGAAAATAATGTGCAGCCACATCCTACATGCCAGAGGAGAGGTGGCCTAAAAACAGGCAGGGGGAGAAATGGTTTGCCCCATCTTAGGATGAAATGTACAAATTCTATAGTGGTTCGTAAAGGATGTTTGTTCTGGACCCAAATTATGTGTCCTGTTTTCATAGACGGTACCCTATTATTGATCTCAAATGTCTTTTTCCAGCTCAGAATCAGCCTAAAGGAAATGGAAGTGAGAAACACACAGGCTGATCAGAGGCTCACAGGTGCCTTCTCTTCTGACTGACTTTGGGCAACCACACCAAGGCAAAGACGGAAGAACCAAAGAAGGCAGGGACCTGGGGCCCACGCAGTTGCGGGTCTCTGTGAGCTGTAGGGAATGAGCAGGCAGATGGAGGTCAATCCACTGGACACTTGAGAGCAGGGTACCTGAGTGTCCCATACTTTATCTCGGTCTCATGTCCCAAGAAAACCACCTACAGTCCATGTCATCCAATGCACCTCATAGCTCATCTAATAGACATTCATGTTGAGCACTCAAGAAGAGATTCCAAGTTAACTGCTCTTTTTTGAGTGGTTAGTCTATGGCAGGCACTGCACTAGCAAATCCCTTGGACTTAACCTTATGTAATTCTCATAATGGCCCTCACTGATGGTCACTGGCACATCCACGGTGTAAAGATGTGGAAATCAAGCCCCTAGAGGTTAATTATTTTGTCCCAAACCACACAGCTACAAATTCTAGAAATTCAAGACTATCCCAGTCTGCTGACTTTTGCCAACCACCCCACCTCTCTTCTCTAATAAAATGAATCAGACTGAAACTGCCATTGGAATAATTTGGGTTTCACACAAGGAAGAATTTCCCAAGAGCCAGTGATGTTAAACATTAGAACATAAGGAAGGAAGGGCCTTGTGCAATCTCATCGGGCAGACTCTAAAATGATCTATCCTGCTTTTCCATGGTGGACGCCAACTTTTGAGTTGAACGAAGCTTGCTTCAAGTTAGTATTTGAAAGTCCTAAACATTCTGAACCCAGTTGAACGAGCCATGACCAGGTTGAGAATTCGGGGCTTCTCTGTCTCATTAGCCATCAGAGCCAAGCAAAGATGCCCCCAAATATTCAGTAGACAGTTGCACTGGACCCCACTTGTCTGGACACAGAGGCTACGCAAGAGAAGTTTAAAAGAGGGCTGATTATGCTGAGTGAAATAAGTCAAGCAGAGAGAGTCAAGTATCATATGGTTTCACTTATTTGTGGAGCATAACAAATAATATAGAGGACAAGGGGAGATGGAGAGGAGAAGGGAGTTGAGGGAAATTGGAAGGGGAGGTGAACCATGAGAGACTACAGACTCTGAAAAACAACCTGAGGGTTTTGAAGGGGTGGGGGGTGGGAGGTTGGGGGAACCAGGTGGTGGGTATTAGGGAGGGCACGGATTGCATGGAGCACTGGGTGTGGTGAAAAAACAATGAATACTGTTATGCTGAAAATAAATTAAAAAAAAAAAAAAAAAAGAGGGCTGAGCCGCTGAACCCTGTCCATTCTTCCACATCGCACTTCCTCTCGCTCCCTCTCTGACGTTAGTGGCTGATTTCCCGAAGGTTCTCTTTTCGCCTTTTAACCATGTGTCTGTCATCTGGGCTTATTAATGGCTTTGGGGTAGCCTGTGGCACAGTGTATTGCTACGCAGCCCCTCAGAGACTCCTGCCAGCCTCTCTCCTTGGTAAGGGCTTGCTTACAACTTGTGAATCAGCATATTAGTCACAGTTAAATGTCTACTCAAGAACTTTCCAAACAGCCTGGGAGCACTGGTTACAATGAGGGATGGTGGTACAATGTTTCCAGAGCAGAAGCAGCATTGGCTTATGGCCCAGAGTTGAGTCTAATCCCAAGCAACATTTGAAGAGGCCATCCTTCAAGACGGAGGGGGGTGGTCATTCAACACTGGGAGCACTAGGGGCACTGGGAGAGAGCACATCCATCCAGAAGAAAACAGAAAGAAAATAAATAGATTGCTGCTAGGCATTTTCCTTCAGGAGTCCTGGCTGGAAACCCACTCTTTTACACTGAAGTCTCAAATATCAGTTTATTCAGAAACCTTTCAGCTCTACTTTTGTATTTATGCCCAGAGCATTTTTTCTTTTTTGAGAACATGGATTGCTGTATCTTCACAGCACACAAAGCCCCCACACCTCCTTGCCCTATGGGTAAAGGAAGGACCTGAGTGGTTCCTGAACTCCTCATGCCATCCTGGAAAAGGCAGGCTGGTTGTGCGAGGGCTTCAATTATTACAAGGTGACTTTCCTAGGCTTTGGGGTCTAGGCCCTTGCATTAACTGGCCCAACAACTAGAGGCATTCAAAATTGGACTGGGCCGCCTTGTGAGGGGGTGAGCTTCTCACCACTGGGAAGGTGTTGTGGAGACAGTGTGACATCTTGTCAGAGTTTTGAAAGAGAGAATGTCTGTACTGGGTGAGCAGCCCAATTCTGCAAATGTTTCCTGAGGTTACCATTCCTGTGGGGAATGGAAGGTGACATGGTTGCCACAGGCCACTTGCTTGCAGTCATTTGACAGTGTTCCATGGTCAAAAGAAAGACTTAAACACCACTGTCTAGGACTGGAGTGGATGAAGTTTTTGTATATTGCAGTCTTCAGTTAACGCTCAATGAGATTACCACCTCACCCACACACTACCATGTAGTCATTTGGGGAAAATTAAAACAATATGGCCCACAGAGGACAGAGTCTGTCCAAAGATGGACCAAAATCTCCTGTCCTTGAAGATTAAAGAAAACTCCTGTCTAGTAGATTTTTGGGGGGTTTTTTTGTGTGTGTTTTTGTTTTTGTTTCTAGTAGGTTTTTTAGCAAAGCAAATTGCCCACTTCATGGCACCAACTTCCATTTCTAAAGAGATCAAGTTATTCTCACTCTGAGTGGCAAAAATCAAGAGTTAACCCATGAAGGCCCTGCTTGCCAGTAGCAGGGACTATAAAACGTGCATCTCTACCAATGTATATTTCACTATACCTTAGAATTTGAGATACTCAATAAACACTACTGAGTAGATGACATAGATTTCTCTTTCAATTACAGATTTGACACACCACATTCCTTTTCCTTTTTTTTTAAGTAGGCTCCACACCCAGCGTGGAGCCCAGCACAGACCCAAACTCTAGACCTTAAGATAGTGACCCGAGCCGAAATCAAGAGTTGGACACTGAACTAACTGAGGCACCGGGTGCCCACACCACATTCCTTTCTGTTTGGAAGGGTGGGCCTTGAAATGTACTGTGGCGGAAGGGCCAGCAGCCCAAATGACAGCTTTGGTAGTTCTCCTGATACACACAAAAAGTGAGGGTCCTTCTACTGTATTTTATTTGAACTATTTTTAAACTGGGACACTTCTGAGAATGAAAGGAGGTACTATTAATAATGGCTCCAGGATGTCACATGCAAATATGCATTGTCCCCAGCAAAGTGGATGTTCAGCCATCTTTCTCAGAACCCACTTAACCTCTGACTGTCACGTCAATCATAAGACAGTAAATGGCACAAACCGAAAACAACATTGGAGGCCATTTTTCTTCAAGTCTCTTACTTAATAGAAGAGGGCACTTAGGGGCACCTGGGTGGCTCAGTCAGCTAAGCATCTGACCCTTGATTTGGGCTCACGTCATGATCTCATGGGTCATGAAATCGAGATCCTGAGTTGCTCTTGAGACTCTCTCTCTCTTCCTCTGCCCCTCCCTCCCCCCTGCACCCTGTACTCTCTCACTCTTTCCCTCTCTCTCTCAAATAAGTAATCAAATATTGAAGAAGAAGGGGAGGAGGACAAAGAAGGAAGAGGAAGAAGGAAGAAGAAGAGGAAGAGGAAACGGAGGAGGAGGAGGGGGAGGAGGCATTTGGGCCAGAGAGCTTAAAAGACTTTCCCCGGGGATGACTGGGTGGCTTGGTTGGTTAGACAGTCAACTCTTGATTTTAGCTCAGGTCATGATTCCAGGGTCCTGGGATCGAGCTCCACGTTGGGCTCCTTGCTCAGCAAGGAGCCTGCTTTTCACTCTCCCCACAGCTTGTGCTCTTTCTCTCTCTCTCTCAAATAAACAAATTTTTAAAAACCTTTAAAAAAACAGAAAAAGACTTTGCCCAAAGTCATACAGTTTGGTGGTGGCACACTCAGGCTAGACGCCAGGTCTGCCTGTCCGCCATTCAGGGCACACATGCTGCTTCTACATGCAGTGCAGCACGCTTGCTTACGGTGTGCCCGGCAAAAGAAAGAGCCACCGAAGTTCTTATCTGTGTCATACCAAACAGAACACTAGCGCCCATAACAGTGTGTGCCATGAACTTCCTGGATGAGTTTAAATAAAATACCTAACCCTCCTGCATCCTGTTTCCTGACTTGGAAAATCAGGAGAGATGACAGCCTCCGTATAGGTAGAAGGAATAAGGTGAAGTGTAAACAAAGAAGTACGTGGAACCGTTGGGAGTGAGGGGCGTCAGAGACCTCCATGGAGAGCAGCAGGCATCCTTGCACGGTAAAGTTATACCCAATCTCCTGACAGACGAGCTACTGGATAGTGCTCTTGGGTCTGGAATGTAACAAAGTGATCTCAAATACCTCACCTGGGAAGCAAGAGCACCTTACTGAAGAGAAGGATGTGATGGGAGACGGGGGGAGGGAGAGTAGTGAAAAGACTCATGCAGTGCAATCATGATTTTCCTAAATGAGCAGGAGAACACTACAGAAGAAACAGAGAACATAGTTCACTTTCAAAGATTTGCAGAAAAATTTAATATAGACTTACTATCCCCTCAAATTCCACTGTGACACTCTTACCCAAATGGGAAAGACTCAATGAACTAAAACGGCTGAGATGGTGTTGGTACTGATGAAAAATACTGGGCAATGGCCTCAGCTTAACTCACTTGTCCTTCATGTGCCAACCTGGCAATCAGCCACCCTGCTTCCCGAGTGATGGAGCATTATGTAAATGCAGGTGGGATTTGCCTCTCAAAGTACGGATTGCTCTGCGCCTCCCAAATCGATTTCTTCCAGTGAGGACAAGTCCTCTGTAAACTTTCCAGGCATTGCTGCATGTGAAATGTGCACAGCTTTCAGAATAAGACTTCCATCTGGAGAGCCTCCTGGTTCCTGGCATCCCGGGGGCCAGGGGGTTAAGCAAAGGGACGCATCCTGAGAAAGCCAAGTGTCGGATGCATAAAGAGCAGATTGGTGTATGAGCTTCGGCTGCCCAGTGTCAGCACCATTTTATGGGTGACTCATGTGAACATATGGTATTGAGTGTGTGTGAGAAGGTGACAGGGAGACTGGCGGGGGGTGGGGGGGCGGTCCACAGGCAGGCAGCCCACTCTGTTGTCAAAGACGGAAACTGTTGAATTACGAAATTGCAATTTTGCACCAAACTAGAGCCTTTTGGTTTGCTGTTACGTCTGTTTTTCTTTAAGGAAGACAGCAATCTGTTTAAATAAGCATGTCCTTCCTATGGAAAACCAAAAATCTAAAATGCAGGGATATCATCTCTTGGGCTAGTTGTGACTTTTAGGACAAATGTTGTTGTGGATTTCCTTGAACCCGAAAGTCTGTCCCCACACGTGAGAGGTTTATGGCAACCGAAAGCAAGTGGACTTTCTGTGGCTAGTTCCTTAAAAAGCAGCCAGGGTGAAGCCATTCTCAGGCTTGTGGAAAGGAAAGCCTTGTGTTTCTTCTAATTTGAGGCTTTTCATGCAGGGGGTAGGGGTTTGAAAGAGAGAACGTAAAAGCAGAAATGTGCCTTGGGACCAGCATGCTCGGTAGTATAACCCTGGTCAGGGTTAGAGCTATCAGGAAAGAAGGAAAAGTGGTCAAATTAAGAAAATGGATTTTAAGAAAGGGGATTTCAACAGGCTTAAGGGATTCACTGAAAAGCCTGCACAGAAAGGAGATCAAGGGTCAAACAGGGGCCCAGAGACAGCCAGGTGTTCTTGCAGGAAAAAAATTCCCCAAAGCTCTTGCATTGTTATCACTCACCAAAAAAAGAGGTAAGGGGTGGAAGGCGGTCCAGTGAGTAAACCCCGGGCTTTATGGGAATGAAGACACCCACCAAAGTGGCTGAGAAACTGTAAAAAGGACTTGTTCCCAGGAAAGATGACAAAGAAATCAGAAAAACGTGTTCAAGGAAGTCAGGAAATGTGAGGCGGGAGATGAGATTGAATAACTTTTCAGGGGGCAAGAGGAGAGTAAAGGGAAATATGGTCCCTTTATTAGCTGGAGGAGAAAAGGAAGAGGGGACCATTGCCTCTCCCTGCAATGCTCAATCTGGAAGGCTCATTTAGTCTGTGGGTAACTTGAAAATGAGAACTAAGAATGGGCTTTCCTTAAAAGTTTTACAATTTTCTAAGTGCTCTTGTGTCCTCTTACTGGAGCCACGTCTCAAGCCAGGGGAAAGATATGGAAGGGAGGCATCCACGGAGGGAGAAAAGGCGTGGGCAGGTGGGATGCCAAAGCTTGCTTCGGCTCATCAGCGCAGTCTGACTTGCATAGTCTGAGGACTTGTGACCCAGGGGCCACCAAGAGAGCCACCCGGGGACATGCCAGGTGGGAAGCACGACAAACCAGAGTGAGCTGGTAGCGTGAGCCATCTTTGAGCTCGGTTCCTATGCCAGAAAACTCCTGGCAAGACAGAAATGATGCTAAATGACTTCACAAGTACTGAGAAGGAAACAGGGAAGGGAGTGACATCCCTTACTCATGTATTCATTCATCCGTTCAACAATTACATTGTGGGGATCCAACAGTGTGCTAGACGCTGTCTTAAATGTGATGACAACCACCATAGCATCATAAAAGGAAGCTTTACGTCGGACCAGTCTAATTAACCTTCCTGTGACAGCCTTGCTATTTGGGTTAGAATTCATCCCTGTGATCTGTCTTGACTTTGCGGATTTTCTACTTGTGCCTCACATGTCCTAGCTCTCCACAAATGGAAGAAAACTGTGTGTGCTCATGCCCAACGAATGCCTCAACCCACATGATAATAAAGGATCAGGCCTTACGTCTTGTTTGCTGCCCTAACAACTCTGCTCAGTAGGCAGGCCGAGAGTTTAAATAAGGAGACTGGGATTCAGAGAGGTTGGGTACTGTGCCCGTGAGCCCGAAGCTGGGGAGGAACAAGACCGGACTTGGCACCAAGAGATGCCATGGTATGAACTTCTTCCAGAACGGATTTTTATTGCTCTTGTTTAGGATAAAGAAGAAGACAAACACTAATGTACAGACCACGAAAGACCAAATGTGAGCTGTATCAGCGCCTGTGGGATTCGAGCCACTAAATCAAACACAAGATGCCCAGTTAAATTTGGATTTCGAATATGTCCCAAATATTGTCCTTTTTGTTTTGTTTTGTGTCTTGTGGCTAAATCTGGCAAGCCTTCCCAGGATCCACTGGGAAGCCACAAACCATATGCTTGGGGCCCTTGCCACACACTCCTTTGGATCAAGGCTCAATGCCTCCTGAGACTCAGGGCTATTTCCCTGCGTAGCACCTTGGCCTTGCTGCCTTCTTTCAACAAGTGTTTCCATCTGTTGACACAGACAAGCAGAGAACCTGGACCCCCAGAGAAACTGGAATCTCAAGAAGACTGACAGTGATCCATGTGCAGAACTCCAACTTGGGCTTCGATCCTCAGGACAATGCTAAGGGCCCGCTACGATGTTCTCCATCTTATACTCCAGTAAGGAACTGGTAAACTGAGGCCCAAACAGATGAAGGGTGAGCAGCTGAGATTTAAACTCCTACAGATGACACTCTCTGTGTTCCTCTCATTATGCTCCCTAATGCAATAACAAACATTTTCCAGAAACTAGACCTGAGCTGCTTGGCCAATACTTCCTAACAACTTCTAGCCAGGAGACTCCCACCAGAGGCAAGGCTACCTAGAAGTGGGAGGACATGTGAAAACCCAGGAGGGCTGTTAAGATTTGACAAGCAATGGAAAGGTGTCAAAATGACAAATGTTGTCTTGCCCCAGGCACCAGAATTTCCCTTTGGGGAGCAATCTAATGAAATAAAACTTCCACCTTGCTAGGCTGGGTCATGGCTGTTAACATCTCTCAAGGGAGTTCTACTCTCCAGTACTCCGGGGGTTGAGGGAGGCAATATACTATCCTCCCCGGGGCGTTCTCAGCTCAAGGCCTCACTCTTCTGCCCAGCTGCCTTTCCACGGTTCTCAGCAGCACCCCAGCAGTCACAATGAAATACTTGGTCTGACTTGGTGAGGGAGTAAACCAACGTGATTTTCTCACATGTGTGCATTGGTGGGGAGAGAAAAGAGAGGTGTAGCGGTTTCTGGTCCTTTTTCATTATCTGTTGTCTATGACAACCCAAAGCAAAAGGTTATGTCCTTTTGATTCTCTGACTTTACGTCCTTGGCTATTCATCCTGCTTCTTGGAATCCCTACTACAGAGAGAATCCCCTTCCATTTCATGTCTTACACTCATGGAATGGAGGGTGAAGAGAAGGGAGAGAGTGAGTGAAGAGGGTAGATTCAAAGTCAGACTCATCACAGGCCAACCCTCCCTTCCCTGCCCACAAGTCTGCCCACTGCTCTCTCTGAAAGGCTTTCTGTGATCCATATAAATTCAATTAGTGACTCGCAATAGAATGGCTGCAGTGGATAGGCTGGGATAAAAATTAAATATATGCATCATCTTCAAGTAGGGAACTTTGGTTGACAACTTTACTCTCTTAGCCAAGGGTTGAAGGCCAAGACTAAAGGTGGCCCCAGATATTTCAAAGATGTTCTGAACATACCTGAAAAATAGCAGGTATGTTTTCTAGAAGAACTAGGTAAACTCAGCAGCAGCCCAGAGACAGGAATGAAATTATGACACTGAGCCAACCACACAGATACACAGATATGCCACCTGAAGAGGACGTAATAAGAAAAATGCATCTATTCCACTTTAATGGACCCCACACATAAATTTTTTTTCAAAAATATATCATTGTTCTGTGTTGGGCTAGATTTCTAGTTTGGAAAATTTCTTGTTATCAAGACCTTGCTGCATGTCGAGTTTTGTATGCACCATCTTGTTGAACCCTCACAACACCCAGAACTTGCTCGTCCCCCTGCCCGACACTCTCCCCCAGAAAACAACATGGCATGTGGCTGCTGCCTTCGCATCATGGCGTCTCAGCCCAGGCGGCCCCTCTTCAGAAAGGGCTTCCTTCCTGGGCCACCCACCATGAACCAACACCTCTGTTACCCTCCGCCTCCTTACTCGACTTTATTTCTCTTCAGAGCACTGATTTTATACACATCTTCCTCTCCCCAGCATTCACGTGGGCAAGGTCAGACTTAAAGAAGCATCGAGGATGACTCTGAGAGAGAGAAAGTTCAACTTGCAAGGGAGGCACTCAGCTTGGTGTATGCGCACGTGTGTGCAGAGAAGGATGGGCCCTTCCCCATTTGCTGGCGTGTGGTGCCATGCTCGGGAAGCTGGTTTTGTTTATTCTCTTTAACTCACCTGGAAGAGGTCACAATGTGCAAGCAACACTGGGTTTTCATTTGAGCTTTATACTTTCCTCCCATAGGTAGGCCAGCATTGTCGGTCTTAAAGAGGAGGAAACTGAGTTTGGGCAGACTGGAGGAAACATCTGGAGGTTAGGGAGAGGAGGAAAGGGCCCCAAGGGCACCAGCCTGAGGCATCGGATGCTGGGAGCAGCTCTAGGGTAGGGAGGGTGTATTCATAAGCTGGTAGCAACCCCGTGAAGACAAAAAGCAGCTGGCCCAAACCAAGTCTTCTGGGGGGGGGGGGGGAGACACGTGGGCATGGGGGGAAGGGAGGAGTCTGACTCCCGCCTCCTTGGCTTAGTTACCACATGGTCCTGGGCTGGTTTCATCACTTTATCCCTGGGAACCTCAGTCTGCTGACCTGTAAATGGGCGTGCTGAGGTCTGTCTTTCAGGGTTTTTGGGAAGATCAGCAATGATGTGTGTCAAGTACCTCCTAGGATGCCTGGCCTGGTGCTCTGTAAAGAGTTACAAATCCAGGGGCGCCTGGGTGGCTCAGTTGGTTAAGCGGCTGCCTTCAGCTCAGGTCATGATCCCAGCGTCCTGGAATCAAGTCCCACATTGCACTCCTTGCTCCGCAGGGAGCCTGCGTCTCCCTCTGCCTCTGCCTGCCACTCTGCCTGCCTGTACTCTATCTCTCTGACAAATAAATAAATAAATAAAATCTTAAAAAAAAAAAAGGCACAAATCCAGAACCTGCTGCTAACCGTCTTACTAAGGCAAGGTCAAGTCTTCCTGGGTGAGTTTTCACATCAGAGGTGTTTTAAATGTGTAGCTATAGTATTCTTTGATTCCTAAACTTGGAGCTACTTCCGTGACCTTGTGAGCTGCCCCTGCAGGGTCCTGCCTTATCTGTGATCGCATCAGAGTTCAGCATAGAGTCCAGCTGCACTCATCATGGGGGCCTCGATATAGAAATACCATAATAAACACGATGCATTTCTTTGAAGGGGACTTGCCATCTGCTCTCAGAAGGGTTGCAGCTTGTGAAGGTTAGTGTGAAGTGGCAGAAGGTGTGTGTTTCATAACATGTAGAGGGTAACCGGGTCTGAGATGCATGCGTGTGACTGTGTGTCCCTACACAGCACATTTCAGCTGGGGGCAGTTTTCTGCTTTGCCTAGTGTTGCTTGTGGACAAAACGTGATGCTCAAATTGTGCCCTGGTATTTCAGTTGCATTGGAACAGGTTCATGCCTTCAAACCCAAGTGCCACAGCAGAACTGACTCCAGCATTCAAACAGGCAGCAACCCAGGGGCTCACCCAGATCTTTTTATACAAGAACACTTCCCCTGTTTCATCTGTGCTGTCAAGGGAGAGCTGTTTCTCCTATTTCACCAGGACTTTGACATTGCCTTCCAAGCCCTTCCAAAAGGCGTGAGCAAGTGTTGTTTGCTCATAGTCTACCTCTTTGAGAACCACTACTTTGTGTCCCCATTACACTCTCGGCTTGATTTTCTCCAGGCCTGCCCAGCTTTTCTTAAAGTCCGGGATCTGCTTTTGCCCTCTGGCCACACGTTCTGCCAAAAAGAACTAGCTCTGGACTTGAAAAATTCAAGACTTCCATATAATCTGGAAGTTGGCGGTTTCTCGTCCGTGGCTGTCCCCTGCACCCTGGTTAGAGGAAGGTCCCCTCCAAGCAGGTCCCACCTTAGGGAGAATGCTCTGTGGGTGCCTCTCAGCCTCCCTCCAGGTAGCTCCTGGGCAAGGTGCCCTGTGCAGATGACATGGCCCAGCCAGGTCTCCTGGCCACCTTGACTCTCCCTTGGGCTTGGCTCATCACCAGTTCTCTGGTTCCGTGGTATTGACTGCTGTACCCAGAGACTCCAGCGGGGGCCTAGAGCAGTTCCAGCGCCCTGTCTGTGAACACATGGTGGCAGGTGACAGGACCGCTTTTACAAACTCAAGAACCAGGCCAGGAGGAGGGGACGGCAGGCTCTGAACTGGGCCCCAGGAAGGGAGCTCAGGGGTGAAGGGGTGAATCGCATGGTTTACCCTCTCAAACCCCACTTGTTTATAGCTGAGCAGCCAGAGACACAGAACAGCAGAGTCCATGTCAAAACAAAATTGGGAGGGTTGGCCACGATCCTGTGTGAAAGCAGCAAGCCAGTGTGCAGGGGCCACTGCCCAAGTTGCGTAAAAAGGAACTGAAACTATCCAGTTTCACTTACCTGTTGAGATTTGGACTGTTTTCAAAAGGAGGCAGAAGAGGACGTGGCTTTGCTTCCATTCGACAGCCCTCTTGCTTCCCAGCGAGAAGTCACTTGGGGCATGGTGTGCTTGTACAGACTTGAAGCCTGGCGGCGGGGGCCCTATCTGTTGGCCAGATCTCTTCAGGCCTCTTCACAAGTGCGCCGTTCCTGCAGGCAGATCAAGGTTAAGTACCTGAGGATTACTTCACGTTTTCTCTCAGCTGCAAGTGGTGCCCAAATGAATGGAGTCCAGGTCAAGGAGCCAAGAGGGGGGTGGGGGAGACATTCTTCAGCTCTTCTCCAAAGTTATCTTTTTTCTTTAAGAGGAGAGAAATCAGGTAACAAAACAGAAGAGAACGAGAGAGGGAGAAGGAGAGGAGGGGGGCAGGGAAGGAATACAATGAGGGTAGGGAAAAGGGGAGAGAGAAAGAAAAGAAGTATCGTTTTCATGCATGAAGGA
This sequence comes from Martes martes, assembly GCF_963455335.1. Lineage (NCBI taxonomy): Eukaryota > Metazoa > Chordata > Mammalia > Carnivora > Mustelidae > Martes > Martes martes. The sequence continues at coordinate 66,588,420 of NC_137899.1, forward strand.
AGTCAAAAGAACATGAATTGGATAGTAAGTATTTTAGTGTTTACCTGAAGGGCTTTTATCCTTTTAGTCTCAGGGAAAACAAAGATACATTTGGAATGGAAAGCCCCATTGACCCTTAGCCACCTAGCCTATCCATCATGGCCCAACGCTCCCCTCCTTTCCATGATTAGTCCTCACAGGAGCAGGCCAGAAGCATGTGGGGGTCTCGAATGCCAAGCACAAAAAAGGATTGCCTAGGAATGGCCTCAGCCCATAGGTGGTTCCCTCCTTGGGTCAAAGCTTTTGGCTTCTTGAGGGTAAAGTGGATAGGGTCACAATCAGGAGCCAACTCTGCCAGCTCTGGTTTGAGCTCTGAGCTGTGTGGTCCTCCTCCCAGGTTGATTCCATAGCACATCTACTCTGGAAATCACTCTCAGCGAAGAGATGCAAGAGGAGTGAAGGGGGTTTCAAGAGTCTGGGGAGTGAAACGGCAGCCGGCTAGCACAGTCGGAGTCTCTCCCAGCATTCCCAGGGAAACACCCACAGACCCCCGAGAGGACAGAAAAATGCTCTCCAACACCACCAAGCAAGAGAGACCCATGGGATTCATTTCAGGATGTTTCTATACAATCAAGGGAAACTCATACTGATTTAACTGAAAGAAACAGACTAAAAAAAAAAAAAAAAAAGATACATTACGTTTTTTTCTAGTGTCTATTCCTAACTCTAAACCAACCCAGAATTCTACCACCATGGTTTTCCCTTCATCTGAAGCTGTGGCAGCCACCCAGTCCCACATCCCTTGTGGCCCTGCCTTGCCCTCCCCACCACACTTCTACACACACAGCCTTGCTGTTCACTGAAGGAGCAAAGAAGCAGAAGCGGAAGTGACCTTCCCATAATGCAAATCATGTGTGATATCTCTCACATTGTCCCCAGCACTGTTTCTTAAACTGTCTGTCCCCTTTTAAGAGCAGGAAATCTCCCATTTGAAATAGCTGAGTGAGCCTGCATGAATATCATAAGCAAATGCATGATTTCCACTTGGATTCCCATAGTGGACATCCGTTATGGATTCCCATTATTACTTTCAGGAATTATTAACGGAACAGGGCCTGCAAATATGGGATCCGGACTTAGAGGAGCAAGTCCAGGGACAGGGCTTCCTCTAATTGACTCCATAATTCTTGCTGTATTCTTCTGCCCCTTTTACAGGATAGCAAAACTGTCGGGGTTTTTTTTTTTCTTTTCTGTATTTATTAGATGCCAGGGGCTTCAAAGACGTTATCTCTCATCCTCATTTTAAAACAAACCAAAAAGGCAAGTGTTATCGTTACTTTACAGACACAGATACTGAGGCCAACGGCACCCCCATGCCTCAACTCCCGTCCATTCTGAGAACTCGCTCTGTCTTCACCCCCTCTCAGAAGGTAGTCCCAAATCTCTGCTCCTTACTTCTTTGTCCCTTTGCACATTCTCTTTCTCTATCTAGAGCCCCATTCTCTCTTGACAGCCAAACATCCCTCTTTCTTCAGCACTTGGTTTTGCATTCGTAGGGGAGTCTTCCCAGACCCCTCCTCCCTGACTCCTTCCCTGGTCCTCCCAGCATTCATTTCTCTGCTAGCTTTCAACACCATAACTGTCTGTTTTAGCTCCTTCCCCTCTGTGGCGTGTTCATATCCACACCCAAGATATCTGCAGCTGTGGATCAAGGGAAACTCATTTGGAGGGGCCTTAAGCAAAAGGACAAAAAGTAAGGAGTGGGAGGTTCTTTTAAGGTACCGACTGTGGGATAACTCGTTGGACAGCAACAGATAACCAGAGCAATGCCTGTCCCAGAAGGTGGTAGTGAGGGTCTGATGTATAAAATGCTCAGTGACGGGCTGAACACAGTAAGAACTCAATTAGTATGGTTAATTAATTTATAACTATTCATCTTTCTAACATCACTGTTTTCTTGGTAATATGTAACTCAAGAAGGTGTAATTTCCTATGTTTTTAGAGGTATGCCATTTAGAATGTAGGTCACTAATCAATCAAATTAAAACAGACGAGCTTCCTGCCATCTCCAACCTCCCTCTGGAAACCTGACAACAAACCTCTTAATGTACGTTATTTGGAACCCGATGGAAGTGCTCACAATGCAATCTATATGTGTAATGCCAGCAAAATCTCAGTTTTTGATGAAGAGTCATCATCACTTGGCCATTTCTGCCCTCAAAACATAAAAAAGCATAAAGAGAAGATACAGGGCCAAAACTTAACAAAAAGGACTATCAACACCATCATATTTTAAAAAATGTGTTTGAGGTCAGATATTTTATGTTCTCCCTATTAATTCTTTCCACACCAGCCAGTCCTCCAGGAGAGTAAGACTCTGGTCTGTGCAGGTCACAGACTAATTCAGCAGAGACAATTCAATCAAAGTCACATCCACTGGTCAACCAAAGAAAAGCTGTGATTCCCTGTCTCATTAGTCAAATTGCTTCCCCTCTCTCATAGTCCTAATTGGAAATTAAATGCAGCTTTTTAAGGCATTGACACAAAGTTTAGAAGTGATTAATTCCTGGCTGTATTTGCAAGCCTTTTGTGCACATAAATTTAAACACAGAATGAATCCTGCTTAGGTTGAAAAAGACTCAATTTAATTTAACACATTTATTGAATTCCCAATATGTGTTAGGTGCTGGTAATATGGTGACAAAACATTGGCCATGAAGTTATCCTGGTCTTCCAATAAATTACACTGAAAATCTATTTAAAATTCAATGAAACAATTTATACTGGGTTCCAGTGCTTCTGTAATTTGGGAGAAGGTATTATGAGGACTTTCAAATTTTTAAATATTTTAAAATATTGCAAACAATACCTGTTGAATGAAGGCATGAATGTTGTGGTTCATTAGTTGACTCGAGTTGATTACAGCATAGATTGTGTCTCTGTTGACACATCCTTTAACAATCCCATCGAAGTTGAACTTATGATTGTCATCTGACTTGTGGACAGTTAGTACTTCAAAATTGTGTTTGCTGATAAAACTTTGTCCTGGGACTCACTGATGGATTCTTTTTAACACCCTTTCATTTTGCTAAGAGCCCTGAATAAAGCAGCTAAGTAACTCAGTCGTGAGTTTGAGAGCAGAAATATCAACACTTCTACAAGCTTTTAGCTTCTTGGACATGATGGACACACAGTGTCTTTGGTCATTTTGGTCATTCTAAAAATAGACTCCAATATAAATAGAAATATTTGCATGATTCAAAGCTGCCACATAAAATAGAGGTCATCTAAACTTAGCCTGTTGCTAAAGCCAATGCAATAAGCTGTTTAAAATATGAGTGAGAGATTTTTCTGGAAATTCTGAGCTTCTAGGCACTCTGTTCTCTGCTGACAACTGAGGGATCCTTGGTGCTCCCTTTACCCCAGAAGCCACTGTGGGATCCATGCACAGCTCATGCAGGGGGCACGTTTCCACATGGCCTCTTCCATCTTTCATCTCCCTCATCAACCCTGACAAGTTCATGGTATTATCCTTACTTCGCAGATGAGGAAATTGTGACTCTTCAAAAATTGCACGACTATTAAGGGCCAGAAATGGGTTCAAACACAGGTCAGACAGCAGAGGCTGTATTCCAGTATGATGGAGTTCTAGGCCCCCGCTTCATGATCAAGCAGAACACACCATGAGAGGTGAAGCTAGGCTGTCCCCCCATTTCTTCCTTTCACTATTTGAAAGTGAAGGATAAAGAAAACCTACCGAAGAATGTTCTCTCCCTTTTTCGCAGAGCAGTTGTTTTCCATTCAACGTTTTAAGAGTGTCTGACTTTAAATGAAAAGATCAGAAGCATAAACAATTATACCTCTGTGACAGGTATTGGTACTGCCTATGGCTTCCTAAACCTGAATCTTTCCCCCTTTGCCTTCTCATACTTGTCAGAATCGTTCCAGATTTCCCCAGGCTTCTCGGCTCTTTGGTGGTCTCTTTTGCCATCTGCTTACCCTTACCCTGAATCATTTTAGTTGATTGGCATTTCCTTGGAAAAGTTGTCTAACAGATCTTTTTAAACTCCTTTAACAACTACCTAGTACTCAGGAAGTAATCTTGGTGGGCAGTGAGAGTGACAGTCCCAAGGCTTCCAGAAAGAGGATCACTGTGTATACATGTTCCCAGGTTTGAGTGTCTCCGGCATCGAATGGTACATGAGCTTTAAACATTTTATTTCAGCTACAAGAACTCCATCATACTGGAATACAGCCTCTGCTGTCTGACCTGTGTTTGAACCCATTTCTGGCCCTTAATAGTCATGCAATTTTTTTTTAAAAGATTTTATTTATTTATTAGAGAGAGAGAGAGAGAGAGAGAGAGCAAGCACAGGCAGACAGAGTGGCAGGCAGAGGCAGAGGGCGAAAGCAGGCTCCCTGCCGACCAAGGAGCCCGATGTGGGACTCGATCCCAGGTCGCTGGGAACATGCCCTGAGCAGAAGGCAGCCGCTTAACCAACTGAACCACCCAGGTGTCCCTAGTCATGCAATTTTTGAAGAGTCACAATTTCCTCATCTGCGAAGTAAGGATAATACCATGAACTTGTCAGGGTTGAGGAGGGAGATGAAATCCACGAATGTGCCCTATCCTGCAGCAGGCACACAGTTGGTAGATCAGGTCTTCCATGAGAGTTAGGCCCCTTCACCCAGCTGCTTCCTCCTGGGAACAGGAGGTGAGTGGAGAGGGTCCGACATGGCCCAATGCACTCAATCAAGCACCTGTCAGCGCTGCTTCCTGGCTGTGTCCCTAAGGGATTCTTTCTTGGTGTGTCCTTTCATCTTCCTCCCTGCTTCCTCCTGCCACACAACACACTGTCCAAGTGTCCTCATCCCCACTCCTCAGCTCAGACGCGAACACATGTCCACAACCCTGACCTCTTCCCACAGCTGTCCCCACAAGATCCCTTACGGAAGGAGAAACCCAAATCAACCAATCCAGAGCTCCCTAATGCTGTCCAGGGAAGAATAAGGTCAAAACAAGCATCAAACCTCTACGGCAGATGGAGGGATTCAGTCTATGCTTGAAGAGACTGATCGAAATCAAGAAATAATCCAGCATAAGAGGGTAGAAAGGATCTTTTAATTAAGAAAAACATTTAGGATTCTGGGAGAGTGAGGTGTTGTTTTTTTTTTTTTTTTTAAAGAAATAGCAGAAGCAGGAGCTACTGCCCATTCTTTTAGAAAAGAAAAACGATGCAGATGAAAGACAGAAAAATAAAGCAGAATTAGCAACTTTTTTCTTTAGAAAAAGTCATATTAGACCAGCTGATTCTTTTTCTCATCTTGATCCCTTTCTAAAAATTCATGTCTTGAAACTGAGGAGAGCCAATTCCAGCAAGCATGAAAACCTCATTTGATGTCTTTTCAAAACTGTGGAAATTAAGTTCTTAAGTAGTGATAGTAGCGAGTGTTTGTTGAATGCTTATAATGTCGGGATGTGAAGGACGCCATCCTGTGTTTTATGTGCATCGTGCATCATGTTACACTCTCACAATGACCACATGACAATGGTTAGTATCAGCCCCATCTTTCAGAGGAGGAAAGGGAGGCACGGGGAGCAGAGCACCTGGCTCCCGGTCACGTGAGTGTAAATAATGGAGCTAGGATTTGAGGGGAGGAGCCAGGCTCCAGAACCCACCCTGAGCCAGGCTGCCACGCTGAGGGGGTGACTTCCCCATCCTCCTAGGTACCCTCTCCTCACCTTCAGGGATGCTGGTCCTTACCTTGGAGCCAGGCAGTTCCTGCTTAGGCGGTGCTTTGGGGCCACAATGCCCTGAGGCTACAAGGAAACAGGAGTTGATGACATCATAGGAGAGCCGAAGAGGTGAAGACACTCTTCCCTCTGGGAGGATCCACTTGTTTGGGGAAGGGAAGAAAAATGTCAGGACTTGGAAATCTCTGAATGGTTGCTTGAAAAGTGTGTTTTTTATTGTGGAATGCTTTCTGTAGTCACAGGATTGAGATAGCGCTTGGAAAGAAAAACAATACAAGCTCCTGACTGAAAAACATGTAGCCAGTTTCTTCATTCCTGTTGAGCTCTATGGAAGAGAATGAATAATAATTGAAAATAATAATTAATAATATATACTGTAATAATTATATCACATTGAATTGATAATATAGCATAATAATTAAAAACCATAATTGATCATTGAAAACTAGCTGAGGAAAGATTAGGAGAGAGAAGGTAGAAAAAACACTGCATCAAATAGATAACTGAGTTCCAAATGCTGAAGGTTAAAAGTCTAAAACCTGGGGCACCTGGGTGGCTCAGTGGGTTAAAGCCTCTGTCTTCGGCTCAGGTCATGATCCCAGGGTCCTGGGATTGAGCCCCGCATCGGGCTCTCTGCTCAGCGGGGAGCCTGCTTCCCCCTCTCTCTGCCTGCCTCTCTGCCTACTTGTGATCTCTCTCTCTGTCAAATAAATAAATAATAATCTTTAAAAAAAAATAAAAAAAAAATAAAAGTCTAAAACCAAATGTAAAAGTCACTATAGTATGTGGTATTTGACAAATTTCCCAATTTGCCTGACTGAGTAAATTGAAAGTACTAGTTCTGCTCAACAATACTTATAATAATAATAATAATAATACCTATTGATTACTATGTATCAGATTGCTGTGCCTGATGCTATGAAGCATCATAGCAGAGAGAAGTCAACACGTCAAAAATGCAAGGCGCAGTGCATTTGGGTATATGAATATAAAACAAAAGCAAAATAAAAACAGAAGCAAAAAATAAGCAGAATTAAATCGAAAGACAGAGTTAGGGGAGTAAATTATTCTGTCTGCAGTCAGGAAAAGCTTGCTGGATCCTGGCTAGATCTTGAAGGATGAGTAGTTTTCCACACAGGTAAAACGGCAGGGACTGGGTCGAGAGGAGCATTATGGAGGAATAGAGGAGGGGGAGCAAAGCCTGGTGTAAAAGAAAAACAATTAATGTTTTGGATTTGCTAGAAGGCAGAGTGTGGGAGGGAGACGATGGTGGGGACAAGAGAATGCATTTGAGGGGGTGACAGGGAGGAGGAGAACCTGGCTGGGGTTACCATACTAGTTCTAATGATAGAGAAGGAACAGTTAAACTACGCTGGTCTCAGAAAAGTAGGAGAGATGACTTACTGGAGAGACAATTAGGAGCTGATAGTGACAGGACTTGGAGGTAACTGCAGGACTGAGGGAGAAAGGGAGACTTGGAAGTTTATGTCAGAGGTCTTGTGTGCAGGTGACCAGAATGGAGACGGTGCTGGAAGGATGGCTGAGGCTGTCTGTGGAGAACAAGATATGAAAAGTGAGGCTGAGGACGAGGTCCTGAGGAAGAGAGGCCAGGAATAGGTGAGGAGTCCATCTAGAAAGGACTAGGTTTGAGGCAGCAGCTAAGAGCTGACAACTGCTCTTGCCATTAAAACACCTTCTGAAAAATGAAAAAAAAAAATGGGGTCCACAGTGGTGGACACACTTTAAGGTGGTTTCCGTGACCTTCAACCCCTAGTGTCCATACCTATATTATCCCTTCCCTTTGGGTGTGGGCAGGACCTGTGACTTGCTTCTAACCAACAGAATATGGCAGAGGTGATGGCTGTCACTCCCATGACTATGTTATATTATAAAAGACTGTCTTGCTAATGGAGTCTACTGGCTGAGGATTCTCCTTACTGGTTTGATGAAGTCAGTGGCCATGTGAAGGGATTGCAGGCAGCCTCTAGGAGTTGAGAATGGCCTTGCTCTGATAGCCAAGAAGAAGCCAGGTCCCTCAGTCCCATAGTTGCAAGGAAATGAATTCTGCCCAACATCCTGAACAAGCCTGGAAGTGGATTCTTTCCTAGTCAAACCTTCAGATGAGAACACATCTCAGTCAACACCTTGATTGCTGGGTTGTGAGACCCCAAGCAGAAGGCCCAACTAAGCCATGTCCAGACTCTTGACCCATAGAAACTATATAATACATGTGTGTTGTTTTAACCCACTAACTTTGTGGCAATTTGTTACAGTAACAATGGAAAAGTAATACAGTCACACTGTGGGAAGAGTAAAACTATAACTACTCTCAAGGGTTTTGAGGACTAGTAGGAAAACAAGGGAAAAAGGAGGAAGAAGCAGTCAAGGAGGCCATGGCTGAGGTGGTCGGAAAAGGCTGGCTCAGGGCACTGCCCAGATGGGGACCCATGGGAAGCCATACACAGGCTTACTTTCCAGCCCCTCTACCTCTGGGGGGCTTTGGGCTTCTCACAAAATGAAGACCATCTCATATTGTCCCTGAAATTTGTGCAGGTGAGGAGGGAGCTCCATGCGCTGACTTCTGGCCTGTGGGGTGGAGTGTCTGCCTCTCGGGGGAGATGCTAGTCCAGGCAGATGACAACTAGGCCCTGGAGCGGCATAAACCACTCTGCCCCAAGCAGGCCACACCTGCGCCTTCTCTGCATGGTGGACACAGCCACTGGTTCTCCTCTGCTTCCAAGCACACCCTCCCTGTTCTCTTCCAGAGCTGTGCAGTTCATGGGTCTACAAGGAGAAAACTCTTCTATTCCTTCGTTACATTTTCCCCTTCCTTGTGCTCAGAACTGATACTACTTTCGACTATTCAGATACAATTTGGTGGTATTTTGGGTAAAATTTTAAGGGGAACTGAGTCATATTTATACCCAGAAATACACACACACACACAGACACACAGTGCTAATGTCCGTTAGAGAATAATTGTGTCCTGTCTATAAGTTACTATGTGAAAGATAATCATTACTTTGCTTAAAACCCCCCCTTGGTGGCTTGTTATTATGTGAAAGCATGGTAAGGGAACCCATTTTTGCTAAGAAATGTAAAATGCACAAAGTCCAAATCTTAGTTACTGACCACCACCAGCAACCCTCATGGAAACAAGAGAGCTCTGTCCCCACTCACTTTTAAGTTAAATAAGAACGAAAGCTGCTGTTTGTTGGGGGCTTATAGGATGGCAGGCCCTGTGCTAAGTAGCTGGTGCACTTTATCTCCCACAATCCTCACAACAACAACACGGAAGAGTAAATATTACCATCTGCAAATGAGGGAAAGCAGAGAAGATTGGGCTTGGGGTGGCTGGAGTGAACGTCTAGCTGGACAGCTCCGAACCAATGCCTCTCCCCACCCCACTGGAAGACAGCAGGGTCAATACAACTCCAACTGTGTTCATTCTTCTCTGCCCCAACTTAGATACACAAATCCTGAAGATAGACTCAAAAGCTCCATGGCCACAAGAAAATCTCCCTTCGTTTTTAAAAGGTCAGAGACTCTGTGCAGCAAGCAGTGTGCACACAGGCAGAGTCCATCCTGTCTACAGAGAACCAGCTGAGCCTGTCAGCCAGCCCCGTCAAGAGTGTCCACCAACATGGCTTCCCCCGAGACAAAGGCCCCCTCCAGCTCAGTGCTTGTGGATGTGGAGGTGGAGTTCGGGTCTTTTGTGTTCACCATGGTAAACTTGGTGCTAAGCACAGAGGAGGCCCAGGCAATATTTGTTAAACAACTGAATGAGTAAATGGATGGATGGGTACATGAATGGATGGATGGGTGGACAGAGAGATGGACAGAAGGAAAGACAAATGGATTAACAGTTGGATGAATGGCTGCAACGAAACCCAGCTCAAGAGAGGGAGAGAAACAAAGCCAGCTCCTTTTAAATCACGCTCCCCATTTCTGGCCAGGGACCCCTGGGCATCCCAGACCTAAAATGCAAAAATGTCAGCAAGGAATACATGTTTTTCCTCATTATTGTCTCTAGCCATGTGCTTCCACGATGAATTTTAATAGTGAAAGTAGTCGAAGGATGTTCATTTTATTAAGTATCAAATCAAAAAGTTGTTTTAAAAACCAGCCAGTTGAAAGACAGACATCATTCCTGCCATGTTGAATTCTTCAGATGGGGCCTCACATACTTAGCCCCTGAATGGGCATGTAGGGAGCTTGCAAAAAGGCACATTTGAAGAAGTAAGCACAGAATCTTGCCATGTTCCTGCCTGAATACTAACAGATTAATAAATTAAGCCAATCCAGGCCTGCACAATGCCTAGCTAGACATTCATATACTATGGCTCCAAGCCTCTCAGCCTTATCTGCATTCTGGAAGCATAACCTGAGCCTCTGGCAAGCTGACTCCCAAGAACTGATCTCTTGATACTGAGATGGCAAATGGGGTAATGATCTCAAGCCTGCCCCATGGCTACAGAGCATGCCATTCTGTGTCCAAAGGACACCATGTTTCCTGCCCTCTTGCAGGGGCAGGACCTGTGACCGTGTCCTGCTGTGTCTCCTGTCTACCAAATGCATCCCTCAGAGGCCAGGGAAGCTGGCAACCAGGGAAGCAGAGGCCAATCATTAGCAAGAAAGGTTTCTTTGTTGGAAAGTCCCTTTGGATAGGGACATCTGCCAAACTGGCCACATGAAGCTGAGGACCAGCCATGGTGCTCCAGAGGGAAGCAAACAATGATATACAAACTTTTTCCACCAGCCTTGATCCTTAGAGAAATCTGTTTCCAGATGTGGCCTTTCATCGGCTTCCTACTGAGAGACCTCAAGGCACCTAAGCCACGTTCTATACCATTTGGATCATCTAACACAAACAATGTCTAATGACATTGACTCTCAGTTATCCAGAAGCTATTCATTTAGTTAGAACCTCAGCTCCCTCTTCCCCCCATGGCTGGCCTGGTCTTTACTGTTATCCAGCTCCTCCCCAGAGCCCAAGCAAGGCTCAGAGGGCTGCCTTCCTGTTGGTATCTATAGGATTCTAAAAAGTCAGTGCCGGGACAGACCTTATCCCATGACCCGTTCCAGTGCTGTCATTTAACAGATGAGGAAAATGAGGCACAGACTGGGGAAGTTAGTGGCTGAACTGGATTTCTAGCCCAGTGTTCTCCCCCTCATGCCTAGCTCCAGCTGAAAACATAATTGGGTTAAGAAAGGCTGAAGCCAATGGTAACCAGGGTTTGGGGACACCTGTCTTCTTCATTCATCTATTCTTCACTCAGTAACTCCCCATTTCCAATATCAAGTCTCAAGATAGAGGCCTGGGATGGGAACAGGAAATAGATTTCATCTTGAGGACCAAAGCAGACCGATTGTCAGTGGCTGCCCAGAGACCTATACAGAGGAGGACCTGGAGCACCATGAGTGATAAGTGATGTCTTTCTTGGGACAAAGGAGGGGAGAAATACCAGAAGGCACTGGCTTGAATGTGAAGACCCACCCTAATCGGGCCCCATTTTATTCATCTAACCTCATTTTTCCTCTCTCCCAAACAAGGTCCTCTGCTGGGGTCAGAATCTGGCTCAACCTTCCCACTGAACCACATCTGTCATTCTTACTTCTGCTTCTTCTTTTGTGTTTTCCTGTCCATGATTATCTCCTTTCATCAAATCAAATCACAATACCCATTTCTCTGCAGAGCCTTCCTGACTACCAGAGCCCACACAGGTATCAACTACACTGTGACAGACTACGCAACTTAGCACGTATCACACTGTTGCTCAGGGTTAGTTCCTTTATGCTAGTCTTTTCTCCCCAACTAGGTACCCTAAGAGTAATGAAGATGTAAGTTTTCAATAATTGACATTAGAATCAAGGTGACTTGTCAATATTGTTTTAAATGTACATGTATATTTCATTACAGTTAAATAAAAAGTGGGACTTGGGGATCCCCTCTCTTTTGCTTCTTCCCTTCTCATTCATTCAGCCATGACTTCCTTCAAAACTCAATCACAGGGACATTCAGACAAAAGCAGCATTTTCTAAAAACCAAACCCTAAGCAAATCATGCCTAAGCAAATCAGTTTGAAATAATTTCTTGGCATTTCAAAAAGTCAAGGAAAGAGATGGTTAAGCCTTCCAAGCACAGTCTTTACTCAAGCTAAGCAGATGTTAACTGTCATTTCTTCTAGGATTCAGTCCTTGGAACTTAACAAGGAAGTCAGATATAGATAATATCCCTAAAAATTTTTGCTTCAGGTTTTTATCCAAAAGTCTTCGTAATTTCTTCCCCTTAACACAAACCCACAAGTTGTTCTTACCAAAAAAGAAAACACAACAATTACCACCATATTATTTTGAATAAAAACAGTACTAAATTGAGGTATTATTTATACAGAGGCCATTTCTAAAAAACCTCAGGAATATGTGTGTGAGAGCTTGGGGATAAGAAGAATAAAAAATCAGAATCTTTTACCATTATTGAGGGCTCCTCATGTATTTTTCTAATTTCTTTTCAGGTTAGACCATTAGTGTTTGTCAACAGAACTGGCGCATAAATAATTGAAGCCCCTTCCTCTCCATCACCCCCTGCCTGCCCCGGCAACATTCCTTCATTTCCCACTTTGAGTGACAATATCAACAGACCTTTGAGCTATTTTCCTGGACACAACCTATGTTTCCCTAGATAAGCAGGAAGGTCCCCTCAAACAAATCATACTAAGTCACCTAGCATCTCCACTGCCCTGCGCTTGGGAAGGTTTACCTCATGTACACTCAGCTTTTTAGGGTTCAAAATCTTATTTTTAAGTGATGGGTCAGTAGAGCCTCTCCATATCATGAAAAGCCAGGGAGAGAAAAGGAAGGCCTCTCGCACTGGGTCAGAAATGGGCCAGCCGACGGAGGACTTGTCTGGGCACACCCATCACCCGTGGCTCAGGGACAAATGAGGGACTCAGGCTCCCTACAGGTGGTAAGGGCAGGGCACTTGAAGAGAAGGCCTAGAAGGCAGGACTGTGAGCCCACCTTCTTCCAAAGTCAGCTTTAGTCTACACTGTGGGGCACACTGAAGTTCTGAGTGGCCTGATTACATAAAAAGGTCCTTCTGCTTTCAAAAAGAACTACTGACCTAATGAATGTCTCATTGCCTTAGAATTCCAGGGTACTGAGGGCACCTTTTCACCTTGGGAGCAATAGATTGGGAGGATACAGAAACTAGGAACAAAGATTATTTGAGTTCATTATTCTCCATAAAATAAAAGAAACTATGAGGATAAAATTTCAACAAGCCCTTGTTAAGAAGCCTGTTTAATAAAACAGTCTCATAGATTTTTGTTTTTCAAAGTCTGACAAAATTTCAGAGACAAACATTTTTGGAACCCCTGGAAACTTCTTATCATACCAGGTAAGAGCACTGAAAACAAACAAAAGCCAAAGCAAAAAAAAAAAAAAAAAAACCCTCCCAGCCACTATGATCATTAATTCAGAAAGTCAAAACTTTTTTTAAAAAGGGATCATTTACTGCCAAAGACATGAGCAGGACATAAACTCAGAAGAGAGGCCAGTCCTGTAAATGAAAGAGGCTTGTTTCCCTGAAAAGTGCAGCACATGGCCTTATTTTTCTCTCTTGCCATGGGCATGTGGATGTGCCATGAGGGCCTCGTTCTTGGAACCTATTGACCTGGGGGTGGTGGGAGATTCACAGAGGAGGGAGAGGACTTGGGTCACAGAGACCCATGTGTGTTTCCCAGGCCCTTCTCTCCTGTGACTAGCTGGAGGGCCTCGGAGGGTCTGAACGTCTGGAGCCTTGCTCGCTCCTTCTGTCAAGTCTGGCCAGAGTCTGGGAGCCAGCGTGGCAGTGTTTGTGGAGCCAAAGTGGAGATTAAGTCATGTTTTAGAGGTGACCTCTGTCCACCCTTTCGGCAGCCGCTCCCTCCCCTCTGGGCCTCACTCCCCAGCGATTCCCCACCTAGAAGCTTTTGTTCTAGATGAGCTCCTCCCTGTTAACGCAAGACCCAACAGGGTCCTGCACACCCACCATCACCTTCCAACCCCCCACCACCCCCTCAGTTGCCTCCTCCTCAAATGGACCTGGTCTTTGTTGTTGTAATTAGATTATCTCTGCCTTAGGGACCTAAGGGACAGTCCCCAGCAGCCCTGGCTGGAAAGGCAGGTCGCATAATCCCTGTTATCAAGAGGCTTGTCATTTAGCATGTAGATCAACTAATTCTTTCGATACCAGGGGAGCAATTGTGCATCTTAATATTGATTTTTTTTGAGATACAATCGCCTACATTCCTGAGTCAGACTCACTTACTGAAGCTAAAAGGTTCCACTTACTATATTATGAAACTACCCCCACCCCCATCACACGCTTCAACCCAATGTAATGTTACAAAATTGGACAAATCTGAAGGGCTTTGTGTTTTTCCACTTGGTCCAATTTCAGAAGGAGCATCTAGCTGAGAAGAAACAGAAAAAATAATCCTGGCTATTTTAAGACCGCGTGTGTATTCGTGTTTGAGGTGGAGGTGGGGGCCCATTCTGCCAGTCCTCACCGCCCACCTGACCAGCACATGCTTCCTCTATTCCCCACTTTGTGGTGTAGTGATATTGGGCTCTTAATTTAATGAAGCTGGGTTATCAGATTTCTACGTTTCAGGGTGAATTAGGAGGCTGGGTTTTCAAATTAAGGTGGGGGCATTTTTTTATTATGTACCCTTCCAGGGCAGAGAGAAGCAGAGAAAGAAGAATTTTGAGCTACAGCAGTAAGAAAAAAGGCTACCTCCTCAAAGGCCAAAGATGTGCTCCGATTTGGGGCAGGCAGAGGTGTGGATTCTATATTATGAAGGAATATGAGGCAAAGGAAGTAGGATCCATAGGCCAAATATGTTCCACCCAGAAAGTTCAGTGTCCCTAAATGTGAGCGTGCCTAATGCTGGAAATCATGCCATTATTCACTGGAAGACCAATTGTGATGACTCTTTCCACCACTGAGGATTGGCCATGGGTCTGGCAGTTTGCAGAGTATGTGCTATATCTTTTACACATACTGTCCCACCTCATTCTCACTGCAAGCTTGTGAGATGTGTTCTGTTAATTATTCCCATCTTACAGATCTAACTACTGAGGCCAAGAAAGATGCTGGGAGTTGCTCAAACTCCAGAAGCTGACAAGTAGCAGAGGCAGATTCCAACCAAGGCTGCCTAATTTCTATACTTGTAGGCCAACTAGAGAATTGTTCTTCATGCTTTGCTGGTTGAAGGGGGCGGGGGATTCATTTATTCCATTATCTGTGCATTCAGTGTGAGATGTATGCTCATCTTCTGGGTCCTGGGAACCAATGATAGAAAAGAACGCACCGTGCTGGGCAGGAGACAGAAAATCAATCAATCAATCAATCAATCACCATCAAATATGAAAGTGATGCCTGCTTCCCTTGGCAAAGGAACGAAATTCAGGAGGAACTGTGAAGAGGGGTCTTAAAGATTTCACAGAAGATTTTAGGGTATAAGTGGTTTTGTTTTGAAATTCCTTGCAAATGATTAGATGCTTGAGAGAGAATGAGAAGCAAAATGAGCTAAGAGATTCTCATGATACGTCGTTCCGTACACAAGCTAATGTACTCATGTTACTTCCCTTTGTATTTATGTGAAATCTTCTATCTCATGGGCTCTATGTACACATTGATGTTTTATGGCTTGCAAAGGGAAATTAAATCTTTAAACAAGAGAGCAAATGTAGCAGATTTCAAGACACTCTCAACGGAGAACAGCTTTGCACTGGGGACAAGATACTAACATACGACTTCTTTGTCATTACTCTGTGCTTAAGAAAGGAAGAGTTATATTTACTTTTTGTTGTGCAATTGTAATGTAGTGTGTGGTTAAGCACACTTACAGATTTCTGTCCTAAAACTTCTAACTTTTATTGCATTGTTTTGTTTACCTATCTCTCATGCTTTTGAACTACAAAGTCTTTTGTGGAACATAACCTAAGGGCCTAGTTCAGTGTCTGGCCTATAGTAGGTGCAGAAGAAATGTTTGTTAAAATAGAACACTGAATGCATGAACGAATGAACTAATGTTTGTAAAACTTCTCCTTGAAGCAAATGCTATAGCCATTGTACCACAGCCATATCATACTTTTCTGGAAGAGTCCTGACCTGAAATATTCTTTTTTCCTCACCAACCATCAAAATGGCCATTTTAATATTTGAGCATCATCTATCAGCTTGCTTCTTGTGCCCAAAAAACAATGACCATGATCCTTTGTCAGAATCATGTGTCCCGTTGTTCCTGTTGGGAAACAAAGTTGCCACAGTAAAAGGTAGACACCATTAGGGGGTGTGAAAATGAGGGACTAGAAGCACGACCAACAATTTGGATTCCAAGAGTTTTTGGTGTTGTCATTAAGAAAAAATAGTACTTCACATGACAAAATTTATTCATTTATTAGCAAACACTATTAAATATTCCATGAATGTTCTACACATGTTGACTCTAAGAAATCTTGTATGAGACTTTGGTGAGAATCCAATTGCAAATACTTGACTCTCGGCCTTGTTCATCACCACACGGTATTTGTCAAGCATGAATTGTGTCATCTTAGAGGCCTAGACATTGAAGAAAACATAATGTAGTAGTAGGAAAGGAGCACTCCAGGCCTGCAGTGGATACTCGCCATATTCTTGCCAGCCTATCAACTTTTAAAAGACCTCCCTTTATTAGCTGACCTGTCTGTGTCTCCCAGTGTAGAAGTTAGAGCTGTGTTCTTCCTTGCAGCTAGAACACAGCATGTGACTCAAGCATCCACCAGTCAGGGACCCTTGGGAAAGACCTCTTTCCAGAAGATCCTGTTGCAGAAAAGGCTTCAAAACAGGTGGAAGAAGCTGGAGCAGGACAAAAGAATCGAATCTCAGGTGCCTTGTGCTCAGCAGCAGCAGAGTTAATGGTCTCCTCATCAGGCCAGTCTCTCTGCAGGGTTTGGGTACTGCTTCTGGAAGCTGAGCTTCCCTCGCCTTCATTTAGCCCTCTCCTAATTCTGTAAGTTTCTTCATATCCTTCAATAAATCCTTCCTCTGCTTACACATGTATAATGAATTCTGGTTGCTTTGCAGCTAGGAACATGGACCGTTACAAAAGATGACATCCAATTGTAAAAACAATCTTGACACTCACAGCGAATACATTATCTGGGATGTCCAGGGTGATCTCTGAGTGTGTCTGCGTGTGCCCAGACAGCGGGATAGAAAGTCAAACTAGTTCATTCAGACCACAATCCTAGCAATTGTTTGTTGGAATATGGCTAGGGTTCTTTTGTTGAACATATTACTCTACTTACTCGAACTGTTTAGAAGATAATCCTGAGCTTCCTATTGTTTAAGAAAACATTGATTTGGAATAAGCAAATGCTTGTTTCCCAGCCTGGCTGAACCTGTTTCCCAGCTTTAACACAGGGCTAAGTTCTAGTGTTTTATGCCTCTGTAATACCTTTGTATGAGTTTGCTTGGGCTGCTATAACAAAATACCTCAGACTGGGTGGCTGAGACAACAGAAATTTACTTTATCACTTTTTTGAAGGCCAGAAGTCCAAGATCAAGTCCAAGATTAGAATTCAGTAAGTTTGGCTTCTTCTGAGGACTCTCTCCTGGGCTTGCAGCTGGCCTCCCTCTCACTGCGTCCTTGCAAAGTGTTTCCGCTGTGCAAGTGTACGTCTGTGCACTGATTTCTTCCTATAAGGACAGCTGCCATATTTGACTAGCATCCATCCAAGTGAACTCACTTTACCTTAATTACCAAATGAATGGTCTTTTCTCCAAATACAGTCATATGCTGAAGCTCCGGTTGTTAGGATTTTAGCATATGAACTTGCAGGGGAAGAGGACACAATTTAGCCCATAACACTTGCATTCATCTAAATTACTTAAATCTAATGCTGATTTGGAGAAGCTAATTCCAAAAGGTACCACTACTCCTGTGTACTTTAACATAAATCTTTATAGTGAAATAATTTATTGGTTATTAAATAAAAACTCTAACTCGAGGTTAGACCTCTGCTTCCCCACACCCTTCCTCCCCCATCCTTCGAAGTTTACTTTTTAAGTAATTAAAGTAAAAATGTCTAAACAGCTTTTAAAGTCTGATCTTTTCCACAAAGTTGTCTTCATTCTTCAATCTCCCACGAAAATCCTACTTTTTACATAAGTTCTCCCCTGATCTTCCCCGGCTGGAGGAGTTTTCTCTTCTTCAGGACTCTGAGAGTACCAATTAAAAGGCAGAGATTGGCAAAATGGAAAAAAAATATGATGTGACTATATTCTGTCTACAAGAGAGACACTCTAGACTACAAGGCACAAATAGTTTGATCATAACAGGATGGGAAAAGGATGGGGAAAAGTATAGCACTAACCAAAAGATCGCTGGAGTGGCTATCCTAATATCAGACAAATGGACTTTAATTCAAAATTGTTCTCAGAGACAAAGAAGGACATTTCACAATGATAAAAAGATAAATCCATGAAGAAGATATGAGAATTATAAACATTTAGGCACCTAACAATAGAATCCCAAAATGCAGGAGTAAAACTGTCAAAATTGAGGCAGAAATAGAAAATCCAACAATAATAATTGGAGACTTTGATACCATACTTTCAATTAAGAATAGAACAACTACGCAGGAGATCAACAAGCGAACAGAAGACGTGAACAACATGGCAGACCAAACGGGCTTAACAGACATCTATGGACGCTCCAATCATTAAGAACAGACTATATACTCTTCTCAATATAAATAAGAAAATTCTCCATGAGACAGCATACATTAGGCAATAAAATAAGTCTCAATAAATTTTAAATGACTGAACCCCCACAGAGTAGGTTTTCTGATCTAATGGAATGAAAATATAGAGGAAAAACAGGAAGATTTGGGGGAATTCAAAAATATGTGGAACTTAACACACTCCTAAATAACCAATGAGTCACAGAAGAAAGCACAAGGGAAATTAGAAAATATTTTGGTTAGTAGTACATTTTGCGCTGCTCTTCCAAAACTAAGCTACTGTGCTAGAAAACTGTCCCTCTTATTCATCAAAAGAAAAATCCAGTGGATCATTACTTCCTGGTTGTCTGGCAATATGTGAAAATCACAAGGAATGAATTAGAATTCCTGTCCTAAAAAATCCCTCCAGTTCTGTTTTGATTCCTCATGGCTCCGTTTCTTTTACCAATGTGTGGAGGAGAAATGCCATGAACCAGAAGTGGTAGCTTGCACTTTGAGAATGATTATAACCCACTTAAAATTTATTCCTTAGAAGCTGTCAAAAAAGTCTGACAGCAAATACAACCTAAGACTCACAATAAAGTAGAGCAATGATCCATAACCCCATTTTCACATCTATTATAAAGACTAAATGTGTGTCTTACCTGCATTCATTAGTGCTATGACTGGATATGTGTAAACGATCATATGAGTTTAACTTACAAGAAGTTTTGGGTTTCGCACTTGCATTCTACCATAGGAATCCAGACTCATCCAGCTCTAACAAGAGCTGGATAAACTCGGGGTCTTTCCTAAAATAACAATGATTACTCTTCAGCAAAGAATTGCCAACAAAGTCTACACTTGAGAAGGTATGAATTATCTTCTACACTGCACACATGTAGCAGTGTTTCACTTTGAGACATAATATATTGGCACCACAGATCGATATTTGGATTAATTATACAGGTTTATCAAGTTCTTTGACGATCTCAGATGAAAAGGTAAAACAATTCAAAGGTTGAATCTGGACTACATAGCGTAACCTAATAGATCAAAAGCCTGCAAGAAACCAACTGTGGAAAAGTAATAATGTAAATAAAAATGTGATTTCAATCCCTGCTTGGCGACTGTCCTCGCTCTGTCCACCAAGGCTCGATGCCATCAGATGCATTAAGGCTGAGACACTGGTCACTCATGGGGGAAGGGGAGATGGTGAAAGCTTTTCTGCCTGTAGCCTGGGGTTGGGGGTGGGGGGTACTGCTTATAAGCCTGAAGTGCATTCAGCTGATGCATCAGACATCAGTTACTGAAGAAGTCCAGGCGATGAACTTCCTCTAGATTGCCCTGACCTGAGGGGATAAACGCACACCAAGGTGATGAGTTACTTCAACAATGCAGAGACATCCAATGTCAAAATGCCACAGGGCTGTAGTGTTCCAAGGCTGGGACTAGGTTTCCCGGAGACTAACTTAAAGTGGTGGGATTTTTGAAGCATTTGCAGAGATGGCAGCCCTCCCCCAGGCCCAACCTCACCCTCACTCTCATTGTGGGAAAGGCACGGTAACTTTGGTCCTAAGAAACAATGATGGATGGTCCCCAAAGCCTGAGGCATGTAAACAGTGCTGGTGTCACGTGGTGGGTTGGTGACAGAGGGAGGAAACCGAGAAGAAGACAACGTTGGCAAAGAATTTCTGTTCTGTTCTCTCTTTCTATTTTCCTGCTAAGCCATTTTCAACTGCTGAAGCCCCAGAGGGTTTAGGACTTTGGCTGGAGAAAGAAAAGGAATGAGCATTTGATATCTAGGATTCCAAGCCCTTTGTTCAAAATGGGAAATCTTCCTGGAGCAGGGGACTTTAACAGCATTGGATCAATAGCTAAGGCACTGGAGTCAGATACCCTCGTTTCAGATTCTGATCTGTCACTTGGCTGTGCAAACTTGTATAAGGTGCTTAACTTCTCTGAGGCTAATTCCCTCATCTACAAAGGGGACTTAATAACAATATCTATCAGAATAAATGAGGATTAGGTTGATCTGCAAGTACCCAGAAACCTAAGATCACAGTGATTTTAACAAGATAGAAGTCTCTCTCTCTCGCACATAACACAGCAGTTCAGAGCTGCTATGGAAACTCCACACCATGGAACAGGCCATCTTCCACCTAGGTGCTCCACAGTCTTCAATGGTGGATTCCATTCTAGCCCAAAATGGATGCTGCAGCCCCAGTCCTCACACTCATATTCCCCACAGAAGTAGCAGGCCAAGAGAAAAGAAGGGAATGGCCTTCCCCTTTATAGACACAGCCCCTAACTTTCTTTTGTCCTGAGCTTAATCCCATGGCCATACCTGGCTGCAAGAGAGCCTGGGAAATGTGGTCTTTACTCTGGATGGTCATGTTTCCTGCTGCAATTAGGAAAGTCTGCTACTGAGAGGAAAGAATGAGAGTGAGGGGCACATAGGATCTCTGCTCCCCAACCTATCAGGCTATAGTGAGGATTCCAGTCATGCTAGTAAAGTGCTCTGCAGGGACGCCAGACTAAAGGAAGTGCCCCCTGAATGGCCAGGCCTACTACCATCCCTCACTCCACTCAGAGCACCAGTGTTTGGTCCTAGGTGGCCAGGAGGGAGCAGCAGCTGCTGGATGGCAGGCCAAGGCAAGACAGGCAGGAATGCTGTTTGTGAAGCATGGGGGGGTGCAGAGGTCTCTCAGGGAGCAGGGCCTCACTCACCCCCAGGGGCAAAATTTAGGGGTGGGGGCATGCCAAAGAATCAGCGTTCAAGAAATGTAATATTTAAAATATTTTAAAAGCGAAAGCGAATGCAGAAAATCCACAATAAACAAGACATCAAAAATGTAAGTAAATATGGAATCCAACACCACACTTGTTCAACTCCCTCACCTGCTTTTCTCTGATCCCTGATCAGAGCCGTCTCTCTTGGCAGGTTTTCGTCAGGCCTGAGAGAATTCCTCAGGGTTTAAGGGATCACCCAAAATGGGGGGGGGGGCAGTGTATCTGCAATAACAGATCCCACAAAATATGAAACCTCTACGGCATAACGGATATCTTTACTCCATACATTAGCTTTGAAGAAAAACAATACTCCTTTTTAAATTGAAAAAATCCGTACCACCTAAATCACGAGAAAACTGAAAACACTTAAAATTGCACCACTAAGATAATAATAATAATAATATTTTAATTTCTATCTTTCCAACTTTCTAAAGGCAGTATATATAAACTTCTTCCATTTAAAATTGAACTATTCAGTATATACTATAACCTGCATATTCACTTAGCAATATTTCTGTATTATTATATATTCTTCTACAATACAACTTCTTATGAGTCAGCCCATTGTAAGTGTATACCAAATCAGATCATTTCCAACTTTTCTGCTCTTATAAATAGCTCTGCAATAAATATCCTTGTAGTTAAGTTGTTTTTGTAATTATCTGTCTATTTGCTTGGTATAAGTTCCTAGAAGGGGAACTGCTAGTCATCCTTCTTAAGATTGCCAAATAGCCTTCTAGAAAGTTTCTACCAATTTATACTCGTCTGAGAAGCATATGAGTACATTTCCCATACTCTTGACAACATTGAATATAACCAGTGTTTTTAACATCTCTACTGATATAAAGAGTGAAAAACTAAATTAAAATATTTTATTCACATTTCTGTAATTGCTAATGGAAGTGAAGTGTTTTTCATTTTTTATCAGTATTTGCATTTTTTAAAATAAATTACCTGAGGAGGTAAACTCTATCATAGCAAGGAATTGTGTTTGCTTGTTCATTTATATTTCCAAGCACCCACAATAGTGCCTGGCAAAGAATAAGAGCTCAGTCTATATCTGTTGAAGGAAGGAAAGTGTTGAACAATTTGTAAGAGTTCTTTATGGAAGGAAATAATATTTAGGATGGGTTTCAAATATTTTTCTGTTTATCATGTCCCTGTCAGTTTTATTTAGTGTTCTCTGCTATGTAGAAATACTATTAAAATCAAATTAATCAGGGTGCCTGGGTGGCTCAGTTCTTAAGCTTTCGCCTCAGGTCATAATCCCAGTGTCCTGGGATCGAGCCCCACTTCAACTCCCTGCTTAGCGGGGAGTCTGCTTCTCCCTCTCCCGCTTACCCTGCTTGTGTTCTCTCTCTGTCTATCTCTGTCAAGTAAATAAATGAAACCTTTTTAAAAAATAAATAAATTTAAAAATAAAATCAAATTAATCAATGTTTTCCCTTTTTGTGTCAGAATATTACATACACCAAGACTCTGTGTGTGTGTGTGTGTGTGTGTGTGGTTGCGTGTTTGTACATACTTTTCTGACTATTTTTTTTCTGTCTTTCCAAGATTTTATTTATTTGAGAGAGAGAGAGAGAGAGCAAGCTTGAGCTGGTGGAAGGGCAAAGGGAGAGGGAGAAGCCAACTCCCCACTGAGCCTAATGTGAGGATGGATCCCGGGACTCTGGGAGCATGACCTGAACTACTTAACTGACTGAGCCACAAAGGTGCCCCATATCTTTTTCTGTTTTTAAATCATGTGGGCCTTTTTTTACTCTATAGCATATTTGATTTTTCTTAGTTTTTCCAGATAGGTAATTATCTTCTGCAAAAATTATCTTTTCCTCTCTACCAGTATTTATGCCTCTCATTTAATTTTCTTACCTTATTGTCTTTCTTTAAATTCCAGAAAAATGTTTAATAATAATGGTTACAGTAGGCATCCTCTTGTTTCCTGACTTGAAGGGAAATACTTCTTATTTTTATGCTATCATTTTCAAGATATTAATTTCAGGATGCTTACTTAAGTTAAAAATTTTTTATTTCCCTTTAAGAGGATTTTTAAAAAATCAGGAATGGATTTTAGGTTTTATCAAATGTTTCTGACACCAATATATTTGATATTTTGCTATTTGAGCACAAATATTTTTTCTTAGTCTGATAATATGATTAATTATATTATTAAAAATCCTAAGATTATATCCTTCTTATTTTTCTAAAATAAACCCACTTGGACATAGTATATTTTTTAAAAAATCCAGTTTTGATTTGCTAATATTTCATATAGGATTATGACATTTACATAGTTATACATTTAGTCTATAGATGTCTCTTTTTGAGGTTCTAATAATGTCAACTTTGGCATCAGGGTTACACAAGTTTTCTAAAATAAATTGTGAGGCTTTTATTTCCCTCCCTTTTAATAATTTTAACAGCACAGGAACTATGTGTTCCTTAAAAATATGAACAAGGAGTGACCAGGTGGCTTGGTCAGTTAAGCATCCAACTCTTGGTTTTGGCTCAGGTCATGATCACAGGGTCCTGGGATCAAGTGGAGTGTCCTAGGGGTCTCCCAAGCTCAGGGGGAAGTGTGCTCTCTTCTTCTCCCTCTCTTTTACCCTCTCACTTTGCTCTTCTCCCGGCTTGAGTGCTGTCTTTCTCTCTAAAATTAAATAAATAAAATGCTTTTTAAAAAAGAGAAAATACAAAAGCACTTGTCAATAAATTTTCCTGAATCCAATACTTTAAAGGTAGGTCCTCAACAATGTTTTCTGTCTTTTCCTTGCCTTTCTATGTAGACTCTCAACTTTTTTTACACAAACGTGACCATTTGTGTTTTCATTTTTTAAAAATGAATTTAATCAGGATTTTGAAATGTACCAACACAAAGATAAAGATTGTATTTTCTTAAAAGTTTCCATAATCTCTTTTGCATCTTTGCCCAAACCCACTGCTTGTTATTGATATTTTATATTGGATTTTTTTATTTAGGGGTTCTCTTTTTTCTCTGTTTTTGTTTGGATTATACTTGTGAGGAACTTGACAACATAACTGGTCCTATTGAAAGAATGGATTTTGAATGTAGTATCACTTCTCTATTTTTCTAATTAGTTAATTTTGCTTTAAACTTTATGCTACCTTCCTCCTGCTTCCCTTATATATCTTTTTCCCTTTCTGGACTGAGCTAAATACTTAGGTTATTTTTGTTGTTGTTTTTAGAAATCAACTACTTCAGTGTGTCTATATTAGTCAGTTTTTGCTAGGTTATGCTGCAGGAACAAATAATCTCCAAATCTCTTTAAACATCTTAGGGTTTATTCTCTTTCACATTACATGTCATTTGCATGCTGGCTACAGCTCTAGTCAAGGACTTCTTCATTCTGAGATGCAAGCTGAAGAAACCTCCTATCTGAGAGACTTTCCTCGTGGCAGAAGGAAAGCAGTGGCTGAGGCACACATGGGCTCTTAAAGCTTCTGCTTGGACAGGACATAGGTTACTCTCATTCACATTCTAAGGGCCTAGCAAAGTCAAGTGATAATGGTGGGGTGGGTAAGGTATCAAATCCTTATCACAAGGAAGATAGCAAATAACTGTCCTAGACTTTGAAAGATAATAATACTCTTTATTTTGAGAGAGAGATAGAGAGAGAACACGTGCACGTGAGAAGGGGTGGGGGGGAGCAGAGGCAGAGGGAGCAGGTTCCATGCCCAATGTGGAGCCTGATGCGGGGTTCAATCTCACAACCCTGAGATCATGACCTGAATCAAAATTAAGAGTCAGACACTCAACCAACTGAGCCACGCAGGCATCCCTGAGAGGTAATATTCTTACTGTTATTTTTCTAAGTAGTATGCAACTATGATTTCTGCTTCTTTTCAGAGTATCTCATAATGGTTTGCTGAGAAAACAAGTCCAGAGAGTCTTGTGACTGCAGAGAACAAAGACATCTGGCCCAGTGAGAGAAGTTAGAGAGAGCTTTCTGGTGGAGTGAGTGGTGGCTGCTGGCCTGACAGAGAAGAAACTGGGGAGTTTTAGGATTAAAGGTGGGTGAGGGGTTAGGCAGGAGTGGGGGGAAACTCCTTCAATTAACTGATCAGATACCAGTCTCACAATTTTTTACTGTGAATCCAAACTGTGTCTATGCACACTGTAAAGTATAACCTTCAAAAAGTTAAAAACACAACTTCTGTGCAAATATAAAAGGAATATGTGTCAAAGATCTTCTTTGATTCATTAATGGGAAAATCCATAAGATGTTAAGACTATTTCAGTGGAGAATTTGAAGAACAGAGCTATCTATAAACAGTCAAGAATGTCACATAAATTTGCTAATAGATGCAAAACTGGTTAATCCCTGAAAGAGTAATAAAATGCAATGTTTGGGGCTATCTTTTCTACAGCCCCTGGATGAAATTCATTTGCTTTGCTGTGAACAAGAATCATTTGCATTATTATCAAGTTTTCCATGTATTAATGGCTACCCCTGTGGTTGGAAAGTAGCCTAATCAATAGAAAGCCAGTGAAAAGTGCACACCTTATAGGGGACATTAGATAATGGCCCGACAAGCCACTGAAAAGACACACAGTAGTCTCTTTTGCTGATTTTCAGGTCTGAACAATTTTTCCTGATAATACCTTTTGATTGTGAAAAAAAATTAATATTGATTTCCAACAAAATCATTAACTCTATTGAATGGATCAAATATGTGTGAGCCCACTACACCATCTTCAAACATGTATCCCCACCTCCCTGCCTAGACTCAGGTCTGGCCTATATGCTAATAATCTCTACTGTGTGTCCCGGGAAGGTCATTCGGGTTTACTCTTACTATCAAGGGTAACACATTCAGCAAATTCTTAAGCTCTTGTCATCTCCCCAGCAGCCTTTTGTGGTCCTTTTAACGGTCTGCTGGGCTGAGCAGGAAGAGACAGGTTGCTCTGGGCAGTGTTCAACAGCACAGCTCTTTGTCTCTCGTTGTCAGCTAGCCCTGTCACTACATTGTTCTCTAGGCGGCATGCCTTTGATGGACTATCTAGCCCTCATGTCTCAACACTCCGGGCAGCATTTGGAGAAACAGCAGCCCTGCGTTGTTCCTTCAGCTACAGAATAATCCCATTATAATATGACGTGCTATCAACTCAGTTCCACATATTTGTTGAGAACACCATGAGGGAGTCCCAAAGATGTAAAGGCATGCTCCTGTTCTCAAAGATTGTCTCTCTCCAGAGCAGACAAGCCACCATGCAAGAACAAACACAAAGGCTAGCTGGAAGAGTCAGCAGGAAGGGCACAACAAATCCGTATTCCGCTACGTGTGCAGCCGTGGACAAGGATTTCCTTTTTTTTTACATCATTACTGAGGTATAATTTATTTACCATTACCCACTGTAAGTAAAGGGCTCGATAAAATTATTTTCAGTGAATTTACAGAGCCGTGCAAACCTCATTTCAGTCTAATCTTAGAATATTTCCATCACCCCCCTAGATGTTCCCTTATAATCAATCCTCATTCTCACCCCAGCCCCAGACAACCACCGACCTGTTTTCTATTTCTATAGATTTGCTTTTTCTAGAAATTTTATATACATGGAATCATACAATATCTGTTCGTTTGAACATGACTTCTTTTACTTGGCATAATGTTTTTGAGCTCCATTCATGTTGTAGCATGTATTAGCATGTATTTATACCTTTTGATTGCCTAATTATATTCTGTTTTTTGGATTTCCAGGTTTTGTTCATCCATTCACCAGCTGATGGATATTTGGATGGGTTTATTATGATTCATACTTCTTTGAATATTCACATATAAATCTTTGTGTAGACACAGGCTTCCATTTCTCTCAGGGAGGTGCCTGGGAGTAGATTTTTGCGATTTAAGTATCTCTTTGACTTTTCAAGAAACTGCCAAACTCATCGCCCCCATCAACACTGCATGAGAGTTCCAATTTCTTCACAACCCCATCAATACTTGTTAGTATCTGTCTTTTCAAATCTAGCCCTCCCAGTAGGGGGGGATAGCATCTCGTTGTGGTTTGATTTGCAGTTTCCTAATGGCTAATGATGTTAAGCATATGTTCATGTGTTGAAAATCAAACACATATCTTCTTGGGCAAAATGTCTCTTCAAATCGGGCCTATTTTTAATTGGGTTATTTACCTTCTTACTGTTGAGTTGTAAGAGTTGCTTACATATTCTAGATACAAATTCTATGTCAGATAGAGGATGTGCAAATATTTTCTCCCAGTCTGTGGCATGTCTTCTCATTTTTTTTTAAAGATTTTATTTATTTATTTGACAGACAGAGATCACAAGTAGGCAGAGAGGCAGGCAGAGAGAGAGAGAGGAGGAAGCAGGCTCCCTGCTGAGAAGAGAGCCCGATGCGGGGCCCGATCCCAGGACCCTGGGACCATGACCTGAGCCGAAGGCAGAGGCTTTAACCCACTGAGCCACCCAGGCGCCCCTGTATTCTCATTTTCTTAATGGACAAGTTATTTAAGCTACTGGAATCTAACTTCAATTTTTGCATATATTTGTGGGGATAGTAACTATCTATTCTCAGGATTATTGAAAGGATTAAATGAGGTAAAATACATGAAAGGTACTTAGCATGGGCTTTGGAACATATTAGGAGGCTTGCTGAATGTTTATTGAATAGTCTGAGTATAAGAAAGTGTGTGAAAAGTGCCAAATTGCAGGTAAACAATGAGTGCTTCTCTTGTTTGAGGAGGAAAGAAGTCAAGTTAGAGCTGAAGGCTACCCAGCTTCACGGTGGGAATAAAACCTTGAGATGTGTTGCAGGATGAAAAAAATCTGGACAGAGGAAAGTAGTCCAGGATAGGGAAAGGGCCAACAGAGGCACAGAGACATGAGTAAGCAAAGCTTGTGAGGATGGCAGAAGGGAGACCAATTTACTACAGACTGTGTTCTTCATACAGAGCCAAATATCATTAAGGCCTGGCGTTATCAAGTTAGTATGTAAAGTAGGCATTTCGACCAGTTCTCTAACACTCAAGTTAAAAGATAAAAGTGATTGTTCTGTTTTGAAAGGGGGAAATCAAAGATCAAAAATATTTTAGCTGATATGAAAATATGTCACCAATCCTGGAGAACACCATATATACATTACTCAGGGTGGGGACACTGTGGTGCCTGACAAGGCTGGGCAGGGGACAGGGCCCAGGAGAGAGCACCCAGGCCAGCTGTCCTGGCTGGAGACTCCTGGGGGCATGAGCCACCACACTCGCTTGACAAAACTGAGATCGTGTTGTTGTGGAGTTGGCCACCAAACACAGATTGGAGAGCCTGGGCCGCTAGCTCAGGAAACCCCAGCTGTCATGAAAAGAGGGTAAACCCAAGACATCAGGAAACAGTAACAGCTGATACCTGTTTGAGCTCACTACACACTGGGGACTGGGTCAAGTTTTTACACAAAGTATCTCATTTAAACTCCCATTATTGTCCCCATTTTATAGACAAGAAAACCAAGACTCAATGAGGTTAAGAGACTTGATGGAGCTGGGGACCTATCTTGGGCAGTCTGACCCAGGCCCTTGCTCCTAAGCACAGTCCTTGCTGACTGTGTCCTCAGCAGGGCTCACGTCCATGGCAGGAACTGCTGCCTATTTCTCTCAGTATCGTAAGCCAGCACAGGGTCTGGTATATATGCAAGGCCCCAAGAGGTGTGTAGGTCAGGGACCAAAGTCAAAGTGACCCTTCACATCACAGAACAAAGCTGACCACTGCACACATGAGGCCCTGATGAAGAACCCACAGGGACTGAGGATCAGGCATGAGATGGGCTGCCGCTCCTGTGTGGCTAATAGGAGCTAAAAGTCCTGAAGTTTGCAAATCATCTATCATCATCCACTTTTAAACAGCACTTAGCAGTTCCAGGATCTTCCCTCTGTCAAAATAACTTCATTCTGTCTCACTTTATTTCACTGAACTTTGTGAAGCCAGTCCCATGATTGGTCCACTGGGTCTTGTGCACAACCCTGCATCCACCACAGCTGGGGATTCGAAGACAGCACCATCACAGCTGCAGCTGCCAGGGACAGGTGGGAAACTGCTCCCCCAACCTGCATCACCCCACACAGTACGGTGGTTCGGGGGCACACAACGTCAGCATCTTGCTGGCCGCATCATGGGCAAGCGACTTAACCTTTCTGGTCTCAATTTCATCCTCTTTAAAATGTAAATAATAACAATTTCTACCCAAAGAAAAGCTATAGGGCTGCAGGGACATTTAAATAAAATGCGGCCTTTAAAGTCATAAGCATAGGACTTGACATTTAGAAAAGACTCAAAAAAAAAAAAAAAAAAGTTGGTCTTATCATTTGGCTTTCCCAGGTGCTAGTTCCAAAACCCGTATCAGATGGGAGTGTCTCTTCCCCAAATGTGTCACATCCTTCCTGTGCAATCCCAGGCTGGATACACAGGACGCCAATAGGGCCGACTTGCAATTCTTATCCTATGCCGAGAAAGAATGGATGGACTCTCTGAAGATAAGGCATCCCTAATTCCCTTCCTTCCTCTGTTAATTCTCCACCCCCTCTTTTTTTTTCCCTTTCAGGCTAGGAGACAAAGAATGAGTGTCCTGGCGTCTTGCCAGATGTAGCAGGAAGTTATGAATGAGGATTGCACAGGACAGTTGACTCTCTACAGAGATAGGCTCCAAATCAATCCTGAAGGCTGGGCAGTAACCACAGGAAACTTGGAGCCATGAGGCCACCACTTAACACTTACATATCTCTGTCTATCCTGGAGCCTTAGGCAAACAATAGCTTAATCCACTAAAGGACTGGGGGAAGTATTATTAGTCATGGACTATCTGAGATCAACCTTTGGGAACAGAATCTGGAATCAGGGCCTCGGGTGGAACCAGGATCCCTCTATGAGTCTTTGAGGAATGTCACAGCAAATTTCTAACAACTGGTTAATGTCTACCAATGCTTAGCAAATTAGGCCTGTGTTGAAGTGTCAATGCTCAAGGGACTGATTTATTGAACTACCCTAATTAGGATCTTGTAACACATCAAAGGGGCATTAAAGAAAAAAGTGCTGGCTTCTGAGACTAAGGAGTACACATAGGCATGGTTTGTCTCTTTGCCAGGCTCAACAAATGCCATTCTGATAGTGGGACAGCAGCTATCAATTAAATTAAAAACATTGACCCACCTGCTGGAGCAACCATATTGTAACCTCTTCCCCACTTCCACTTCTCCTTTGCTAGACTTTCACCTCTTTTAGGACCTTATTTGTATCATGATATGAACAAACTACATATGGTAGGGTATGGAGTGGAGGGAAGGACGGGAGAAATAAGTAGATATCGAAAGATATTAAGGAATTATTGCAATAATTTTTAGAGCTGATAACGTACTATGATTGTGTTTGAAAGATAGTTGTCTATATAACTAAATACTGTAATGTGCATATAATAATATGAAATCTGGGATTTGCTTTAAAATATGCTGGTAGGATAGCAAGTAAGAATATTTCTAAAACAAAATTGGCTAGGTGATGTATATATACAGTTTGCTATACTATTCTTCTGATTAATATTTATGCTTGAAATTTTCCATAATAAAAAGAGAAAGCGCAGTACCAACTGGGGTACCAGGTACAGCCCCATGACAACACATTTGCTATGATATTACTTGGTCCCATGGGCAAAGCTCTGGAATTTTTACCACCAAGGAGGAGGCCTAACATGGACACATTAAGCCAGTTAAGTCATTGCAACCTGGGAACCTTTAAAAATTTAAAGTAGATCTAAGTAATTATTCCAAACTGTTGAATCCCATACCCATGAGGTCTTCTGTGGTTGACATGTTTAATGGGAATTTAAAATTTGATACTGTTGTTTTCTCTGCAATGGCTTTTTAAAAATCAAGTATCATGGAGACCATCTCTTGATACTGTTCTACCAAAGGGAGAGAAAAATGAACAACTGATGAGTCTCATCAGTGTGTCAAACACTAGGTTTGCTAAATCTCATTTTTTAAACAGAAGAGTCTGGTAAGGTAGATATTAATATTTCCATTTCAAGATGGGGAACTGAAGTTCAGAGAAGGGGTGGTACAAGGCTGAGCCAGGATTTTAACATTGGCCATCTGAGTATACATTGCTTCTTTTTTTCCTAATTTTTATTTAAATTCAATTACTCAATGTATAGGACATCATTAGTTGCCAATGTACAGTTCAGTAATTCATTGGCAGTTCAGGAATTCATCGGTTGTATATAACACCCAGTGCTCATCCCATCACATATTGTTAATCTCCATTCTATATTTTCTTTAGGGATTCAACCCAGACTGATTTTTAACCATCATTTAGGAATATGACAAACCTTTCTGATTTTAGGTATCAAATACTACCATTCTTTTCTCTTTCTCTCTCCCCTTTCTTTTTCTCTCCCCCTTTCTTCCTTCCTTTCACTCATTCATTCATTCATTCACTCGTCTTTCAAAGTCTGTCCATAGTTATATGGCAGTCTGGACTGCTGAGTAGAGGGCTAGGGATGTATGGGGTGGAAAGTAGGACACTGAGATTGGCCTGAGAAGCAGATTCAGGAGTACACAGAGAGCTGAGTCAATGACCAGAGATCAAATGAAGGCCTCACACCAGACAACCATCCAAACAAGAGGCCTCTCTGAAGAGCTGGGCATGACCAGGTTTGGGACTGCAGGATAGAGCTGAAGCCATCAGCCAGAAGAAGAGAACCACAAGAAGGAGAGTTGAGGAGGACTCGGACCTGGTATCCTGAGCCAATCTGCACAGAATCATAGATGCCTCTGGGCTCCTGACCTGCGGGCTTTGGAGGTCTGTCTCAGACAAGCCCTGTTGTTCATGGCATCACCACTCACCTTTCTCCCTCTACGTGATGCCTACTGTGTCACAATTTTCCTGAAACACACACCTCTCTCTAGGTCATTTGGTGCTTCGTTCCCACAGAACTGGACAGATTTAAGTGTTAGGAGAAGCCTTAGACAGTGTGGAGTTCAGAGGTTTTAAACTCTTCTGAGGCATCTAGGCAGACACCTCAAATCAACCCATAGATCACAGGCCCAAAAAAGGTGGTCTTCTCTTTTTTTGCCCATTAATGTAAGCATTACCTAGAAGGCCTTTGTCTCTGCATGTGTCAGTAGGCTTTCAATTCCATCCAAGTCAACAGTTATTAAATGTCTACCTATGTTTTCAGCCTCTGAGCCCAGCGTGATTATAATTTTAGACTGAGCCAGAGGACATGGCTAGAAATATGTTTCCCTCTCCCCTAAAACATGGACTTCTGAGAATCTGAATATAAGCTATCTCTGAAAGAATGCCTTATGCATGCTGTCCCAAAAGTTCTAAAAGAGTTGATGAAAACTGTCAAAGCCAATGTTACACACCATGACTTACCCAACGTATCATTGTCGAGGTTGGATAAACCAGACCTGATTCTACTGGAGCAAATTTGGGTAAAATAGTAAGACTCCAAAATCACTATATGATAAATACCATCTGTGATTTATTGCATGCATTTGCTATTTCAGAGGACTTGGTACTCAGTAGGTACACAATTACAGTGAATACCTTCAGGTTACCCTGTTTTGTAAAGGATGAAAATAACATAGAGATTTGGGTGTTTCTTTCAAAAGTCATCTGGGTAGCAAAGCATCTTCTTCCAGGGGTGTGACTCTGGTCTGAGATTTTCTGAGGCCAGTCTGCTAGGAGTCCCAATTAAACCAGTCACCAAGGAGGAAATAGTTTGATATATACCCCCTAGTAACTTGAATCTATGCCTGCAGGTGACCAGGAGCTTCAGGGAAAACTGGGGGGCCCCAATGCAGAGTGGAAGTCCTTAACCAGTAAGACTGAGAAGCTACCAAACCCACCTGGCCTCCTTCCCATTGTTTTCTGCCTTCTCATCCGCACTCCATACAGACAAAATCTTCATGAGAAACTTACCTTCAGTAGTTGATCTCTTGCAAGTGGAACGTCTAGAACATTTGGAAAGTTTAGCAGAATAGCCACTGATGATCAATGCCTTCCCCTAGGGACTCTCCATAGCCACCATAAGTCACTCTGTGAATCAGCCCTTCTGAAGTCGGCAGGCTCTTTGTGAAGGAGAGAGAGCTCTTCTCAGGCACTCAACCCTATGCTCTCAACACACAGTCAGGACCTGCCTAGACAATAGGATCAAAAAAGTCAAGACCAATTTTAGCAACAATGCTGAGATCCTATAATCCTATTCCACAGCTTCAAAATGTCACCATTATGGATGTGGAGCGAGTGGCCAATATGTTAACATTCAGGACCCTAAACTCATTTCTATGGACTTTCTTCCACCCCTCAGACCTCCCAGAATCAACCTCTCCTTGCCACATGACAGCAGAAACACAGAGGACAGTGTCCAGCTACTGTAGGCAGGGCCTCTGCTCAACTAAATACCATCTCCTCTGTCCCTCATCACTCCCTGGGAAACAAGCAGCAAGATATTGCACTTCCCATCTTACAAACAAGGAAACTGAGGCACAAAGAGGTAATATTATTTTGCCCAGATTTCTAAAACTAGTAGTTAATAGAGCTGAGACCACCTCCTTGGTCTTCTGACACCTGGACCTTTTTTCTTTCCATTATCCATCAAAGCGACAGACATGCAGGTCCTCACAGTAACATGTGGTTATTCTGCTTTGTCTTCTGAAAGGGATGCCTACTAACACATGGCCAAGTAGCAGCAATACAAGGCTGTTCTCCCATCAGAAGGTCATCTGCTAATAATGTCCAGTCTTTCCCCACGTTCCTCTTCACTCTGCCCCCTCCTTCCTCTACTTCCCATCCATTCCCACCACTGGCCTTGGGCTGCCTTCCCCTGGCAGATGTGGAGTACTCGCCTTTTGCCAGGGCCCTCAGGAGGGGAGCATCCTGGGGGACTCTCACCTCTGGCACATCTGTCAAAGGGAGAGAAATGGGGAAATCGTGAGAAAAGGGAAGGTGTGGGAAGAGCATCTATCTTGTCTCTCCAATCCCTGGAAGAGAGAGCGAGATTTCCAGCTTCTACAAACCACTGGGCTGTGCAAGAAGGCCTCTTCTACATACACTTTGCAGGGATGACTTAAGTAAGTCTTGACGACTCTCTTTCCCTGGAGACTAGACTAAAAGTATTGTTTAGAAATCTAATATATGGTTTATTTACTCAATTTGTGCTGAGCTCCACAGTTCCTTCAGGCCAGCCTCACTAGCCCATTACTCTATTAATGCTCCATTACTGAAATTAGTGCTGTAATTGGAGGGGGAAGGGCCGAGGAAGGGGGCGCTCCTTAAAGGCACAGGTCTCATTTAATCACATCACGGGCAGAGGCACGGAACTGTGGTGGGGGCCACTTGAACTCCTGGGCCAAAGTGATGCCTTAGCAGCGAGGTGGCAGGAAATGGCCAGCAGCACCTGGTCCCCGCCAGTGAGTACACAGCACCTGCATGAAGCTCAGTGCAGGTAGAGGGAGCCCAGGTTGCAGCCCACCCCGGGGTAGCTCTGCCAAACATGATGTTTTAGACCTCATTTCATCCTCACACCAGCAAGTCCCAAACACACTGGCTCAGCCCCCTGATCCCACCCCTGATCCCCCACTCTTAGCAGGTGTTGTGAAGGCCATTTTTCTTAAGCTTCCTTGGCTTCCCACCTTTTTACTTCAATATGCCTGTGGCCTCTCACTCCTTTTTGCTTCTCCTTGCCCAAACCGAGCCCCCTTCTAAGCACCTCCCACACACCATCCTCTGTACCTTCAGTCTGGGCCGTGCCCACTTCCTCTAAGAACCATTCCTGAAAACTTCCACTCTTGCTCTCCCTTTCTGTGCCTTCTCCCCTCCATTGCTGACTTACCTGTCTTCCACAAAGTAAAATATAATGAGCCACGCCTTAAGTATCTAGCCATCACTTCCTCTCATCAATACGTTTCTTGTGAGGGGATCCCATGCTCCTTGTCTCGCAGTCCTCACCTTCCACTCACTTCTCCACACTCTGAGATCTGAGTTGTACCCTCTCCCATCTACTAAGATGGCTTTCTTTAAAGGTCACCAGTTGTCCAATCCAAAAGCCATTCCTCAATTGTCATCCTCCATGGGACATCTCTGTAGCATCTGGAATTGCCAAACATCCACTTTCTGGAATGGATTTTCCTTCAGGCACCTGTGAATAATGGTTTCTCCAAATTCTTCTGTTCTTTCTGACAGAACATTCTCTTTCCACAGCTGTAATACTTGACATTTTTTTTTTAAAGAGTCACAGGTTGTTTTGAGAAATTAATACACATACACACATACACACCCATTCACGGGTCCTATAAAGTCTGGAAATGCCAGGTTAACCACCTCTGCTCCTTACTTTCTTTCTTGATGATCTTGACAATTCCTTTTTTAAAATTACATATTTGAACAATTCTCAAACCTAAGCCTCCAACTTCAGTGTCTTTACCAATTCCATACTTAACATTTTCAGCTGCCTAATAGATACCCCACAGGGACCTCAAACACATCTTCCCTTCATATCCTGCTTTTCTCTTGCCCATCTCTATGAGTGGCTGGTACCATCTCTGCGGTTATGCTGACTGAAAAACTTGGGGTCATCATTTCTCTAGTCTGCCATCCTCTTCCCTGAAGCCAGAATGTGGAGACTGCCTGGGTCACACAGACAAGGGCAACACCCCAGGGGGTGACAGAGCCCTCAAGCTGGGAACCTGAGTCTGGAAACAACCAACCAGAGCACTACTCCCCTGACCACTCGGACCACTCCCCTCACAACTGTTACATGAGACACAAGTAAGCTTTTACATCCCTTAAGCCACTGCATTTTAAGGAAACTTAGCCTTGACTCTAAATAAACTTATTGCTTCCCCCTCAAAACCGATATCCCACTCACACAGAACCTCTCACCATGTCCAAATATAGCATGCCTGTCTGTATCCATGTTCCAAGATTCAAGCTGATGTCTCTTCCTGGAAGGCTCTTCCTTACTTTCTCCACCAGGTGATCCCCGCTCATCCTCTGAGACCCAGCTCAAGGGCCATCTGCTCTGTGCAGCCTCCAGTGTGTTGGCCTCCCAACCCCAAGAATTTAGTAGTATATACCTTGTTAAAGCCCTTCTCTTGTTCTTAACATTTAGGAACGCTTTTGTCTACTAATAACAAAAAATGTAACTCACTGTGGCTCACATTGAAGGAAGTTTATTTCCTTAATAGGCAGTCAGGTGACAGACGGCCCCAGGTTTGCCTTGGTGGTTCAATGTCATCAAAGACCCAAGTCCCAGTGTCTCTACTTCGTCATCCACAGTTGTCCAGAGCTCTTCTCCAAGTCACAGCATGGCTTCTCCAATTTTAAGCAGCACATAATTACACAACAGCATTCCAAGAAAGAAGAATGAATGAAGAAACAAATGATTTTAACCTTATAATGGCTTTTTTCAGGGATAAGTATACTTTTCAGATGTCCAGAAGACCTCTCCTGAAATCTTACCGGCCAGAACAGTCACATATCCATTCCTAGGGCTGGTCCCTTATGAAAAGGGGATCAGAATTGCTCTGATTGATTCAGACCCATCCTAACTGATCCACCCCGTGGCAGAGCAGGTCAAATGGGAATACAATTGACATTCCATTCACAAGAAAAAAGGGGAGAATCGCTGTTCATTCATGCATGTAGGCAATTAATTATGGCTGCCATGTTACAGTATTATAATTTACCAGTTTATCTATCTGACTGGGAGTTCCTTAAAAGAAGAGAGATTGTGTCTGTTTCATCTCGGAGCCATCTGTGTCTCTCACAAAAAAGGTGTTTAAAGACGGTTTCAAAGGATACATGAAGAAACCCCAATCTTCAGATTCTTTTCCTGATTTCCTGGGTTTAGCATTCTTGTCAGAGCCAAAAGTTGACTTGATGGCCTCTGTCAGAGAAGGAGAAAGCTGAGGAGACTCATCGTCACTTCAAACTTCATGTGAAACTTAAACATCCAACTAACACTCACCATTCCCAAGAAGCCTAGATTATTTTAAGGGCGTGGGGGCGAAATACTATTAGTGTTTCACATCCCTCTACCCTTATATGCTGCTGTTGAAGCCAGAGACAAAAGTGCTAAAATATAGCTGAAAAGGCTGGTCTCAGGGCATTTCTGGCCAAGTCAAAGTTGGAAGGATAAGAAATCCCACAAGATTGTTCTTATAAATCTTGAGGCTATGTCTTGGACAGTCTCAGGGTTTATGGGGAAGTGGCTGCCCTTCAGGGTACTCTCTGGGTCAGGGGAGAGCTCTGAGTCACACCTTTTCTGGGCAGAGTGACATCCTCTGCTGCCAGGGAGAAGCTTCTGTTAATGATTTTGCAAGCACAGCACTTCTAAGTGCTCTGTGCTGTTCTCTGGTGGGAGCACAGCTCGTAGAACAGTGGAGGGTGGTCATGAGGACCGAATGGTATAAAGTGTGTTGAAAGTGCTACATAAGGTGAGATTTGCAAAATGAGTCCCTAGAACAGGGTTGGCCCTGCAGGTGTTAATAAGCTTTAAGGACTGACTGCTACAGGATCAACAGTCCTTAATATTAATATATTATTTTAATAATCTGTCAAATCTACTTTGTTAGTATTTAATTTGGGATCTTTATACCTCTTGTCTTAGAGTGGAAGACCCACTTTCAAGGTGAGCTCTAATTGAATATCTGGCTTTGGTTTCCTCTTCTGGGGCTTGGGTAGTTCTCAGTTTGCTATAACTCTAAAGGCTCAAGATCTGCCACCCATAAACATTTTCATCTCTTCTTCATTTTCCTCCATGTTAAGGAAGTTTCTCAAGTTGCCCTTCCACATTCCTTGTATCATTTTCTGCAAGATCTTCTCTTTTACTTACCATCTTCAATTGGGTTTGAATTCTGATACTACTTTTTGAATTTCCCTGCATCCTTATTTCAGCCAACTATTTTTGGTTGATCCTGTTGCATGGCAAGGAGTTCGGCTCTATGGTTCTCCTATTCTTCTAAAAGAGTAGTGGTCTCCCATATTTTGCAAAACCTTTGCATAGGCCCCTTAGTGATCTTTTCTATTCATTCATCCCTGAGAGGAGAGATTGCTGTCCAAGCCTGGAGCGTCCACCGCCCCCATCCCTGCACATTCTGGTGCTGCAGGTGCCTTCCTAAGGCACAGAGCTAAGAACCAGCCACTAGGTCAATGCACCTGTAGGCCTTTGTCTTGGGTAAGGCTGCTAGGCTGGTTAGATCTTCCTTGTGCAATGAGCATGTTCTCTAAATAAGACGTAGAACGTGAAAGAGAACATGCCTTCCTTATCCAGAACTGTTTCCAGGCCTCTTCTTGACTCTACCCTCTTCTCGTGCTTCTGTCCAGGCATCTAAGTGAGCCACGATGAAACATGCTTCCTCCAGTTCCCCTGTGCTCTGTGGCAAGCGTAGGTTTTGAATGGATGCTGGTAAAGATAATCTGAAGGCAGTGGTGTGAGGGGCAGGGGGGCGCTGGGGGGCATCCTGGGGAGAGACAGAGGACTCCTGCGGTGCCGCCACCACCGAAGGTGCTGGAGGAGAGAAAGCCTGTTTTTCTAATCCTTGTCCCCATTCCTTGATGACACGGGCATCAGTAGAAAGCTCTGAGGTTATTCTGTCTTCCGTCTTTGGATGTGGACTGTTTCAATTGGAGAACATGTGCTCCAAAATTATTTCTCAATTCTTTCCTATTGGTGAAGCCATCAATAACAATTATCCGGAGAGTTTAACACATAACCTGTCTTGTATTTTGTTAAACAATAATTACCTGCTTGTTTGTTTGTTGGCATTTTAGTGAGTTTTACACTGCCATTTGGTGGGGGGGGGGGAGACGGTGGCATAGTGTGCCTCACATACCTTGTTATATCTGAATCCCTTACTTCTGAATTCTCAATATCTCTGAGTTTTCTTTTCTCCCGAACCATGTAGCTATTATAAATATTTAAACATAGTGATCGTTTTTAGGCTATGATAGTATGTAAGAGAATGCCCCTACACCGAATGGGCCCAATGTATTGTGCTTTTTAAAATCTTTTTGTTTCCATTCTCTTTTCTCCAGAATCTTCACATGAGGCTGTCTTTTCTTCTGGGCTCCCTCTGGGACCACCCTGTCCTTCCCAAGGTGAAGTGTCTAAGTTACTATGGCTGGAAAGGACTCTACTTGTTTCTGAAGAGTCATCAAATCTCAGATTGGAAGAACATTGTTACTAGGTCTAAACCAGTCACCGATGCTAATCCAGAGGCCCCTCTAACCCTCTCCTCCCCTCCCACCCACCCCTACATATTCACCAACTGGTCTTCTGTCCTCTGCTTGAACACCACCAGTGGGCAGGGACTCACTACCTCTTGGTGCAGTCAGTTCCCTCTCCGGACAGCTCAGATCGTTGCAATAAAGTCACTTCTTACACTGAGTTGAAACATGTTTCTCCTCTGCTCCGCTGCCATGATCCTGGTTCTTCCCCGTACAGACTCCGAGCATGAGTCTACCCTCCTCCCCGCACGAGTGTCTGTTGGGCAGCTGAACACAGAGGCCTCGCTGCTCCCCCTCCCAAGTCCTCCCTTTTCTGAGATGAACATGCTCATTTCCTCAGTCTCACCTGCGATTCCTCGGAACTGCTTAGTTGTGTCTGTGGACTCAAGGTGTGGGGGGGACAGGGGTCTCCATTCGTTTAGTGGGAAGAGGAGAACCATAAGCCTCCAAGGTGAAGGTGCTGGGGAGAGATTACCCATCAAGAGGTTTGGGGACACCATCAGAGAGCGAGACAGGACTCCCCAGAGAGGATGGACCAGAAGTATTCCTCTAGAGCTGGAGCTGCTGTTGTCAGTAAGATAAGACAGCCACTCACATTAGAAAACTAGAGAAGAGGCTAATAAAATGAGTTCCAGAGGTGTAGACCAGGGTTAAAGGGAAACCACCGGGAAGGTGTCATCCCAGGAGCTGGTAGCAGTGGGACCAGTCACCATCCCTGGGACTGAAGGGGGAAGGGGAGGGGGTGGGGACTGTGGGCCACAGCGCAGACTCTATTAGTGGTAAAACTCTCCTATTACTTCAGTTAAAAAACATAAACATTGATAAAAAGTCTATAGCTTTATTTTAACCCCCCACTTGTAGAGATTAGTTGGCATCTATTAAATGGCTAAGAACTTCGTTAGCTTTAACTAAGTATCGAACGAGGAATGAACCCAGTAATCAGGAGGGCTGAAGTGGGAGCATGAAGAGAAGTGCATTCTGAGACCTATTTTAAAGGAGCCCGTGAGCAAGTGCCAAACCCTTCTGCACACGGGATCTCACTGCCCTCCCCCTGCTCCCAGAGGTGGCGATTATGTGTCCCTGTTTGGCACAGGTCTGAAGCTCGCCCTGGCTGGGAGGCAGCTGGCGCTGGCCCAGGCATGAATTCGTGCCTCCCCTTCTGGGCCCCACTTCCAGCAGGTCACCCGGGTCTGTGTTGTCACCTTGAAACATTCGAGAGAGTTGTGAGCTCCAGAAGGTGAGACGTGTGGGGCTGGGGGCAGGGAGGGCCAGCCCTGGAGGGTGGCTGGAGAGCTTTTGACAGCCCAGACCAGAGCCCAGGGTCCTATTCCTGACAACATGAGCCCCCAGGCAGGCGCCGAGTGGATAAGAGTGTAGACAGTGAGGCCGGCCGTGATGCTTGCCAGCACCTGCAGATAGCAGGCGAATAATTGGCACATGTTTAAAAAAAAATTAAAAAGCTATTGGACGGGAGTATTTTCTAACAGCGTCTGGCGGGAGTGCCCGGGAGGAATTTAATCAGTAAGAGTTGTTTAAACGGGGCTTCGCACACAGGCCCTGGCGAGGCTCGTAATGAACTCCGTATCATGTGCCACTCCTGTCTGCTGGGGACATTCAATTTGTTAATTCTGCAGCTGGTGAGAGAGGTCAGATAGGAAAGTGACGATTGTTTTCTGACGTTCCAGCCCCTGCTCACATCTTTCTAATTAATCCTTTTAGGAGCCACGGGTAGATTAAGAAGGAGAAAAGGTGCGGGAAGCAAGCGTGAGAGAAATTGATGGAAAGACAGCACTGCCCTTCTCTCCCCAAATGGGATGGGATGCTGGGAGCAGGAGTGGGGAGAGAAACAGCACCGTCTGGACTGCCGCCCACTGCTCTCACTCAAATGGAAATCAGATGCTACAAAGAGATGGAACTCACGGGGCCTTCAGATAGTCTCCTGCAGTGACTGTGTGTTTGAAACAAGGGTCACAGAAGGAAGGGCCCTTGGTCTCCGTCACTGGGTCCTGGATGGACCAGAGCCAGCAGAGGCCTCGGAGGTATAAGGCTTCCTAAGCAGAGTGGACAGCCATATAGAATGGGAGTGTGACCTGTAGCTGAAGGCCCACAGTCACTGGAATTTTCTAAGAATGTCTCCTGGGCACCAGCGGACCCAGTTAGGTGTCTCCATACCCATGTCCTGGTTGTTCTTGCTTGCATGTGCTGAGAAGCTGCTGGTGTGTACTCCTCTTCTGTCTGTCCTTCCAGATCTATTTCCCCTCCTCTCCACCCTGCTCTCTGCCTCAGGAGCAGAGCTCTGTGGACACATCCATGGAGTCCTGGTCCCTGGGAGGAGGAGCATGGAGGCTGCCTCAGGGTGGCTGGGCCGGGCTAGGGAGGCCTGTGGCTCTCAGCCCCTCTCCTTACAGGTTCTGCACCCTCTCTCCTACTGCTCACAGCTGTGCTGCTCCCAGCCCGGGATCCTGTACTTCCCCTTCCCCCCAACACACCCATAGCTTTATAATCCATATCTCAGTAAATACACATCCCTCAGATTGTCCTTCCCACCGCCCCCCTTCCACGGGACATTGACACTAGAGCCTGATGTGTAAGCCAAACTTGGGCTTGCACTGACCTCTTTCTCACGTAAGGACAAGAGAGAGTTCCTTCCCTCTCTAAGCCTGGGTTAACATCTGTAAAATGGGAACAGTGATACCAACCCACCACGCTGTGAAACAACCTGAATCAAACACCTAATAGTTGCTTTTTCAATGCCCGTTTCTTTGCTTATAAAAATCTCAAGTTTAGGAAAACCACAAAGCAGCAAAGGGTATGAAATAAAAGAACACAAGGAACACTTTAATCGTGAGCAAACCCAAGATTTACGTACTTCTGCCGGTGTGCCTCCAGCCAGGGGGTGCTCTCTGACACAGGATTCCTCTGTCTTGGTTGAAGGAGAGCCTTGCTCAGAGCTGTCCACTCATAGCAGGCTTTGGGCGTGGAGCAGGGATGTCCCCTCTCCATCCCATGGGCTTCTCGAGTCATCAGGGCTTCCACTGATCTGCAGTGGAATTATCTGCAGATAATTGCTGGGTCACCCCTGTGCACCAGGCTCTGTGCTAGGTCCTAGGGAATGAAACATGAATCAGACACAGCACTAGACCCCAAGATGCTCACAACTGAGTGGTCAACAGGTCCTAAATCGTTAACTTTGATTAAATGCCTTCAAGCACAAAAGTGAAAATGTTTAATTCTGCTGTGTGTGTGTGTATGTGTGTATGCGTGCATTAAGACAGAAGGGCCTAAGAAGTCTCCTCCAGGACCTTGAGAGATGAGCTTCCCAGAGAACAGGGTAGAGTTCTGCAGGCAGAGGCAACGGCACGTGCAAAGGCTTGGAGGCTGAAGAGTACACGGGGATCCTTGTTCCACAGTGGCTGGAGGGCCCTCTAAGTCCCAAGAGTAGAGAGATTGCCCTGGAAATGAAGTTCAGCTTGGAAGCAAGGAGGAC
Source organism: Martes martes (assembly GCF_963455335.1). Classification (NCBI taxonomy): domain Eukaryota; kingdom Metazoa; phylum Chordata; class Mammalia; order Carnivora; family Mustelidae; genus Martes; species Martes martes. The sequence continues at coordinate 66,631,441 of NC_137899.1, forward strand.
GTAAAAACCACTCTGTGAAATCTGGCTTTGATTTAAGAGACAAAGGAGAAGTAGCAAAAATTCTTCATCCTAAGCATTTTGGAAAGAAAACTCTGGCATGAACTCTGTGCATTTTTTGTAACCAGCTGCCTTCAGACAGGAAGGCCCTGTTCTGCTGCTTAGGCAGGAGATGGATTCACCACGACCACCACCGAGACTTCCCCTTTCCCTGGCTGCCCCCAGCACGATGTGCTGTGCCCAGACTCTTGCACTAAGACAAATCTCTAGGGGCCCCCACAAGCCATCCCCTTGAAGTCCGTCCACCTCCCCCGTGATGGCCATGGGGTGGAAGTGAATCTCACATCACTTATGCAGCTCATTGGCCACAGATCACACCCCGAGCTGGGGGTCAACTGAGAGCTCCCCCACCTCCATCAGCCTCCTCCTGGAGACGCAGACTAACTGCCAGAAGCGCTTACAAACTACAGGAGGAATCATAGACTTTGAGCAGTTTTTGTTTAGACTGTCCTGCAAAAATTCCCTAAGGCAAGGATATGATAAGGGCCTGACAACTTGCTTGAAATGTGGGAGAAGGAAAATCCAGAGAGAGCAAACATAAATGAGTACGTCCATGAAGTGGGCATTTTGAAAGGCCTTCAGCACTCCTTCCTGGGTAGAACATTCCACATTCTCAGACCATGTGTATTGAAACAATTTTCCAAATAATTTTGTCCCCCAAGCGCTTTCAGCAAAAGCATCCAGATACCGGAGACAATGGCAGGAATATTCAACTTGAAATTTAGAACACATTCATAATAATCACACCTGAAATAGTCGCTACCAGACAGTGAACTTCTTCAGGGCACAACTGCTAACTGTAATGGTCTTGAATTTCAGAGTTTGATTTTCCTCTCTGAGTTACAGAACTGTGAGCAAATTATTTTAATCCCTTGAGCCCTTTTTCCCCATCAGTAAAATAGGGCTCACCTTTTGGCATGGTGAAGACACTGTCCATAACAGGACCTGACAGGGAGTAGGCATTAAATAAGTGCTGACTGGAGGGGTGGATGGATGGAAGGACTTATGGACAACCTGACAGATGGACACCTAGGCGCTTTGATACACGATTACAATCATGACACTGTTGGAAACTCTGCATTTTGGAACCACATCTAAGCATTTTGTAGCTCTTAGTTAAGCATAAATTATAAACTAGGATGTAAACTGGGGTCTCTGTCTTGCCTGTGCAGATTATTGCACATAAAAAGACATGCTGAGGGTGGAGAGAGAGGAGGTGGGGGTCAATTACCTCTTTATCAGGTGTAAGGACAGCACATTCTTCCATTCATTAGCACCCACTTGTGCCTGCCAAGAGAAAGCCAATCAGCTGCCATTTGCCTGGGGCACAAATAGAAGAGGTGACCCAGAGACAGAAGACTGGGTGCAGCAGTAGAGAGAGCCAAAGAAGAAAGTCAGGATCTGCCGATCCCCAGGAAGGGGCTAGCTCTCCTGGCCTCAGTGATACAAAGATGGGACCCCCACATGCCCTTGCAGAGTACTCTGAAGAAGCTGGCAAATCATTCAGGTTCTTACTAATCTTCATAAAGTTGCTTTGGAAGGCAATGAAGTACTTCCCTGAAGTGGCAGAGAAGCAAATCTACCCAACGTCCTGGTCGGGCAAGCAGTGTGATTGTTTTAAGCAAGGAGTCGTCGTCTCTAGGGCCCACGGGTAGATGAGTGAAGCAAGAGAAGTCACACGGGGAGGGAACCACCGGCCTAAACACAGTGGCTTCCAGTCTATCAGGATTGCCATTTTTTCAAATAAGTCTGAAATTTGGGTATATATGTGAAATCTCCCAATTTTAAATGTGGACTACGGACTCAAAATTTATCAAGACACTGTGTAGGTCAAATAAAACATGTCCGAAGGCCTTCAGTGGCCCTCAGACTGACAGGCAATGTCTCAATCGAATCCCAGATCCAGGCATGAGACAAGGGTGGTATGAGGGGTCAAAGCCAGAATCAATACCAAGAATCACAGTGGAAGATGGCAGGCACCTGGTAAAAAGAAGAGCACAATCAGGAGCCAAGTTTGGAATTAGCGATGCCCATGAGAGAGTGGATGATGAGGTCTTGAGGGGAGGTTTTATAGGGGATGACTTAATTCTGGCAGATCCTAGCTGGCAAGAAGCTGTGACCACACTACACATTTCCATTTCCGGTTACCCTTCAGATTCATTGCACTGAATGAGGGCAATGGTAGTAATTACGTTGCAGTTATATCATTATAAACAATGTAACAATGATCACTTTTATGTATTTACATTTTAATGTTTTTCTATTTTCTGAGAATACATATTCAGGAGTGAAATTATTATTGCATTTGACTTCTACTGTAAATTGTTTCCAAAAGGGCAGAATTGACTAAATACTTAACATTTTATGTTTATTCACTTGTAAAGCTTCCTTACGTTTTCCAGCTCTCTTGTGATTAGTTTGGGGTCGTGTGACTAGTTCTGGCCAATGGGCATTGAGCAGAAATGACACACATCCAAGATATTTAAGGGAAGCTATGTTTTCCACACCTCCTTTTCCATCTGTCAAGTGATGCTAAAAGCCATATATTGAGCTAGTGCTATAGACCCCTGAGTCACCAGATGAAGAACCACAACAACCAGGCTTTGCAGAAGTGAGAAATAAGCTTTTGTGTTAAACCACTGAGATTTTCTCTTCTTTTCTTTCCTTTTCTTTTCTTTTTTGGAGAGAGAGAGAGAGAGCACAAGCAGGGGGGAGGGCAGAGGAAGCAGCAGGCTCTCTGCTGAGCAAGGAGCCTGACACAGGACTCGATCCCAGGACCCCAGGATCATGAGCTGAAGGCAGACACTTAACTGACTGAGCCACCCAGGTGTCCCAAGCCACTGAGATTTTCAAGTTACTTGTTAGAGCAATTAATCATCCTGATTAATGCATACCACTTTATAATGCCATCAGTAACCAGTGTAAATACCATTTCTACTGTGTCTCTAATATTTGGCATCACCATTAAAAACATTTATTTTAGCTTATTTAAGAAATGAAGTTTTATTTCTCACTTTTGTTTAATTTTGCATTTCTAAGATCATTTGTAAGGTTGAATACATTTCATGTTATTCACTTGTTATAATTCCTATTCCTATTCTGGGAATTATTAACCATTTCACGTCACCTAAGTGTGTTGATTTTAATGCTTTATTTTTTAAAGTCTAGATTGAGCCCTTTGTATGATAAATTGTCTTTATCAATAAAATTCACTGAACATATTTTCCAGTGTGTTTTTTGTCTTTTTATTTTGTTTTTCATTTTAAGGGAAGTTAAAATTGTTTGATTTAAATCAGTCATACTTTCTACCTGTGAACTTTTTCTATTAATTTTTTAAACTTAAAAATTCTTCCTCCACAAAAGGTCTAATCAATATTTAACTCCCATTTTTAACTTTTTGTAATATTTGAAAATAAACTCATCTTGAATTTATTTTGGCTTATAATAAAAAATGATGACCTAAACAGTATTTCATTACAAAAGCCAATTGGTGACCCCACACATTTATATGTAATGTTGGTCCTTTTTCCAAATTAATTTATAATGCCTATTTTATCAAATATTTAAAGTAAATATAAAAGACTATTTCTCTGTTATCCTATTCCATTGTTGTATTTACTCCTGAATCAGTGCCACCAAGTTTAAATTATTATAACTTTACAGTGTGACTTAATGACTAGCACCACCCTCTGCTCTCATGCTCACCTTTTTCAGAATCATCTTTCATATTCCTGGTTGAGCTCTTTTGTCACGTGAGATTTTGAATTATTTTTTATCATATTCCCTGCAAAATATCCTATATATATACTTCATGGGAATTTTATGTTGGCAGTCTATTCATGGACAAAGATGAAATATTCATGATATTGGACCTCTTGTTTAAGAATTTAGTACATCTTTAAAAAAAAAGAATATAGTATGTCTTGCCATTTGCTTAAGTCATCTTTTGTACCTCTTTATATCATTTTGTAATTCTATTTATATAAAGAGAAGTTTAAACACATATATATTTAAATAATGATATAAATAAAACTATATGCATTTGAAGGAGAGAGAATTTCAACAGTATGGCTGAGCACATTCTGGAGAGAAATGGAGGATTTCAACAGTATGGCTGAGCACATTCTGGAGAGAAATGGAGGATCAGACTCAGATTCTGGCACTTTCCCTGATGCCATCCTTGGGTGTTACGCTAGGTTTATGTTAACTATACAAGATTTTAGCCAAGAGCTCAGTTTGTGGTCTCACTCCCATGTGAAAGGTTCCCAAGCACTGAGTTCCCAAGCACCTATGATTAAGTTTATTACGCTAGGTTTATGTTAACTATACAAGATTTTAGCCAAGAGCTCAATTTGTGGTCTCACTCCCATGTGAAAGGTTCCCAAGCACTGAGTTCCCAAGCACCTATGATTAAGTTTATTACACAGTTTGTATTTTTTGTTTATTATGTAGTTTATACATCTTTTGTTATCATGAGATCTCTCATAATAAGATCTTGTCTCTAGGGACACCTGGGTGGCTCAGTCAGTTAAGTGGTTGCCTTCGGCTCAGGTCATGATCCTGGGGTCCTGGGATCGAGTCCCACATCAGGTTCCCTGCTCAGCAGGGAGTCGGCTTCTCCTTCTCCCTCTGTCCCTTCCCCTGCTTATGTTCTCTCTGTCAAATAAATAAATAAAATCTTTGTTAAAAAAAATAGATCTTGTCTCTTTCTTAATAATCTTTACCTTTTCTTATAAGAGAAAAAGTTATTCTTTATATAAACTCATAAACACAGGTTATCAATAAGAAAATTAAATATTAGTAGAAAAATGGCATACTAGGAAGCTCCAGGCTCTCATTCCCCCATAGAAACATTTTTTTAAAAACAACTAGTGAGTAGCTAAAGTAACTTTATACAAGTTCTGGAAAACTATCAAAGGTTGACAGCAATCAAACAAATCTCCAATCAAGAAAATCCACATTCAAAACAGTAGGAAACTTTGTGACATGTTTACTGATCCTTGTCCCTGATTCCTCACCCCTCCACCCCAGTATAGAACAGTCTTGGTCTGTAGCAACCCAGCTCCCATTTCCCTCTCTTGAACCAGAGGAAGCAGAGCAGAACTTTTTTGCAATATTTTAACCTGTTTGGGAGCTTCCTGCAGGACTGATGTCTGTTTGCCTAACTTGCAGCTTACTGAGGAAAAGTGGCATAACTTGCATCTCAGGCTGGCAACAATAGCAAAAAGCAGTGGGCATAGTTCATAAAAGTTGCAGGTACCTGAGCAAGAGATTGCAAACAGAGGCATACAATAAAACATTTAATGTCGTAGGGAGAGGCTAAGGTGAAGCTCTTTGGGAAATTAAGATGTTCAAAAATACTCAATCCTCTGTATATAGAGGGGAATTCAGAAAGCCACATACAGGTCCAGATAAGATACATGCTCAGAAAAGATTTATAAAGATCTTAAGCCTTCACCTTGGGTTTATCCTAAGACTCAAAATATGTCCTGCCAGTAAATAGAGGAATTCCCCAGCACACAGCCAATCTGCAAAGACTGGGAGAAGTGACTATGTTATTTTTTTAAGATTTTATTTTTAAGTAATCTCTACACCCAACATAAGGCTCAAACCCACAACCCGGAAATCAAGAGTCACATGCTCTACCAATGGAGCCAGCCAGGCGCCCCAGTAACTATTTTTCAAATACCCAATTTCCAACAAAAAGTAAGTTAAATAAAGTACACAAAGAAAAAGAAAAATATGTCCCATTCAAAGGAACAAAATATATCTCCAGAAACCATCCCTGAGGAAACACAGACATCAGACTTCTAGACAAAGACTTTTTAAAAAAATTATCTTTAAGTGTCCTCAAAGAGCTAAAATACAAAGCACCAAGAACCAAAGGAAATTTTTAAAATGATACTTGAATAAAATGATAGTTTCAACAAAGAAATCAACAGCAGAAGGAAAACTGAAAAATTCACAAATGTATGGAACTTAAAAATACACTCCTAAACAACAAATGGGTCAAAGAAGAAACCATAGGAAAATTGGGAAATACCTTGAGACAAATTAAAATGAAACACCACATGCTAAAACTTATGGGATGCAGTAAAAAATGGAGGGAAATTTCTGCCTGCAAATGCTTACAGGAGGAAAGAAGAAAGATCTTAAATCCATAATCTTTCATTCCATAAAGAACTAGAAAAAAAAAAAAGAAGGAGAAAAAGAACTAACCCAAAAGTAGCAGAAGAAAAGAAATAGTAAAGATTAGGGCAGTGATAAATAAAATAGAGAATAGAAAAGAGATAGAGAAAGTCAACAAAACCAAAATTTGTTGGTCTTTTAAAAGTATCAATAAAATGGACAAAGCATTAGCTACACTAAGAAAAAAAGAGAGAAGACTCAAGTTACTAAAATCAGAATGGCAGAGGGGACATGACTACTGATGTCACAGAAATAAAAAAGACTGTAGCAAAATATGAACAATTGTATGCTGACAAACTAGATAACCTAGATGAAATGGACAAATCCCTACCAAGAATGAATCACTGAAGAAAGTGTTGGCAATCCCACTACTCATGATCATTCTGATATCTACATGCCCAGATGGATGAATGGACAGAAAGGAGCAAAAATGGAACCTTCCCCATGGAACTTTTTACCAGACCTCTCCAATTAGCAACACTTCATGAACATCTACTGGTTACCATTTACTATCCACAACTGCACTATCCAACATGGTAGCCACTAGTCAAATGTTGTGATTTACATTTAGTTTAAACTAAACTAAAAAAGTCAAACAAAATTAAAAATCCAGTTTGTCAGCATATTAGCTTCCTATTGCTATAACAAATTACCACAAATTCAGCAGCTTAAAACAATACATGCTTATTATCTTACAGTTCTGGGACAGAAGCTCAAAATGGGCCACACAGGCCTAAACTCAAGATATTAGCAAGGCAGCATTCCTTCTGGAGGCTCTAAGGAAGAATCTGTTTCCTCTCCTTTTCCAGCTTAGGGAGGCAGCCTCACATTCTTTGGCTCGTGGTCCCTTCCTCCGTCCTCAAAGCTAGCAGTGTAACACCTTCAGCTCTCTTTCTCTCTGGCTCTGACTGCTCTGCCTTCTTCTTGTGAAGACTCCTGGGACTACTTTGGGCCTGTCCAGATAACCCAGGATAATCTTCCCAGCTGAAGATCCCTAACTTAATCTACTTAACCCTGTTGCCATGCAATGAAACACAGTCACAGGTTTTGGTGATTAGGATGTGGACATCTTCGGTGGGGGTGTCCAGGGGGCAGACTCTGCCTATCCCACTCCCAAATCTGCAGTAGCCACACATACAGGATAGCACATATCATGGAACATTTCCATCATCCCAGGATATTCTACTAGACAACACTGATGGAGAGTTAAGAATCTTCAACTAGTTACTTAACCTCTTTGTGCTTCGTTTCCACCTCTGCAGAATGTATAGAGTAACAGGACTCAGTGCAGGGCTGTTGTAATGGCAAAGGAATTGACTGTGCTAAGCCTCGCGAAGTACTTACAATGTGCCAGGCACTGCTCCAAGCAATTCACATATTTTACTTCATGTAATCACAACAACCCTATGAAGCAGATGAATGATTATTATTTCCATGTTCTAGATAAGGGAACTGAGACACAAGAGGTCAAGTACCTTGCACGAGACCACGCAGCCAGCGGGAGGCAGCACGCTGCTGTGTATCAAATGCTTCCCAATGACCCTGCAAGGTAAATCCCACTCCAGACAGGAAGACTGAGACTTGGCAAAATAACTGAATAGGATCCATAACTTGCTGAAGTTCATGCACACAGTGTGCATTGTGCTAAGATGCAAACTCATTGCTCTTTCCACCTCACCTCTGGCATGCAAAGGCACTGGGACTAAGGGCAAGGATGGTTCCTGTATCTCACAGAAGAAAATAAAAACTGTGCCCTTGCAGGATATAAAAGCCATCCTGGCTCCCCACAGGGTCTGATGTAAGGCAGTGGTGAGCACCAAGGCCAAGGCCAGGGGGCCCTGCTGCTTACCCATGGGTTTATGGGGGGTGAGCCCCATCGCTCATGTTTCTGAGCCCAGAGTGGGGAGCACAGTTTTGCCTCCTCACCAGGATGACAAAGAGTTGGAGGGTGAAAATGGGAAAAGACCAGAGTTGGAGGGTGAAAATGATTTCAGAGGCTTTAATAAAAACATGGGCTTTGAAATTAGGAAAGAAAACAAGACCCATGGATTGAATACAGGGCAAGAGCCATGCATTGAATACAGGGCAAGAGTGATGGAGGAGCCCTAATTAAAGAGGAGCTTGGCTGTCTGCTGGAGGCTTCGTGGGCGGCCAGCCCTCCCCCTGGCTCTCCCCCATGACGCCCTCCCCCGACATTCAGGGACATGCTCTCACCATGATGGATGATTCAAATAGGCCGGGAAAGAGCGCTATGCATGAAAGCAGAGCTCAGGCAGTCCACAGGACAAAACCTCCAACTGCCTTGCAAAACACTAGCAATAACGTGTCTTCTCATGCAGAAATCATTTATGTAGCACCTAATCTGTGCCAAGCCTCTCCGGAGCATTTCTTGGTCCATCCCATCCTAACTTATCCCCTACCTCCTCTCTCCATGCTTCTCCTACCCATTCTGAGCTCCAAATTCCACTAGGCCCATGCTTTCCCTTATACCTGAAACACCCTCTCCTACCTTGTCTGAAAAACTCCTACTCAAACTTCAAAACCTCAGCTTAAAATGACCTCCTCTGGAGAGCCGTTTCTGAGCCACAAGCCCTCCTCTGTGCCTCACCCCAGCCTCAGATCATTCTGGATCTTTCTATTTTTATACTTAGGTTGTATTACACAGTATCTACCTGTCCCCTCCAGACCAGCAGCTCCTTGACTCTGAAAGCTGCATCCTGTTCTTCTTTGGATGGTCAGGGCCAAGTGCAGGGTCTGGCTCTGTGCACTAGTAAGTGAATGGGGGATACAAGGTAAGACGCAGCCGCGGTCCGGTAGAGGAGGCGTGAGACGCATACAAGTAACCACACTGCAGGGCACAGTTTGCTGAAAAGATGAATGAGCCACCTAGAGAACTATGGGATTGTGGAGGATGAGCCAATTATCCAAGCCTAGAGGATAAGCAAAGATTACTTGTGAATGAAGCCATGGAAGCAGAGCAGAATTTCCTCAAGCATCTCAGCTTTCTAGAGCCTTGTGGGATGTCAGGATCTCCATTTGCCCTCAGCTAGTCCAGAAGGGAATGGCTTTGACAGCCAGGATGTACATGTCCTTTTGGAAATTATAGTCATGTTGGAGTCTGGGGAGAAGGACAGCCTGGTGCTGGAAGAGAGGGAAGGGAAAATCTTCTTTCTCTTCCTGACCTGGCATTGGTTTCTTCCTCCCCATCCTCTCTGTTCAGGTGAGGTAAAGCAATGTAGTGTTAAAAACTAAGCCTCTGGAAACTGAATTCAAAGCCAGCTTCTGTCGTGTACGGCCCATGTCCATATCCTATCTGGGAATTATCTGGAAGCGAGATACAAATGGCTACCTCAAAGATACTGCAGGAATGAACTGGCACAGACAGACACACCATATCAGGTCTCTGAGGAAGCAGAAGCCTCTCTAGCCAGAAAGACTGAACACGGAATTATATGAAGACAAAAGCAACAGGCGGTCTGGAGACCAGGCCTTGAGGAGTTTCTCTCAGAACACAAAAAACAAGCCCACCAATGATGCAATCAAGAATAGGAGGAATCAGGAGCCTCAGCACCAGAACAACCAAGTTCAAGCACACTAGCAGCTTCAAGGCTGCAAGCCAACCCATGGCCTTTCTTGATGTGAGTTTATCTACACAAAGGTAGGAGTGGCCCAGGTTGAAGTTGGGGCAGCCCACAATGACAGGGCTTGGGGCAGGTAACAGTGAGGACCCATAACAGTGAGGACCCACCGAACTGTGTGTGAGCCCTGTGGATATGGGTTCTTTAGGTAGGGTCCGAAGTGAGATAAGGGGCCACAAGCAGCTTTGGTGAGTGACTAAGTGTAGCTCCAAGTAGGGGAGCAGGGCGATCCTCTCCCACCAGTACAGAACCCAGGGAGGACTCCAGGGCACATGGCTCAGATAGGGTACCTTGAGGAAGTAGCTTTTGGAGCCCAAGTAAACAGGGGCTGTGCACGAACATCTGTGTCCTTATAAGAGCCCCTGCCACAGCGGCTGAGACATGACCCCACTCTCTGTGGCCTTGTGGGCAGCTGGCATCATGGGGGCACATGAAACAGAACAGGAGAGAAGACAAACTCTCCTCGGGCACTCCCAAGGTCAGAGCCAGATTAAGATCTTTGGAGGCCTCTGCTCTGACACTGTCGTGCCATTCTCACCTGTGTAAATTAAGCTAAAGGCAATAGGGAACAATCAGATCCACCTGTCCAGTGATGCTCGTTCTTCCACTGATGACCCCTTGGAGGCTTTGATTTAATTTTTTTCCCACTGGAGGCTTTTAGTACAATATTAAAATCTCTCCCTACCCTCCCACCCCTACCCCATAAAAATCCAAGAGCCGCAACAACTGGCCACTCCAAGAACATGCTTGATAGATTCAGAGGATAAACTGGACAAGACGTTGAGCAGGTATGGAAGACCTGTGCATATCAAGAACAAAGGGCCGAGGAGATTTGGGCTTATTAAAATTATAGAAAATCTATTTAAAAAAACCCACAGAGGAGAAGGACCTGGGGAATCCCTGGATTAAACAGTGTTGAGATATTATCTGTGACAGTCCAGAGTTTTCCAGAGGCAGTATTTTCCCACCTCATGAATCAAAGGAGGAGAAATTCAAGACTCTGAGCTGGAATCATCTCTCCTGTGACCGCCCCAGATGCCCCCAGGAATCCCTCAAAAGCAAAGTCAAAAGATGAGGCTTTGAAGTAATAGGTGTATGGCACAGGGCAGCAGGAAATGGGTCTATGGGTTGAGGCCAACCTGCCTTGCTTCCAACTCACTCAACACTGCTTTTCACAGTCCATTAAGGTCTGGATTCTGGGGACAGCCCTCAGCAAGGAGCCCCAAGGATGAAGACCTCGTTCCCCTCAGTGATGTGATACTGGGCGACACCTGAAAAGATAATCTGCAGCGGGAAACCAACCCTTCCTTCCATTCTACCACCTTCTTCCTCTCTTCCCTTTCCCTCTTCTCTTCCTTTCCCTCCTCCCATCCCTCTTTGCCTCCTCTTGCTTTCTTTTTGCTCCTTCCTCTATTCTTCCTTCCATCATCCATGCAACTTACTCAAGCCTTTATTATGCACCTACTATGCCCCAGAAATGCTGTAGGCCCTGGCCAAACAAGCGTATTCATGAATAAGACAAAATCTACGTCCTCACCAAGCCTGCATTCTAGTCAGGGAGACATAGCAGAAATAACTCCATGTCTGAATTCATGTTGGGTAGTGATGGACGACGTCAAGTAAAATAAAGCAAGGTCAAATGGATGGAGAGGGGCACAGGGGAGATTCCTTCAGATCATGGGATCAGGAAAGGCTTCTCCAAGGAGAAGGCACAGCAGGGCAACAAGAGGAAAGGCTCTGAGTCAGGGGACTTCCTGTCATGACTGACAAGCAGAAAGGTGGTCACTATTGCCAGAGCCAAGTGAGCCAGAAGGAATGTGGAATTGGATCCTTGGGGCTTTATACACTATGGCAAGAGTTTGGGCTTTTATTGCAAAGGTTATAAAAGCCCCGGGGTTGTGAGCAGGACAATGAGATGACCTGCCTCTTGTTTTCTTTAAAAAAAAAAAAAAATCTATTCTATACACATGTAACATATTTAGAAGGAAGAGCACTGATGCCACTACTTACTCAACTTTCTGTGAAATGCATCCCAAGGTAAGATGGACAGTGGGAAGCCTAGAGGGACAGGTAGATGGACAGATCTGTGATCAGGTCAGCGTAGGAACATGCTCCTGGCTAAAACTAGGAACAGGCATACAGATGTTCACTGTAAAATTCATTCTTTGTACGTGTGGTGTTTTTCCATAATAAAATGTTTAAAGAGGCTCACTCGGGCTGCTGAGTGGGGAATATATTGGAGGGAGGGCAAAGGAAGAAGCTGGGAGATGAGGGAGGGGCTTCCTGCCAGGCCCTGGCTGTAGGTGGTAAAGCCCCAGACCAGGCTGGTGGCAGGAAAGGAGGGAGAGCACTCCAAATTAATGAGCGGCAGGAACTGTGTTGGAAAGGGCAGGTAGAGGACAGCTGGGCATCAGGAATGAGCAGAATGAGTTGTAAGCAGGGCTGTAGCTAGTCTCCATTGGAATCCTGCCTCTTCTATTTGCTGTGTGGCCTTGAGCAACTTATCTGATCTCTCTGAGACTCTGTTTCCTTGAGATAAAATGAGGGGACAGAATTTGCCATCCAATGTCCTTTTCAATAACATGACTCACACAAATTGCCAAAATGCTGGTTAGAAACATAGCAGATGTTTAATAAATATCACTTCTCTTGCAAAGGGGACGTAAAGAGCTCTTGTGCATAACTGGTGACAGAAACAACCACTTGAAACACAAACTCTGCTAGTTTGTAACACAGATGAGCAATGTCCACTAGTATCGTACTAACGTATGGAAAGAGATCAGAAATTGCTGTGCAAAGTACCTTTATAATTAAAAAATCCTCAGAGCTGTGGTACAGGAGACCTTAGGATGAAATAAAGAATGTGAGTGAAGTTCCTTTAACATAAGGAGGTCTGCCACACATTTTCAAGCAGAAAGGGCCAGTATGCAACCTTTCAGTCCAGCTCAGTCCATATGAACAAACTTTGCCTCCACTAGCATATCTGACTTCTGACAATGACATAAATAAAAAGTGGGAGCGGACTGAAATCCAGAGGTTGCCATCATAGACTCAAACCTTTGTGATCTCCCTACTTTCCTCTATCTTTAAACTTTCAAATTTTGGCTAAACCCCAGAATTTAAAAATGCCAAAATGCTATGGACAAGACATTCTTTTATAAAGGTACTGGAAAGTCCGTACAAGATATCCAGTAAATTGACATTTCTGTGCCAAAACGGCTGAATCAATTGATTACTCCCAGAGAAAACATTCTGTCCGATTCTTTCTCTCCTCGTCTCACTCCCTACCTCCCCCCCCCCTTCCCCCAAATCCCCCTGGAATTGCCTCACTCTCCTGGAACCTCTGACTCAGCTGTATAAATAACAGGAAAAATAATTAGAAGTCAGAAGGTCAAATGCTCCAAATGCCCATTGGACAATATGCTCTTTTCCCACCAGGACTTGCTGTCTTGGTTTCCCTATGGGAGCAGTTTTTGTGATTCCAAGTCATTCAGGTAGTGAAAAAATGGTCCAAGAGTGGGGTTTCAGGTCTGGTAGGAATCCGAGTCCTAATTCACACCAGAGGAATGCTGTGGGTCAGTACTGCTCATCTGCTATGTCATCGAATGGCCAGAAAATCCTGGAGTCTTCTGTGGGGATACTAATTGAGATGTTTCCTCTACTTGGCCAGGGCAACTTCATTATTTAGTGAGTTAGGATGTGTCTGATGACTTCAAAACCCAGTAATCAGAACAAGACTGTGTATAACTTGCTTTGTCTATGTGAAGTCATTTACTCATCACAATAACCCCATAAAGTAGATACTACTGTCATCGCTCTTTTGGAGATGAAGGAACTGAGACACAGAAAGGGTAAGTGACTAGCCCAAGCTCACACAGCCGGCAAGTGAGAGGCCAGGATTTGGACATGGGCAGTGCAGACTCCTCACCACTATTTTATGAGCTTCCTCAAACCCAATCTAATCTCCTCTCTCAGTGGTGGGGACCCCATGTTACTTCCATCAGTGTCCCCATAGCCCAGTCTCATGGAATCGTGATGCTCCCACTGATATGTCAGGTCGTGTAACTGCTCATCCTGTGGGTTATGTACCTCTCGGACATACACGAGTGCTAGACACTCCCCAGAAAAATGTACATATAAAATAACAGATCTAAATACTGTCATAATTATGGTATAAATGCCCAAGGACGTTTGACAGACTGGGGTTGCCCCATGGAAGGCAGACCATGGCGGGAACCACAAAATCCCTGGAACAGAAGTTCACCTTGAGGGACAAAGGAGTCAGACCCTGTGGCCCGAGGCCAAGCCATGAGGCCCCCACATGAGGACTGAATGGGATTCTGGGTACACATGATGCCAACTCCCATGCTGCCCAGGTCACTTATTTGGCTGGTGTGTGTCCTAAGAACAAAGAGCTCTGTGTGTGGAAATTAAAGGAATGGGCCAATGTGGATAGACCTAGAAGGTATTAGGCTAAGTGAAATAAGTCAGACAAAGAAAAGCAAATACCGTATGATTTCACTTGTAAGTGGGATCTAAAAATAAGAGCACAACATAACAACAACACAGGAATAAACAAACCAAAAGCAGAATCTGATCTATAAAGGCAGAGAATAGGTTGCCAGAGGGAAGGAGGTGGGGGAGGGGAGAGGGGAAATCATGTTCCGGGGGTGGGAGATACAGGCTTCCCATTATGGAACGAATAAGTCATGGGAATACAAGGCACAGCATAAGGAATACAGTCAACAGCACTGCAATAGTGATGTACTGGGACAGATGGTGCTCCACTTGGGGTGGACATGGCATAATGTATAAACTTGTGAATCCCTGTTGTACACCTGAAACTAATATAACATTGTGCATCAACTACACTCAAATAAAAAAGTAAATAACAAAAGAGAAGTCTCTGGGGTGCCTGGGTGGCTCAGTGGGTTAAAGCCTCTGCCTTCGGCTCAGGTCATAATCCCAGGGTCCTGGGATCAAACCCCACATTGGGCTCTCTGCTCAGCAGGGAGCCTGCTTCCTCCTCTCTCTCTGCCTGCCTCTCTGCCTACTTGTGATCTCTGTCTGTCAAATAAATAAATAAAATCTTTAAAAGGAAAAAAGAGAAGTCTCACTTAGGGCTCAAGCAGCCTTATTCTGACCCTAGCTGATTTTAACAGCAAGGGCGGGGTTGGAGGCCGTGTTCTCATCTCCAGGACAGCAAGCTGGATTCCAAGTGCATCAGCCCCAAGGCAGAGTGCAGCGTGGGCCTCTTAGCTCCAACAGCCCCAAGAGCAGTCAGGTTTCCTTGGCAATGAGACTCGGAGAGGCCCAGCTCCCCCAGCACTGGCATGCAACCTGCCTTGGGCAGCAGCTGGGACAGCCAGCTAAAGTCCATTTCCGACGGGCCCCTCTGTTCTGGCACGGCAGTAGGCAATGACCAGAACTGAGTCTCAGAACACGTACGGCATCCCCTGAGGTTACCAAGAAGTAACGGGGGTCAGGGAGGAAAGTCTTCCAAAGACTGGAACGCTTACAGATAAGCTGGGGGAGCCTGTCGCTTCCAAAGGGCCATCTTAGTGCAACCACCTCTGTACTCAATGGCTTGTAAAGCCTGAGTAGTCAGGACACGCACCTTCTAAAACTGGAGAATTCTGGCTCTGGTATTCAGTACGTGCTGAAAACATAGATGGCAAAAGCATCTGTGTCTCTGGATTGTATCACAGGATCGCTTCAACCCCCATTATTGCCTCCATGATACAACAGAAGAACGGCCTTAAAAGCACTATGAGAAAGAAAGTGCCATGAACACCTTCTAGGTATTCCTGGACACCCAAGTGTTCCTTCTAAGTGTCCCTTCTAGGGACACCTCTAGGTATCCTTCCACATCATGCCCCTAAGCCCACCACACTCTTGGTCCCATTTAATTTTGCCTTTGGCTCTTGCTCCTCATCTTCCCTCCCCGGATAGTTTCTTACTCTGCACCCAGTGTGTGCACCACAACTGTGGGCAAGAGCCTCCTGGTCCTTCCTGCAGCCAGTGGGCCCTCCACGTGCCTAGGTCCCCGTCCTGCAGGGAAGGAGAATGGAATACAAAGACCTAGATCTTCATTCAGCATTTTAGAACTAACCTTGTGCACTGACCTTGCAAATGCCAAAGTCTGCCCCCACCCCCCTGACCATCTCACGCCCTGCAACTGGCGGAGAAGCTGCCTGAAGACTCTGGGAGAAGTCTGTGTTGGTTCTAGCTGAATAGCAGAGACCAAAATAAGCGAGTGGACTTCTCTTCCTGTGCTGCTCTCCACTTACCCAAACACTAGCTCACAAGAGGCTCCTTTGAGGACTTGGTTTAATGCCTCTGCTTTACAACAGAGAACACGGAGATTCATAAAGTCCGCTTAGCAGGTTGGAGACAGAGCCACAGGAATCAAGATTTGAGTCTCTTCACGACTCTTAACAGCCACGATTCTTTCTCGTTCACTTCCCCCTGGGATTTGGTTACTGGGCTTGAAGCTGGCCCTCAGCAGATAACCAGCTGGAAGGCGGTTTGCTATGACAAAGCCCGCCTGGGGAGGCTGAACCCACAGACCCGTGTGGAATCTGCGCACCTGGGGATCTGCAGATCTTGTCTCATGTCAGAACCCTGGCACAGGGCATGACCACTTTATTCTGGTCCCTTGATGCTTCCGTTTCGCTTTGGCATCAACCATCAGCCTTTCTTTTTCTTTTCTTTTTTCTTTTCTTAAAGATTTTATTTATTTATTTGAGAGAGATAGAGGGCACAAGCAGGGAGGAGAGGGAGAAGCAGGAAGCCTAACTCGAGACTCAGTCCCAGGACCCTGGGATCATGACCCGAGCCCAAGGCAGACGCTTAACTGAATGAGCCACTCAGGAGCCCCATCAGCCTGTTTCCTTAAATGTTTGTATCTCACACTTCATGAACTCACGTTCAGTAACACAGGACACTAGAATATAGTATTCTGTGAAGAATTACAAACAGGACCTTATTTTTTAAATTTTAATAAACAGCATCACAAATTATTAATGCTTTTATGGAGTAAATTCATATCGGCTTCCGTGATAGTATGATGAATGCTGAATAACTTATAGTCAAATACAGTCTATTACTTCCTAAGCTCCAATAACTAGACAGTAAAATTGACAGTCAGACCCTAATATCTATAAACATTGAACAACCCAGAGTTGCCAATACTCTTCTATGAGGGGACCATCCTTCCAGGAAACCCAAAGCTACCCATGCTTTGAGGAGGGACTCTTCCCATTAAGCAGGAAGACAGAAAGGTGAGATCAGACCCAAAGAGATGATTGTCCTTGCTATGCAGACTGGCCTGTGCAGTTTTCTCCCCCTGGAGACCAGAAAACATCCACAAAGGAAACATAAAGCATTGGCATTTTTTATTAATAGTTGCTTTGCCTGTTTAAATCTAATTTTCTGCCCATCCCCTTAAGTCTGAATAAGTATCTTCTTACCTTGACCTCATACCTCCTCCCCAAGGCAGCCAGCAGCTTTCAGGGTGCAACTCCCTGGTGAAAGGATGCTTCAGCTCCCCTCGCTGCCAGGCTGCATTAGCACTTCGCGTTGGGAAGTTCAGGAAGCCAGCCCCCACGGGGGTGCATGAAAACCCTGTGCCCACACCCCCTCAGCATTGGGGGACAGATGCCAGACAGCTTATACAGCAGGCCCTTGGGGACAAGTGTGGTGCTGCTAGTGACTTTGAGAGAGCCAGGCCTTCAACCTGCACCCTCGGGGGAGAGGTCCCAGTAGCTCATGAGAGGGGTCTTCCTGCTGGCTCAGCTCTCCTAGACTTTCCCTTGCAGGCCATGTGATCTGCCCTAATGCAGAATCTTCCAGCATTTGAACTGTGGCTCAGTCACAGTGCTGAACCACATGGCTGAGAGAAAACATACTGAAAATTTCTGTTTTAAATTATATACATATCTCTCAAGTCTCTGGGTCTAAACTCTGACCATCATCATCATCATCACCATCATCATCCTGAAAAAGTATGTCATGTGACTGTCCATTAGAGTCTGCACAATAGATCTGACTTTGAACTCTAATTTTTTTTTCCATTACACTAATTTAATTTTCTTTAAAGGACTAAAGGGCTCTGTTAAATCTAGATTAAAAGGAATTCCTATCTCACCATCTGTAATAGCTGTGTTACTTAGCCCATGGTTCATTTTGTACCTTTGTGTGTGTGTTTCTAGACACTTAACTGGTGAAAACATCTTATTTTCCTATAAAACTGACTAGTAATGAAAGATCGGTTTAGATTCTTTTTGGCCAACCTCTTTTGAGTTCTGAGACAATTTCGTTTGTAATTTTGTGATAGGTCAAAAAGCTGGATACTCCCTTCTGATACTTCATTTCAAAACAAAATAAATTTCTTCATCTGTAAAAGAGGGGTAATCATACTGACCTCTGACAGAACTTGGGAGAACTCAGTGAGATCATGTACATACATCACCTCCCAAAGATGGGCACATAAGAGGTTCTCCTGCCTTGACTACTTCCCATAAAAAGGGCATATCCCATAGCCTTCCTCAATTGCTCCTGAATCATGTGGGGTTAAAGGAGAAGGCAGAAAGTCAAGAGTCCTACCAAAAACTAAGGCTGACAGTGAACAAGCCCTCCTGAATCAAGACACTGGGATCTGGATGTTAAGTGTGTGTATCAGGTGCCCATTGGGTACAGATGAGGTAAGGAGACTCCTCCATCACCCAAAGGAACAGAAATCTACCAGAAGGCAAACACATGCCACATGTTTGATATGAAACACTGAGGCCAGCTAGATTTTCCTGTGATTAAGGGTGAGTACATTTGAAAATAGATTACAGGAAATAATTTCTAAAAAAAATTTGAGACAAGGAAAAGGAAAGATCATATAGAATGTGAAGAGGAAGAACATACCTCTAAAAAGAATCTACTACCTGAGCAAGAGGGAATTTTTCAGTGATGCCTGATGTCCTCAAGTGGATGTCATTGTATCCGCCTGTAAGAAACAGAAAACTAAATTAGGAAGACATGGGCTGAGATAAAAAGACAACGAGATGAGAACTAAACAGAAAGATAATAGAGAAAAGAATGGAAACCCAGAATGCGATGACAGAACTAAAATGCTCGTTGCAGGCAGCACAGAGTGGAAATGGCGCCTGCGGCCAATAGGATCCCTGTGTGAAGGGCAGACCTGAGGAGCTCCCCCAGATGGGAGGACCAGGGCAAAGAGGTGAAAAGGAAAAAAAAAAGATGAGAAATACAGATGACAGTAAATGGATAATCAATGCCATAGACGTCTAAGGTAGAAGAAGATTACAATGACATTTTCATTAAGACACAGTTTTCAGGGGCACTTGGGTGGCTCAGTCAGTTAAGCGTCTGCCTTTAGCTCGGATCATGATCCCAGGGTCTTGGGATTGAGCATTGGGCTCCCAGCTCAGTGGGGAGGCTCCTTGTCCCTCTGCTTTTCCCCTTGGCTTGTGCTCTCTCTGTCTCTGACAAATAAATAAAATCTTCAAAATAAATAAATAAAGGGACCCGGATTTTAAAGACTCCCCAGGAGAAATAAGAAGCTTGGTTGTTCAGAACGAAGGGTCACCACATTCCGGCCTAACATCAATGAAAATAGCACCACATCTATATATTTTTGGGAAAATATTTTCATTTCAGCAACAATGAAAAAGGTCCTACAAACATGTTAACAATCAAAAGAATAAAGACCAGGCTGGCCTCAGGCAGCCATACCGTCCTGACAGCCAGAATGTAGCGTTTCCCCACACAACTCTGAGGACGGAAAAGTGCTGGCGCAGGAGTGTGAAACCCAAACCAGCTATCTTCCATGCGAAAGGACAGTCCCGAGCCGTTTCACTTACACAGCTTCCATGTAACCCTACCAAGCCCAGTGGTTGAAGACATAGACTCACAAAGAGATTCACTGAATTAGCTTCATTTTCCTCTACACAGTTGGGGTATCAAACTCAGGCAACCATTTGGATGAGGTGTTATAGGTCGATTCAGAAAACAAGCAAGAACTTGGCCCTGCGAAAGCTCCCTCTTCCCTTCATTAACAGGAATTGTGGTTCTGACACCACGAAACTTTGTTCAGAACGTTTATTGAATTCGATGCCTGTGGGTACCAATCTGTTCCGTCGCATCGTAACACCACAAAGACATTTCACATACTTGGAACACTTTGTCAGGAGAACTGTTGAAATAAATGCCTGAGAGCAGCTTTGTGCAGGATGGCAGATGACCTGAGGCTGGTTGCCTGAGATCTGAAGTCATTTTGCATCTTTAAAAGTTGTTTGTTTAAATGGGAACTAATTCTTTGAAGGCAGCTTTTTATTCATCTCCGTGTGCTAAGCGATTGGCCAAAGTACTGTAGCCAGAGTTGTTTGTCAGCAATTATAACCCCTATGGAAGAAGGAAGCAGTACTAAGGGCATGCACAAAGGGCCGAAGGTCTGACTCTCAGACATCTGCAGAGGTGGCATCCCAGCTGCCAGCGAGAACTAAACATACTCAGTCACAACCGTGGAGAAGTCCTAGAACAAAGAACTAGTGGAGACAAAGGGTATGTTGATAACAAGAGAGATAACAAGAAAGACATACTCTCTCCCTGAAGCAGCTCACATGATACTATGGAAGTGTGATTACCTTCCTTCTGCGTAGGTTTATTTGTATGTGAAGCTGACTACATATATATAAATACACATACTCAGAGGCAGAAAAAAAAAGTTGGTTGTTTAATTAATTGAATCATTGATCTAACAGATAAAGATCAAGAGCAGATATCTATTAAGTCCCTCTTTATATCATCTTCCTTCTAAAAGCTGTGATTTGCCTGTATTGAGTGTGCTTAAAAATCAAATAGGCAAAATGATCTTGATTATATTTAAAAATGCATAGAAAAAAAGGCTGTCAGGCCATATACTAATAAATAATAAATTAAGTGATTATCCATGGGTGGTAAGATATTAGAAATCTTTCTTTTCTTTTTTTCATACATTTTCTAAACTGTATATACAATATGCCTTTACCTTTACAACCAGGGTGTCAGGGGGAGGGAGACAGTCTCTTAACAGCTACTGTGTGCAATTTTGTTTTTGCCGTCTGATTACAACTATGTAAAAATATTATGTAGTTCAAAAGAATTCAAAGTAAGTACACTAATGCATTAACATTGATTGTCTTAGATGGTATCAAATGGGTTAAATTCTTTGTCTTCCTTGTTTATTTCTATATTTTCAAATCTTTCTCTCATTAGCAGATAAATATTGTTACCAATAATAACAATAAGTCCTAGAAATTTAATGTATATGTCTCCCTCCCCTCTCTTGGTTGAGAACATCAAGAATGAAGATGTAAGGGAGCTGCACTTTACAGGGTCCTGTAGAGACCCTGCCTGAGGGACAGAAAACCTTAGGTTGCCTTCTTCTACCAAGTCTGAGCTGTCACTTATCCAATCCAGGGGCCCCTCACCCTGTGTTCTCCTTTGAGGTCAAGATAGAGTCCTGAGGTCTCTTGACAACCAATCCCACTAAGCAACCTGGAAGAATTCATGCAACATGAGAGCCTGCCTCTGAGACCCCCAGAAGGAGTCCCGCTTCGCTCCATGTGGGAGCCTCTCCCCTCCACCAAGGTCACAGGGGCCTATGCTGGTGGCTGTAGTGTGTTTTCCTAAGCTGGGAAAAGCACCTCACAGACAGAAAGGTGAAATGTGAACTAAAAATAGAGTGGGGCTAGCTCAGGCCACAGGGGCTGAGGCGGCAAACAGAGGCAGACACAACAGAAGGGCTGAATGAGCTGAGGACAGACGGGCCCCCGGCAGCCTCTCACATCTGCTCTAAATCAGACCCTGTTTTCCATAGCTCCCACCGCTCTTTGGGGCTGATCTCCCCAACACTGACATCTTTCACCCCACATTTTGGAATGCTGCTGGCCTCCCAAGACTGTTCCAATGGTTTCATGCAGAAAATAGAGGCCATCTGCTTCCATGCCTCTTGGTGGCCTCAAGGAAAATTCATTCTTACCTGACGAATTTAAGAAGCCCTTGCCAGAGCACAATGTTATCATGGCCAGAAATGTCCAGTGGAGTTCAAGAAAAAGGGGTTCCACCACTGAAGCTCCCAATCGGCTTTTTCTGGCCCAACTGGCTTTTCGACAAAGAAGTCTTATTGGGTTTCCTTCCTTCTTCCTCCCTTCCTTCCTTCCTCCCTCTCTTTCTTTCTTAAGTAGGCTCCATGCCCAACATGGAGCCCAACATGTGGCCTGAATTCACAACCCTGAGATCAAGACTTGAACTGAGATCAAGAACTGAGATCAAGAGTTACCCAACCTACTGAGCCATCCAGGCACCCTGGGCTTTCTTTCTACTCACAAACTATAAGCAGCAGATGGAATGCTACCTTGATTGCTCTCTGCCAGAGGCTAACAGCCAACCAGGAACGAGGCAGGTGACTTTTTAAAGCTTCATTGTCCTCATCTGTAAAATGGGCATGTTGCTGTGTACATTACAAATGCCCTCTCCTTTCTTCCTCTATAAACAGCAAAATGCAATTAATAAAATTTCAAGTTAATTCAGAAGGACCCAATTTATCCTTCCAGTGGCTGCTTTCTCTTCTTAAAAGCCTGCTACAAACTGATATAGATAAGCTATTGATGTATGTTGACAGTCTTAAAAGAACTGCTTTTAGGAATGTCAGTCAGGGCCCTGGCAGCAAAGACAATTCCAATTCGGGGGTTTCCATTGAAGAGGTATGGGCAGGGCGAAGGGATCTCAAATGGATTCTGAGGCAGCCAGGGATAACAATGGCAGGACGCCGTAATTAGCCCCAGTCTAGAGGGACAAAGAAGGAAACGTCACTGATAGGTGGTAAGAAGGGGCTTCCCGGACAGGAGTTGAGGGCCACAGCCACAGAACTGTGACAGAGAAGGAGAGTGTGAAAAGAAAGACCTCAAATCACTCTTCTCCACTCTCCTGTCTCCCACTGGTGCCTCCCATTGGCCAAACCCAACCAGAAGACAGAGGGTGAGGGGAATCCAAGGGAGGGTGCTGAGCAAACCAGAGGAGAGTGAGGGGAGGCCTCGAGTTGACTAGAGACAATCAGCTCCATACACCTTCCAAGTACACACTATGAACAATTGCCTTGCAGATTGCCAGTCCTCTTTATTCATCTCTTCACACCTTCAGAAAGCATTTACTGAGCATATCCTATGTTCTCGGCTTAAATTAGGAACCTGGGGTGCAAAGATGAATGGGATACCACCATGCTGCCCATGAGGATCTCACACCCGAGTGGGGAGACCAGACAGTTACAGTGAAGAGGCCCATCCAGTATCCGCACTGCATATGATGAGATTAATCAATCTCTAAAGCAGGTACCAAGCATTAAACCATTTGATATCTCTCCTAAAGCCCCAACTTCGATAAGCAGCGAACAGGATTCAAACTATTTGAACATCTCCCAAGTTCACCGCTGTAACCATCACTCTGTCACATGGGAAAGGTGAGGTTAGCAGGTGGCATAGTCTGCCCTGGGACCCCGCCCAACCCAAATCCCATCAGCCCATCAGTGGCCAAGACTTTAGCTGTTTGTTCTGTACTAAAGTATTTTATTCTATTCTTTTTTAAAGAATTTATTTATTTATTCATGAGAGACAGAGAAAGAAGGGAGGCAGAGGGAAAAGCAGGACTTGATCCCACGATCCTGGGATCATGACCTGAGCCAAAGCAGAGGCTTAACCAACTAAGCCACACAAGCACCCTGTATTGAAATATTTTAAAGAAGCAAGCCTACATGCCTCATTAAATTCTACATCATCCCACTATAAATTAAACATTCCCTACTTCCATCCACACTGGTTTTTAGCCCTGACCAAATGTTAGAACTAACCTCTGAGCCTAATAACCACAGAATACTTCTGAATTCCCTAACACTTCCGGGCCCCTTTGGACAAGGACCTGTGGCCTTAGATTAAGGTCAAAAAACCTAGGAACAGTCCACCCCTGCCTTGCTTCTCACTCCTCCTCGTCTCTGAGTTTGCAACCAGATGCAAAACAGAAGAACTGCTTTTTGAGTAGCTAGGCGACAACAACAACCCCTAATGTAGTCATTTTGGTGGAAGAATGAATTAGAGCTCAGTGCTCAGGCTCAACTTCCTTCCTTGGGTTTTTATTCTCTGTCCTCTGACTCTAAGGTGAACAGGCCGCAAAGCAGACCCAGGCTGCCCTCCCTGCCAGGTTCCACGGTCAGCAGAGGAAGAAGAATAGAAGCAGAAGTGGCTGGACCTGCCTGAGAGAACGCAAGTGGGCTTGCTATATGGCAGCGAGACCTAGGACACGGGGAAGCATGATGGGGTGCTGGTCTTGAAAGCCACTAACCCTACCCCATAGTCAGTTGGGGCCCAGAAGGAACTCGGGCCTCTGACAAATCATATTAACACTCCTCCACAAGAAGATAGAGTTGGTATGGGGGGTGGGCACAGGAGAGAAATCTTGGTGAGATGAAATAGAACTTCTCTCCTTAACACTTCTCTCCAGGGACACCTTGCTTTGGGAATTGTGCTGCTTAAAGGACACATTCAATTTCTTTGGCAGAAAATAAATTAATTAGGAGAAAAGAAAATCCACGATGAGTGCTGGACGGAATGTTTTTCCAAGTCACCAAAGATGATGCCAGCTTCTCCATATAGAAATAGAAATGCCTTACCTCCAAATGGTTCTTTATTTTTAATGCTATTTTACTGTGGTGAGAACGCTTGATGTGAGATCTCTTCTCTTACAGGTTTAAGGGCACAATACAGTACCGTCATCTACAGGTACAATGTTGTAAGCAGGACTCTAGAACTTACTCTTCCTGCCTCACTGAAACTGCATTCCCCTCCATGCTACCTCCACCTAAGCAGAATCTGCAGCATTTGTCCTTCTGCAATTGGCCTATTTCATTTAACATGATGTCTTCAAGGCTCATCTGTGTTGTTGAAAATCACAGGATTCCCTTTGTTTTTATGAAAAGCACTTCCAGGGAGGTGATTTCCTATCGTGCCTCTCACCACCTGCTGTGGGTCAGGAAAGGGCTCCTAAGTTTTGCCACCAGTGGGGAGTTACAGAGAGGGAGGCAAAGACCTGATTTCCAGGCCCTCATCTCTGCTAACCAGATGGTTGACCTCTGATCACCATTTACAGTCTCTGGGTGTCAGTTTCTTCAGTAAAATTAAGTGATTGTATTAAATGCCTCTAAGGTTCTTCCGCCTTGGAGTGGTTACAGTTCTGTGTGGATTAGATAATGCAATGAACATGTGTCTAGGGTGTGTGTCTATAGACATCCACACAAGAATGTTTAAATCAACGTGTTTCCTCCCTGAGGTCCTTGCCATTTAGGAAAAGAAGTTTGTTTAATGGTGGTTCCAACACTAAATTCCACAAGAATAAAAGCATTATTTTCAGTGTCTTCCGCTAGTATGCTTCTCTGTTTCCCTTTTTTATTTTCTTAGAAAATGCCATAATATAAATGTTAAGATCATTATAGAAAAGGAATCCTTCCTGATGAGCTTGGGATCCTATAGTAATCATATTAAACCAGGCCTTTTATTGCTAGTTAATGAAATTCTTTTAAAATTGAACCAGCTTCAAGTAAACTGATTTGCATTGATTTGGTGATGTATAGAGCTCAAGCCACTCTATGTATAAGCAAATTAAAAGCCTTAAGCCTGTATAGCCAAGCTGCATAGTCCCTGGCTGAAAAATTGATCCCATGGTTCCCCCCAGGGGCACCTTGCTCTGGGGTTGGTGCTGCTTAAAGGGACACGGGCGATTTCTTTGGCAGAAAATAAATTAATTAGGGGAAAAGAAAAATCATGTTCTGTGCCGGACTAAACCTTTTCCAAGTCACCAAAGACAATCTTTGTAATGAAAAAATCATCTTGGATGCCTTCTAAGTCCACTGCACACATTCTGAAATGACACAACAGGGGTGAAGCCTCATATTCCTCCCAAGCTACCCTCGCTGAGCCTCCTGCATGGTCCTGGGTGCTCTGGGGCCTCAAGAAGGCTGGTCCTCCCCTCCATCTCCCTGCCACACTGCAGCCTGGTACTCCTTCTCTCTGTCACTCCCAAGGGGTCTCTCCTCCTGCCAAAGAATAGAAGGGGGACCATGTAGAGGGCCTCCCAGGAGCCAGGCTCAGAACCAAGGAGGAGCATTTTTTGGAGTGTTAGAGTGTTAGCGCTACCACTTATTAGCCAGGTGAATGTAAGGTCTCCATGCCCCCGTGATTTCATCTGTAAAATGGAGGTAGTGACAGCATCTACCTGATAGAGTTATGGAGAGGATGAGAGCTCTGAGCATTGAGCTAAGTGTCCAAAAACGAGCAGGTCAGAGGAACCCCATGGGGGCAGGGGTGAAGGTGAGGCTTCCCCCAGGCTGACCATGGGGAGTGGCGTGATGTAGAGCTGGCCAGATGAAGAGGTCACCAAGAGGAGTGTGCAAGAGAAGGCCAGGAGGTAGGCAACTTTATGGAAAGGATGATGATACTGTCCCAAGAGCTCAGGCAGCCACCAGTGGCTTTCAGACAAGAGGTAGCATCATCGAGTTTGCATTTTAAGATCTCTAGAACCATAAACATCAGTCCATGAATCAGGCAGGATAAACTGAGCCACACTTTCATCCTAACCAATCCCAAATCAACACAGTACCTTATTTCCAAGTCAGCCTGGCTCATGGCTTGGCTGCAGCCTTTAAGCACTGTCTCATAGATGCTGGTGGTTCCCATCTTCTGGCTCCTCCATCTCCAAACACAACTTCCACAATCTCTGTGGCAGGGAGGAGAAGAGAGATAGGGGGGTCTTGCTAGAGTTTTTTCCCCACCTCAGCTTGGAAGTGACTTCCACTTACATTCAATTGGATAGAAACCTGTCATGTGAGCCTGCCTACCTGCAAGAGAGGTTGGGCAGAATGGAGAATCCAATGACACTTAGCAAGCATTAAATGTCTCTGTCACGTCCCTCTTCCAGGTCTGCCAGGCAAAGCTTCATATTAACTCGGCATGTTTAAAAAAACCCTCACCTGCTCCCTCCAGATGCCCACAGGACCTCCCTGCTTGGGTTTATGCCCAGCCAACATTCTTCACTTTAAGCATATTGCCATACATACCCATACGATAAAGTATTAAACTGCTAAAATCATTATTTGATGATTGGCTTTATGATATAGGATTAATGCTATAGTATTATGATACATATGTGTGATGATAGTATTATGATCGATATGATTTATATTCACATCAACACTGAATGGATACTATTTAACTACTACTGTAAAAATCTGTACTTCTAGAAAAAACACCCCTCTCAATCATAAATGGTTGCACTATACATGGCTAAGTTTTAGAGTAGAATCACTGAACTGGACCTAAAGTTAAACTAGTTAAATCCAATAACTAATAAATTAATCCACTCAATCCCCTTTTTAACACTTCTTAATGACAAGCAACTTACTAACTCACACGGCAAAGATGGGATGTTAGACCCTTTGAGAAACTTCTGGAGACCAAACCACTGTTTGGATGAGAAGAAAAGAATGGGAGAGGCCAAATGGCACTCACAGGTTCCACAGGGGCAGGCTGGGGCTGCCCCCTCCTGCACTCAGGCCTGTGCTCTTCCTCCTCCTCCGTGTTTACCAGCCCTGTCATCGAGGCACACTCAATGGAAAAGGACAGCATCCATCCTATATGCAATGAGAAGCCTTTGAATTCCTGCCTTTGATCTTAACGAGTCATTTGATTTGTATAGTCTACTCCAAAATACATCCGTTTTCTTTTTATATAAAAATACATTGAATTAATTTAATCGATGAGCTACAAAGAGCCACCTGTTTATTTATTCTGTGGCTGTTGGTGCCCCTAGCCTACCACCGTGCACTTCCAGAAGTACCCATGACCTACTTCGGGAAGTAAATGTTAATCTAAGAATGAAAATATTCCTTGGATTAACCCAACAGATAGTACTTTATGCACTCAGTAAATGCTACAGTTGGCCTGCCTGGGTCATGTGCCCACCCTCCTGGCTAGAATGAGGGTGAGGTGGAGGGTAGCTACAGTAACAAGCAGCCACCTGCCTTGCAGGACCGTGTAACCAGTCCAAATGAAAGGATCCTTGGCAGACAAAATACAACAGTGTCCTTTCCAATAACCCCGAGACATGAAGTGGACTAAAAAATAACACTCATAATAAAAATCCATTTTACTGATCTTCAAAGCTCTTTCACTGCCCTGTGATGGGACTAGGACAGAGATGGCACATACAGCCATGCCCCCAATTTTTTGAAGCTTTGAAGGTTTCCCTCTTAGTCCAAGATGAAGGGCAGGGCGGGGGGGTAGGCATCCCACAGTCAGCTGGCACAATCAGTCGAGACCAATGACTTATCTGACGGAGCTAATTGCCAAAGCTCCTCAGCCAATGCTCTTTGCAGAAAAATGGAAAGATTGCTTGATCTCCATAATCTCTCCCCAAAAGTGCCGTTACACAGGGGCCTGCCCCTGTCCTTGGCTCCCCAACTATCCAGCTGTCCCTCCGTAGGGTGCTCGGCCCAACTCCTGAGTGTGCAGACAAAAGGCAGGTAGCAGCTTGGGGCACCACTGGAGCCTGAGTTTCCAAGCCCAGCCCCACACTTGCCAATAACTATTTGCATTACGGAAGCAAAGCACAAAGCCCTGGGCCTCACTGGAGCTGAGCAGCTGGGTGAGGGCCTTAATGAGCCCCAAGACTCCTGGCTGGCCAGCTGAACCAGTGGCTCAAGGTTAATATCGTCAGAATTCAGGGAGAATACCTTGTTTTGACTGAAAGATCAAAGGAAGGGGCGTTTTTGATCAGAATTGTCCAGACAAATATTTCAGCCTCCAATTTATTCTGATTATGCAGAGCCAGCCTGAGAGGGTCACAGTCAGTTAGAGAGGCGGTCACTCAGCCCAGCCAGGCTGGAGGGATGGCAACTCTTGTTTGGGCGTCCTGAGATTGTGGGACATTTTACCAAGCCTGTCTGTGCAAAGTCAGAAGGGCAGATGAAACGCTCCTGGCCTGGCTTGCTGAGCGTGGTGCCCTGGGATGAGAAAGGAGGAGAGATCTGGAAGGGGCCCCAGGGACTTCCTTCAGGCCCCAGTGGTGCTCCCCTGGTTTGCCACCCAGCCAGTGGATGGCCAAGTTGGGAGCAGAGTCAGGCTGCCCTCTTCTAACCCTGCCATCTGTGCTTCTCCCCTCTGTTCTCTGCTGGAAACCCTCACAGGGAAACAGGGACCTGCTTGTAAACTGTGGGCCCTGGGGAGACATGCATGAGAAGCCTTGGGGCTGCTCCTGAGAAGCTGGGGTGACCCATCCAAGTCACAGATGCAGCTCAGAGGCACTCTGAGAGGGACTTGAGCAGCCCAGGGAGGAAGCACAGCCCTCACAGCAGCAAACACATCAGAAGCAAAGTCCGCACGAAGGAGGCAGATGGAGGATTCTAGAAGCGGATTCAGACAGTGAGCTGAGCCTGTGCTCCTCACAGATCCTCACAGCGCACAGCCCTGGAATTTTATTCTAATGCAGACATTTGATCAGTGCTTACTGTGTAGCAGGCACCATGCTTTCACACAATTCTTTTACCCAGTTCTTGCAACAACCCTGCAAGGCCATCTCTGCTTAAAGTAAGGAACCTGAGGCTCACAGAGCTACAATAATTTGCTCAAGGCAAACTAGCCAACACCGCAGAATGCAGGATTAGAACCCAGACCTGAATGTCTTCAAAGCCTTTCCAGAATCAAGTGGCTACCCTGATTTTCTTCTTTTTTTTTTTTTTTTAAGATTTTATTTATTTATTTGACAGAGAGAGACACAGCAAGAGAGGGAACACAAGCAGGGGTAGTGGGAGTGGGAGAAGCAGCTTCCCACCAAGCAGGGAGCCCAATGTGGGGCTCGACCCCAGGACCCTGAGATCAGGACCAGGGCCGAAGGCAGACCCTTAACAACTGAGACACCCAGGCGCCCCTACCCTGATTTTCCTGTATGAACTGTACCTTGGATTAACCATAGAGTGATGTGTTTTAGAAGAGTCTGGTTAATAAATGAAAAAAGAATGATAGATTTTAAATATCACCACTCTGTAATCACTAGTGAAGAAATAATGAAGTTCTTTGTGATAATCATCAAGGACTGAGAAAACCACCAGGGAAAACATCTGAGGGTGAACTATACATTGGTTGCATCAACCTAATGCCACAAAAGAAGAGACAGCCAGTCATACAGTGCCTCCCAAGTTACCCCAAATTTAGGAGATCAAAGCAGTGTCCTTTTGTTACTTCACCGTTCTGTAGGTCAGAAGTCGGTGTACAGCATGGCTTAGCTGGTCTGCCAAGAGCCTCACAAGGCAAAAAAGCAGTGTGTCACTAGGGTTGTATCCCTTTCTGGAGGCTTGGAGTTACCGAGTTACAAGCTATTCAAGTTGTTGGCTGAATCCAGTTTTCAGTGGCTCGAGGAGTGACATCCCCATTTCTCAGCTGGCTGGCAGCCAGAGGCCATCCTTAGCTCTCCCAGGCTCCTCTCCCATCCTGCCTCATGACCTCTCCATCTCAGAGCCAGCAGCGACTCACCCCACTATCCTCACACACAGAGCCTCTTGAAACTCCCTCTCCTCTGCCTCTCTCTTCTGCCAGACACAACTGTCTGCTTTTAAGGGCTAGTAGGACCAATTGGGCCCACCCCAATAATCCAGAATAGTCTTTAGGTCCCTAACCTTAATTACAGCTGTAAAGTCCTTTATGCCATATATGCCCAGTTTCCAGGGAGGAGGCTATGGACACCTCAGGGCTGGAGGGATTATACTGCCTACTGCAATAAGGAATTAGGGATTTTTCCGGAATGGTAATATTATAGTGATAATGATTTAAAATAAAATAGTCCTTGGGGCACCTGGGTGGCTCAGTGGGTTAAAGCCTCTGCCTTTGGCTCGGGTCATGATCTCAGGGTCCTCGGATCAAGCCCCGCATCAGGCTCTCTGCTCAGTGGGAAGCCTGCTTCCCTCTCTCTCTCTGCCTGCCTCTCTGCCTACTTGTGATCATTCTCTCTGTCAAATAAATAAGTAAATAAATAAATCTTTTAAAAACTATAAAAAAATAGTCCTTATTTTTAGACTTCATTAGGAAATATTTATAGATGAAATGTTATAACAGATTTTCTTAAAACAATCCAAGGGGTGTTGGGGAAAGCAGGGGAGGGTGTAGGTGAAGTATATTACCCCGTTTTGATCACTGTTAAACCAGAGTGGCAGGTTCATGAAGATACATTATTTTATCCCTTCTGCTTGCAAACACGCATGAAATTTTCCCTAACACAAAAAGGCAGGGGAGCCCCTTCCACTACACAATGATCCTCAAAATTAGGAAATGGCATGGAAAACTAGAAAGCTTATTAAACATGCATATTCCTGAGTCCCTACAGATCCTGGACCAACAGATTTCAAATGGGATCCTGAGGGTTCTAACAGGAGTGGCACTGACCACAACTTAAGAA
Organism: Martes martes; assembly: GCF_963455335.1. Lineage (NCBI taxonomy): Eukaryota > Metazoa > Chordata > Mammalia > Carnivora > Mustelidae > Martes > Martes martes. The sequence continues at coordinate 66,662,865 of NC_137899.1, forward strand.
GTCCTGCACTGTTACGGGAAGTTTAATAAGAAACTTAATAAGAAAGTGACCAAATATAACAATTAGGCCAAAAAAATGTTAAAGAGAACCAAAGGATTGACAGATTGGATCCACTGGGGAAATCCGGGAAGGCTTCCTGAGAGAGGCGGTACTTGGGATAAGAACACGGAAAAAGTGAGAGAATTTTAGTAACAGGAGAATTGAAATTTTCTTTCAAACAATAGAGGCAGGAAAGGGTTGGGCATAGCTGGGAGAACCCAGTTTGTGCAACTTACTTGAAAATGTGAAGGGGAGGTGTAATAAACGAAATAGAAGGTCAGGGTCTTGCTGTGCACAGTTCCAAATGGTAGTGCTTGTATGCAAATCAGCAGGCAAGGGAATTTTTGTGTTTGCAAAGAGGAGTGACGTGTTCCGAGTTACACATTTCAACCCAAATCCCCATTTCAGAATAAACCCCACTTACCATCTGTTTTAACCTCAGTCAGAATACTAGATTTGGACATGCTGTGACTCACAACATGTTTGTCAAAACCAAGACTGCCACTCAGAAAACCATGCGCTTCTTACCTTGGGGGGGCTTATAGTGAGGGTGGCCAAGCTTCAGATGGATCCTTTCTCCTTTCTGCTTTTCCAAACACAAGGTGCAGCATTATATACTTGCTTCAAAAGAGAAATAACAAAGTGGCAAATGTATAACAGATCATCAGAGCCGCTATTTTAAATCCTACCTGAATAAACCTGTTATTTTTCTGAAGTATTGACTAAGCATGGTGAGATTCAGGCCACTGTTTGGAAAGGTGAAACTGGCTTCACATTTTTCCTTGTATATTTTGAAATTCCTGAGGTGTACACAATGGAGTTGAGAAGATTGGATCTGTGTTATCCCTTTGGGAAATGGAGAATGTCAATCATTACCCTTTCTCCTCTTCTAAAGTACCTCTTCTATATCCAAAGAGAACCTTAAAGGCACAAAATATTTCACAGCATTTTTTGCCCTTGTGAACCCAGAATTTAGTGTTAAACAGTTATGTTTGTTATGAATAAATACAAGAAGGCAGTGGACACACACACACATACACACACACACACTCACCCACACTCTATTTTATACAAATGGAAAGGACCACACATTTTCTACTGAATTTTACTGCATCTAAGACACTATTGATTATAAGACACATCATTACACTATGATGTGCTATTGATTATAAAATGCATCCTAATTTCAGAAATACTAAAATGTCGATCGATGAAATAAAGTATTTTGTTTAATTCCTCCTCTAGAACAGAGCTCAAATTCCACCTTCTATAAATACTGTTATTAGTCATCAGCAGCATTCATAGGGACATGGAGGTCATCACTGGAGCCACAGTAAGACCCACCTCCAAATACCCCAACAAGAATTTATTAAGTAAAGAGCACTGAACTTGGTTTTAGGAAGCTTTGGCTCAGACACCAGCCCTGTCATTTAGTATCCGTGCGAACTTGAGCTAGGCATGAACTTCCTGGGTTTCAGTTTCCTCATCTGTTAAATGGGAGTAATGAGATTTATTATCTTAATTCAGTCTGTTATCATAGAATACCATACACTGGATGGCTTACAAAAATTTGTTTCTCACAGTTCTGGAGGCTGTAAGACTGAGATCAGGTCAGGTTCTGGTGAGACCCTCTTCCTGGTTGCAGGCTGTCAACTTCTCGTTGTATCTTCATATGGCAGAATGTGGGCAAGAGAGCTCTGGGCCTCTTTTATAAGGTCACTAATCCCATTCATAAGGGCTCCATCTTCATGGCCTAAATGATTTCTCAAAGTTCCCACCTCCTAATACCATCATCTTGGGCTTAGGATTTCAATATATAATTCTGAGGGACATTCAGTCAATCACATCTACCAATCAAGATTGTTGTAAGAATGAAATTATAAACCACAAAGGGAGCCCACCTCTCCCTCTCCCGCTTACCCTGCTTGCATTTCCTCCCCCCCCCCACTGTCTGTCAATTAAATAAATAAAATCTTTTTTAAAGAAAGAACAATAAAACAGTATCCAACCATTTAGAGTGTGAAGTGATGAAGCCAAGGTCAACTTTACTAGGGAAAGGAAAATAAACACCCACTGCTGGGTGCGGCATCAGCCCCAGACGCCTCCTTCTGGTGTGTGGAAGCAGCCTGCATGCAGGGAATCCCACCCTGAAGGAGGGGGTGCAGAGGAAGTTCAGGAGGCTTCTGCTGGGGAACCTTCTGGTTTCATTATTTGTGACGGGGCCATTGTTGCAATGCGTGCTTGCAGAAAGCAGAAAGAAAGCAGTCTGAGAAACACTTTTCTCAAGGCTGCCATTTCCCAGACTGTATTTTGCACGAAAGCAACTCTGCAAGATGTTACTAGAAGTGCCACACAAAAGTGATTTGGAAGTTTAAGGAACATTTCACCCCATGCCTGCCATACCTGCGCTCAGCAACCTTGTTACACAAGGTCAGGTGAGGAAAGAAAAATTTCCAGGCTCAGTTTAAGAAAACGAAGAAGATACTTTAAGTCATGGAGGGAAAAACTGGCAGTTGTGCCTAAGTATTCTCTCCTTGTCCCCTGCTCCCTAAGGGGAGAAGAGCATTTTATTCTTCTTTATTGGTCCAGGGACTTCCTTGCTCCTGCAGTTTGTTGGTTCCATACACCCAGCATTTGTAGGCCTGCAGGGACCTTCCCCAGAGGCAGTCTCTGTTCAAGACTCCACCCTGGGACAGCTACCCCGCCTTGGCTCTAGGTGACCCAGAGGGGGCAGGGTTGGCCAGTAGGAGGCCAGGGAGACCTTTCTAGAACAAAGTACATAGCAAGGGAATCAATCTCATTTAGTTCAGTTTCTTGTTCCTGAAAACAGATCACAAAGCCTGGTGACCATCGGTCGCTTGTCTCTCTACTAGACTATAAATTTCTTGAGACTTACCTTGCACCTGGTACACGCTATGTGTGTTTTACGTATCCTTGAAAAATATATATATTCTCTAACTGTTGAGCATGGTTAATATACATCCAGTTTGTTCACTAGGATTTTTTGTCTACTTGTTGTATTTGCTTCCGTGACAATGGTCTTAAAAATCTTTATAGTGGATTTAATACTTGCTTTCTGTAATTGCAAATTTTTCTTCTGTATGATGATACTATGTTATTATAATCATACAGTTGAGCATTGTTTTATCTTTCTGGCAGAATTGTTCCTTTTATCATTATGTAGTGGCCCCACTTTTGTATTATTCTTCTTTTTACCATCCACAGTTTCTTTCCTTAGAGAAAATGCTGAAATGAGTGTTGCTACAATGGCAGGGATCCCAGGGATACTTGTGAGCATTTCTTCTCCTTCAGAACTTGCTAGAAACGTGCGCACTGCCAGGTCACTCACCAGCATTGATCTGACCACCGTGGAACAGAATAAGGCGCTGTCAGCCAGGTGGCTCCCCGATCTCACCCAGAAGCCTGTTGTGTAGCCCTAATGAAAATGCATTTCACCAGATTCTATGTCAACACAGGCCTGAGGTCGGTGTTCAGCTTTCCTTTGGAAACCAAACCAGGGAAGGGACCTTGGGCTCGCTCCTTGATGTGTCCATACCAGCCAAGGAGATGTGCTAATTCTTCATGACAGTGACACTGACCGGTGGTGATTGAGGAGATGGTGGCTGGGGGAATGATAGGGGACCTGGTGACATACTGTAACAGAGCTCCCATCATGTTCAATCAGCTGAGAGTGCCTGGGGTCTGAGAGGCTGTACCTCTGGGGCCTTTAGGGAAGTCTCCGGATTTCAGCACCCTTGTGAATGACTCATGGTGCGCCTGAGCCAACTGAAGTGTTAAGGATGATTTAGAACAAGTGGGATCCGTTTGTGGTTATATGAACCTCCTTAAGAGTCTAATTGCCAGCTTTTCTAGGGCTTCAAAACCCACCGAGTTTGGAACAAAGCCAGGCCCAGGCAAAACCGTGGCCCTTTCTGATGCCTCTTTTCTCCTTCTGGGTGTATCTTCCCACAGCCCCTCGGTATGGTATGCTCGTGGGGAGCCCCAAAGCTCCCCCTAGGATTACATGACAAAATGGTAGCCACCTTAAAGTGAGCACAGTGCTAGGATTTACCCACACAGTCTCAAATCTTCACAAAAGTTCTATATTTTAAAAATAAGGAAATTACATTACTTGCCTCCAAACCCCAGCAAGGGTAAGAGAAATGACGTTGGAATCCCAGACGGAGACAATTCTATTCTTAACCTCCTCCCCTACCATTGCAAGGCACCTATCCAGCTCAGCTCCCTCCCTACCGACTTTTCCTGGGCATGTATGTTTCATTCCCTCTCAGCTGTAAACAAAGTTGCCAAAAGCAGTCCTTCCTAAAGTGTCTTCCCAAACCGACATCAGCATCACCTGGAATTACAAATTCTTGGAGAACTGGAATCAGAGACTTAGAGAATCAGAATCGGAGATGCTGGAGGTAGAGCCCAGCAATCCGTGTTTTAACAAAAATCTTCAGGTAAGCTCAGTGCACACTCAGGTGTGAGGACTACCAGGCAAAGTGTTTAAAGCACCACAGGGCCAAGACTACCAATCCATGAAGCAGCTCTCTCTGCCTCAAATGGGAAAATGCCCGAGGCACCAGAGGACAATCCTCTGGATCTTCTGGGAGTGTTTACAGTTCCTCAGTATGTTGTCTCCAGATCACACTCCTCCTCCCCTCAAGTTCGGTACACTGGCTTAGGCAGTGACATAGTGACACAGATCTTTCCACAGTGACATAGTGACACAGATCCTTCCACCAACTTTGTAGTTGTTTCTACCAACAACTACAGTTGTCAGCCACTGCTTGGTGCATCTTGTCATATCCGCCCAGTGAGTGAGATGATTTCATTTGCAATGACTTTCTCAGCTGTAAATTATTCAAAACAGTAACAGCAGCAGCAACAACAACAAAAATCTTGAAAGGAGACAAAGGGAAAGGGGAGAAAGTGAAGGGGGCTGGGGGAGGCAAGGGAAGGCCGGCTTGTGTAAGAAAATTGTAGGATGGGCTTCTTTTTATTGTGGAAAAAATACCCATAAATTTTACCATCTTTACCATTTTTAAGTGCACAGATCAGCGGCCTTGAGTAAATTCAGATCAGAGGCCTTGAGTAAATTCACACATTGTACAACTATCACCACCACCACACATCTCTAAACTTTTTCCTCATTCAAAACTCAAATTCTGTGCCCATTCAACACTAACTCCCATTCCTCCCTCCCCCCGGTCACTGCTACTCTGCTCTTGGTCCTATGGCTTTGGCTGCTCTAGATACCTCATGTAAGCAGAATCATACCATATTTCTCCTTTTGTGTCTGGCTTATTTCATATATATGTCATGTTATATATTTCATAATGTCCCCAAGGTGCATCCATGTTGTAGCATCTGTCAGAGTGTTTTAACTTTTTAAGGCTGGGCAATATTTCATGGTGTGAATATACCACATTTTGTTTTCCCATTCGTCCATCAGTGGTCATGTGGGAAGCTTCCACCTTTTGTTTGCTGTGAATAACACTGCTATGAACATTGGTCTACAAATTCCTATCTGAGTCTCTGCTTTTAATTATTTTGAGTATATACCCAGAAGTGGAATTACTGGATCATATGGTCATGCTGTGTTTAATTTCTTAAGGGACCATCACACTATTTTCCACAGTGGCTGCACCATTTTACATTCCCACCAGCAATGTACAAGAGTTCCAGTTTCTGTACCTCCTCGCCAACGCTTCAAGTGTTCTGCTGCTTTTTTTAATAAAACCATCCTAATGTGTGTGATATAGAATGGTTTTTTTTAGGATGTTTCTCTCCACCTTTCACCACCTAAGAGAAAAAAATGGTTGGTAATGCGCCATTGTGTTTCTTAGCTATGAAGACCTGAAGGTACCTAAAAGACTGCCTAGTTTAGTAGCATTCAAACTGTTCTAACAGCAGAACCTTCTCTTCCTTCCCAAATCAGTCTTATTTGAAACCCTAAAATCAGGGTGCCTGGGTGGCTCAGTGGGCTAAGCCTCTGCCTTCAGCTCAGGTCAGGATCCCAGGGTCCTGGGATCGAGTCCCACATCAGGCTCTCTGCTCTGTGGGGAGCCTGCTTCCCCCCCTCTCTCTGCTTGCGTCTCTGCCTACTTGTGATCTCTCTCTGTCAAATAAATAAATAAAATCTTTAAAAAAAAAAACCCTAAAATTAAAAAAACAGATACAAATAGAGATGCTCTGGCTAATCCAAAGATGGAGACCAAGCCCCATCCCTCAGCCTCCTTTTGTAGCTCCATACCCTTCGTCAGAGCCCTGGGACCCTGCAGAACTCATCTTGAAAATCAGCACCAGTAATAGGAGCAGGAGCTAAAAGTGAGGTCTCCGTCTCTGTCCCTCACTGGACTACGTGCTCTGTAAGAGCAAGACACTGTTTGTCTGGGTCAGCTCTTTATCATTAGCAACTAGCAAAGCACTCGCTACCTCTAAATGCTCTATAAATCTGTGCATTAAATGTCCAGCTGAATAGATGAATGAATGAGACCAAGTCTTTAACTAGGGTCTAATGCCAAAGTTGAAGCAAAGACCCAAGATTGCTGGGTCTCATGCAGGGATCTCTCCATACAAGTGGTTCTCAAACTTGGGTCTGGATCAGAATCAGTCGGAGACCATGTGAAAACATGTATTTCTAAATGCCCCCTCCACTTGGCACCTAGATTTTCTATTCATAGGTCTGGGGTAGGGACTGAGAATTTGCATTTCTAGTAAGTTCCAGCTGATGCCAGGACTTTGGGGTAGCCACAATGGGACAAGAAGAAACTGGGGACACTGAGAAGGTGCACGAGCTCTCTGTGTGGCTCTGGAAGAACCTGAGACCTGTGTGGCTCTATCTTCCTATTTTTTTAAGATACAAATTTTTGTATGAAATCTCCAAATCTTCCAATGAAAACTCAATTTATTTTTAAACTGTGCAGGTCAAACGGAACATTCTGAGAGCTGAATGAGCACTCCAAAGTCACCAATTTGCCATCTTTAGTCTAAGAGAAGAGCTCAGTCAAAGCAAGTATTTAATAATTCCCACAAAAGAAAACCCCTTGCAACTAAAGGCAAAACACATGAAAAAGATCCTAGGGGTGAGGACCAAGATGGTTTCGGGAAGAAAACTCCTGGAGAGGGGCTCTTTGGTTGAGAACTGGGTAAATTATCAGCATGCCCTGTCTACATTAATCAAGTTTGCCAGATAATTCCTCACCTCCCTACTTCACGGAGCCTGCTGAGTACTCATTTTCACAGTTGCATCCTAAATTTAGCTCTGACTCCTGATAACTGGGACCAGGCTTCGGGTCTATTCTCTGACCTGGTCCTGGCTAACATCCAAGGCTCCAGCACCCTAGGGAAGTTCAGAAAAGATGACCTGAGTTGTGTTGCCTCAAGACTGGGCCTTCAGGCCCAATGCTTCAGAGCCCCAGGCAGAACGGGAGCAGCTGTCTCTTGCTTGTGACTGGTGAGGAGGCAAGAACTAGCTCGAGGGACTACACAGACATTCTAGAGCATCTGTTATGTCCTTGGTCCATACCCTTAGTTCTAATTTAGTTCTCCATCAGTTATTCTTATTTTAGGAGAGAGGTAATCAGAGCTCAAAGAGGTTAAATAACTTGCCCAAAGGCCAAACAGGCAGAAAGCGGTAATACTGGAATTTTTCCCTGGGTCTCCTGATTTACATTCACTTTTCTTTCCTCTACGTCTTAATGGATTATTGAAGGTAAATCAGTCCAAATGAACTCCTTATGAAAATGCTCTCAGCAGTTCCCTGGTATAGTGTATTAAAAACAAAACAAAATACAAAGGAAAGACATTCAAGACCGACAGGTTTAAATCTTGGCTCTGCCACTGGCTACGATGCAAACTCAAGCAAGTGTCCCTGTCCCTCGGGTCATCGGTCTTCACACCTGTGACATGGAGGTCCTACCCACTAAAGAGATGCCATGAAGGATACAGTAGTTCTGTCTGAAAGGAATCTAGATAAAGCACCCAGAAATGGGACTTTCTCTTTCCCGATTCTTGGGAGGACTAGGCAGCTTCCACAATATGTGTCGGGCAATCTACACACACACACACACACACACACACACACACTGCTGTAGCACCTGGCTGCTTGGCACAGCTGCCAAAGAGGAGAGCCTTTGCTGTGCCCTTCTCCCATCCCAGAAAAGTGAAGAGGCCCCAACTTCTTGCCCCACCCTTTGAAACACTGTAGATGCCACTTCCAAAAGCACATTCCAACAGAACACAGCTCTGCTGAGTATCAGTAGGTCCTGAGTTCATACAATCTCAAGCTAAGCAACGTTAAACTGATTTTTTTCCTGCAGGACATTTCGGGCCTTTTAAAATATGAAGATGCTTTACAGAGACTCCGAAGAGAACAGTAAACAACCTTACCCAAAGTTAACTACATTACGTTATTTTTTCACTGAGACTCTTGCTGAATTCATGTCTTGAAAAATACATGTTGGGAAATACTGGTCTGACACTCAGGACCTGGGTCTAGTCTACTGCCATCACCAGCCTACAGTGAAGGCTGCAGCTCTGCTGAGACTAGCCAGGGCTGCCCACCAGGGGACTTTTCCAATGCCCTCTCATTTAAGTGTCTAATGGCTTTCTTTTCTGTACAAGCAGCATCCACTAATATACAGGCCCATGAGGTTTGGATTTACATTTCAAAGCACCCTGCTCAAGTTCCAATCGCATTCTGTCCAGAGCTTAAAAGAATTGTGGCCAGTTCCGGGTAGGAGACAATAGGGAGGTAGAGCCACCTACAGGAGACTTATGTTATTGCACAAGGAGAAAGCCTAGGAGCTCGCTGAGGACTGGAGGATACAATACAGCCCCTACTAGAAATTGCACTCTACCCTCTCTTTACTTAAAATGGAGGTTTAACAATGAGAGTAGTTTTCACAGGTGGACCTTTTATCTTTATTTGCTAGGATGGAGAGACATGATTTTGACCACGATTTATGTTGTGACATGATTTCGACCACGATTTATGTTGTGACAAAATGTGTGTGTGTTGGGGAGGCAGGGATTTGAAGTACTTGTTTCCTCTGCAGGGCTGAATATTCATTAAAGTAGTCACAAAAGTGGACACATGTTCAGTGTCTCCATATCGACCACAATTTAACTTAACCGTAAGGTCGTTTTTACCCTGGTGATGGGACATTCACACGAAAAGCTTGAGGGCTCTTCATTATAGCAACTAAACTAAACCAAGTGAGGTTTAGTTTCTATAGATTTCCTAGAAGGAATCTTTAGTAATTTGAAAAATAAGTTCCCGCCCCCCCGGCCCAAAAATTAAGGCAACAAAATTTATGTTATAAAAACTGTCTGATATACTACATTTTGTGATAAAAGCAAAATGGGAAGTATGTTCATGCACTTAGTAACAGATGTGAACAGATGTGTTCAGGCTGACGAGAAAGCTCTTATCAGACTTTTCAGAGCAGGCAAGGGAGGAGAGCCATGTGCTGGGACAGATGATTCCCAGCTTCTCTTATGTTCAGTGAATGAGGATCATACCTCCATCCAATATCCAACAGTGTTTCCTGAGGTCTGCTACATATCAGACGCGATTGTGGAGGGGTGGGGTGGATAGCCTGGTAAAGATGACAGGCATAGTCTCTTATGATACCTGTTCCCACCAACAAAGAGGACTGAGAGCAACATTTCCAAGTAGGAAGAATCTCAAAAATCATCCTATAAGAAATCTACTTAAGAGATATTTCCAGATTTAAAGTAGATTTTGCCAACAAGGAGTGAAAAGGGCTTCATTGACATTTTGTTAGACAGGATAATTGTACCCAAAGTAGGTATCAATTTGTCTTTTCCAACAATTCAGTGGAAGCTGGGATCAATGCCCTTATGAATACTTTCCATCTCAGAAACTGTACAGGGAAACTTTGGCCTACTTCTATAAGAACAGTTTATCTAAGCAATCTGTCCATTTAAGACAAGCTTCAATTACCTAAGTGATTGATAGTATGTAATTAAATAAGCTAATGAAATCAACTTTATAATCAGAAAATCCAAATAGTAAGAACACCCAAGTGATGCTTGTCATTTTGAATGCTGTTGGTCCACTCTCTGCCATGCTTTTCTTTCTCTCTCCTTTCACATTTATTTTTTTTCCACATCATACTTTTTTCTTTATAAGTTATCTTCAATCTTTTAAGGAACAAATAAATAAGTTCTAATTTAAAACCTATATGGAAAAGAGTAGTTTATATTATTTTTAACTAGGATTATCTAGCTGAATAATCTACATAAAAACCTTGAATGCCAGTATTCCCAAGAAACCAGATAAACAGTAACTTAGATATAATCAAACAAAATCTGGGAAGAACACTCAAATCCCAACACTTCAAAACACCACTTGCTCCTACAGCTGTGAAAAGGCAACGTGGTTCTTAATTTAAAAAGCCATAAAACCCACAAGATGTGTTTCTGTCTATAAAACAAGACAATTGCTGAGGATAAGAGACTTTCTGGAGAAAAATACTTCCAGGTATAAATATTCATGTCATCTATAAATGGGAGATCAGACTAGTAGTTACTTTGGGGCTAGGGGATGAAATTAGAAAGAAGCATAAGGAAAACTTCTGGAAATTCCAGGGTACCTCCATCTGAGTGAAAGTTACACAAGTGATTACTTACATTAAAATTATCAAGCTGGGGGTGCCTGGGTGGATCAGTGGGTTAAAGCCTCTGCCTTCGGCTCGGGTCATGATCCCAGGGTCCTGGGATTGAGCCTCGCATCAGGCTCTCTGCTCAGCGGGGAGCCTGCTTCCCCCTCTCTCTGTCTCTGCCTGCCTCTCTGCCTACTTGTGATCTCTGTCAAATAAATAAATAAAATCTTAAAAAAATTATCTGGCTGTACACTTAACATTGGTGTACTTGACATACTTTCCTATGTTATACTTTGAGATACCACATTACACCAGTTAAAATGGCAAAAATTAACAAGGCAGGAAACAATGTTGGAGAAGATGTGGAGAAAGGGGAACCGTCTTACACTGTTGGTGGGAATGCCAGTTGGTGCAGCCACTTTGGAAAACAGTCTGGAATTTCCTCAAAAGTTAAAAATAGAGCTACCCTATGACCCAGCAATTGCACTACTGGGTATTTACCCCAAAGATACAGATGTAGTGAAAGGAAGGGGCACATGTACCCCAATGTTCATAGCAACAATGTCCACAATAGCCAAACTGTGGAAGGACTGAGATGCCCTTCAACAGATGAACGGATAAAGAAGATGTAGTCCATATACACAATAGAACATTACTCAGCCATCAGAAAGAACGAATACCCACCATTTGCATCGACATGGACGGGACTGGAGGAGATTATACTGAGTGAAATAAGTCAAGCAGAGAAAGACAATTATTATATGGTTTCACTTATATGTGGAACATAAGGAATAACATGGAGGATATTAGGAGAAGGAAAGGAAAAATGAAGGGGGAAAATCAGAGGGGGAGATGAACCATAAGAGACAACGGACTCCAGGTAACAAACTGAGGGTTTGTGAGGGGAGGGAGGTGGGGGGACGGGTTGATCCGGTGATGGGTATTAAGGAGCCATGAGCACCGGATCGCAATGAACACTGGGTGTTATCCACAAACAATGAATTATGGTGACAAACATAACACAATAAAAAAAATAAATAAAATAAATTAATAGTAATTAAATTACTAAGTAAAATAATAGTAATTAAACTTAACTGTTACACCTTAATTGAGTTAAACATGCTTTACTACGTTTATACCTTAGTACATATTCAATTAAGGCATATGTGTACAAGATTTTTATTTCAGAAATCTTGTTGACTCTGAAGATAAGCCAAAGTGAAATTTTAAAGGGATTAAATTCTATTCACTACCCTCTACTTATACCTCTTTTGCCAAAGTAAGGAAATGGGTATATATTTTTTCAAAGAGTCCACCTAGAATAAGGATTTAAACCAAAATGTGTCCTGTTTAGAAAGAATCAGCACATCTTACCCCAAAATGAGAGGTCCTGGGTCTCCCTGGCTTCCTCCCACTCAGGCCAGGACTCTGCTCTGGACACTAAACCCTCAGAGCTCTGAGAGCTCTCCTTGAGAAGCAGGTGTCCTGACAGTTGAGGAACCCCTCCTTACTCAGAGCGGTTTAGACATGGGAGGCCCTGCAGGGGGCCAGGGAACTGGGAGGGAGAGGAAAGCCGCTTCCCCGGGCTCATCAAGAGGTGTGGCTGGCTGTGTGTCCTTTGCTCTGTCCTGCCCTCCCTACACCATCACAACAATGAACAGTCTGACTCCCTGTGGATTTATGGGAGAAAACATGTATTTCCTAAAATGTCGTAAACATTCAATAGAAGAATACCAAAGCCCAGGGATGCAACCTCCCAGTGATTTTTATCAAGAGAGGCTTCCACTCAAGTCAAACAAACCAGCACTGGCAGAGCACACACACAATGCCGTGCTGGGCAGAGCCCCAGAGGGACAGAGACCCACAGGAACATGGATTCTGGGTACCGTCCAGTGTGGAGGGCAGGCAGGCAAAGGAATCATTGTCTGCCATGCTGGCTATGTGATGAACAGGTACAAAGTGCTAACCGAGGTATGAGGTTAGGGACATTTAACTTTGTCCAGGAGTTAGAGAGGTACTAGAGAGGAAATCATTTCCAACTGTTTCTTTTCTTTTCTTTTTTTTTTAATATTTACTTCTTTATTTGGCGGGGGAGAGACAGCAGGTGTGGGGGTAGAGGGAGTGGGAGAGAGAGAGAGAGAGAAAGAATCTCCAGTGGACCCCTGCCGAGCCCCCACCCCCCCCCCACCCCGAGCACAGAGCCCAAGCACAGGGATCCATCCCATGACCTTGAGATCATGACCTGAGCCAAAATCAACAGTCGGCTGCTTAACCAACTGAGCCACCCAGGCACCCCCAACTGTTTCTCGATAAGACCTACAGGCTGTAGGAAATCCTGACATATTCTAACATAAGATATGATGATGATGAGGGAAGTAAAAAAGGTCCCCTGGGAGTCCCACTATCCAGGACAGCCATTATTAGTGTCTTGCTTCCAGATATCTCTGCCCAGCCAGTGTTAATCCAGCACTGACCGCTTGCCTGGCACTCTGCTAAGGGTTTTTCACCATCTCATTTTATCCTCACAATAAATCTGTACAGCAAGTAGAATCAGAAAGAGAGGTCTTAATATGGAGATTGGTGTGAATGTCAGTCTTGTTTTCCAGGCAAGGAGATAGGGAGATTTAAGGAAGGTAATGACTTGCCCAGGCTGCCCAAGTTGGTCAGTGTTAGGACTTAACCCTGGTCTGTATAACTACAGAGCCCAGGCTCCTAACCTCCAGCCTGGGGTCCATGGTGACCTGGAGGGTGAAGGTGGAGAGAAGCAGGGTTGTGAGTGGTAGGAAGTGAAGCTGGGTGGGGAAAACGCTGAGTGCTTTACTGAGAAGTTTGGACTTCAGCCTGAATGTAATGAGTATCTTCTAGGATTGTTAAGCATGAAAGTGACAATATCCATTTTGTGTTCTAGAAAGATCCTGCTGGCAGCTACGTGATGTGAGGGCATCACCTGCGGCAGTGTGAGTGGTTGCAAGGAGACCCTCAACCAGAAGTGCAGGCTTGAGGAAGAAGAAACAAGAAACCCACCTGGGTGGAATCACTCTACTTCCAGGCTGAGGGAAAGGACGCGAGCGACAAAGAAGAACGAACTCGGGAGGACTCTAATCCAGGGCCCTCATGTTTCAGTGACTGAGGATACACTGTTCACAATGACCCTTTCCTTCGCTGAGCACTGTGCTAGATACCACAGCACAAAGCTGAGTTAAATGACGGTGACTTGGGGACAACAGTAATTAGCACTTTGAATGGCTCTGTGACAGGACCACCTTATGCTAGATTCTACCTGATGGAGAAAACTGGGGTGTTGAGGCCCCATGTGTACTGTTCAGCCTTTCTTGGTGGTGAAGCCAGAGGGTTGGACTAAGGTTCGTTTTTAATCATTTACAAAAATACCTAGATGCTGTGATGAACTGTGGGAGGAGGAAGAAAGAATCTTTTCTTTCCATTTCCTTAATGTCATCAAGTGAACTTTGAGTTTTCATGCCCCAGACCTTGGTGCCATGCAGGGACACATTCAATCAGTTTCTCTTAAAGGGTTATTATTTTAAACTCCTCTAGACCTGAGCTCTTTGTGTTATTAAGGGGAAAAAATTCTTAAGACACACCTTTGGCAGAATTGAGTGGTGGTATTAATGGAATTAAATCTAACTGAATAAGATGTAATAAACGGTGATATTTTACAGAGAGTGACTTAGCCCCATTGGAGTGGAACTTCCATAACTGGAGCAGCTTTCAGCTTGTGGATATCTCCCGGCATCATCAATCTATGCAGCGGGAATTCTGAACCACAAACTCAGGTGAACAAGAAGGCTGCTTGCTTTACTTCTTACCACTTCCCTTAATTTCTGACTCTCAGCCCCATTCCGATGGGTTGGGAGAACAGTGCACATCAGTCTTTCTGGGCATTTCTCATTCCCTCTCCTTGCTCTCCACACTGGGCACATGGCACTGGAATTTCAGTAGGACAAGTTTCCCATGTATTCCTTGACCACTGTCCACAAGGTTTGTGCCGTCCCACAGGCAGCCTGGTCCATGTGACATTTGCGTGTGGGACCTTCTGAGGCTGCCTTTGTCTCTGTCTGCCTGGACCTGAGGCCACAAACTAAAAGCCCCCCCCCACACAAATGTGGCCTATAGGGGTATAGCATGCTTTTCTTTCCTTTGGACTACACACTGATTTTTTTTTAATTAGGGCCTTTCACATTCTTAAAAACATAAACTACCAGTTTCTCTTAAGACCTGTAAGATGGAGAAACGCTGGACCCATATGTTCTCTGGCACTCATCAGCTGGGGCTTAGTGGCCCATGCCCCCTTCAGAGAGGACTGAGTCTTCTAGTCCATCCTGTTCATAAGATACCCCGGCTACCGCCCCCATATCACTACCCCACACTTTTGGTTTTCTCGTAAGAGAGAAATGGCTTTCTGTATTTGTGGTAGACTGGGTTCTCCTGACGCCAACAGGAACACAGATTCATATGGAAGAAGCAGGAAGTGCGCTTGGGGTCAGCACCTGCGAAAGGAGCAAGAAAGCCGGGCCACCCTGCAGTCTCTACGGTGGCCTCGGCCAACGTTACAGGGAGCTCTGATACTGTGATGGCCCCTTTCTTGTGGGGACAGGAGCCAGGCTTTCTTCATTTGCAGCCACCAGGCTTTGGATGTGGCTGCCCCTGGAGAGGAGTGTGACCTTGGCCCAGTGGATCTTTTCAGCTGAGGGCAGTTCCTTGCAGCTGGGGAATTGGTCCCTCAGTCTGAGGAGGGATCTGGATGGTACATGATGGCATCAACTGTAGCACCCGTCATAGGGCTCTGGGGGTGGTGTGGGATTCACAGGCCAAAGGGTTGGTGCAGCACCCTGACTCACTTCTACTACTTTCCAGGTCCCTGTGGATATGTGAGGCAAGCACTCCTCTCAGGGGGTTTCTGCCAGAGGCTCAGGAGAGCTGCCTGAGGAGCCAGGGACTTTCGCTCGTGCTCCTCCTTCCTCTCTTGGTCTGCCCCTGGCCCACCACCCCTGAAGCCTCAGGAACCTTTTCCAGTCTGGCGAAATCTGCCTACTACTCTGTTTCTTCCCATCATCACTACCTCTCAGCCCCTCTGCAACACCTCTAAAAGCCGAAACAGAGGCTTTTAGAACACAAAGGTAAAAAAGAACTGCTGCTTATTTCTGCCTCCCTCCCTTCCACAAATCTCCCTGAGACAATGAACACAGAGAGAGCTACTTGTTGGACTAGGAGGAAAAGAAATGAGAAACTACAGAGAAATAAGAAAAGCATAAGCAAATGCTGCTGGCTCTCTACTCACCCAGACTTGGGCCAGGACTCAGACCAGGCAGCTATGCTCATATGGGAGGCCACTGAACAGAACGGTCTCCAGGAGCCACTCCCTGGCTGGAGTCCAGCAGCGGGAATAGACTTTATGCCCTCTGAAAGGTAGTTTTCCTCCTCTTCACTGCTCCCCACCACGGCCCTGTCCATTCTCAGGCCCCAGCCCATGTTGCTATTTTCTCCACTAGGCCTTCCTAGCATCACATTATAAATAGGGATCATTCAGAGGCTTCGTCTGCCAGGAGTCATGGGAATGCCAACTGGGGCAGCCGCCGTGGAAAACATGGAGGTTCCTCAAAACATGAAAAATAGAAGTACCACATGATGCAGAAGTTTCACTTCTAGTGATTTATCAGAAGAAAATGAAAACATGGAATTGAAAAGATATATATCCCTCTGTGTTCATTTACATGCATGTCATTTAGAACAGCCAAGACATGGGAGCAACCTAAGTGTCCATCAACAGGTGAGCAGATGAGGAAAATGTGGTGTGTACACATATATGTGCACACATGTATTAGAATATCATTCAACCACAAAAGAAGAAGGAAATTCTGCCCTGTGGGACAACATGGATAGACCTTGAGGGCATTAATGCTAAGTGAAGTAAGTCTGACAAAGAAAGACAAATACCATATGATTTCACTTTTATGTAGACTCTAAAAAAAGAAAACAAATAAAAAAACAAAAAACTGAATTCACAGATACAGACAACAGATTGGTGATGGCCAAGGCAGGGGTAGGGGTAGACGAAATGGGTGAAGGCAGTTTGACCAAATGTACAAATTTCCAGTGCTAAGTCCTAGGGGTGTAATGAAGAGCATAGTGACTGTAGTTACTAATAATGTGTTGCATATCTGAAAGTTGCTAAGAAAGTAGATCTTAAAATTCTTACCAAAGGAAAAGAAAAAAAAAATGTGTCGTACACCTGAAATTAATAGAATGTTATATGTCAATTATATCTCAATAAAAATAATTAAAAATAAAAGAATGCCAAGTCAGCTGAGGACATCTGGCTAGTTCACCAACTTGTGGCCCTGTGGTACAGCTCTATCACACTATGCTGCTACCAGAGGTTGGTCACTCCTTCCCATTCTTTTTTTTTTTTTTTAAGATTTACTGATTTATTTATTTGAGAGATAACAGGGGGGAGGGGAGGAGGGAGAGAGAGAATCTCCAACAGACTCCCCGCTAGGCACGGAACCTGACATGGGGCTCAATCTCATGACCCCTGAGATCATGACCTGAGCCGAAATCAAGAGTCAGACACTTAATCAACGGAGCCACCCAGGCGCTCCCACTCCTTCCCATTCTTAACCCACGTCCTGATATGCAGGCCTGTCTGGCTAGTTTACAGTTCTCTTTATCTACCCTAGAGTATTTACACAGAGGAAATACATGCCTATAATTTATAGAAGGATATGTATTATATAAAATTAACATTGGTGGCTGATAGCCAAGTCAGGAAATATATGTCCACATTTTTCAGCCACATCTAGACTATTCTGTGGAGATGACGGTTAGTGATCAGCCTGGTGGGGGGAGAGGAGTGCCCTTCCAGCCTGGACTCTGCAGGCTGTTGTCTGAGTCAGAAACTCTTTGCAGAGGACCCCGACTTGGAGTTCTTATGACATTTTCATGGACTAGTTTGTGTGAAATGAGCAAAAGCTCAAGAAAAGGCCAAGCCTGGAGAATGGACATGAGGAAGGGGAAGAAGAGCACTGATGCAGTCAGGGTAGGGAAGGCCTTCCAGCAAGCAACCCCAACCCCAGGGATCCAAGGCACCTGGGATTCAGATAGGACAGACACAGGACACTTAAGGAAGGCAGACAGGTGGTAGGACCACATTTGCTTTTTTCCAAACTCCAAGAACAAAGACATCCTCCCTGCCTTCAGGAAGCTCTAGAGAATAAGGAACACAGATAACAAGCACTAATTCCAACAGACTGGGAAGGCTGGACACAAAGCTGGAAGACTGATAGACCAGGTTTGGGAGATGCAGGGTGGGATTACAGGATGGTTTTCAGAGAAGGCATCATATGCCATGGGCTTTGGAGGATGAAAATGATTTCGCCAAGCAGAGGGCATTTCTTCATGGCTAGGGGCAGAGGGTAACAATGTGCCAAGGACCACTTTCAGAACATCGTCTCTTCATCTCCCCCATACTGGACAGAAGAAGGACTGGAAAGTGGTGGATTGTGGAGGAGTGTCCTTAACAGGATTCTTAATTCTCCACTCTTCCCTAATAAAATAAAACCTGAGACCAGCTCTGGAAAAGAGTGTGCAAACCTAATTTCCACGTGTCTTTGATGTTCTGATGGAGATTGTACCTGCCAGTTTCCCTTAGAAAATGAAGGCATGGACAGCTCATGAGGAAGACAAAATTGCATTGACTTAGTCAGTTTCCGTTTCCCTTCAACTTACCAAATTTATATTAATGGTTATTGGGTGACCCAATTACTTTGCTCCCTGAATCAATTACCCATGTCACGTTGTTCATTCATGATGAGGGCTGGAAAGTCCATTCCAGAAACACAATTTGAGGACCTACTATTTATCAGGCATCGTCAGAAAGCAGGAGGGTCCAAGATGAAAAGTGTACTCATTAGAGAACCAAAGTTGCAAGGAAGAGTCATGCACAGACCACCTTCCACGATGGAAATGTGCTGCATGAATAATAAAAACATGAATGTACAGGAATTGCCCTACTACATGTACAGTGAGCAGAGCCCAGAATTCCTAAATGGGATACACAATAGGCATCATGGGGAAGCGGTGCGTGCCATTCCACTCCCCCTCCAGGGAAACTCCTCAGAACTCTGCCCTCTGCACAAGTCGGACTGTGACCACAATAATTGTTTTGGGGTATCCACTGTAAAATGCTTTCAGTTCTACTCTACGTTTGAAAGGTTTCATTAAAAAAAAAATGTGAGAGTGAAGAATGTTCTTCTAAACCAGTGCCTCTCTGGTTTTCATATGCGTAAACAGAACACTGAAAGAACACTGATTCTGATTCGGGGGTAACAATGGGGCAGCATTTCCACCCAGCTTCCAGGTGACCCCACTGCTGCTGATCCAGGAACTACAGTTTGAGCAGCAAGGCTTTATGAAGCCTGAAACATAACATCACGGAGGTGTGGGCATGTTCCAACAGGTCAGCTCAACTCAGCATAGTACGTGCACAAGAAGGGGTGGCCTGAAGTGGTAAGAAAGGGTGACACGCCCTTTCCAGGGGACCTGGAGAGCAGGGGGATCTGGGACATGAAATACACACTCTTTGCACAAGGAAAGAAGGAGAGATGGAGGCAAACCGAGAAACAGACTCTCACCTACAGAGAACAAACTGATGGGTACGTAACCAGAGCGGAGGTGGGCAGGTAATGGCTGAAACAAGTGATGGGGATGAAAGAGGGCACTCGTCACGTTGATCACTAGGTGACGTACGGAAGTGCTGAATCACTATACTGTACACCTGAGACTGATATTGTACTGTATGTTAACTGGAATTTAAATAAAAACTTTTAAAAAATACACACTACCTGCAAAAAGGAAAGCAATTCCACCCAGGATCTCAATGCTGGCTGCTCATCAGAATCACTGGGTTATGTTTAAAACTATGATACCTGGACCTGCCCTCAGAGATTATAATTGAACAGACCCGCAGTACCTACGCATTGATTTTTTTTTCCAGCTTTCCAGAGAACTCGAGTGTGCATCACCTAATGTGATCATCAGTGTCCTCTGTGGGGTGGTATCACCCATGGGTTTGGAGCTAGTGAGCTGAGAAGTAGGTAGCTCTCACGATGGACATTCCCTCAATTCTGCCTGTGAAGACTCCAGTACTGGAGGAGACTGAGATATTGCATTTTCCTAGCAGGGCGACTGGGCTGTGCCAAGCCACCCTCAGACACATCATGAATTATGAGGCAGTGATTCCTTCCACCATTAGCTTCAGAGTGCTGGCAAAGAACTTGGAAACCATGAAGCACTAGATAGCAGGCAGCCCAAGCTAAGACTCAGAGTGGTTCTGTGACCTCCCCACCATCAAGTCGCCAGGGATAGAACACACCAGGAATGGGGAGAAAGTACTGTGTCTCCTAAACCAGGGCTCTCTCCCTCCAGCCTAGAGGGGACTCCATTTTGCCCCTCACATAGAGACCTTGGCAGGCACTCTCCAGATGAGAAACTATCCTGCCATGCCCTAACTCATTGCAGCACAGAGAGAAGAGAAGACAAGACAAGGAGTCTGTATGATTTGCTCATCTAGATCACACCTGCCTAGGAGCACTCACAAACTTGTCTTATCTGTCCCTCACAGCCAAGGTCTTGAATGGTGGGTCTGGACATGCCCCAGATATACCTAGCTAAAACCTCAAGGAGACTCTGTAGTGTAAAGGTCAAGAGCACAAGGAGCTGGGGTTTCCATCTCTCAGCAGGGAAACCCACTCTGCCCACTCAAGACTGAGAACCCACCCAGTCAGGGCTCTCCTGCAACTTCTGCCCCTAGTTGCACAGCAGCTTGATTTCATTTGGCCGATCAAGGACCCCTCTGGTCCAAATCCATGTTCTGTTACAGACAGCAGACTCCATTAGAAGATCAAGATGAATTATCAGTTATTTGCAGCTCTGAAACCCACCAGGCTGAAAATCAGCCATCTCCCTTTGAATAAACTCACAGAGTTCAGTTTCAACATTTCAGGAACTCTGGTCTGCCCTTTTGACCTGCCATATTACCACCTATGTACTAATGGGGTTTGGCAAACAGAACAAACTTCTAGCCATTAGCTATTGGCCCTCAGTGGGCACATGGCCAAAACCCACAGCTAAAATCAGGGAAGCAACAATATCCAGGGCAAAAAGTCCCCTTTATTGCCAACCCAAGCATAACTTTTAGCAAATAAGGCCACAACAACATCTTATATAAATCCCAAATCGTGAAAAAGAAACCTGCCTCCAGTGAGGTATCAGAACTTCACAGGGCAATAAAAGCAAGTCTAGTGGGATGGCACCTTCCCTCACACCCTCAAGGAGAGTGGGAATTGAAGGGGTGGGTGAGTGAGTGAGAGAACGAGTGATATCTATTAATCACTGCTCTAGCCCCAGCACTGAGAGGGCCCTTTCATATATGTTACCTCAGGAAATCCTCAGGCAAAGTAGATGTCCTAATCCCCCAGGTAAGGTACAGGGAGGCTAAAAAGCCTGCTCAAGGTCACAAAGTGGCAGGGATGAAAAGCCCAGGGCAGTTGAGAAGTGTGGGACGTGCTAAGGGTTCCCCATGGAAGTGGGGGGCAGATCAGAAGCCTGAAAAGGTTGGGGGTTCAAGGGGAGCCACATGAGTGCAGGTCAGGGCCAGGGGTCATCTGGGGGAGCACGGTGGAGTGTCAAGAAGGGGGAGAGGGGGTCGTGGGGGAGTGTAGTGCATCCAGTGGTGGGAGGTGTATGGGGAGTGTGGTGGGGTAGGGAGCGTGGGGTGGGGGCTGGGAGTGCATTGGGATGTGTGGAACCGTGTCACAGCAGACGGAAGACACACGTCATCCTCGTCATCCTCATTTTCCCACTAAGGGCCGGCCCACTGCAGTACAGACTCCCGCTGGCTGGTACTTGTAGTGTGAGAAGTATCCAAGGGCAAAACAGCTAGACACTGATGCCATCTAGTGTTAGAAGCATTTTCATGGCCACTTTGCCAAAACTTGCAAAACTTGCAAAACTAAAAGTCACGAACTTTCAGAGGCAGTCTGGAACCCTGGAGCTCAAAGGAGATTTGCCCTAAGGCAGGCCAGACGTGGGCCAAGAACTAGGTCTTCTAGGGCCCACCCAGAGCCACCTGGTTGTTGGCTGTGGGGGGGAGGAGGGAGACTGCAACACAGAACACAGCCACCTTCACCAGCAAGGTGCGCGCAGGTGGACTGCTGGGCTCCCTCCCTTGGTCACCTGCCGTGCTTACCTTCTCCCTCACTAAAAATTTATCCACAGGTTGCTTGAAAATGTTTAAAAGAACTCCTTGAAAAGCTCTTTTTTTAAAAAAGAATTTAAAAGAAAATAAAACTCCTTACAACCTCACAACCGACAAACCCCAACTGTAATTGACCAACTAATGTTTCAGTAATAAGATTGCTCCTGTGGACTCACAAAAGCAGAATGTCTGCAAATTGTGCACAGTTCCTGGAAGTCCTAATCCCACCCCCTTTATCTCTCGTTCTGGAGAGATGATGGAGAAACAAGTGTGTAAGTGTGCTATTATTATACAGATATCTGCATTTGTGCCCACTTACAAAGCAAGTAAATAACCCATAAGCTTTGGTCCTTTAGCACTAAGGACAGATTGCTCATGGCCCAGCTCATGGCTGAGTGTGTAGAGGTGCCCAGCTCTGTGTCCTGTGGCTCTGTCCTATAACAAAGAGTTTCAAATAACAGGCTCTGGGAACTTGTGTTAGAAGCAGTGGTCTGACATTTACTTTCTTAGGACAGTGAACTGTGATTCCCACTTGGTTGGCATACCACTCCTTCTATGGGAAGATACAGCTTGAACTCAAGGAAAGAAGCAAGGCTTTGCCACTTTGAGCCACTGTTGGGGCTGGAGACTGGGGCACTCTCTCCCCAGGCCTGCCTCCTGGGCTAACCCTCTGTCTTCCTGGATCCTACCTAGCCAGGGCTCCTGTTCGCCCATAGCATCTTGTAATAACATTCAGTCAAAACAGAACCCTCCATTTAGACCATTGTGTGGCTTTCAGTTTACCTTGGGATAGAAAGTGAAGTCATCCACAAGGTCCTGCCTGGTCTGGCCCTTACCCACCTCCCCGCTCTTCACACACACCACACACCCCTTGCTCTCTGCTCTCCAGCTTTATCCACCTTCTGCCTTCTCTCAGGCCCTGGTTCTTGCCTCTCCAGGGTCACTGCACATTCTTCATCCTCTGCCTGGAAGGTTCTTCCTTGAGGAAGCCCGCTCTGACCTCCTCCACTGGCCAGATCTCCGTGTCAGAGGTTTTTTGGGTATCTTTGTGGTACATGTTCTAATCTGACCCATGTCTCTCTCACTGGCAAGACAGAAAGCTCCATGTTGGATTTTGTTCATCTTATACCCCACAGGGGCTATGGCATTCCATAATATTAATGGTGAAAACAACAACCATTAGCCACCTACTTGAGCTGGGCACTGCGGAAATGCTCTCACCTCTTCATCTCAGAACAACTCCATGAGGCACACTAGTCTCACAACGCAGATGAAGATAGTGAGGCTTAGGAGGGTAAACAAGTTACCTCACAGTTGTTAAGTAGAGGAGCTGGGATTTGAACCCAGGGACTTTTGATTGTAAAGCCCATACTCAACCACTACTCTATATACCTGACAGTTATAGCTCCCACACGCTCTCTCTCTCTCTCTCTCTCTCACACACACACACACACACACACCCATACACCATGCTTCTGCCATCTCTTCGCCATCTTTGTTCCATCCCCACCCACTCTGCATAACTCATGGCTGACCCAGAGCAGGGATTCAATAAATGCCACTTGTTGAAACCTGTCCTGGTAATCTGATACCAACGTTCCTTCTGCAAAGGCATAGTCAAGTGCAGGATTGCCATTGAAAATCATTTAAGGGACACAATCAGTCAGCATCTGTCAGATCCCCCATCCCAGGCATTTCCTCATGATCAGGTATTAGATGAAGACTGGATAACCCAAAACATTATTTGCCAAATAATATACTGGTGAACAATATTCCTTAGGATATCAATAAGCACAAAAACTGGGTTCTATCAGCCAAGTGGGGAAGGCGTGCATTGAACAGACTTCCACAAGCTCACTGGTGGTAAAATTTCATAGCCTTTCATGAGCTAATGTGTACTGACAGTCCCCAAAAGCAATTGGGGTAGACACTTTTTCTTCAAACAACTCTGGTGCCCAGAACCTTCTTTTCAGGGAGTCTACACTGGCTAGAGTTCCAGGGAAATGCTTTGCGCGTCCACTAACCCATGGTACAGTTCTCCTCTTCACTTTGTCAGTGAAGCTGCGGAGGCTCTGACATCTTCAGTGCCGCACTGGTGTCTTGCACTTGGCAGTGGCCAATCTAATAAACACTCAGGATTCATGCTTAGCTACAGGGACTCTATCACTTTCCAGCTTTAAAGTCTGGTACATTTCAGCCAGAAACTCACATGGCAACTGCTTCTCTTGCCTCCCTTCTTGGCAGTGGCTCTCAACTTTCTTGGTTTACATATGATCCCCATTAGGTGCAAAAGTCCCATGGCTTCCTCTCCCAAGTACCTTGGCCATCAACACTTCAGTGGAAGGTAATGAGAACAGGGAGTCTGCTTAAATGAAGCATGGGGGAGGAAATACCAAGATAATGTCTATTTTTTTAAGGAAATAATAGAACAGATCTGCCAGATGACCATGGTAGAAAGAAGCCTCTCTCCTGGTTGACTGAGGGTCTCAAAGGCTCCTCTGACCTTGAGCCCACTGAGGGAAGAACTCAAGGCAAGACTCTGACAGCACCATCCATTCATTCAACACACATTTCATTAGGGGATGAGTATTTTTACATTGCTAACATTGTTCACACCCCACCTTTCTCTCTTTCAATAGATAATTTTAAGAACTTATGTGCAAGGAGCTGTTGAGTTGATTGTTTTCCATACCTGACTTTTGAGAGCTTTGAAAGAATTCAATACAATTTGGAAAACAAAAAGAACTTCCAGCCAAGAAATAAGACTATTTCTAAGGAGGGCCTGTGAATTGTTTGGAGTTCAGGATGTACCTTCTGGAGGAAATCTCAGGCTGCTGCTGCTGCTGCTGATAATAATAACAATAATAATAATGATAGATATTGGAAATAGTCATTGAGTGTTTATTAATGTTTCTGGCTCTTTACGAAGCACTTAGTACTCATTTTCTCACTCCAGCCCTGCAATACTGCTGTGAGTTCTACAATGGTCATCTCTGTTTTCCAGGGGGAGAAACTGAGGCTTGCGGAGATGCAATAACTTATTTTGGGTCCATATTTGGTAAGTGGCAGAACAGGGACTGCAGTCCAGCCCCAGCCCAGAGCCACGCCAGCAAAAGGCTATGCAACTGCAAGGCTGTGCTGACATATGGCAGAAATATGGCACAGTCATAATTGCAGCATCTGTTACAAGGAAATAATAGCATTTAGTAAAGGCCTCTTTTTTATAGTGAACATTAAGGATTTAAGAAAAGAAGCCGTGGTTCAAGAAATTGGTTTTCTACCAAAGATTTCTTAGCACGTCGTTTGCATTTCCCAGTTCCTGATCCCTACCACCCTAGGCAGCTTTCATTCCGGTGCTTCACGGTCTATCTCAGGAAACTCGAGAACAAGCCAGATACAAGCCGACTGGCCAAAGGAGTGCAGGGCAGCTCTGCTCTCCACACTCACAGCCAGGTTCTTGCAGCCATAATGGGAGGAAAGGACATCACCTCTGTCTGCACAGCCTGAGCAAACCAGGGGACAAATCAACCAGTTAATGGATTCAAACTAACTGATCACCAAATGGTCAATCCAAATTATTCAAAGAACACTGCAACAGAAAAATAAACAGGAAACATGAAAGGCAATCCACAAAAAAGTAAACACGAATGGCCATAATCTAGGAATTACTGAGATACCAATAACAATGAAGTACACTGGGCCATTACATTTACATTTGGATTGGTTTGGTTTGGTTTTTTAAACATGGCAGTATTTCCGAGGATCCATGGGGAAAGGTGCTCCCATTTTCTGCCAGTGAATGGTGCTACAACTATTCTGTGCAGCAACTGGAAATGTGCACCAAACACCCTTAGAAAGTGCATATCCTTTGCTTAGCAACTCCACTTCAAGGATTCTATCCTGAAGAAATAAACAGGGATGTACCATAAGATCAGCTACAAGCAATGTGTACTGTATGACCCCATTTTTTGTAAAAAAAAAAAAAAAAAGTATATATATGTATATATATAAAGAATTTATACACATATACACACACATCTTTAAGACTATGTCTAGGAGAATATAAACCAAATTATAAATTATGGTTACCACTAGATTGCAAAATAAGGACCGGTTTTATATGCCCTATTTTTGTATTCAATGAATATGTATTAATACTATAATATTTTAGGTGGTATTATATATATATTTTTAGATTGTATGGGTGTGTGTATAGATACAGAGATAGATAAAGATATAATATAGATATAGATATATAATTCAAGCCAATGAACCCACTCTGCATTTTTGCAGGGCCAGGGGGTGGGGATGATTTGTCCGGACCAGTGGTCTCCAGAATAGCTCATGTGCACGCCAGATGCACAGAGCACGTACAGAAGATGTTACACTGAGATGTAGGGAGAAAATATGAAAGCTTCTATTTATATTTTATTTTTCATCAAAAAATAAGAGGTTAAGTGTTAGGAACACTTAATGAACTAGCTGACACTTTTCCCTTACTGGGTCCACAGGTGAGCCCAGAATGAGTGACAGGTGACCTGAGGGAGTCCCAAAGGAGGCGGGACTCCGGGGGCCTAGGCCTCACCTACTTCCTCCCTTGCCTTCAGTGCCTCATGCTGGGCCTCAGTTGACACGTACCCAGGGACATTGATTCACGACTCTGGTATTCAGATTCAATGAAACTGGCCTTCAGGAAATAGACAAGTAGCTTTAAAAGAGTCCTGCCAAGAAACGGCAGATTGCAGACGATAATGACGATATTGCAAGCACAGCAAACAGCAAGAGAAAGCTCACCGTGACACTTGTGCTCCCCGTGAGAGCAAGTCCTGGGCCACGTTATTAGATAAAAGTAATGACAATGTAATCAGATCTGACAAGAAGTCAGCCAGAAAGAGCTGGAGCATCCTGGGAGGTGGAGGTGATGTTTTAACGACGACAAGGATAAGGGAGACAAGAAACCGAGTCCCAGCTTGGAGGACTGTGGATATTGTGTCAAAAAGCGAAGTGCACAACAGGGAGAGATCATCATCAACCGCGGTAAAACGGGAGGGAGATACTATCTGTACTGGCTGGTCCGTGTGTTGAAAAACGACCCTGGAAGGATAAACCAGACACAAACAGTAGCTGTAACTTACTTCGAAGAGTGAGACCTGAGAAGACTGGCGGGAGGGAAGGAGACATTTCAGGCTTTTACTTAACAAGTTTTGAGGTTTGCATCATATGAATGTGTTACCTCCCCAAAAAGGTAAAATATTTTAATTCCCTTTTTCCTTAGGCCCTTCCTGAACATTTCTGAATATTCTACAAAAAGCCTTCTGCTCTTAGAGTCTGCCCTACTAGTTTATGAGAGCTGGTTTAAAAGCTGTGAGAGCTGGTTAGATTTGCCTCGTTCCTAACACTTACTGATTTACCTCCAAAAATCTATTCCTCAGAATATTTCTGAATGTGGCAAAGGAAAGAAAGGGACGGAGAAGGGCAGGAAGGGAGAGGAGAGATGGTCTGAACGGGTGCCACCTGCCTTCATCCAGGGAGACACCAACCTGTTCCCCCAGAACCTGCTGCATCCCCTCCCCATTCCCCCCACCATCTGTGACAAACTTTTGCCTCTGACTATTTGGCAGAAATTGTGCCACTGCCTTCTGAATGGCACACAGGTCACTGGGTTAGAAATACTACCTTTGCACAACAGAGCCCATCCCAACCCTCCTGGGAATATCCAATTGACTGAATAGGCAAGCCACAACCATTCACTCGGACAACGGTTTTAACACTGTCCTAGGAAGTGCTTTAAAAAGAAAATATACTGAGACTAAAAGTCTTACAAAATCCCCAGGCAACTTCTGGTTTCGGGTACAGCACATAAGGAGCTTGAAAGCCTTGTCATCACTTGCCAAAGCAGGATCCAACCTCTACAAAGTAGCCCCTCACCTCTGAAGGATTTCCAAGGGTCTTCAAGAAATTCTGAAGAGTTCAACAAGTCCAGAACCAATGGAACTCCGGTCAGGTGTTCTAAAAGTTACAAATTAAAACTCAAAAAGAGATCCTCAATACCACCATCCTCTTTGTCCTTCTAAGGGAATATTGTTGACTTTTTTTTTTTTTAAATGTACACCTCAATCTCTTTTCCATGTCTATTTTGCCACTTTTATTGTGGCTGACAGTGTTCTTTAAAAGGTATATTTAAATACTTTAAATATTCCAAGTTATATTTAAAAGTCTTTCCAGGAATGGCTTTTACAAGGACCTACCTTTCCTGTGGCTTCCAAAGCAGTTCCTGGAAGGAAGAAAATCCCCCAGGTTGACCTGTTAAGAAATGAGTTCACTTGACATCACTAGTCATCAAAGAAATCAAATAAAACCCACAATGAGATACCACATCATACCCACTAGGATGGTCATAATCAAATATATGGACAGTAACATGTTGGTAAGGATGTGGAGAAACTGGAAACCTTGTACATTACAGGTGGGAATGAAAAATGGTGCAGCCACGGTGGAAAACAGTTTGATATCTCCTCAAAAAGCTACACATCAAATTACCATATGTGCAATTCTACTCCTAGGTAGATATCCAAAAGAACGGAAAACAGATATTCAAGGAAAAACTTTTACTTAGAAGTTCACTCAGCACTATTCATAATCACCAAAAAGTAGAAATTACCCAGACATTCATCGACAGATGGATAAACAAAGTGTTGTATGGCCATGTGGTAGAATATTATTCAGCCATGAAAAGGTATGAAGTGCTCAGACGTGAGGCAACATAGATGAACTCTGAAAGCAGTAAGTGAAAGAAACAAGACACAAAAAGACTCATATTTTATGATTCCATGTATATGAAATACAATAGGTAAATCCAAAAAGATCAGCAGCTACAAGAGATGGGGTACACAGGCAAGTGGGGAATGACTGCTTGATGGGTATGGGGTTTCTCTTTGAGGTGATGAAGAAGTTTTGGAACTATCTAGTGGTGATGGTTGCACAACTCTGGAAATATACTAAATGCCATGGAATTGTAGACTTTAACATGGTTAATTTTATATTACATGATTATTTTGATTAAAAAATCCTAAGGGGTGTTGTTGGTCCCCATCCTATGGCTTGTGGTCTCCTCATTTCCTCTCCAGGTAGATCATGGGTAAATGACAAATCAAGCCACAAAAGCTTATGCCTGTGCTCTTATTTCCATGCCAGTTCTCACTTGTGCCCAGGAGCAAGGCTGGCCAGTTACTCTGCCGTACCTAAACTTCACCCCCTTCCTATTCTAGTACTTCACAGACACTGCTGATGATTCTGCTAGGTAATACTAATTTCACTGAGCACCTCCTATTTCCAGAGTCACGAAGCTAAGTACTTAGCGTGTATTAGCTCATGTAATCCTCCCAACAAGGCCATAAAGTGGGATCATCATTGTCCCCATTGTTCACTTGACGGAACAGGGGAGGACTTTCCCCAGGCACCTGGGCAGTGGCAAAACTGGGCCAGGAAGGCAGATGGCAATATTTCCAAAGTCATGATATAAATCTATTCTTTGAGATGTGAATGCTGTTCCCCAAAAAATTAAGTGGGAATTTCTATTAATATAATAAAGGCTCTGAAAATAATCCTTCAGGAAAGGAATTTTGAATGTGTTTTTCCCAATGTTTTCCAAAAATAGTGACTACAAAGCTCATTCTCCCTCTCTCTTTCCCCTCCTGCTCCTCCTCTCTCTCTTCATCGCTCTCATTCAGAGAACTTCTCTTAACATCCTGGGGACATTCATATTTCTGGGACCAGAGAGTGGAAAATGCTGCATCGAAAGGGTGAATGGTCAAGCCAGAGAGGCCTCTCCAGCTAAATAATGTCAAAGAAAACCCCAGTCATGACACTGACTATAACAATAAGGCAGACTTTATTGGAGACCACTGAGCTGGGCATAGGGCCACAGCAATGGCTTCCGAAGAACAGGAGAGAGATTGGGTCCAACTCCAAACATGATAAGGAAAAGTGAGAACATATGGCTAAGGAGCCC
The DNA here is from genome assembly GCF_963455335.1 of Martes martes. Lineage (NCBI taxonomy): Eukaryota > Metazoa > Chordata > Mammalia > Carnivora > Mustelidae > Martes > Martes martes. The sequence goes on from NC_137899.1 coordinate 66,692,827, forward strand.
CAGTTGGGGGTGAGTTGGATAGAAACTTACTAAGAGGAGACATCTGGGGTCAGGGGGGTCCTGGCTAAACCTGGACCTCGCAGGATTCTTGCTGAAGGCAGGCCGGGGTGATCAGACATCACCTGGAGGACAGTGGAGAAGGAACCAGACCAGATATCAAGGGTGGAGACTCTGGCTAACCCCACTTAGCAGGATTCTTGCTAAAACTGGATGAAGCAAGATGGACCCAGAAGCCCAAAAGTCAAGTTCTCATTGGGAAGAGGGCTCAGAGGAGCCTGATTGAAGTTTGATCAAGGAGAGATTCTGTCAACAAGCCAGCCGCTGAACCCCCGTGCCAGACTCTGAAAAAAATAACAGGGGGAAATGCAGAAAGACAGACTAGGAGGCTATAGTGCAGCAGGACAAACCAAGGAAGATGTTGTAATCAGGGCCTCCCTTAGGGATTCTCAGCCCTGAAACAAATGGAAATTCCCTGTAGAACGTAAAAACAAGCAAAGAAACCACCTCTGCCTGCCCTCCGAGGCTCTGAGTCCGGATAGAGCTCAGGCATCTGCGCACGTGTCAGTCTCCCCAGGTGAGTCTAGAGCGCAGGTGGGGTGGCGGCTTACTGTGCCAGGCTGGGTCTCCCTCCCAGTGAGGGTCAGAGAGGTTCCCCCAGGAAGATACCCTCATGGGTTGCAGTTTTCTTGAAGCTGTCCTTGGCAGCTCTGACCTCAAGAAGCTAAGACCCTGACAAGGGCCAGGACGAGGAAGGAAGGAGGAAGCAGCATCTCTCCCATCTTCACTGGAGCCGGGGCCATTAAGCAGAAACGGCTTCCTCTCCCCCGGAATTTCCACGCTCACCATCAAAAGCCAGAAATGGATGAGTGATTACAGTTCCTTATAATCAAGCCATTTCTTAAGGCCTCCCTTTCATTGATTTCCTAAATAAATGGATTTTGGGGGGGATGGATTTATTGCCAATCAATCCTGTCAGCCCTCCATATCATAAATGTGTATTTACTTTTACAAAGTACTTCCTGTATTCTGGTTTGGGGATGTGGCTTGAGATATGTGCATCCTGGAGACGTTAAGAAATTCCATTTTATTTTGTTGTTTGCCTTCAGGCTTTCTGGGTGCCCATTTCCCTGGTATCTTTGCCTTTACATTAATGGTTTTCAAAGGGTGCCCCAGGACCATCACCACCAGCAGCAGCAGGGAGCATGTGAGAAATGCAGTTTCCTGGGCTTCAACCTGGTCTTCTGAATCAGAAGCCCAGGAGTGTGGAGCAGCAATCTGTATTTTGACAAGGCCTTCAGGCCATTCAGAGGCACAGTAAGACTGCTTTCAATTATTGTGCTTACTACCCCAAAAGCCCACACTTTGCAGGAAACAGTCTGTGTCTTTAAGCTCATCCCTTAGATTTCTAGGCTTCAGTTTAATCAGACATGCAGGGGATCTAATTGAGCACCCACATGGGTTGGACTCGGAAAACTTACAATACCCTGATAAGGCTTGACTTCATTTTAAGATGGAAAATCGAGGCCTAGATAGTCAAACCACGGTGAAGGTCTCAGCTAGGTGAGGTTCAGAGCTGGGTCTCAAACTCATCTACCTGCAGCCAAAGCCGCAACACCCCCGGAGCCCCTCCCGGCCTCCAGCTCCAGAGTATCCTAGCTCCCAAGGCAGGCCTGTCTACAGGAAGATGGCCAACCAGATTCTCCAGTTCTTTAAAACAACTGATCTTGGCTGAATGGAGGGGAAGTAGGGTGGTCAGCAGCAGCTGAATCTGTTCAGAGGAAAGATATTACAACAAACCCCCTCCTGTTCTCTGTTAAACAGCAAGCACCCTTTCCCTTGAAAAGACACTTCCATGCATTAATTTATGCTTCCTGAGCACCCAATGCTCTGCAGAGTCTAGGAATAAGTATAGAGAATGAGGCAAAGGTCCCTGACCAATGGTGACAAGGGCCTGCCCTCAGTGAGCCCTTGGCCCAGCCATGGTACAAAACAAGTTCATGTCATCATCATGCTAGCCTGTAAGTTAGGGAACTGAGACTTTGAGTGAGATCAGGTCTTTGTGGTGCACAAGAATGGTGAACCCCGAGGGGCCTGAAGGGCAGGGGCAAAGGTGCATTCATAGCTTGCAAAGAAACAACAGGGTTCCAAGTAGCAGGTACAGGTACCTAGGCCTTTGCCCCGCTCTGACCCACGGATTTCCCGGCGGTGGGACTGTGAAAACAGGACAGTTTCTGAAGGCTTCAGAAGGGAGAATGGTACTCAAGTAGTTCTGGTCTGCAGAAGAGGACTTGCCCTATCCCACTCCCCTCCTGGCCCCAGAGCCATGAACTACAAATATGCTAACAGAGGTCACCTACCCTCAGGGTGCAACACAGGCACCTGTCCTTCCTTCTGGGCAGAAGGCCCTTTCTCTCCAGCAGGCCTACACACCCAGCAACCTGAGCCCCACCTCTCCTACCACCCCAGCCTTTGGGGTTCACAGCCCAGGCTGCCTTGGCCTCCCAGAGCAGAGGAAGCCCAAAAAGATCACAGAGCCATCTCCAGGGGGAGAGGGGGTGGGCAGTAAGAGCTGAGGGGCACACGCTTTTGGAGGACCAGCACACAACCCATCTTCGACAGATTTTGTTCCACTTTCGGGGTGGCAGTTATGGAGTACCCCTGAAGATGTCATGTTTAATGGAAGCAAATTCAGTCGTTCCTGCTTCATTCCATGAGACACATAATACAATTTCAGGGGTGTGGAAGCGTATGCATTATGATCAGATTCACAAACCAGCCCAGAGCTTGAATGGATGCCAGGAGACCAGCCCCCATCCAGGAGGGCAGGGAGATCGTAGGGAGAAGCACTGGGGTTCAGTTTTAGGCTTTCGTTACGGGATAGATTCCTCGGAGTCCACTGTGCGACTGGCACCACCGGACCCCCTCCTTCACTTGCTCCTTAGTGTATTCTAATCAGAATTGGAAAGCAAAGACCAGGAGCCTGTTCAAGGACATCTACGGAAGGGAAGGTTGGGTGGATCTGGTGGCTTGTCCTGGTGGTCTGCCAGCTCAAACCTCATGGTGGAGAAGAGGCTGCCGGACCACTACCACAGTAGCAGAAGGGATCTGGGGGATGGCACGTCGTGGTGAGGATTCCTGGGTCCGGCCAGAGTTTTAGATCTGGCCCTGGGTGGAGTGACACAAGTGTCCTTTTACTTCACCAAAGTTCACTCAGCTGTATATTTATGTTTTATGCAGTGGAATGTTTGCCATATTTCATAATTTTTTTTGAAACATGGCTTTAAAAAAAAAAGGCCATCCTGAGCATTTCCACTTTAATCACACTATTGCTGCCAAGGCCTCCTGAAAGTGATGCCGTGCATGAGTCAGGAAATGTCTGTGAAAGGGAAATGTCACTCTTTAGGCACCGTAAGACAGAGGAATTTGATTTCATTTTGTGGGAAGTGGCCGACATGAGATTTACCCCTTCTAGAGTGCAGGAGCGCAAGTCTCCAGGTCCAGAGGGATGCGGAGCGGCAGACAGCCTGGAGGAGGGGCCTCAGGGCACCCGGCTGGGAGGCCAGGCTGTTGAGTGTTGGCACTGGGCTGAGAGATGCAGGGTGGCCATGTTGGCAGCTGCTGAAAGAAGGAGCCGCTAGGGGCCCCCCACAGGAGCCCGCCTCCCTGATCTCTGCTACCATCGCTGCAGATTATATGAGGTAAAATGTGTTTTTATAAAGCTGCTCCCAACTTTTCATTAGCTTGCTTTTTTCTTAACAAGAAAACTAATCAGGAGGAACCACAAGAAAGCCCCAGCTGGATCTGAGCTCTTTCCAGTGTGGCCAAATGTGGCTGAACTCAGACCAAATAAAGATGTTTACTGACAGCCTAATAAACAAATGGGCCCCTTTGGATGTAACCTTGATGAATGGAGCATCCAGGTGTTTTCAATAATGGCAATAAGCACTACAACTCAAAGTATTTCTGATTCAAGTATAATGCATTATTAGGCCATTAGAGGCTGAGCACGGAGGACCATTTGGACACAGCCCTATCAATAATGCTGCTTCCCAGCCTGCATTTAGGCCCAGGGAATTAGTCATCCTGATATTCTATTTAATAAAAACCTCAAGAAGAAGCATCAAAAATCACATTACATTTTAACAGGGTTACAGCAGCCCAGGAGAACCACAAGTTTAATTTTCATAAGAGCATTCATTCCTCAATTATGTCAGACATGAAAATGTAAATGGCAAATTTAATGCTAACAATATCCCTCAAAGCACATTGGCAGGTAAAGGCACAATTATGTTGAGTAGATGCTGGCTGCATATCAAGCAGCCCCCAAAGTGAGACTTGGGGTGCAGAGAGGAGGAGGGATTCAGGCTACTTAGCTGGAAGAGCTCCAGCGCCTTGGGTGGGGGAGGGGAGGGAATACTTCCAAGTCTTAGGGACATGGGCTCCCTTGCACCCACTCATGGCATTTCTACTGGGTGCCAAAAGCCTGGTTCATTCAATGGCAGCAGTCAAAAGATGCCAATGAAGGCATTCCAGGGCCTAAAAGTGAACAGAACTCCCAGGGGATAACCAGGAATTGCATGGAGTATTTGAGATGGGCAACTGTATTTTCAACAAAAGCCCATGTTAGAGATTCCACCTCCTTCAGAAGACTAGAACACTTCTCTGGCCAAGAGTGTGATACAAAGAGAGGACTATTACTTCTACTTTTAATGGAAGCCACTGACATCAGCCTTCAAAGAATTTCACTGCCATTTTCCATAAAGAAAATTGCCTCTGCAAGATGTCCATGATATACTGATAAATTTTAAAAACGGAATAATCTATAGCAAGAAAATACCAGATATGAACTGTAGAGGTATATGCATAGGAAATCATCTGGAAGATTATACACCAAATTAAAGGTATCTAATGAGCATGCATTACTTTTGTAAGCAAAAATAATAATATCAAAGATTTTTTTTAGAGACTCCATTAGAGAATGTCCATTCATGGATAGAGCAATCTCTCCAGTGACAAGCAGTTATATAATTTCTTCTGAGTTTCTCTGTGTCTATAATTAAATCAGAATCATAAACCATAGGAGCAGAAAGAAGGCTCAGATGCAATCTGGAATTACTCTTCCCCTCACTTGGAGAAAGCTGAGACCCAGAGAGTTTCATTCATTCCATAAGGATTTGCTAAGAGTCCAAAATGGCAGGACTCGAGGCTCTGGGCTTCCCTCCAGGGCTTGATCCAAACCTCAATCTGAAGATCTTGGAGCAGATACACCACTGATAACTGGATCCCATGGAACCTGATACATGACAGCAAATTTTACCATTCTTTCCCTTTGGGGAATTTTCTTGGAAGTTTGCCTTTCTAAAGACCTACTCAAATGTTTTTATTTCAAGTAATGTAATGAGTCACTGTTAGAAATATTCTTTGTTTTTTTCACATGAGAAAGATTTTATAAAGATATTTTAAAAATTTTTTTCAGACTGTATTATTTTGTGTGTGAAAGGCCCAACAAGGAAGATGTAAGAAGGCACAAACTTTAACTGGATGCCAACAGCCCAGGTAAGAAGAAATGAGGGTCCACGCTAGGGCTGTAACTGAAAAGTATGATGCAACAGAACAAATGAAAGAGGTAGTTAGGAGGTAAAACCTTCAGAATGTATCAACTGAGTGGATGTGGGGATGAGAGGGGTAAGAATCAAGGATAAATGTGGGAAGATACAGCTTTAGAAGCTAGGGAATGGTGATGTCTCCAATACCTAGGAAAAACAAGAGAGTCATTTGGTTAGGGTGGGGTAGGGAATTAATTTACCTTTAGGCAGATAGAGTTTGAGAAACCTTTGGTACATTTGAGGAAAAGTTCTGATGGACACGGAGTCTGGAGTTCCAGAGAAAATTCTACTTGGAGACACAGATTTGTAATATGACTCCATCATAGGACAGTGGTGAATACTGTGATAGTGAATGAGTTTTTTGGCCTAGGCAGAAAGTGAGTGAGAAGAGAAAGTAGTTACCATTGTCTACTAAGGAACAAAAATGTTAAAGCCTTAGGCAAAATAAGAACTGATACAGGTGACAGGGAAGGAATAGAGAAGTGGTAAAACACCAGGACAGTGATAAATTACAAACACAACAGAGCAGTTTCTGGGGAAAAGCTGATGAGTCATGCTTCTCTAGCCAGGGGAGGTATCCTGGATAATACATGGCATGAGAAATGGGAGAGGTGTCAAATTTCATAAAAGGTAATGGAGCCCCATGTCCAAAGGCCATGTAGATCACAAGAAGCCAGCAACCAAAGATGGGGAGAGTGCTTAGCATTATTGAGTAAGCATGGCTCTTTGGGCTTCCTCACTTAGAATTTGACAAGACTCACCAAATCATAGAAAATTCACCATATCATGGGAAATTTTATTGATGCCTGATTTCTGGCCGAACCCCAGGGAAGCTGAGGCAAAGCATGCAAAGCCCCAGCTCTCAGACATTTTGAACAAGGCTTAACTTTTTTTTTCCAAAAGAAAACACTCTTCTCCCATGACAACACATCATGACTGACTCCCAATTTTCAGCTCCTCCCCAACACTGAACAACCCATACCCTATGACAGGGGTAGAGGAAATCTTGTCAGGAGAAATGGAAGACATCCGCCTGCTACAGAGACCTTCACCTGCCTTGGCCACGTCCGCCTTCTCTCTGTTAGCAGTGAGCATCTGCCACATGCTGAGTATCTTGATTCTTGGGTCCTTTCTCTATGCCCAGCAGCAAAAGAACAGAGGATATTAAAATCACCTAGATCCTACCTGTCAGCCAGGAAGAATATTCTAAGATAAAGAATCATACGTTGTCTCCATGTGGTGGACCAGAAGACAACACAGGCAGGGCGGGCCAAGAATCTGACTCATGCCAGTAAACCAGTGGGGACGTTTTAACTAGACGTTTGACTCTGGGATCTTGTCACATAAGCACCTCCCCCTTCCTCCTGGAGCCATCATGACCATATATGACTGCTGAAGAGCATGGTGAGAGAAGAGAGGGGTTAAAATGAGGAAATGACACAGTATAATAGCCAAGTTCAAGGATGGCAAACCCCTGGTATTGGGCTGGGAGGGTAACTTCGTTCCCTCTAGCTTCATGTTTCCACATGAGGGCCATGACTGACTCTCTTAGCCACTCCTTGCCTCTGTGGAAGAGGACTGAACTACCAGACTGTCTAATTGGAAGCAAACACTTGTCTGAGGATGCACCTGTGTCCCCAAAAGCCTGTAGAAATCCCCACCAACAGAAGGCATTGCTGCTTTTGTGGGTTTCCAACAGAAACATGTGGAGAAACAGATTGCGCTGGTGGCAGTTTTGGTGAAACAGCTGGAAGGGCTCCACTTTGCACAAAATAAATCTGCAACATAATGTAAGTCATGACATGCACCAAGAATGAGCTTCTACTAGCAAATATACCAATACGGCTGGGACACTGGTTTTGCCCAGAAGAGACTGACAGAAACGACAAATGAACACACATTAACTGAATGAGAATTGGAACACCCAAGGAAAGAACGAGAATATGTATTCAGGCCTTCCTGTGTGCTGAGCCCTGCATTTTATATACGTTATAACCATCTCATCTGTATGCTAATTCCCTTGGACAGTTAGGGAAACAGCATCAGAGAGACTGGGCAACTTGCCTGAGATCACACATAAAAAGAGGCAAAGGCAGCACTCGGAGACCTCAGGCCTGTCTAATCCTAAAGCCCCTGGTCTGTCCACTCACGTGTATGGCCAAGTGGCAAGCAATGTGTTTTCCTCATTTTCTCTTTGCTTATAGTTTCAGTCCTATGCCAGAGCAGAAAGCCCATTGTCTAGGCATGGCAGAGCAGAAGTTTGAGTTTGAACCTGGGCTTCAGAAAGTCCTAGGATCTGGTAAGGGACTTAGCTGCTGCTGCAAGGGAGGTGGCAGGACCACAAACTTTGAGGAAGACAGGCCCAAGTTCAAATCCTAGCTCTGCCACTACTTCTTTTTTTTTTTTTTAATTTATTTATTTGACAGACAGATCACAAGTAGGCAGAGAGGCAGGCAGAGAGAGAAGGGAGGAAGCAGGCTCCCTGTTGAGCAGAGAGCCCGATGCGGGGCTCGATCCCAGGAAGCTAGGATCATGACCTGAGCCGAAGGCAGCGGCTTTAACCCACTGAGCCACCCAGGTGCCCCTCTGCCACTACTTCTTAATTAAGTGACATTACACGAGATCCTTTAACCTCCGAGCCTCAGTTTCCTCATCTGGAGAATGAGGTTGATGATAGATGCCTCAGAGAATTGTCATTAAGTGTTTAAAGTATATTTAAAGTTAAAAGTAGGGTGCCTGAGTGGCTTAGTCAGTTAAGCGTCTGCCGTTGGCTCAGGTCATGATCCCAGGTCCTAGGATCAAGCCCCATATCAGGCTCCCTGCTTGGCAGGGAGTCTATGTCTCCCTCTGTCCCTTCCCTGCTCATGTTCTCTTTCTCCCTCTCTCTTTCACTCTCTCTCATGCACACCAGGGAGCCTGCTTCCCTTCCTCTCTCTCTGCCTGCCTCTCTGCCTACTTGTGATCTCTGTCAAATAAATAAATAAGATCTTTAAAAAAAAAAGTTAAAAGTATACTTACATGCTATCATACACCTGCATGCTCCAGTGTACCTGCACACTGTAGTATACCTGTAAGCTATCGCACACCCCACACTCTAGCACACCTCTATGCTACATAGTATATAGTATGTAGTGTATAGTATATAGTGTATAGTATATAGTGTGTAGTATATAGTGTATAATGTCCATATATTTAGTGTATAGTATATAGTGTAGAGTGTAGAGAATATAGTATATAGTGTATAGTATATAGTATATAATGTATAATATATAGTATATAGTGTATAATGTATAGTATATAGTGTATAGTGTATAGTATAGTCTGCCCTCAACTATGTCAGTTCCCTTTCTCAATGTGAGCAAATGATAGGAATTGATCACAATGACAGAGATGGTATCACGAAAGCAGTAGTTAAAAGACGACACCAAATAAAACTATTCGGAAGAACTAAAGGTAGGCTTTTTCCATGGAGGCTCACATCCTGGTGAGAATCAGATCCTCAACTACTCAGGAAAAATGTACAAAGCCCAAACCTCACTGGAAGTACCAAGCATTGTAGACCACCTTCTGGGACGATCTCCAGTGATCCCTGTCTCCCAGTGTTCACACCCTTGTGTAATACTCTCCCGAGTGTAAACTAAACCTGGTACTTACTTACAACAAATAGAACACAGTAAAATGTCATTTCTGAGATTAGGTTACAAAAGGCTGTACCTTCCCTCTTGCTGGCTTGCTCAACTGTTCACGCTCCACCCCCCACTTAGGTAAAGCCAGCTGCCATGTTGTGCTGCCTTCTGGAGAGGCCGCTGTGGGAGAAACTGAGGGTGGCTGTCAGCCGAGGGGGAGACATCTTGATTGGAACCTCACTGGAGATTCCAAGCTGGAAGACCCAGGCAAGCCATGCCCAGGTTTCTGACTCATAGAAACTGTGACATGATAAACGTGTTATTTTAAACTAAGTTTTGGAGTAATTTGTCACACAGCACTAGATAGCTAAAGCACCTAGTAGTCTACCCTTGCACAATCTTTCATTTGAGTAAACATAGTCCAGAAGTTACAAATAATTAAAATCAATCCCAAGCTTAGGACATCTGGCTGGATCAGTTGGGAGAGCATGGGACTCTTGATCTCCAGGTCCTAAGCTGGAGCCCCATGTTGGGTGTGGAGATTACTTTCAATAATAATAACAATAATAAAGCAAATCCTCATTAAAAAGAAATCACTCCCAAGCTTCACTGCCACTTTGTGAAAAAAGTCTAAGCAAATACCACCATCTAGCCACGGCCATAGCACAAAGCCTCTGCCACTGCTTCACACCAGTTATGTCTCCCAGCCAGTGGCTGCTCCACAGCTTCTCTCTCCTCACACCTCATTCTCAACTGCCTGCCGGAACTCGCCACCAAATATGGGCCCTCACGGCCCTTCTCTGGACTTCTACTGTCCCCCTCTTCAATATCTATCGCTTCTCCTCTTTGGTAAGTATACCTAGACCACATCAGACCAAAATCACTAGTGATTCTCCTTCAGTTTTGCCTCTTCTGGCCCTAAAGCGGTTAGAGAACAGAGCAAGTGACAACAGCGTTTGCCTTAGAGAGCAGGGTACTGGGAACCCACACTCAGGGTGAGGATTTGACCCTGTCGCCCCTGTGAGGGGCTTGGGCTGTTCCATGAACAAGCACAAACCCCACAGCTTGTGGGCTTCAGCTTAAAAAAAGAGTAGTAGGTCCTCAGAGAGGTAGCACAGGCCAGGGGATAAGTTGGGGGTGTGTCAGCCACCACTTCTAGACAAATGCAGCCTTCTGGAATGAAATTTTCCTTTAAGAAAATTTTTCAGTTTCTCTTTCCGTTTGTGATTCTATTTGGAAAGGGGAGATTACAGATATTTTTGAGCTAGAGATGTCTTACATCCTCATGAATTAGGTTAGGGTTTTATCCCACAAGTCACATTATTAGAACTAAGAATGTCTTCAAAATAAGAAAAAAATAATAATCATCATAAAAAGAAAAATATCTTGGGCAGGAAGAATGCCAAGTTCCACCAATCCTGAATTTCTCAAGGCCCTGCTAGCTAGCCGGTGTCTGGTTGAAAATTTGCTACAGCCTCGTTTGGGGCATTCAGATAATTCTGAGTATACCCTGATATGCTGGGCAGAGTCATTATCTCCCCTAAGTAGATCCAGTTCCAAGGGCAGGAAATTAAATAGCTTATTTTAGCCAAGAAGACTGCGGTAAATTAGCTAACTCCATTACCTTCATTGCAGTGCTTATCTTGCCCTAAAGGACAGCCTCGGGGCAGCACAAGAAACTCTTAACCACTGAGAGCGGGCGTGGCTTGCGCTGCCTGAAGGCTGAGCCTCACAGTGTCTGCAGAGAGAACAGTGCCATTTGATGCCCCAAATGCCACCACTTTGGGTTCAAACAAGAACGTCTCAGGTTATTTTCAACAAGACAGTGAGCTCTGTGAAGACTAGGATGGTATCCTTTATTTCTGAAGATATTGTAAGGTGCTCTCTGATTTTAGCTAAACCAGAATTTTTTATTCTATAAAATGAGGATAATACATGCACATGTTCAGAGCTGCAGAGAAAATGACCAGTTGTGCACACTGAGCTTCGAACAGTTTCTGACATATATTAGCTACTCTATGTTAGTGAATGGGGAAGAGAGTGAGTATCACAAGAAGAATAATGGAAATAAAATCAACCATAAAAACATATCTTTATTATTATGTATGCTATTCGTCTGGTACCATTTTCAATAGACAGAGAGAATCAAAATATATAACAGAGACCGTATTTTTACCATCTGCAAACTTAATACAGTGCAAGTAACTGATTTGTGTATCTATTAACAATTTATTATGACCATTTTATGAGTGAGAAAACTGCATATTTCAGAGATTAAGTAATTTGCTGAAGCTATTCACAAATCTATAAAAGGTTCTTATAACAATGATAGTATCTTTTGAGTACATACTATTTACCAAACACTTTACATACATGAGCTCTTTTAATATTTTCAGCAACCTCATTATTAAACTAGAGACCATTACCCTATTTAACAGGGTAGGAAACAGGCCCACAGAACTGTCAACAATCAGTAAGTGGCAGAGTCCACGTGCTTCCTCCTGACAATATACCCTGTTGATTATGTAACCAAAAATCCGCAACAAAGTTCTAGCAAACCAAAATGAACCACACACTGAAAGGATCATACACTTCGATCAAGTGGGATTCATCCCTGGAATGCAAAGATGTTTCAAACATACACAAATTAATAAATATGATAAACCACATTAATAGAATAAAGGATAAAAGTCACAAAGAAAGCATTCGACAAACTGTGACACCATTTTAAGATAAAAGTTCTCAACAAAATGGGTATAGAATGAAAATACCTCAACATACTGAAGACTGCATATGACAAACCAGCAGCTAACATACCCAGTGGTGAAAAGCTGAGAGTTTTCCCTTGGAAATTAGAATAAGACAGGATGCCCACTCTTACCATTCTTATTCAACAACAACAAAAAAGAGAGAGAGAAGAAACAGTCACCCTGAACTGACACTCCCAAGGCCAGGTGTTCTGAGGCTGTGTATTTGCAGTTGAACTTCCTCTTCCCCTTAAGACACCCTGTCATTGTGATGAGCAGTAGCCTGGAGTCAGTCAGTTATCAGGGACAGAAGATTCTCTTTAACAACACCTGAAGCCAACCACAACAGGGAGAAACAATTCCAGGTAATAGATACAACAAAGGAGGAATGAAGGAAGAAAAAAGGACTCAGTAGATTAAATCTCTTTTCAAGTCAGTGAATCAAAAAAAAAAAATCAGTTACAGTTCTTGCCCCTTCCCAATGAAATGTGTGTGTGTGTGTGTGTGTGTGTGTGTAACAATTCTTAGAAATAGAATAGCACCTGTTAGAGGTAAGAGAAAGATGGGTTATCTTCCTCAGATGATAGAAGGCTTGCAAATAAGAAACAGCATTCCACTAACGTAACATAATAATAAATAAATAAATAAAGTACAGACTCAACCATTAAACTTTTAGCAAGTTGAAAAAAGAAATAGCATGTGCACAGGTACAATTAAAGTACATTTTTAAAAATAATTTAATTTTTTTAAGATTTTTAAAATTTATTTATTTTAGAGAGACCATATAGGCATGAGATGGGGGAGGGGCAGAGGGGGAGAGGGGTAAGGAGAGGTACAAGCAGACTCCATACTAAGCAGGGAGCCTGATGCAGGGCTCGATCTCATGACCCTGAGACCATGACCTAAGCCGAAACCGAGAGTTGGACGTCAATGTACTGAGCCACTCAGGCACCACTAAAATGATATAATTTTAAGATTCGATTTTACATAGTTTTCCAGAGAAATATCTTATCTGGGTTAAGTGAGAACATTTCTGCCAGCTGATAGATATTGCTTAATATAGTTCAGCCTGGTCCCTCCTGATTGGACAGTATATTGTCCCTATCAAGGAGTTCTGGCAATAGGGGTATGACCTGAAGCTAAAGTAAAGACTGATCAAGAACCTGGAATCCAGAGGAAAAATACCAATCAGTAAGGTGCTTTGGATGACTACTGTTTCCAAGTTGTATCGATTACATGATATGGGACCAAAAGTGTGATGGTTCTGGGAGTTCAGACCAAAGCTTTTGAAGGTCATATCAGAAGCAGTTCAGTCTGAGAGGGGTGTCAAAGGGCAGGGAGGGAGAGTAAGAACTCTAGCAATGGTTGAGCCCTGCCGTAAACTTGATACCAAGTGCTGGTTTTCACGCTTATGCTTTACCTGCCCACTGGGCACTTACCTCAATCTGTGGTTTCTCCAAACTGCCGTATCTTTGGCCTCCCCAGGAATAACCATCTCAAGGAAACTGAGATAACACAATGGCAATTAAACAGCTGGGAAGAAATGAGTTCTTGCCATCATGGGATAAAGACCCCCAAAGACACCGGTTTGGTTGCTAGAAAACATGCAGCTCAGTTCAAGCCTAATGTGGGAAAAAAAACACAGTATCAGAATGCTGGAAAGGTCAAGCTCTTTCCGCAGTGGGAGCTGCTATGGTTGGCCGGCCAAATGTTAGCTCCAATTCAGTAACAAGAGATAAGGAAGGGACAGTGCAAACCCATAAATCTCTCTGCCATGCAGCCTTTTATCTGAATATGTTAAAAAAAAAATCGAGACAGGAAATATGTAACCCTAAAGCAGTAGCCTGATACATTTATTAGCTATAACTGGGTTTTCCAAACATGTAACATAAGTTAATTGAGACTTCAACGGAAGCCTTAAATTGCTAGCCTCTTCTACCCATTTAAAATTTAGAAAATCATAGTGTTCCTGATGAGAATCAAGAGAGCTGTACTGTTTGAAGAAATAGGCCCAGGAACCACTCGCCACTAGATGTCTACGTGTAGACTGCAACAGTTGATCCCTGCTTTGGTACCATCTTGTAAATGGTGAGTCAAGTAAATATGACTAGTCTATGCTAAGGCACTAAATGTGCAAGTTCTCATTATTCAGTGCCCAAATAAGGCCCAAGATGGCCAATCCTGTCTACCAGTTCAGATCTCTCCTCTAAAGAGTTTCTTTTAACTTAAGAAACTTCAAATACTCACTACACAACTATATACACATTAGACTAGATGTCTATCCATCTTTTTATTTATGTTATTAAAGGTTAATGTAAGCATAAATACATACACTTACACGTTCAAATACCATATAATCTGACATGGTTCTAGAATTATCTATCAGTCCTTCTCCCTAGGGAGTTTCGACAGGCACGATTAGGCTAGACTGGTGCTCAACCAATGCCTCCTGGAGGACATTTGACTATGTTTGGAGACATTTTTGATTGTCACAATTTGAGGTGAGGTGCTACAGGCCTATGTGGGTAGAGGCAGAAATGCTTCTAAAAACCCTAAAATGCCTAAGACAACCCCTCAAAACAAATTAGCCAGTCCAACTTGTAGAAAATTAGGATATTGATCATCTTTCCTTCATCATCCTGGTTCCACTTCTACAAGCCTGGCTCACCCATGCCTCACAGCTCCACCACCAGTAAACACAAATGATCAGTTCTGAAATGATAGCAATTTCCCTAAATCTCCACCTGTCAGATTCTTCACTGCAAACTTCTGAGTCCACTCTACCTCATTTAAACAGAAAACGAGGGGCGCCTGTGTGGCTCAGTGGGTTAAAGCCTCTGCCTTCAGCTCAGGTCATGATCCCAGGGTCCTGGGATTGAGCCCTACATTGGGCTCTCTGCTCAGCAGGGAGTCTGCTTTTCCTCTCTCTGCCTGCCTCTCTGCCTACTTGTGATCTCTATCAAATAAGTAAATAAAATCTTAAAAAAAAAACAGAAAATGAATCTATTCAAGACTATCAAGCAACTTGCAGAATTTCCGAGGTGGGGCGGGAGACAGAGAATCAGTTTGGGGGGCTAGGCACCTGGAGCAATGTGCATCCCACCATGCAACAAAACACCACACACACACACCGGAGGGGCCTCTGCCATCCCTGCACCAAAAATTCGAGTCCAGCTAGGGCCAGCTTTCTCTTGTGGCTTACTTCTGCACTCGAGGTTCATACAGATAGCCCCAGTTGGCAGAAAGAGAGTAAAAAAATACCTCCCATGTTTGATGACAGGATGGAAAAGATGGAAAAGCAGCTTGACTTGTGGATTCATAAGACGACAACCAATTCTTAAAAAGCATAGTGGGCAGCATTGTTGTGAAGCTGAAAGCCAAAGGAATCTGTGGTCTCCTACTATAATTAAAATATAGTTTCACTAGAAAACACCACCTTTAATTAATTATGTATAAAATACATATTAAATAGTGTCTTTAAACAGAAACCCACAGAAAACAAAGTTATGGATTAATGTGTGACCAGAGGCATGCGGGAGCCCCACCCTATATTTATTTCCTCTAGGAGCAATGACTCCATGTTCGCTAATTTGGTATTCATGCTAATTCAATATGCTACTGCACATAATGAGAGAACTGACTGCATCTTAGGAAGGCACTTCTCAGAATCAACATCATGCAGAAGTATAAATTCCTGATGGTATACACTTGCCTGAGGGCACATTTGAAAGGCTTACTGAGTGGCTGGTGGGAGGTTCACTGCAAGGAAAGAGAGGCAGATCAAAAGAAGGGACAAATGGGAGGAAAAGACAAACACCTCCTACTTCCACGTAAGATTACGGTTTTGCCAAAGATCCAACAACTCAGCAGCTCCTGGAGTGAAAGCCCAGTGAAATTAAAATGATTTGCCAAACACCAAATAGCTCAGTGACCATGGCGCTCCTACCTGGAGTATGGTTCTGTCTTTTCTGCACTTGCCCCACAGTTACAGAAAGACTTCCTCATGAAAACGTGGCCAACAACACAATATACAGTCATGCCTATGGGTACGCCAGCCATGTCAGGACCGCCCATCGGCAGCTAGCCACCAGCCAATAGTCCTGGAAAGGATTAGCACCACACAACATGATTCGGCCTATGGATATCTTGTTAATCAATTAATTAATTTAGAGAGAGAGTGTGCAAGCGGGGGGAGGGGCACAGGGAGAGAGAGAAAATCTCAAGCAGAGATTCTCAGCACAGAGCCCAATGCAGGGCTCGACCTCACAAACCTGAGATCATAACCTGAGCCAAAATCAAGAGTCAGATGCTTAACCAACTGAGCCACCCAGGGGCCCCTAGCCTAAGGATATTTTAGAAAATAGCCAGGCTGACTGGCTATTCTAGGACTCAAGACCATTACAGACTTCGCTCAACAAAGAATGACATTTCTCAATCCCAGAGAATATACCAGAAAGTATATGTCTGGTAATATTAACATCAACAAAAAAGATAATGACAATATTTATTGAGTACTTCCTCTGTGGCAAACATTGGATTCAGTGTTTAACTTGTTACAAATTGAGAGTTTAGTGTACATCAAAGTCACGCCAACTAGGGCATCATTTTGAAGAAATGGTTTTTGTGGACATGGAAGTTTCTTTCATACTGATGTAAATTTGGGCAGCTGTCATTTCTGAAACTCTCCCTCAGAGACGTGTGCCCTGGCAGTAGATGATACTGAGAACTTAACAATGATCGTATTACATTATATTTATTCATGGAAGACTATTTTGGAAGCCCCCAGTGTGAGAAAGGGAGCAGGCTGGGTGCCAAGCACACCGAGTACAACAGGGCCTCTGCCTGCAGGAATTACAGCTGGCAGAGGACAGGAGTCATGAACTGAAGTAACTGAAAAGGAAGCAAATAGGACTGTAAGAAGCGACCTGTGGTTGTCTCTAGAGAGGTTCAGAGAACGGAGCAAATTCTCCTGCATAGGAGACACTGGGAAGGCGCTTGGAGGAGGGGGTGCTTATACTGTCAGTGAAGAGAGAGCAATGGGGTTGGGGTGGAAGAAAGGGGGTGGGTTCAGAGGCAGGCAAAAGCTAGAGAGAGTCAGTCTCTGGATAGCACCACGCAACACGTGTAAAACGGTATCCAGCATTCATCATGTCCCAGGAGCCATGATAGAGCTCAGATCCAAAGATGGTTCGGCAAAGGTCCAGTCTTTGAGGGGGGCTCCTGCGCTAGAGCAATGCTCCTCCAAGCGCGGCCTTTGGTGAGATAAGGAGCACTCATCGGAATGAAAAGCAACCTGTTGATTCTTTTACTAAGTCTAATTGGAAACAAGTGAACTGATACGGGCACAGACGTGATTTCCATGTTGGCCCAAGGTCACTCGATCGCAGGCCTGCCGCTGACATGCCATACTCAGAAATGTACTTCTCTAGAGCAACAGTCTCCAAAATGGGGCACATGCAAGCAGACATACAGGAGCACAGAAAGAAAATACTGAAAGTCCTTCCTATACAGGGCCATGATCTCTTAGTTACAATCTTTGGGGTCAGATGTGTTTTGCACTTTTGGGGGGGTGCCAGAAAGGCAAATGTGCACACACTGTGTATTGTATGACATACCCTATCGGAGGTAGGGCAACACCAATTAATCAGACACATGAACATTTCTACAGCAAAATTTGTGACTGATTCTCAAACAGCATAAATACTGATCCCAAATAATCTTTTATCAGTGAAGGTCATGCTTTGCTGATGTTGGGAGACAATTTTCTCCACATTTCCTGTCATTTCTACACAGTCTGGTTCCTCTGAGCAAAGGCATTGACAAGCTCTGCTCCGAAATGACTGAATAGCAAACACGCCTTAGAAGCTGGAAAGAGTGAGCATATATGATAAAGATAGAGAATATCTCCCTCCTTGAAGACATTCCAGGATTATAAAGCTTAAAGATGCCTCATTCCTCAAAGAGGTTCCCAGGGGAGTAAAGATAATTTCTTGTCTTCCTCAGAGGCATCCAAAAATAGCAGCCTCCATCATTACTCCACCCCAATGCCCCTTCCCTGGACCTTGGGCTCAGCAAAGTTAATCCAGCAAGGTCACACAACCAACACGCCATGGAACCGGGTTGGAACACAGTTCTAAAGGGTTCTGTGGGATGCCCAGATCTACTCTTACCCACTGAACTTGGATGAGGATGTGCCAAGAGCGCTAGGAAAATCACCAGCGATTAAGCCTTATTTAAGGTCTATCTCTTAATTTCTCTGTTTTGTTACTTGTAGAATGGGGCTAATACTTTCCTATCTCTGAAAACTGTGAGGATGTGGTAAGATGATTAAGAGATGGTACAGGCTGAGATATTTTGGAAATTAAAGGTCAATGTAAAATGTAAGGGATTATAATTTATGTTTCTGAAATCATTATGGTCCTAAAATAAACAAAATGGAAATTAGTAAAGTGACTTAAGAGTCTTGCCACTGCCTCCCACTGCAGCCGGGAGAGGCCCAGCACAACACCCAAGAGCCCAGCCGTGGTGAGTGGACAGGCCTTGTCTGACAAGACCTCCAGAGCATGACCAAGCAATGAGGGCAAGGGAGCTTTGGCCCTTCAGAAACAGAATCATCCTGTTTTCCATTTCTTTCATTCCAGAAATAACAAGGCCTTCTCAGTGGGGAACGGCTATGTTTTGATTTTACCCAGAAGTTATCCAAGGGAAAGAGCAGTTCCAGAGCCCCTCTGAGCAGGAATGAGGATCATGCACTCAATTCCTACTTAGCCAAACACTCTCCCTTGGCTAATCTGACAGAGTTTAGAAAGAGTAAATATTTTTTGGAGGATTAAGCAAGTGATTTTGTTTTCTAAATACATGCTGACATATGGTCTGGATAGAAGAAATACAGATTCGGATTAGGTCTAAGGAATAGGAACTCACATTTGAGCCCCAACTGTGTATCAGACACAGAGCTGGGCATGTGCACAGTCTTCTCCTCACTCTTCATAGCAGCCCATGAAAGAATGACTGTCACCCTCATTTTATTACAGATGAGGGAGGAGAAGCTTGGAGAGGCTAACTGGTCTACCACAGACACAGGTGGCAAGTAACAGAACTGGGGTCTCAATGCAGCTTGCCTGTCTACAACACCCATGCTGTTTCCAGCACACCCTGCTCAGCTGAGTTATTTCTGACCCCCCCTTCATTGCCAGCTAACCAAAGAACAGACACTGTCACACCAGCACCTCTTCATCTGTCCAAAACCATAACTATTTTTCCCTTGGCAGACGAAAAAAGTAGCTCTTTGAGACAATAACATGGTGCCATTGGCTTTTCCATCTTACCCTAGAATAATAATAGACAATACCTTTAGAAGTTGACAGAGATGGCCTGCTTTCTGTGGTTTCATTTAGCATTCAATTGCTAGGTTTGATCTGCATGCGTGATGTTGCCAAAAGGTGGAGAGCAAGTCAGCCAGTTACCAGAGGCGGTGCACCTGACACTGGGTCCAGCCCCAGCAAAGGCCACAGCTCCTGAGAAGAATCTGGGCTCTTCCAACAACAGTGACAGCTTACTGGCCTCTGCTCCTGTAACCCCAGGAGCAACAGAGTTTCTCCTGCTCATGGTCACACACTTTTTTATTGACACCCTCCTCCCAATTTTCCTTGCTATGACTTATATTGTAACCCAGCCCTGGAGGTTCTAGGTCCAGTTTAGACTTGAAATGGAAGGGGAGATTTGAAAAAGTTCTGGAAAAAAGCATTAAACACTGTTAAAGAGTTTAAAAATCAAAGAGATGTTGGAAGAAAGATATGGGGAAAGGGGGAAAGAAACAGAGAGAAAAAGAGAGGGAGGGAAGGAGAGAGGTAGGAAGGAAGGGAGAAAATAGTCACTTTGCCTAGAGAAGGGGGCTAGAGTGGAAATACAGCCAACTCTTTATTTTGGAATGCATTGTTTTTGTTGCAGAAAATCCATGGAGAGATCATCTTTGTTATATCATTGGGCATCCACTATACAGTAGGCACTGGTCTAGCTCTCTACTCACTTTATCTGGAATGGGATGCTCCTTCCAGCACACCCATATTACATATCCACTGATGCCTTTAGAGAGAAAACAGGAATGCAAATAAGGAAGAAGAGGAGGGAAGGGAGGAGGAGGAATAGGGCAGGGGAAGGAGGAGAAAGAAAAGAAACTATTGTGGACATGCATGTCCCAGCACTATGCCTGGCATGTTCCAGGCATCCCAGCATTTCTCCTCACATCCACTCTGCAAACTTCAACATAGGCATGAATAGTGCCATCTGACAGATGAGGAAACTACAGTTCACATTATGGTCACATGGATAATCAGCGAGCTCTCACTGAACCATTACACTAATTTGAGTCAGAGCTGATGAGTGGACCAAAAATTCTTCTAGGAAAAAGAGAGGGATAAAATTCCTTTGTTCCTAAAATAATCATGTCACTAGGGCAAAAAAAATGAGTTTTATTAGATTATTGGGTTACTTGCCTTCCTTCTAAACTTCATATTCATATTCTGTAGAGACAGTCTTATGTTTTAATTCCAGTGCCACATGGGACAGTTAAATCCAAAGTTGTATTACCAAACCTAGTCACTTTATATCTACTAATTTTTTTGCAGTTTTTGTTGAAGTATAACAAACTCGAATCATATACTTATCAATGGAAGCTGCAACCAACCCTCAAGGCCAACAAGGCCCTGACAAGGGTTGCGTGGTTTGGAGGGTGAACATCAAAAGCCTTCTTGGGGGTGGGGGGTCTAAGGTCAAAACCAAGTACATGCTGGGGGTCAGAGAAGCCCAGGAACCAAAGTCTAGAGCCAAAAGAAGGAAAAGAAGCAGAGAAATAGGAAAATGAAGAGCTGGCTGGAGGTGGTCTCAGATGAACAGACTGAAGATAAGTCTGCTCCTTGTGACATGTGTTTTACCTGTTCCAAGTGCACAGGGGATGAATAAATCAGAACTATGTAAAGGAGCCCATACCTGACACACTCTAGCCTGTTGAAGTTCGGATTTTTCATCACATATCCCTGAATTTACCATAAACCAGAATTTACCATTCTGGTTCCTATCCAGATCTCAGTGCTATGTCTGCTATATGGTCAGCTCTCTATAAATATTTGCTCTCTATAAATATTTGCTGCAGTATATGAATTAACAAATTTTTAATATACCCAGAGAGTGAAGTTTCTAGATTCACAAACCTTGACCCCATCTGAGGAGAGATCCACTTGAGTCACCAGTGGGCAGCTCATAATGATTCCTCTGCCTCTTTTTTAACCATCAAGACCCCCAGTTTGAACAACATAGCTTTCCCCTAACCAGGAAGAAGTTTCTCTGCATCAGCACAAGAAATCCGGGCTCATCTCTCAGAAAAGAAGCATGAAATCCTGTAACCTCCACTTGTCCCCCAGACAGTCATTATGTAGTGGCTCCTTGTTTTCGTAGTAATGGGTTATCAGCCTTTCCTAAATGCTTGATTACCTACTCTGAACTCTCACAGTGCAAAGATTTCTGTATATGTGGAAGGTAATACTCAAAGCTAATGACCATGTCTGACTTCTTTCCACTTAATAAGAAATACTGGTAGAAAGAGAAGAAGACTTCATACAATGCAAGAAGAGTGCACATATCACCGAAAATACATCCCTTTCACACTGGTTGCCTGGGTCAGCCTGCATTCCAAAGGC
Organism: Martes martes; assembly: GCF_963455335.1. NCBI lineage: Eukaryota > Metazoa > Chordata > Mammalia > Carnivora > Mustelidae > Martes > Martes martes. Next base: position 66,714,501 of record NC_137899.1, read on the forward strand.
CTTGGCTTGTCGCACCGGGAAATAATTCACAGGCTAGTACAGTGCACGATTATGTAATAGTACTCAAATATATTCAACTAATGGTGAGTTTTACTATTAACTCACTTCAAAACAGCATTATGAAATATTTGTTATCTCCATCTTATAGATGAGGAAACCAAAGCTGGGAGAATAAAGCTACTAAAAAGCTCTATCTGTTGCTGCCTAATATAAATAACCCCAGAACTTCGCTTAAAACAATAGACATCTACTATCACACACAGTCTCTCTGGGTCAGGAGCTGGGAGACAGTTGGGATGAGCACTTCCGGCTTTGGGTTTCAGTCAAGCTCGGACTACGGTCTTCGGAATGCCTGACTGGGGCATGGCCGGTAGGCTGGCGTTGACTGTGGGTGGGAGTCCTCAGGTCTTCCCTAAGCTGGCCCCTCAGCAGGCCGCTTGAGTGTCCTTATGACGTGGTGGCCAGCTTTCCTCAGAGTGAGCAATCCAAAATTTTATTCATTTGGCTGTCCATCATATCACGTTGACTATATTCCATTTGTTAGGAACAACTCACTAAGACCAGCCATATTTAACAGAGGGGGAAATAGACTCCACTCTTTTAGGACAAGTGTGTCTAACAATTAGCAAAATATTTTAAAATCACTACAGGAGTGGAACTGGAATTCTCATTTATCCCTTTTTCACTTTACATCTCCAGCTCTGTCTTTGATACCCAAGGTAGGAAAAAGGTGGCATAAGTATTTCCATAGTTGGCCTCCATACCTGTAGGGGACATCATAAGCAGCCCGGTGTGCATTCTGCTGAAGCTAGACTTGGCCTCAGACTCTCTCCCACTGTGCTTGAGGAAATCACCACCAGTCATGTGGAGTTGGTACATAAGTAGAAACCTATTCCGTCACTGCCTATTGCATAGCTATGTAAAAAAGCCTCTCAGGGGTGGTAGGTTTTGGCTATCTTAGATTCCCTAAGCTATGGATTACCTCTTGAACCCTCTGTAAAACAGCATTTATAATAATAAACCCCTCTCACAAAAGTTGTCTAAGAAGGAAAAGTCTTAAGAAAGCCTCATTTGTCCTATATTTTACAAGATCCTCCAAACTCAAAAACCCCATTATAACTATGTACTCCACACTCCAGTGATGTCATTTATCCTCTAATGACAGAAGAACAGGACTGTATCTAACACCCACAATTTTCTTTATTTGGTACAGGGGCCCTCACTCATGGGTGCACACTGGAGGCACCAGTACTGGGGATTGACTCCAACCCCAGGGATTCTGATATCTTTGAGTTGGGATGTATCCTGAAACCTAGAGCCTTTTCAGAGCTCCCCACATGATTCTAATGTTCAGCCATGCCAGGACAATTGACTTAGCATTTTGTTTTCATGGTCAAATAAGTAATCCAGCTGTGCATGCACTAAAATATGCCATGTTGGGACGCCTGGGTGGCTCAGTTGGTTGAGCAGCTGCCTTTGGCTCGGGTCATGATCCCAGCATCCTGGGATCAAGTCCCACATTGGACTCCTTGCTCAGTGGGGAGCCTGCTTCTCCCTCTGCCTCTGCCTACCACTCCGTCTGCCTGTGCTCGCACGCTCTCTCTCTAACAAAGAAATAAATAAAATCTTTTTTTAAAAAATGCCATGTTGTCACTGGTTAAATGAGCATATTAATAGAATTTAGAGAGTGATTAATCCCCAGGGAATATTCAAAATTTGCTCCTTTGTTTCAAAATGCCAATCTCATTTTGACTGTAGCTTGCCTTCTTCCTGTAGTTTTTCCCATCTTTATTAAGTGGATCAACTTCCCTGATTCGATAAAGATCAAATTACTTTGCACATGTATGTGGCTTTAACACGCATTTTCATAACCACCTCTAAAACCCCCTTTCTTTCAGACAACATTCATTCCCTCTATAATCCATCCCAGTTTCATAAAAATAGAAGATCATCTCGTAGCAAGTATAAAATTCTGCTGATCTGGGGCACCTGGGTGGCTCTGTCAGTTAAGCATCTGACTTTAGTCAGCTTGTGATCCCAGGGTGCTGGGATCGAGTCCCATGTCAGGCTCCCTGCTCTGAGTAGAGCCTGCTTCTCCCTTTGCCTCTGCCTCTCTTTCTCTTTGCCTCTCATGAATAAATATATAAAATTTTTAAAATAAAAAAAATAAAAATAAAATTCTGCTGATCTGGAATTTAATGATAATTTTTAGTAAAATATTTAGTAAATACTTTTCCCCTCCCACATAGTCAACTCTCACAGAGAGAGATTAGTTACATAATCTAAAAAATAAAGAGGGAGATTAGATGATCTAAAAAAAATCTAAAAATTTTTTCAATTATCACATCTATCCTAAGAGGGACATATTTTTAACTGAGACATTTTGGTCTTTACACCTTAGTCAAGGCAAGGATAGACCATCACAAGACACTGAAGGCTTCTGGAGACAAAGGGATGGCTACAGTTCCCTCAACACAGTTCCTAAACTTTATTTCTCATTAAATCATTTTTTTAAATTTTTTGCTTAAATCCAATTAGCCAACACATAGTACATCATCAGTTTCAGATGTAGTGTTCAGTAATTTATCAGTTGCGTATAAAATCACTTTTCAGTTGCACCTCATATATTTAAATCAGAACCACCATGGGGTGGAAGTCAGGCATTTGTAAAATTTGTAAAATTCGTAAAATATTTCTAGGTGGTCTCTAGATATAGTTCGAAAACTATTGCCTTAAAACTTTACTGCTAAATCTGTATGGATCTGTGAACACAATAAATTTTCTATATAGTTGAACTATTTCAAGGAAAAAAATACCTACTCAGATAGGAAATACCTGCATATACAAGTTCATAACGAGCTAGACTGTTACACAGTTAAGAACGTGAGGAGTACATGATTCTTCACTTATCAAGATTAAAAATTAAAGGAGAACATATTATTTCAATAAAGTATTACCCTTTGGATTTGGAAGTTAAGCAAAAATGTAGTTTATCAGTGTGTTCATTGTTCTCCATTTGCTATAGCTGACCGACTTGTCTAGTTATGTCATATACGTCTCAAAAACAAAGACTAAATTAAAACTGATATCAAGAATCAGGTAGTTTTAAAATTTTTATTTATTTATTTATTTGACAGATTGAGAGTGAGAGAGGAAACACAAGCAGGGAGAATGGAAGAGGGAGAAGCAGACTTTCCGCTGAGCAGGGAGCCAGATGCAGGTCTTGATCCCAGGATCCCGGGATCATGACCTGAGCCGAAGGCAGATGCTTAACCAACTGAGCCAACCAGGTGCCCAAGAATCAGGCTTTTAATCACAAAAATAGTTTATCTTTCTATTGCAAGGAATAACTACTTACTAGCTTAACTCACAAAACTTAGCATCCATACCGCTTTTTCATTTCTTAATCACATATTGCAGCCTTGTAACTTCATTTACATAACTGATTTATATCATTACTACTTGTTCAGGATTTTTATTTTCAGTGTGTGCCTTACATGGATTGTAAGAGAAGAGAAGACATCATATACATCAACTAATAGTTACTAAGTATGTGCTATGCATCTGAAGATATATTAGCCCATCAAAACTTTTGTGCTCCCTTTGGCTGTGTTATTCAATTTGCCGTTTACAATCAGTAATAAAATCAGCTTAGTGGCCTGATCCCCTTTTAGTTAATGACACAGTGTAAAACAGAAGAAACTAGGAAAGAATGGCAGATAGCAGTATGCTCCCCACATTTTTTTTTAAGATTTTTTTTTTTTATTTGACAGACAGAGATCGTAAGTAGGCACAGAGGTAGGTAGAGAGAGAGGGAGGGGGAAGCAGGCTCCCCGCTGAGCAGAGAGCCCGATGTGGGGCTCGATCCCAGGACCCTGGGATCATGACCTGAGCTGAAGGCAGAGGCTTGAACCCACTGAGCCACCCAGGCGCCCCATGTTCCCCACATTTTAAGGGTAACTTCAGTTAAGTGAAACTTTGTTTCAAAGTGTGTGTGTGTGTGTGTGTGTGTGTGTGTATACAGGATTGTGGAGCCTTGGAAAATCAAATAGAAAAATATATGATGATGATTAATATCTTAAACTAATTTTTTAAATGCACGTTAGTTTTTTACAAGACTAAAACTCGCACACAATCTGTGATACTCAGGTACTTTATAACTCACTAATAGCCACAAACTGTCCACCACACCTATATCCCTATGATCCTGATTGTGATTAATGTGGTCATTCATTCCTGCTGTTATCCATATAGTATATACAACCCATTTATGGTTTGGACTAACTGAAATGAGGGGAATATGGCCACACACAATGTCTGTAGGAAATTACAAAGTGGTTCAGTAAAAATGAAGCATTGTATTTTACTACAATGCACACACAGTTTGAATGCTGAGAAGACACATATAAAATGATTCAACTAATCAATATTTGGGTACCTACCATATGCTAAACACAAGAAAATTAAATATGATTGTTTATACTATGGAATTATAATAAAGTTCCACCTGAATTAGTGGTAAGTCAAAGGAGGCCACTAATTGCTATATGGATAGAAAATGGTGAAATTCAGAGCAGACATTAAATAATTTGAACAAATTTTAAAATACTGAAAACTCAGAATGTCACAAAATGTAAGAAACCATTGAAGACAAAAATTTCATAAGCCACAAACATACATGACTCACATCAAAACAACAGACTTCAGATGAGGTTAGCTGGGTAAGCATTGCATGAATATGTATTGACAGATAGAACTTATAAACATATAAAATGTATGTCTGCATCGATTATGTTTCATTCTCAAAATGTTTACAATTGGGAGGTAATATTTGGCATACTTGCTTCCTTATCAAGTCATTACAACATTTTCATATACTTTCCCAAATCAGTCTTTACATGAGCTATAAGAAAACAACCTGTGTGCTCCATGGTTTAAATTGTAGTGTGGATGTTCATTGGCCTTCCTTTAGGTAAGAGGCAATAATTGGACAACGATCTTCTCTCACTGCAAAGGGAAGAATACAGTCTTTGCAGAATGTTTCCCATCCTTTATCCTCCTCTCGGCAAAGGAACATTTGCCAAGGCCTTAGACATAGTGTGATAAGCAGGAGTGCTGTAATCAGAAATGGGCTCCATAACACCGAAAAATAGCTTTCTTTTGGAGGAATATCATTTTGAGTTGAAAGATCTAATGAAGGGTTAGGAGAAAGATTTGATAATCACTGTTTAGGCTAGTTGAATTCTGCCTGGAATAACCAACTTTGCTTTAGAGTTTTTTTCCCTCAAAGGATGGGAGCTTTTATTCTTGCCCAGTATAATCATGGTCTTCCAGCTTTTATCTCCACTCTAGGGAAAAGTAAGATACTGAGATACCAAGTACACATTGGGTTATTTTATCAGTATTTGCTCATGATTCTTGTTTTCAGTTTCTTCTAGAGTTTTTATTGCTCGTAACTACTGTTTTTCTGTTCTGATTATAATCATTATAGAAACTTTCAACAATATTTTGTGATTATAGTTCAACTCCAGATCAAAGTAAACTATAATCCACATTCAGCATGTCCGTTCAGCGTCCATGAGAAAAGGCTACAGGCTGGAAACCAAGGGATCTGAGTTCTAGCTCAGCTCGGTCATGCTACTGCGTGATCCCAAGCAAGTCTCTGGCCTCTCGGGCCTGAGTTGTTTCATCTACAAAATAAAGAGCTTAGGGGCGACTGGGTGGCTCAGTGGGTTAAAGCCTCTGCCTCTGGCTCAGGTCATGATCTCGGGGTCCTGGGATCAAGCCCCACATCGGGCTCTCTGCTTGGCAGGGAGCCTGCTTCCCTTCCTACCTCTCTGCCTGCCTCTCTGCCTACTTGTAATCTCTGTCTGTCAGGTAAATAAATAAAATCTTAAAAAAAAAAAAAAAGCTTAGAGGAGATGTTTTCTCCTCCTTGAGATGTTTAAACCTCTTTCAGTGCTAAAAATTGTATAGTTTGGGCTTAACTCTATCACCTGCAAGACCTCTGCACTAGACTTTGTGCATTGGTTATTCACATGCTATCCACAGCCCCCTTTTCTCTTGCCTTCCTCAGTCACGGGCTGGAAAGCTAATGTTCTGGATTCCCAGACTCCCTTGCATTTAGATGGGACGGCCATATAGCAAGTTCTGGCCAATGATGTTAGTTGAAGCCTCTAATAGGAAATTCCAGAATAGCTTTTTGAAAAGAAAAAGCTCAGTTATAATAACCCTTCATCCTTTCATCCCTCTTCTACCTTCCTGCATGGATGTGGCCTGTGAGCCTGGAGCCACGGCATGTGACCATGAGGCACAAACATGAAGATTAAGGCCATAAGCTAATGTTAGCAAAATGTGAAAGGAACCTGATTTGAGAATGCATCCCCAAAGTATCATCCCAGACCCAGCTGGTCTACACTACACTCTTGTTGCTTGAAACAAATAGATCCTTGCCCAGTTAAAGCACTAATTGGGCTTTCTATGCACTGCAAAAGAATGCAACCACAATAAACCTTAAAAATGACCTTTCCAAATAGTAACGACTGCAGAACATACTCCTGTACACTTTAGAATCCTCCTTCTTGAAATCAGTGTCCACTTTGACATCACTTTCTTCACCTTATTTAGAGCTCAACTAACTCCCCCTCAGCATTCAAGACCCTGCTCATCCCCCTCATCCTGTAGAAGTGCTCTCAGACTCTACCAAGTAGAGCCAATCACAGCTTCTTCTGTGCCACCACTGGACCTGGCACTCTACTCTGTCTTTGCCCCATCTCATTGTACTGGGATTTTCTTGGTCTAGCATTCCTCCTTACCAAATCACGAGGCTCCAGGGAGCAGTCAGCATTTCTTACACAGCTTTGTTCACAGCAAGGATGGCTTTGAACCTGATATACATAGATGTTCAATAAATGGCAGTTTAACTATTTAATTTTGAACAAGTGCATTAATTTATTAATATGATTATCATTTGCCAAGCTCCTTGTTATGTGGAAATGGTTGGAGACAACAGGACTTCACATGGATTGTTCTATGTAGAGACTGGATATCCTACCTAGACTGGATAATTGACTCTGCCATTCCCCTCTACATGCATTACAAACTTACTTTAAAGAGGAGTTTCTTTTTTTATTATTATTATGTGATGTTAGTCACCATACGGTACATCATTAGTTTTTGATATAGTGTTCCATGATTCATTGTTTACGTATAAGTAACCCAATGCTCCATGCAATACGTGCCCTCCTTAATACCCATCACCGGGCCAACCCATCTCCCCGCCCCTGTCCCCTGTAAGAGCCTCAGTTTGTTTCTCAGAATCCACAGTCTGTCATGGTTCGTCTCCCCCTCCGATTCCCCCCACTTCAATTTTCCCTTCCTTCTTCTTATGTCCTCCATGTTATTCCTTATGTTCCACAAGTAAGTGAAACCATATGATAATTGACTCTCTCTGCTTGACTTATTTTACTCAGCATAATCTCCTCCAGTCCCTTCCATGTTGATGCAAACGGTGGGTATTCATCCTTTCTGATGGCTGAGTAACAGTCCATTGTATATATGGACCACATCTTCCTTATCCATTCATCTGTTAAAGGGTATCTCGGCTCTTTCCACAATTTGGCTATTGTGAACATTGCTATGAATGTTGGATACATATGGCCCTTCTTTTCACTATATCTGTATCTTTGGGGTAAACACCCTGTAGTGCAATTGCTGGGTCATAGGGTAGCTCTATTTTTAACCTTTTGAGGAACCTCCAGACTGTTTTCCAAAGTGGTTGCACCAACTTGCATTCCCACCAACAATGTAAGAGGGTTCCCCTTTCTCCACATCCTCTCCAACATGTTTTTTCCTTGTTAATTTTTGCCATTCTAACTGGTATAAGGTGGTATCTCAATGTGATTTTGATTTGAATTTCCCTCGTGGCTAATGTTGATGAACATTTTTTCATGTGTCTGTTAACCATTTGTATGTCTTCATTGGAGAAGTGTCTGTTCATGTCTTCTGCCCATTTTTTGACTCGATTATCTGTTTTTTGGGTGCTGAGTTTGAGAAGTTCTTTGTAGATCTTAGATATCAGCCCTTTGTCTGTAGTGTCATTGTGAATATCTTCTCCCATTCCATGGGTTGCCTCTTTGTTTTGTTGACTGTTTCCTTTGATGTGCAGAAGTTTTTTATCTTGATGGAGTCTCAAAAGTTCATTTTCACTTTTGTTTCCCTTGCTTTTGCAGACATGTCTTGAAAGAAGCTGCTTTGGCCAATGTCGAAGAGGTTACTGCCTATGTTCTCCTCTAGGATTTTGATGCATTCTTATCTCACATTGAATTCTTTCATCCATTTTGAGTTTATCTTTGTGTATGGTGTAAGAGGATGGTCGAGTTTCATTCTTCTGTATATAGTTGTCCAAATGAGTTTCTTTCCAGCACCAAACCTATGTCTAACTCAGTCAATCTCCCACCTTTTTTGATGCAGCAATAAGACTGATCCTAAATTTTATTTATTAGCTTAAGGGAAATAAAAGATGTTATTAAGGTCCTGAAACTTATGGGAATGATAACAAACAACAAGTAAATATTTATAATGTTACATTTACAATGCCTAGGAGGCATGCATTATGCCTTTCCCGGGACAGCATTATAACAAATGGAAGAGATGGCAAGATATTCATTCTTTCTGATCTATTGATCTGCTTGGCATAGCACGGGAAGACATTCAGAACTACAGATTGTGTGTGTTTTTAAGGCAAGGAGCACCCTAAAAAGGTCAAAAAAGTAATTTGAATGTAATAGGATTGTGTGAGATTACATTAAAGCCTACAGTTATTCCGTTTATTACATTTTGCTATGAACCACTAAAATGTCTATCTATCTAAGCAAATGGAAGCTGATTCAGTTATGCTTACGAATGCTCAGATAATTAATATTTTAGTGGACCTCATTCACTAAAGCTATGGATAAAACATGTTTTCTTATGAGGAGTGGTTTGTCTAGTGAAAAGCACCATGACTGAGAAAAGCATTCTGAAACTTTAGTAATTCACACACCGAATTCTCAATTTGGGCCACAGTCTTTTCTGTATTATCATACAACTAGTGTATCTGTTGTTTTACTTTGAGAAATTCATTCTTTTTCCTTTCCTACTTAAGTAAATTTATTTTAAAAGGAACTGCACATATTTAAATAAATATGTGCATGCACACACACACACACACACAGACACACACACATCCTTCAAAGCTCCCCAGCCTTGGATAATGTGTGTGTGTATATATATGCATATGTATATATACACACATATATATACTTACATATATATTAGAGATACTGTTATCTGAAGGCTCCGAGCCTGGAGGCCTGATCTTTCTCTACTCAAAAGTGAAATAAGAACACCATAGAGAGTATATGTTAACTAACCAGAATTTAAATAAAAACTTGAAACATAAAAAAAAATAATTAAAATTAAAAAGAACATGGTAAAAAGGTGATGGCATTCAGTATGGGACTAACCTGAGACTTCTCCATTGACATATTAATAAAAATAATTGAAAAGTGAATAACTGGGGCGCCTGGTGGCTCAGTGGTTTAAGCCTCTGCCTTCGGCTCAGGTCATGATCTCAGGGTCCTGGGGTTGAGCCCCACACTGGGCTCTCTGCTCAGCGGGGAGCCTGCTTCTCCCTCTCTCTCTGCCTGCCTCTTGGCCTACTTGTGATTTCTCTCTCTGTCAAATAAATAAATAAGATCCTTTTTAAAAAAAGCGAATAAAATTCTGTGAAAATGTAATTTTGTATTGTATCCCCATGCCACATAAAGTCTGTTTAAATACCATCAGATACACACACAACACAGCTTGGCAAGTATGAGCATAGTAGAAAGAACACCAATTTTGGAGGCAGAGAGACCTAGATACAAACTCCAGCCCCACCACTTCCCATGTAACTTGGACAACTTCCCTTATCTCTCTGTGCTCCACTTCCCTCGTCTGAAAAATGGGCATAACAAAGTACCACAATGGCATACAGTCGGAAAACAGAATGTCATAATTTGCAAAAGCATGCTGATGTATGAAGACAACTATAGTTTAGGTCAATAAAGAGTTCACATGTAATGTCTGTTAGAAAAAAATTTCAAACCTCAATGAAGTAAAAGAATACAGTAAACACCTATGTACCAACTTCTTATATTCAATAATGTTACTGTTCTGCCATTTTGCCATTCTCTTTTCTCTCTCTCTCTATCTATCTATGTGAGTGAGTGTGTGTGTGTGTGTGTGTGTGTCTTTAGAAATTCATGGATGGAATAGAAAAGGGCTTTTGGGGGAGAACAATACATTTTTCAAAACTCTGTCCTTAATCTTTCTAGCCTTATAAATCCAACTACTGACTCAGCTCTCCTTTGGTTGTCTCATAAGCAGCCCAAATGTAACAGAAACCTTGACTCATCATTTCCTACCCCAGATCTGCTCCACCTCTGTCTTCCTCACTCTAGGAAATGATACCACTAACCACTCAGTTGTTCAGCATGAAAATCTTGGAATCAACTTTGATTCCCCTCTAACATGGGACACTTTGAAAAAAAAAAAAAAGATGTAGGGGCAATGACCCAGAACAGGAGGGACCCTGATAGCATGGAGGTTATGAGTATGGATGCCCTGAGTTCACTGTTAGGTAGCTAGCTCATGAGATTTGTGAATGTGGGCAAGATACTAACTACTCCAACATTCAGATTTCTCCTATGAAATATCAAGATCACAACAGTATCTATGACTCCAAAGTTGCTGTAAGAATTAATAAACTCAGAGTGGCAGCTGTCCAAGGTTAGCTCACCCAGGGCACTACAGAGTAAGCCTATTTCTGGTTCACAGTCTCCTCCTTGCAGTAATGGTAGAAAGGTAGAGTGAAAGCTACATGATTGTCCACCTACAATAAGCTAAGCAGCATCAGCAAGGGACAGGACCCATTGCCCCAGAAGCTCCTTCTGTAATTACATTTGGGTTTACATACTTTAACCAAACCAAACCATTTTCTTTGTTTATTCCCTCTTCTAACTGTTTACATTTCCAATCACAGCCCCTCTGGGGGTGGGATGCCTGGTGCCACCCCTTCCATGCTCACGTTAGGCTTCAACACCCACCTCTCTGTGTCATATAGCCACTATGATATGGACCCTAGTTTAGGACACTTTCCTGCCTTACTTGAAGCCTATGATGCCTCCTCATTGGATATGATTTAATAGTTTGCTTATTAAAATGAATGTATTCAAATGATAAATCCAAAATTATAATGACTTCTGGCTTACTGTCAACCATGCAATAAATAAGTTTTCTAATTTGATTAAGTGTCAGAAGCAGATATATTATCATTTAAGGACCAAGTTCTGTGCTATTTCACTCACTGATGAAATAATCATTTAAATATATGTGAATGATAGGAAAAATGTTCAAGATAAACCCAATATAATATATATATTGTTCTAAAATATACCAATAGGTTAATTATATTTTAAAGCTATAGTTAAAATATTTATATTTATCATTTATTTTTATATTTATATATCTGTATATATCTAAATACAGTCATGAAAGATTATTAATAAATCCTTCACTGTAAATTATTACACAAATAATTTATAAAATGAGTAAAACTAGAAGTAGGATTTTGTTATTCAATAAAGTCTGTGCCCTTTACAATATTATTTTTATGTACACATTATCCCTACTCTGAAAACTAGTTAAGTTTGCTAGCTAAGGGGGAATTTATGCTAAGGTAAATGCCTCTTACTTTGCCAGCATGAATATGATTGGAAAAATGAAACGGTCTATGATTAGACTAAAAAAAAGAAGAAACATGACCTGGATCTCTGGAGAAGACCCACCTGGACTCTGGGGCATGTTTTCTTGGCCTGGGATTAGTCATCTGGCCCTGACTTTACAACTTATTACAAAAACTAATGTTGTTCTTTCATAATTGCCTATCTCTCACTTGACTGGCACGTTCTGTACTGTCAAAGATGCACAAACACTGTCAGATTAGATTATTCAATGATGCATCCTTCAATAAAAGGAGCAAGAAGTACTAATTTGTCCAAGTACAAATAATGCTTTCTGGACAACCTCCTGATAAACAGAACCTCAGTAATGGTGAAAATCTCAGTATTGTGAATTAATGTCCTGTGGCCTCGTTTTATCCAAACCTTGACCAGAATGAGAGTTAGACAAATAAATCTCTGAAAGCCAACAGCCGCACTAACAGCAAGACCATGAGGTCCTACCGAAGATAAACAATTTCACAGAACACCAACATCAGATGAGGTCACTCTGGGATCATGTCAGTGAGATAAAAGTGAGACTCCTTTGAAATTATTTCTGAGCACAGACAAGAACAAGGATATTGGGAAAACCATGAAAATAATCAAATGTCTCCTTCTCTCAGCTAACATGAGTGACCACGGCCTTTTTACCAATTTCATCTTTAGCTCCACTCCACTTCTCCCACCTCCTGATAAAAAGGATTAAGTTATCCATGCATAGATTTAATTTGACTTCCTTACAGTATCCAATCTGGAAGAGTACTCTGCTTCTTTGAACACTCCACGAAATCACCTAACACAGGCTCCGATCCCGAGTTGTTTTCTGGTGTTCTCTGTTTGCAGCAAGTCACACAGGCAAATCTGTTCCCCCACAGATATGGTCTTAGGGAACTCTGGCTCCAGAGAGTGTTAACACCAAGAGCTACACTGAGTCATTTGACCCAAAAATGATCCAATGACAGGGGAAACAGAAGAAATCAGAAATAGAAATTGCAATTATCACTCACTAGATGTGTGTCAGGAGGAATCTTCACATGTTTGCCTTTGTTTCACACACCAACTCCATGATTTTTTCCTTCCCTCACAGCCTCTGAGCAATCCACAAGCAGGCTTCCTTAACCCCCTCACAGTGCATCCCCAACCTGACCACGCCTCATCACCTCCACTGCACACATCAAGCCCAGCCTCCCTCAGCCACCACCTGCCCTGTTGCCCTCTGCACCTCAGCTGTGGCCTCCAGGCCCCTCCCATGGCCCATTTGTCTCACCATAGCCAGAAGGCACTTTACAAATAGGAAATACATATGTATATGTCATACTGAGTTTACGAAAAAGTGCTCGATGTCAACAAGCACTTCAACGTTTCTGAATTAAAGTAACACAATGCTCAATGTAGTACTTGGCACAAAAGCACTACAAAAGACTACTCTGTGAATATTTATTGTGTGTATGAAGAACAATTTTTCATCCAACAACTGGCAAGATTTAAAAATAGAAATTCACAGTATTGGCAAGGGCTCACCTTATTCCATGCACTTCTGGAGAGATCGTGCATTTTATCAGAACATTTGTCTCAAAAACCTGAAATGTCCATACACTTTGAGAAAGCACTTTCATATTTAAACTTGTGATTTAAGGATTTAATTAAGGATGTGCACAAAGCTCTATGTACATTCAATAGTCCAGGCATTTTCTTTCTTTTTTTTTTTTTTTAAGATGTATTTGCTTATTTTAGAGAGAGAGGAAGAGAGAGAAAGCGCAAATTGGGGGAGGAACAGAGGGAAAGAATCTCAAGCAGGCTCCACACTGAGCGTGGAGCCCAATGCAGGGCTTGATTTCATAACCCATGAGATCATGACCTGAGCTGAAATCAAGAGTCAGTCACATAATCAGCTGAGCCACCCAGGCACCCCAGTAGTAGTCGTGACATTTTAACTAGCTGTTTAACCTTACATGTTTAAGAATGGATTTTTTCTTTTGGGTTATAAAAATCCATCATGAAATAAAAAGATACTCTTCTGTTGTTGAACAGTGTCTTCATCCCCTACTGCTACTGCTACCATCACTGTTTACCCCAAACTTGTGGCTTAAAACAACATAAATTTATTATTCTAAATAAATGGGGGAGGGAAATCAGAAATGGATCTCATTGAGCTAAAATCAAGATATCAGCAGGGCTGTGCTCTGTCTGGACACTCTAGAAGGAAATCCATTTCCTTGTCTTTTCTGTCTTCTACGAGCCTCCTACATGTAAGATGCCTACATTTCTACAGTTCTTGACTCACGGCTTCTTCCCCAACTTCAAAGCCAGTGGCTCATTAATTTCAAATCTCTCTGTGATTCTGACCTCCTCTTCTGCCTCCCTCTTCCACTTTGAAGGACCCTTATAATTGCAACAAGCTCACTTCCATAACCCAGAATAATATCCCAATTTTAAGGTCAGATGATTGGCAACTAGTTCTTTCTGCAACCTTACTTCTCCCTTGCTATGTAATATAACATAATCAGACATTCTGGGAATTCAGCTATGGACATTTTGGAGAGCCACTATTCTGCCTACCATGGAGGGGTAAGAAAATTTTTATCTCAATTCTAAGATAATGATGACCCTCCCAACTTAGAAAGTTGGTTTCCAAACTTCGAAAGAAGGCTGGAGTTTGCAGCCTTGGCTGCAGAAAATGAGAAAGACTAATCAGCACACTCCAAATACCTTTGATGAGGACTGTAGTCTTGGTGGTTGGGAATCAGCATTGTTCTTATTGTTTGAAATCCAAATATTCAGGCAAATAAGGTGGACTGACCAGAGCCCTGGCGGGTATTTGATCCTCAGACGCTAGGTTCAGTCTACTTGAAGCTATCTGGAGGGGAGGAAGGCCAGAACTTGAGTTCTTAGGCCATCTGAGAGTCAAAATTGAGAAAACAAAGTTCAAATACAAAACCCATGCAGCAAAAGTAGGGCTGACATGGTGAGACCAAGCCAGTAGCAGAAACCAAGTATAAGAGGGATAAAACTGGAATTAAGCATCCAAAAATTGAGCCCATTCAGCTAACACACCTACTGTGTGCCTATTTGACAACTGCTCTCATGGTGTTCAGACAAGTCAGCCTGGCTTAAAGGTATAACTTTGATTGACATCATTTTTCTCAGAGGAGAAATTAAAATTTTCCTTTTTCTCCTACAGATTGAAAAAGCTCAGTAGTTAGAAGATGAACCTTTGGCCCCATGCCTAATAATAATTTGAATGTGGAAGTGGCATTTGGAGCCCCTGGCTGGGGTCTCCTTTCCCAGAACCTCTGCAGGTGATTCACTTATAGTGCATACAAGCAGAAGGGACACAAGATGGAAACCAGCATCTAATGCACACCACTCACACATTTCCAAAGAACCCATATTGCACTGATTCTCCCCTTCCATCCAGGTTTATCTTATACATTTTCTTTCCAGTAATAATGGAATGCCATTTGTGAAGGAAACAATGCATGAAAACTCTAGCTTGTTCCTCTGTGGTTCAGAGAAAAGAGATTTAGTGTTCACACCTCTGACTAATGTGCTTCCTTGATTTGAACGAGTAAAGGAGAAAAAAAAAAAACTATAGCTAACTTCATTCTGAAACACGGAAGGTAGGGAGGATTGTATAGGACAGAGATAAAGGAAGAAAGACAGATCAACTAACTCTATTTTTCCCAACAAAGGATCAAGAAAACAAAAGCCCAAATCTTTACCATAAACTACTGGGTGTCAGACTCCTAAAATTCTTAGGACTCTTGAACCATTACTAATAAGCTAAAAGAAAACCAGGTCAGTGGTTTCTTGAGGTTCCATCACAAATTCTGGTCTCCCTTCCCATACCCTCTGATGTGACTGGTTGGTAGGAAAACAAATTGTCTCCATTTGACTGCAAACGAAGCTCACAGAAGAAACATTTCTTTTGACCCCAGCCTCTGCTTCATCCAGTGCTTATGATTCACTCAGGGCCAGGCCCTGGGGCCCACCTCAGGGGTGAGACTTCTCTTCACCCCGCAGGAAGGAAGCAGTGTTGAAAGCAAAGTATTTGATTTCAAGAGAGGAAGGCCTGTTCTCAAGGCCTAAACATTTAACTGTAAAATGTGTAAACGGTGCCATGGAATTCTGGCTGTGGTATGTGTCAAGCTAAGAAGGCAACATGCCATCTTGCCACTCTGTGTTACACAGAGGTACAGAGAGGCTGAGATAGATAAACACATACAGAACATAGTTCATTGTGATATTCAAATAAGAAAGCCACTCGGAGAACTTCTCTGCTGCTGAAAAATTAAATCTACCATTGTATAAAAGCCATAGACATTTTGGCTTGATATCATCATCAGTTAAGCTGCAGTTATGATAATTTGTTGCTGGAAATGGATAAAGATAAGGGAATACCTTGTTTTTCACTTCACGGGTTTCTGAAAACATGGAATGTATTTTGTAAGTGACATCATACTGGGCATACCACTATTTAAAAACTTTTTTCTATAACACTGACTACCTTCTAGTATATAACTCACTTACTTGTTGCATTTATTGTTTATTGATTCTCTCCCTCATATTGCAACATGCAGATCTTTGCTTATGCTGGCTGCTGCCACTGCTGTGTTTGTTGGCCCAGGACCCTGCGAAAACCTCAGCCCCAGGACTTCCTACTCCACACTTAGATTTCTTTCTTTACCTGCCACTCCACTTTGCAAGCCTAGGATGCTAACACTAACACTTCATTATTCTAAAGGAATTATAGGGTGGTTTAGTCCCCAAACAGGCAGAAGGCATCCCTTTTACCAACCCTTCCCTGCAATCACTATCCCAGGTTAGCATGATGTTCCCACACAAACGTACCCTGATTCACTATTTCAACCTCAACATTTTTCGACAACTAATACTTAATGAGCACCTACTATGTGCAAGGTACTGTTCTGGGTCCTTAGGGTATAAACAGACAAAGCAGACAAAAATTCTTGAATTAATTCAACTAATATTTGTTAATATCCACTGAAGTTGATCCTGTATGCAATGCCTCTCTATAAATTTACCTTATATGTCTAACTCCATGCTTACAATCAATTCCTCATTAAAATCTCAACCTGACACTAATTTCTGATGCTTGCCTTTAAGATGAGCAGACAATAGGGCTTATAATAGTCCAGATCTCTAGGGTTTTTGTGAAAATATCTTACTTTACACGTACTGTAAATGAACAGGTGCTCACCTCTCATATGGCCTTGGGGAAAGAATCATTGAGTGTAAGTATCACAGGCTGTACAAATCTCGTAGTCACTTCAAGGAGACTCCTCACACTCCCCAAGTAACCAAAAAGCCAAATTGAATTATTATGGAATTCTGGAATAAATCTCCTAATCCTCTCAGAAATCTCTGTCAGTCTGTTTCCATCTCAGCATACTGGTCCACAATCCACCCAAGCAGAAACTCCTGCCCAGGCAAACCAATGGACATTTTTAGTTGGAGTGTAATTTATGTGCCATGTTGTAATAACTATCTCAAAAATATTATGAAAAGTCAATATAATGAAAAGCTTTCTCTTGTCTCATTCTTGAAATTCTTCTCCAGCTTAACCCAATTGCATGAGTCACTTAGAGGCCTTTAAACAAAATGAAATCCTAATGACGTCTCTGCCATGAATAATTAATTGTTCATGTACAATCTTCTCAACAAAATCCATTCTCATTAGATTAGAGGTTTCCTCAAGATGCGTGAGTTCATTATGGACATTTTTACCTCCTTCTTGTATCTTTCTTTCTTTGTCCATCTTATCTGTGTCTGTGATCTGAGATTCCATCACCCTGGCAGCCTTCCAAAGAAGAAGAGTTGGAAGGCATTTAAAGAACTTTGAGAAGTGGTCAAATGCCTACTGTTTTAGAACATAGTGGCTTAACTGAGACAGTAAACAACAGATAGTGAAGAACTAAACTCACCATGGTAAGGAAGGGTAGTTTGCTCTTTCAGTGGGAAACAAGGGGAGTAGGATAGGTATGCTTAGCCATCTTCTTAGAAACTCACTTTTTCATCCATGAGTCTTCTGTCTTCATGAGAAAATCTTGATGGTCAAAAAGCCTTGGGAAAAAAGAAAGGTAATAAAGTCTTGTAATTTCTTTTCAGATGATAGAACGCAAGGTCATAGACACAAGAGGAGAAACTTTAGCGGTCATCTCCCACTTACTTGACAAACAGCTGAATGTAGCCATCTGTTAACAGTTCTAGCCACTGGACCATAATGAAAGTAGTGCCTATCCCCTTCACAACCCTTCCCTTCCATACTTCCCTCTTCCAGGCTTACACACAAGTGGGTTCAATTCTTCCAGCTGTATTGCTGAACTGAATCAGATTTATTATATCTGTGTTTGAATTTTTCTAACTACTCTAGAAGAAGAAAAGGATCCCATCTCCAACTTCAAACACATACTATTTCTATTTTCCTCCTAAACATAAGATATACACATTGGATGATGCCTAAATTATCATTGTTGTTCACAGTAATGGTCTAAAGAACACTTTGGCATAAAGTGGACTTGGCATATACTAGGTACAGAGCTTTTTGTTTCACAGTTTTTTAATATAACTATATTCATCCAATAGATTTTGTATTCTCTCCTTTTTCGTCTAGCATATCATATGCATTTTTGAGTTTACAAATAGGCTTTACAACCACCATTTAGAAAAGGTGAGTGACACTCCTTCAGATGGACACACTCTACTTTAACAAACCATGCTCTTTTCTTTCCATTTTTCATGATTATTAATAATACTGCAATGAGTGACATCTTTCTGCATAAACCTTTTCCAATATTTAGTATTATTTCTATAGCTTCAACTCTTAGAAGTGTAACTACTGAATTAAAGGATCATATTTAGCTTGTTGATATGTTGTGAAAAACTTTCCCAAAACACTCCTCCAATTTATATTCTTACATATTCTATTCAAATT
The DNA here is from genome assembly GCF_963455335.1 of Martes martes. NCBI lineage: Eukaryota > Metazoa > Chordata > Mammalia > Carnivora > Mustelidae > Martes > Martes martes. The sequence goes on from NC_137899.1 coordinate 66,733,260, forward strand.
AACAGGATCAATTAATGTGCAATTCAAGGTGATCAGCAATGTACAGAAAAGGGTAACTTTAAATGTTTATTGTGAAAGGTATTTTACATGCAGAAAAATATGTAACATACATGGAGTTTAAAGAATAATAACAAAATTAACACTCATGTATCCATCACCCAGTTTAAGAAAGACAATATTATGAATACCTTAGAAGCCCCCTTCGTATATTGTTGCACCTACAGACAGATCTCATAATCTCAATAGATTAAAATTCATATACAGACACATACACTTATATTCCATTCATATCCTAAGGAACTCTCCTTGACATAATTTTGGGCGTTTCCGTCTTACAATTTTGCCATCTTGAACCTTTTTTTTTTCTGCCTCTAGTCAAGTATGACAAAGAAGAGAGACTGCATGGGGGTGTCTGGGTGGCTCAGTGGGCTAAGCCTCTGCCTTCAGCTGAGGTCATGATCTCAGGGTCCTGGGATAGAGCCCCACATCAGGCTCTCTGCTCAGTAGGGAGCCACTTTTAACTGCCTTTCTCAAGAAGTAACACATCTCCGCTTTCTTTGTGAGAACTGCCTCATGGCCTCAACTTTACAGTAAACAAGGTTGGCAGATGCGGCCTCTGTCTATACCCAAACGATGCTGCCCATCACATACAACCTCTGCAATAGCCCCCTTCCCCAAGTGACAACCCCTTCTTGACTTTCCTGTTAATCACTCCCTTGCTTTTCTTTATACTTAAAAACAAATTGCCTAGGAAGCGCAAACCTAATTGTGTGAGAGAAGTACCCAGAGTGATATTCATTCTAGACAATCTATTGTTGACTGACTTCTCAGATGCATTCCTTCTATCATCGTTTTTTTTTAAAATTACTGCCTTCTACATGCAAAATCTAGAAGGAAAGATGCAATTAATTTTCATGATATCACATAGTACTTGGCTCCATCAGTCCATCAGCAAACTTCCCTCATGAGAAAATTCTAACTGTAATCAAGGAAGTAAGTATCTCCAAGAGCTCCTGGAAAAAATGGCTAATTCGAGGGCTGGGGCAGGACATTTACAAGATGAGCCTGGAGCACCTTGTTACACCAGGAAATAAGGGAAGAAAGGGAAAAAAGAAAAATCCCAGTTCGAAAGAAAAATCCCAGGGATGGGAACATGTCAAAGGGACATAGGAGCCAACTAAAAGCTCTCACGATGGCCAAAGCTGGACAATTTGAGCAGCATTGGATTAAAATGCAAAGTATAAAATATGTTAAGATCCATGAACCCAATGGACATAAATAAATGGAAAATAAATGGGAGAGAAGAGACAAATCTTGCATGTAGAAGAATTCTAATTTATGTAGTATACTCCATCTGCAAAGTGGTAGAACAGAGCTCCGTATGACTTAAGTGTGGGCTATACATGGTGACTTCTTACAAAGAGTAGATTATGGAAAGGGAATAATTTTGCAGTGAAGAAATCTGACAAACACTACCTCAACCAGGTGATCACAGTCAATGTCAACAGTGGCAAGTCATGTTGATGGAATGTACCCCTGATATGATGTGAAGAAAAAGGCAATTCACCTCTCTGATCATCCCCCCAAACACATATGACCCTAGTCTAGTGAGAAAAACAGACAAATCCCAAAGGAGGGCCATCCTATAAAATACCTGACCAGTACCTCTTCAACTGTTAAGGTCATCAAAAACAAGTGAAATCTGAGAAACTGTCAGAGCCTAGTTTAAGTAGACAAGATAACTAAATGTAATGTGATATCCTAGAGGGGATTCTGGAATAGAAAAGGGACATTAGGTAAATATTAAGGAAATCTGAATAAAGTATGGATTTTAGTGAATAACTACATATCAGTATTGGTTTGTTAATGCAATAAATGTACCTTACTAGTGTCAGCTGTTAATAATGGGGGAAACTGGGTAAAGGGGACATGGGAACTCTCTGCACTATCTTTGCAATTTTTTCTGTAAATCTAAAACTTCCAAAATTAAACATTCATTTTTTCAAGTTAAAGAAACTAAAGGAAAAGATCAAAAGAAGTATCAAGCGATTGCGGCCACTTTTATCTATAATCTTGAGTTTTAGACAGTAATAATTAAATTCCTGTAATAAGAGCTGAAGGCTGAAGAAAAATGTCTCCCAAGGGAACCATGGGTATATGGCATGAGGCAAAGGGTGTTATCTCACTACCAAAAACTGTGGTCTTATTGGTGAGTTTTCTGTGCATTTGTCCAAAATAGAGGTTGTCAAAAATTTCAATGACCCTCACCTGAAAAATAAAGGTCTGATTCAACCACCAGCAGTCAGCTCTGCACACAGGAAGATAGTGACAGCAATGCTTAGCTCCTTCCGGAATCACTTGCCTCTCTGGCGCCCCCCTCCAGCACCCCTGAGGCACCTGCACAAGCCATTATTCTCTGCATTTTTCTGTATGCTTGAAACATTCCATAATAATATTAAGGTCATGTTTTTCTAGAATTTTTTCCTATTGAACCTTCAATTTTGAAATAATTCCAGGCAACAATTTGCAAAAATAGTACACCCTTCCCCCAGTGTTCCTAAATGTTAACATTTTACATAGCCATAGTACAATGATCAAAACCAAGATGCTAACTTGGAAGGAATACTATTAATCAATCTACAAACTATCTTCAAATGTCACCAACTGCCCCACTAATGCCCCTTTTCTGGTCCAGGATCACACACTGCATTTAGCTGCCACATCTCCAATCTGGGGTTGTTCCTCTGTCTTTGTCTTTCATATCCTTAGCCCTTTTGAACAGAGTAAAACAGTTAAACCCATGGAGTTTACGGCAATCTCCCCAAAACAGTTTCATTGAAGGCAGTTCTTCAAATCGTTGCCAGCACATCAGGGAAGAGCTGTGATATGGGTTCTTACCTGAGAGGACGCAGTCACCTCAAGCGAATTCCCAGGAGCAAGAGGAGAAATAAGGAAGTGGCTGAGCAGGGGCAGGACTATCCTGCACCCAGTTTTAATGCTAAGGTCTCCTGAGCCTCTGCCACAGTGCCAAGCTCCTAGAAGCCCAGAAAAGCTCACCTCATGTGCAGGAACTTCAGAGGTAGGGGGGCCCCACCGTGGGTAAGTGTGTGCCCAAGTCCCCTCAGCAGGGCTTATGGAGGAGTTCAACCCAACACTGAGAGAGGACCAGGCTGTCAGTACCACGCATCCTGCAGCTGACTGGGGGCCATGGTCTTCAGCTTTCCCCACGTTTAGCAGGAAAGACCAGACTATCAGGTCCAAGAGAGGGGATCCTCTCTCGCATGCTTTCTCATGCCACTGTGACATAGCATCCTGCTGTACAGTGCCCCCGAGCTCTAAGTAACCTTCTTCTAGGACTCCCAGCAATAGAGATACACAGTGGCACATCACCATCTAGTGCTGAAATAAGGAAGTGCAACAATGCTCTTCCCCGCCTCTCCAGTTGCTGTTATCCGAGGCAGAAGACTAGTTATTCCGCAGAGGTTGACAACCTTGAAGAAGCAACATGCCAAGATTTAATCAGTTGACTAATTTCATAGTATGACAAGTCAATGTGGTTTATTGGGCAGAGAGACTTCGGAGTCAGATGGACCAGGAGAGAATCCCTTCTCTGTTCATATTCAATGTGGCTTGTTCAGCCTCTGAATGTCACTGACCCTTATTTTCCTCACATTTAAAATGAGGGTAATATAATTACATTTAAGGTTGTTGTAACATACCTTGATAAGGCCTGGGTTCATAGTAGGCCCCCAATAAATATGCATTTCCCTCTCACGCTCCTCTCTATGCCCTTGTGTGCAATTTCATTGAGATTGAGGTCATTGAAAAGAGTTCATGAGAGGTATGATAACATTTACCCAAAAAGCCAGACACGCTGTAAAATCCAGAAACCAGACCACATAGTGCTTAGAGCAGAGACTGTGACAGGGGACTGCGTTGAATACCAGCCCTGCCAGTTGCTGGCTTTTCCCTCTGTAAAACAGAAACAGTAATAAACATACCTACCTCCTAGGGTTGTTGTGAAGTTTAAATAAAGGAATACCTGCAAGGCACCTAGAAGAGTCAACATTTGATGAGTGTGATCTCATTAATAATATTTCTTAATGTCGCTGACCCCAAAATGCAGGGCTGGAAGTGCTAGCATTTATTTGATTTATAAAAAGAAAATGTTACACCTTTTTTGTCCTTTTGAATATCCCTTGTTTTTCCCCTAAAACACACACACACACACACACACACCCGCACTCTATCTCCAAATAGTTACTTTGAGTCTGGTGCTTCTTGACTGTTAGCTTCCTGGGCCAGACGAAGATGCAGCGGGACCTGGGCAGCCTATCTGCGCTTCATAAACAGCTCAAACCCCCAGAGAGTTGCACCTTCCTCATAAAGTGAATCTTCTCTCCCTATGAAATACCCCTCTTACTCCAGTAATGCTTCTTACCTTAAAGTCTGCTTTGGATACTAAATACACCAGCTTCCTGTTGATTCATAATTGCATGGGAAGGCATTTTCAAACACTCTTTTACTTTCAAACTTCCCATATCCTTATACTTCACACTTGTTGTTTTTAAGTCTCATAGAATTAGGTTTTGTTCTTTAACCAGGTTGGCAATATTGACTTTAAATTGTAACGTTTAGTCCATTTACACATGATGTAAATATTGATGCATTCACATTTAAATTTACTTTACTGTTTGCTCCACTTGTCCCCATCTGTGCTATGCGCCTCTTTTCTCTTTTCTTGCCTTTTTCCCAATTTTTAAAATGTCATATTCTCTTTCCATTATCTGTTTGGTTTACATTTTAGTTACTCTTTTAGTAAATACCATAGAAATCAAAATATTTACCTTGCTTTATTATTTCCTAATATAAATTAGTGTCTTCAACATTTCCATTTCCAAGACAATTTAAGGACCTCAGGATTTTCAATTCCATTTACCTCCCATCAGACGTATGGGTTACTTTTGTAGTTCATTATATATGTAAGACCCCATAGAGCATGAAATTCCCATTTTATGGCATTATCTTTTTAGATTTATACACACATTTACCTTTCCACTGCTTTTTTATTCCTTTCTGCTCCTCCGAGTGATCTGTGGCCATTCTCCTTATGCTGAAACACCCATTAGTGTTTTCTTTTGGTACTTTTGGTACTTCCAGATGGAGACAAAGTCTACCTTCATTTGCCTGAAAATGTCTTTTGAAGGATTTTTTTGTTGCAAATAGTCTCCCACATCGGCTGTTGTTTTCTTTCAGCTCCTCGAAAATACCACCTATTAGGCTTACTTACTGTTGCTTCTTTGAAAGTTTTTCTCTGGCTACTTTTAAATTTGTCCTTTTTCAGCACTTTTACTAGGAAGTAATTGGCGTGATTTTCTTTGTATGCTCTGCTCACCACAGTGTAGCTACCATCTGTCTCCATATGACATTATTACAATACCATTGACTATATTCCCTATGCTGTACCTTTTATCCTTGTGATTTATTCATTCTATAGCTGGAAGACTGTATCTCCCACTCCCCTTCACTCATTTTGCCCATGCCTCTATCCACCTCCACTTTGGTAACCATCAGTCTATTCTCTGTATTAAAAGTTCCAATTCTGCTTTTTGATTGCTTATTCATGTTTTTTTTAATATTCCACGTATAAATGAAATCATACATCTTTCTCAATCTGACTTATTTCACTTAGCATAATTACCTCTAAGAGCATCCATGTTGTCACAAATGGCAAGATCTCACCCTTTTTATGACTGCATAATAGTCCTCTGTGTGTGTGCGTGTGCGTGTGTGTGTGTGTGTGTGTGTCTTCATCCTTTTGTCTATCAATAGACACTTAGGTTGCTTCTGTATCTTCGCTATTATAAATAATGTTGCAATAAACATAGGGGCAAAAAGATAAACACATCTTTTCAAATTAGTGTTTCTATTCTCTTCGGATAAATACTCAGTAGTATTTGAGTAATTTTTTGTTTTTAATTTTTTGAGGAGGCTCCATGCAGTCTCCCACAGTGACTGCACCAGTGTGCATTCTCACCAGCAGTGTACGGGGGTTCCTTTCTCCCCACATCCTCACCAACACTGTCTTCTGTTTATTATTTTAGCCACTCTGGCAGGTATAAGGTGATAGCTCCTTGGGATTTTGATTTGCATTTCCCCGATGACTGATGTTGAACATTTTTTCACGTGTCTGTTGGCCATCTGGATGTCTTCTTTGAAAATATGTCTATTCAAGTCCCCTGCCCATTTTTTAATTGGATTGTGTTCTTTTTTTTTTTTTTAGTGTTGCATTGTATGAGTTCTTTATATATTTAGGATATTAATGCCTTATCAGAGATACCATTTGCAAATATCTTCTCCCATTCAGTAGATTGTCTTCCGTTTTATGGATGGTTTCCTTACATAAGTTAGGGAAATTTTCAGCTATTATTCCTTCAAATACGTTTTCTGCCCTTATCTTTCTTCTCTTTCTGGGACCGCTATAATGTGAATGTTTGTTCACTTGATGTTGTCTAAAAGATTCCTTAACCCATCTTCATGTTTTTTATTCTTTTTTTGTTGTTTAGCTTGGGTGCTTTTCATTACCCTGTCTTCCAAATTGCTAATCCATTCTTCTATATCTGTCAATCTGCGTTGATTCCCTCTGGCATATTTATTTCTGGCGTATTTTGTAGTCTTCAATTCTGATTCTTTTTTATATTTTCTATCTCTTTACTGAAAGTCTCACTGAGTCCTTCCACTCTTCTCTGCAGCCCAGTGAGTATCTTTACAATCATTACTTTAAATTCTTTAGCAGGCATATTGTTTACCTCCATTTCATTTAGTTCTTTTTCTGAGGTTGTGTCTTATTCTTTCTTTTGCAGCATATTCTTATGTCTCCCCATTTTGCTTGGCTTTCTGTGCTTATTTCTATGGATTACACAGAAGAGCTACTCCTCCTTAACCTGAAGGAATGGTCTTGTGCGTGGTAATCTCCTGAGTAGACTGTGTGTGCCAGGTGAATGTGCTGACTGGCTGGAGCTATGGGTGGCATGGGCTAGGGGTCCCATGGCTCTCCATGCAGCAGGTGCCCTGATAGGGCAGCTAAGGCTAAAGTTAGTGCAAGCCGGGGTATTCTGAGGCTCTACACGCAGAAAGCAACTGAGCACAATAGCTGAAGCTGAAGTAGGTGTCATCTGGGGTGTCCTGGGGCTTTCCATGTAGAGGGTGCCCTGGAAGGCTGGCTGAGCCAAGGTACATGTCAGGAAGTCCTGGGCCTTTGTACACAGAGGGTACAGGGAAAACAGCTAAAGCTGAAGTGGGTGCAAGCCTGGGGTTATGGGGCACTCTCTGCAGGGGTACCCTGCTGGGGCAGCTAGAGCTGAAGCAGTGTGTAGGCTGGGAGGTCCCTGGACTTGTGCACAGAGGGTGTCCCGGCAGGACAGCTGAATCTAAAGTGGGTACCAGCCAGGGGGATCCAGGGCTCTCTGCACAGAGGGCACTTTGGCAAGAAAGCTCTAGCTGAAATGAGTGTAAGCTGGGGTATTCTAGGACTCGTCACACAAAGGGTGCACTGGAGGGGTCACTGGAGCCAAGGCACGGTCCAGGCCAGAGGGTCCTGGGTGCTCCGCTCAGGGGAAGCCCTGGCGGGACACCTAAAGCTAGGGTGGGTAGAGGTTCCTGGACTCTGTGCAAAATGCACCCTAGCAAGACAGGTGAAACTGAAGTGGTTGCAAGGGGGGTGTTCTGGGGGCCCTCCACACTGAAGGCGGCCTCGTGGGGCAGCTGAGGCTGAACTGGGTGCAAGCCACGGTGTCCCGGGGTGCTCAGCTCAGGGCCTGACGACTGGAGCCAAGGCCAGTGCAGGTGAGAGGGGATACCCCCCACAGGGGGTGTCCTGGCAAGGGGGCTGGGGGTTCCCAAGCACATGCGCTGGAGGCTTCCGGGTAGGGCAGCTAGATCTGAAGGAGAGGTCAGCCGGAGTGTTCTTGAGAGCTCTGGGCCGGGGTTGCTCTAGGAAGCCGTCTGAAGCCCAGGTGGTGTGGGGCTGGAGCGTTCCGACGTCAGCCAAGGCTGCGGCTGTAGTGAGCACTAATCAGGGGTATCCCCGGGTGCAGCGCCCCGAGGCCGCCCTAGAGGACGGCTGGGGCTGGAGCAGGCTGGGGACCCGGGGCTCGTGAGGCGGCAGGCGGGATAGGGTGCTCAGCCTGCGCCCTCGGGGCGGAGGGGGAACATGGAACCGCGGACGGCCGCTCCCACCCCAGAGCCGTCCAGCAGCTCCACGCCTAATGGCGAGTCCTAGAACTGACTTTTCTATGCCAGTCCCTCTCCTAAACCCCGGCTTTTCTCCCCGTGTCCGAGGACAGAGGGGTCTGCTCCCGGTCCGTCCGCACTCGCCCTCCCCGTGGCCGTTCGCGGCGCCGGCGGCTTGGGGTTCTCGCCTTACCTTGTCTCCGTCTCTCTTGCTGTTCTCTCTTGCCTTCTGTCTTTTGTTGCGCCGGAGCTGTTCGGTGGGCCCTCAGTTCTTCCTCCGGAAGAACTGCTCGATAAATCCGTGAAATCTGGCGCCTCAGGTGGAGCGCTCGGCGAGTTCGGGCTCTTCCGACGCCGCCATCTTGGGCCGGAACCTTTCATTCCTTGAAGCTTTTAATCCCAGCTCTCGTTAAGGTCTGTCAGATAATGCTAGATACCTGAATTTTCTGAGGGTCTGTTTCTATTCGGTTTCTCGTTTTAGTCAAATCCTATGTTTCTGTGTTCTTAGTTACCTTTTATTAATGAGCAGAGTTCTAAAAAACTATAGAGAAAATTGAGAAACTACATGTTATCTTCCGCCGGGATTTATTTTTGCTTCTGGCTGTTACTAGGTTTGGTGCAAGTTGCCTTATTCTGTGGGGGATGGGGGTGGTTTGAGACTGGGCTTTGGTTTCTGTAAGAACAGGCCCATTTCCAGTTTGTGTACTGGAGGGGGAGGTAGCCCTTTTTGGGTGCCAATAGAAAGCCTGGGGTGCTCAAAATCATTTCCACTCAGTTCCACTCCTGGACTCTAGTTTTTGTTAACCGATGAGTGTCCCAAACATTTTTGTGCCACTTCCCAGCCACTACGCTTGACTGAACAAGGCTTTCAGGTCGGAAAAAGTGGCACCAAATGTAGGTCACACCTGTCTGGAATACTGGCCTTTGCTTTCTTGGTAGCTCTCTGGTTTCTTATCGGACACACATGTTCTGACTTTTCTAGTTTTCTCAGCAGAAGGGTTGGTGCAAAACAAGCTAATCACCGATTGCTGGAAGCTGAACTCTCCACATGCCTTACTTGAATAATTAATTTTAAAGAGTTCAAGTTCTGAAGTAAAATAAACAAGTTCAAATCTTGACTGTGTCACTTACTAGCTATGGGACCTTAGGTGAGCTATTTAACTTCTTTGTGTCTTAAGTGTCCTCATCTGGAAAAAAAGAAGTAACAATAGCCCTACCTTGAGTTCTTTTAAGATTTTATTTTTTTATTTGACAGAGAGATCACAAGCAGGCAGAGAGGCAGGCAGAGAGAGGGGGAAGTAAGCCCCCTGCTGAGCAGAGAGCCCAATGCTGGCTCTATCCCAGGACCCTGGGATCATGACCTGAGCCAAAGGCAGAGGCTTTAACCCACTGAGCCACCCAGGCGCCCCTACCTTGAGTTGTTTTAAGGAATTTTTTTTTAAGATGCAGGTAGAGCACAGAGCCAGGTATGTAGCAAATATTCAAATGTTATTCAAATATTAGTGATAACTGTTTTCAAAGTACTATAATAATTTACGTAAATTAACACAAAACACCAGCCTCTCTCCTATGCACCCTCTGTGAGGGGTGGTAACTGGTAAAGATCCAGCACAGATCTTAATTTTTCCAACTTTCCTATGGCTTTCGAATCCTTGGATAGAGTGGCTTACTGCACTGCATGAAATAGTTTACGCAGGCATTCATATGTTCATTTTGGAAAATAAAACAATTGGAGTAAGAGAAAATTTAGCAGCAGGATCAAGGAAGTAGGATGCATGAAGTTAGTCCTTCTAGATTATAGCCTGGAGGGTGTATCCAAGTGTAATGAGAGAAAGTAACCATCAAGGTTTGCTCTGGAAAAGGGAGACAGATCTTTTGCTGTCCTCCCCATTTTCGGGCTAAGCCCTCATTGTGCTGGGAAAAGCTTTCTGCTTACTATGACTAGTGGACATAGAGAAACTCCAGGTGCTGAGGAACAAAAACCCTAACTAATTATTCTGGGTTCTCTTTGTAAGAAAAGCCTTTATTTCAAAGCTTCCGTAGTATTTTAATAAGAGGCTTACACTGCTTCACACCACTTCAAGAAGCACCATTTAAATGTCTTAAATGTTTTTAAATGCTACTGTATTGTACACTTAAAAATCTGTTAATAGTCTAGATCTCATGTTCAATGTTCCTACTGTGTAAAAAATTTCAAAAAAATGTTTAAAGTACTTTTAATTCTTGAAGTATTGAAACATCCAAACTATATTTATGTAAGAGAAAATACCAGAAGCATGTTTTATACTCACCATGTGGCCAATTTATCTCACTTTCCCAGGTTACAGTTACAGCATATGATGCCACATGGAGAGGTGGGTTCAGCCACACTGGGACTCCCAGGAAAAACTCTGTCATTAAGAACACTACATTCCAGAGCCTGCAGTTTGCAGACCCAGCAACGAAATTTCAGATATGACAGGCCTGATGGTCTGATTTATACCAGACTTACAGAAAACTGATCTATAAATCAACACACCTTAGTCTCTCCACAGTGAAGCAAAAACAGCCCCCTGGGACTGTACAAATGAGGATCCAAACATGGTCCTTTCTCTCCTCATTTGAAAAGCCAAATTTCAATAGTGATGATAGAGCCAGAAAACCAGTTAGAGAAAAGATGGATGGTGGCATTGAATAATGCCACCAAACTATGGCAAGAATTGTCTCCAACTCTCCAGCCCTGAGGATCACCCTTTTCTTTTACCCTCTCACCCATACTGCTTGGCCATACAAAGTCTAGTCTTTATTGTGATGTATAAGGAACAGAAGTCCTAAGAAGTGTTTATATTCCACAAATCCATTCTGGCTGTTGCTAGTCAGCACTTGGCCTAGAGACCGGTGTCTAAGCTGCTGTGCTGCTCTTTTGCCATCTGGAAACCATCTCCAAGCTACCGCAGCCCCCTAGGCACCGTATGGCCCCAGTATGGACACAGCTCCTCCCTTAATCCTCTAAAACACAGCTGACACTAGGCTGCAGGTTTTGACAAAGACTCACCAAAAGTGAGCCTAACAAAAGGGAATTAATAATGTGGAGAAAATCATTAAAATCCAGCAACACATTCCATAGTTCTTAGAATCCTTAGCCACCCCCCTTTAGAGGGGGCGTCTATGACTAACATTTTTCTCCTTAGCCCCAATCTACGGCTAGGATACAGTGACCTGTTCATTTCCTCCACATGGGTGTCCCCTACAATGCTGTTCCCCTCTATGAATTCTATGGCTCCAATTCTCCCATCTCTAGCTCCCAACAGAAGAAAGACTAATCTGTCTCATTATCTCTGCATTCTTACCCTACCCACCCATTCTGGTTTAAGATATTACCCATGAAGCATTTCTTACAGCTTTAACAGTTTATTTATTTAGCTTCCAGGTTAAAATCCAGACCCTCCCTCTGGATGCACTCTCTCCCATCAGCCTTGAAATAAGCCATCCCTAATGCTGATCCAAATAGTATACAAATGCACCATAGCTCACCCAGATGAACATCTATCAGTTCTAGTTCTTTCCTGTTAAACAATGGCATGAATATCTTAAAGCTAAATCTCACACATATACCATACCCTTTCAAACTTTTGCTGATTCAAAGGGTATGCACAAAAAATAAACAAACAAAAAAAAACCAAAACAAAACAAACAAAAAAAGGGTATGCACATTTTCAATCACTCATTCAGTATCAAACTTATTACTGGGCACCCTTCAAGGACTGGGGATGTAATAATGAGCATATGTCCCCTACCTCATAGTCCTCATATCTCGTGGTAGAGACAAAAGGAAATAAATGTAAACTGCAATGGTGTAATATGTGAAGAACAGTGCTGCCAGGGAAAAGCTTCTCTACAGAACTGGCCATTAGCTCAGATTTCATGAATGATTAGTAAATGTTAACAAGGAAAAAAAAAAAAGAAGAGACTGTGTTCCAAGCAAAAAGAACAATTTAAAAGTCTTGGGGCTGGGAGGATGGAAGGAGAGAGTACTGGGATTGGAAGACCAGCCTAGCTCAAACAGAGGCATTAATGATGAGCAGAGACTGAGAGGGTCCAAGGATCCAACCTTTCAGATCTTTGTAAACATGTTAAGGAATCTGATCTTTATTCCAGTAACAATAGGATGACACTGAATGATTCTGTGTACACTTTGAAAATTTGGTACTTGCTGGAAAGGCTATATACTATTTTATATTCCCCTATAGCTTCACCTACACTATTATTATCTTAATAATTTGATAGTTTTAACCTTGAGACTCATTACATCTGTTTTCATATTTATTGCCCATATTTGTATCTGTTACAGACATAATGTTTGTGGGCCCCCCCCCACCAAATTCTTGTTGAAATTCCAGCCCCCAATGTGACAGTATTAGGAGGTAGGGTCTTTGGGAGGTAATTAGGGCATGAGAGCAGAGCTCTCAGGAATAGGGTCAGTGCCCTGTAAGAAGAGATGGGAGAGAGCCCGCTTCTGCTCTGTTCTCTGCCATATGAGAATACAGCAAGATGGTCATCTACAAGCCAAGAAGAGGGCCTTCACCAGACACAGAATCTGCCAGCACCTTGATCTTGGACTTCTTAGCATCAAAAACTGTGAGAAACAAATGTTTGTTGTGTAAGCCACACAGTCCAAACTGACTAGAGAGTATCCTTGCCCATTTCCTTACTGGGACACTGTCTTCTTTAACAAAATTTAAGACTTATTACTATCTTTTTAATCTTTTTTCCCCCTAACTGTTTGCCTTTTAATTATGTATGTCAAAATATTATATACATAGCAACCTTTTCTTTCAGGAATTCTGCCATAAAGGCATTTTGTCACCCCAATATTATAGAAGTATTCACCTATATTTTTTGTTAGTATTTGCATGTTCAATTGCTCATACTGAATCGTGGTATTTTGACTGACATCTATAAACAGAAATCTAATTTCACTTTTCAAAGGGTTAACCAGTTATCCCTTGAAATGTCACTTTCATCATTATAAGTAAACAACTTGGAAAATAATTTGTTTTCTTCATCTTCTATTTTGTTCTCTTATCTAATCATATATTACCAGACCAGTACCACATATAACTTTATAATACATTTCATGTGAGATGAAGTTCTTGCACACTAAATTCTCCCATCCTCATTTGTCCAATTTTAATTTTTAGCTACCCTATGAGAAACTTACTCCTTTTGTATGAAATACTGAAGTGGCTTTCACCGGGATTTTTAAATAGACTATCAGGGTTTCAGACTGAGAACTAAGAGATATCCAACTGGAACACAAAGAGGTGAAAATGACCTGGAAGACTTCAACAACTTTTCCCAACAACTACTGAAATGTACATAGATTTTTACATGTAATGGGTATATTACTGAAGGGTCCAAACAAATATCCCATAAGACAGTTTACCATAATTGACCTTTTATTTTAAAAAATTACAGGGAGCAATTTCCAGCATATTTTATAAAAGTACTGCCTGTATCAAACATTTATATCACTATTAATTCCATTGAAGAGCTGCCTTTTTTTTAAGGTACTAATTCCAATTGATGGGATACACGCCCTTAAAATAGAAAGTTTCCATTATTTATCCAAATGTCAAAATTAAGATTATTGAGAAGTTTATTGCTTTATGGCTGGGCAAGATGCTGCTAGCACATTTTAGGTAAATAATATCCTTTATTAAAAACTATGAGGTCATTCTGTTTAAAACTTTCAGGATAATTCACAGAAAATAGATATATTTATTCAAATTATACACTGAAGGGCTGGGCTATTGGCTATAGACATTTACATGTGAAGCAGCTCTTTAAAGAAATAAGACACACAAATAGATCTGCCTTGATATAATATACATAATTGAAATTAACAAAACCTGGAAGACCAATATTGTTATACTATGTTCTATTAGGATCTTAAAAAAATCACACGTTTAGTAGTCCATTTGTGCTTAAAATATTCATATGCATGAGAAGCTTAAAGAAAAAAACACCTCTGTACATGATGATGAAAAGAAAGTAATAAATTTTTTTGAAATTGCACTGTTATTTAAAACACTTTCCTAAAGTCAAACCCTCCTTTGTAGCTGGCACAGTTTTTCAGGTCTAATTGGCAACCTGGGGAGGCCCCTCTGGTATCAGTGAAGTAAAGAAGGTGGTGATAAAAGACCAAGCTGATGCCATTAATCCAGGCCTTTGAACTGCACTGGCGTCTTCACCTGCATCTTCTCCACTCTCATCTTCAAGCCCATCATCCATAAGACGCTCCTTTCAAACAAAACAAAACAAGAAACATTCTCCTAAGGGATTTGAAGTTAGTATTAACTCATGACAGAAAAAGAAAGAATTAAATCCTTCCCTACAGAAAAGGAATATGAGCATGTAATAAGGAAGTGGTACATATCTGGTCATTAGAAATCTTTGTTAAATCCAAAACTGATAAATTCCTCAGTGTTCAAGTTCAAAAAGATAACTGCCAATTTAATCAAATAAATTCTCATGGTGTGCATAATTTTCTTTCTAGGCTATTTTCAGTAAGAATAATGCTAATTCTTCCTGCTTAACTCTTTTTTGGGTTTTGTTTGTTTGTTTGAGAGAGAAAGCAAGCGAGCATAGGGGAGGAGCAGAGGGAGAGGGAGAGACAATCTTAAGCAGCCTCCCTGCTGAGTGCACAGCCAAACACAGGGATCTATCTCACAACCCTGAGATCATGATGTGGGCCAAAATCAAGATCTGGATGCTTAACCACCTGAGCCACCCAGGCACCCCCTACTTAATCGAATATATGACTGATTCAGTATTATATTCTAAGTTCTCCCAGAAAAAAATCATATAATTTTATATGTTAACTTTTCTTCCCATGCCATTCCACAAAAACTTGTGGAATGCCCCAAGATTCTTTTATCATGTTGGTTTCTTACACTGTGGAGAAACATCTATATTTGAAGTATATGAAAGCCTCATTAGCATACCATTTCTTCAAGTTCTAGGTTGTTTGCATTTTGCCCATCATTGTTAACTTCGGCATTATTGTTGGGAGCCTGTTGCTGACCTCCTTCTTGCCTAAAAGGAAACCATCCAGCTTGGTGTCTGTTCAGTAAAATAAAGAAAAAAGGAAAGAAGTCGCAACTGTTTTTATTTGTAATGCTGTAAAACATTAGTGTCCTACAAAAGAAAAATTATTTCCACTATAAGAGATAAAAAGACCCAATTTCCTACTTAGGGCCAAGAACTGCCTCTCTCAAAGCAATGAGAGCAAAACAGGAATCAACTTAAGTCTAAAAGTCTATCATGGACTTTGCTGGTTCTATGCCAGATATCTTAACAATGAACTTAGCTGTCTTAATGTCCTAACATATTGAAAGTCATAACATCTTTCCTGATATTTTTCAAAATGAAACTCAACTACATTATTTCTTTGCCTCTTGGAGTAAAGGGGGGCAAGAAAAAGTCTACTTGGGAAAAAAAGACTGGCCTATTTCTATAGGTCTTCTTACTGATAACTTTAACTAAAAAAGACTATCCTTATGCAATAGTGCATCAGACACTTCAAGTTCTAAATAATTGATAGAGCAGGTCTAAATGAATTAATTTTTATGAAAGACAGTAAAAAAAAAAAAAAAACTGCTTGAAGACAGTTCTGATAAATGTTCTTATTCTTACTTTTACTCTTACTCTGGAGTCCAAAACTCCTATTCCTTCACTCAAGAGTCATGACAGACTGCTGCATGCCAAATTCTGTCAACAGTTTTAGAAAGTAATTAAAAGAAAGCACAAAAAGTTAACAAGCATCACTCACAAATAAACCAGTAGCATGGCTCCCATTACCATGATAAACCGACTAAAAGAAGAATAGAAGTATACAATGCTAAGGAGAATTGCAGCTCGTGAGAACGTGTACATCCAGTCTAGCCAGTCTCGGTTGAAGTCTTCTTCATTTAGCACTGGACCTCCCTGTGCATTCATTTGAACATTCTCATTCATGGGTCGATTTTCTTGGGCCACTAAGTTTGGAGCTGGTGGGGGCTCTTCGCCAGGAACATGTGCCAGATTTAGAGGCTGTGAAGCAGCAGGCTGAGCTGGGTTGGCATTTGATGTGGCCTGAGCTGAAACTGCAGCTTGGCTGAAATAGTCACCAAAACAAATATTAAAAAGAAAAAAAAAACTGTATCATACTCTATTTTATTTTGCAAAATGTTCTTGGGGAGTCATATGTATTTTTTCATAAACCTAATATGGAACATCACAACTCCAGTACCACATTTCTTAGGTAAGCACGAATCCCAGTAGAAAAGTGGAGCCAAGACTGATGGTAGGAGTGAGCAGCTCAGGAAAGGATGCTCCCTTAGCCTTACAGTCTAAGATGGTAGGGGAGAGGTGGAAGAGAAAGAAGACCATGGTAATCATTATCTTTTCTCTCTTTCATTAAATTACTTTATACGGTAATGACTGAATCTTTTTCCAAATCTTTTCACTAATGGCCCCTTTTGTTTTTCTACATGGGATGACTATCATGGCACCCTCTCCTTTGGAGCCATGTTTTGAAAAATATGTCTAAATATGTACAGTGATCATTACCCTGTGTGGCCATTGTCAGTGATAAATGATATGTATTTATGTTTTAAGATATTAACCAGATCTCAGATAACAACCCCTCAACCCAAATCCTGACTTTTGGGAACTCCACCTGGGAACCCTGGAATAGGTATTCGCACACCAATGAAGACTTGTGATCCTGAAGTTTGCTTATAATTTGACTGCTTGAAAGAATAAATTTTCCCATACGAGGCTCTCAGTAAAATGATAATATATCTGGGATTTCCTTTAAATTATCCAGCACAGGAGGGACAAGTTCTAGAACAAGAATGCCATGGTTTGATAAATGTTGAGGTTGGGTGATAAGTACACAGGGATTCATTTCACTATTCTATCTTTTCACATGCTGAACTTTTTCTACAATAAAATGTTAAAAAATCAAGATAGCAAAATAAAATAAAACAGTAGTTTCCTGGGCTACAAAAGCCTATTTAATTCAGTAAGCTAATACCTTGTATCTGTAGGGAAAGCTTTTTAGTTTCCAAAACACTTTCTACCTCACAGATACTCTGATTCATAGGTGACTTATTTCATTAAAGGAGAGAACTTGAGGCTCAGAAGTTAAATAATGTACAAATATTGTATGATTCAGTAGCAAGCTACAATAAGCCCTACCTTATCTTACAGAGTTCTCAAGAGGTTATAAATAAGACAAGGGGTGTAAAGCATCCAGCATCTGGCAGAGTATAAGCACAAAGCAGGCAGTCCAATGGTAGCTTTTACCACAGCAACAGGTAAGGTACAAATAGCCAGTCTACAGCCAAGGGATCATGCAAGAGAACATGAGGATACAAGGTTCCTAGAGCACATCAGCTTTATGGGGTAAGGTCTGCAGTAAGGTTAAGGATGCAGACTTCACACTGTGGACAAGGGAACCATATTTGGGAGGATGGGGAATGACTGGCTCAATGTTGTATTAAGCACATTAACCGGGCAGCAGCAGGATGAAATATAATGAAGAGTCTGAAAGGAGAAAGAAGAGTTGCAGTAAAGTAAATCCAAACTGAGAAAAGATTTGGGCAAAATATTGAAAGTAAGGTCTAGGGGAAGAACAAAAGTTAGAAACAACATATTAACCCATCTTGGTAAACTGTTGGGTTTAGGGATCACTGAAGGCAGAGTCAAAGCTGATTAAGGTTAAAAGCCTGGAGAATGAGTAAGAAGAGACTGTGTCACTGACGAAGAAGTCAGGAAGGAGAACACATTTAAGAGGATGGTGGTGTCAAATTTGAGACAGCCTGAATTTAGAGGAAAGGCAAATTTCCCTACAGAAATCTCCCAGCAACCAGGATGAAGCACAGGAGATAAAGAATAGGGGTCATCCACAGAAAGCTAGCGACAAAGCCGCAGAAGAAAGAAGTCCAAGAGGACTGGCGCAGGACTGAACCCTGTCTTCCTTACCAGACTGTCCTGAGGTACATGGCAAGTACACCGATATTTGTCTAACTAAACAAGCAATGTTACCATTTAGAAGAAGGAAAAAAATACGCCATCAAGGACACAAGATGAGTGATCAGAAAAACAGAAACAATCAAGAGGATAGCAAAATCAGAGAAACAAGAGAACAGTAAAGAGAAGCTAGAAATGTTAAATGAATGCATAGAGTCCAGAACAGTGAAGGCTGAGAAGCTGTGCTCGGTGCTAAGACGCATGCTGACCAGAAGCAAGACTTATGAAAATGCTGATAGTCCAGAAAGCATATTATTAGCCTTATGTTAACACGAATCTCCCTGACACAGGATTCCCTTTCACTGAGCGTCCTATCTCTTCATGGAGATTCGCTTCCTTCCAGTGAAACTTCCCTCAGTTTTCTCCTCTTAAGTAGATAAAATGTTATATTAAAGAAAGCATCTCAAGGCTGCTAAATGTAATTAAGGGAAAGAGGGAGAAACAAAGAACAGGTTTAGCTGATGTGAACTGGATGTGAACCCTTTTCTCTTAAGCCAAATAATTTAAAAGAAAGTATCTTTTGAAATGTTGGCAAATTCATTCTCACAGTAATTTTTAAAAACCAATAAAATACATCAGTAAATGAAAGCCCAAATCAACTTACCTAGGCTGAGAAAGAAAATAAAGCAAGTAGCACACTAAGCAAAAAAACCGAACTCAAACTAACTTACTACTGCATGTAATACTGATGAGCATACAGCTGTTGCCACCACAGCATCTGCAGGGGGCTGAAAGCAGGATACACTGGGAACCCAGCTGGAATGGCTTGCCCAGGAAGTTGGTTGTCCACATTTCTGCAATAAAGAGATAAAGAAATGTCTTTCCATGCTCTAGAAGTTGAAAACATTTCTCGGAATTTTCATTTCTTAAGTATAAGCCAACCGTGACAAAATATACTAAGTCATACTGAAAAGAGAAATACTTATTTTCAACATTCTTCAAATAAGATTATGGCTTATAGAAGATGACCCAGGCCCCCAAATATATAGAATAACTAACAATTTCAGCCCAATCTTAATAAGAAAATAAAGCAAATCACCCACAAAATGTGTGGCAGGACTGATCATTTTGCTATCCTTTCATTTCAGCAGAAAAGGCTAAAATACTTTTAATTACATTTTAAGTACACTCTCCTTAAGAACCAAAAGCCCTAAAATAAACTTCACAACAAAATATTTTGAGGAATGGGGAACCTACCAAAATGATATTTTATATTAGTAATATTATTAAAAACATAGCATCTATTACCTATAAAATAAAAAACATTATAAAAATCTATAAAATATTTTTTTAGTTAAAAAACCAAGATTGGCAGAACATATGTATACATGCATTCTTAAAGTAGGTTAAATGTCTATTAACTCAATAAAAGTTGTGGAAGGTCATATTTAAGTTCTCTCTGACTCAGTTTCCTCACCTCAAAAATGGGACTAACAATAGAATCTCCCTCATAAGATTGTTAGTCTGTACTCAATAAATGTAGCTATTTTTACTTTTATTGTCCCTTATGCCTAAATCAGAATAAACTCCAAGGTGTGTAATGTGAGATTTGTAGAAATTCATATATATCAAGACAACTACAGGGATAAACATTTGAGTAAATGCAGAATTTGTGTATTTGCTAACTTTCCTTTTCTTCATATTACTTGAATTTTATCTTTAGCTGATATAACCTGGGTCTAACCCAAATGAGACAAGAATCATTACTAAATTCGTGAATTTTTAATATGATATTCAAAAGACTATTAATGTACATACAATTGGCAATAATTAACTTCACTGCTAACAGGATGAACTGGAATAAGGCTTTAAAAAACGGTTTTACAAAATTAAATACCTTTAAAAATGTTCACTTTTACCCAACTTCCCAAGTAATTCTGCTTCTGAGAATTAACTTAAAGAAATACAAAATCTGGAAAAAAATTTCATATCTCTGCCCAACCCAAATGAAATTTTGTTTTAGCAATATTGTTAAAAACATTGCAGCTATTAGCTATAAAATAAAAAATAAACATTATGAAAATCTGTTAAAAAAAAAAGAGGGGGAGAAAGGAGTAAAGGATTAGAAGAGCTTTAAGAAACATCAACCAAATGTAATATCAACCTCTCTGAATACTGATTCAATCAAGACAACTATAAAAAAACATTTGAGATAATCAGGAAAAACTGAAAACAAATAGGGTATTTGATGATATTAAAGAATTTCTGAGTGTTCTACTGGTATTTTGATTAAGATTTTCTTATAGTCCATATCTGTCACAGATACCCAGTATTCACAGATGAAATGAGAGGGTAGCTGGGTTTTGCCTTGAAAATACTTCAGCCCAAAAAAAAAGGAGGAATAAGAGGGAATAAAGAACGGTTAACAGTTGTTGAAATTGGGTGTCAGGTAAATGGGGGTTCGTTATAATATTTTCTATACTTGTGAATGTTTAAAACGTATAAGCAAACTTGGCAAGGAAACTGCTATGATATACCTGTGGGAGGATATCATTATGTAGCACAAGGGCTAACAGCTTTTTTTTCTTTTTCAGACAGATTGTACCAGTTAGTACTATCTGATAAAAACTAAACAACAGAAAAAAAGGGGTGAGGGAAATTCACAGGAACACATGGAAATGGTTGAGTACAACAGAGATCATGACAAAAACCAAGAACTTGAAAGACTGTCATTCACAAACCAATACTTGAGAGCTATACCAAAAGACACCCATTAGTACGTTTTTTAAAGTTAAGGAATAATATGGAGGACATTAGGAGAAGGAAAAGAAAAATGAAGTGGGGTAAATCAGAAGGGGAGATGAACCATAAGACACTGAGGTCTCTGAGAAAAAAACTGAGGGTTTTAGAAGGGAGGGGGTGGAGGGATGAGTGACACCGGTGGTGGGTATTAAGGAGGGCACGTATTGCATGGAGCACTGGGTGTGGTGCATAAACAATGAATCTTGGAACACTGAAAAAAAAACAAAATAAAATTTAAAAAAAATAAAGTTAAGAATTACAAATGAGAGAAGATAAAAGGAACTGGAAACTTCAAAATTCAGGAACAAATTCTTTCCCAAATAATCTGTGAAGTCAGTTCCATTTCCCTTACCACTCCATAGGAAGATGCAGCAACTGCAGGGAATCCCCACCTTTCTCCCAGAATATGCCTTCTCAAGACTTTCCATACTTGTTTTGTTCTACCTGCTAAACTCCCCTTACAATCAGCTCAAACATTAGCACCTATGAAGCCCTCCCCACTCCTCCAAGCAGAGACAGTCACTTCCTTGTCCAGGCCCCTACAAAACTTTTCTCAAGACCATGATAGCACATCAGCAGGTGGTTAATTTGTCTCTCTGACCTATTTCCATTGAGGGCAAGTACATAATTCATCTTCCTGTCTTCGGTGTCTGGCATATAACAAACTACAAGGTAAACTTTTACTGAAAAAAGTCACAAGGTTCTCAAAGAAACAGATTTGCTTACTCAGTCACCAACTCTTAAAATCTGACCAGTAGTTCTGACTAGAATAAAGTTTTAAATGGGAGGGCAGAGAGGAGAGACACCATTATAAATGAAGTCAAAACACAAAGGGCAACCTACTAAAACAAATGACAAAATAGAGTCACTTCAACAAGACTGTTAAGAACACAGACTTTCAAGTGAGATATGGATTCGAATTCTAGTTCTGCTGCTGACCACTTCTGTGAACTTAGACAAGCTCGGAGCCTTTAAGCCCCCTTCTCGTCTATAAATGGAAGAAAACAGTACCTAGACCACAGAGTTTATGTAAAAGTCAATGTATAGCACTGAATTATAGCACGTATAAATGTTTAACACAATGCCTAGCTTATGCTGAGTGCTCTATAAGTATTATTAATATTCTTTTAGATAAAGAACTGTCGGAAATGAAAAACAGCAACACGCCAACAAATATGTATTTCACAAAACAAAACAAAAAGAATGTCTCTATCATGACTCAAATTAAAACGGGAACATTACAATTCATCACACTGGCAAGTACACATTTGTATGGGGTATCAGACACTTAACAACTGTTATTGGGAGAATAAACTGGTACAACTTTACTGCAATTTTGCAATAGTCTTTAAGAGTCTCAAAAAGTTTTAAGAAACACTTTGACCCAACAATTTCCCTTCTTACAAATTATCCTAAAAGAATGACTGCTAACGTGAGTATTTAAGAATATTGAGGGGCACCTGGCTGGCTCAAGTGGGTTAAGCCTCTGCCTTTGGCTCAGGTCATGATCCCGGGGTCCTGGGATCGAGCCCCGCATCGGACTCTCTGCTCAGCGGGGAGCCTGCTTGCCTGCTTCCCCCCTCTCTCTCCTGCCTCTGCTCGCTCGCTCTCTCTCTCTCTGTGTCAAATAAGTAAAAAATCTTTAAAAAAAAAAAAAAAGAATATTGATTGTCGTGAGGTTTAGTAGGAAGAAATTAAACAACCCAAATATTTATGATAGAATATTACCCCAATTATTCACTCTTCTGTAACAGGATTATATATACTCATACTGTCTGGCATATAGTGGCAAAGTGGGCTTACACCAGCTAATATTGACTCACAAAGCTAATTGCTCAAGTTCAGGAATTTTGTGAGCCAACCCTTGGTATCTTGAAATCAGTCATGGTGAAAGTATAAACACCACAGAAATCAGCAAATGCCACAAATTAGTTTATTTGTCCTCCCCGCGGGAAAAGCCAGTTAGTAAGCATTTACCGGTACACCTCTGTTAACTTGGCAATACCTCAATGCTATTGAGCGTGGCCATGTGACTTGTTTTGTCTAAGGGAACGTTAGTGAATGTGACACATGCAGAGGCTGTAAATGTGGCCAGGGGTTAGCTTCCCCTCTTGTGTTCCTGTCATTTGTCAGAAAAAGAACCTGTTCCAGGGAATTTCTAGTCCAAAGAATGAGAAACATGAAACAGACCAGAACTCAACCTATAGCCTGAAGCAGAGCTGTCCCAAGTGACTAACAAGACTCATGAACAAGGAAAATGAAGTGTTTGTTGTAAGCCACTGAGATTTTGAGGTCATTAGGTAGTACAACTAACTAAAGACATTCTTCATCGACCGAAGAGTAAGCAAAGTGGCATATCCACATAATGAAAAATCTTAAAACTTTCTTAAATAAATGGACACCAGATGTTGAGACATACAAAGATAATGCTAGGAACAGAAAATGTACTGTGTGCATCAAAGTAGTCTTCCTGGAAAGAATGCGCTTTGAATTGGGTGGTGAATGGTAAGAATATGATTAGCAAGTGCTAACCAAAGGCTGTTTCAAACAAGAAGTTGGTACAGAAGGCGACTAAGGGGAAGCCAACCAGGATGTTAAACTAAAGCACTACCTAAACTTCAACAACTGGAGAAACTTGTACTTTTTAGATCTTCTCTAAGGAGAACTACACATATGTGGAGGGAGTATTTCAATAAGCTGCTTGGGGCGGGGGGAAGGGGATGTTCATGTTCAAATAATAATACTTGGTCTTTGAACTTCCTGATTAGCTGCAGGGCTTTTATTTTGCTGTTTGGGCACTGCCTCTAATGGTCTTTGTCCCTGTTCTTTATCCCCACTTCCAACTCTACTCCAGAGCTAAATCACCCTAAATGAATATTGAACAAAAGTCTAAAAAACATTGGTGTAAATTTAAGAACTCATCCAGAGTGCTACGTGTCTCAAGACTTTCAATGTGGTAGATCTATATTTGAACTGGAAATATGTCCTGACTAAATTATATTTTTAAGAAAGGTTTACCAAATATATTATTATTTTTATTTAAAAAGTTTACTTAGAAGAGTAAAAGGATATTACAAAAATAATTAGTTATTTCTATGTGATGAGCTATAAGCAATTTTTACTTTTGGAGGGGGGTGCAGAAGGAAAGAGAATCTTAAGCAGAGTCCACACCCAGCACAGAGTCCAACTGTGGGTTCCATCTCACAACCCTAAGATCAGGACCTGAGCTGAAATCAAGAGTCAGACACTTAAATGACCAAGCCACTCAGGCACCCCAGAAATTTTTACAATTTTTACTTAAAAAAAAAAAAGTCAGGGCACCTGCGTGGCTCAGTCAGTTGAACGGCTTCAACTCCAATTGAATTCAATTGAACTGAACTTCAATTCCAGTTGTTGAAGTTTAGGTAGTGCTTTAGTTTAACATCCTGGTTGGCTTCCCCTTAGTCGCCTTCTGTACAAACTTCTTGTTTGAAACAAAAAGTTGAGCTGCCTTCAGCGCAGGTCATGATCCCAGGGTCCTAGGATTGAGCCCCGCTTCGGGCTCCTTGTTCAGCGGAGAGCCTGCTTCTCCCTCTCCCTGCTGCTCTGCCTACTTGTGCTCTCTCTCTGTTCCTCTCTCAAATAAATAAATAAAATCTTTGAAAAAAAAAAAGTCAGTATGGAAGGGTACAATGAGTAGGTTTTGTTAGTATTAGTGGGGGAAAATCCGAGATACAAAACAGTGGGTATTCTATAACCCAATCAGTAATTTTTGGAGTTAAAGTAAATAAATGTGACAAAAGACTGAGTCCAAAAGAGTCAGTCAGGATTTATACATGATGGGCAGCCACTGTGGTGATGTACATGTACTGCTTTGGTCTTCTCACATTTCCTCAACACCTAGCTGTGGGCAAATAATCACTGTATCAGGATTTCTCAAAGTGAGGTTCCCAGAGTATTAAGTTGGCAAATTCCTGAGCACCACCCCAAACCTAGTGATTCAAAATCTCAGGGGAGTAAGGACCAGGATTTAGCAGTTTTAACAAGCTCACTAAAGACTGAGAACACTAACCAACATGGTGATAAAGACATAACTAGTTAAATGTAAGATGTACTGAATTCTGAAAAAGGAATGCAGAGCTTCTATTTTGTTGGTGAGTTCATCAAGGTCAGTAAATTATTGCTCTTGCACATTTAAGACTAAGGCCCATGTTAAAATCACTTAAAGATAGATTTAAAGTCTTCATTAGTAAAAAATTATACCTGTGAGATTAAGTTTAATTATATTCATTATTAAACTGAATAATCTATTAAACTTTCAGTAAATTGCTTTGTATATCACAAAGTACTCTTCCCAAATAATATTTATTTTCTAGCACCTAGTAATGGCATTCATTCATTCAAGTCTATTTGCTGAATCAATGTACAACATTCTCTTGTAAGTATGAATGAATTTGTAAGTAATTGCTAACACATCACTAAACACTTTACATACAAGAACTCTTTTAATCCACATTGGAATCCTGTATGGTAACTACTATAATCTCCAGATCATGAGCAAACTGAAGCAAAGCAGGGAAAAGACTTGCCCAAGCTAGTCAGCAGATAGACTCAAACCAAGGCAGGCTGACTCAAGAATCTGTAGTCACTAAGCTGTACCGCCTTCCTGATTTGAAAACAAACATTATTCATCTGGTATGAGATTCCCTAAGTAAAGCTGTAATATCTTTAAGGATTTTACTGTTCATCATTGCAATACTCATGTTTGGCAAAATAAACACTATTTCTGAATTTTCTGATCTGTTTAATATATTGCTAAGAGCTGAACGCTTTCATCTCATGAAATGAAATTATTAGAGAAGAGAAACTTTTAGAGAAGTTATTAATCTTAGAGAAATTATTAATCTTTTCCCAAGATATCTATGGTATTATTATGAAGACCTGCAACTTATAAGCTTTGTTGTATTACAAAATACATTCAGTGTAAGTATGGGAAAGAGTTAAAAATCTTATATTCTTTTAGGTTTACTATATACATTATACTCTCACTTTCCAGCACTACCACCAAATAAATAAATAAAATCACGGTAAAAATTGAAAGGAACGGCAACTGTCTTATTCTGCAAAAAAAAAAAAAAAAGAGAGAGAGGAAATGAATTACTGTCATAGGATAGAAAATATTTTAAGCTACTATTCCATAATGTAAACTCTGTGAACATTACTTTTTTACAAATAACTACGTTTTGGTATGCAGTAATCATTTTCTAAAAACAAAAATTGTTTCACAGGTGCCTCATAAAAGCCGACCATCAGCCTTATCTAAATACTTAATTTTACAGAAAAAAACTTCACATTCAAGAAATAGAAGACAATGAGTTTTCTTATATTTTGCTATGCACTCACCTTTGTTTTTCAACATTAAGAATAGAGTTTTGCTGTATGCCTTAACTACCTAATGTTTTATGTCAAATATAATTCAATATAAAAGCAAAAGGACTGAATTAAGTCTAAAGCTCTAAGTAAAAAGTATCTGAATGTTTATTCTATCCCTTTTAAAACAGCCATCAATGGCTACTCCTTGGTTATGTCCCTTCTACCACTCTAAGGTCCTAACTACTTCCTTATTTCCAGCCTCACAATCATAGATCTGGAGCACTGCCACACACTGCAGGACCATAGCATGCTATGCAATACAAAACCATCTCACTACCAATATATTACTCATGTTTCCTTTACTTCAAAAGTAACAATAGTACCCCAGTTAAATACCTTGGTTTCACACATAACCCAGGTCCAAACCGTATTCTCCAGGATCCTCTTTGAGCTGTCTGAAGGATGTGCTGTGGCTGTTGGCTGCACTTCCCCCTAGAACTGCCTAATCCAAGAGGCCCATTATCATTGCTAAATATAATGTAGCCATAACAAGCCTCTTGGGTAAACTCCTCTAACACAGACTCTAGATAACATGCAATGGTTAACATATCCTTTTTAATACATCACAGTTGTTACCAAGTCTGGCTGATCAGAAACACCTGTGGAACTTTTTAAAACCAGATTATTGGGCCTTATACTCTTCCATGAGCACCCTCACTCACCTATCAGCTTCCCAGAAAGCTAATTTGAGTAGATCCATTGTGAAACTGACTAAAAAAGAATTTGTTTAGTTACCTAGATCCTGCTATTTGAAGTGTGCTCAAAGCATCAGAACCATCAGCAGCACCTGGGAGCTTGCTGGAAATGCAGAATCTCAGGTTCGTCAGACTTACTGAAACAGACTTGCAGCTTAACAAGATCCCCAGGTGATTAGCACAAAGAGTAAAGACTGAAGAGCACTACCCTAGAGGATTCTGAGGTATGGCTAGCTTTCAAGAGCACCGCTCTACTTAACCCCCTAATTCTCAAAATGTATAAGGAAGAATATGAATAAATTTCCAATATACATTGATTATTGCAGAGGGACTATCCTGAGATTAGGAGTAACAGATTTTTAAGAAGCCCATAACTACTATTTAACTCACCCTTGCATTACATAGGGGAACTGATGACTCTGTGCTGGGTCGGTTTGTGCTTGTGGAAGGGTACGTTGCCTCAATCCTTCTGAGGAAGAACTGGCAGCTAAAGACAAGGTTTCTTGACTGGATGATGGAGTTGTTGATCCTGACTGATCTGAACTCTACAAACAAAAATGTAATTATTTCTTCAAGGAGACTTAATTCATTGCAATCACGAGATTAGAGACACAGTGTTAAAAATGTATTTATGAACTGCAATAAATGAATTTTAGAAATATACAGATTTGAATCTTGGGCCCAACATAACAGGCTGATATTTTAATTCTGATGAGATTAAGAGTTCAGAAAATCAAAAATACATTTTTTATAAAATGAACAACATACCAATCAAGATTTTAAAATTTTCATGTTCTGATGATATTAACTCACAGATTCAATAACCTTAAAAATGTAATGACTTGAAGACCACCCCAATTTGTTGCTGTTTGAAAATAGTTTGTCACACATTTTATATAAATTTAAAACATAATTACATTTGAAATATAAAATAGCTGGACACAATATAATTTTATCATCTTTCCAACTTCATTAAAATTATATTTTACCTGTACTGCCTTCCTATTAACTGGATGTCTTTTGGTATGTCTATATTCCTAACTCCTGTTAAGCAAAAAGTGCCTGCCAAGAAGAGCAGTCTTTTGCAAAATTAACAAAGCTTTCTTTAAGAGGTTATTCCACATAAAGTAGACACCAAGTAGGTGTCTACCTAATCAGTCTAGGGAGTCTGATTCTTAGGGACATAAACTGGTAAAGGCTTCCTTTCTGTCAAAATTTCTCATTAAATGGACCAGCATAATATGTTAGTCATTTTTTTTTAAATTAACAGAAGAAAGGCATAGCCATTTAGCATCACAGCCTAATTTTGCTAAAACTAATTTTTTCTGACCTTATTAGATAACACTTTCAATGACTAGATTTTTAAGACATTCTCAAATCCCACGGCCATCCATCCCCTCCTTCAAGTTTTGGTTAGATTCTTGACAAGAAGGTAAGTATACTTAGCAGTATGTAAGTTCCTTGCCCAAGAGGTTTAAAGCAACCTTCCATTCATCCAATCCTTTTCTCTCACCTCCAAAGGTGTCATATAAAACTTTAGTGGGAAACCAAAAATAATTAAACATAATTTGTCTTTAAAAGTTGTATGAGTATATCTAAGTTGACAAGTTCAACATTTTAAAAATTTCCAAAACAGTTTTGGCAAATGGAAAAATAAGAAGGGAAAAATGAATACCCAAGTCTGAAAGAACTGGGTAGATGAAGTAATTTTTCCTCCTGAAGTTGGAATGTATGTTCAAATCCAGTCATTTTAAAAAAACAAAATTCTTGACCAAGCAATCTACTTCAAGAAGATTTAGCATACTCAAAATTTAAATAATTTAATCTACCTTGAATACAGTATATCAAGTACCTTTAATATTTGTGAAACTTTACTGGTCCTAGATTTTAAACTATGTAATCTTATCATCGCTCTGTTTTCTGAGTATTTTAGCATTTAACCCCTGAAGATTGGATCTTCAATCCCTATAGCAAAAAACTCAAAGCAAAAAAACTCAAGCTTCTAGGGATAACACTATGCACTAGATCTCTAAAAACAAAGTTTAAACGCCTAACTCAAGCTATTCAAAACACAATCTCACAACTCACAAGCTCCAATTGTTCTGTTTTTTTCACTTCCAAGGATAATCAAAAAACTTCAACATTTACTCCTCCCCAGAAAACTCACAGAACTGCTGCTGGATGCCAAAGCTTCATGACTTTCTCTAGTGGTGCTGGATTTTGGAGAACTGGGAGGAGTCCGAGAAGTACATACTAGATGAACCATATGATACTCATCTTGCTAAAATTAAAGAAAATTACATTGAAAGGGTAGTACTGGAAAGTGTATAGTTCAAAAAGTCAGTAGCTAAGCTGAAATATTTAACTCCAATTTTAAATTCTTTTCTAGCGTAGTCATTTTATTAGTAATAAATCGTTGCCATCTGAAGTTATGGTGATTTACTCTTTCAGTATCTGGGGCCCTTCTGAATTCAATATATTCTCCATGCTCTATAGAAAACCATCTAGTCTAACTACAGACTACGCAGTACCTACTATATGAAAAAATTACTTTGTATATCAAGGAGTCTCAAAGTAAGCAGTGCTGTGAAGTTGTATCAATGCAATCTACTTCTTCAACATAAAGATATCTAGCATTTTAATATCAAAACTATATAACAGTCACATTGGAACTTAGGCCTACAAATTTTGAGTAGTGAAAATATTTCCATTACTTGGGACTTTGCAGCCCTATAAAGAAACTCAACTGTACCTACTCTACCTTAATTTTAGCAAGGTGATGTATAGTTTCTTTTATTTTAATTCAAAAATTAGTTTTACCTCTAACAATTATACATAGATTTAAAGTATATATTTGAACTATATTCTGTACATATTCTATGTGTTTCCACATAAACTTATGACTATGGCTAATGGAAAATATTCTAATAAGGATTAGGACTGGCATTTAAGCTTAGTGATTTCATGAGTATATTTATAGTCAGGCATAAAGCTAGTATATATAAGATGGAAAAAGGAGAGAAAATAAAGGAGGGCAGAGAAGAACAAAGGATGGCTCGGCAACTTAAAAAAAGGAAAAAAGAAAAGAAAACAAGAAAATGATAAAGAAAAGGGGACAGAAAGAAAAGAAAGATTCCCATTTGTGAGAAAGAGAAATGCAGCTACCAGAAACTAAGAATGTATCAATGCCTTCCATCAACCTAGAATTGTGCGTAATTCTGAGGTGAATCCAAAAAAGGGTAAGAGTCAACCCCTCACCTAAAGAGGCTCATGACATATCAGAACAACACATTAGAGCACAGTTAGGGAATATATAAAACAGTATTTTGCACAAAACTGAGAAGCATAAATTACAATTGCTTAACAAGTAAACAAGGTTAGAAAGCTAGGGAGAAGACATTCCCAGAGAAAGCATGACATGAACTATGCCTAGGTAGGTAGGTAGAAAGCACACCTGACTTAATGTCCTCGTAGCTTCAGAATACAAAATACTAAAAAGCATCCAAGTATAAGATGTTTATCCTTAGAAACCTAGTTTCAAAGGTCATATTAATCACAATTAATTAATGGTTTTCATTCACCTTTGGAGAATGTTTCTGCAAAACATTTTATAACTAAACTGGTAAAGCTAATGTCAGCATCTACCTGAAAAAAAGTAAAGGGGTACACTGACTTTAACAAAAACGCTTTTAAGATCTATTCAAAATATAAACAGATTGTTCAAAATGTTTCATATAAGGGGCACAACATTCTTTGAGCATTTTTATTTTAACTCTTCTGGACAGAAATCATTTATGGAAGCAAAAACCTTTTTAAAAATATTCAGAGGCACCTGGGTGGCTCAGTCATTAAGCATCTGCCTTCGACTCGGATCATGATCCCAGATCCTGGGATCGCCCTCGCTGGACTTCCTGCTCAGTGGGAAGCCTGCTTCTCCCTCTCCTACTCCCCCTGCTTGTGTTCCCTCTCTTGCTGTCTCTCTCTCTGTCAAATAAACGAATAATTTTTTTAAAAAGTATTCATACGCATAGTCTAACCATCCTTGGATTAAAACTACAAATAAGTGTGTATTTCAAAGAGCATATAGCAGAAACGTTTTTAAGCATAAACACAGGGGGAAGATGAACAGGTGGAGCACACAGGATTTCTAGGGTAGTGAAACTATTCTTCAGGATATTATAATGGTGGATACACGTCATTATTTACTTGGGAAACCCATAAATTGTACCACACCAAGAGTGAACCCTAATGTAAACTACGGACTTTTGATGATAATGCTGTACCACTGTAATACACTGTGTACAATGTCAGTTATAACAAATATACCACTCTGATGTGGAATTTTGTTAGTGGGGTAGCCCAGGCATGTGTAAAAACACGGGGTATATGGGGAATCTCTATACCTTCTGCTCAATTGTGCTGTGAACCTAAAACGACTCCAAAAATTCAAGTCTATCAGGGCACCTGGCTGGGTCATTAGTAAGGTGGTGGCTCTTGATCTCAGGAATTCAAGCCCCACATCGGGCATAGGCTTACTTAAAAAAAAAAAAAAGAGAGAGAGAGAGAGAGAAAGGGGGAAAAAATCTGTTGCAATCTACTATTTTTTTTAAAGATTTTATTTATTTATTTGACAGAGAGAGAGATCACAAGTAGGCAAAGAGGCAGAGAGATCACAAGTAGGCAGAGAGAGAGAGAAGGAAGCAGGCTCCCTGCTGAGCAGAGAGCCCAACTCGGGACTCGATCCCAGGACCGTAAGATCATGACCTGAGCCAAAGGCAGAGGCTTAACCCACTGAGCCACCCAGGCACCCCCACAATCCACTATTTTTGAGGGGGGTCAAGGAAGAGAGGCTGTTAAACCACTTTGGCAAACTAAAACTACCTGATTAAAATGAAAATGACAACAAGAAGTCACAACAGCAAAGCTAAAATTTCAACTATCTAAACAGAAGAAATATACCAGTGTAAGATTTTTTAAAGTTTCCCACAGGTGACCATAAACATAGAGAAGAGGATACAGATCTTCTAAATCAGATTAGGGATATCCAAAAGAACATTAAGAGTGAAGTCAAAGAGTTAGGGCAAAATATAAAAGCTATGTATTTGATTCTGCTATATTCACAAACAAAAAGCAGCACTCAAATGCGGAAAGTTCTACAAGTATAATTCCACAAATGAACATGAGCTAAGAGATGTCATTATAATAACTAGTGTTCAAGCTGATTGTCAAAAAACTACATTGAAATATATTTTAGCTGTTAGCACCAGCATTCAAAGTTTGCCAACTGATCAACCAACTGGACTTCCTTTCATTTCCTGTCCTGAAATTAAACTCCTACCTCAAGCAACTTGTAGTAAAACATCATGCAGTTTGGTCAAGAGATTAAGGGAAAAGAGATTATCAGTGAAAATCCTTCACTACTACTTGAATACTCTACTGATAAGTCAATACTGCTTTCTTATATAACAAATACCTGCACAGAAACATATAATCCTATTTCATATTTAGCTATCAGATAGATATACAAAACTATTACCTAAATGTTTAAACTAGACTCCATCATTATGTTTTTTACTTTCTAATTCATGTTAATCTGTTATGCTACCCAAAAGGGTTGGTTTTTAGTATCTAAAAACTGAACTAGTTGGATATAGATAAAACTTCAGCACGTATCTCTTTTCATACTCTGAATGTATCTGGTATCAAATAGTGGTTAGAAAAGCTTACTTTTCTGAGAATGTCTTTCAGCTGCAGATGATCGGGAAGCAGTCTGCCCGAATACACCAATCTCTGATCCTTCGTCAACTAAGAAATGGGACAAAGAAAATAATTCAACTTTTTCTAATTATACAAATTGGAAGTTGGGAATAACATGCCTAAATATGAGTAAAGTAAAACTCCCTTTAGGCACAGTTAAGCAGAAAACTGACATAATTTAAGAATTTTTTTTTCAAATTCTACTTAAGACATTAAGAGCTCAGCAAATGATAGTCTATAATAAAATATAGATATGCAGATAAAACAAAATACAGGTAATTACCATTTTTCTAAAAACAGGAGAAAAAGGTAAACTAGAAGTTTGCCTTTTCAGCCATCATACAATGCATGTGTGACTATCATTAAAAACCTTTAACAATATGAGAAGATGGCTAGCCTTCTAATAATAATAAGTCAACAGTGGGATAAAATTTCAAGGTCACCACAGTTATTTTGAATTGTTTTATCAGTATTTATAATTTAAAAGAATACACAAAATTTATTTTCTTCTTTACTAACATACAGCACAATTTATTGGTTTTAATTCAAGAGTCATTTGGATTCAGTTACAGTTTTACGTAACAATTCCAGTTTTTATTATTCCTGCCATTGTCACAAATACCTCTATACATTTTTCAAAAACACAGGACTAAAGAAAAATCAACTCAAGTGCATAGAGATTCAGCTGTCATCTCTATATGAAACCAAGAATAGGAAATACATTCTGGTTACTTCTGTCCTATTTTTTATGTATGATAAATCTGCTAAGTGCTCACACTACTAGTATTAAAGTATTTAAAATCAAATTATTTATGTACGGTCCCCATAGTACCTAAATAGGCGGATGTTCCATGAATTCTATTAAAACAATTAAATATTAGTTATAGCAAAATTGTTAAATATGCCAAATCCAAGCAACAACTGTAACAATTTTCAAACAGAATATATGTATTCAGCATGGCTACTAACAAGGGTCTTATATCAAAAATAATCATAATAGAATAATCATAATAGAAACTGTCATACTGAATAAGATCTGTGGTTCAGGGTTGCTTGAGTATCCAAGATGAAGGGAAAGGTATGGCTATTTCCAAGATACTTAGCTGTTAGGCATAATCTAGCTTCTCCTGGAAGTATTTTGAGTGTGCCATTCCTAAAATGCACAAGTTCAAATTCCCATATATAAACAACCAAATCAACACAGGAGGTGTTTTTTTAAAATACATTGTCACAAATCTTGAAATTTCAATCAATACATATAAATACTGAGTAGGGAATGAATAGTGAATTATATAACATAACTTAAAAGCTAAGTAGATAAAAATTGATTTAACCCATGGACAAAATGAATTCTATAATGCTTTATAAGTTTCCATAATATACTTATTAATTTAGCTAGAATCTAAAAAAGTTTCTTTGATAAATACTACAGTCATCATAAGGTATCATTTTTCCATCAGTCCAAACATTTAATAGATACTTCTATGTCATAACATTCTGTATAAAGGACAGTCTTACGAATTTTTTTTTCTTTACTACTACCATTTTCAAACATACACAAGGTGGAGAGAACAAAACGAACCCCAAGATACCATCTTCAAGAACTCCCAAATATTCAACTCCAACAATTATCAATATTTTGCTATTCTTCTTTCATCTACCCCCCATTGCCTTTTTGAGGGAAAAGAGAATTTTGAAACAAATATCACACATCATTTCTTTTCACCTCTAAAAGCAGTATGTATCTGGAGCAGGTTTTGGGTTTTGTTTTTTTTTTTTTACCCCCAAATAACTGCAAAGTTACCACAGTCAACAAAATAAATATTAATTAGGTCAACTTTGAATAAACCTTTATCTTTCCACAACAAGGGAACATCAATTTTCAAAAAGGCATACAATAATACAGCAAAATTACATGGCACGCACCCCCCACCAAGTACATGAAGCAAAAACAAGTATGGATGAGGATGTGGAGAAATTGGAACCTCACACACCACTGGTAGGAATACGAAATAGGAACAGCCTCTATGAAAGTTTGGCAGTTCCAGTTAAACAAAGAGTTACTCATCGGGGGGCACCTACATGGCTCAGTCGGTTAAGCGGCAGATTCTCGATTTCCGGCTCGGCTCAGGATCTCACGGTCTTTTGAGATCAAGCCCAAAGAGGGATTCCACGCTCAGCACAGAGTCTGCTTGAGAGTCTCTCCCCCTCTCCCTCTCCCTCTGCCCTTTTCCCTGTTCACTCTCTGTCTCTCTAAAATAAGTAAATCTGCCCCCCCCCCCCGCCGGCAAAAAAAAAGTTACCCAATGACTCAGGATATACCTAATTCCACTCCTAGGTATATACCACAGAAAACTGAAAACTTATGTCCACACAATAACTTGCATAAGAATGTCCAGAACAACTTTAGCCATAATAGCCAAAAAGTAGAAACAATCTCAATGTCCATCAACTGATGAATGAATAAACAAAGTATGATAAATACATAAAATAAATACTAGTTAGCCATAAAAAGTAATGAAGAACTGAAACATGCTGTAATGTGGGTGAACCTTGCAAACATTATGCTGAGTGAAAGGAGCCAGACAAAAATGACCACATGAACTATGATTCCATTTATGTGAAATTTCCAGAATAGGCAAATCTATAGACAGAAAGTAGATCAGTAGTTACCAAGAATGGAGAGTGACTACTAGTGAGTATAAGTTTTCTTTTTTGAGGTATCAAAAATGTTCTGAAATTAGGCAGTCATAATAACTGCACAACTTTGTGAATTAACTAAGAACCACTGGGTTGCACATGTTAAAGAGCAAAGATTTTTTTGTTTTTATTCTATTTTTTTATTTGGGTTTTTGCCTTTTTTTTATTAACTAATTTATTATTTGTTTCAGGGGTACAGGTCTGTGATTCATCAGTTTTACACAATTCACAGCATTCACCATAGCACATACCCTCCCCAATATCCATCACCCAGCCACCCCATCCCTCCCACACCCCTCCACTCCAGCAAACTTCAGTTTGTTTCCTGAGATTAAGAGTCTCTAATGGTTTGTTCCCCACTCTGGTTTCATCTTGTTTCATTTTTCCCTCCCTTCCTTCCGTGATCCTCTGCCTTGTTTCTCAAATTCCACATATCAGTGAGATCAATCTTTCTCTGATTGACTTATTTCTTAGCATAATACCCTTTAGTTCCATCCATGTCATTGCAAAAGGCAAGATTTCATTTTTTGATGGCTGCATGATATCCCATTGTGTGTATAGGTATGTATGCATATATATGCTATATATGATATACACACACACACACATATATATATATATATCACATCTTCTTTATCTATTCTTCTGCTGATGGACTTCTAGACTAAAGAGCAAGTTTTATGGTATATGAATTATATCTCAATAAAATCATTTCTTGAAATTAAATATTCAAATGTCTTCAAATAATCAGAAATTTTAAAAGGAGAAAGGAATTCTTTAATTTTACTATGACCGAAAAAAACAGAGAAAAAGGAATTTTCATGTGCCTAAGTTAGGTGAGAAGATCTGAAAATTTTTCTATGTCACTAAAAAAATTGCCTCTTCACTTTAAATATCAATAAATTAATTTAAATATCTGGAAAACCAGTAGTTAGACCTGATAACAAACAACACAATCTGTAATCAACTGATTCAGGCAGTAATCAACTGCCTGAACTTTCAACTAGCCATTTTGGATCATAGAGTACCAGGAAAAATACAGATTTTTGAGATCTCAATTCCATTCAGTTTCACTTATAAAAGTGACACAATTTTATTTATCCAGACTGGCTGATAACAGCATCGTTTATCGTGATTGGAAATCCATTTCTGTATTAGTTAGGTTAAGTAATGTTACCTGCTCTAACAAACTTCATAATCTCAGTAGCTTTTAAAAAAAAATCACGTGGTACCCTTTCAATATAAAAATCCAGAAGACTCAGGATTGGTAAATCTAAAACAAAGTCCTAATTAAATTGTCCATTAAAAGTCTACTGTTAAGATACTGGCTACACAGATACATAATACTTGACCATCTGTGCTAACACCACCACCATTCTTCTTATTGCTCACACCCTACACCCAATAGTCAGCAAGTCCTACCAGATAATGCTACTCTCACTACTTCCACTACTCACCACTAGATAACGCCTAGCCATACCTGGTACCTGGTGTTATATGGTAGAGCAGAGGCAGCTAAATTACCAAGTTAGGAACATCCTGATGGTACTCTGAGGAGCCCAGAGAACGAACTAGGCCACTCCAAATAAATACCTGCTTAACTAGCTGGCCCCCAAAATCCTGCCACCCACTTAACAGACATTGCTAAAAACCAAGGTGAGGAAAGCCCATCAGCTAGTATAATATGTAAAAATAAGTCATAAACTTCCTAAAAGGTTTACATATACTATCTAAAGTATCTGACTTTTTAACATTTAACCAGATATCAAAAACAGACAAAATACCATCCATCCCTAATGCATTTAAAATAGTCACAAGAGTCTGATAGATGAGTTTACAAAACCAACAACAGTTTCATATTTCTAGAAAGTCACCTCATTGGTATCAAAAATTAAATTTTGTATATGAGGAACTAAATACAGTCTCTCATTATGGACAGCTTAAAAAAATCATGTTCTTAGTATATCTGAATCAACATAGTCAAACACCTTAGTAAAAAATCCTCAACTTACATGTTAGTTCGAGGAACTAGAACCCAAGTCCTTACCCACTGAAAGTGGTAATTATTAGTATTTCAGTACTTACATATAGCTCAGTCACAAGTATCAAATAGCTGTAAAGAGGTGGTTCCCAGAAGGTACACAACATATTGATTCTGTGGGAAATGAATTCTATGAATTTGGACTGAAACATATCTTCCTCCCATTCCCACTAAAGTCGCCCAAATTAAAAACCCCAGAGAATTCAGAAGCACTGTAAATGGAAGCATGGTTTACCCAAACTGCCTCTACCCCTAATCTCCTTGGAACAGCAATAAACAAAACCAGCATACAGGGGCTTAAAAAATAATTTTCTCTAGAATTCCAAAGGGACATCCCTGCTTAGCTGTTTCCATTCACAGGCCATTTGCAAATCAGGTATACATACAACAGAGAATACCAAAATACATGACTGCTATGGTTTATACAAACAAGCAAGAACGTGAAAAGATAAAGCAAAGCAATGTGCTTTGAGGTCTTAAGACACTAGGTTCCCCTATCTTCCCTAAAATTTATCAAAATAAACAGAAATAGCACACACTAACATGACCTGCATTAGAACACTATTAAGGCTATGTGATCCATTCATCTACAGCCTTTAAATGACAAACCATCTAAACATATACCTCTTTTTATACTTCACTTCTTTTCAGTTTGTAAGTACATAGCTAAGATGGACAGGTCCCTAAATGCCTTTCTTCATCTTATTACATATAACCATCATATACAGTGTGAATTAATGGTTTAAGCACTGAGGCTTGAAAGTCAGACCAACCTGGGTTCAAATTCTAATTCTACTACATAAGGAGTTCTATTCTCTATACAATAGAGCTAATAAATAAAACTTACATCATTAGGTGTCTATGAGGAATAAATGTGATAAAACATATAAAATACTTAGCAGAATGGTTAAGATATACGGCAACCACTTAGTAAAAAAGTTTAAAATCTGAGCACCAACTGTGACAGTTAAACAAAAGCATTTGAGACCATGAAATCACTATCTGTTATGTAGAGGTGAGAAACTTAACTAAAAGTTCTAGAAAAATCCATATCTTAAAAAATGCATGATTAAACAAAACATAGTACTATTATTTCCCGAAAGAATACATTAGAAAAAGACTACAAAGGAGTTAAGTAAAACAAATTTAGGGATGCCGGTGGCTCAGTTAGTTAAGTGCCTCCCTTCAGCTCAGGTCATGACCCAGGGATGAGTCCCACATAGGGCTCATTGCTCAGCAGGGATTCTGCTGCTTCTCCCCCTGCCTCTAGCTCCCCCTGCTTGTGTGCTCCTTCTCTCCCTCCCACCCTCCCTCCCTCTCTCTGACAAATAAATAAAATCTTCTCAAAAAAATTAAAAAATAAAAAATAAGGGGCACCTGGGTGGCTCAGTCATTAAGCATCTGCCTTCGGCTCAAGTCATGATCCCAGGGTCCTGGGATGGAGCCCCTCATCAGGTTCCCTGCTCAGCAGAAGCCTGCTTCTCCCTCTCCCACTCTCCCTGCTTGTGTTCCCTCTCTTGCTGTGTCTCTCTCTGTCAAATAAATAAATAAAATCTTTTAAAAAATTAAAAAATAAAAAATAAAACAGATTTAGTCAGCACTCATTCAAAACTTTTAACTTTTCATCAATCTTCACAATGTAATATGTCCTTTGTTCAGAGTTTTAAAAATATGAACTATATTGCTATGTGACATAAAACCCTCTTAAACATATGCACTAAAATTGTAAAGACAAGTCTTATAAAACAAAATTCTCAGTTCTGAGATAGTTAAGTAAGTTTTTAAAATGATCTGCCTGAGTAAGGTAATAGGGAATTAAAAAAATGAGGCAGATATAAACCTCAAATTATATTATTCAGGCTATTTCCACTGCTAATGAAGACTTCCATCTGAACTATAGGCAATTTGGTTATGGAATGTTATATTCGCCGAACAGAACCCATACAACTGGTTCTATTCCTATGTCTTTAATTCTAACATAATCACAGAGCAGTGGAGCAATTTGAGAAACCAGAACAAACCTCCCTAGCTGAGCAGGAGAGCTAGAAGGGGAAATGATATTGACTGCTTTAGTTTAACAATATAAAGCACCTAGACAAAGGAAATCTACCCAGAACCGAGGGACACGTTTAACAGACATTTTGACTCAAGACTGAAAAGTGAGAAGAAGCTAAGGAAAGCCCCAGTTTATCCTCAAAACTGAATTCAGGGTGAGTCAGGTCCATCTTGGTTATTGTTCGTGTATGGGAACAGTAAGTAAGAAAGAAGCAATAATGAGAAAGAGGCCTAAAAAAACCTAGAGATCCCTACTTTTTTAAGTTTTCTCTAAGACAGTCCATTCTACTGAATAACATTAAGTTCAACTATTTTCATATTTACATCTCTAGCAAGTAAACTTAAAACTAGATTAAAGTCGGAAACTACTCAAGTAAAAGTCACCTTCCTGACAGATATCTTCATGCCCCAGGAACAATTACCCAAATTTACAGAATAATTATTTCACATTACAGGCCAATTTCAGGATCTGAAAATCTAAAGTCATGAATTGATGACAAATGTTATATCAGAACATAATTCACAATTACTATGTACACTATCAACATGAACTGATGCACTTTTCAATTCCTACACCAAGTCCTAAACCAATTATCAATAACATTCAAAGTTAAACAAAACTCCCAAAGAGTTCAAGTCCAGGTTTTTTGTGATGGCACTATAAAGTTTTGCATAAATATGGCAACTGCCCTATTTCCTAACTGGAAAACACCTTCCCCTCTGGAGCCCATCATAGATCTGTAATCTTTTTACATAGTACAGAATTACACTGAGAATCATCAGAGCAACATTATCTTTGAAATAAAAGGTTTTAAAAAAAAAAAAAGGCAGCTACTTGTCTGCTTAAAACTGTTATCAACTCTTTAAGAAAAATGACCCCAAGAACGCCTGGGTGGCTCAGTTGGTTAAGTGACTGCCTTCAGGTCATGATCAGGAGTTCCAGATCAAGTCCCGCACTGGGCTCCCTGCTCAGCAGGGAGTCTACTTCTCCCTCTGACCCTCCCCCTTCTCATGCTCTCTTTCTGATTCTCTCTTTCAAATAACAAAATCTTAAAAAAAAAAAAAAAAGAAAAGAAAGAAATTAAAGAAAATAAAGAAAAATGTCACTGTGAACCTTTTTCTTAAATCAGCTACACATTCCCTTACCTCCCCTTCAGAGTTGACCATTCCCTCCCTATGCTCCTACAGCATCCCTCTCCTGTAACATAAGTCACGTAATATTAGAGCTTTTTTCTACATATCTGTATCCCCCACTAGGTCTGAGCTTCATAACAGCAAAGGAATCATCATCACCTTCATGCTTAACATATAGACACCCAAATGCCAGGTCAATAAAATCCTAACTAAATAAATAAATGAAGCCCAAGAAAATATGCTTTGGTGGGAAAGGGTATATTTGCTGTGGGTTTACTGACAGATGGAAAACTGAATTTAAATATTCATGTGGAGATTATCTGTGATTAAGTCAAATCAGTATCTGACGATAAAGCCAAAATCTTAAGACTAAATATGCTCTTGTTCAGCCAGTTCTGTTAACTGTTTAGCCAGTTAGCTAAGAGCTAACTCTGTTAGCTCAGAGTTTAGCCAGAGTTCTGTTAACAGCAGTAGACATGTGACCTATTTTAGAGATCCTAAAAGGACAACTTCAAATCTCCATTC
This sequence comes from Martes martes, assembly GCF_963455335.1. Lineage (NCBI taxonomy): Eukaryota > Metazoa > Chordata > Mammalia > Carnivora > Mustelidae > Martes > Martes martes. The sequence goes on from NC_137899.1 coordinate 66,774,612, forward strand.
TTCTGCCTCCAGAAGCTCCTATTTACTTTCCTAGAAGCCACTGCCCACAGAGACGAAGGCCCTCCACCCACCCTTGGTCCATCAGACCCAATTAGAGCGCTACTGACCACAGCCATCAACTTTTCTACTCCTTACTGGAGAACACTTACTTCTACAAGGCACTGGAACCATACTCTGCTTCCAAATCATCCACCTCCACCAGGAAGATGTGCAAAGAATCAGGCCTAAGAAATAATCTCTGTTAAACACCAAATAGCACTTAAGATGCCTAAACACAGAATTAGTGTCAAGCAGTCTTTGTGGGTGCTCATAAGAACTCAAACTTCCCTCATATTAATACTGTTTATATTACGAAATGTTCTGTTCTAAGTAACCATCTTATGAAGTTAACTTCTAATACTCCAGTTCCTATACTGAAGACTACCTGGGGGGTATCATGAAATAGTTGATGTGTTCAACAATTAAAAAACTTCAAATTAGTTTTCATGTGGCAAGTAAATTAGAATGTAAGCCTGTCAAATCTAATAACCACAGGAAGTTTTCAGTAAAGTTCTAAGACAACAAACACATGGTCCTCACCCCCAGTTCCACCCACTCTCATTAACTAGAAATAAATTTCAGTATTCTAGTTCACTTGGAGGGGTGCCTGGGTAGTTCAGTGGGTGAAGCATCTGCCTTCAGCTCAGGTCATGATCCCAGGGTCCTGGGATTGAGCCCTTCATTGGGCTCCCTGCTCAGCGGGGAGTCTGCTTCTCCCTCTCCCTCTGCAGCACCCCCTGCTTGTGCATGCACGCACTCTCTCTGTCAAATAAATAAATAAAATCTTTTTTAAAAAATACAATTCACTTGGAGATAACTTGCCGGAAGAGAAAAGTCAGGTTTGCTACAGTTAAACCTGGAAGTGTGTGTACGAGCTGTAAGTGGGTTAGGGAGAAGGTGTAGAAAAGTTTGCAACTGATCTGTCCTCCAGCAGCCAAATGATCCATATGGGTACTAGAGATTAGTACTAGGAGGGCAGAACTCCTGCCAAAAACTGACTTCTACTGGGTGCAGGTTAAGGCAAATGGGTTTCACACCACTCTTCTCTTAGATACTTTTTGAAATAGAAAAAGTTTTAGAAAAGTGGTACTCTTGGTCTACCATAGTGCAAACCAAGTCCCTTTTGGTTTAATCATACAATATAAAGATCTCACATAAGCACATACTTGAGCATATATCTATGTATGTATATGTATATACACACTTTTATATATAAATACATATATAGAGACAGAAAAACACAAATACACACTTAGATATATGCTCAAGTATATAATTATATATTTAAGAATGATATTCCAGCTATGTTATAAACAGCACTATGGAAGCATCTGACTTTCAATTCTGACTATTCTGAAAAACTATTTTTCTACTTTGAAAATGTGTAGAATGAATCATATGCAATAGGAAATCTTCTGTAAACCAGAAAATTTTAGAACAAGTCTGTTACCCCCTGTGAAAATCTTAACTTTAAAACAAAGGATCTGAAAAAAATGACAGTTCCAGCTAGTTTGTTCCAAGCACTTAAATAATTCAGGGTTTTTATTTCCTCTATTAAAAATATTTGTATCGGGACGCCTGGGTGGCTCAGTTGGTTAAGCAGCTGCCTTCGGCTCAGGTCATGATCCCAGCGTCCTGGGATCGAGTCCCACATCGGGCTCCTTGCTCCGCAGGGAGCCTGCTTCTCCCTCTGCCTCTGCCTACCACTCTGTCTGCCTGTGCTCGCTCGCTCTCTCTCTAACAAATAAATAAATTAAAAAAAAATTTAAAAAAAAAAAAAAATATTTGTATCAAAAATACTGACAAGACCAACTAAGAGTTGTTTTTCTAAACCTCCTGCTTTTGCAGTAACTGCCTTATTTCTGTAGTTGTTCTAAAAGTCTCAACGCCTAACTAAAGCAATAAAAGCTTTAATATAGGTTGTAGTGTTTACCTTTTTTTTTAAGGATCCATCTGTCTCTCCCATACTAGGCCAATGACTTAAGTCCAATGAAAATGGTCCTTTTTTATGCCTGTCAGTTATTATGCCCCTTGATATTTTTGTACACAGTACTCTTACTAATTAACTGAACCTCATGAGGAAGATATTAATGATGGTTGAGACACTCAAGAGACACACACACACACCTCGGAACTCAAAATACTTCGCAGTCTAGCAAGAGACCTATTTGATTCAAGAGGGGAGGGGATGAACAGAGAGACGGGAGTGCATGGCACGAAAAGTCGCTGGCCAGAGCAGCTGTGCCCAGCTTTTAAGACACTTACTGGTTTGCTAGGGTACACGTTAGATAGATGCGTTTTTAGTTTCCCCACGGTCCAGTTCAAGAAGCAGCTTATAGTCTGGTCACTGTATTTCTGATTTGGTGCTTTAATGATGAGGGTCACAGGAATCTCCATCCCATTTTGGTCCATCGTGCCCCCGAGTTGAACAGTCAAGAGGAGCAGCCCAAATAAGCCGAGGTGGTAACTGCCGGCGCGACTGGCACAGGGACGGCAGCAAGTAGGTTCTTAATATTCCGTGTCCAAATCAGTCACAAGTGCATCGGGCGATACAAAGGCCATTGCCGGTACCAAGGATGATGGACAGTGGCGGCGGCGGGGTCCGGGGACCCGGCCGTGGGTGCAGCTTTCCCCGCCAGGTCCGGGCTCCGCCGGGCTCCGGACTGCGGAGAGAGGCCGGGAGGGAGAGAGAGAAAGCAATGATAAGGGAGGGAGTCACTGCCCCGCCCCCGCCGCGACCCCCAAGCTGAAACGCAATAAGGCCCCTACGCGACGGCCCTGCCAAGCGGACCAGAGAAGGGGCCGAGCCGCTCTGGGCGACCCGCCGGGGCAGGGGGTACCTGAAAGAAGGCCGCGGGGCCCGCCACCGCCGCCCTCCGCGCCCGGACAGGGCCGCCGTCCGAACAGGGCCGCCGTCTGCACAGTCCCACCGGGCGTCCTCCGCGGCGGCCGCTCCCTTCCTGCTGCTCCGCGGCGGCCACGGCCCGGCCCCGGGTCTCGCGAGGCGGCGCGGTGGCCGCCGGAGAAGTTGGCCAAAGGGCGCGGTCCGCTCTCCGCCTGACCCCTCGGGCAGGACACGGCAGCGCGGCGCAGGGCCGGGCGCGGCCGAGGCGGCGGCAGGTGGCAGGAGGGCGGGGACTAAAAGCCCAAGGGCCCGGCGCGAGCGCGCTGGTTTTGTTGTTGTTATGAGGAAGGTCCGGGGCCCCTTTAAGCCGGAAGGCGCAGGACGGAAGTGCGTCACGCGCGGCCCGCCCCGGCGCCCGGCTTTGGCTCTGTAGCCGGAGCCCCTAGCTGCCCCCCCGACCGCCCGGGGGACAGCGGGCTGAGCTCTGGGTCGCCCCGAAGCCGCTGGTCTGTGCTGGAGCCCACCTGGCCTGACCGCTCGCTCGGTCCCGTCCCCCAGCCGTGCTCAGGCCTCACCACGAGCTGAGCTGGCGCTAGCACGTCCTGTTTGACCACACCCTGAAGACTGGACAAGTGTTCTCCACCCTAAGAGTTTTCTCTGCAGAAGTTAGTGTCCTTCGAGATGTCGAATCAAACTTCCGCTCCAAATGTCTTGTGTCGACTGTCTGCAAAGCACGGTACCAGGAACTTTGGTGGAGGAGACACCCTGGGGTACACTGCGTAGGGAGCAAAGGCTTTCAGTGAAGCCTGAAGCCTGCCTTTACTTTCCGTGTGACCCTGGTCATCCTTTCTGAGCCTCGGTTTAGTTCGCCAAACGGTAATGGCTATCTAGCTGCGTGTTGATGAGCTCATGAGCCACGTATGTAAGCCATCTGGTACAGTTCAGGCATATGACAGTCTCTCAGATATTAATTTCCATCTCTTCTTAGTCTTCACAGAAGTTGGCAAGTGTTTACTGAGCCCCTACTGTATGTTCAGTTCAGTGGGAGATGAAGAAAGATGGCAGTGTTATTTTTCTGTTTCACGGCTTGGGCTTAGAACGCAAAGGTTTTGTCCACTGCCCAAAACTGACTTATTCTCCATTTTCTGCACGGGTTTGGGGATCAGTACAGCAAGTTAAAGTTGGACGTGCATTTTCCACTTACAGGAGAAGGCAAGCAGATCATAAAGAGAGCTAGTCTTTTTCCCTCTCGCCTTCAGAAGGGTTAATGAAGGTTAGCTACCATTTAGTGACCAAGGGGGAAACTCTTCCTCTCTATACCTAATGCAGCAGGATCATTTACGCCCTGACTTCCTTCACCTCCTTCTTTGTGGTAGGACATCTACCATATTTGAGCCATACCCTCTAAATGCTCTTCAGAAATAAGAGTGAGGCCCCCTTTGTTTTTTATCATGTACTGAGGACAGCTTACTATGACTCAGGTTTTCTGTAGGAGACCCTGGTCTCTTTCTACCTAGTATTTAGTCAACCTAATGGAACTTTAACTTAATTCTAGCTAAAAATACCTTTTCTAGACTCCTATACATCTAGGGGTAGTCCATTTGACGCAGCTCCAGCCAATTAGACAAAAGTTGAAGTTGCCGCTGGCCCTTTCAAGAAAACTTTTAGATGGACATGTTCTGTGGGCCAAAACATGTCCTAAACCTGTTTTTTTTTTTTTTTTTTTTTGCTTGGGGAATACAATGCCAGAGGTGCAGCAGCCATAGTTCGGTCATGAAGCAACAAACGGAACAGAGGCCTGCATTCCAAGGATGACAGAGCAGAACAATTCAAAGAGGCTAGATCCTTTATGGCATCATTGTGCGACCATGTAAGTCCTAAGCTGTCTGCCCTAAGACTTCTTTTGTGTCCATTTCCTGTTTGAGCCAGGAAGTTTCCGCAACCACCACCACCTAACTCTGCAACTCTTGTCACTTATACTTGTGACTTAGACTGAGTAATGTGGTCATCTCACTTGGCACTGTGAAATGTACATTTTTGGTGATATATACGTTAGTAATTATTAATATTAAGACAGAATGTGCATTTCACTGTGCTCTTCACTATTTAAAGCAGACGTTCACTAGTATGGACAAAAACATTTAAAAATGTAATGAACAACCAAGAGATTGAAATATATGGGTATAAAAATGATATAGACAAAAATGACTTTTTTAAATTTCACAGTCACCTAAGTGCTTTAGAAATGCTTTTGATGCTGTTGAATTTGGCCATAACACATGATCCTGGAATGTGATCCCATTTTTGTTACATATACATGTGTATAGAACAATCTATGAAAAGATGTGTTTACCTTGTGGATAATGTGTGGATAGTGTGGATAGTGTTTACCTTGGAATATGGGGTAGAAAAAATTGTTAGCATTGAGGAGATGCAAGATTGCAGTTACTTAAATACTGCTATGAGCATTGAACTACCTATTTAGATCATTGTACAAGTTACAGATAAATGGAAATGGGAAAGAACAATTGTACATCTCAGTTACCATTTATTGCTAAAAAAGAGCCTCCAATGAGAATACTTAAGGGTGTGATGCTAATAGGTAGTAAAGGATTTGTGGTGGTTAAGACTAAATATACTTAAGGGGCACCTGGGTGGCTCAAGGGGTTAAGCCTCTGCCTTCGGCTCAGGTCATGGTCTCAGGGTCCTGGGATGGAGCCCCACATCAGGCTCTCTGCTCAGTGGGGAGCCTACTTCCACCTCTCTCTGCCTGCCTCTCTGCCTACTTGTGATCTCTCTCTCTCTCTGTCAAATAAATAAATAAAATCTTAAAAAAAAAGACTAAATATACTTGAACAATATTAACTATTCAGCACACATAATCCTAGTAGATAATTCAGTAGTTCAGGGTGACTTCTGCCCATGGGGTTAAGAAAGTAAAACACATCTAAAAGAAAATTATTTGTAAATCGTGACTTGATTTACAGTATTTATGGGACATTTTCCACTTCTTTTCATCTTTGGGGTGGGAAAGAAGATAGCTAGATAAGCATATATTGACTCATACTGTGAGATTCCAGTTTCTCCTAAAAATCTAAAGAAAATAAAGTGCTTGTTACTGAACTTTTCTTAACTGAAATTTGGACTATCTTCCAGGAAGGTAAAATACTTTTTGATGTTGAATAATATAGTTTGTGGTGTTTTGATTTTTTTTTTTTAATAATCTTGAGAGGAAAGACTTCAGTCAAGTGATGATCTTGCAGTTGCAAATTTCAAAGATGATGTTGGCCATCTGGTTTCTGATTCCTTCTATTTCTACTTACACCAAACTTGTCTTTTTTTTTTTTTTTTTTTTAGGACGCTGTGCCACAAAGTATCTAATCAAATGTTAATCAAGTTCATTGTTTAAAAACAATGAAATCCTACACTTAAAGTCTAGGCAAATTAGCTCGTTTCAACACTACACTTTCAAAATCTTAATGGGTCCCAGATGTTTGATTATAAACCATATTGTGGAAATGGAAGGAAGAAAACCACACATGCATTAAACACCAAATGGGTGATTTGAGGGATGTGTCATCTAATGAGTTCTCAGAACAGCCTTGAGAGGTAGTGAGGACAGTGAAGCGCAGAAATGCGAAATGTCTTGCCCAAAATCGCACAGCTAGTTCTGACTCCTGTATAATGCAGACTCTTCCCACTACACTGAACTTTCTTATTTAAAGATATTCATACATACCAAGACACACTCAGGAGGAGAAGGCTTTCAGGAACAACATCTTAGAAGTTATCTAGATCAGTATTCCAACTCTGCCAGAATCACCATATCTCTGAAGGGCAGTCAGCCAACTTTGGCTTGAACCCTTCTAAGGAGAAGGAACACTGTTGTTTTCACTACAGCATGACCTGATGTTAAACAGCCATGGTTATTATAAGTGAATTAAAATCTGCCTTCCCGTTATTTGCCATTAGACAACTTTTCTCCTTTTGACGAATCTAAAATATGTTTACTCTTATACCACATGCCAGCCCTTCAAATGAATAAATGCTCTGATTTCTCCAGACTAAAAAGGCCCAGATCCTTCAGTCATCCTTAAGAATAGTCTCCAGATCACCCAGAATACTGACTTACCTTTGGACACAGTAGTTTGTGTATCCCTCATCAATTATGGTGACTGCAATAAGCATTTAGACACATGATTTCCCTAGAGTAGTCTTCATAAGGACACATCTGTATTTCTATTAATTTGTGTATTAGTAGAAATCTTCATAAGCTGGTTTAACCGTTGGATTTCTGCTTTTCAGGAACTATGTATGTAGTGGATACTTAGAGTGACCATTTGGCTAAGACTGAAGTCTCTCCCTGATAATTCAATCTAGTGACTTACTTATGACAGTCCTTGGAGGAAATCGTAGCTAAATAATACCTCACTGACTTCTTTAGGTGACCAGAGAAGCAGCGAAGGGCTAATCCCTTATACTTTTCACCCTTTAGAGAATTTTGACCCAAATTTATGGATTGTCTATTGCTGCAAAACAATATACACCCAAAATCGTGGGTCAGAATTTGGGGAACAGGTTAGCTAGTGGTGTTGGTTTAAGTCTCTCATGAAATTGTAGGCAGGATTTCAGCTGCAGGAATTCAGATTCAATTTCTAAAGGCCCTGTTGGGATGACTGGAGGTACTTCTTCCAAAGTGACTCACTTGTAACGCTGACAAGCTGGACTGGTTATTAGTGTGAAATCTCACTTCCTCCCCATGTAGGTTTCTTCACCGCACTGCTTGAGTGTCCTCAAAACAGCGGGATTCCCCCAGAATGAGAGGTCCAAGAGACAAAGGCAGAAGCAGGAATGCCTTTCATCTCAGAAGTCACACCTTATCACCTCCATGGTGCTCTATTGGTCACAGAAACCAGCCCTGAGTCAGTGTGGAAGGAGAGTACATACAAGCATGAATACCAGGAGGTAAGGACCACCAGTCTCATAGTAGAAGCCAGCTACCACCATAATGACCCTTACCAAAACATAGCAGGTCATAATAGACACCCCATTCTCTTAATATACAACCATCCAAGTCCAAATCCCAGTCGTAGTCTTGTGATTGTTTCACAACTGCTTGCCTTTCCTCTCTCTCCCCCAGAGATCTTTCACCAATTTCCTTCCCCCCAAATTAGAACCATCCTCAACACTATTGGCTCTATTTCTCAAATGTTTATAAATGTTTACATTTGTTACTAAAAGCAAATATAGTTGAATTTGGGAATATTACATTTGTTATTCCACAGTAGTCAAGAATAATCACTTAATTGAACCTGGAGAATAGTCCTTAGGCCTTACCCATGGCCTTATCTCTTAATCTGAGTTCAGAGATGTACCTTGAATCATCTACAGAACTGTGCACTTATGTTCACGTATGCATTTACCCAGAGAGAGAGTCCATGGTTTTTATCAGTTTCTCGAAAGGGCCATTTCTAATGCCTTCCAGAACCCCTAGTAAAATCCAGTCCTCATTGTAAGGTTTTTCCAATTAAAGGAAATGGGTTATTGAGCCATTTATCAAGTTTTTGCCTCAAAAATCCAAAAATACTCTTCACTGCCTGGTTTGTGATAATAGAGATAAACCCTGTAAATATTTCTCCTTCTCTAGCTGTCATGAAACTAAGCTTTGTCAGTAGAGGGCACTGGAGGGACACTGGAGGAAGAAGAGATCTCTCCACCTGTGTAGTGTCATATTCTTTAGGTGGGCTCTTCCAGCCCACAAGGCTACTGCAGCCCACGCTGGGTAGCAATCCCATGAGCAACTTCTCCACGAGCCCTCTCAGGCAACTTTGCAGGCAACCCTCATGAACAGCTTCACAAGTGGCTTCACAGTGGAGACCACCAATACAATACGCTCCAGAAGCAGCCGCCCCTCACACCCCTTAGGCACCCTTGAGCAAACCCCTCTGAACTCAAATGAGCCATAATCACTGGACTTCTTTTAAAAGGGTCCATCTCAGGCCTAAGAGCAATTGGATGATCCCTATATCTGATTTTCCTATATTCTTTAGAATTCTCTTTGCTCCTACTAACCATCTTTTTATCATTCCAATTCCCTGTTAGAAGGAATAATTCTTTATATTTAACCTTCCATGTTTAAAATATTGTTTGATTTCTCTCTTGATTGGACCCTGATACATAGAATTGGCATCAGTAGTGGTCCCAGGAGATAAACATATAAAGAATTTAGGAATTGTTTTGGTCATGCCTTTTGGCTGAACTCCTGTCAGTGGGAAATGAGATAAGGGCATTACAATTAAACTACCACTTGTGGTTGGTTGTGATGACATACCAGCCATAGCAAGGGATTGCTCAAGTGTTGTACTTGACCATTATGGCACTTAAGATGCCCATCAAGACAGTGGCATGGGACAGATTCTTCTGAATGCACTTTAGCACTTATCAAGAGAAAGTGAGGGGGAAAAAAATGATAAGTTCATCTTTGAACTCTCAGTTCCAGTCACACCATAAGACCAGAATGCTTCCATGATAGCTATAGAAGAATCTTTTAGTTCTTGCAGACAGAGGGATGATGTTGCTGAGAATCAAGCACAAAATTTGAAGAGTTGCTAAATTATAGCAATAATTGAATTCACAGTCCCATCACATTTTTCACTTAAAAATTAGGGTATTGCATGGGAAAGAATGAGATCCTGACGTTGGATTGGGGACATCTGCTTAGACCCAGATGAAACTGACAGTCTTAAACTACAAGTCACTCTAAGGTTCTCAGTTAATGAAAGTAGCCTGCCCTCAGGAGACTAGCCTTATTGCTTAAAAACTCTATGATAATCTCAGCTGGGGCAGAGTCCTTAATAGAGGATGTTTCTTCTCCTCAAGACCCACCATAACCATCTCCTATTGCCTATTGTATCTCATAGACCTACAACTAGGGTAAAATGATGACAGGTAACACCATGAAACAGGAAGAAAGAGCTTACATACCAAAATACTGGCAAGCCTTTGGTAACCTCTATCAGCAGAAATTGGGAACATGTATGGCTGTATATTCTAAGAGTGTTAGACTGAGAAGGATGAAATATAACACTAGATTGGGACAAATTCTTCAATATGAGTGTACTTACTAGAGATTTCAGAGTTCATGTGAAATCTGGGACAGATTTCATGTGAAATCTGGGACAGAGTTCTGGGACAAATTCTTCAATATGAGTGTACTTACTAGAGATTTCAGAGTTCATGTGAAATCATGAGAACCGCCGTAAAACTAATGGCGGTTCTCACAATTTGATTGATTGACTGAATCTTGGACTCAATCATGACCTACATTTAATACAACTAAGATACCAGAGCTTTCCTGGCATGATGTAGCTAAAGGAATCCAAAGGCCTAGGGAGATAGGAATGTTAAACTCTATCATGTGTTACCTACACACCCATCCCCCCCTCCAATGTTCCATGAGAACACCCAAAAGCACTCACTTCACCAAGATATTGAGAAACCCTTTAGCGAGGGGAGCACTCACATGCTTGTAAAGCTCTGTGGTTGCTCTTATTTGTTGACAAAGTATGGCTGAAAGGGATGCTGCCACTGAGATGAACTCCCTAGTATAGTGCCAGATAGGAGACAGCACCCTGAAATGATGGGAATGTTTTCTAGGACATGGCATGTTTGAATCAGTGGCCATTATATGCAAAGAGACATGTGAATTCTTAGCTCAACTGCAAAGATACTTAATGTCCACCATTTACATAATAATAATTGGGCTAGTCAGTGTAATAGAGGATGTGAAGAGCGGTAAGATGTACTCACCTTCGAGGAGTTTGCAGTTTAGTAGGAAAAAATAAGAAGCACACAAATGACTATAAGACAAGATAGGTAAAGAGATGCCCCGGGCACTTCTACACCCCAGCCAGTTCATGCCTCACCCAAAAGCGGAAGAGGAAAGGGAGATTACATATGTGATCTGTTACATGAAAGTGGTCTGGGGCAATTTGCAGAAGGCAAACGGTAATTTGACATGATTTTTCCTTTCCTCGGCCTTTTCCAGCTTTTCCTCACATTTCCCCCAGATTATATGTTCATTAAAAACCTATCCACTGCCTTTCTCCAGGCCCAACTGAGCCTCTTTCAGTTCAGCCACTAGGAAGCTAAGAAGATGGCCTCCACACCATCGGGCATGCATGCATATCTCCCCTTTATTAATGCCTGTTTTTCACTGTGCCATTCTTAAGGACAACCTCAACCCCTTTCTTCATACTCACTACGATCCCTCCCATTTTGCTTCCAGTAGGTACAGTAATTTCATTCTGTTGCTAGTGGCTTCCTTGTTAATTGTGTTAAGATTCTGAGGCCAGATCTAGGATCAGCAGAATAATTGATTGGTTTGGCTGACAAGGGCAAGGGAAAGAGGGAATGGCAACTAAGTATTTCAAACACTGTACACTAGAAACCCATTTCATTCACTCTTTCATTCATTCATTCTATGCATTTTCACACTCCAAAGATTTTGACTTATCTTGAAAAGCAGTTCCAAGAACATGTGTAACAGTTTTTAAATAATTATGAAAGTGGTCAGGGGAGGGGTGCTTGGGTGGCTCAGTCAGTTAACATCTGATCTCAGCTCAGGTCCTGATCTCAGGCTCAGCAGGGAGTCTGCTTGTCTCCCTCTCCTTCTGCCCCTTCCCCAGCTCACAAACATGGGCACGCATTTTCTCTTTCTCTCTCTGTCTCTAAAATAATGAGTCTTTAAAAAAAAAAAAAAAAAAAAGGGCAGGCGTGGTCAGGGGAAAGGCCACAGTTCTTGAGAAAAATCTTGGCTGAGTTCATATTTTCTACTCTTCTTAGTTTCTTTGTGTATTTTTCTTCACGACTCCCTATGGTTTGTCAACTAGGTGGAGTCTTTGAAACAGCAAGCTAGCTTTAATTAAGAAAATTTGTTAAATTCCAGGCTTTAGAGAGTACTAGGACAGTTTCTTGAGTACAGTCTATGTACCACTCATTCTTAAAGAATGCAGGATTTTTATCTCCCTGAAGGGATTTATGTTTCACAACTTTGATGTTGCCCAGTGCACAATGCCCAGTTCTGTTGCAAGAGTTTGTAACTAAAGTCACTCAAGAAGGAAACTAAAGCAGCTTAGCCACAAGCAGGGTACCCATTACACATGTGGAGTGTGCTAGGTGTTTTTGTACAGTGATCTTTTTGAATCCCCTCAAGACAAAATGCTGAGCCCCTATTTCCAAAGTTCCCCATTCTTAGATGCTTTCTTTGTGCTTCCACGTGACATCTCCTATCGCATTTACCATGTGACCGTTATCTCTTGAAAAGTGTGTCTCTTTCCCCAGACTGTGAGCTCCCTGAGGCTACCTAGGATGCTATCACTTTTTTATCACTAGTACCCAGGCATTTCCTATTGCATAATGACAATAAATATTATCGACAAAATGATAAAACTCATTTTACAGAGAAGGGAGAAGAGCTGTGGAGAAGCTAAGTAATTTGCCCAAAGTCACTCAGTTAATAATTGTTAGAGCCGTTGATATAAAAGTCCATTAATTTGTTCCTATTTAATACCACTTCTGGCTTCTGATTCTATAGGATTTTTGTGTAACTATCCATGTGCTCTTTTATGTGTGTAATAATAGACAGTAGAGTGTCTGGTAGAACTACAGGATAGGTATCTGGGTCAGTAAGGAGATGTACCATGAGATTAGCAAAAAGACTACCGAATTGTCACAGAGACAAAGTTCAGAAGTGATGGGGGGATGTGACTCTTCATACACATGTGGAGAATCTGAGGTAGCTAAAAGCAGCATCCTTGATAACTATAAACTTGTTTGTTATCTGTCCACAGGTATTTTAGCATTATACCTAATCCTTATCTATTACACCCTTCTGTCATTTAATGATGGGCCAGACCACAGGCATTTTTCTGATAACTCCCCTGCCAAACTCAGTATTTTAATCTGTTATTTGTTCTTTTACATGTAACTGGAATCTCCTATAATTATTATATGCTTGTAGCATTTTTATTTTGAGTCTGTGAAAGCCATTCCTTGGTTAACACAACAATGTTCTATTCATTCTTACCTGAAAGTACAGCTTATAGAGTAACGCTTCAGGAAGGGAAGAGTTTGAGGCACTTCCTATGAACTACCCATATTTGTGAAGATGTCTAGGAATTAATAAAAATAAACAAATTTAAAGAAGGAAGAGAGTGCTTTGCATAATCTGGTATTTTTTTCTCGGATTCATGTGAGACATGAACTTTGCTCCTACCAATTACGTATTGTTTCTCCAGTTTTTGCAAGAAAATTCCCTTAGAAGCCTCTGTTTGGATACATGGTTTCATTTTGACTTATTATTAACAGAAACCATTTTTAGATTGATATTTTATAGAAATATCATAGAAAAAATATCAGTTGTGATTTTTTATTAAAAATGTATTTTTTAACTTTATAAGAAACTTTTGGTTTTTATAATCCCCCTATCTATTAGCAACTATCTTTATTTTTTATGATGTCTTCCAGTTTTCATTATGTATGTATGCATATTTATAATGAATTCATGCATATGTATAGTTTTATAAGGTTATAATATATGTGTAAGTAATAGTATGTAAAAATATTACACATAATACTATTATTATAACCTTATATTAATAGTATTATATAATACTATTATACTATTTATTATATATAACATATAAATATTGTATTTATTATACTATTATTACTATACTATTAACTATTATATACTAATACATATAATATATATAAAAAACAGTAACACTGTTTTAGAAATACCTTTTTTCACTTAAAAGTGTTTTTGTAAGGGGCGCCTGGGTGGCTCAGTGGGTTAAAGCCTCTGCCTTCGGCTCAGATCATAATCCCAGGGTCTTGGGATCGAGCCCCATTCGGGCTCTCTGCTGAGCAGGGAGCCTGCTTCCCTTCCTCTCTCTGCCTGCCTCTCTGCCTACTTGTGATTTCTGTCTGTCAAATAAATAAATAAAATCTTTAAAAAAAAAAGTGTTTTTGTAAGTTCTTATTTCTATTTTATTACTTTTTTATTTTACAAAATCATATTATCAGTGCTAGAGTTTCAAAATATAATGCTATATTAACATGCCATAATTTTATTCAGTTGTTTCTCAAGTGATAGGTGAGTTCACAATTTTTCATTATTAAAAATAATACTTCTGTAAATGCCTTGGTATGCTTAGCTCTTAATCTTGAAACATTGCTAGGAGAATGATTACTACGTCAAAGGAACTGAACATTTTGTCACTCTTGATATTCATTGGCCATTATATTTTTATTTTTTTTTTTTTAAATTTTTTTTTTAAAGATTTTATTTATTTATTGGACAGACAGAGATCATAAGTAGGCAGAGAGGCAGGCAGAGAGAGAGGAGGAAGCAGGCTCCCTGCTGAGCAGAGAGCCCGATGCGGGGCTCGATCCCAGGACCCTGGGATCATGACCTGAGCCGAAGGCAGAGGCTTTAACCCACTGAGCCACCCAGGCGCCCCAACCATTATATTTTTAAATCAATTGAAGTAAAGTTTGAAATGAAAGTAAGAATTTGGCATTATTTTATTTTTAACTTGCTTTAGTTCAGCTGTAGATATAAAATGTGTAGTCATCAACATTTTGAAATTTTCCTTTTTTTTTTTAAGATTTTATTTATTTGACAGAGACACAGCGAGAAAGGGAACAGGGGGAGTGGGAGAGGGAGGAGCAGGCTTCCCACTGAGCAGGGAGCCCGAAGCAGGGCCCAGAGCCAGGACCCTGGGATCATGACCTGAATCAAAGGCAGATGCTTAATGACTGAGCCATCCAGACACCCCAACATTTTGAAATTTTCCAAAAATAGACATTTTGTCTATTTTGTTGCAAGTGATACTAGCTTACTATCAAAAAGGCATGGCTGGATTCAGTTCTCTTTCCCACTCTTTGATTACCCAATGATATATTGCTATCATTCATTATTGAGCATTCTCCCAGTAGAAAAGATGGCCTACATCTTTAAGACTCATGACTTCCATATATGAGATCTCATTGAAAGATTCTGATTATCCTTGCTTGGCTCTAATGCCTACCCTGGACCAATCATTATGTCCATGAAGATGTAGTACTCTTATTGGTCCATCTTGGTCACATGTTGATGGGATGGGGCACTGTGACTTACAGCCCTCCCAAGGAGCCATGAATTTAGAGAGGTGATTTTCTTAGAGGAGCTATTGGTAGCCAGAAACAATGTATCTGTTATATACATGACCTGTGTTGTTTTTAAACTTCTTTACATTTATAAATGTAAATGTAAACTTGACCCTATTTAAGATTGTGAAGTAAGGAAGTTTTACTTTCTCTCTTATCTCCCCTTTACTGCATCTTTCTTTCTCCTTTCTCTCAGACCTACCCTCCACTGTCCAGTGACCTAGTAATCTTTCTAACCTGTTTCCTGTCAAAACCTACTCTCAGTTAGTAGAGTTGAAAACAAACTGAAGAATCAAATTAAGACCCAGGATTCAAATTTCTATCTTCTTTAAAGTTGGTTTGTTTTTAATTGAGTACAATCAGAAAGGAGTAAGAAAGACAGAACTTTCAGGAGAGTTGGGACATCTGAGCACCTTCAGATAATTGCCCTACACTAAGAATTAATTTCCCCCCTTTATTTATAAAAATATTTATTTATTTGAAAGAGAGTGAAAGAGAGAGAGAGAATACAAGCTGGTGGGGGTGGTTTGCAGAGGGAGAAAAAAA
This sequence comes from Martes martes, assembly GCF_963455335.1. NCBI lineage: Eukaryota > Metazoa > Chordata > Mammalia > Carnivora > Mustelidae > Martes > Martes martes. Next base: position 66,790,255 of record NC_137899.1, read on the forward strand.
CTCCCCACTGAGCGGAGAGCCTAATTCAGGGCTTGATTTCAGGGATCATGACCTGAACTGAAGGTAGATGCATAACCAACTGAGCTACCCTGTGAAATAGCACCTATGAAAGGATGTAAGAGCTGCCTGGGACCTAGGATCTTGAACCCTTGAATACTGTCCATTCAGCTAGTCCCCAGAGAAAATACGCATGTAGAAAGCAAGGTGAGCCAATACATGCTCTCTATTCCCATGACACTATTGTGTAGCGAAGTAGAAGTAGTCAAGAGCTTAGACTCTGGAGTCAGACCAGCCTGTGTGCAAATATGGCTCTATCATTTATTACCTATATGATTTTGGGCAAGTGAGTTAACCTCTGGGAATGTTAGTACCTTTGAATATAAAATAGGGATAGTAATTTCTACCTTATGGTGCTGTGAGGACTAAAAGAGATAATGCATGCAGACTGCTTAGTTCAGTGCCTGGCACATAGTAAAGCCTCAGTAAATGAGAATTGCTTGATGCTGATGATGAAGAATGAGGAGGAGGAAGAAGAAGGGGGAGGAGGAGAAAGGAAGAAGAAAGAGGGGAAGGAGAGGAAAGGAAAAGGGAAGGGAAAAGAGGAAGGAAAGAGAAAGAAGGAGAAGGAAGAGGACATCATCTTCTGACCCAAAAGGACAAATCATAATCCTTTTCGTTTAGCTACAGGTGGGTCTTAGGGCCTAAAATAGTAATCATCAAAAATTTTTGTTCTTACAGCTCCAAAATAATTTTTTTAAACTGTGAAACCCCTCATGCATTTTTAAGTTGATATCTAAACTTTTTCATCGTGAGTTTAAATAGTTATAAAGAGATATTATTCCTGGCATTTTTATTTTTAAATAAAACTATTATGTCATTTTTAGCTGCTCAGTTGTTAGAGACATTCACTTATCATTATCACTGGGTAATCACAAAAGAAGCCTATACCAAGACATCAAATAATTATACCCATTTTTCTTTCTCTTGGAAACAACTTGTTAATCCACCAGATTCAGAAAGGGAAATTGGAAATGAGTTAATTTCAATACACTTTTGTCATTACCATATGCTTAAAGTATATTTTCATAAAAATCTTGGAGCTACAGATTTCACTCATTTATTTCATGACTCTTATTTGTTATTATACTTTAATTACCAAAGCTGGCCTAAACAGGTATCAGACTGTTTTTTCTTTAGGAAAAGATTAACTCCCTATTCAATGGATATATACAGGTTGACAAAGGGAAGTGAATTCTTTTTTTTGTTGTTGAAGACTTTATTTATTTATTTTACAGAGAGAGAGCATAAGTAGGGAGAGCAGCAAGCAGAGGAAGAGGGAGAAGCAGGCTCTCTGCTGAGCAGGGAGCCCGATGCAGGCTTGATCCCAGGATCTTGAAATCATGACCTGAGCCGAAGGCAGCCACTTAACCAGCTTTCCTGGGATGCCTTGGTGTATGCCTTCTAAGTGTATGAAGTATGTATGTACACACACACACACACACAAACACACACACATCTACATAATTCACACATATGGTTTGGAGATCCAGGCCTCATACCAATAAAAGGAGGCTGTCTCCCTGTCATGGGCCCTTTTCATCTTAAAGCCACTTGAAAGTCCAGTGCTACATCAGTCTGACACTGAGAAGTGATCAATCCAAGGGAAAGGACACGAAATTGAGAAAATGTTTTGAGCTACAGCCCATTCCTGTACCCAAGCTGTGTTGCACTTGTGTCTGACACAGCTTGGGCAGGAGGTCAGTAAAGGCCCAAGATGTGCGTATGAAATATAACAGTAGAAGTGAGCTGAAATTCAAACCTGAGCTGTATGTCCAAATACTGTATGGGAATCCGGGCGCCTGAGTGGCTCAGTGGGTTAAGCGTCTGACTCTTGATGTCAACTCACATCATGATCTCGGGGTCTTGAGATCGAGCCCCATGTCAGGCTCCTCGCTCAGCTCAGAATCTGCCTGTCCCTCTCTCTCTGCTCCTCTCCCAACTTGCATTCTCTCTCTCTCTCAAATAAATAAATAAAATCTTTTTTAAAAATTACTGTATGGGAATCACACATAGAAAGTAAGCATTGCCAATGTGACATGTGATGTAGTTCCATCTGAGTTTTTACTGTTGGATTCATAGACCGACAGATTGCAGTCGCTGTGGACACCTAATGTATTGCTTGCAGCAGTCTAGATGAATTCCACATTTCTGGGAATGCAATTTGATAATGCATATCAAAATTTTAAAAGAGGACTGTAATCAGGAAGGGGTGGGATGTATTCTGAGGGCCAGTAATGTTCTGTATGTATGGTAGATACACTTGCTTACTTTATAACCATTAGTTAAAGTAGGCAAGTCGGATATATTTTTTCTCTATGTTATAGTTCACAATTAAAATATTGTTGTAAAATATGCCTATTTGACTATTCACTTTAAATAATTCTTCCATAGTTTAAAAAGGGTGTAGGAATGATTCTAGATGATTGTTTATAGTAGCAAAAAATGAAAACTAAAAATCCAATACTAAGGGGTTGGTTCAATAAAGCATAGTGTAAACATACACTGGAATACTATACAGCTTTTTTTTTTTTAAAGATTTTTATTTTTTTATGTGACAGAGAGAGACACACAGCAAGAGAGGGGACACAAGCAGGGGAAGTGGGAGAGGGAGAAGCAGGCTTCCTGCTGAGCTGGGAGTCTGATGTGGGGCTCTATCCCAGAATGCCAGGATCAGGACCTGAGCCAAAGGCAGACACTTAACAACTGAGCCGCCCAGGTGCCCTGCTATACAGCTTTTTAAAAATTATATACAGATAAATATATACTGAGATAGAAAGGGTTCATGGCATATGGTGAGAAAGTGTAGAAATTAGGTTCGGTAAAATCCCTTTTCACTTAAAAATCATATAATCCATATATGAAGAACAATTTCTGGAAATATCTTAACCAGAATATCAGTAGTGGAATTGTGAATATTTTACCTCTTTCCGCCTATCCATGTTTTTTAATTTTTTATATAAATTTGTTTTACTGTTTTGATAAGAAAAAATGTAATTTTTATTAAAAACTCACTTATCCTTTGATTCAGCAGCAAGCCTCATTGGCATTATTCTCAGTTTTGGCCTTCCTGATTTTTAAATAAAATACACATCTTACAAGGACAACCAGTTCTTCTCATAAATCATTATATTTGGGGCACCTGGATGGCCCCGTTGGCTAAGTGTCTGCCTTCTGGGGTCCTGATCCAGGATCCTGGGATTGAGCCCCACGTTGGGCTCTCTGCTCAGCAGGGAGTCTGCTTCTCCCTCTCCCTCTGCCTGTGGTTCCCTCTGCTTGTGCTTGCTCTCTGTCTCTCTCTCTCTCTCTGTCAAATAAATAAGTAAAATCTTAAAAAAAATAAACACTTATATTTTAAAATATTAATATATTTTGTTGTTTGACGATCTGGATGGAGTCAGACATTGTGAGGCTTTAAGTTAATTTCAAGTTTTAAGTTTTCATCTCTATAAGAAATACTTTCTAAAATCAAAACTGTTACTAAAAAAGGAGCCTACTTTGGTGGTTTCAAAAACCCACCTTTTTTTTAGGGGCACCTGGGTGGCTTAGTTGGTTAAACAACTGCCTTCAGCTTAGGTCATGATCCTGGGTTCCAGGATCCAGTCCCACATTGGGCTCCCTGCCCGGCAAGGAGTCTGCTTCTCTCTCTGACCCTCCCCCCCTCACTCTCTCTGACCCTCCCCACTCTCTCTCATTCTCTCTCTCTCAAATTAGTAAATAAAATCTTAAAAAATATATAACACTTTTTTAAGAAAGTAGGCAGGATTGAATGATATTTTTATTTTAAAAATTTGCTCACCAATTCTTCAGTCTTTTAGATAAGGACCTAATTTCAGAGTGATATTCACGTTACAGATTTCATATTTATTATCACATTATTAAATTTCTTCTTAGAGGTGCTTAGTGTAGTATTTTCATGAGGAAGTATACTCATTTGTAGAACAGGAAACAGAATGAACCATGAAATGCACCATTGCTGCGGTTAACCACATCAGCCACTGGGTGGCTCTGCTGTTTCACTCCGTTTGCTATCTCTACTGGTGGAAGTTTCCAATAAAACCCAAGATGAAGAGTCAGGCTTTATTTACAGAATGCTTAATTAGGAACTGATGCAGCATTTACATTCCCAACATTTTATTTAGAAACAGTTCTGCTCGTGTATGCACTATTTTCTTGTGTTCTTTGATAACTGGGCATTTGATTTGCCAAGGAAAGGAAGGGGAAAGTTGTTTTTTTTTTTCTTCTTAACATCTCATCATTTCCTATTCCAATTTTTTAATCAGAACCAAAAATTCTTCATTTGTGTCATCTTAGCTACTTTCATAGCTATCATTTTCAGAGTCCTGTAATAAAATAATTCCAGTAGAAACAAGAAAAGTTACCACTAGACAGGAACTTAGTATCTTCTTTTGGAAATGTAGAAAGGTACCTCTTTTGTAGAGGTAGCTTTTGCCTCTAAAAAAATGTCATTGTGTTCTGGTAAGGACTCGTGAGTAGAAGACAGAAATAAACCCCACAAATGCATCATTAGCCTCTCAATAAGGGATCCTTCAGGCTAAATCTCTCTGGAATTACAGATCTACACCTTGGGTTTAATCATAGTTTAGGAACCTGAGCTCAGTTTTTATGATTTGATGCCATTACATTTGCATTTCATGCATTTGTGATAAAATTTTTTTCTCCATCCTGCTTTCTTTTAGTCTAACTTTTCAACCCTAAACCTATCACTTTCTTCTGTGTTCTTGGTTTCCTTTCAATTTCCTGTCCCCATCTTTCTCCTTTTTTTATGTCCCTTTTCATTTGCTAGGTTGAGCATATAATTTTTGAATGAGAGTCATTGTTTTAAAAAGTCTACTTTAGCCCTGAATCATTCCTTCAGAGGAAAGGAATTCTAGAAATCTAACAAATGGTTCAGAGCTTCAGATGCCCCTGTGAACACAGTTACATGAATACTTGAGTTAGTAATCACTGCTATTTAATAAATTAGCTGTATAACTGATTTACTAATGTGCTTGGGAAAACTAATGAGTAATGGGATCAGATTTTTAAAAAATTGAATTCAAACAACAGTGAAAGTATAAAGAGAACAAATTTTTGATGCTACGTACTATAAATAGAGTAATTAAGAACAGAATTTGGTGTAGACTACAGAACTCCAGGGGAGAAAGTAGAAATTAAACAAGTTCACCTTTTCAGGAAAAAAATACAGTCTTGACTTAGAAAATACACCATTTTAAACATATTCAAATAGGTAAGGAAGAAGTAATGTAGGATCTTGGATACCAGGTTTGGTAATAATTTAATCTCATAGAGTTTTCTGCAGAAGGGGAGAAGAATAAGCAATCTGATTGGTAATCAGGGAGAGAATAAATCACAGCTATTATTCTGTCCTTAGAAGATTAATGCACACAAAACCCTAGAAGCCCAGTCATGCCATATATCCCAAGGGTGGGTCAAATCCCTATGCAGTCAGAAACAGACATATTTGCATAGTGTGGCCATCCCAAGTCTTCTGGGATTAGATTTATATTTTTTTGAATGGAACTCTACAGTGGCTGAATCTCATGGGATACAAGCTTATATTTGAATAATAACTCTTAAATGGGGCTAAATCTATAACATTCTTCATCCATAAATAGACTTGTGTCAACAAAGTTTTAGATCAAAAATGTATTTAATATTCCTAAATGTCTCATTTGTGCAAATATTCAGTTCCCTCTTGCTGCAACTTGAGTCCATTGTTACTTCTTTTTAATAATGAAATGTTTCCAGGATATAGAAAATTATAAAGAATCATAGAATGAACTTCCAGGTGCCCATTATACAGCCAAGACAATTTTTAACATTTTCCTTATTTGCCTGAGCATTTTCCTAAGAATTTTTTAATACAACTGAAATATTTAGATAACAGAAGAAATCCCTTGTACTATCTCTCCTAACTCCACTGCCTATCATCCTTTCCTTCAAGTAACCACTACCATGAATTTGGTGTTTATCATCCCATGCATGTTTTTTGTTGTATATATTCCTAAATAAAATATATATAAATGAACATTTTAATCTTTTCTAAAGAATAGCACCATATTTTATATAGCATTCTGCAATTTGCTTTTTTTGCTTAACATTGTATTTTTAAGATTTACCCATTTTGAGAATATTACTCAGCCATTAAAAAAAAATGAAATCTTGTCATTTGCAACAACATGGATGGACTGAGAGGGTATTATGCTAAGTGAAATAAGTCAGTCAGAGAAAGACAAATGCCATATGATTTCATTCATATGTGAAATTTAAAAACCAAACAAGCAAACAAAGAACAAAAAAAGAGAGAAACCAAAAAACAAACTCTTCACTACAGAGAATAAATTGCTTGTTACTAAAGGAGAGATAGGTGGGAAGATGAGTGAAACAGGTGAAGGGGATTAAGAGGACACTTAATCGTGATGAGCGCTGAGTAATGTAGAGAATTGTCAAATCACTATATTATATACCTGAGACTAATATAACACTCACTGTTATGCTGGAATTAAAAATAGAGAAATGGGGTGCTTGGGGGGCTCAGTTGTTTAAGAGTCTGCCTTCGGCTCAGGTCATGATCTTGGGGACCTGGGATCAAGCCCCACATCAGGCTCCCAGCTTAGCGGGGAGCCTGCTTCTCTCTCTCCCCCTACTCATGTTCTCTCCCATTCTCTCTCTCTCTCTCTCTCTCTCAAATAAATAAATTGTAAAAATCTTAAAAATAAAAAAAAAATAGAGAAATAGAGAAATGATTTATCCATTTTGCTACATTTACCATCAGTTTTCATTTGTTTTAATTTGGACCTGCAGCTCAGTTCTATCTGACTTTGCATATTCATTAGGCAGTTTGGCCTTACAGAAGTTTACCATTTAGTGGAGAGAATGCGGAATTGCTGTTTTTCAAACAGCCATGATTTTAATCTTATCTGTTTACCATGGAGAAACAGATTAAGAAAAACAGCCTGTTTTCAGATTTTTTCATATATTTTCTTTCTTTAAAAAAAAAAAAAGATTTTTATTTATTTATGAGAGAGCATGAGAGTGTCAGAGGGAGAAGCAGACTCCCCGCTGAGTGGGGAGCTGGATATGGGTTTTGGGACTCAGTCCCAGGACTCTGGGATCATGACCTGAGCCAAAGGCAGTGTATTAACCATATGAGCTACCCAGGCACCCTTTTTTCATATAGTTTCTAAAGATGACCTGAGCTATTCAAGTAATTAATACCCCAAACGTTTTTCTGTGTGTGATGAACACCATTAAATGCATTTGGAGCTCTGGGTAGAGTGGAGTTCTTGTCCCTAGGAATTAGTGGTCTTACAGTCTTGTCTTGACTCTACTGTCTTCGGCACTCTATCCAGCTCCTCTGGGCTCTCATTTTTCTCGTCTGTAAAATGAATCAGTTGGACCAGATCCTTTTGGTGCTAATTTCAATGATCTGTGAAATAGTTAAATAGAAATTATAAAATCTTAAAATTTAAGTCATATGCTTTAGTAGAATTTCATTTTCTGTCTGAAATAAAATTTTATTACAATCCTTTGTTAAGGAAACTGCATAATGTTATGGAAAATGCATAATGTGAATACCCATTTTTTATGACATTGAGTGTATTTAGCTGTTTAAATTAGTATGTAGGCATATAATTATATTGACTTCATGACAGGCTTTCTTCACATCTGTTGTCTATATGTAGGCAAATTATAAAGACTGCAGATGGGAGTGTGTGGTATTGGAATCACCTGCAGATATTTGGCAGTTTCAGTTACTCTTCCTGGACCCTTCAAATACAGGAGTAAGGTCTTTTATTAAAGCTGCAACCTGCAGAATCCTCCCTTGATCCTTTATCAGAAAATAAGTCATGTTAGAGGATTTTTGAATTTCTAATTGCAGATATAAATAACTATGAGTCTGGAAAATGGCTGCGTGTAATCAAAAATATAATGTTCTAACACTGGGAGCTTTATAGTAACACAAAACTGCCACTCCTCTATCTCACTCATCCTCCCACTCTTAAACTAACTCCTGTCCAAAATTTCAAGAGACATGGGAAAATCCTTTTAAACCACCATTTACCTTGAAGTAAACTTAAAAAGTGTGATCAGGGATAGAAACAACATAGGTGCTAAAAGTATGAAAATAAATCTTGATGATTGCCTAAGCATCTAATAACTTGTCCACCAATACTCTGTTTAAGAAGTATCAATTTTCAGGAATAACGGATTATAATGATGATTCGCCTTCGAACAGACGGTTTCCTTCCCACTCCTTTTTAGCGTAGGAGCATCCCTCACTTATTGCTATGGGGACTTGCCCTATTTTGCCTTGTTTCAGAAAGAAACCGTCTACTTTTGTGGGAAACCATTCTCATCACATAATGTTTTAATCCATTTTCTCCCCCAAGATTTTTGCACTCAAACACCAATTATATCGTCTCTTGGGGTATGATAAAATTACATTTAAAAACTCATGTTAAAGCTGCAGATTTCCTTTACGGCTCTACATAACAGCCTTACTCCCAGAGAATTCACAAATTATATTTAAGGAATAAGGGAACTTCCTTTCTTCATTTTATTCTCACTAAATCTTCTAGGACATTGATTGATTAAAGAGGATTGGTCTACTAAAGTGTGTAGGGCATGCCACTAGTCAAATGCCAGGGCTCTGAATGGGTAGGGTTTCATGGTCAAGTATAGCTCTCTTAATACTCACAATCTCCTTCTCATGCCTCCTCACTCCCACACTCTTCCATTTTACTGCTCTTCGTTCTTACTCCTACTAATAACTCCACTTAGGTTCTTGCATCCCACCTCCTTTCCCATAACTCCTTCCTCTCAGTAAGTTTCACTCTTCCCACCTATATTTAGCCATATCTGCTCGGATCTGTAGGCATGTTTTGCTGTAAACCCTAGGCAGGTAAAGAGAGGCAACACTATCAACCTGTCCAAGAAGCACAGCAATTGTGGAGGGTAGATAAGCAGGAGGTAACCAGAGCATCCAAGTGAATCTGGGCCAGGCCTGGGGACCTGCTGGGCTGGCCTACTCACAGGCATTAATGTGATAGCCGCATGAAGCAGGAGGCATCACTGTTACTGTAAGTTCCGAGCACAGGAAGGAGGGAGCAGCAAGGGGGAAAGAATTCTCCAAGGAAAGTAGAAAGCCAGGATTAGAATCCCAGGAAGGTCAAGTCCAGTGCCACATCCAGCGTGTTGGGGGAAGGACCAAAGTCATTGTGGTAGAGCCAAGAGTTTGCCTTGTGCTTTGGCTTTATTGGTACGTGGGCGCAAGCAAGTGCCAGCAGCGGAGCCCATCGAAGCCAACACAAGGAGAAATCAAGCGTGTCAGAGAAAATGTGAGGGCAAGGATCCCACCACAGGCGCTTGTTGAGACACAGCTTAGGAAGCAGCCGGCCAAACTGGCAGAGGCGGCTGGGCAGATCAGGCCCCACCAATGATAGAGAGGCCGGCCCAGGTGAACAGCAGCTGCCGGGCAGGACAAACCAGCTGGGCCAGTCCCACAGCTGAGGCCATGTTGGGCTGGGATCAGGAAGGTTGAGGCAAATATGAGAATGTAGAAGAGACCTAATAGGTAAGCCAAAGTAGTGAGTGGCCAGGATGAACAGACCCAGGGCAGGCCAGATGGCTGTTCCTATGTGTCCAACTTTCCAGCTGTGATCAAATAACCGAGTTAAAATGTAAGTCATTTTAGGTCAAGGTCAATTTGAATTCTGTGCTTTGCTGGTGATACAGGTTCATTACCTGCATCAGTAATGCCCACACTAAACCCATTCTGAAATGGGGGCAATTGTATCCTTATTGCTGGTCTGGATATGTTCAACAAAAAGGAAATGATGGAGGCAAAACTGTGCAACTATTACTTATTTATTTATTCATTCATTCATTTATAGAGAGAGTGCACATGTTCACAAGCAGGGGGAGGGGCAAAGGGAGAGGCAGAGAGAGAATTTTAAGCAGGTTCCACACCCACCCCAGCATGGAACTTCAGGCCCAGCTCAATCTCACAACCCTTAGGTCATGACCCAAGCCAAAATCTAGAGTCAGACACTCAAGACTGGGCCGACTGAGCCACCCAGGCGTCCCACCATGCAATTATTTTTAAAACTGGTGCTCATTAATAAGGTCTAGGGAATCTGGAGGAGCTTTAACTTGACCATGTTGAGATTCATGTAACTTTATGTTGAGAATTCATTTTCCAGAAATATTTTATTTCAATTAGTCACATTTTTATCTTACACTAAAGTGTAAATTTAATTTAGTGTAAATATCTACCATTTGAATACTAATACAATCTTTTACCTTACACAAAAAATAAAAGAACATTTATGTATATGCACATGCATGCATCAAGACTAAAATTAAATGTAGCTTTAAGTCTTTAGCTAAGAACAAACAATTGGCAAATTCACAAATTAGAACTTAAAATTCCATTGTGAATATAAATTCACTTATAATTCCATTGTTAGTGTAAATAAGATTGTGAACATGTAAAAAAGGTGAGCCTGTCTCAGTTGTAGCTACAGATTGCAAATCTTGGGTCAGTTCAAATTTTTACCAACAGATGCTAATGACTTGACTGAAGGCAGAAAATATTTAGAATGGGAATGGAAGTGCAAACACAGCACTAGTCATTTAACATGCTCATTGTACTTCCTCAATATGATACTAACAAATATTCAGCTTTTGAGTTGATCAGTGATATATTCAACATATCATGGGAGCATAATTTTTTAAATTATTTGTCCAAAGTTTCTATCAGTCCATCCTAGCAACAGAGCCAAGTGTTAGAGTTATTGCCGCCTGAGTTACAACAGCTGCCCTGGGAATCTTGCCCAAACAGCAAGTTAACTGCTATTCACAGTACTATCTGGTCTTTCCCACCCCCAAACATACACAAAAGATTTTTGTCATTCTTGGCATTGAGCAATAGAAGTAGCAAGACATGCCAGTAGAACTCCAAAGGCAGAATGTCCTTCCACCTGTTTTATGCTGTAAGACAGACTTCCAAGTGCGAGGCGGTGTGGAGGGCTGCTTCCTTGAATGGCAGCTGAATGCACCAGCAGGATCCTTGGCAGCAATGCCCAGGCACTGAAGCTGGGCATTCAGGAGAGCAATGGAGAAAAGAAACTTGAGCAAACCGCTTCCTGGAACACTGAGAACCTAAATGAGAAATTAAGAACTACCAGATTCTCTCTGTCCTTATACCAGCCAAGGTCAGATTTCCAAGCTCCTATTTATTCTAATCTTTCCCCCAAAAAAGTGCTATGGCAAGTTATGAAGATAATTAAAAAAATTTTTTTTCCTTTGAGAAAATGGTGTTGCTTACTGCTTTATTATGTTCTTTCTTGAGAATTTTTCCCCCATCCTAAAGTAACAACATTGTACTGGGAAAAAGGTTCATCTAGGGAGATACGTGACTTACTCTACATCTCAAAGGGCACCTCCTTAGGTAAAAGGCATCAGATATTCCAGTTTGCTTTTTGAACTTCGAGGTATCACATTAACAGAAAGCTGGGGGGAAAGTCTGGCCTCTGCCTGCTTGGCAGACAAAAATCTCACCACCCAGCAGGACACGTAGACAGGGAGAACTTGGAGCAGGAGTAACTCCCACAGTGGAGCACTCATTACCAGGCACGAGGATAAACTGATAGCAAAAGACCTACAAGTCACCCTACAAGTTACAGGCTTGTGTCAATTTTGTGCTGTCTGCCTGGTGCCAAGTGGAATGCTAGTGTCAAACCTAGAAGCTTAGCAGTTTCAGAAAGTAATAACCATAGTCCGAGGGGGCAGGGGAGAATTCCTCCAGCTGCTTTCAGCGTTTCAAGAAGCTTAAAAGTAATTGTTTACTCAAAGCCGCAAGGATGACTTTCAGTTTTGGGGGGGTGGGTCTTGATTCCTTGATTTCCTTTTGGGAAGATAAATTCATTGTTAGTTAACAAATGTGTCTGTTTGCTTCTATTCAAAGCAGGGATTCTATGGGGGAAATCATATTAAAAGGGGTTTTCAGTGGGGAAGAGATTAGGAAACACTGTCCTACAGAAAACTGTTTTAGGGATGTGAATTTTCAAGTTGTTTTCATAAACATTTCACAAACAGTGGCTTACTTCCCATTCTGCTTGCATCTAATTCAATCAAAGTACTGAAGCTTTACAGAGCTTGTTGGAGGAGTGGCTGTGGGAAATTCCAAAGCTGCCGCCTCCTGTGGAGACTTCCTTTACTCAGTGTCTCAGATCCCAGACACTCAATCCAGATCCCACGGTCTTATTTGCCAGGGCTGCAAGGAAATGATAGAAATTCAGTAGAAGTAGACCTTGCTGCCGCCAGGCAGCCTTCTCCTAAAGTTAGGGATTCTTCAAAGTGGTTTTACCAAAGTAGAGGCAGAGCATGCGTATGGACTTACACAGATTCAAGAAATGCAGGCAACAACGTTTCTTATTTGCCCTCCTCTCTTTTCATCAGCGAGAACAAAATCCATTGTCCTCACTTGGCACAAAAGTATATTTATTCATTAACCCATCAGGCATTGCTCATGTACCCATCATTTGCCAGGCTCTGTGCAAAGTGCCAGGGATATAAAGATGAGTGAGACTCAACAGTGGCCCAAGCAGGATTGTCAAAAACTGACCTCGTTCTGCATTGCTTGGACCTTGGGACCTTGGGCTCCTCACTTCCCACAGAAGGGATTGCACCCAAACTTCTAACAAAACCAGTTTCTCCCTTCAGTAGAACCAAGGCCCTCGAGTGCTGGACACCTGGTTTTCCCAGGCAACTCCTATACAGACAGTCTCTAACCCCAGACTGGATGATATCCGAAAAGATTGATTATCTCCACCACCATCTCAGTCATTCTCACCCTTGCCTTATAAAGAGAGCAGCAAGGGAACAAGTTCCCTTCCCTGGCATGTCTACCCATGGTGTGTCCAGCAGAGAATCATGGTCCGTCTCTTCTGTTCTCTTGTTCATTCTTGCTTTGCAGATTTCCCCAGTAGAGCCTATGAGATTTCATGGAATTTATCACGAACCTTGTTGCAGGACAGGTGATGAGCATGAAAGCATCTGTCTTACAGAACAATGCTTCCCAGCTTCTGTAATACTACTCAGTACCATGCTGAAATCACCTGTTCCAGAACAAATCCTGTCCTTTGACACAAAGGATTTAATGTTCATTTCAGTGGGATCTGGCCAAGGGAGGGAGTTGGGAAACACTTCAGGGGGTCAAGACCAACTTCCCAGGAGGTGGGGGGAGAGTTTGTGCCCTGGAACTCCAGGGTTTCTTCTGTAACTGGTCAGCTCCTGTGGACAGTGCCTGCATTAAACCTCCCACAACCATTGATCACATACATGTTTGTTTCATGCATTCATTGGTTTAGTCACATAATCAGAGCTGCCACATAAACAAGGGCCTTGAAAAAGCATAGTGCTCTATCCAAGTAATATTATTTGGATATCAAAGCTATATTTACCATAGATGATCGGTTTCATTTTTTTGTTGTTTGCTTTTAAACTAAGAACTTATTCCCCAGATGAAGGCTTATAATGAAGATCAGAATATAAAATACATTATGTGGACCTGCATCAACTGAAGTGAGGCAGAGGGGTAGGACGTCAAGGATCCCAAGGAACACTGTTTGAAAAGCACTGTGAGAAATACCAAAAGGGTAAAAGAGCTCAGAATTTCCTTGGGGGGGGAAAAAAAAACCCAGTTGTTATGTAGCTTGACTATGATGGTGAATACACAAACCTACACGTGGGATGAAACTGCATAGAACTAAATAGGCTCATACACAAATGAGGACATGTAAAACTCATGAAATCTGAAGATCAGTGGATTGTATCAATGTCAATTTTCTGGTTGGGATATTGTGTTATAACTCTGTACAATGTTGCAACTGGGGAAAACTGGCAGAAGGGTATACCAGGTCTTCCTGTATTAGTTTTTCCTACTGCATGTGGCTCTCCAATTATCTTTAAAAATTTTATCATAATTAAATAAATAAGTCCATGGCATGAATTTCTCATCCTGTCCTTTTCCTCCTTCTGAAATCATAGAACAGTCAAACAAAAACTAACCTGTGACTGCCAGCTGAGATTCTTTGGTGTTCATATTGATGGATGTAGGCAGGTGTATCAGGAAGCTTTCAGCTATAAGTAACAGATAATGCTGGGGCGCCTGGGTGGCTCAGTGGGTTAAAGCCTCTGCTGTCAGCTCAGGCCTGCTTCCTCCTCTCTCTCTGCCTGCTTCTCTGTGATCTCTGTCAAATAAATAAATAAAATCTTAAAAAAAAATAAATCCTAAGTAACAGATAATGCTGACCCAACTGACTTAAGCAATAAGGAAAATGTAGTATGTTATATAGTAAGTCTAGAGTAGGGTAGTCCCATGGTCACTTGGATTCAGTAGCTCACCATCATCAATCAAGGACCCATATTCTTTCCATCTCTCTACCCTACCATCTGCCACATGTTAATTTTGTCCTTAGATGAGCTTCATTAGCAAATAGCCCCTATCATACCAAACCATATCATTTTCTTAAGTTTCATGTTAAGAGTAAGGAAACATTTGTGGATCTTTCTACCACTCGCTTCACCTACTTATTTCTATTGACCAGGATCAAGTCACAAGCACTTCCCTGCATGAATCACTGGCCAGGGGTATAATTTTACCTAGATGTAGTCCCTGGTGGTGGGAGATGTTTACATCTTAAAAAAAAAAAAAAGAAAAAAGAAAAGAAAAATCAGCACTCTACCAATGAGTAAGAGCCAGGGGTGGATGGGTGATAGATAGGCAACCTGTTACCACAGAGCCACAACAGTGTGGGGGTGAGTTATTCTAGAAGATTCCAGGCATTTTTCAAAAGTACAGCCATTAAATCTCCTAGAAAATTTTGAGGCAAGCGATGAAGATGGCAAGTGATGAAGATGAAGCAGGCACCTTCCAGCACCCAGAACAACTGGAAGGAACATACTCTTACAGCCAATTCCTGATTCCACACCAAGGAGAATGATGAGTCCAGCTTCCCATGCAAGCCTGGGGAACTCAGAACCAGGAGAAGAGCAAGGGAAAGAGGCTGCCATAGCAGAAACCCAGAGAATGAACCTCCTCCCAGGAGTTGGCAAGACTGTCCTTGTTAAAGAGCCTGTCCTGGTCTAAAGGTGAGCAATTTTTTTGCTTTGTTTTGTTTACCGTGGGTGAGGGTTGAGTTAAAGTAAGATAATGTATAAGGATTATTTTTTCAAAATAAAACCATTTTAAAAGAGGAAATGCAACAGCTGCCTTTCAGATGATTGATTTCCCAGTCGTTATTTATTTCCTTTTTTATTTACCCCAAATTTCTGACCAACAAGCATAGCACCTAATGCAGTATTTGTCATTGAGTCCTTGCTTAATTGTGTAAGATAAGACTCCTTGAAACTGGAGGCAGGGTTTGAGGGACATGAAGACCAACCAGAAACAAGGATAGACTCTTACCTCTGGAGTTGGTGCCAGGAGACACGGGGAGGGAACAAGCAGTCAGTGTGTATATCTGAAGATATGCCCGTATTTGGTGTGGTTGGAAGGGTACAAAATATGGGGCAAATGACTTTTACTGCCTCCCCCACTGCAATGTCAACCTCAAGGAGGCAGAGACTCAGACATCTTCCCCAGTGCCTTCTGTATGCCCAATGCCTATCACATAATACATGTAAATATTCATTTAATTAGTCAAAATTTTCCTCATGTACTTTCAAATTATAAAAGACCAGAAGGGTATATTCTTTCTGGACCATGGCCTCAAGAAGAAAGGAAGGAAGCTGAAGATAGCTGCTTCAGGCATTGTCACTCATACCCCCTACATTTGTGGTCCTCTATCAGGACATCCACTTGCACCCAGTCCTGGAGCAGGAAATGGTGGGCAAGATGGAATCGCCCAGCTCAGGAAGACCTTACCTTCTCCAACCAGGCACTTGAGTAAGGAGTGGGGGTGGGGGACTATTACTTACAGGGTCTAAATCTTAGCGCTGGAATTAGAATTTAGTGCTATGTCAGCAGATCTGGAGGGCCCGGCGTCCCGTAGGCCAAAGGCCGTTCTTCCCAAGGTCTGGGCAGTGGAAGCTGTGTGAACTGAATAGTGAGCTCACCTAAACTGTGAAAGGATGGGAAAGACTGTTGTTTCTCTCCCCCTGCAGGAACTTTACAAGTGACCTCGACAAGCAGCCCCTCAAAACCTACAGAACCAAATTTTTCAGAATCCTCTTTATCCCTCCGTTTCTATTTTCTTTTTCTTCCTTTTTCTTCCTTCTACCTTTCTTTTCTCTCTTTCCCTTCCTCTGTTTATTCTTGTCACTCCCTGTTTCTCTCCCATTTCCCCAACTCTTCCTCCTCCTCCCCAGTAAAAGGGATAATTTGGAACTAAAAGTATACGTCACGATTTATTGAAAGCAATTGTCTTTTTCATAGGATTCTCTGACCTTTCATAGAAAATGATTCTTCTACAGGGCGCCTGGGTGGCTCAGTGGGTTAAAGCCTCTGCCTTCTGCTCAGGTCATGATCCCAGGGTCCTGGGATCGAGCCCCACAGGCTCCCTGCTCAGCGGGGAGCCTGCCTCTCTGCCTACTTGTGATCTCTGTCTGTCAAATAAATAAATTTAAAAAAAAAAGAAGAAGAAAGAAAATGATTCTTCTATCCCAGGGTGACTTTCAAAATAATTCCCTGGAGACTAAAGAATTATATGTAAATTTAGTACATTAAAAGGAAAAAAGAACATTTAAATACTAACATTTAAGCATTCTGGCCTCTATTACTTTAAAATTATAAGTTTGACTTGATGCCATTCATGTTAGAATTCCTGAAACTACAACCAGCATCTATGGTTTGCAGGCTTCTTTTATCTACACAGACATTTCCTGTCCCATTTTCTCTTTGCCCAGAGACCCATAACGACTTACATATTGTTGATTTCAGGTTCTTTGTGGGAGGGTAAGGGGAGAGAAGCCATTTTAGACAAACGTTTGAGGCAAGGTGGAGGACAGCACGATATGTCAGCCCTCACATAGGCTGGCATGTTTACTCTTGCCTACCCAGGGCACTTGGGAATAAAAATATCATCCCACTTGATTAAATTAAAATTAGTTTCTTGAATATCTTTTCCAGAATTCAGTGTGCCCACACACAATTGTGTATGCCACATTGGTGCACGACATCACAAGTTCTCAAAACCCAAGTCCATAGATTTGGGGTCAACAAGGCCCACTAACCCTCCTACAGAGCCTCCCAGGTGCTGCGCACCGTGCACATCTCTTCTCACGTATCGGTTCATCTCATCCTTCAACAGCCTTACAAGGGAGGTGTCTTAGTCGCCTCGGATGGCCATCACAGAATACCATAAACTGATGGCTTAAGCAATAGACATTTATTTTCTCACAGTTGCAGAGATTAGAAGCCCAGCGATCAAGGGGCCAGCAGCAGGGTTGGTATCTGGAAAGAGCTCCCGTGTTGGGTGGCAGATAGGGCTCCCTTCTTGCTAGCTACTTACACGGCCTTTCCCCATGCTCCTGCGGAGGGAGGAAGTGAGCAAGCACTCTGGTGGCTCTTCTTACAAGGACACTAATCTTACTGGATCAACCCCCCGCCCCCCTCTTAGGACCTCACTTAACCTTCATTACTGCTCTAGAGGCCTTGTGCCTAAATACTGCCACACTGGAGATTAGGACTTCAACATGAATTTGGGGAGAACACATTCAATCCATGACAGCAGGTAATGTTGTTCTCATTTTTCAGGACAGGACTCAGAGATCTAGCCGGATTGAAGAATTTGCCCAACATCACAGAGCTAGTAAATGGCAACAACGGGATCTGAAATCCAGCATCATGCTCTTCAGCATCCTCCTGTGTGTGTCTCTTCAGCCTGTAGGAGTCCTAGTATCCCATCTAACAGCCCCAATCCCTGGCAGACAACGTACACCAGTCCTAATATTATCAGAGTGTTGCTGTGCCTTTTTTAAATTGCTTTTCCTGCAAGGACACAACCTCTCGCTATTACTATTATTATTTTATTAGAGATACATTTTTATATTATCAGATTTAGAGAAAAAATGTATAGTTACTACTTTTTTTTTCAAGATTTTATTTATTTATTTGGCAGAGAGAGACAAACAGCAAGAGAGGAAACACAAGCTGTAGGAGTGGGAGAGGGAGAAGCAGGCTTCCCACTGAGCGGGGAGCCCGATGCCAGGTTCGATCCCAGGACCCTAGGATCATGACCAAAGGCAAACATTTAATGACTGAGCCACCCAGGCACCCCTATAGTTAAATTCTTATATATCTTAGTTAATCATCTAGTGAAAACTTCTCTAAGTGTCTGTAGTCTGTATTTATATTCTAATGGCTGTAAGTATAGCCAGTAGTGATATTTTAAAGGCTCTATTACTTTTTTGAGGACAGAAAACTTTCAATCCAAATTTCTACTCAGAAAACTGGGACATTGTAATTTGGTGAGGCTGCTCATAGAATTCTTACCAGTCAATGAAGAAAATATTTATACCAACTTACAGACTGCATGATGTTCAGATCAAATATGTACTAAATGGAATGTGATGACCTGATTGGCAACAATTCTAGGATTTTCAGTGGAAGTATTCATGGGTAGGGAAGGTGGAGAGGAATGATGCATTGGATAAGAGCAAAGATTCTGGAATCTGGTCATCTGGATCTGAAATCCTGACTCTGCTGTGTCCTGGAGCAAGTCACTGACAACTCCCACTGACAACTCCTTATTAGTAAAATGAAGCCAGTGGTAGCTTTTGGTTATGTAAGGATTCGTGAGAGAATTCTTAAGTGTAAATTAAATAGTGCCTGGCTCACTAAGAATTAAAATTTTTCCTGCTTTATAGAAACATAATTGACATATACCATTATATAAGTTTAAAGTATACAGTGTAATGATAGATATAGATATATATGTGTATATGATTACCACAAGGTTAGTTAACATATCCCTGACATAGTTACAATTTTGTATGTGAGAACTTTAAAAATCTACCCTCTTAGCGACTATCAAATATCCAATAACTATTGTTAACTATAGTCACCATACTATACAATACATTCCTAGAACTTATTCATCTTAAAACTGGAATTTTATACCCTATGAGCACTTTCTTCCATTTCCCCTACCCCCCAACCCCCCACCCCTGGCAACCACCAATCAAGTCTCTGTTTCTGCGTCTGTTTTTTAGACTCCACATATAAGTGAGCTTGTGCAGTATCTGTCTTTCTCTGTCTGACTTATTTCACATTGCATAATGCCCTCAAAAACTGAATCTTTTAAAATTGTAAACTTCTAAAGAGTACATTTTGTATTTCTAAAAAATTTTCTAAAAATCCCCAACAGGAAGGGACGCAATGAGTGTTAAATGAAAGAACAGTAAATGTCTTGAGAGGTCAGTGTCCCACCGTGGCCCATTCTCAGTATTATTAGTTTCACCAGGAAACAGGGGGAGCTCTGTCTTGATGTGAAACGGGGCCTCACACAGGCAAGAGCATTGCTAGACCACAGGCCTTGCTCTTAAACCACAGCTCCACACCCCAGCCCGATGTGAGACTGGGGCGGAGCTCTTGCTTCATTCCCAGGATCAACAGGTTCTCAACCTTTGCAGTTCTTGTGATATTTTTTTTTTATACAAATGTGCATGTATGTTTAGTCTTTCTTGGTGATGACATTATGACATGGAGTATTTCTCTTCAGAATCTATTTAAAACTAGGTATTTCAGCTGTTGGAGTGAATTAAAATTATTAAGTACTACAGAAAATATATTTTGGTCAGCTGAGCCTAATTTTAGATTGTGAACACAGACACCCATCAGCACAACTACCACCCCCACAGACACCGTAGCATCTGCTTGCCTCTACTGATGTGATTGGGAAATTTGTGACTTGGAGAGGGGACCCAAGTGTAGCTCGCTGAGATGGCTGAGAACCAGAGGTGGGAGGGACGGTACAGATTCTCTTCCCGCCTAGTTTTTTGGACTTGGTTTGAAGCATCAGCAGTTAGAGGTGAGGGCCAGGAAGTGAGGGGACTATTCAGAAGAAACCTGTCTGACTCAGTCCAAAACATCATCGCTTCAGATCCCAGCATTGAGCTGGGAGGCAAGAAGCCATGTTCTCCGCTTGTTTGTGGAACGTTGCTCTGCTCTGACAAGCTGAGGGCTGCTGGGCTTGGCAGCACTGGAAGAGACCATGGGCTTGGCAGCACTGGGAGAGACCGTGGACTTGGCACCAGCAGCATTGCTTTTATGACGGGCAGCTCCAGCACCAACTCTTTCCAAGTGACCCTGCGGGAAGCAGACCAGGAGGAGCCAGAGCAGGAGGGAGAGGACCAGGTGGATCTGCGTGGTTGCAGCAGCTGGTGTGTAAGCACGAATGACATATCCTGTTGGGGACGCCCTGAAATAGCTGGAGGACACTAAGGTCAAGCTAAGATCCTGTCATTACCTTTGTAATTTGGACATCAAAAGGACATGTAGCCTGGTTTTACATAGTCTGGGAGAACTGGACATGCTGTCACTAAACTATAATTGCAGTTAATGGGCTGCTTTATAAGTAACCTAATTTCACAGAGTAATTGGTAGCTTACAATAAAATAAGGAGATTATAGCCATTGCCAAAAACGCCTATGAATTGGAAAGATTAATACACAGGCAAAAATTTTGAATGAAGTTATGCAGAAAGAG
Organism: Martes martes; assembly: GCF_963455335.1. Taxonomy (NCBI): domain Eukaryota; kingdom Metazoa; phylum Chordata; class Mammalia; order Carnivora; family Mustelidae; genus Martes; species Martes martes. Next base: position 66,811,052 of record NC_137899.1, read on the forward strand.
AAAAATACAGAGCTTGGAAAGAACGAGACTTGCTTCATGAGTTCCAGCATTTCTTTACAAGAGCTTAGGAGTAGAAATGCGGATGAAAGATGGATGGATGACTCTTTTGGCATTGGCATGTCACTCTACATTGTTTTAGATATATTTTTCTTTTCAAAATTTGTTAAATTTAAATTCAATTTAGTTAACATATAGTATATTGTTAGTTTCAGGGGTAGAATTTAATGATTCATCAGGTGCGTATAACACCCAGTGCTCATTACATCACATGCCCTCCTTAATGCCCATCACCCAGTTACCCCATCCCCCGGCCCACCTCCCCTCCAGTAGCCCTCAGTTGGTCTCCTTTAGTTAAGAGTCTCCTATGGTTTGCCTCCCTCTCTGTTTTTTTGTTTTTGTTTTTAAGATTTTATTTATTTATGTGACAGAGATAGCAAAAGAGGGAACAAAAGCAGGGAGAGGGGCGAAGCAGGCTTCCCCTTGAGCAGGGAGCCTGATGTGGGGCTCTGTCTCAGGACCCTGGGATCATGATCAGAGCCAAAGGCAGACACCTAATGACAGCCACCCAGGCAACCTCCCTCTCTGTTTTTATCTTATTTTATTTTTGCTTCTCTTCCCCTATGTTTTCCCATCTGTTTTATTTCTTCAATTCCACATATGAGTAAAATCATATGGTATTTGTCTTTCTCTGACTGACTTACTTCACTTAGCATAATATCCTCTAGTTCCATCCACATTGTTGCAAATGGCAAGATTTTATTCTTTTTCGTGGCTGAGTAATATTCCATTATATACACACTTCTTTATCCATTCATCTGTTGATGGACATCTGGGCTCCTTCCATATTTTTGCTATTGTGGACATTGCATGCCACTCTACTTAAGACCAAGAAAATGTCAGGGCACCTGGGTGGCTCAGTTGTTAAACATCTGCCTTTGGCTCAGGTCATGATCCCAGGGTCCTGGGATTGAGCCCCACATCAGAGGCCCTGCTCAGCAGGAAGCCTGCTTCTCCCTCACTCTCTCCCCCTGCTTGTGTTCCTTCTCTTGTTGTCTCTCTCTGTCAAATAAATTTTTTAAAAATTTTTAAATAGAAAAAAAAGACCGAGAAAATGTCAGTTGTTTTCATCAGAGGATGGGGTGTTAATGGACATGCTGACCCCAGGGTATCCTTAGGTTTTTAACCACTTCCACACTAGGCTTGTCAACCATCATTGACTTCCTTTCCCCCCAGTGAAAGCCATGCAGGTTGCAGACAATGGGTCCAGGACTGGGGGAGGCATAGCCGTGGCACTAGGAGACACCTCACACAATCTCTGCCCACTTCCAGTTGACATCCCACTGTGGATTCCAGTGAGAAACACCTTCTAGCAAACTCTATTGTTAGATCAGTTTCCCTAAGAACAGGAACTGGGAAGCCCTGAAGGGCAGCCCACCTTACCATCCCATTCTGTCTGCCCATTTCCCTCCAGCAATGAAGCTTTCTCTACTCATCCTTTACTTTTCAGCTGCTAAGTCACTTTCTCAGGGAAACCTCCCCTGACTAGGTTAGGCTTTTCATCACCCTTTTTACTTTTTCATAATTAGCTAATACTGACTTAATTGTGTATTTAATTACTGCAGATAATGTGGGCAAGGATCAGGCCCATATTGTTCACTGATGAGCCCTCAGTTCCTGGCACACAGTAAAATATAAAATATCTGTTGCATGAGCAAATGCTGATATCACCTGAGAGCTCTCCCTACATGGCTTAAGGCTTCGGCTAAGGCATTGGGTGTTTTGCCTCCTACTCTGAATATTTTAAAATTGTTTTTAATATTATATAAGCAATATGTCAGTATGTGTTCATTGTAAAAAAAAATCAAAGAACACATATACATACATATGGAAGTCATGGTCTTGTATATGTGAATTAGGCCATAAAAAGCTATTTTTAGAAAGCTCCAATTTTCCTTCACAATTTCACACCATCCCAGTCCTATTCCTTTTCCCAGGCATAGAACCACTTCCAAATCCTCTTCTGTGGGCTTTCATACATATATGCATCTTTATACAGGTATATTCATACACATATTCACATTTCCATGCATGTATGTGGTGTATGCAAACATTTAGAGTCCAATCAGAAGGCAGAAGCTATGCTAGAAATTACAGAGGTTGTTTAACACAGGTGAGAGAAAAGTTAAGAGACCAGAGAACAGCAAGGAGCCACCCTCAACTCTGGGGCTAGAGGGACAAGGGAGAAGGCAGTGTTATCCCAGTGCCGGGCCCACCTAGAAGGATCTGGAACCACTGAAGCACTTCCAGGCTAAGGCTGAAATCACAGGGAAAGGCTTGTAGAGCAGAGGCTGGAGAATCGACAGGATGCTGCTAGACAGCATCTGAAACAGAGAGAAGGAAAGAAATAACCTGGCTTTCCCCTTCCTCTCATTCTCCAGGGTTTCATCACTGACTTTCTTTGGCTGGGTCTGTAAGGGACCCTGGAGAAAGCAGTTCCCAGGGATGTTAAGCCCAGGATAGAGAATGGTAGAGAATAGATCTGAGAGCAAACAGACAAAAGACCAGCATATGTGGTTGAAAATAAAGCCCATAAATAGCATCATGGTATATGCAGTGTTCTAAATCTGTCCTGTCATTTTTGCAGGCAAAAAATCTGCTTAAAATGGCCATTGAGAGCAGGCTTGATCCACAGAAACAAGGTTACAGCAATAGAGCACAGAGGAAAGCAGCAGAAGGCAGAGGTGTTATAGGAGAAATACACTCCCAGCCAAAGGGAAGGCACATCACAGAGTGGCAGGTCAGAGGACTGGTGTGGGTACAGGTCTGTTCTGAAGTAACCAGGCTGACCTGTTCTGCAGACAGGTGGGAGGAGAGCCTTCTGGCGTGTCTTATGAAGGAATTCACCCGGGGAAGATCTTTACCTTAGAAACTGTTTTAGCCTCCAGAGTCTGGTTTTAATTGCCTTTGGCAAAATTTCAGAACCTTCAGTGCACTCCAGGAGCTGAGCTGGATACAAAGACGCACAAGATACAATAAAGAATGAGCCTTGTACTTCTTCCAGGAGTCCTAACTCTCATGAGGGTCAGAAGTGAATCAAAGGATTATGATACAATGGGATAAATGTAATAATATCTGTGCCACAGAAGAGGGAGGGAGTAACTGCTGGGGGGTGGGGAGCTCAGGAAAGCAGACTGAGAAGGCCTCACGAAAGTGACATGATGGAAGGTGAAGGAAGGAGAGGAGCTCCTCGGACCTCCGCGAGTCCAACTCTGAAATAACAGCATTGAACCAAACTTCCCTAAACACCACTATTACCCCTCAAGGATCGACAAAGCAGCTGTTCTTGCCCCATTTACTTCTCATGTAATGGAGACCACGCATACATGTAACATGTTTGAAAGTAAACGATGGATAAAACGAGTCCACGAGCCCCATCAGTCAGCATCAGCAGGGCCAGGCTGACCTTCAGAGACGGTGCACCAAAAAGTGAACGATGCTCTTCACATATAATTTAACGTTGCAGCAATGTGCTTCTAAGGAAGTCCTGCACAGTTCTCTTTTCCCACAATAACACCTCTCGTATGTTTTCGAAAGTCCCAGATAGCCAACCGTGGCCCAGATGACACTCTCGTCATTGTTGCCGTGCCCCCACTTTGCCGGTACCCCATGCACGTGTTTGGCCTGTCGGCCGGTGATCCTGCTGGGAGGAGGCAGCCCCTTTCCGCTCTAAGACACCCAGACCGGGTCAGCTTCAACAAGTTCATGTTCCTGTTCTTAAGCTAATGGACGCAGAGCTGCTCTCTCACTTCCCCACACAGCCCGTGCATTATGACTTTGTGCTTGACCCCTTCTGTCAATACCTTGCAGCTCAGGAAAGCCACCTGAAGCCTTGCGGTCTGGCTCCCTGAGAAGAAAGGCTGATGTGAGAAACTGTTTCCTTACACGGAGCTCAGCAGCTGCTTATCAGAGGAAGACTGTATCGCGGTGAAGTGTTTATGAGCCCGGGCGTCTGAAACAGGTCCTCGTCGCCATGTGATCTTGGGCAAGAGATTTCACCCCGGTGAGCCCAAGGTTTGTCTCCTAGAAATGTGCTTCACTTATAGAAGCAAGTGACGTCATTTTTTGACACAGACTTCAAATGTCCCTACTATGTGCCCAGCACCGTTCTTGAAGAAAGAGACACAAGAGTGAACAAACAAGAATCCCTGGCCTAGAGCTGACATTCTAGGGGAAAAAGATAGACAATGCAAATAAAAAGAATCTGTATCAGGTTAGAAAGGAAAGGGACTAGGGAGCTCTGGGAGAGACGCCACTTTAGGTGGAAAGACCAGAAGGGCCTGAGTGAGCAGGTGACTTGTTAGATGGAAGATAAGCAGCAAGAGGACGTGTGGGGGCCTGCCTTCCAGGCAGAGGGAACAGCCTGAGCGGAGACCTGGAGGCAGAAGCAGGTCTGGTAGGTCTGAAGAACCGTGAGTGAGTCTGGCTGACAGCGACTGAGAGTGGGAACAGACAGGAGGGAAATGAGGTCAGAGCTCAGGAGAGACGAGGAATGATAGGCTCTGACTTGCCTTTGAATAGGCTCACTCCCGGGAAACCGGTCCGGAAGCTCCCATAGCGATCCAGGTGAGAGAGAGAGGAAGCACACGGAGTCCTAACCTCGGCGCCTGGCCGGAACCAGCTCTGGTGAGTGCCCACTGACCTGAAGCTGGCACATGCGCAGCTGGCGAGGTAAGACCTCAGCTTTGTTCTGCTTTCTGCCCCTCTCTCAGCCATCCATCTACTGTCGGAATCATCGTCTTCCTCAATCACGCGCTGTTTGTCATCTTCCTCTTTTCTTCTCTCTCTGCTTCCTCTTCACTCTGCTGTCTGCTTTTACTTTCTCTGATGAATGGTCTGTCCTCCAGGGCAGAGTTGTGGGGGGTGGTATTGCATCTTGGGGAGAAAGCAGTGCACCCCCAGGCCTGTCAGTACCACAGGATGCATCAGTGCAACCAAGGTGGGGTGACAGGCACAGAAGGTGCCCAGAGAGACAGCTTTGCCATGCGGGTGGTACTGAGGCCACAGGCAGAGCTCTGTAGACTGGTCAGAGTGCAGCCACAAAAAGAGAAGCCTCTCCCGGTATTTCAGGCAAGTCCTAAAAGGACACTGATGCAGGGAGTTAGAGGCTGACAGACCACAGCCAGACCAGGAGAGCGAAGATTAAAAAACCATTTTCAGAAAATCAAGAAGTATAGGGCTTGTAGGGAAACCACCACAAATAAGCCCAAAGCCTTCAGCACATAAGCGAGTGATTCTCAGAAGGAACCTCATTGATACCAGCCACCACCTTAGTGTCACAATATCAGGTAAATGGTCACAGTAGGCCACAGGGGGATTCCCAGAAGTCATTCTGACAGCAGGACCACTGGCCATAACGTAACTAGGCATCATGACCCAAGTAGGCATGACATAACACAGAAATGTCTGCAAATCACAGCAGTATATTCCACTGAAACCAGACTCAACATGTCCTGAGCTCAATTTTCCCTCATCCGGAGCCTCCGGTACCCAGGGCCACTCTCATCCCCCTGACAAGGTGACAGAAGGGAAGTCAGAGTGGAGAGACACAGCACCTTAACTAACTGTGATTTAAAATACCTTACTAGAGCACTGGTCTTGTAAAATATCTTACTTTTGCTAGTTTTACAAAAACATCTGGCCTTGTGCATACACACATTGCTAAGACCTCTCCCAGGGCCCTCGAGGGTGTGCTCTGAGTGAGGGCTCCTGAAGCTTCAGCTTCTCATGGAAAATCTGTCTCTGCCTGGAGCAGAAGCAATTTACCTTCACTGGCCAGAGACCTGATTCCATCATAGGCAGGGGCGTTGGGCCAGTGTGAAGTTTCCTTGGGAATTGTTTGGAGCAGTAATGTTTTGCTCAGCTTGGAAACTGCTAATAACACTACTAGATGATTTATTAAATTGATACAAGTTTGAATTAGTAGAAAATGAGCCATGGTGTGTAGCCTTTACTCTCAGACTTCTGAATCACTCCTCTTTCAGTCAGTATGACCCAAATTTGTCTATTCAACAAAAATATATTAAGGGCATACTCCATGCAGGCACTGTGCTAAGCTCACAGTGGGGAGGAGGGTAACCATGAACTCTGATTTTAAGGGGCCTTCAGGGGAAGAGACAAATAATCAAGTCACAGTAGACTAGAGGGGGTCCCACGGAGAATACAGACAAGTGATCCTTACCTAGTGCTCTAACAGGAGAGACTGAGGGATTCATTCTTTCAACAATTTGGGGGGCTGCCTACTCTCTGCCCACACAATGCTAACGGCCAGGATAAGGGCAAGTAAAAAAACTGCAGTATCCATGCCTTTCCAGAACCATCCACTGGAGGAAACATTATCACAGAATCGGATTGCATCTATCCTTACTGACAACCCAGCAATGGCCTCCGTGAAGGAGCGCGGCAGGTGCACCAGTGAGCATATTTGAAGAGGGTTGGTGCCGCAGGACAGACTTTCAGGAGGGGTCACAGAGCGCTGAGAATGAGAGGCGAATTAACTGATGAGTGAGAAGGAGGCAGGGCTTGTGGGGGTCTCCTAGGCAAAAGGAGCTGCAGGAAAAAAGACCTGGGGTGGGGTGAGGAGGAGTAGTGGGATTGAAGTGGGGGGGTGGAATGTAGAAGGGAGAAAAAGACAAAAAGAAGCCAGCGTGGCTGAGGCATCTCCGGGGGTGGTCAGGAGAGAATATGGATACATGGGGCTGGAAAAATAGAAATGGGCTAGTGTGCCTAAAACCAACGGGAGCCCCAGAAGTTTCTGAGGAGTGGAGAGACATTGCCCAGTTGGCATTATATGGAAGGCTCTGGCTGCAGCGAGAATATTGGATGACGAGGGTTGCTTTGGCAGGAGCTGCATCCTAATTACTTCCCCCTTTCTCACTTTCCTTTCCGGTAGCCACAGAGATCTAAATAAATGCATGCCAGATAGTCAGTTCAAAGCACCGACAATGAAGGGTTGTGTGGCTCAGAGGAGAACACACTGCCTTCAGTCAGGCAGACGCAAATTAGATCTTCCCTCCACCTCTAGTCAACCGGTGGCTCTGGGGAGTCGCTCGCCCTCTCTACAACCCACTTTCCACCCACTCTAATAATGCCTCCCACGCAGACTTAACGAGTGTCAGAAAGGGTGTGTGCAAATTACCTGGCATTTGGCAGAACTCTGGACACACCAGCTACTATTGGAAGTGACTACAGGGCAGGCAAGCTAGTCAGAGGAAGATTTCCAACCAGAAGTAATACAAGCAAAAGCGCTGGAAATACAGTACAATCTCTCCTATTACAAAAAGATAGAAATATGTGCAATATCCTATATTTATGTAACTAGCACATTTTTAGAGATAGCTGTCTAATGAAATCTTCCTAACAGCAGAGTTGGAAAACAAGCCTATGTTATATATGCAGTTAAAATATATACATATATACAATAAAGCTTAAGAGCTTTCTCAATAAATTATATTGTGCAAGACTTGCGTTATCTCTGGCCTTTTTCTGTTTGCAGCTGTCCCTACAACAAATGAGAAGCTGAATTCATTTGTTAGCAGATGCATCTCCCAGACTGAACAACATTAGCTTCTCAAGCATGGGGCTATTGATTTCTGTTTCTGTAGATCGTGCCGGAGACCCTGGCACTCAGTAGTAGGTATGTAGTGAATACTTGCGGAACAGAAAAATAGGTAAAAAACAAAAGAAAAAAATTGAATGTATGAGTCTAGCAACTGTAGTTGATGAACCAAAATCAAGACACATTGTCTCTTCCACAGAATATGGATGTCTTGGAGAGAGCTTGGCACGGAAAGTTTGAACTCCACAGCATCCTGGAAAATTCAGGATATACGATCGGCATACACCTCAAACAGCTGACTCGGTTTGAAAAGAGCTATGGCCAGTTCCACTGTGAGCTTGTGTTATACTTATTTTGCAGCAGAAAAATGGTTGCAAGTCCTTTGTTCACAGTGGAAGGAACAGTCTAGAAGATTTAAAGGATTTCTGTTTAGCTGTTGACACAAGGACTCGGGATCAGCTTTTCTCTTATCTCACTCACTGTAATTAATTAGCTGCCCTGATGAGACCTCTACTGGCACAAAAAGAACAAGTGAAACAGCCATACATTTTGTTTGTGAAGCACAGCTGAGCTGAGCTCAACAGAGTGTCGATTCAAAAGAGGGAAATAAAATATGCAGCAAAGTTGGGGACAGGGAACAAAGAATCCAGTATGACAATTGAAAGGAGAGCTAAACAAGCATTCAGAGTACCATCAAGAAGGTAAAAAGCCTCAAGAGTCTAGAAAAAAGATAAACTGGTGGGACAAGGCTGATAAATTGGACCAATTTAATAATCAATGAAGAAATTTAAGACTTTGTTCCAAAGGAATATTTTGACAAGTCAGGTTTATTGAAGTAAAATTTACATACTATAAAAGTCACCCTCTCGGGGCACCTGGGGGGCTCAGTGGGTTAAGGCCTCTGCCTTCAGCTCAGGTCATGATCCCAGGGTCATGGGATCGAGCCCCGCATCAGGCTCCCTGCTCAGGTGGGGAGCCTGCTTCCCCCCCTCTCTCTGCCTGCCTCTCTGCCTACTTATGATCTCTGTCTGTCAAATAAATAAATAAAATCTTAAAAAAAAAAAAGTCACCCTCTCAGTGTAAAGTTCAGTGAGTTTTAAACATCACATAGGGTGTGTAGTTATCACCACAATCAAGAGATAGAATAGTTCCATCATCCCCAAATTCCCACTTGATCCTTGTTAATCAATCCCTCCCTCACCCTTAGCTCCTGGCAGCCACTATTCTGTTCTTCTGTTGCTCTAGTTTTTCCTGCTTTAAAGGAATTTAGTAGCAGAACTTAAAATGGGAGAGAAAGGAACTGAGATATTTTCCCCCTACCATCCACTCACTTCCTATACCCTTCAATAGCATCATTTAACAAACCTAGTTATATTGAGGATCTATTATTTACTAAAGATTTTAAATACATCATCTTTCAGTTTTATAGCTTGTCAGGGAAGGAAGTTTATTCTCCCCATTTTCCAGGTGGAAGATGACACTCAAGGGTGTCATTCGGTAAAAAGAACAGAGATTCCAAGTCAGAGGTGACCAAAAATGTCACCATGGTTTATCTCAGGGTGTTAGGTTAGAGCTGGTTTGTACTTGCTTTCTTATACATTGTTTGCATTATCAAAGTTTTTAACAATGAGCTTATGCTATTTTTATAACCAAAAAAAAACCTTTTATAAATAAATACATAAATATACACTATAAACAAGGTCTGATTCCAAAGCCTATCCTCTTTACTGAGCAAAGGGGGGAAGACAGGGAAAATAATTTAGAAGGGAACATAGGAAAGTCTCTTCTTGGCCGTAGGCACCCATTCAGAAATGAGGGACCAGAATCAACTTTACCAAAAAGACTAGAGCACAGCTTTGCTCTGTCTCTAGTTCTCATCTCTGTTGAATATCTTCAAAAGTTTCCCTAGCAAAAATGTCTTTCCCAAATGGTGAACATAAGCCCCAGAGGCCAGTAAAAACCCACTGAGACCACTCCAGACCCAGCAGACAATCCTGTGTATTTTCCTGCCTCGTCTCCAAAGACCAGGTAGGAAGAAGCTAACCATCATGGGCAAGTGAGGGTACAGCAACCACTTCTGGAGAGACAGGATGGTGAATACCAAGGCCAAGGTAAAGGGAGCAAGGGGTAGGAGATCAGATTTAAATATGACTGTGTATGGGGTGCCTGGGTGGCTCAGTCCTTAAGCATCTGCCTTCGGCTCACGTCATGATCCCAGGGTCCTGGGATCAAGCCTGCATTGTACTCCCCACTCAGTGGAGAGCCTGCTTCTCCCTCTCCCACTTCCCTCACTCACTGTGTGTCTCTCTGTCAAATAAATAAAATCTATAAATAAATAAATAAATAAATAAATAAATAAGACTATGTGGGGGGAACATTACCCATTCATGGTGCTGCAAGGGATTCATGAGGGCATTCTCCAATCTTTAGGCAGAATCTATTTATTCCTTGTCCCAAAAAATATTTGATGGGTCTTACAAAGGTATACATAATACAAAAATTTTTATGTTAATGAATGTTTATGTTTATGTAATGTTTATGTGTGTAATGTAATGTTTATGTATGAAAACAGACTGATATGAACTTAAAATAAAAAACAAGGAAAAAAATCGTGTAAGTACTGGAACCACATAGCCAAATAGAAAGACAATGAACCTTGACTCCTATCTTATACTATACACAATTAATTCAAGAAGGTTCACAGGCCTAAATGTAAATGTAAAAACTAAAACTTCTGGAAGAAAAAAGAGAATATCCTCACAAATAGGGATAAGCAAAGATTTCTTAGACAAGAGGCAAAAAGCAACAACCATTGAAAAACTGATAAATCGGATTATACCAAAATTTAAACCTTTTGCTCCTAAACAGATAGTCTTAATTAACTACATAGACTGATATAAAATATTTGTAAAAACATGTATCTGACAAAGAACTAGTGCTAGAATATGTAAAGAACCCCTATGCCTCAAAAAAAAATTTTTTTTAATCATAGACTGAGAGAATCCATAGAGTGATATGAAATATTTATAGAAACATGTATCTGACAAAGAATTAGTACTAGAATATGTACCGAACTTTTATACCTAAAAACAAACAAACAACAAAAAACCCAAAACCAAATAACTCAATTTAGATTGACACTTCACAAGGGAAGAGACATTAATGGCTCAAAAGCCTTTTAAAAGATTCTCAATATCATTATTCATCAGGGAAATACAAATTAAAGACACAGTGAAAAACTGCTATTCACATAAATGGCTAAAATAAAAATGACTGCCAACACTAAAAGTTGGAAGAACATAAAAGAACCTGAACTTGCAATGCCGCTGTTGACAACCACCACTTTGGGGAAAAGGTCTGACAGCTTTTTATGAAACTAAACATGCATCTCCCCAATGACCCAGCCAACTGCACTCCTAGGATACGAGGCCAGCCAAGAGTTACGAAAGCATTTCCACAAAGAGACTTGTACAAAAACATTCCTAGCAGCTTTAATTGCTAAGCAAACTGAGGTATATTCACACAAGGGAATACTAATCAGCAATATAAAGAAACAAGTTCTGATAGCATAATAGGGCAGATGAATCCTTAAACTACTGGGCTGAGTGAAAGAAGGTTTATATAAGCATACCTACCCTGTGAGTCCATTTACATGAAGTTGTAAACAAAGAAAACAGGGAAAAATCTCTGAACAGTAGTTGTCTCTGAGCTTGTGGGGGTGAAAAAAGGGGCATAAGTGATTTTGCTGGCCTGATGGGACTATTCTGCATCTTGATAAGGATTTGTTATGCCAAGTGTGTTCATTTGTCAAAAATCACTGGATGGTAGACTTGAGGTGAGTGCATTTTGTTGTATATATAAATTTTAACTTAATAAAAAACAAAGAAAAACCATAACCAAATTTTGAGCTTTAGTTAATGATATGTGTACTAAAAGGTTTAGGGGTTAAGTGTATAGATGCTTGCAATTTATTTTGAAAATATAATTGAAAGAGGGATGGATACTTAGATAATATGTGATAAAACAAGGATGATAAAAACTTAATTATAGAATCCAGGTGGTGGGAATATGGATGTTAACTATAAAATTCTGTCAGATTTTGTAGGCATTTGAGAATTTTTGTAATAAAATTTTGGAAAAAATAGGATTTAGGAGAAAGAAAAAATGCAGGTCAGGCAAAAAGGATGAAATTGAAGTTATTGAAGTTAGAACCTCATAAAGAACTACAGATAGGTCTTTGAGCTTCCTAAGAGCCAAAACAAAAGAAAGAGGACAAACGCAGGAGAGGAAGAGGAAGCAGGAGGGAGTGAAGAGAGAGAGAGAGAGCAACGCTCAGTTAACATTAGCAAAGCCCATAAGATTTTTTTTTTTTTTTTTTTTTTTTAAATAGGCTCCATTTCCAGCGTGGAGCCCAACATGGGGCCTGAAATCATGACCCTGAGATTAAGAGTCAGATACTTAACCAACTGAGCCACCCAGGCACCCCTGATTTTTAAAAAAATTTTTCTAATAGAACACCACTTTTCCTGATACAAGTTTTCATCAAAAGGGCATTATGCACTGTGGTTCTATTAGGTAACATAAGGACAAGGTACAGAGACTTTATTTCTTAAGCAAGAAATTCATTTCTCCCTCATACATAATAATCTATAGATAGTTTTCTGAGACTAGTATGGTGGCTCTGTTCAAGGGAAAATAAGTGATTGGGGCTCCAAAATTTGGTAACTTAGGAAATAGCTGTGATTTTATCCAGGAAAAAAGAAATTGTATCCGAAGATGTAAAAACCCTTGAAAATCTCTAGGAAATAGTCTAACATTTGTCTCATTGATCTACTCCAATGCATTTTGCTAAATCCATTTCTCTCTGAACATGTACCATATGCTATGCACCATAGAGAATGATAATAATAACTTTTTTGTGCCATATTTTAACAATTCTAAGATGCATAATTTTTCCCCCACATTTTGGTTCCTCTGAAATCAAGATGGGTCTTAAAATCAGTGGCATGTTGTAATCGGTGGGATTATTTTCTTTCTCTCTTTTTTTAAGATTTTATTTATTTATTTGAGAGAGAGAAAGGAGTGTGTATGTGTGAGAGAGAGAGCATGAGCAGGAGGGAGAGGTAGAAGGGGAAGCAGACTCCCTAGCAGGGAGCCTGGTGTAGGGCCCAATCCCAGGGCCCTGCTTAATAGACTGAGCCACCCAGGTGTCTGATTTTTTTTCTTTCTTAATGGTACACAAAATAATAGTGTTTCTTCACTCGGTGGTGTATTTCAGATTTAACAAAAGACATCCACTCCTTCATGGTTCAAACTATTTTCATCTTATTTGAAACTCACATCCTATTTTGGTGAGATAGGTAGTTATTTCTATTCCAAATACGAAAATTGAGATTCAGAAAGTTTAAATGACCTTTCCAAGGCCCTCGCCTAGACTGTGATGAAGCCATAACTCTAATCTGAACTCCCTAAATTTGAAATACCTCAATATCACACGAAATATTTAGGGAACGAAAGCTCCATGGAAACAAGGAATCTGTTTTATTCACTGCTATAGCATCAGGGTACAAAACATTGCTTGGCACATAGCAGGTATTTAACAAGTTTGCTGAAAAATTAATATTACAGAAGCAAATGAGTGGTCAAAAGGGAAAGAGCCTGTGGGCTGTAGTGGGCTGGGAGGTTATATGGAGGGTCACTCTCCTGCTGTCTTCTCTCCACTTTGGTGTACTTCTCATTAATCTTTCAAATAGTACCTGCTTCCTGATGCCTAAATCAGATTAAGCTAAATATATTTGCTCCCTAATAACCTGAGAAGCAATCTAGTATAGGACAAAGTATACCAGTTTTCACGTGAGGAAATCTGGGCTTAAATCCCTTCCCATTGTTAACCACCTATTAGCATTAAATTTGGGGAGAAATTACTTAACTTTCCCAAGCTTCATTATTCTTGTCTGCAAATTAGGGAATGATAGAACTTTCCAGACTGCCTCACTGTGCGGCTTCAGTGAATACAACTTACACAGAACAGGGGCTCAAATATGAATTCTCTCTCCTAAAACATGCTCCATTTGAACTTGGTAAGCACTTCCTTTCTTGCATTTCACATTTCCCCCCCAAGATCATAGGTTTCTAAAAGAACCCCTTCAGTTCATGCCCCCATTTTCAGAGCCCTGGAGGGTGACAGACACATGCTAAATATCCTTAGATATTTTCAGAGTTCCTTCATTCGTGTATTGAATCTATAAATATTTTTTTTGTGTGCCTGTTATGTGCCAGGCCCTGTTCTAGTTGCTGACGATACAACAATGAACAAAACTAACCAAAATCCCTATCCCCTTGGAGGCAGATGGACTTAATGCACGGTTTTAAGTGCTATAGAGAAAAATAAAGCATGGAATGGGGACTGGAAGTTGGAGTGTGAGGGTTGGGGAGTGACTCGTAATTTTTTTTTTTTTTAAAGATTTAACTTATTTATTTGACAGACAGAGATCACAAGTAGGCAGAGAGGCAGGCAGAGAGAGAGGGAGGGAGAAGCAGACTCGCTGCCGAGCAGAGAGCCCAATGCGGGGCTCAATCCCAGGACCCCGGGATCATGACCTGAGCCGAAGGCAGAGGCTTTAACCCACTGAGCCACCCAGGCGCCCGACATGACTCATGATATTAATTCGAGTGTTAAAGAAAAGCCTTACTCACAGGACATTGGAACAGAGACTGGAAGGAAACGATGGGAAGATCACGCAGACCTCTGGCTTAAATTTGAAGAGCCATATAAATATCAGTAGGAAAAATAAATAAAAAGTAGACAAAACATTACAGAATGTGGGAACATTTGACCAAAGACCTGATAGAATCAAGTAGAAGGCTTCCTCGGGCAGTACTAAATGGACCAATCTAACTGGAGTGTGAGGACCCAGACCATCAGGAAGAGAACTTGTATTTTATGTTAGGGACAATGGTGAGCAAGTGGGTGTGAAAGCGTGAAAATAGCAGTACGGGAAGCTTACTCGGGTAGAGCAACCCATGCAGGGGGTATTAAAGGGAAGAGAGAGCAGTTCCATCTCAGACATGTTGAGTTTGACTTTACAGGGAGTTCTCAAAACGAGCATGCTCAGTGGACCGTTGGAAAGGTAGGCTTGGAGCTGAGCGTGAGGTGAGGGCTTGAGATTTAAGGCACGGAGCTGTCTGAATCCAACAGCTGATTGTCATCATCTCCTGAGCGCCCCAGACTCCCATCTGTGAGCAACAAACCGATCTTGTTAGAATTTTACTTCTGGCCTGAAAATGAGTAGAACATTCCTCTTCGGAATTTTCCAAGCTTATGCCAAGACTAGACAATCAGAGTCAGCAATAATGAGAATGATGTGCAGGACCTGATGGGGAGACATGCCAGCAAATTAAGCAGGGAAAAAAAAAAAAAAAAAAAAACAACCCCTGAAAGGTGGGGCACAACATACCGTGGGAAGCTCAGACTCTCGAGAAATCTGGAAGAACGTATATCATGTCAGAACGCTTCAGCCTTATGGGAGGGCTTTTGCTTGAAAGCATGCTATGTGAGGTGATTTAGACGCCCTTCAAAAAATCAACATGCCAGTGAGTCATCCTGTCTGAAAAAACATGCAGCCCCTTACGTTGGACTTTCTAGCCAAACACTGATTGGAAATAATAAAAGTGATCTCCTTGCCATTTGGAATGATTTCTCATTCACTCGCCAACGAGCAGGAAGGGAGTCTGTGGAACCCGAGGAGTGGGGTTTGTAAACCGCAGGGAGAAAAGTTACAGGAAGCACTTGCAGCTTTATAGAAGATTCTTGAATCCTACTGATGATGTGCTCATAGCTGTGTGACAGTGGAAATCTACCGCTGAGAAAAAAGAAAAGAAAACATTGTCAAAATAACCTAGGTCCTCACTAAGAAAAGCAAAGGACTGCCATCTTGCCTGGGATCCTGCTTGGGTGTACTGTGAGCCTATAATTAGCCATTGGCCTCCGGGAGGAGACCAAAAAGATAGAAAGGAGAGGGCCTCCCTTCCTTGAAATGTATTTCATTAAAAGATTTTATGTATTTATTTATATGAAAGAAAGAGAGAACACGAGCAGGGGGAGAAGCAGAGGGAGAGGGAGAAGCAGACTCCCCACTGAGCAGGGAGCCCTTTGACGGGCTTGATGCCAGGACCCTGGAATCATGACCTGAGACTAAGACAGACGCTTAAACAACTGAGCCACACAAGCACCCCTACTTGAAATGTATTTTCTTAGCCCGGAATCTGTAAATATATTGTTTACATAACCCTAGAAGAATTGCTTAAAACTGTAACTTCCTGCATATTTTCAGTTGTCATCTAAAATTCTTCATCATAAGATGATGGTAGATTGTAACTGGGAGAAATATTTCATGACATTATTTGACAAAATAGGTTTTAACTCCCTGATGAATGAAACACCCCACATCTTAAAGAAATCATATGCCACTGATGCCATTTCTAATGCCAAACTCTTAACAGAAATATATACAAGATAGGCAAAGAAGGGAAGCCTTATGCATGTAAGAAAATTTGATTAATATTAAATAAAGTTGTCTTCACCAAACCAATATTTCTTTCTTATTTTTTACCTCTATATGCATCTGCAAAAATAAGACCAATTTCCTGCACTGTTACCCCTGACAAAAATGTTTAGTTCATGTTAAAATTTCTCACATGCCCCCCAAATACCCTTTATGGCTGATTTATCCAACCCAAGATTCAATCCTGGACCACATATTCCAGCTGGTTGTTAACATCCCTTGTCTCTTCTAATAGACCCTGCATTTTAGTGGGAGTGATATTGTCCCCAAGGGAGTGAAAATTAATTCTTGGGGGATGAAAAAAATCTTACTGTTTTTGTGTGCAAAGTACATATATACATACAATACATAAACATATACACAGTATACCTATGATATTAAACTTTCATGGTGGAGGAGACAATTAGGAAAAAATGTCAAAAAAGTGGGGGAGGGGGAGAGGAGATGAGCAATCATAGAAAACAAAAGTTGAGAAACGCTGATCTAGAGCATTCCCCATCTCATGGCACTGACAGATGGACGAGGCCCCCAAACCAGTATTTCAGGGTACTCTCCGGTTGGTTCACAGAGGAGGTTTTTATAACCCAGGGCAATGCCCCATTGTAAGATTTGGGATGTATGATGTGGCAGACATGGAAACATACTGCCTGGATAGTCCCTCCAAGAAAGGACCTCCCCCCAAGATGGGAGGAATGTGGCTAACTGAGACTCCTCAGAATCTCCCTCAGCTTTCTAGCGGAGGTCATACTCTTCTCCAGACAAGCCCCAGCCGGTAAGTGAGAAAAGCTGGTGTATGAAGGCTCGGCCATTTTCACCCAATGCAAGAGCTTCTTGGAGGCATTTTTGGCTCTGAAGCTCCCCCATTGATCTGACAGAGACATTGTGGGATCTGTGTCACCTGGCAACTCCAGCAGCCCAACCCTGCTTTATCCTTTTCTCTTTCACCAATGTTATTCCCCAATAAAACATTTGCTTGCACTCTTAACTCTCGGCATCCTCTTCCTGGAAAACCAAACTGGCTTCATCCCTACTTTGCAGGATTCTGTGAGGATTGTATTATGACAGAATATCCAAAGCCAAGTGCGCGGTGACACCAGTTGGTGTTTAATAAATGGCAGCTGTGATGTCAAGGATGTCTTATAGTTTCCAGTTTAATAATAGCATGTGGAGATTTTAGATCTGATGAATCTTTGGAAGTTCACACAAGCCAAATCTGTTTGAGCCGGGGTTAGAATTCACAGTTTAGTTCCCCTAAAACCAGAGTTCTCCATGCCCTTGAGTTGCAAAGAGGGTAAAACCAGATCATTCCCATCGGTTAGCTGCCTATTGGAGAATGCCATCAACAGCTGCAGGCAAAGGCAGGAGTCAATAGGAAACCGTGTTCCGTGTTGCTGTTGCAATTCAATATTTCCTGAAGGCAGATGCCTCCTTCATGCCTCAGAGAGTTGCAATCAACCTGGGAATCATGGTGGCAAGTAAAGTTGTGAAGGATAGAAAAAGGTCCCTCTGTCCAGCCATAATTTGATTTTCTCCACCCACTGCCTTCTTACACCAATAAATGAATGAAGGGTCACAAACACACTTTCTGGTCAAAATGTAAGTGGTCCTGCATTAGTCGAGACTCTGGTTGCAAGAAACAAGCCAGAATCAAACTAGCTGTAAACAAACAAGTAAACACAGATGAAAGAAAAAAGAAGGAAAGGCGGGAAGGAGTGGGATTATTATTGATTGGTTTATTATTTATTTGCTTCTTGCAATGGGAAGTCCGGGAGAACTCAACCTCCGAGGATTATAGGCATTTAGCAATGCAGGAAGATCTCTCTCTCTCTCTCTCTCCTTTCCTTGTTATCTTTTCATCTTTTTTCTTTTCATCTCTCTACGCTGCAGATGGACTTGCTCTACCTTGCTGCAGAGAGGAAGTAGGGCATGGTTCAGACAGTTCTTGGTTATAACGTCTCAGTCTAGTGACTGGGTAGAAAGTCCCAGAGAAAGACTGATTGGCTCAGCCCATGGCCTAAACATATTTCTAGCCAATCACTGTGGCCAGGTAGGAAGGCTATGGTTGGCCATGTCTGGGTCTCAAACCACTGAACTGGTTTGGCAGCCCATGGAAACTACAAGAAGAAGGTGTGGGATCATCTTACCCCAAAAGAGATAAGGTACTGTGTCAACAGATGGGGGAGGGGATGCTGACAGGTGCAGCTGACAGGTGTCCATTACAGATCCTGTATGTCTCAAGGTCTTGCTCTGTTTTCTAACAAATGTAAAACAGAGACGTTTATAATTGCAAAGAAAAAATTTTGTTGACAGAAAGAGGACAAAATGTGCAGAAGACAGGAGATGGGTAAATAAGGCTGACCTTAAAATTCTTTGGAAGAGGGGCACCTGAGTGGCTCAGTCAATTAAACATCTGACTCTTGACTTCGGCTCAGGTCGTGATCTCGGGGTTGTGAGATCGAGTGTGCTTAAGATTCTCTCCGCCCCCCCCCAACCCCACCCCAACTCACACTTGTGCTCTCTCTCTCAAAACAAGCAAACAAACAAGCCCAAAAAACTCACTGGAAGAGTGCGTCATCTCTTTGTGCCTCTCTGGGAGTATGACTCTCGTTTCTACTTCTACCAGCCCCTAATTCCAGTCTCTTGGGCTCAGGGGATTAAAGTATCACCTTCCTTGCAGGGCTTCTGTGAGAATTACCGGTTAATGCAAGCAAGGCATGTAATACAAAGCCCCATGCACAGAAAGCTATTTTACAAATAAAAATACAATTTGTATATATTCCTGTAGCACCCATATTCCTATGACATCCTGAGAGCTTTTTACTGCAAATACCGGCAACTCTTTGCTTAGGCCCAGGGAGACTCATGCATAGAGTTAAGGCCCCAAATCAACTCTCAGCCAACAGGAGTTAGTGGCCAAATGCAGTAGAGAGCTTCCTTATCCCTCAGTGGGGCAGCTCTGAGTTCCCCAGCATGACTGCATTCCAGCAGACTTATTTGAGAACATGCCCTTTTTTTTTGGTTTCCTTTCCTTCCCCATCTTACTACCTCTGCTCCCCTGACAGTGTTTCCTGAATCACCTCCTACATAAACTATTTACACTTGAATCCTGTCTCAGGACCTGCCTCTGAGAGACCTAAACTAAGACAATATATTTACAAAAAAAAAAAAAAAAAAAAAAAGTGAAAGAAAATGCACTCAAATGTTCAGCATCATTATTCTATGACTGTTGAGAATGCAAATGATTTTCCTGTTTATTATCTACATTTAAAACATTTTCAGGGGAGCCTGGGTGGCTCAGTTGGTTGGGCAACTGCCTTTGACTCAGGTCATGACCCTGGAGTCCCAGGGTGGAGTCCCGCGTCTGGCTCCCTGCTCGGCGGGGAGTCTGCTTCTTCCTCTGACCCTCCCCCCTTCTCATTCTCTCTCTCTCTCATTCTCTCCCTCTCTCAAATAAATAAAATCTTTAAAAAATTAAACATTTTCCACAAATATGAACATGGATAGCAACTAATTGTCATAGAAACAGTCTAAAATCTTAAGCCTGGTTGTTCAGTCTCTGCAGGACCTCACAACCTTTGTCTTCTGCCTATTTCTAAATCTACATACTTAATAAACGAGCCTAACTTTGGCACCACTGAGTCCATCCCTAGCTCTGTGCCTTCACTTGTACTTTACTTTGCACTTTTTATTAATCTTACCACTTCCAGGAAGCTTCCCCCATTCCCTCGAGCTCATGATGTCATTTTTATTTTATTTCATTTTAAGATTTTATTTATTTATTTGACACAGAGAGAGAGAGAGAGAACAAGTAGGCAGAGCAACAGGCAGAGAGAGAGGGAGAAGCAGGCTTTCTGCTGAGCAGGGAGCCTGATGCGGGGCTCGATCCCAGGACCCGGGGATCATGACCTGAGTTGAAGGCAGAGGCTTTAACCCACTGAGCCACCCAGGCACCCTGATACAATTTTTTTTTTAAGATTTTTATTTATTTGAGAGAGAGAGCTCTCTCTCGAGAGAGAGAGCACCAGCAGCAGGGAGGGGCTAAGGCAGAAGGAGAGGCAGATTCCTCCTTGACCAGGGAGACTGTTATGGGGCTGGATCCCAGGACCCTGGGATCATGACCCCAGCCCAAGGCAGACACTTAACCAACTGAGCCACCCAGGTGCCCCCCAATGATGCCATTTTATTATGGCATAATGGACCCCCTTATGCCCATTTTTTCCATGAATCATTTCATTGACATTATTTGCATACCTTACCTTATTTTAAAGATACACATAAAGCACTTCTTTGGCATGGGTCTCTCCACTTTCTGGGATATTTGCACAGTAGAACTATTTCCAAAACTAAAATGGTGCTGGACCAATTTAAGATAAAATAAGCCCCCCCACACCCAAATTATTTCAGATAATATCTGAGCTGCATCTGCTGTTTCAGTCTTTAACAAAGTGTCTTTCTTACGGGTCTGCAGCAATGGGGGAAGAAAAGGAAAGAAACAGAAGCCGGCTCTCATGCACTCCTTCCACCAGCCATAAATGATCTTTTCATGAGGACACCGCCGATAAGGAGAGAAGGAAAGACAAAAAGCATTCTTGACTTAGGAATGGAACAGCAGCTCCCCCTCGGTGTCTGATTCAGTTACTCAGAATGGCTTTCTTATGGTTGAGCCTCTTGTGAATTACGAGTCTCTCTCTTTCTCCCCCCCTCACCACCCCCACCCCAGGCTTCATATTAAAGACGAGATGCAGCTGCCAGGACTCCAGAGATTTCCCAGCAGTCTACTATGGTGAAACAAAATACCATGTTATGCTGGAAAACTCCCCAGTCCTTTCTTCACATGGGCTATGCTATCTCATGGCCAGGATGAAGGATCCCAGGCCCGGACACTGACTGCTTCTCCTGAGATTTGTCACGTCGTCTTGTAGACAGTACTCAAATCTTTTTGTGTTCCAGCTTCCCAGCGTGCTATTGATAAGGGTCTTCTAAAAGGCTGATGTATGTTTGTACAATACATGTGTACCTCACCTTCTTGAAATACCATTCCGAAGGAGGGCATTTGGTTATCATTAGAGAAAAGATTTTACTTCCAAGGAAAGAGGGGTTCTGCAGTCCTGTTGCCACAGATGATTCGAGATGTCGGCAGCCTTGTGATCTTTCCTCTTTGCGTCTTCCGTGTTGCTACTACCAGAATTATATAAAGGGGCCGAGGTTTAGACATAATGATTGGTTGAACTGCCTGTGATGTTGCAATCTCGGCTCTATCTGCCCTGGAGGAAAATGGGGTTAAACCAGGTCTGTAAGCCTGTGTGGAGATTCGGAGCACGCTAGTGAAATGGTGGGGAAGTACCACATGGGAAACTCTCTAGCTGAACAGTTTAAACCTTATTAGAGACTGAAGCTAAAAGTAAACACAATGCCCCATCTTCATATCTGGGTTTCAGTCTTTAAATAATAGGATAGACGGGGCACCTGGGTGGCTCAGTGGGTTGAGCCTCTGCCTTCAGCTCAGGTCGTGATCTCAGGGTCCTGGCATCGAGCCCCATATCGGGCTCTCTGCTTGGCGGGGAGCCTGCTTCCCCTCTCTCCCTGCCTGCCTCCCTGCTTACTTGTGAGCTCTCTCTCTCTCTCTCTCTGTGTCAAATAAATAAATAAAATCTTTTAAAAAATAAATAAATAATAGGATAAGCTGGGGTGCCTGGGTGGCTCAGTCAGTTAAGTGTCTGCTCCCAGTTCTGGTCATGATCCCAGGGTCCTGGGATCCAGCCCTGTGTCGGGCTCTCGGATCAGCAGGGAGTCTGCTTGTCCCTCTCCCTCTACCCCTCCCCGCAACTCCGGCTCTCTCTTTCTCTCTCTCAAATAAATAAAGCCTTTAAAAATTTTAAAAATAAGAAAATTATAAATAATAGGATAGGCTTCAAATCCCAGCAAAATCTGAGGTGAGCCTATAGCAAAAGAGAAGGAAGAATGTGCGATATTACTGGGTTCTTACTGGTAACAGTAGCTCTCCTAGACTCAGCAGACCATCCTCTCTACACACTCCTTTCTCCCTCTCCCATTTTCCTCCATTTATTGGCTAGCAAATACAATAAATGAAGATCCCCTTTTCTGTCAGATATACCCTGTATTCAGAAGTCTTTACTAGACTAAAATCAGATACTAAGAATTGAATTTCTTCCTAACCCCTCTTTGGGGTATACATGGGAGAAGAGGTAAGGATCCAAATCGTGATACAAATGTTCATTTATATATTCAATCAGACAAACAGGTCCCTTGGGGGGTACACAAATACAGTCTGAAAGTAGTTCAGTTTTGTAACAGGTGATCATGAACTATAGTTGAGTTGAATCGTTAAGTTGAAAACATCTACGCCGGTTTTGAAGAACATAATCTGAAAGCAAATTACCAAATGTAAGGAATATGCAAATTACACTTTGAACCCCTTCTCTGCTTTTCAATTGTGAAATTGAAACACTTACCAAGTCTAACTTGTTCATTTTCACCAGTCCTAACAGTCCCCGAAGGAAAGGGGTCACAATCGGTATCCTTCCATTTCACAGACGTGAAACTGAAGAACAAGGCGTGAGTCAGTGAGTCAGAGTCAGCGGACGATGACGGGAAACTGGAACAAAAGAGACAGAAATCATCCCTGAATCTACTTTGGGGCTCCTTGTCTATCTCCTTGCCTCCTGTAACTATAATAACAACTTAGGAAGCCCTGACATTGCACTCTGGTACAATAGAAGAAACGCCCCCCCACCCCACAGAGGAGCAGAGCAAGGATACAGATCCCTGGAGTCGGTCAGAACAGGGACTCCGTCCAGTCCCCTACCACGGGTCCCCCTCCACTTGCACGCTTCAACGCCTACCTAACTCAGCACTCAGCTTAACCCTCATGAACTCTGGCCAAATGAAAGAAAGAAAAAATGATAACTTGCAATTCCCATTTTGGCTTTTGAACCATTAATTCAATATTTCTTAAAATGGTGCAGTTGGCCCCTTTAAAAGAGAACTAACCCCCCCCCGCCCCGCCCACCAGGGCCCGCATCACTTATCTGCGATCCAGATCGATGGTTCTTGTGAAAACAGCTGTGAGAATCCCTCCAGGTTGACAAGGGACCCATGCATTTGGTTCTAGCTGACGTCCTTTTCTAATTAAACAAATACCTAAGTAAATAAATAAACAAATGAATACAAATACCATATATGAGGAAGGGTCTTCATTATGTGGTAAGGTGAGAAAGCTCTAAGGTAGGACATCCCCTGGACCACCTGCTTTTAAATGCATTATCTGGTTTGATCTTCACAGAAGCTTTTTGAGATGAGTGGTCTTTTTTGGTTCCTCTTCATAGATAAGGAAACTGAGAGTAGTTGGGTAACTTACCCAGAATCGCACAGCTTGCAAATGAGGATTTAAAACCTATTCTGTTTGGATCCAGAGCTGGACATCTTACTGCCTCGCTCTGATTCTTTCTCCCACTTTGACTTCTTCTTCTTCTTCTTTTTTTAAAGATTTTATTTATTATTTATTGGACAGAGATCACAAGTAGGCAGAGAGGCAGGCAGAGAGAGAGAGAGGAGAAAACAGGCTCCCCCGCGGAGCAGCCCCGATGCGGGGCTCGATCTCAGGACGCGGGGACCATGACCGGAGCCGAAGGCAGAGGCTTTAACCCACTGAGCCACCCAGGTGCCCCACCCACTTTCGCTTCTTGACTCCTCTCCTCCTTCTCTTTCTTCTCGTTCTCTCTCTCCCTCTCTTCCCCTCCTCTTCTCTGTCTCTCTGCCTGTTTCTCTCTCCCTTTTCTATGATGTATGTTTATCTAAGCATAGCTTTCCTCACATTCTCCAAGAGGCCCAGAATTTAGACAAGTGTCCTCAGCAGAGTGCCTTGCCAGTCCCGGACTGAAAGGCCAAGCAGGATGTCTGATATTCCATCCACCAGGCCACTGGCTAAGGTCATTGCCCAGCTGCTAAGCACATCCCAGACTCACAGACTCTGCCTGGGCTGGAGCCGTCCATGCATTTTGTAGTTGGATTGGAAAACAGCAATTATTAATTTTAGAAGCAGTGTTTAGAAGTGGCTGTCACTTAAATTTTGTTGAGTAATTTGTATAAACATGTGCTGTCAATATAAATAATTTGCATCAGAGATTTGCTTGGGTTCTTCTGCAGAAACACTCTTCATACTCCAGGAATTGTGAAGATCAAAAAGATTAGCCAAGCAGCAGTTAATCTTCTTTCTTGGATGCAACACATATATACATACTTCTAATAGCTCACATTTTGAGTAATGCCACTATACCAAAAAAAAAAAAAAAGAAAGAAAGAAACAAACAAACAAACAAAAAACCCATAATAGGTTTACATACATTATTTTACTTCAACAAGACTTAAAGTGTTAAACAATACCCCAACTGTCACTTCGTAGTATATTATACGACAGAGCCAGCTTTCCAACAGAGGTGGGCCTCATATCAGGAACTGAGTTCTCAACCCTTCTGCTCCCAGTGACAACCATTGGGCCACCCCTGCAGAAGACAAAGATGAAAACAGCCTAGCAAGGTACTTGGAATCCAGTAGCAAAGAGTTTCAAAGCCTCACAAAGTTAATAATAGAGAACAGAACACAGTCCACTATCGTCTTCTCAGGCCAACAGGTAAAGAGTAGTAAGGAATTCTGAAAAAGAACAAACCTTTCATTTGCCTGTGATGCTTTTTTAAAGAGCCTGGAGAAAAGAGGAAAACCACAGATCATGCTCTGAGACAGGCTGCCTTCCAAACATCACAATTAACTTCTGTGGAAAAGCAGAGCTAAGACCGGCGGTGGGGGTTGGGGGGATGGTGTTAAAGTCCAGAAAACCAGTGGCCCCGAGTAGGTTTAAAACTTCTGTGCATCTGGAGATAAAGGAGTCAGAAGGGCCAGGAAAGATGAGAGTTCATGACCTACATGGCAGTGACCCCCTGATGCTGGCCCAGTGGCTCTTACCATCAGAATAGCACAGACACTGAAAATTAAAAATTAGCCACTAACACTGGAAGGCCTTTGAAGGCCAAGACTTGTTCTTGTTTATTTTACTTTGCTATAAATCATTTACTTCATATACTGTAGTTCTTAGGGTAATACACCCTGTATTAATTTGTGACTATTATCAAGTTGAGCGAAAACACAGAGTTTGTATACAAAAGAAAAAAAAATTCCCCAAATTGTTTTCTTTAGATGCATGGTTGGCGGGGGTGGGGGGTGGGGAATCAAAGCCAAGATTCATTTTTGAAGCATTGTCTAAACTCCAAAAGTTTTAAAATGATTCCAAACCCCAGTCACATTGGCAAGAGAGTGGTCTCCCCCACTGAAATTCTACTTTTCTTAAGGTCTTTCCCTTTTGACTTTAAAACGTATTTAAACATTTTGAAACATTGCAGAGGTAAGGAGTTCAGTAGTTTGGTGGGAGAATCACAATAATGTGACCCTCTTCAACATATGTTCATCAGGGACTCTGTTTTTTTACAAAGGCATTTATGCTACTAACTCATTTTCTGCCCACAATCCTATCTCTTAGTCAGGGTGCTGCATGGAATGGTGAAAAAGCTGTAATGCAACCATTCCTCAGGAAAAAAACAGTTTCTTTCTACTGCATTCACCTTCTAAGGGTTATCTGATGGCAATTATCTTTCTCCCCCACCCCCCAAAAAAAATAAAAAATAGAAAAAATCTTGCTGGAACTTGCAAAGTTCTAACAGAAATTGGAATGAAGCAGTCAGGCGATGGCAAGTCCAGGAAGGGAAAAAAAAACAGCGAGTCCGGACTTTGAAAAGTATTTACATACATTCCAGCACATTCCAAGCACATAAAGAATAAACTCAACAGGGAAAGACATTCCATGCCCCAAACTGAATCTTAGTCAAAGAAACACTTTATGTTACTGCTACATGGAGAGAAACAGAGCAGAAACGGTAGGCCCAGAGGAAGCGTCTGTACAAGATTCGTGAGGAAGAAGGACAAACATACACCAAGTAGATGCTTCTCATAAGGACATGCTTTGCAATTTGAGCATTTTTGAGCTTGCAATGGAATTTTAAAGCCATCCAGAAACAACAGATGTTTGAACCCAAGTGATCCAACTTCTTGATGCCAAAATTAGGGCTCTGAAGAGCAACTTAGAATTGTAACATATGAAGACCAACGTCAGGAACTCTTCTCCAGGCAACAGTTGAAAGAGATTTATTCTGTGGCTTGCTGACCCTACCCTTTTATCTGTGCCCATTTATATTCTCAGCGATAAAAATTTCTGTCAAGTGGAAATATTAATAACTGAAATGCAAGCCTCTTTTCTAGGTCTGACTTGGATCTCCTCTCTCCTTTGAGCACACTGCCTCTAAATTGAATTATGAAACCAGGAGGAGGACCCTTCTGAACATAACTTAGCCCTCAGCTTTCACATGTGAAAACCAATAACACATTACAGTTGAACCTACACAGCACACAGAATTATCTAGCTAATGTGGTCCTTGTAAGCAGCCAAATCAGATATTTCGAGCAAGCAAACAAAAACCAACCAACATCAATCCCACTGACAATAAATAAGCAAACTGCACTTTACAAACTACTTTTCATCCCCCCAGATTAAATAGGTAACAAATAAATGCCAAATCCCTCTTTACTTGACTTGAAGGATCTCTCAGGTTTGTTCAATTCCAAAACAAGTTTGTTTCTTCATGAGCTCGAAAGGTGAACTCCCACCACCACCTCCATCTTGAGATTAAACAAATGAATGCAACTGAGACATCAGATCACTTTATTCAGCGTTCCAAGGATACTTCTTGTACATCTCGTTTACCAAATAAACTTCCCAGCAAGGCAGCAAGGTTTACTGGTTTCCAGAAGGATGTTAGCATAAGGACGTTTTTTCTCTCAGCCACGTAAATACTGTCAAATGGCACTGATGAGAAGAAAGTGGCCGTGTGGTCCTGGTTCTAAAAGGGAACCAGGAACTCCAACTGGAACTGCATTTTAAAAATAGCACAGCAGCGATGATGATAATTTAGGTCCGCAGCACATAAGTGTGGTATGAACAGGAAATGGGAGTGCATCTTCTGAGCCTGATAAGATTCTCTAATGTAAGACATATGCTCTGTTTCTTAGCTGGAGAGCTAGGCCGCAGCAGAAAGAAGAAAGGCATGTATGTTTTGGTTTCATGTATGAACCCAAAGATCAAACTTACCAAACTTGGAAGAGTTTTTTTTAATTCCTATTGAATTAAGTGATAAAGTCAAGAAATGTGCAATGTGAATTCAAATGAGAAAAAATATATACCTTTATTAGAAAAATAAAAATTTGAAGTAACTTCCAGAGGAAAATTAATTAAGTGAGTTGTATTATCTCAAGGTAGCCTCTGCCAGGCAGAGCCCCTAAGTCACGCCTAATCCAGGGGACATTCCTGATAAAAGAATCTCCATGGGCTATGAAAGGTCAAAGTTGAATTCACTAAGCACTGTGTGTCTTAAGGTCATTCTACAATATTAATAATTATTCTCATTTCTACTTACGACGAGTAGGAATGTGGCAAAATGCCCTTGAGATTACTTTTATATTCTAGGAAGGAACTGATGGTTTATGTGGTTCCAGATTAGTGTTTTAGAGTAAGGATCAGGGGTGCCTGGGTGGCTCAGTGGGTTAAGCCTCTGCCTTTGGCTCAGGTCATGATCTCAGGGTCCTGCGATAGAGCCCTGTCATCGGGCTCTCTGCTCTGCGGGGAGCCTGCTTCCCCCTCTCTCTCTGCCTACTTGTGACCTCTCTCTCTCTGTCAAATAAATGAATAAAATCTTTAAAAAAAAAAAAAGAGTAAGGATCAGATAGGGCCACCGGCTCAGCATTGGATCCTTGACAATACATAAAAGTCCAGACAGACTAATCACATCTCCCAGTTTTATTGTCCACATTAGGGACAATGAAAAGGAGCTGATATCCATGCCTATCATCAAAATACAAATTGGATTTATTATCCCTGAACATAGTTGATTGTAAGAAAAACTTGTAACATCTGGAAAAGAAATCCAAAGAGCAGTTTGGTTTCTAGGCTCTCTTCCTTTACAAACAGAAAGCAAGGGAGATTTTTCTTGTTATCCAGAATAAGAATAAGTTCTCTCATTCAACAAGTATTTAGTAAGTTAACTCCTATGCATGAAGCATTGTTGTAATTGCCAGCGATACAGCAGTGGGAATGTCAGTCAATAAATACATAAAGAAGAGAACTTCCAGGGTAATTAAGGCTATGAAGGGAATGAAGGGGTGATGTGTAGAAAAAAACAGAATAGGTGGGAACCACTTTAAATAAGATGGTCAATGGGGCACCTGGGTGGCTCAGTGGGTTAAAGCCTCTGCCTTCAGCTTGGGTCATGATCCCAAGGTCCTGGGCTTGAGCCCCACATCCGACTCTCTGCTCAGCGGGGAGCCTGCTTCCTCCTCTCTCTCTCTCTCTCTGCCTGTATTTCTGCCTACTTGTGATCTCTGTCAAAAAGAATTTTTTTTTAATAAATAAATAAATAAATAAGATGGTCAAGGAAGAGTTTGCTTGAGCTGAGACCTGAATAATAAGAAGAAGCCAAATGAATGGTATACAGGAGAATGTACTAAGGGTAGAAGTGAAAGCTGGTGCAAAGGTCCTGCAATTGGAACAAACTCAACTTCTTCAAGGAACAGGAAAAAAGCCAATGAGGTCAGAACGTGGTGATCGATGGGGAGAGGGGAAGAGATGGGGCTAGAAGGGTAGTGAGGGCTAGATTATGTAGGACTTGTTGTATCTTGGTAAGGGGTTTGTATTTCTTTCAAAGAACAATGAGAAGTCATTGGGGAATTTAATGTGACTTCAGTCTGATTTTTATGTTTTTTGAATTATAAAATATTTCAGGCATCCAAGAATGTACAAATAACAATAAAATGAATACCTCTGAGAAATTGTGTTCTTGAAATTCCCATGTTACCCTTCTCTACCTTATTTCCTCTCCTCTTTAAAGATAACCCCTATTCTGGGGCATGTGGGTGGCTCGTAAGATAAGCCACTGACTCTTGATTTCGGTTTAGGTCATGATCTCAGGGTTGCGAGATGGGAGCCCTCCACTGGGCTCTGTGCTGGGAGTGGAGACAACTTGAGATTCTCTCTCTTTCCCTCTCCCTCTGCGCCTCCTCCTTTGCCTCCACCATGTACTAGCATGCTCTATCTCTCTTTCAAAAAAAAAAAAAGAGAGATAACCCCTATTCTGAAATTTATGTTTATAAGTCCTAGTTTGTGCTTTTAACACACACACATATATGTCCATCAATAATATACAACACTGCCTTAGATTTTTTAATTGAGATTTAGACATTGCATTTTTTATACCTTGGTATGAATGGTACCAAACTGTATACATTCTTCTACAATTTGCTTTTTCCCCCTACAATATTTTTTTGAGATTTTTTCCAGGCTGGTATGCAGAGTGCCTCCACATTAGGGGTGGAGCCTACATTTAAAAAAAAAAAGGAGAGAGGGCGCCGGGGTGGCTCAGTGGGTTAAAGCCTCTGCCTTCAGCTCAGGTCGTGATCTCAGGGTCCTGGGATCAACCCCTACATCGGCTCTCTTCCTCTCTCCCCCCTCTCTGCCTGCCTCTCTGTCTACTTGTGATCTCTCTCTGTCAAATAAATAAAATCTTTAAAAAAAAAAAAGAAAGAAAGTATAGGATGCAAAGGAAACACACTATTGAACAACATTCTTACAAGAAGTCAGAAATGAACCTTCTTCAGACAACCCTTGAGATGGTTAGCAGCAGTTTCTTAGGAGTATGTAACTATGTCTAAATAGAAACCAACCTGCTGACCACAACTGCATTTGAGAACAGGAGTGAATGTATGCATAGATCTAACATGGAAGTGCATCCTGGAGATACTGAGCTGAAATTATCTCTACCTTATCAAATTATTATACAGAAATCTATAGCTTTCCTAAATGAAAAAAAAATGCTTAGGAAATACAATGAAAGCAAAGAATCTACTTCTAATAGGCAATAATATGGATAAAATTCTCCATCCTCAGTCATAATAAATGCTATTAAAACTCTTAAATCCTGCTGGTACCAATTTTCTTCAATCAGATGGGTAAAAAATCCAAAAGTTTTAGAACACATTATGTTGGCAAAGCTGTCCAGAAACAGGTACTCTCATATATACAGTATAAACTGACAAAGCCCTTGTGGAAGGCAATTTGCCAATAGTGTCAAAATTATAAATACATTCACTCTTCAACCTGCCAAGGTCACTTCTAGGAATATTCTAGCCATGGAAGTGGCTGATATGCACTCACTCACTGTGGCATTGTTGCAGTGGCCAACGTTTGAAGGTGGGGGGAAGGAATCAAGCATTCATCAAAAGACTTTTTTGTACAAAATGTATTTGTACAAAACTAAGTCATAGGGGCGCCTGGGTGGCTCAGTGGGTTAAAGCCGCTGCCTTCTGCTCAGGTCATGATCCCAGCGTCCTGGGATCGAGCCCCGCATCGGGCTCTCTGCTCGGCGGGGAGCCTGCTTCCTCCCTTCTCTCTCTGCCTGCCTCTATGCCTACTTGTGATCTGTCTGTCAAATAAATAAATAAAATCTTAAAAAAAAAAAACTAAGTCATATAAATCTCGATTGAAAGACATTTTGTAAGATACCTAACCAGTGCTCCTCAAAACTATCGAGGGCAACAAAGCCGAGGAAAGTCTAAGAAACTGTCATAGCCGAAAGGAGCCTCAGGAGACTTGATGACTAAATGTAATATGATCTCCTGACACAGAAACAGTAAAACTAAAGAAATCCGAACAAAGTATAGACTTTAGTTAATAATGTATCAGTATTGGTTCAATAACGCTAACAAATATACAAAGCTAAAGTAGAATGTTAATAATAGACGGGCATTTGGGAATTCTTTGTACCATCTTCACAATTTTTAAAAAATATGTAATACTGTTGCTAAGAAATGAAAGTCATTGATAAAAATAAACTATAAGAGAGCCATACGATGTTTGGCTTCCTATACAACATTTAAGAAAGAATAAAGAAGCTCTGTCTGAAACGGATAATGAAAGATCTCTAAGGTTGTTAAGTGAAAAAAAGAGTTGTATAAGAACTTGTATTTGGGGACACCTGGGTGGCTCAGTTGGTTAAGCAGCTGCCTTCGGCTCAGGTCATGATCCCAGGGTCTTGGGATCGAGTCCCACATCGGGCTCCTTGCTCAGCGGGGAGCCTGCTTCTCCCTCTGCCTCTGCCTGCCGTTCTGTCTGCCTGTGTTCACCCTCTCTGACAAATGAATAAAAATTAAAAAAAAAAAAGAACTTGTATTTGTCTAGAGAAACCCTACATGCACATACAAGGACCTAATAACAGTGATCATCTGTTGGGGATAGAATAGGAAAAACAGAGTGGATGGAGAATAAGGCAGAAAGGAAAAATACAGACACACACACACACACGTGCACACACATTAATGATGAGAATTGGAACACCCTCTTTAACTAATTTTGTCACCTGCTGCATATAGGACGTTCTGTGAATAAACAATGAGATGGACTCCCGAGTAAACTATGATTATTGTTGAGAAGCCATTTGCCCTTCCAAATGATGAATCTTTCTACACCCGGCATTTCTATGGATTCATTTAAAAAAAAAAAAAAAGTACAAAATGAAAACCCAGCTGATTTGAGTTTGCCAAACTTCTATGAGCCAAAACTCCTGAATGGCTTTGCCTCAAAGATCATGCTACCCTCTTCTGTAGATCCTCCATTTCTTTTTCTATAAAGTGAGAGTAAATTTAAATCAAAGTTTCTGTTTTGAAAAACTTGCATGATTGATTGAAAGAGATAATTTATGGATAAGGAAAAAAACAGGGTGAGTGCAGAATGGCAGAGCCATAAAGAAACTACTTGAAGCGAAGAACAGCTATGAAAGTTTTTTTTTTTTTTAAGATTTTATTTATTTATTTGACAGACAGAGATCACAAGTAGGCAGAGAGGCAGGCAGAGAGAGGAGGAAGCAGGCTCCATGCTGAGCCTAGAGTCCGTCGTGCAGCTCGATCCCAGGACCCTGGGATCACGACCTGAGCCGAAGGCAGAGGCTTTAACCCACTGAGCCACCCAGGTGCCCCGAAAGTTTGTTATTTTCTAAGGAGATTAATAAAGGGAAGTTCTCTGCTGAATATCCCAACAACAGAGATACGAGGGACAGAATAATTTGAAATTGGAAATTATTCATTTAAAAACCGTGATTTGAAGAGTAGGATTCATTTTGCATTTATTTCAAAGAGCTGTTAGAAACCCAATGTAAAGCCATTTAATTATATACGGTTCACAATGATATTATCCATAAATCAGGTCTGCCTCCTAACATATGAGGGGGTCCAGGGCAAAAGTACACATTAAAGTGAACATGTATATAAATATTTTGAAGTTATAAATCAAGCTACCAGATTGTTAAATAAATATTTAAACCCTCCTACCTTGGCATCTTCGTAACAACCTAAATGATTAGGTCTGAATTTAGATTTCTCAGACTGATGTTCAGAGTTCCATGCCAGAAAATAGCAGGAAGGAAGAGGAGAGCTGGTTTGTAGTCCCAACCCATGGCCTACCCAGGCTTGTGAGGACAGAGGTCAGGAAGAAGCCACAGATGTTCTTTGGACCATGTGAGCTTGGAATTCCTCTGTCCAGGCTACCCCAAATATGGTCTGGTAGAGGACATACAGGCTCAAGTAGGCCTGTCCCTTGGCAGCACAGACCCCTCAACTCATGGGGAGGGGCATGGCCAAAGGAAAACAAAAATAGGGCCCACAAAATTTGGGGTCCAGAGTCTGGGACTTTTTGCTTCCTGGTCTAAGAGTGAAACTGTTTCAGATATTTCTTAGTGATTAATCAACAGATGAGAGAACAAAGAGTAAAGCTTTCAGTCTTCTGGGTGCTTCAAAATATCACCTTGAAATGGAGATTTTTGTTATGATGATATTGACCAATAGAGAAAAATCAAAAGATGTAATCATTTGGCTTTGGGCATTGTACAATACTGGGATTTTCTGAAATTCAAGTTCATTTATAAAATGAAGGGGAGGGCACCTGGGTGGCTCAGTGGGTTAAAGTCTCTGCATTCAGCTCAGGTCATGATCCCAGGGTTCTGGAATCGAGCCCCGCATTGGGCTCTCTGCTTAGCGGGAAGCCTGCTTCCTCCTCTCTCTCTCTCTGCCTGCCTCTCTGCCTACTTGTGATCTCTGTCTGTCAAATAAATAAATAAAATCTTTAAAAAACAAAATAAAATAAAATGAAGTGGTGTCGGTTGATTTGTATGACTTAGTACAGTATTTATGTAGTATGTGATTCAAAAGACTACCTCTAGAGAGGATGAATGGGGGATAGGGAGAATGGAGTAGACTTTTACTCTTCAGTTGATACCACTCTTAACTGTTAGATTTTTAATTTTTATCGTGTAGATATATTGCATTTACATTTGAACAACAACAAAGAAATGAAGATTTTCTAATGGTCTCCTAAGCAAATATAGAAGTTTGAATGTTGAATTTAATAATCAGGCCTAAGTCTTTTGGTCCCCTGATGAAGCATTGCCAACACAACATATTAGGTAATGTGATAAATACAGAAACTCTATTTTTTCTTAATGGCAACATTCACATTTGAAGCAAGATGTCAGTAGCAAACAGCTTCGCTTGAGTTGCCTGGTTTAGCAGATGTCTTTGTTAGGAATGTGACAATTATCACCATTATTTATTTCACTGAATATCAAGTGGTACAGAGGGAAGCCAAGTCCTCATCAATAGTGCACGTGGTTAATTACATCATGCTATCTCCTCACATGCCTTTTTCTTGGCTGCTTGTTTTTGAAATTATCCTAAAAACACATCTCTGACTGACTTAAAACTGAATGCAGTTCAAAATTAATATCAGCTGTCAACACAAAACAGTGGACTACGTGGGATAAAGGAAATTTTCTTTTCCAGTTATTTTATTTGTTGTGTAATAATATTAGGTAACATTTACCAAGTGCTTACTCTGTCCCAGAAAAAGAGTAAGCACTTCCCATATATTTTTTCTTTTAACTACAATCAGAAACTCCCCTGATATTTGCTTATATTCTTTCTTCTGCACTGTGCCTTCCTATAACATGTTATTATTTTGTATTAGTCAGTGACTTGCTTTTATATGATGAATATTATGAATTTTTTGTCCATTGAATAATTCCTACTATAGAAGTTCTATATAAATGGAAAAATTATAATACAGACCAAGTCATTGAGGAAAACAAAATCGAAATCTTGCTTTCCCAAATAAGCTGAATTTTATTATTAATTCTACAGATTAAATCAAGGCAACTCTTGCTATAGAATTCAACAATTCAATAAATGAGAAATCACCTACTGTGGGAGCGTTCTTCCATTGTTGGGTTGGATAAAAAATGAGTTAGACTGTCTCCTCTAAGTGTATGGTCTAATGGAGAGGAGCAACAAACAGTTGGATGCCAAGAAAAATCATGGAAAATTCTGTGTTATGTATATCAACCAGGTATTTAGGTAATGTGGGGAGCCTCTTGTTCTGACTTTGGTGGTGGGGAGACAGCATTTTGGAGAATTATTTGAAATGTGCTTTAAAGAATAGGTAGCTTACAAGGGCTGATCTGGAAAGAAGGGCATACATAGTTTAAGAAAAAGCAATTGAGCACAGGAGGTCTTGTCATAGACCAGGCTGCAAAAGTTGAGTGGAAGGTAAGTCTAGAATAATGGATTTGGACCAAATCACGGAGGGCTTTGACTACAGAAAGCAGTGTTAGGAAAGGAGTCTTTGAGCTCAAAGGGACACGCCCAGATCAAAACCTATGGAAGATGACTCTAGCAGCGTCCAAAAAAAGCCAACATTAAAGATATTGGTGAGACAAGACCATTAAATGAGCCAAAGAATGGGAGTCTTTCAAAGTGCAAAAGCTTTAAGACATGAACAAATTTGATTTGCTATTTTTCCACTAAACAGAAGGAAACCAAACTGAAAGCAGGGAGACCATTTAGGAAAATATGCAGTGATCCAAGCAAGAGTTAATGAGTTCTGAAGAAGGGTAGTGAACAGAAGATTGATTTGAAAGATAATGATGGAAGGAGACCATTGAATTGATGAGCCAAGAACAAAGACATAGGAGTGAAAAGCGATGAGTTTAATTTAGATCAGAGTTTAAGGTGTGGGATGCTCAGATTATAGGGAGGGATGGGGTCTGATTAGGGGAAGACAATGATGGTAAAAGTGCAGGGTCGGGAGTCATTCTCCTAACAGGGAGAGCTAGATAGAGCTGTAAGATAGGAAGAGATTACCAAGGGGCAGTCAAGAGTTAAAACAGAGGGCTGGAGACTGAATCTTCAGAAAGCTTATATTTAAAGTGTTTATTTCAAGAGAAAGGGGAAGGGGTAAAAAATCCTGGAAGGAAACCAAGCAGAAGCAGTCCAGGGTGGAGGAAAGCCAGAAGAATGTCCCATGGGCTCTGGTGGAAATGAAAGTTCTAGTAAGGAAAGGGTAGTAATATCAAATTCTGCTGAAAACAGTTTGAGCAGAAGGTCTATAAAGAGGTTTCGGCTTTAGGATTTTGCATAGGCTGATGGTGCTGAGGCTCAAGAAGGAGAGGAAACTAAGGTGGATACAGTCTATAGATGAAAAAGCAGGAGAGTGACAGAAATACCATAAACAGAAATTAGAAAATTATAATCAAGGGGGAGTAGTAGGCCAGGAGAGAAAAGGTGTGTTACCTATCAAGGGGCCTAGGGGGTGAGAGGAGCAGGGAGGGAGACCTGGAAAATGGAAGAGGAATAGAGGAAAAGGGTAAAGTCAAGAAGGACATGAGAGAGGGAGGAAAGAAAAGGACAGATGGAAATACTGGCTTTAGAAGGAAATCAGGAAAATTCTTCAGAGACAAGAGAGAAGATAAAGGGAATGGATAATAATTTGGACAGAATGGAATTTATATAGGATTCATAGCAGATGACCTCCAGCTTCTTGGAAGCAGGAAGCAAAAGAGGGCAGAGGTAGGTATAGAAACCCAATAGGAGTGCAGAAGTCTGGAACAATAGCTCTGTGTATTTAAGAGTGAATTGATGAGAGGTGAGGGAAAGAATCTCTAGTGCTGATGAATTTTCCAGTTGGAAGGAATACAGTTTAGGGCATCTAGTCAATCTTGTCATAATCCTTTCTTCAAAAATGCTTTCTACAGCCAATGAACGCAGACTTGCAACCCATCTCACCACATCTCCCTCTGGTTTGTCATTAGACTAGCTTGGTGGTGGCACATTTGGAGGCATCGAATACAAGAACCACAGCAAACGGGGCTCACTGGGCCTTTGTACCCCAGATGGGGACACAGCCACAATTTTCTCAAGTTCTAAAAATAGATAAGTTGTTTTTTTTAGAGACAAGTACAGTGACTCTATTATATACACTCACCAGGAGATTGTGCAGTGTTTGGGATGTTGTAATCCTCTATCTCAAAGAGGAATTGTTAGCCAGATGTTGAAAAATACATGTAAATCGGCTTTGGGAGTACATGCTATCTCTACATCTTCCCAAAGAATGTTGACCTAGTCCTTAAGCATTTATTTACACATTCTTTTCAAACAGTCTTTAAAGTAAATCCAGAAGCATTATGTTATATCACATAGGTTAGTCCAATACAGACAAAATGTTCATCGTTGTTGAAGCTGTGTGACAGAAATGAGAATTTATTATATACGTCTCTCTACTTGGTATACGTTTGAAATGTTTCATAATTAAAAACTTAAAGGAAAACAAGAAAAAAGGGAGGGGCAAGTGTCTTTAGTGTGCATTTATAGCTGAGAGTAATGAGAAGCCTTTCTTGCTTTTCTCCTTCCAACTAACACACACTTTAACCTTTGAGTAGTGGCTTACCCTAGTTTCTTTTTCTCCAGAACAAATTGTAATGGCCTGGCACTGAGATTTGGATGATACACCATCATTATTATTTCACATAGTCCTTTATATTTCATAAAACTCTTCCATGTGCTGTCATTTCATTTACTTCCATGGGATTTCTGTACTCCCATTCTCCCCAATAGCTGCCCTCACAAAATCCATCCCAGAAGAAAACCAGCTTTAATCACCAGGAGCCAGTCTTTATTGAACAACTACCATGTGACACTACTTTCAAGTTATTTTAAAACTCTATGGCTAAATACTTTGTAAGGAGAAAAGTTAACACTCAACAGGAAGCCTTCGTTTACTCCATAAACATTTATTAAGCACCCCCTGTCTGCAGAGTAGAGACCAGGGTCTCGGGAACACAGCATCCTGTGAACTTCTGCAGGCAAGCAAGACAGCTGAAGACCTGTGATGTGGCCCTTGCAGTGAAGGGAGGAGAGCTTTTTAAAAATGCAGATCTCCAGGCTCTGCATATACAAAGGAGGTCTCGGGAAGGATTAAGAAGCACCGGTCTACATCACCAGGGCTCAGGGGCACCAGAGCAGACTCTAGTCTGACTAGACTTTGTCCATGTGCCCAAGGTCAGATGACCAGCAAATGGCTGAGTTGTATTTGAACCTAACTCTATTCTGACTGAAAGCCTATACTCTCTCTGTCCCTCCATGGCACTTACAGGAATGAGGCAAAGGCTTGACAGGCTCCCTGAGGGTGATAGCTCAGAAGACCACGTGTGTATCAGAGGCTCTGCTCACAGAAGGCATCAGGCAGCTATCGTTATGCTCCACTCACTAGTGGGTAAAATAAACTTCCTGTGACTCCTGCCTGACAGGGTTCTGGTTAGTCCCCACATTATGTCTCAGGCAACAAAGGGAAATTGGCAGGTTTATCTTTGTGCCTCCAGCCTCCCCAATTTTACCTGTTTCTCCCTCAATCCCTAAGGAGGGGCCTATTGCCCTCATGCTCTTCACCTTCATGCATACCAAGTGATACGTGTCTGATGAATGAAAGCATGGTGCTTTGGGGGACCTACTGCTTTTAAACAAAGAGGAGGAGTTTAGAGGAATGAAGTTAGTATCAGAGGCAGGAGCTAGGAAGGATTTAGAAGATATGCTGAATTCTCCTTCATCACACTGTAGATAGGCTGTAAATAGCGCATTCAAATCGATCCCATTGCTATCAGAAGAGAAGTGATAGGAATTTCAGGAGATGAGGTCATCAAGAGCCCCGCTCCTTCAGAGATTCTCCTGAAGTACTTTCCACACCACTGTACCAGCCTATCTGTACAAAGTCCTCCTTTTCACAGGGAACAATACACATGTGTGTGCTTTTTCCAGAGATGGTAATCAATGGGCAGACTCCATCAGAGCCTCTCTCTTTTGGTAAGTGAAGTTATAGACCTAGACAAGGCTTTATTAGCATTCTAAACACTAGTACTGCCCTACCCTGCAGGAAACAAAGTAAACAAGAGACTTTCTTCTGGTCCACCCCCAACCACATTGCCTGATCATCATACAACAAGGGCTCAAATCATGGAATTTCCTTCTATTTATCAAAATCACTTGTAAGTTCAAAATTGTTCTGGCAAATACTTGAGATTAGTGGTGATGAAATATGGATAGATAGGTAGATAGCTAGATAGATAGACATAGATTTAGCTTAGATTTAGAGGTGGAATTTATTTGCTAAGAGAATACAGTGATGACCTGTAAATGTGATTCTAAGATAACATCAAGCTGGATTGTAATTTTCTGTATCCTGTGTACACAACTGAAGAAAGTCATTTTACAAGGCAGCATGATAAAGTAGACCAAAGACCTGGCTTTATCAGCTGTGTGGCTTTTCAAATTACTTGACATCCTCGAGTCTTGTTTTCTTCACTGATAAGATCAAAATTGTAAAACTTGCCTTGAAAAGTTTTTGTGAGGATTAGATGTAATATATACAAAGAGCCTAACAACGCCTGGGACATAGAGTCTCAGAAGTAGTTGTTGAACACATAAATATTAGATGTTCAATAAAGGTAGGTAGTTTTTATTATTTATTACAATGTTCATCATACTTTATAGGCTTTTAACCTGTCTACCCCATGTTCCTCAGAGATAATGAAAAAATTAATGGTTTCATTTTTAATTACTAGAGTAACCACATCAGTTGCAAACATTGAAATTATATAAGAGTATAAATAAAAAGTGAAAGGCCCTACTCCAGAGCCCATACCTTAGAGGTAACCACTGTTAACAGTTCAAGAGATATCCTTTCAGACCTTTTTCTAGGCCTGTGCAAATACATGATATAATTTCTAAACATGAGTTTGCACTATACACAGTGTTCTGCTACTTGAGTTTTTTGACATAACATCTTGGACATCTTGCCAGACCTAGTATTCTATTTGCATAGTCAGACTTAAATTTATGATACAAATATCCTCTTAATGGAAAATCAGGTTATTATTTTTTGCAGTTTCAGCTGTTTTGCAACGAACATCCTTATGTAAATACCCTCTTGGTGTATATACTAGTTAATTTTCTAGGATAAACTTCTTGAGGAATGGCCATGTTAAAGGGTACAGATA
Organism: Martes martes; assembly: GCF_963455335.1. Classification (NCBI taxonomy): domain Eukaryota; kingdom Metazoa; phylum Chordata; class Mammalia; order Carnivora; family Mustelidae; genus Martes; species Martes martes. The sequence goes on from NC_137899.1 coordinate 66,850,771, forward strand.
TTAACTAGACTCCACCATGTTGCAGGGAGAGTGTTATGGGCTGAATTGTGTCCCCACAAAATTCCTATGTTGAATCCTTAACCCCTAGTACCTCAGCATGTGACTGTATTTGGAGATAGGCCATTAAAAGGGGGTACTGAGGGCGCCTGGGTGGCTCAGTGGGTTAAGCCACTGCCTTGGGCTCAGGTCATGATCTCAGGGTCCTGGGATCGAGTACCGCATTGGGCTCTCTGCTCAGCAGGGAGCCTCCTTCCCTCTCTCTCTCTCTCTGCCTGCCTCTCTGTCTACTTGTGATCTCTCTCTGTCAAATAAATAAATAAAATCTTTAAAAAAAATTTAAAAAAATAAAAGGGGGTACTGAATTTTATGAGGCCAGTAGGGTGGGCCCCCGTCTGATCTGATTATTCTTCTTGTAAGAAGAGGGAGTTTGGACATACAAAAAAGACACCAGGGATGTGCAGGCACAGAGGAAAGATCATGTGAAGATAGAGAGAGAAGGCAGTCATCTGCAAGCCGAGAAGGGAGATCTCAGGGGAACCCAAACCCGTGGACCCCCAGATCTTGGACTTCCAGCCAGAGAACCGAGAGAAAATTAATTTCTATTGTTTAAACTACCCATGCTATAGTCTTTTGTTACGGTAGCCCTAGCAAACTAATACAGCAGGGTTATTCTCCAAACGTCGCTGGCCCTTCTACCTTGAGCTTCTGAAGTCCAGGTGGTGTGAACAAGCTATTCCAGCCACTGCTCCCTACTTTCTTGACCCCATACTTTTGCTATCTCTTCCTTCATTGTCTTTACCCTCCTTGCACATTACAGTTTAGTTAATAAGGGGGCACTTAATATGAACCTTGGGGAATTTCAAGGATTTTTGGATGTTTGTGAATAATTTGGTTTTTGATGTGCCTCATTCTGGCATGGCATGAAGATAACGGGAAGTATTGATTGAGATGTTTTCCCACTGAATTATCCTCTATTTTTATTATAAGAACTAGGAAACATTGAGAAGAAAAATTTTCCCATACCATTTCTCTCACATTTCTTCCTCTAACTGATGAGAGTAAATAGTTCAACCTTTGTAGATTACTTCAACTTCATTAGTCAGATCTTTAGATTAAGATAATGAAATCATGGGGCGCCTGGGTGGCTCAGTGTGTTAAAGCCTCTGCCTTCATCTCAGGTCATGATCCCAGGGTCCTGGGATCGAACCACATATCAGGCTCTCTGCTCTGCGGGGAGCCTGCTTCCTCCTCTATCTCTGCCTGCCTCTCTGCCTACTTGTGATCTCTCTCTCTGTGTCAAATAAATAAATAAAATCTTTTAAAAAAAAAGATAATGAAATCACCCCACATCAGTTTAGTGGTCAAGATTGCACTCCTTGAAACACATTCCCTCTCCCTGACCAACCGTCCTCCTTCGACCTTCGTTATATCTGGGGTGTGTGCTTCTGCGAGGAGGAGGCAGGAAGGCAGCTTGAAGTTACTGAAAGATCTACATTCTGTTCCACGACCATCCCCAGTAACTGCCACATACTTGACATTCCTTTGATTTCCTGAAGAAGAATGACTCACCCAGAATCACATAGACGAAACAGATGGAATAATTGGTCTCAGGGTCTCCTAATACTTCTTTCTTCTGTCGGCAATTCTCTTTACTTGTAATGTGAATGGTGGTCTTCCTGGAGACTGCTGCATGTTGGTGACAATGGGAAAGGAGGAGGGAGAGGATCTGCCCTTGACTGAAAAAGAGGGCTTTCTTTTGTGAACTCTTCCTTCCCTGGTTTCTTTTCAATGTTCACGTTGGTCGCCTAAGCACCATAGGTCTGAGAAGTTTGTGCTTACATTTGCCTAACAGTTTAGTATATCTTAGGAAGCTATGAGTCGGGCCTGTCTCTTTTCTAGTATTGATCAAGAGAGAAAGAGAAGGGCAGGAAGGAGCTGGGCTGGGAGAAATAAAGGTGGTCCTGCCCTTTTTGCCCATTCTTGTCAATGGCAGTGGCAACTGTGCCTCTCATTGCACCGGCAAGGAAGTGCCCCCAAAACCCCCAAATAAACCAACACAACATGGTGACACTAAAAACAAAATACACACGCAAAAAAACAAAATCAAGCAAACAAACATAGAAATCTCTGCCATTTGAAATCTGGAAGGAAATCGTGTAAAAAAGGGTTCTCCCCACCAATGTGTATATGTGCAATGGAAGTTGGGAATGAATTAAGGAGCAAATACAATTTTTTAAAAAAGATTTTATTTATTTATTTGACAGACAGAGATCATAATTAAGCAGAGAGGCAGGCAGAGAGAGAGGAAGGGAAGCAGGCTCTCTGCTCAGCAGAGAGAATGATGCGGCGCTTGATCCCAGGACACTGGGATCATGACCTGAGCCGAAGGCAGAGGCTTTAACCCACTGAGCCACCCAGGCGCCCCTAAGGAGCAAATATAAAGGTAACATAATAATCACTTCCTAATTGCAACAAATTCTATTTTATTTTTGCCCCCCCTCCTTTTTTGGTGCTGTTTTTTCTATTCTATACAGTTTCCTAAGCCACATATGTTTCCTAAAAGTATGTGCTATTATTTCCAAAACTATTTGGGTGCCTACTATAGGCAAGGTACTATGCTAGGTTTGCACAAGATAAAAAGATGGCTAAGATTTAGTCTATGCTCAGGTTCTGCAATTTCATAGTAAAAGTAATTCATAATCATGTTTTCTTACAGATTTGCAAAAACAGCTAACTTTTACGAGAGAAACCATTTTAATTGTCTTGCACTCATCAATAGCATTTAAATGTCATTGACATTTAGCTCAAACCAAAAACATAATTTGAAATACTAAGCAATTAAATGAATACTTATATCACAAACAAGGATTTCAGAAGAGTTGGCTTACTAATGTGTTATAAATTGTAAAAGGGAAAGAAAGAGTTACACCCATGCCATATGGGAACTATGGAGCTATAAAGTAATTTATCATCTGTAATACATCTGTTTCATTTCATTCAAATTCTAACATTTATAATTCCAATAGTTGGTACTATGGTCTTTTACATGACATGAAAAGAATAATACTTGAACAAGTTCTTGAATTTGGTAGGTAGCTGTTTAAAATTACAATGTCTCTTCCAACCCCTAAGATATTATATTCTATTAGGACACAAATGTAGCCTTTAGAATAGAACTCCTGAGGGAAAGATGGGAAATATCTGTAGTTCAACACTATTTAATGCTGTATTACTCTCATTTGGAATGCTAAAGATGGCCATTATTTTGGTTTCATAAAATCTGTTTGTTTATAGTAGTTGACTGGCAAAATGTTATCATTTGCTGCCAAATTTCTGGAAGCAAATCATGGAAAAAAGAGTATTACCTAAAAACCATAAATCAGCTCAATCATGAATCCTCCCATGAAATGGATCAAATCATGGGCAACAATCACAAACAGATGCAATTTTTTTATGCTTAAGTATTTCCTTAAAATAGGATCCAAACAATGTCAAATGATTGGAGGTATAATGTAGAAAAAGTCTAAGTTGTTGAGAGTCTCACAAAGGAAGGAAGTAATGACATACTATTTTAACTATTACTAAGCATTTGTCCTCCGCCCGTCAGTCTCCATGGTAATCCAGTGCAATTGCTCCACATAAAGTAAGCACATTAGTCTGGCACAGGCATTTGCTTCCTCTCTGAATTTCCTGTTTTCCTAGATATGAGGTCTCTGAGGTGTGCCTTCAGGAAATAGTAACTCACTCAGCGGTCTGCTAGGAAGAGTGATTTGGAGAGGGCAGGTTCCTACGGCTTGCTAAAACCATAGCTTTGTTCCAACCTACCATGTTCCATCTACATAAACTTAAGATCAACTCAATTCACTTTCACTAACCTATTATACAGCAGGAGGCATTCAATCATTGCCAAAGTCAGCATATTAAGTCTAGTCGTTGAAGGCAGCTGGTTTCTCATAGAACCATGTTTCCCTACTTCCTCTATCAGTCAGGTTATGATTCAGTGGTAGGAAATGCCAAAGGGAGCTGGCAACAATGGCCCTTTCCACTTACAATAGATTTTCTTTTATGCACTTGGGATTTTTTCCCAGTGGTGTGCTCAATGGTATTTGTACCGCATAATCAGATCGGATGACTCTACAAGGAGCTGATTGGCAAGAAAACCTCCAGGTAAATGGTTTCCTCTCGTCCCGCAGACCCAGAGGCAACTGTGCTGCCAGTCTGTTACTAGGGATTTCCCCAGAGGAAAGTGGGGCTCTCATCTGCATTGGAATGAATCTTCCAGGAGGGCCCTGGAATTTGAAAATTCTTTGAGCCTCCACTGATAAGTTGAGATAAATTAGGCCTCCCGGGGCAGTCTGAATTCAGACATCCTATTTCTGTGCTTTCTCCTCCACTCCCTTCTTGGCTGGTGGGGAAAAAAAACAAAAAACAAAAACAAAAACAAACCTCCTCCTTCTAAGGTAAGGAATTTAAGAATGGGAGCTATTTTGCTCCTTGTTTAAGTCTCTGGTCTTCAAGTTGCATGGTTCTTTCATTTTATCTTCTTTTGTTTTGTTATTACTACTGTGTCTTTTGGCTTCTCTTCCTCTGTGGGGTGAAGTTTGATCTTCACAAAGGAAGAGGAAGTATGAGGCTTGATGTTTTCTAATTTTTGTTTATCAGGTGTTTAACCTTGTAAGTGTCACTTGACTTCCTGTACAATATGGATTCTTAAGTCTATAAGAGGGCTTGTCAATATCTCTTCCCTTTCATTTGCAGAACATAACATTGTTGATTATTTTAGTTAGATTGGTCTTAGAACTTTTCTCTACTATCTGTGCTATTTGATCAAGAATTTAACACTAGAATAAGTTGGGATCTTAGTTTTCAAGTATTTAAAAGTTAAGCATAACATTTTAAACCATACTTACCTTGATTCCCTGTGTTTTTATTTCATGATACTTAAATGAGGTTTTGTGCATGGCAGAATATTTCTCTTGACGAATATCTTGAATTATGAGGCTTCATGTTCTAAGTTTATTTAAACAAAATATATTCCCATAATCACTCATACAAAACTGGTTTCGACTGTTGTGAACAAGTTATATGTTCTTAATTTTCACAAGAAATGAAGTTTGAGTTAGTCAAGGCTCTTTGGTTTCTAAATCATTTCTCAATCCTCTTCTACTGGACTTCAAGAGAGGAATAAAAACTCTCAAGTGGTTTTAGATATTTGGACGTTACTTTTAACGGGGAATGTTGCAAATTGCCTAACCCACTTCACAAAATACACAACTGAAATCTCAAACTCCATCCCTACCACCTAAACTGACATGTTTGCTAAGTTTTGGCAATAATGAGAAGTGCTATCTCATTTTTACTGTCATGTTCTGAGTTGGGCCTCAAGAAAAACCTTTATATATAGACCTAATACCCTTGACTTCTTCTTCTTGCATTAAAGGTAGAAGTATCTGGAAATTCTAAGAAAATGTCTAACCTTTTCACCAGACCAATTGTCTAGCAAACGAGGATAGGATTCAGGACAACAGAGGAACAAATCTCTTCACCAGAGATCTTGTGTATTGGAAAAGCATGAGCCTTTGAATCATGTCTCAGGCTCTTACAAATTCTTTCTGTTTGTTTTTTTTTTTTTTTTAAAGATTATTTATTTGAGAGAATGAGAGAGAGAGAGAGAGAGAGAGAGAGAGTGTGTGTGTGTGTGTGTGCATGAGCTGGGGAGAGGGGCAGAGGCAAAAGCAAGCCTAACGCTGGGGAGGGATCCCGATGATCAATGATCAGGCTCAATCCCAGGACCTAGGGTTCATGACCTGAGCTGAAGGCAGACTCACAACCCACTGAACCACCCAGTTGCCCCAGGATCTCACAAATTCTAAGGCCTTGAGTAAATCACTTCACTTCTCTAAACGTTGGTTTCCTCATTTAAGAAATGAGGATAGTATCTATTTCACAAAGCTGTTATATAGATTAAATTAGATTGATGTGAAATGACAGCTATAAGAATTCTCATCTTCAAGTCAACCATCAGTTTTTACTCAAGAAATATTTGCTGAATGAAGTGATGAGTATCATACCCTGTGGCAGGTGCTGGGGATACACGGACAAACCAAAACAAGAGTCCCTGCCCTTAAGGAGCTTAGACTCCAGTAGAAGAGACACGAATTTATAGTACTTCACTATTAGTACCATCCTACTTGGGGGTGGTACTAATTTCTCCCTGCTAGGGGAAAATACAAGATACTATTGGGGATAAGTGGGCACCTTGCCCAATCTTGGGAGATCGGGAAAGGCTTTTAGAGAAAACGATGGCTATGCTGAGACTTCAAGGAGAAGCCAGGTGAAGAAAGCTAGTGGAAAATGAGAATGAAGTGTTCCCCATAGGGAAAACAGCAAGGCTTGTTAGAGTTCAGAGAGCAAGGGGATGGTAGGTTGACCAAAAATGAGGATCTGTATCGCTTAAGTTTTCTGAGGGAAAGTTTGAAGAATTAAACAGGGGACTGACATAGTTAAAGTTTAGAAAGGTTACTTTGGGTACGACATGAAGAATGAACTAGAGTTGAACAAGGCACTGGGCAGAAAGGTTATTGCAGAGAGGTAGGCAAGAGCTGATGTTGGCCTACCTAGAACAGTAGAAGTGGAGATGGAGAGAAATGGAGAGATTGGAGGTATACGAGAAGGAAAAATAGACAGGACTTTCTGATGGTTGTAGGAGATGAGAAGGAGACATGGTGGGGCTGAGTATAATACTCATATTTCCGGGTTAGGCAATTGAGTTGATGATGGTACCATTTAGAGATAGTGAGTGTATAAGTATATAAGTATATAAGTGAGTATAATGAAAATGAGGACTTTAATTATGGCTGTATTGTTTTGAGATATCTTGGAATATCAGGACATGTTTTCTTTTAAATACAAAATTGCATTTATAAAGAAAATTAGGATACATGTTTCAAGGACACATATATTTTCTCTTTTCTCAGGGGAGATATAAGACAACTATGCAGACTTCCTGAATTTAGAAGAACATTTGTTATATGCCAAATACAATACAATGTCTATCAGGTCATGTACTTTGAAGACAGTCTGGTATGCAGGTTTGTAATAAGGAGAGAACTGGACTAGAAATTCATATTTAGGAGTTATTAGTATATATATGGTCACTGAAGCCTTGGAAATGAATGAGATCACCATGGCATAAAAAGTGAGATATGAATAAACTGACCAGGACACAGTGATGAGGTGCATGGACATTTAAGTGACAGGAAGAAGATGGTAGTCCTGGAAGGAAGAATAAAGAAGCCAGAGATCTAGAAGGAACACTAGGTAAGTGGGTTTCAGAAATCAAAAGATGTAAATGTGGCAGGCCATGGTCATGAGTATTAAATGCTACAGAGATGTCAAGTGAAATAAGTAAAAGCGTCCACTAAAAAAAGGAACCCTCATCATTTTGGTGGGTGTACAAATTGATGCAGCCACTGTGGTAGAGAGTATGGAGTTTCCTCAAAATATTAAAAATAGAACTATGGTATGATCCAGTAATTCCGCTACCGGGTGTTTGTCCAAAGAATATAAAAACACTAGCTCAAAATGAATTATGTGCCCCAATGTTTATTGCACCACTATTTACAATAACCAAGTTATGGAAGCAGCCCAAGTGTCCATCAACAGATGAATGGACAAAGAGATGAGGTGTATATATATATATACACAATGGAATATTACTCAGCTGTAAAAAGAATGAGATCTTGCCATTTGCAACAGCATGGATGGATCTATGGAGTATAATGCAAAGGGAAGCAAGTTATTTGGAGAAAGACAAGCACTATATGATTTCACTCATATGTAGAACTAAGAAACAAAACAAATGAAGAAAAAAGAGACAAAATGAAAAATAGACTCTTAACAAACTGATGGTTACCAGAGGGGTAGTGAGTGGGGAGATGGTTGAAATAGGTAAAGGGGATTAAGAGTACACTTATCATGATCAACACTGAATAATGTAGAGAATTGTTAGATCACTGTATTGTACACATGGAATTAATATAACACTCTATGTTAACTACACAAGAACTAAAATTTTTAAAAATTGTGGAGGAAAAAAAAAAGAAAAGGGTCCACTAAGTTGAACAAAGAGATTGTTAGTGACCTTGTTGAGAATTTCAGTGGAGTGGTAGGGACAGAGCCCAGAAGCTTATTGAATAAATAATCCATTGAGTGAAGTTCCCGGGAAGGCAGGAGACAGAATGCAAAGACTAGGCACAAAGAGAGGGGATACACATAAAATGTGTGCCTCAGATTTGGGGGGACACCTGATTCATTGTGATGTTTGAAAGGATAAACGTGGATGCAGGTAGACTTATGAATATGGAAGCAGAAGTTGTTGGAGTTCCTCTCTGATTACTTCTATTTTTTGCTGATGATAAATGATGGAGGGGTGCCTGGGTGGCTCAGTTGGTTAAGCAGCTGCCTTTGGCTCAAATTATGATCCTGGCGTCCTGGGATCAAGCCCCATGTGGTGCCCCACATTGGGTTTCCTGCTCAGTGGGAAGCCTGGTTCTCCCCTGCCTGGCATTCCCCCTGCTTTGTGCTTGCTGTCTGTGTCTCGCTCATTCTGTGTCAAATAAATAAATAAAATCTTTTTAAAAAAATAAATAAATGGGGGGGGCGCCTGGGTGGTTCAGTGGATTAAGCCTCCGCCTTTGGCTCAGGTCATCATCTCAGGGTCCTGGGATCTGATGCCAAATCATGTTCTCTGCTTGGCAGGGAGCCTGCTTCCCCCTCTCTCTCTGCCTGCCTCTGTGCCTACTTGTGATCTCTCTCTCTCTGTCAAATAAATAAATAAATAGAATCTTTAAAAAAATAAATAAATGAGGGAGTTGGTTTGAAAACAATGGAGAAAATCTGGAGTGGCTGTTGTGGAAAAGAGAGCTAACCAGGCAAGCAAGTATTGTTTGGCAAAGTTGAAGGCTCATTGGAGGTTGGACACTGTAAATATGTGGCCAAAACAATCTATATTGTCTATCTAGGATTTCAGGTCAGTTTTTTAAAAAATCTGTTTTTGAATCAGAAGTTTAAGGTCTAGACTATATTTTATTAGCAAGTATGATACTGCAGACAGTGCAGGAGAGATTATAAAACTAATACAATAATTCTCTTACTTTCTCCATCCCAACATAAAATTTATAATACACATGTGTGCATGAGCATGCATTCTCTCTCTCTCTCTCTCTCTCTCTCACACACACACACACACACACACAATTATATAACATTATTAGAACTCCTTATGGAGAAAGTTGTATGGGTTGTCATCATCTTGTTGCCTCTAACCTTCCACATAATTTTCAATGGAAAGTAGTGAAGCTATTATTGTGTGGGGTGCAGTTTGTTGGAGAGCACGAACAATGCTGAGGCAAACAACTTACTATTTCTATAAAGAATTTATCCATTTTCAGAGAGCAAAATAACAAAATTCCATTGAAATATCCCCCTCATATCCACTGAAAGATCCCCCTCAAAAACATATATCAGTAGAGTTGGGAGGCAAAGATTTTCATTATTTAGATTACATTAAACAATAATAGTATTCAGGATAATTTTATATTTTAAAATGTGCTATATATAGGTAACATTCATTAAATATTTATTATGGACTGGGCACGTTTAACTTTCACAAAAACTCCATTAGGTAAGTATCTCTCCCATTTATAGCTTAGGGAACTGGATTACAGAAAGGTTGAGTAACTTGTCCTTGGGTATATCCATTGTAAATGGCAGAGCTGGGATTAGAACCCAGGCAGTTTGACTTCAGAGGTCGCATGTTTAAATTCCTGCCTATACTGCCTCTTCGAGGTGGGAATTTAATGAAATTTCCTAAAGTAAAATGCCCTTTTGAAGTTTTGGAAAATTAACACAATGACTGGTTGGACAGATGAGTTGTTAAAAGACGTTATGAGCAATTCAGTACAAGTAGAGACTAAGGAAACAGTAGATACCAAGACTCAAAATAAGCTGTTTCCTTAGATAAAATTTCCTTCATAAAAAACAAAACAAAACTTGGAAACACTTCAAGTATAGAATAGACTACAGAAAATAATTACAATTTAATATCCAAGTATTACATTCCCTTCTCTTCTTCTCAGGAAGGAATCACTATTCTGAATTTACCTATCACTTCCTTACATGATTTTCCCAATCTGATCTCAGATTTTGTTTTTAAATCTTTATTTATGATATACCATGTACATCTTTTTGCAATTTGCAGGGTTTTTTTTTTTTTGCTCAACATTATGTTAATGAACGTTATCTAAATCAATACTAGTAGATTTAGTTCGTTAATTTCCGTTTAGTATTCCGTGTATGTCAGTTTGTCCAATAGTGTAATTTAGTCATCCATTCTCCTGTAAGTGGATATTTAAGCTGTTTCACTAATATAAGTAATGCTGCTATGAATATTCTTGCACGGACTCACGATAATTATTTATATATTACATGTATTATGTAATATTCTATATTGAATATATTTAATTCCTTAACATACAGTTTAACAAGAAAGGTAATAACGTGCATGAACTATACGGCAAAGATAGGCATTAGTTTTCAAAAAAGGTATAACAGACCGTGGGTTGTTCTGAGCAGAGCGAGGCTACTTCGACCACCGAGCGTTTGGGGGTGGATACTCAAGGATCAAGCGACATTCATTACTACAGTATGACACCACACTCAGTCTTTAATTATTCTTTCACTGTTATCCAATAGTTTCACGTGTGTTCATTCATTTTCCCAACTAGAGTATAGCTCCACCAGGAGGGAACCGAGAACCAACAAGGTGAGTTAACACGAGTGTGACCGTGAAGAGTCCGCAGTGGAAGCTGCAGCTGGCGACCTCTTGGCTGTGCCAGCCTACCAGAAAGTGACAGCGCCAGGCGAATGTCGGGGCAAACAGGACCTAATCTCACTTTCCACCTCAGGAGTCGTGGAAGCTGAGGACACGAGGATGGATGGAGGCATAGACACCTGCTCAAAGTGTCTCTCCACTTTCACCCACAATGCCGCCAGGTCAGTAGCTGGGAACAGAGGCTTGGACGCGGCCCCCACCCAGAGCGCACCTTCCCAGTCTGGCCTCTGTTAACCGCGCCTCTTTGCTTTACGCCAAATCCGTAACGAGGCGCTAAGGCCAACCCGCCGGCTTCTGCAGCTCCAAAACCTGACGTGAAATTGCGCGGGGCGGCACTGACAGAGGCCATCTTTAATTTGGGCAAAACCCCACCCTCATAGCCCACCGGCCACTCCCTCTCGTCGTCCCCAGGCTTTTCACCGACAAACGTAATGTGACTTAAACTTAGAGGTAGTGTTAAAGAAACACACATAGAGGCCTGACTATCCATGACCCTGGAGACGCCAAATCCCGCCAATATAAACATGGCGGCTAAGCCTGAGTAGCAAAAGAGCGCTGATGCCAGTGAAGTCATGTTCGAAATGGAGAGAGGCGCCGGGGCAGGGAGGGAGTAGTCTCGCGAGATCGAAGCTGGCGTCGGCTAGGCCCGGAAGCCTCGTCTGAAGGGGCGGGGGCGGAGGAGCGAGCGGGAGTCGGGCGAGAGTCCGCCTGCTGTCGCCTGCGTAAGCGGGGCAGCGACGCCGGGCGGCTACGCCGCGAAACCGGCGTAGGCGGCTTTGGAGAATCGGCGGGCTGCGCTGCGCCCGGGCTGGTCGCGGAGGGGGGAGGGGATGTCGGTCAGTGCGAGATCCGCTGCTGCTGAGGAGAGGAGCGTCAACAGCAGCACCATGGGTGAGTCTCAGCTTTGGGCCGCTGCGACTCAGGTCGGCGGCTCCGGACTTGGAGGGGCTCTGCGGCCGCCAGATCGAGCTGGGGGAACGCCCTCAGACGATGTGGGGAGCTGCGGCCGAAGGAGGTGGGGTGGGCCGGCGGCGGGCCCGGGGCGCGGTGGCGGCGGGCCCGGGGGGAGGGGAGAAAGCGGCGGTGACAGTTTGAATTGAATGTGGGGAGAGCTGAGGCGGCGGTATTTCCTGTGCCGCGGCGGACGGGCCGGGGGAGCTGGGAGACGTGAGCAACGGCCTCGCCCGCCCCGCCGAAGCGGCCCGAGCGGGGTCGTCTCCGCCCGGTCCGGCTTCCGCGGCCCTGTTTCCTCCGGTCGGCGGCCGCTGCACCCGCCGCGGAGCTCCCCTCGTGGGGAGTGGGCCTGGCGAGGAGGGTGGGGACGTGTGTGCGCGCCTGGGTGAGGGTGCTGTGTGGGCCGGCCCGCGAGGGTGGCGGCGGGGAGGGAGGAAGAAGGATGCACCAGGCTGAAGCTGCGGTGGAGGCGGTGGCGGCTGCAGAGCCTCCGGCAGCCGCGTCGCCCCCTCGCTCCGCCTCCCCGCCTCTCGGGGTTTCCTTTCCCCAGGCGCGGCCCCGAAGGCCGGTGGATGGCGGGCGAGGCTTGAGTGCGGAGGCTAAGGAGCTGGTTTGGGCTTAATTTTTAGGAAAAAGACGAAAGAGAACGCCTGGGAAGGGCGCCCCCACCCCTCCCGAGGAGTGGAAAGGATGGGAAGGGTCGCTGGAAAAGGGAGGAGTTGGAAATACTGGTGATATTTAAGGAAATTAATTTTTGAAAATATTTCAGTATTTTCAGTTATTCTCTTCTGAAGCCTTTTCATTTCCTTTCCTCCCCCACGTATTGGAAAAAGAACAAGGCCATTTCATTCACATTTTCCACTCCTGAGTTCCATTTCATACTGTGTATAGTAGGAAATAAGTAACTGAGATTTTTCTAACGCATTTCCATTTGCTAAGTTACATTTTGAGAGTGCTCTGTTTCAGATTTTTTTTTTTTTAATATAGTGGAGGGAAAGAATATTTAACGTCCAGGTGTTTGCTTAGTTACTGAAATAACTGGTGAGTTTGTGGTTAAAGTTAAACTTTAAGATTTATTTTAGCTTTGTTATTTTGATGGAATGATAGAATACCTTCCTGAGTGCCCTTGAGAATCTAAGTGAACATATAATCTAGATTGAGAAGTATTTTACTTGTTTTATGGATTTACGTGAGTATAGTCAGTCGTCGTCGTCTCTCACTCCCCAAGTATATAAAAGCAAGTTGAGGAAGAAACTTTTCAGGCATTAAGTGTACAGGTACAGATGAAATTTATGGAATCCTGATAGACTGAAAGATGATGTCTTAGCAGGATAAAAATTATTAAGCTGGTTACTGCTGCCCGGATCCCTTATTCCTCCAAATAGCAAGTGAAGGGGCTGGGGGAAGGCAGGAAACTGTCTTTCATCCCACCCAGCTGTTCAGTGGGTGGGGCTAGAGGAGATAGGGTTGAGTGGAGCTATGAAATAAATGTGGAAGCCACATAGATGGTTTGTATGGTAGTAGTGTGTCATTCTGTGATGGGACAACATGGTGGGGCCAAGTTCTCCTAATATAGTTATTAATAATATCACACACCCTCTTAGGCTTACAGAATGGAAGATCATAATTGATAATAGAAATTTATTTTGTGTTTATGTCAAATAGATTTTAATTTACAGAAAGGATATTTTTGTAATTTGGTTAAGAATTTTTGGTTTCTGGTTTTGATTTGGAGAAGGTTTTCAGTACATCAGCTACATGAAAGGTAGTGTTATCAATAGATTGTTTCAGAAGTTCGTTGTAAAATTGGTTGCTTGCATTTGTGCATTTTCCCACAGAAATAATCTTAAGTAAGTGTATGCTAGAACTTCTGAGCTAGTCTAACACAAGGTAAGACTCCTGACATGTTAGAGCAATTGTAGAGGGTTAATGTCAATAACACAGACACACCGCACACATAAAACTTGGGTAGGAGGAAGAGTTAGATCTGTGGTTTTCAAAGTCTCAGTAATGGGGGTGGTCAGGTGACATAGACCATTCAGAGTGAAGACAGTGGAGAGTAGGTTGGCTTCGGATTTCTTGTTGATGATACACATACTCACTATAGATTCCATTCTAGGAATTGCCAGTAGGGTACTGTTCTATGACTAAATTACCAGCTGATAACCATGTCTTACATTCTGAGCTAATAAGCTCTCTGCAATTTTTTATTAGAGGGTGAAAAATTTTAACTTTAACATGTATGTATTTTACTGAATTTTGAGGCAAAACTAACTTTTTAAAAATGTGTGTGTTTTTCCTTGTTACTAAATCTGGACTGTAAATGACACTAAATTTATTGTGCCATGAAACTGATGTAGGAAAAAAATGTGTTTTTGAGGAGTAGAATTGTAAGGTAGCATGATTATGGGTTACGCTTGCCAGATGAGACCATAGTGTTAAATGTAGACAGTTGGTCTCTACAGCAGTGTTTTGCAGACTGCAGGTTGAGGTCTGTTAGTGGGTTTTGAAATCAATTTCATGGACATGTAATAATTTTTAAAAAGTAGGAAAGAAAGAGAAGATAGCAGTACATTGCACTTAGCATGAATTTTAGGCAGGGTTAAATTTTGTTTTGTATGTATTGTGTATTGGGTTGGGTTATAACATTTTTATTAAGAATTGTGGTCAAAACTAGGAAAACACATGGGGGATGTGCAGCATGGATGGGTCAAGTCAAAGGTCTTTAAACATTATGGTATAGTGTGGAGATCTTGGTCTGAAAAGGAGGATATTAAGATTTTATTTATTTATTTATTTGAGAGAGAGAGATAGCAACGGAGACCATGAGCATGAGGGAGAAGAGGGAGAAGTAGACTCCCCACTGAGCAGGGAGCCTGTCATGGGGCTTGATTCCAGGACCCTGGGATCACAATCTGAGCTAAAAGTAGACACTTAACCAGCTGACCCACCAGGTGTGAGAAGTGAAGACTTTAAATGCTGTTAAGTCCATATGGCTTTTTCTTATCTTGGATTTATTTATTCTGTACTCCATACGTGAAATGTGGTTAGAGAGATCTGGGACTTACTCCTTGAGAGGAAGTCATCATTTCTAAGACCCAGAGAAATCAGAATGGGTCCCAAAAGAAGATAGTATTGTTTAGGGCCTCTACTCTAGGCTTTGAGGGGTAATATACACACACACACATATATATACACACACATGTATGTATATGTATACATATATAATTTATAATATATAATAAAATTATCATTTAAAAATTTAATTATTATTTTTTGTCTTGTCCATTTACATCATCAGAAATCAAGAGAGCCGAGTTTTGGGCATGAGCCTGAGGGAAGGGGGCCAAGGAGGCAGCTTGGTTTGCTCTCAGTGTTGAAAGCTTTAGGCCAGACATACAGAAGGTCCTTTTGATTTGTGCTGGTGCAGTCCAGTTCTCCAGAGGTAGTATTACATATAGGGATTTGAGTTCAAAGTGATAACAGACAAATATAGTATAATGATTAAGAATATGGGCTTTGGTGTCAAGCAGACATGAGTTTAAATCCTGGCATTGCTTACTAGATGTATCAGTTAGGATGCAGTTAGGATACTGCTTTTCAAACTGACAAAGGACCTTTTCTTTCCTGTTTCTTTTAAAGTTTCTAATCCATTGTTGACTGATACTATTGCAAAAACTACTGCAAATTTTTTAAAAAATGAAGATGAATTTAAAGAAGGGGAAATACAGTCCGAATGTTTTTTCAATCCCAACAGACAAATTTATTTTGCTATAAAAATTTTCATTTCTGTGCTCTTAGTTTCTATACTTCTGTGATGTAATCCGATAAACAGTTCAGACTGGCTTACACACACCACATTTTAAATAGCACTGGGTTAGACTATGGTGCAGTAAGAAATAGCCCTAAAAAACCTAAGCGAAGGTAGCTAAAGATGAGTTTTTGCCTGTCATTCTAAAGTTTATGTACTTTATTGAGGCAAGTGTCTCTTAACTTCAAAAGTACCTTCAAAAGGCTGAGGAGAGTTAATAAATATCCCCTGAGGTTGGGGAGAGTAAATAAGTAGGAGAGTAAATAAATAACCCCTAAGTTGTTTCTGTTCACATTATTTTGAATTAAAAAAAATCTTATTCGTGTTACATTTACATTTTGTTTGTTTGCCTTATATGCAGTGTAAAGAGGCTTTCTCCCTCCTTCTTCCCCACCAGTCTGGAAGTAAAAATTGATTCTCCTGAAGAGGTGACATGTAAATTCTGTTCTGTTTACCTTTGGGGTCACAACTGAGTACTTTCGGTAGCTTCATTTGAGAGGGGAGGCTCCAGGTCAGAATTTTTCAAATTTGACACTATTGTAGTTTGGAGTTCTGTAATTGTTTGGGGGGCTGTCCTTTGCATTGTACGGTGTTTATCAGCATCCCTGGCCTCTACCCACTAGATGCCAATAGCACTCTCCCAGTTGTGACAAAAAAATTATGTTTGTAGACCTTGCCAAATGTCATGAGGTGAGGGGGAGGGGAGAGAATCACCCCAGATTGAGAACCACTGTGCCAGGTGATGGAGAAGCCTTTGAAGAATCATAGGAAACAGAAGAAGGAAGTCTTTCTTAACCATCTAGTCCATAATTCTTCCTCTTAGAGCTCTCACCATATTTCTCAAAATTGGTAATCAGAATCACTAGGTAGCGTGTGTGTGTTTGTGTGTGTGTGTATGTATGTACCTACGTACGTAAGTTTATCATTTAATTCATGAATTTTTGTAAATGTGATCATTAGTTAACTGGATGCATAACATTATACTAGGTCAGTATTTTCCATAGTATAATTGATAAACCTCATGCATCAGGATCAACCACAGCCTCTTGTTAAAAATGCAGATTAATTAGTTCCCACCACACATGCAGCGATTCACAGTCTCTGAGAGGGGCCCAGGAATCTGCTCTTTTTAAAATGCTTTCCAAATTAACTTTTTTGAGGTATAGCTTTCATACAGTAAAATGCACAGAGTTTAAGTGTTCAGTTCATTGAATTTTGACAAATATATACACCTTGTAGCTTTTATTCCAATCAAGATAAAGAACATTTTTGGGGCGCCTGGTTGCTTTAATCCTTTAAGTGTTTGACTCTTGGTTTTGGCTCCGGTCATGATCTCAGGGTTGTGAGATCGCCCTGCATAGGGCTCTGTGCTCAGCAAGGAGTCTGCTTGAGATTCTCTGCCTCTGCCACCCCCCTATGTGCTCTCGCTCTCTCAAATAAATAAATAGATCATTTTTTTAAAGATAAATAACATTTCCATTACCCTAGCATTTCTTTCTTTTCTTTTCTTTTTTTTTTTTTTAGGTTTTATTTATTTATTTTGAGAGAGAGTGAGTGAGAGAGAGCAAGCATTGGGGGCGGGGAAGAGGCAGAGGAAAAGGGAGAAGCAGACTCCCAGCTAAGCTGGGAGCGCTATGCGGAGCTTGATCCCAGGACCCTGAGATCATGACCTGAGCCTAAGGTAGATCCTTAACAGACTGAGCCACCCAGGCGCCCCCACCCTAGAGTTTCTTGTGCCCCTGTGCCGTTATCACTCTGCTGGCCTGATTTCTAATGTCCATAGGTGAGTTTTTAAAAATTTTTTTAAAAAAGAAACAGCTTCATTGAGTGAGATGTAATTCACAGGCAGTCGACTCATTTAAAGTGGTTTTTCTGGGTAGCTTTTTAAAGTCTTTCCCCCCTAACTTCTTTATTGTGAAAGATTTGAAACGTAAAGAAAACATGAAACAATAGTAAAATGATCATCTTGGTACTTTTAAAAGCATACAGATTGTAGTAGTCTTCCAGAGTTTCATAAGTAGTAGGCTTGGGATAAGGCCCTGATTGTTTATCAGAATAATTAATATAATTTTTTCCAGTTTTACTTTGTAAAATATATTTGAAATATTCCTACAGTGACAATTTGAGATTTTTGAAAATGTAACAAATAGTCGACTGCTAACAAAGTGTCAGACACTGTAAAATAGTAGCAATCAAGAAAGCTATGGCCCATGGCCTTATGGATGTTACTTAGTGTTTGTGTTTTCATTTCTGAAAGTGCTTTTTATTATGTGGGTTTTTTTTTTTTAAGATTTTATTTATTTATTTGACAGAGATTACAAGTAGGCAGAGCAGCAGGCAAACAGAGGGGGAAGCAGGCTCCCTGCTGAGCAGAGCCTGATGTGGGGCTTGATCCCAGGACCCTGAGATCATGACTGAGCTGAAGGCAGAGGCTTAACCCACTGATCCACACAGAGGCCCCTCTGGGGGTGTTTATATTTGTCAAATAGGTAACACAATCACTTGGTTCAGAATTCAGAAGGTTAAAAAAGAGATATGTAGTGAAATCTTTCTATTCCTATCCTCAAGTAACCCAGTTTCCTCCTCAGGCAACCTATTTAACAGTTTCTTTTATGTTTCTTCTGGAGGTGATTTTTACATATACAAGCAAAAAAAATACATTCCTCTTGTCCCCACCCATGGTAGCATCAGACACACATTCTTCCTCACCTTTTAATTTTTCCCACTTAGTGTATCTTAGGTTATTCCCTATCAGTATATGAAGAGCATTCTTATTCTTTTATATAGCTGTATAGTCTCATTATAGGTAGGCTATGATTTAACATGTCCCTTTCTGATAAGACATTCATTTTCAGTATTTTGCTACTATAAACTATATGAGTAACTTGGGACATTGATTATTTCACATGTGTTGGTAAATCAGAGCTCCTGAACATTGACACAAGACATTATCAGATAAAGTTGTAGTATTGATGTTAAGTCATTACTAGCTTAGGACTTCACTCAAGTTAATTCATTTAGCAAACATGTCTTGTGCCTTGTGCTGTGGCACTGGGGATACTGAGTTAAGTGCTGTGACAGTCGAAATAGAAGGTGATTAAGAGCTTAGGTTCTGGAGTTAGACCTGGATTCGCATGTCTAAATGTTAACTGAATCTTGGGCAAATATCAGAATTTTATCTTCTTCTCTGTAAAGTGGGAATCACAAAGTTATTAGATAATTAAATGAGAATTAGATGATAACGTGGCAAGTTCTTAGCCTCATATATTGAGCAGATGGTAGCTTTAAAAAAAAAAAGTTACCATGGGGCGCGTGGGTGGCTTAGTCAGTTGAACATCTGACTCTTGGTTTCCACTTGGGTCGTGGTCTCAATGTCATGGGATTGGTCCCTGTGTTGGGCTCTGTGCTGATCTCCAAGTCTACTTGAGGTTCTCTTTCCCTCTCCCTGCCCCTCCCGCTTGTGCTCCTTCTCTCTCTCTTTCTCTAAAAGAAATGAATAAATCTTAAAAAAAAAAAAAAAGTTAGACTATATGGCAATTGAGTATTTACTTTTCTGCCTTTATTTTTAAGTTTCTTAAAGTCAAGGACTGTGTTTTGTTCACTTTTCCCTACGTGGCATTTGCTTAGTAAATCATTTGTGATATGATTTAAAGGTATGTAGAGCATACAGTGAAAATATAGAGCAGGATACCTTTTCTAAATTGGGAAAGGTAAATCTTTAAAGGTAAATAGGAGTGATTAGGCAGAGGAGGAGGAAGGATACTTATTGTAGGCTGAGAACTCATGGTAGTTTATGAAACTAGACTCATAAGTAGAGATCTGGTGTCCTGTACTGAGTATTTAAAAAAAAAATCTTTATTGAAGGATTTTAAAAGAAGAATGGTGGGGCGCCTGGGTGGCTCAGTGGGTTAAGCCTCTGCCTTCGGCTCAGGTCATGATCCCAGGGTCCTGGGATCGAGCCCCGCATCGGGCTCTCTGCTCGGCAGGGAGCCTGCTTCCTCCCTCTCTCTCTGCCTGCTTCTCTGCCTACTTGTGATCTCTCTCTGTCAAATAAATAAAATCTTAAAAAAAAAAAAAAAGAATGGTAACCATGAACATCATGATGGTAATTCCAGTAGCAATAGCTAGAACACCAAGGTGGGGCCAGCGAATTGAGGGAGGTTAACATAGCAGTCCTAGGACTAAAATATGAAGGACAAGGGCGCCTGGGTGGCTCAGTTGGTTAAGCATCTGTCTTTGGCTTGAGTCATGATCCCAGGATTCTGGGATCAAGCCCCATGTCGGACTCCCTGCTCAGTGGGGAATCTGCTGCTCTCTCTGCCCACCCCCTTCCCGTCGCATACTCACTCGCTCTCAAATGCATAAATAAAATCCTTTTAAAAAATTAAAAAAAAAAAAAGATGAAGGACAAAGCTAGGATAGTGTCAAAGGACATGAAGTGTAGGGGATGGTTGTGAGGGGATGTTGGTGAGGAGTAATGAATCCAGTGTCGGAACCTGAGTAAATGGGTGATTAGTAGGTATTATATATTGAAAAAGGTAATTTAGAACATGAAATTGAGAGGACTGGAGAACATCTAAGTATGCATGTCTGGTAATCTTAATACTAGGAGAGACCTTTAGGATGGGAAACAAAAATTTTAAGATTATTGTGAATTTATTCATTTGTGCTTTGAGTTTTTATATTTACTAACGAAATCCACCATATTGATCAAAAGCTATACTGTAGCCTGGTTAGTAAATTTGTTGGTACTTTTTTTTTTTTCTTTTCTTTTTTAGGAGTTGGGGCGAGGGACAGAGGTAAAGGGAGAGAGAGAATCTTTTTTTTTTTTTTAAAAGATTTTATTTATTTATTTGACAGAGAAGACAGTTTGAGAGAGGAGAAGGTCAGAGGGAGAAGAAGACTCCCCATGGAGCAGGGAGCCCAATGTGGGATTCGATCCCAGGACTCTGGGATCATGACCCAAGCCGAAGGCAGTTGCCCAACCAACTGAGCCACCCAGGCGCCCAGGGAGAGAGAGAATCTTAAGCAGGCTCCACTGCCTGTGGAGAACTATTGCAGGGCTGGATCTTAAAACCCTGATATCATGACCTGAGTGGAATAGTTGGATGATTAACCAACTGAGCCACCCAGCGCTCCTTTTGATACTATTTTTTTTAAGACTTGGTATTTGTGGTTTGGTGAGCAGAGTTGAAGGAAATTGGAATAAAATGATTTGTGTGAAACTTCAGTGTCCTTCAAAGTTAGACAGACTGAGGTCACCAATTTCTTAAGTACTACTAACATGTTTACTTATTTAAACTTTATACTGATATATTTCATAGCATTAGCTCTTTCACATTAAGGGTCACACTAGTGTTTCTTTACATGAGTAACATTTTGTATCCTTAATGTTCAAATTGTTCTATACAGATTGTAATTAGAGTTTTTTTCTTTATGGGGAAGATTCTGGTATGTATTGTTAATTTCAGAGAATACTGTAAGTACTTTGTGTGAGATCATTATTTGTGTAAGAGGAGGCAGAATCTTCATAGTAATTTTATCTTAGTGCTTTCTGTTTATGCTATTATTAAAGTAACCGGGGTAATACCTGTAGCATTGTAAGAATTTGTTACATGTAGCATTCTGGGATGTGAGGTGATCCATACAAAGAAATTTTTTTTAGTAATGAATGAACTGTTTTTAATTTTAAGAAGTTTGAATAGATATGCTTAGTTGATTTTATGATGAATTTGAACAAATTAACCAGGAGGAAAAAAGCCATTAAATTATTTCAATTGCTGATGGTTAATTTTTGTTCTTTCTTTATTGTATATATTTTTTCATGGTTTTAATTAGTGGTATATGAGTGATTAGTGGTTCTTAACCCTGGTCAGACACCTTTGGAAGCTTATTAGTTTACTAGGTATGAAGTGGGGCTCAGAAATGTGCATTTTAAGTATTTTAGATAATTTTGATCAGCAACCAGAGTTGATAACCTCTGGTGTGAATTATATATTATGAGGTAATATAAATAAAAGTACTCTGTAAACTCTTAAATTTTATACAAAACCAGGATGTTATTCACTTAATATTTAATATAGTTTTTGGTATATTATTTGATACAATATTTTGGTATATTAATTATATGCAGGTTATTTTAATATGTATATGGTGTTCCAATGTTGATATCCTGATTTGTGCAGCTATTTTATTATTTTGAGACATTTTGTAGTTTCAGTATTTTAGAATTGTAAGCAGTACTTTAAAGAATATCTTTAAAGATTTTTATTTATCGATTTGACAGACAGAGATCACAAGTAGGCAGAGAGGCAGGCAGAGAGAGAGGAAGGGAAGCAGGCTCCCCGCTGAGCAGAGAGCCCCATACGGGACTGGATCCCAGGACCCCGGGACCATGACCTGAGCTGAAGGCAGAGGCTTTAACCCACTGAGCCACCCAGGTGCCCCAAGAATATCTTTAAATAGACCTCTTCTGCCTTCCTGTTATTTTCCTTTTTAGTTCAGTCCCTTAAACTTGTTTTCATTTACATTTCTAACATTATTGAAGAAAGGTATTTGTTATGTATAAACTGATTAGCTTCCCCGCTTTCAGTGGAATATACTGAACTTGTGAATGTCACCATCGGGAACATTTGATTTTATGCTCTGAGTTAGGGGGCTATTAAATACTGCAATATGTGAGTAGTTTTTGTTTTTTTTAACAATGTATAGCTTTTCACATATTTCTCTCATGGATGTACCTACCCTCTCTCCTTGAAGTCTGTAGCTATCTAGTTTACTGTTACAAATCTCTGTGTTTTAGTTGCTCAGTTTTTATTTCTTGGTTCATTTCTTTATTGAAGGTCTGCTGTCTGTTAAGCATTAAGTTAGATTTCCATTTCTGGTTCCCAGCTATATTCTGTAGAATTGATATGCTGAGTGGAAAGGAAAGAAATTTATGTGGAAGTGATTCCTGTTCCATAGGTATTTAAAATAATGTGCAAATAGAAAAGAACTGCAAAAGTTCTTTATATAGTCACTGTATAATTTGCAAAGACCTTAGTTCTCAAAGGACGCCTTGTAGTCTGTTATTTTTCTTATTGCGGAGAAGGGTAAATTGAGTAAGTATTTGTCTAGTGTAAGTTTGGAGACGTGAGAACTTCGCACGAAGGGATGAAATTAGTGATCCTAGATAGAATTGTAGTCAGTCCTGCTTTGGGATTTGTGTTAGAATATTAAAGTTGATCTAATCCAGTACGACTAGGAGTTGCTTTATGAGATGCTTAATTCAGCTGTGAGTTAGAAAGATAACTGGAATGACTTAACTGGCAAGCAGACCCATCAAAAATACTTAAATTTTTGTTTGACCATGGTGCTGTGCTGTTAAAATGATCATTACACAGATGTATTTTTTTTTTTTTTGAATTTTGGAATAATTTTAGACATGTTGAAAGGTTGCAGCCCCTAACTTCCTGAAAATTAACTATTTGGTCAATGTGGAGGAAATGCAGAAACAATACCACAAACATGCAAATACAACATGTTATATGAGATAAATGCACCATCAACAGTAGTGCTGGCCAGTACTAAGGGAGTTAAGAAAGCAGGTTTATGCTTGATGGAAAAACCTTTAATTGAAATCTTTGTTGAAAGTTTTTGGGTAGGGCTGGGAGAGTCTATTGTTTTTTAATTGAAGGATGGGTGTTCTAAGTATAGTTAGTCATTAGTGGATTCCATGTAACAAATTAAAAGCATGATTCTTATCCCCTACTTCTAGGCTGTGGCCCAGGTATCTGTTTTTATCAAGCTCCCCAGATGTTTCAGATTACAGCCAAGTTTGGGAATCACTTATCTGTAAGATAAAAGTCCAGAGTCCTTAATAATAGCTGTCATCTATTGCACAACCACTTCAATGACCATCATTTATATTTCATATATACCTTGCAACAATCTTGCAAAGATTTATCCTGGTCTAAGGCTCAGAATGATTAATTTACCCACCAGAGTGTATTTCTAAGTTACAGCAGGTATTGGAATTCAGATTTCTTGCCGTATTTATAATGCTTTATTATTCTCTTATGTGTTCTGTCATTAAAAATTTAGGCAATCATTTTGAGATTTCCTTGGTTGGACTTTTTTCTTCTACCCAGGTTGAGTCATACTCTTCGTATTTTTGCCTCTCCTTATGCTGTTCTTAGCTACCTTGAAGTCCCATCCATCCATTGAGGAAGGCCCAGCTAAAAACTACTCATTAAGGGAATTTTTTCCCAGTTATCTGAGTCTTTGATGATCCTTCCCTTTTCTTGAACTCCTAGAAGATACGTTTTTAGTAGGTAATAGCACAGTCAAGTTTTTATGTGTTATCAGTTATTGTTCATGTTTAATATTATTTTGTTGTTGGGGTAATATTTGCGGTATTGTTATGTGTGGCATGCTTTTTTGAGCTCCCTACCACTCTCTAGCTTTATTGTATATATAGTACTGATCTTGAATAGAATTCTTTTTTATAATGAAATATAAGTTGAAGGCTTTGGTTATGGGTTAAAGTTAGAATTTGTAGTTTTGAGATATATTATTTGGTTACTTCAGTAGCTCACTAAAGCAGACTTAAAATCTTTGGTTTTAGAGTAAATTTATAAACATACAGATATATTTATCATAATTTATGAATAATTTCAACAGTAATATTTGGTTTGCAGTACAATTTTTTTAAAGGTTTATTTGAGAGAGCACAGTTGAGGAAGAGGAGAGGGAGAGAGAGAATCTCAAGCAGACTCTCCACAGAGCATGGAGCCAGCAGCCTCAGGGCTTGATTCCAAGAACCTGAGATCATGACCTGAGCTGAAATCAGGAGTCTGATGCTCAACTAACTGAGCCGCCTAGGTACCCCTGCAATACAATTTTTAGAAAGTACTTTCTTAGAAACTGTATTACTCTGCTAGGGCTGTCATACCACAGATTGGGTGAATATCACAGATTGGGTGGCTCAAACAACAGACTTTTATTTTCTCACAGTTCTGGAGGCTTGCAAGTCCAAGGTCAGGGTGTGATCAGGTTTGGTTTCTTGTGAAAGTTCTTCCTGGCTTGTAGATGGCTGCCTTCTTAGTGTGTCCTCACACATGGCATTTCCTTTGTTCATGGAGAGAGAGTGAGATGCCTTAGGTATCTCTTCCTCTTTTTATAAGGGCAACGGTTGGATGTGATTGAGGCTCTACTGTAAGAACCTCCTCCTTTAACCTCAATTACTTCTTTAAATGCCTTATCTTCAAATATAGTCACATCCTCGTTTGAGCTTCAACATATTAACACAATAGAATCCGTAAGATGAATTGATTTTCTATTTTCCTATATGGTTTGTAATGTAGATAAGCCATAGAAAAATTTTTATAAAATGGATAATATTTTTATTGATTTCTTTTTATTAGGTAGGCAATACTAGGATGAATATCAGTTAAACATTTTGTGAGTCATGGCATTTGATATTCTGACGAGAAATGTCTTTGATGTCTTTTAAGAAGCTAGTTTGGGAGAGAGATACTGAAATAATTTGAATTCTTTAATGAAATTGCTATGTTGTGTTCAGAGTGAATTCTAGTAAAATACAGAGTTTGTGTGTGTGTGTACGTCTGTCATGAGTGTACAAAGCACAGTAGTGACTGATTAAAATGGAATAAAGTTAATCCTATGAAAATTTTGAGTATGTTCTTGATACTTCTGTTATTCTTTTGATATTTTTGCAAGATTTTAGGATTGGAAAATGTATCAAGTTGCTTAATCTAATTATGCAGAAAGTGCTCTAATTTGCTCTGCAGCATACCTGTCAAGTGGCTGTCTAACGCTGTCCTGTCCAATTCTGTAGCCATGAATATACATGTCTTTTGAGCACTTAAAATGTGTCTAGTCTGAATTGAGTTTTGATATAAGGATAAAATACACAGAGGATTTTGAAAAGACTTACTTTGAATAAAAGAATATAAATTGTCTTATTTTTGTATGGATTGTATGTTGAAATGTGTTTTGAGTATACTGAGTTAAAGAAAATATATTATTACAATTAATTTTGCTTGTTTCCTTTTCTTTTTTTTTTTTTTAATTTATTTATTTGTCAGAGAGAGTGAGCAAAGGCAGACAGAGTGGCAGGCAGAGGCAGAGGGAGAAGCAGGCTCCCCACTGAGCAAGGAGCCCGATGTGGGACTCGATCCCAGGACGCTGGGATCATGACCTGAGCCGAAGGCAGCCGCCTAACCAACTGAGCCACCCAGGCGTCCCTCCTTTTCTTTTTTTTAAATGTGGCTACTGGAAAATTTAAAATTACATATGTGGCTTGTGTCGTATTTCTAATGGATGGAGCTTATTTAGCCTGTGTTAGAAACTCACTGCCTTCTGAGGAAGCACATTTCATCTTTGAATAGCTGAGAGCATTAATTGTTTTTTTTCCTGTTTGTATATATATCTGAAGTCTGTCTTTTATATTTGTATTCAGAAGTTCTCATTTACTCCTTGAGACTAAAAAAATAAGTCTAACTTCTCTTTTTAATATTACTACTTAATAGTCTGAACACAACTTTCTCTGAGTCTTTTATAGAGACTTTTAGTTTTTATATTTTCTTTATGACGGGGATTATATCCCTCTGACCATTGTTGTTACTCCTCTTTGAACTGTCTCCATTTGGTACATATCCCTGCTCACACCAGGAACTGAATATCTTTTGATCTTAAAATTATAGATCAGAATAAATCTATCTTTGTCTTGTACTTGCTGTATAAACTGTTAATGAGTTAAACTACCTTTTAAGGTGACTTTTAATTTCTTACTGACTTATGGAGCATGTCAACTAAGATTTCTACGTTTTCTTCCCAAGCTGCTGTTTTATCTTGCTTCTTCAGCACACTTTTTTTTTAGAGGAGCTTGTTGATTGAGAGGTGAAATGTGTTCCACCACTGACTTATTTTTGCAGTCCCATTTTATAGTTCTGAACTAATCTGAGGCTTTGTCTTCAGATTTCAGTTCAGGGTGGTGAAAAAGGGCATGGCTTGTATACACATATTGCCATATTAAACTTCATTTGGATTTTGAGTGTGTCATATAAAGTATTTGGTATCTTTTTCAGTTTTTATCATATGCAGGTTTGATAGTTGTTAGCATTATGTTTTCATCCAGGGGTAGAATAATGTTATCTGGGCTTAATTAAGGATGGATCCTTGTGGTGTATAATTATGCTGAGTTGACATACTTTTAGTCAGCTATTAATCCACCTAATTATATTAGTATTCGAGACTTTGTTTCTCTGCCTTGCTCAAGTTCACATCATGATTGAAATCTTCCAAGAATTATTTCCTATGATTTCTTCCTTTGCATTCTAATAAACTTGTCAGAAATGGAAAATAAAAAAAAACATTTGACTTACCTGTAAAAAATAAAAATGCATACTGTCTTGTGGTCAGCGTTACTTCCTTGTCTATCTATGTGATCCTTTTGTTTTTTGTTTTAATGGAAATGCTTTAAGTTCTTTAGTAATAACTTGGAAAATAGAAGGTAGTATAAAACCAAGTTACTTCTAAGTCCCATTAGCAAAATACAACCTATGTTAAAATTTGGATATATTTTCTTTTTAGCCTTTTTCTTTGTAAACTTTTAAAAAAGCTGTAATGATGGTGGCACATGATTACATTTCTCTTGGGTAAATACTTAGGCTAAGTCATTGGTAGATCTGTGCTTAACTTTTAAAGAAATTGCCAAACTGTTTACCAACTTAGTTCTAACGTTTTACGTTCCTATCAGTAGTACATAAGAACAGTTGCTTTAAATACTCAGCAACACTTGGGATGGTCACTCTTATTAATTTTAGTCACTCTAGTAGAATTAGAAATACTTCATTGTGATTATAATTTGCATTTTCCTACTGACTCATAATTTTGAGGGTCATGTGCTTATTTGCAATCCATAGGTTTTTGGAAGTCTTTTGCAATCTTTGGTCCATTTTTAAGTTGGGTTGTTTGTCTTACTGAGTTGCATATTTTAGAAACTAGCCCTTTGTTGAACTATTCAAATAATGTATTTCTCATTGTACTTTTTGTCCATTGTCAATTTTTGCCTGTCACAGTTACTACTGTGCTATTAGCCTTAATATGATTTTCTGTTTCTGTTACCTACATTTTTAAATTAGAATTCTTTTGTAAGGGGCGCCTCGGTGGCTCAGTGGGTTAAAGCCGCTGCCTTCCACTTGGGTCATGGTCCCGGGTCCTGGGATTGAGTCCCGCATCGGGCTCTCTGCTCAGCAGGGAGCCTGCTTCCCCCTCTCTCTCTCTCTGCCTCTCTGCCTACTTGTGATCTCTCCCTGTCAAATGAATAAATAAAATCTTAAAAAAAAAAAATTCTTTTGTAAGAAAGAGCTGTTGTGTCTCATGTTCATTCAGTTATTTATTTATTGGTATGGGCATATAAAATTAACTTTATCAGTTGTGTTGCTCATTGTCCTGGATGTGACCATTGGGGGCTCTTTCAATTTGGCTTCCATTCATCCTTTCAACATGCCTTATCAGTTTTGGGAGCACTTTCTTACTTTCTGGTTCATCTTGTATTTTTCCTGCCTAAGTCCTGGAATCAATCATTTTTCCAAAGAGTACCACGTTTCTTTTATTTGAGAATAGTATTTAGAAACCAAGATTTGAGGACCGGAAGTATTCATTGCTATTAGGGTGTCATTGCTTCTAGGTGTTTGGAGCAGATAGATCTAGGAAATTGTATATTTATATATATGTATACATCCATATTTATATGTATATGTATATTAAAAACCATGAATTCATACTGATAAACCAATTCTTTTATTGTTCTGAGCTAATCTGATACTTTGTCTTCGGGTTCCAGAAACCCTGCACTAACGCTGGGTTCAGTCTAGCCTCTTTTTTCCCCGTACTTGTGATTCCTTTCTCCAGCAGTGAACAACCTGGCTCTCATCCATAATTTATTACGTATTTGCTAATTCTGGTATATATATAACTGTAGTTTTAGGTTTGCTGTTACAGATATACTTACTAGAGTAGTATTTGTGTATACTTTTTTTTTTGTTTTTAAACTATCTAGTCAAAATACTGTTTTCCAAAGTTATTTGTGGTCTTTCTTCCTTACCATGTTCAGTAGAGTTATGTTATTCACTTGAAATACAGTTTGTTTCATTTGTTAACTGTTTCAAGTCCCTTTTGAGCTCTTTTCACATCTTGGCTGATTTGGGTTATTTTTTATTGGGATATGTGAAACATTACTATGGTGTCAACAGTCAGCGCTATAAAACAGTATGTCCAGAAGTATCCATCCCACCTTTCATTTCTTACTCTATTCTCCATCCCCCTTCTTATCCCTTTTCCACCCATCTATGTGGGTAACCAATGTTAATAGTTTCTGGTTTAGTTTCTTCCTGTCTTTTTACACAAATGATGTATGTGTAAGAAAGGAAATATACAAGCTATATGTGAAAGGTAATGTATTGTAGATACTACGTACCTGCTTTTATAACAGCTTTTTGAGATGTAATTCACATGTGCCATAGAATTTGCCCCTTTAAATTGTACAGTTCTGTTGTTTTTGTTATATTCATAGAGCCACCCCAGTTTTTAATTTTAGGATATTTTCATCAGCTCAGAAGGAAACCCTGTCTACTGTTGCTCTGCTTCCTCTGCTTCGTAGGTCTTGGCAACCACTAATCTGTTTTTCATCTTTATAGATTTGCCTGTTGTGAACATTTCATATAAATGGAATCATACAGTATTTGACATTTTATGACTGGCTTCTTTCGCTTTTCAAGATGCATCCATGTTGTAGTATATATTAGTACTTTTTTCCTTTTT
Organism: Martes martes; assembly: GCF_963455335.1. Lineage (NCBI taxonomy): Eukaryota > Metazoa > Chordata > Mammalia > Carnivora > Mustelidae > Martes > Martes martes. Next base: position 66,880,257 of record NC_137899.1, read on the forward strand.
ATTGTTGAACAATATTTCATTATTTTGATAACACTACATTTTGTTTATCCATTCACCTGTTGGTAGCTATTTGGGTTCTTTCTACTTTTTGGCTATTGTGAATAATGCTGTTGTACACATTTAAGTACAAGTTTTTTGTTGTTTTTTTTTTTTAATTATTTTTAATTAATTTATTTGACAGACAGAGATCACAAGTAGGCAGAGAGGCAGGCAGAGAAAGAGAGAGGAGGAAGCAGGCTCCATGCTGAGCAGAGACACCGACGTGGGGCTCGATCCCAGGACCCCGGGATCATGACCCGAGCCGAAGGCAGAGGCCCTAACCCACTGAGCCACCCAGGCGCCCCTAAGTACAAGTTTTTGTGTGGACTTATGCTTTTGGTTTTCTTGGATGTATACCTAGGAGTGGAATTGCTGGATCAAAGGATAACTGTATGTTAATTTTCTGAAGAGCTATCGGCCTCTTTGCCAAAGTAGCTGTGGTATATTACATTCCCACCAGCAATGTATGAGGGTTTCGGTTTCTTCGCATCTGTCTACACTTGACATTGTTTGTCTTTTTAAATTATCTTAGTAGCTGTGAGGAGCTGTCATTGTGGTTTTATTTTATATTTCTCTAATGACTAATGATGTTAAGCATCTTCTTGTGTGTTTACTGGCAACTTCTATAAATCTTCTTTGGAAGAATGTCTGTTTGAGTGCTTTACTCAATTTTTAATCAGGTTATTTGTCTTTTTATTTAGTTGTAAGAATTCCTTAACATGTTCTGGATGTAAGTCCAGAATAGACTGGATAGATGATTTACAAATATTTTCTGCCATTCCGTGGGTTGTCTTCACTTTCTTGACAGTATTCTATGAAGCACTTTTTAAATTTTGATGAAGTCCAGTTTACCTTTTTTTATTGCTGTTATTTTTGGTGTCATATTCAAGAAGCCATTCCTAATTCAAGATCATGAAGATTTACCACTGTTTCCTTCTAAGAGTTTTATAGATCTAGATCTTATAAATATGTAGGTCTTTAATCCATTTTGAATTTACTTTTGTACATTGTGTGAGGTGGGTACCCATTTTCTTTCTTTTGTATATGAATATCCAGTAGTCCTAGCATCTTTTGTTGAAAGAAACTTTTCTATTAAGTTGTCTTGGCAACCTTGTAGAACAGTTGACCATAAAATGTAAGGGTGTATTTCCACCATTGATTTGTACATCTCTCCTCATGGTTGTACTACACTGTTTTGAGGACTATAACTTTGTAAATGAGTTTTGAGATTAGGAAGTGTGACTCCTCTAGCTTTGTATGGTTTCAAGATTGTTTGGGTATTTGTCTCTTGAATTTCCACATGACTTAGAGGTTATTGTTAGTTTCTGCAAAGAAGCCAGTTCGGACCTTGATACACATGGCTTTGTGTATCAATTTGGGGAGTCTTGCCATCTGAACAAAATTGTCTTCTAATCTATGAATGCAGAATAGCTTTCATTTACTTAATCTTTAGTTTTTTTGACTAGTGTTTCATAGTTTTCAGTGTGCAGTATTTGCTCTTTTATTAGATTTATTCATAAGTATTTTTTTATGGTATTACAAATGATTTTTTTTTAGTTTCATTTTCTGTTGCTTTTTGCTCGCATGTAGAAATGTAGTAAGTTTTTGTTGATCTTGTTTCCTACAACTATTAGTTTGTGGTGTGTGGGTGTGTGTTTTAGTGGATTCGCTAAGGTATTTTATTTATAAGATCATGTTATCTGTGAATAGAGATAGTTTTACTTCTTTCCGGTTTGGTTGCCTTTTATATCTTTTTCTTGCTGAGTACCTTGGCTTGAACCTTCAGAACAGTGTTGAGTAGAAGTGGCACTAGACATCATTGTCTTGTTCCTGAACAGTGAAAGCCTTTAGTCTTTGACCACTCAGTATGATGTTAGCTCTGGGTTTTTCTTAGATATGCTTTATGAGCTTGAGGAAGTTCCCTTTTTATGCCTTGTTTGTTAAGTGTGTTAATCTTGAAAGAGTGTTGGATTTTTGGTCAAGTGCTTTTTCTGTGTCTGTTGGAGATGATCATGTGTTTTTTTTCTTTTTTTAAGATTTTATTTACTTAAGAGAGAGAGAGCATGATGGAGGGAGGGTCAGAGGGAGAAGCAGACTCTCTGCTGAGCAGGGAGCCTGATGTGGGACTTGATCCTGGTGTTCCAGGATGATGACATGAGCGGAAGGCAGTCACTTGATCAGCTGAGCCACCCAGGCACCTGATCATGTGTTTTTGTTGTTGTTGTTATTGTTACTGCTTTAGTTAATACAGTATATTACATTGGTTAATTTTCATATGTAGAACCAATCAGTAGATGAATTCCACTGGTCATGGTGTATACTTTTTTTTTAATTGCTGGTTTTGTTTTGCCAGTATTTTGTTGATGGTTTTTGCATGTATGTAAAGGGCATTTGTCTGTTGTTGTTTTTTGATGTGTTTGTCTGATTTGGTATCAGGGTAAAATGGGGCAGTGTTTTACCTCTTCTGTCCTCTTCTGTTTCTTGGATTACTTTGTGAAGGATTGGGCGGTCTAAACATTTGATAGAATTCACTAGTGGAAACATTTGGACTTGGCTTTTCTTTGGGGGAAGGTTTTTGGTTACTAATGTAATTTATTTATTTTTATTTTTATCTTTAAAAAGATTTTATTTGAGAGAGAGAGTGAGAGAGGGGTAAAGGGCAGAAGGAGAAGCAGACTCAGGGAGCCTGATGCAGGGCTTGACCTTGGGACTCTGGGATCATGACGTGAGCTGATGGCAGATGCCTAATTGACTGAGCCACCCAGGCACCCCTGTAATTTCTTTGTTTTTTATAGGACTTAAGATTTTTTCTTCTTGAGCCAGTTTAGGGTAGTTTATGTCTTTGTAGGAATTTTTTCATTTCTCTAGGTTATCCACTTTGTTGGCATACACTTATTCAAAGGTTTCTTTATAATCTTTTTTGTTTCTGTAAAGTTAGTAGTGAGTTGCCCTCTTTCATTCTGAATTTCATTATTGAGCGTTTTCGGTATTTTTCTTGATTAGTCTTTGCTAAGGTTTGTCACATTTACTTCTTTTCAATGAGCCAACTTATGGTTTGGTTCATTTTCTGTATTATGTTTGAAATATTATTTTACTTCTGCTCTAGTCTTTATTTTTGTTTGGTTTGCATCTAGTTTGCTCTTTTTTTAGTTTCTTGAGATAAGGGTTTGGTAGTTGATTTGAGATCTTCTCTCTTTAGCATAGGTATTTACAGCTATAACTTTTCCTCTAAGCCCTGAATTAGCTGCATTCAGTAAGTTTTGGTATGTTGTGCTTTTTTAAAATTAGTATTATTATTAATCTCAAATTTTATAGTTTCCTTTGTGATCTCTTCTTTGACCCATTGGTCAGAGTGTAATGTTTAACTTCCACAGATGTCAAATTTTCAAGTTTCAAGTTTCCTTTTTTTTTTTTCCCAAGATTTTATTTGTTTATTTGACAGAGAAAGAGAGATCAGAAGTAGGCAGAGAGGCAGGCAGAAGGGAGGGAGGGAAAGCAGGCTCCCTGCTGTGCAGAGAGCTGGATGATGCCTGTGGATGGTAGAGGCTCAACCCACTGAGCCACCCAAGTGCCCCTCAAGTTTCCTTTTGTTTTTATAATTTCATTCTTTTGTAGATGATTAATATCCACAGTAGCTGATCTTAGCCCTTTAAAATTGTGACTAAGATATCTAATGTATGGTCTCTCCTGGAGAACATTTCATGTGCACTTGAGAAGAATGTCATTTTGCTGGTTTCAGATGCAATGTTCTACATATGTTAAGTTTAGTTGCTATGTTCAGGTTTTCTGTTTCCTTATTTATCTTCTTTGTAGTTGTTTAACCCATTTTTGAAAGTGAGGTATTGAGGTCAGGCTATTATTGTTGAATTGCCTTATTTCTCCCTTTCATTCTGTCAGTCTTTGCTTTGTGTATTTTGGGGCTTTGTTTTTAGAGGCATATATGTTTATAATTGTTATGCTTCTTGATAAATTGATATTTTAATCAGTATTAAGTGTCCTTGTCAGTGGTAAGAATTTTGTCTTAATGTTTATGTTGTAGCTACTCCAGCTCTCTTTTCATTTTTGAAATCGTTTTACTTCAAGGTAGTTGTGTCTGTGATTCTAAAAGGTGTTTCTTGTGGGTACCATATAATTGAATCATGGTTTTTAATCTATTCAGCCAATATTTGCCTTTATTGAATATTTAATCCTGTGTGAGTACTGAAAGGTAAGATTTTCACCTGTCATTTTGCTATTTGTTTTCTTTTTTTTTTTTTTTAATATTTTATTTATTTGACAGAGAGAAATCACAACTAGGCAGAGAGGCAGGCAGAGAGAGAGGAGGAAGCAGGCTCCCTGCGGAGCAGAGAGCCTGATGCAGGGCTCAATCCCAGGACCCTGAGATCATGACCTGAGCTGAAGACAGAGGCTTTAACCCACTGAGCCACCCAGGCGCCCCTTGCTATTTGTTTTCTAAATATCTTATATCTTATCAGCATCTCTGGTTCTGTTTATTTTTTTCTTTTTTTCTCTTCCTGAATTATTTTTTTCTTGTTAAATTGATGTTTTTAATGTACCATCTTAAACCCCTCCCCCCCTTTTTTTACTATATTCTTTTGAGAGTGTGTGTGTATCTATCAGGGGCATTGCCCTTGGGATTACAGTTCATATCTGATTTTATAGCATTATAATCTGGCTTATTACCTATTTAGTTTCAGTAGGGTACAGTAACTCTGCTTTTATATAGTTTCATATCCTCTTACTTCCTTTGTGCTATTAGTGTCATACAAATTACATCTTTGTACATTATAGACCCATCAAGGCAATTTTATAATTATTGCTTCATGAAGTTGTTCCTTAAATAGGTAAAAAAGAAAAGATTTGCAAATAAATTATGGAATCTTTTATATTTACTTGTTACATTTACCAGTGATACACATTTCTTAGAGGTACTGTGTAAGATCCTGCCATTTCAGTTTGAAGGATTCTTTTTAGTATTTTTCGTAGGGCAGATCTGATTTTGACTTCTCTCAGTTTTTGTTTATTGGAGAATGTGTTAAGTTCTCCTTTATTTTTAAAAGATACCTTTTAGTAGGTACTGATCTCTTCGCTGACAGACAGTTTTTATGTTTTAACATCTTGACTATGTCATCCCTCTACTTTCTGGTCTCTAGTTTCTGATGGGATGTCAGTCATCCTTATGGAGAGTCCTCTGTAATGGTCACCTGACTCTCTCATGATTCTTTGTCTCTGGTTTTTGATAGTTTGGTTTTGATATTTCTAGTTGTGGATCTCTTTGATTTAATCCTGTTTGTGGAGTTTGCTGAGCTTTTGATGTGTAGAAAAATGTTTATCTTCAAATTTTATAATTTTTTTCCCATTATTTCTTCAAACATAATTTTTGCCCCTTCCTTGCTTTTCCTTTCTTTCTCTTTCCTTCCCTCCCTTTTTCCTTCAGCTTGAGGGATTATGTATATGTTGGTATGGTTGATTATTTTCCTTCCATAGTCTCTGGTTTTGTTCATTTTTTTCTTTATTCTTTTTTGTATTTTTCCTTTAGACTGGTTAATGTGATTTTTGATCTGTCTTCAGATTTGTTGCTTCTTCTGCTAGCTCAGATATATTGTTGAGCCTCTCTACTGAAGTTTCATTTCAGTTACACTTTCTAACTTGAGAATTTTTATTTAGTTCTTTTTAATACTTAATGTGTCCTTATTGATAGTCTCTGGTGAATGTTATTCTCATACATCCCTTCAGTTTTTTAGACATGGTTTCCCTTAGTTCTTTGACCATATTTAAGATAAATATGCCTTTGCTGAATATCTGGGTGTTCTTAGGAGATAGTCTCTATTGATTCCCCACCCCCCACCCCTGCCATATATGGGATGTTATGTCTTGTGGTTTTGCATGTCTCATAGTGCTTGAAAACTGGACCTTTTAAATAGTACAACATGGCAACTCTGGTCGGATCTCCTCCCAGGGTTTCTTAATGCTGTTTGTTGTTTGGTGACTTTCTGTAAATTCTGCTTTCTTCCCCATTGTGTTGTCACTGAAATCTCTGGTTATCTTTGCAGTTATTTATGGAGTCTTCTAGACTCCATACCAAACACCAGACAGGCCAAATAATGATAGTTCTCTGGGAATGGGGCTTTAAAAGAGCCTGTTCTGCCTTCTCCCACTTGCTGTCAAGATGCTGATTTTTGCCATAATTGTGTGCTCTTGGTTTTCAAGACTACTGTGGAGCTGAGAGGGGAGATAAGAATAGGCAAGGTACCTGGATTCAGCCCCCTTATTTTGAGTAAGCGCTCTGTGGATTGCTACAAACCTTCTGTTAATTTCTAGAGTTCTGAAGAAGTTGATTTTGAGTTTTCTTATTGCTTTTATTTATTTATTTTTGAAGATTTTACTTATTTGACAGAGAGAGAGACAGTGAGAGAGGGGACACAAGCAGGGGAGTAGGAGAGGGAGAAGCAGACTCCCCACTGAGCAGGGAGCCTGATTCGGGGCTCGATCCCAGGACCCTGGGATCGTGACCTGAGCTGAAGGCAGCTTCTTAACAGACTGAGCCACCCAGATGCCCCTTCTTACTGCTTTTAAAGGATAGACTTTTCTGAGATCTTTACCTTGTCATTTTCTTAACTGTCACTCTAGGCTGTATCCTTTGAATTGTCTTCCATTGTGCACACAAGAGAATGTTTAAAGGTACATAATACTGTGTCAACTGTCTAGTAACAGTTTTTCCACTTGATATAATGTTATCTGTCATGCTTATTCTTCTCAAACTTATAGTGCATGGTATTTTTACAAACGGGAATAGCATGATACATTGTTTCTTTCACTTGTTTTTGGAACTTGGTTTTTACACTCTTTCACTGTTACTGTGTTTTGTTAGATGTTCTTATAGCTAAATCTTAAGTATATTCTCAAAATTATGAATGTGTAGAAGTGGAATGTGTTGAGTCTGGAAGCATGAAAACTCACTTTTTGGTCTGCAAGACCAGATTGCTCTTCAGGGAAATGGTTAAAATTTATATTTCACCAGTCATGTAGGGGAGTGATTATTTGCCAGCTTCCTCACCCAGTACTGGGTATTACTATTCATTTCATTTTGTGTTCCAGGAGATCTTTTGGCACGAAGGAAAGTTTTATATTCTTGAAATGTTCTATATCTATATCTAGTATGGGAGCCACCAATCACATGGCTCCTGAGCACTTGAAACGTGACTAGTTCTAAATGAAGTGTGCTGTATTTCAGATATTACTACAAAAGAAAAGGATGCAGAGCAATGAATATGTGAAATGAATCGTAGTAATTTTTATATTGATTGCATGTTGAAATAGTATTGTATATACATTGGTTAAATAAGACATATTAAATTCTTTTTTCTAGTTTTTTAATGTGTTTAGTGGAATACTTAAAATTACATGTGTGATTTATTTTATGTATTTATTAGGCAGTGCTGATCTAGACTCTAGACAGTTCTTTCTTTAAAAAAAGGCCTGCTTCTTTAAAGCTTATGCTGTTTAACAGCAGCATGTTCTCACCCTTTTTAAATTTGCCAGTTTCTATTTATTCATTCAAGATGACACCAAACACTCAGTTTTCCTTTCCTCCCCAAGTTCTGTCATCATTCTGGGGCATTTTTAGTGCCCATATGTACAACTGACTCAATAATTTACCCTCACAATTTCTGGGTTGTGCTTGGGCCATCATTTTAATGGTCCCATGTTGGGGCGCCTGCATGGATCAGTGGGTTAAGTGTCTGCCTTTGGCTCAGGTCATGATCCCAGGGTCCTGGGATCAAGCCCTGCATCGGGCTCCCCGCTCGGTGGGAAGCCTACTTCTCCCTCTTCCACTCCCCTGCTTGTGTTTCCTCTCTCACTGTGTCTCTCTGTCAAATAAATAAATAAAATCTTTCATGGTCCCATGTGGTTGTCATCTGGAACTTCTGTTCCACCTCTAAAATCTTAATTGTATACCCCATTTTAACCACAAGTTCACATTCTTTTAGATAATCTCATTTCCTTGTTTCCTACTTTTCATCCTTGACCCTCTTCATTTTTGTTCACTGAATCACTTCAACTATACTTGTCTGCTCCCATGATCCCTTGACCTTTTTTGCACACTTTCTGCAAAATAACAGTTTCAAATGACTCTTACAGTCTATTGGCTTGTACTTACGTTGCAGATTGCTACTGGACAAAAAGATCCTATGGCTTCTGGGATATATTCACACAGATGTGTGGTCTTCAGCTTTAATCTGCATATAGAGTTGCTTGACTGTCTCCTATGGACTCCCAGTCTTTCCTGCTATTCTTGTGGTTGTTCATTCAAATGTTTTACCTCTTACTGTTCCATCTCCCCTCCTTAAAATGAGTACATGATTTTGTCTCTTGCCCTTAGAAAAAACCTCATCCCTCACTCTAGAACACTGTATCCTAATTTACCTTTTTTTCAGCCATTTGTCTACTTGATCTTTTCTGTTAGCATTTAAATGGGTGCATCTCTCTCTCTCTCTCTCTCTCTCTTTCTCTCTCTCTTTTGTTTTCAACTCTCTCTTGACCCATTGTTACTCTCCAGGTTCTACCTTATTGCTCTTCACAGGTAAGCATTCTAAAGGAATTGTTTATACTCATTCCCTGCACTTACTCACTGTTTATTTACTTCCAGTATGCATTTTTCTTCTTTCTTTCCCCTGTTCTGACAAAGGTTCCTGATAATGATAAGTAGATTCTTCTGTATCTTTATAGTGACCACTCCAGAGCATTTGGTACAGTTGACCACTTCTTGAAGAAGGCCATTACAGTTGACCTCCTTGAACTGCTTCTAGGAACTACTTTTTTTCCTCACTCTTTTTCTCTCTCATCTTTTTCTAGATTTGTGTAGGTGGTGGGATGTTAGTATTGTTTCTGGCCTGGTTCCACTTCATGTGCTGTATTTGGATTCATATGCATGGTCTTCATACCATTTAAGCGTTGTTGGCTTAAAATGTTCTGTTTCACCTAGACATTTCTAGAACTTCTAACTTTTATATATGCAAGCTGTGTACTAGACAGTTGTCTCCCTAAAGTCCACTTAATACCTTAAACTCAAGTGAATCCTGCTTTTAATGATTGGTACCACTGTAACCCAATTGTTCAAACCTAAATTTAGAAATCTCAGCCTTACCACTTCGCAGGTTAGTTAGAGACCTGTAAATACATCTCATTAATTTCTGACTAGCACTGTCTATTAGAAATTACTGTTAAGTAATATATGTAATTTAAGATTTTCTAATAGCCACATTTAAAGAGTAAAAAGAAACAGGTATAGTTAACTTTAGTTCATATGTCACCCAATATGACTAAAATTTTATTTCAGCATGCAGTCACTATAAAAATTAAGATAATTGTTGGACGCCTGGGTGGCTCAGTGGGTTAATCCTCTGCCTTCCGCTGGGCTCAAGTCATGATCTCAGGGTTCTGGGATCAAGCCACATATCAGGCTCTCAGCTCATCAGGGAGACTGCTTGCCCCTCTCTCTCTGCTTGACCTCTCTGCCTACCTGTGACCTTTCTCTCTGTGTCAAATAAATAAATAAAATATTTTTTAAAAAGATAAAAAATAAAAAAATTAAGATAGTTTTCATAATTTTTTTCATAATAAGTTTTCAAGATCTGGCATGTGTTTTGCACTTAAGGCACATCTCATTTCAGGGTAGCTAAATTTTAACTTTTTGATAGCCACGTGTAGCTAGTGGCTACCTTAATATAGACAGTAGGATTTTAGCTTCTATTTCTCTTCATCCTCACTTCTTTCTTGGCTCAAGTCCTAATTTTTTCCCTGGGTTACTGCACCAGCTTTTGGGATTGTATTGTACATTGTACATTGTACAATGTACAATGTGTGTATATTTTAATTCCAAAGGACACAAATTGAACTTGAAGTTAATTAAGAAAAGACCAAATGTTTGTCTTTGAAATTTAAATTGTTGTCATTCTGAGAACTCTTACAGTTCATCTTCAATATTCTTATTAGTGGTAATTTTCTAAAATAAGAATACAGTTCTGCATGTGAATTAATGTGATTGCATATTCTTATGCTTCAAGTCCTTTAATGTTCTCCATAAGCTTTCAAGATGAAGTCTAACCTAAGTTCCTTAGTGTGGCTAACAGTAATCTTCATGATCTGGCTTTTGTTCAAGTTTCCTGTGCTATAGCTCCCAGACCTTGAAACTGAGATGTAATAAATTTATAGTTCCCATACAGAATCATGCTCTCCTTTTGCTTTTGAGCCTTTGCAGTTACCAGCTAGTTTGCTTGAGACCCATATTTTCCAGCACCTACCCACATTTCTCATCAGACTAAGGTGTGCTAGTCCTTCAGGAGCTGAAGGATCTGACCTCAAAATAGGACCAAGCTCTCCCCGACTCCCACAGTCTTTTTTGTTCTATAGCCATCCTTCATGTTTGCCTAGATCACAGTATTTTTCACTGTGTTGTTACGATTGCCTTCTAATTTACCTGACCTTAGGTTCTTAGTTTCATAAGCAGGGAACTTGTTTTTATTAACTTTTGTGTACTTAATTGCTAGTACATACATTGTGAAGGTCCAGTAACTATGTTGATTGAATGAGAGTAATTCTATATAAGTAGAGATTAGATTCCAAGTTCAGAGTAAAGAAAAGTTTTAAATGTTATCTTATTCTTACATGTATTCATAGAATTAAATATTAAAATACTTTAAGCACATTAACTAGGAATCCAAAATAGAGAAAATAAAAGTTGGTTTCATCAGTACATAATTGCTCATCTCAGTGAAAAGGGAAGAGCTGAAAAAAAAAAAAAAGAAAAGGGAAGAGCTGGGGCAGGCAAACTAAGACATGAACTTTTCAAAAATATCAGGGTGAGGGGACGTTAAAGCCGACATTGAGGACATACCCATGCAAATCTTGTAACATTTTAGTGTTCTTGTTGTATTAAATCTGGATTCTAGGTATTTTTATACCAGTTACATTTAAAATATTTAAATCATTTACATGGTGGCATTCTTTAATTTTTCCATTGGGTTATGTAAGACTAAGAATGCTGGACAGTTATATATATGTATATGATGTAAGGCTTTTAAGAATACTAAAGAGTAGACAAAAGTGTTTAGAGTTGCTTAAATTTTAGAAGAAATTTAATTATTTTTGTCCATGTGTAAAACAATGTACAATGTCTCTCTTAATTCCAAAGGGCACAAATTGAACTTGAAGTTAATTAAGAAAAGACCAAATGTTTGTCTTTGAAATTTAAAGTTATGGATAAAAACCTTGGATCTTTGTAGCATGATTTTTTTTAATTGCAATTATTAAGGGGAGAAACAGAATTCTGGTTATACTAAGGTAATTTGGGGTTGAATGTCTCATTTTGTAAAGATGAGGGAAGTTGAAGGTTTGTAGTACTTCTTAGCATGGATATGTTTTAATTTTCCTCAAAATCTGATTTTTGTCAGGCTTCCTTTCTGTTATAATTCCCCTTGCTCAATTTTGTTGTTATGGAAATGTATATTTGGTGTTTTCAAAATAAATTACTGCTTTTCTTTTTTGGAAAATTTATTAAAACATATTAATATTCAGACCTTTAAAAATGATAATGGATTTCAGATGCCAAGATTTTAATAACTTTATTCTTTGGAATCGTAACAAGTGGCAAGAGAAGGTGAAGTGTTCTTAGGGGTTCCAGTAATCTATCAGTTAGAACCTATTTGAAGCATCTTGTTCTTCAAATATAATTGATTTCTAGAAATAAGGTTAAATAAGTTAAACACTAAAATTACTGGATATTGCATTTAAGTTGATATTTCCACAGGCAATGAAGTAACAAGCAGTAAATTGTTGTGATTTGATTTTCTTAAATAAGAATTTTAACATAGAAATTTGGCATAGTAACTAAAAAAATTTTATAAATGTATGCCTTTAGAAAAGATGATTTGATAACTGTTTCTTCTTATGTAACTCATGTTTCAAATCCAGTAATACTTTTAAGATCTTAAGGTATTTTGGTAGAAGACTGCATGAGAATATACTTTTATCTTTATTCACATGCTTATAAGTGTCACAGTTATATCACTCATATCTATAAATAATGTTTCTTATTCAGAGATTATATTTCGCACTGGTACTGTGAACATTTTATTTGCCCAGGAAAAGAATCAGTGGGTGGTTAAGTCTTCTGAATTACAGACTGTGGTTGATTTTAGAATTTGGGGTAAGGAATGATTCTTATGAAATGTGAAAAGTCTATATGTTTTAGTCAACCAATGTTATATTATTGGTATAATCCCAAAGTCTTTTGGGAGGGTGGTGTCTTTGGACACAATTTTTTCCTTAGAAGGAATTTTCTTAAAAATATATATTTAGCCATTTAGCTTTTTAAAATCTCTCTCATGTATTGGCATTTTGCTAGGAATATAGAGATGAGCAGGACATGGTTTTCTCCCTCTGGGAAATAATTATAGAGGGCTGATAAGTAATGTGTTAAATTTTAAAATAATTTAATTTTGGGGTGCCTGGGTGGCTCAGTGGGTTAAGCCTCTGCCTTCAGCTCAGGTCATGATCTCAGAGTCCTGGGATCGAGCGCTGCATCGGGCTCTCTGCTCAGCAGTGAGCCTGCTTCCCCCTCTATCTCTGCCTGCCTCTGCCTACTTGTGATCTCTCTCTCTGTCAAATAAATAAATAAAATCTTTTTAAAAAGTTTAATTTAAAACATAGAATTATTTAAAATGTTATATTTATGTGCAAAGAATTGTTTACCCTCATCCTACTCACTCTTCTTCCTCACTATGTTACTGAGACTGCTCTTATCCAAGCCAGTAACCCCCTTAGTTTTATGTTTATGTTTATGTCTTTTTGGTTATGTTTTATGTTTTATGGTTATGTCTTTGATATTTCATTTGACCTTTCAGTGGCATTTAACACAGTTGAGTGACCTTGAGCCATTCCTGGTGTTCCTTCTTGCTGACTGATCTTTCTCACCCCGTGTCTGTCATCTCAGTGTTGGAGTGCTCCAGGTCTCTGGCTACCCCCCCAAATTCTAGTTTCTCCTCGAGAATCCAACCCTCTTCTAATACTACTTATGTGCTTATGATTCCTAAATCTATGTTTTCAGCACCAACCAGCCCTGCAGTTTCTGGACTTCTTGCAGTTTCTGGCCTTCTTGAATGTATAATGCACACATCAAACATCACACATTCAAAGCTGTTTTTGATTTTGACAGTTTGGGCCCTCACTGCCTAATTTTTAATTCCCCTTATTGTTCCTATTTTTCCTTAAGAAATATCACTCCACTGAGTTGTTTAAGCCAAAAATGTAGGAGTTATCTTGGTCTATTTCTCCTTCACCAATCACATCTAGTGTGTTAGCCATGTCCTGGCAGTTTTACCTTCAAAACATATTCTGAATCCTTCTTATCTCTTCTTGTAACCACACCATCTAAATTCAGTATACCCTTTCTTTCTTGGACTATTGCAGTAGACTTCTTACTAGTTTTCTTATTTCCACTTCTTCTCTTAGCCCTGAGAGCTATCTTTAAAACACAAATCAGGTCAGGTCACTTGCCTGTGTGCAACCCTCTAGTGGCTTCCCATCATGCCTAAAATAACATCCAAATTTCTTACTTTGGCTGGGTCCCACATGATCTGGCCTCTGCCTGCCTTCCTGACCTCGTTTTCATCACTTTCCTGCCTGATCCACCGCTTTCTTCATTGTAGTTCATGTAACTTCCTTTTGGCCTAAAAGTGCTAAGTTCATCTCTACTTTAGGTCCCAGCCCTTTGCCTAGAAATCTTTCCTCCCTTTTCTCAATCTATTCCCAGTATTGTACTATATGGCAAAGACTGTTCTAGGACTTGAGGATAAAGCAATGAATAAGACCCAGGGACATACTCTCTGGCATTTTTCTTATGCCTTTTGTCTGGAGCATTCCTTGAATATGCAACCTAAAATACTCTCTCTGAAACTTTTTTCAACTCTCCCAGATGGCGGCTTCTTTTTTTGATGCCACATTTTATGTACTTTATTTAATCTCCACCTTGAAGGAGCTCACATTGTAGTTGGAGGTGGAATAGGGTGGAGAGTGCAATAAATATGGTGAGTAAAATGTATGTTAGGTGATAAAAAAAGTGCTAAGTAGAAAAACATAAAACTGCAGCAAAGTACAGAGGAGAATGGAGTTGTAATTTTAGATAGGGTGGTCAGGGCAGGCCTCTGTGAAGTTGACATTTGAATATCATCATGTGTTCCAGGTTGTGATATAACTCATAGATTTGTGTCAATATAAAATAAAAATATACAGTTTTCACAGACTTTTTGTCCAAAGTTAGTCTACTTTCTTCTCTATGCTTTGTTAATTGCTTTCAGTTTTCACAGCTCACATTAACTTCATCTTCCCATTTGTTGCTTGCTATCTTTAGCTTCCTTCCCTTTCCTGTATCCACAAGTCTGTGTTTCTTCCAATTCTGAACTTCAATCAATAGAACTTGAAATATAGCACTGTATAAAGGTTTCTAACTAAAACATTTGCATTTATCTTATGTAGACTGTCTTAATTCAGAGATTGACAAAGCAAAATTATATGAAAGTTACATTTTTTTCCTTGAGATTTAAACCCTGTCCTTAGATACCTTGCTGAAACATCATACATAACAGCTTTTTTTTTGTTGTTTGTTTAAAGATTTTTATTTATTTGAGAGAGAGAGAATGAGAAAGAGAAAGCATGAGAAGGGGGAGGGTCAGAAGGAGAAGCAGACTCTTTGCTGAGCAGGGATCCCGATGGAGCCCGATGAGGAACTCAATCCCAGGACTTCAGGATCATGACCTGAGCCGAAGGCAGTTGCTTGACCAACTGAGCCACCCAGGCACCCCCATAACAGCTTTTCTACCATTTCTTTAAAAAATTTAAGTACAAGGCATAGTAGTAATTGGCTTTTATAAAAAGTTAAGAGGTCTTCAGGAGAGCTGCTGAACATTAATTAAAATTCATTAGGTCTTATGTCCCACAAAAAAAGTATTTGACATGTATAAAGCCTGTCCTCACCTTATTTATAATTTATTTCTAATTTGTTGAGTTACATGTAAGTAACTTTCATTTTTTTCCCTCTATTTTTTGCTATGTTCCAATGGATTTGCCTTTCCTGTTTGGACTGAATGTGTCATACACAATTCTTGGATTTCCTCATTTACTGTTCCTCTATGGATCTGTTCTGTTGGAATCTGGAACACTGGAATGATGGAAATGTGTTCTTTACAAAGTAGCTGTGAGTATATGAGATAATTTATACAGAGATGTTTTCAGTCTAAATTAACTTAAATTTAACGTACAGTTCAATGAAATATGAGCTAAGGAAGCCTTACATTTAATATATATTTTTAGCTTTATGCATAGTAGGCTTTCATATATTTGATTTTAAAATACTATACTCTGATTAATATCCTAGTTAGTCTTTAAAATTAGCTTTTCCATTTAATTGGCTTGGTTATCCTATCAACATTTGGCTTAAAGATTAGTTTATATGAATCAAAAAAAAATGCTAAAAGGTGGTGGATGGATTTTGTTACCTGTGATGCTAGTGAGGAATGCAGATTGCTGTTTAAATCCAAGTGTGTTGAGTTAATGCTTTGATTTCATGAGTATTTCTTTTTTTTAATGAGATATTAAATGTGTCATAAACTTTTAAGAGAAATATGTACCTCTTAGGAATATTTTGCCATTGTATTTTAATGATGAGTAAGACCTACCTCTAAGTAAAATTAACCGGTAAGACTACTCACTCAGATGGTCTGAACTGTGGACAGTTTTTCTCAGCACTTGGTAAGTTAAAAGTCAGATTTAATTACTACACCAATTTAAAACTAGGTGTCTTTGAATTACTCATGAAACTATTGTTGAGATCATCAAAGAATCAAAAACCATGCAGAAAACTGAATTCTTATTTTCTTTAAAATCTGGATAAATCTGATGTCCCCGATGAGGGAGGCAACAGGATCATTTGAAATGCTGAAGTGGCATAATTGGGCCTGGTATTAATAGCTTGAAAGATATTGTTTATTGATTGACTTGGCCATAAGAACTTTTAAGAATTTATGAGAAAATTGTTTTAAACTCAACATTTGATTTCATTTCATGAATAAGAAGACAAATTTCAAGAAATTCATACCTGTGGTGATTAGTATGAGTAAAGGGATGATTAAGAGAGTTCCTACTATAAGGGTATTTGAATTTTTTTATCCTGAAAAACACTTTTTTTTTTTTTTTAAGCTGATTGGTCAGAATCTTATTATTGACTAATTGTAAGTTGAAATCTTTGCTCTGAGGAAGGTTTCTTTGGTTTTTATTTTTTGCCCTTGGGTTTTTATAATTGACCATTATATTGTCAAATCAACTCATACTCCTAATTCACTTTGTCTTTTGCTGTAGTTAATACTTTTATTGGTAACACTATAAAATCAGTTTGATTTGCCATGGATAATAGTTTGTATAGTTTTCTAAAATAGGTTATTGACAGGAATTTGAAATATGTGACAGAAGAGTTTTGTTGATACATGAATAACTTGGTCCTTTTTGCTTTTCTCAGCAACAGAAGAACCTTGAAGGCTATGTGGGATTTGCAAATCTCCCAAATCAAGTATACAGAAAATCAGTGAAGAGAGGGTTTGAATTCACTCTTATGGTTGTTGGTAAGATATGTTTTCTTACTAAAATTGGATTTTGATCTGAGTTTTAAGTTATTAATCAGCTCTGAATGAATTTAAGAAGACAGTAGCCTAAATGACTGTAGGAATTGTGTTATATCTTATTACGTGAATACATTTTTTTAAAAGATTCTATTTATTTATTTGAGAGAGAGAGAGTGCTAGCGCATGAGCAGGGGGAGCGGCAGGGAGACAAGTAGGCTTTTCACTGAACGGGGAGCCACACACAGGAATCCAACCTAGAACCCTGAGATCATGACCTGAGCCGAAGTCAGATGTTTAACCTACTGTGCCACCCACGTGCCCCTTATGTGAGTACATTTTAAAATTTTACCTGGTGGCCTGATAGGATTTATGTATTTTTTAGCCTTTTTTTTTTTTTTAAAGGTGGCACAATTTTAAAAACTAAAAGTTGAAAAGCCATGGTGGTAGAGGAATATAACACTGTAAAGAAATTCTCTTCAATTGGTAATGCTATAAAAGGAAAGTGTCTTGTGGTTAGTTATTACAGGATAATTTTATTCTCTGGCTTATATACTGTAGAGGAGTCATATCACATGAGTACTTAACTTAAACATACGTGCTCTGAATTTGAGAAAGAAGGGTGGGATAGAGGTTCATAATCATGCAAGTGATTACCCTGGAAATTCATTCATTGAGTATAAGCTCTGTAGTGAGTGAAATACAGCTTTCTTCTCTAATTCAGTTACATTTTTCTTAAGTGTTTTATCCTCTGAGCACCATACCCTGCCTGAAGTCCATTTTAAGAGATTGTCAAAGGTTATTTTGACTGTATGTTGGTACCATCGTTGTTATATTTGAAGAAACAGTATATCATATATAAGATTAGTAATCTTTTTTTTTTTTTTTTTTTTTTTTTTAGAGAATGAGAGCAAAAGAGGGAGCACAAGCAGGGGAGTGGGAGAGGGAGAAGCAGGCTTTCTGCTGAATGGGGAGCCTGATGCGGGGCTTGACCCTAGGACTCTGGGATCATGACCTGAGCCGAAGGCAGATGCTTAATGACTGAGCCACTCAGGTGCCCCAGATTAGTAATCTTAAATGTATAATAATTTCACTTCATAGAAGCTGACTCCTGTCTACAGCCATACCACCCTGAACATGCCCGATCTTTTCTGATCTTGGAAGCTAAGCAGGGTCAGGCCTGGTTAGTACTTGGATGGGAGACCACCTGGGAATACCAGGTGCTGTAGGCTCGTTTGAAAGTAAATCCTAAGGATGATGAAACTTTGTATTTCTCTATATGTTTTAAGAAGGTGAAAGGCAGGATAATGGATTCACTGTCCTTGACAAAGAAAATTGAGTTAATACTTTGTCTTTTTTGTACTGTTCATTAATTTTTGCTACTTATGTTCAACTCCTGTTGTTTTTATTTGGGTATTGAATATTAGATTCATTGAATTAGCTCTGAAATAACTCCTTCATTGGAGGCGAGAATACTTTATATCAATCGACTGGAATGTTTTACCAGACAGTCACTTTGTGGCTGTTTGGAAATATCTGTGTTGTGATAGTTTAAGTAGTTAAAGCATGGTACAAAGTCTGCAGACTTGATGTTTGGTAGAGTTGGTTAACTTGCCTGTTTCTGGTTGAGTAGAAGCATAGTATACCCAACTCGCAAATTGCTACTGTGAAGCAGAGGTCAGTCTAGATAGATGGATGGATAAAACATGCAGAACATACCTTTCCTTTTATAGGGCAGTTAACATGATCATTATATGTAAAGAAATACTAAATCTTACCTTATATAACATTTATGATCTTAAATGACAGACTGTAAACAAATATAAGATCTTTTTGTAATTTGTAAGAAAAATTTCTAGGTCTGTTAGGAGAACTCTAACAATTAAATTTTGCAATATTAAAATTTTAGTTTGAAGAATGACTTCTTGAACATATACTTAGTAGAGTAATATCTCGGGATCAAGGCCAGATATTTGGTTTAAAAATCTCGAACATTTTTCCAGGTGAAAAAAAATTCAAGTCAGCTGAAATGATTTTAGAGGAAATATGCAGTCTCTGAAAGTATCTTATTAGTTTGTGAAATATAGCTTTTGTCTTTTCTTTTTCTCAATATGACTTCAGCTGAGATTAAAGGAGAATGGGTGTTAATATCCTGACCCACTTCACCTTGAATGTTATTGTTTAATTAGCTGTCTGTGTATAGACTTGTTGAATGCAAGGAGTGAATCTTTTTATCTACATAGTTGAGTAGTGTCTAACACATAGTCACTTTTTAAGTAAGTGTCTAATACTTGGTGGTTTTTTCTGACTTTAAGCCAAATATAACAGTATTGTTTGCAAATCACAGAAAGCTAAAGCTAACCTTGCTTTATTATTCTTAACTGTGGGTTCTTCCTTATAAGCTAATTCCTCATTTTTTTTTTAATTTAAATTTTACTTAGTTAACATACAGTGCAATAATGGTTTCTGAGAATTAAATGACCGTCACATACAACACCCAGTACTTATCACAAGTGCCTTTCTTCATACCCATCACCAATCAGGCCATCCCCCATCAACCCTCAGTTTGTTCTCCATCATTAAGAGTCTCTTATGGCTTTTTTTCCTCTCTCTTTTTTTCTTTGCCACCTTCCCATACATACATCTGTTTTCTTTCTTAAATTCCACATATAGGTGAGATCATACGGTATTTATCTTTCTCTGACTTATTTTACTTGACATAATATACTCTAGCTCTGTCCACATCATTGCAAATGGCAAGATTTCATTCTTTTGATTGCTGAGTAATATTCCGTGTGTGTGTGTGTGTTGTGTGTCACACATATATGTACATACACACATATCTCACATCTTCTTTATCCATTCATCAGTGGATGGACATTAGGGCTGTCTCCATAGTTTGGCTATTGTTGATGATGCTTCTGTAAACATCAGAATGCATGTAGCCCTTCGAATCTGTATTTTTGTATCATTTGGATGAATACCTAGTAGTGCAGTTGCTGGATCATAGGGTGGTTCTATTTTTAACATTTTGAGGAACCTCCAAACTTCTCCAGAGTGGCTGTACTAGTTTGCATTCCCACCAACAGTGCAAGAGGGTTCGCCTTTCTCCACATCCTTAGCAGCACCTGTTGTTTCTTGTGTTGTTAGTTTTAGCCATTTTGTAAGTCCTCAGTTTTGAGATATAAACTCAGAATAGTTTTAGTTTTTATAAGGATTCTTGATTTAGGACTTATAAATTGATACAAACTGAAAATCTGTATTAACATTTGATTTCTTTATGAAACTCCTTTGTTGGAAAACCTTTATCCAGTAACCTTGCCTCAAAAAAGCAGAATTTATTGAGTATTTATTTAAGTGCCTTCTTTGTATCAGGGAGGCATAGTGTATATTTCCATATCGTAAAGGAATTTATAATTTAGACAACATAAAGTACACATAAAAAGATAAGTAACATTTCTAGGAAGTATATATGAATCAATGGAGTCATACAAAAATTAAGGGTCATAGAAGTTGAAGGGTTTGGAGAACTTGTCCCTGGTTAGAGATTATTTCTGCCTTATTTGAGGAGGAGAGGTATTAGGACAGATTTTTAAAGAACAGAATTGGGATAGACATTGAGTGGGTGGTCCACTTGGGAAGAAATAGCCAATACCTGCATAACCTTTTATGTGTCAGTCAGTGTTCTGAGTATGTACCTAACTCATACAAACCTTAACAATAATCCTGTGAAGTCGGTATTACTATCCCCATTTTAGAGAGGGAGAAACTGAGGCTAGAGAGATTAGGTTACTTGCCCCTGGTCACATTGCTAAGCAAATGGTAAAACCAAACTCAGTCTACTTCTCAGTCTGGTGTGTTCTTAAGTACTATGCAGAGGCTCATTTGAGGGTATTGGATAAAGTGTGCCCAGTATGCCTTGAACTTACATGATTTCATCTGGATGTTATGTTTTTCCAAAAAAAATGAAAGAGACAGAAATGAGAGGGAATAGTGGGGCAGGAATGATTGAGAATTAGAGAATTTAAATACTTGTATGAGCAGTTTTTTTCTGCCATTGCACTGGAATGAGCTGGGCAGGCATGAAGTGGGAGAGGTGAATTTTCTATTTCCCCAGTCATTTTCAGCTCCCACGTACTTTCATATTGTGAATATTTTACCTTGCTGAATGTTAGTGTAGTGACAATATGGTGCACTAATATAAACTAGTTACTTTATATATTTTCAGACACAAATATCTGTGTTGGTGTAGGAAGAAAAACAGGTTGTCAGTTTTGTATGTAATTGTGGTTTATGCATGATACAGGGTTTTCAAGATTAATTTGCCCTGAACATTGATTTTACCCATAAGATATGACATTATAATAGTTGAAAATTAGGCTGGAAAGGTAGGCTAGCCTAGATTTTGAAGAACTTGATTGCCACCAGGATAAATAGATTGGAATTCTTGATTTTGAATCTTTATTTGAAAATTTAGTTTAAAACTCAGTGTCAGGCATATCAAATAATGAAGACACTTAGGTCTATAATTCAGCAAAGTGTCAAACAGATTAAGGCTTAAATTTGACCGTCTCTTGTGTGCTTCTTAATTAGACTCGACTATGCTGAGAAGTAAAATGTTAATTATAAAATCCTAATTTTACTAGAATTCTCAAGGATTTTAGAACTCAGACTATGGATTGCTTTATCTTACCAGAAAATATTTTTTAAAACAAGTGATATTAAATCTATTATTTTGAATTTTTTTTTTAAATTGAAGTATAATTGACCCTACAGTATTATTAGTTTCAGGTGTACAGTACAGTGAATTGACAGTTCTGTGCATTACCGTGATAAATGACCTTATCATCTGTTACCATACAAAGTTATGACAGTATTATTGATTGTATTTCCTATGCTGTACTTTTCATTCCCATGACTTATAACTGGAAATTTGTACTTTTAATTCTTAGAGGATAAAATCCACAGTTCTGTCATTTCTGCAGTTTTGAACTTCATTTTTATGGTAGAGGTTTTCTAATAGTGTTTGTCATGATATATTTGACCTATACCAAATGTCTTTAGTAGCAGGATTGACATCTCTATTTTTGTCAATGGGAAGGAACTTACACTGCTGTGGCCATTTTGGGGATTCAAGTTTATCATAATGTGTTTTTTGTATGTGACTTATAAGCTAAAGTTTAGGAGGTGTATAGTTGGTAATAGGATATACATTGTCTGTCATAATTGTCATTTTCTCTCACCTTCATGTTGGTGTTTGAATTGCAATAACATCCAGAGTTGTTTGGAGAAACTGAAAGGTAATATTGACTCATTTTGTTTTTAGGTTGTTCGGCATTCTGTGATATTATGTGTAATTCTGAATTTAAGATATGTTGGAGACTTGAAATGCTTTGAGTAATATTTCAAAAATTTCTTCCTTGAGCTCTATTTTTATTTTACTTTTGGTAATAAAAGTAATCGATGATTGTGCAATGTTGTGAATATAGAAGAACCACTGAATTGTACAATTTAAAGTGGTGAAATTTATGGTATGTGAATTTTATCTTACTTACAAGAAGTAACTTAAAGCAGAGAAAGTTTTGGGAAAAAAGAAAATCACATACGTCCACATATCCACTATTTTAATTTTAAAATTCGTTCTAGGTTTTTCATCTGTGTATTTTAAGATGTGCTTTTGTAATAAAGATAATGTGTTTCATTCATAAAAATTAGGAAATGCAGGAAAGCAAAATGAAAATAAATATTACCAAAACCTGTCACTGAGTTATCTATCTGTGATGTTCTGTGATTGCTCTCTAAAATAAGCAGTAAATTGTGATCATCTTTTGATGTTAGTTATTCTTTGATAAACTAGCTATGCTTGTGTCATAGACTTTAATGGTTTGTATAGGTTGGGTATTCCATAATTTGCCATGTTGTTCAACATCAGGATAAATTTTTTTTTAAAGATTTTTATTTATTTATTTAACAGAGAGATACAGTGAGACAGGGAACACAAGCAGGGGGAGTGGCAGAGGGACAAGCAGGCTCCCTGCTTAGCTCCCTGCTAAGCAGGGAGCCTGATGCAGGGCTTGATTCCAGGACTCTCACCTGAGCCTAAGGCAGATGTTTAATGTCTGAGCCACCCAAGCATCCCAGTCAGGATAATTATATATAAAAACGATTATAGTTCTGTCTGTCCTTGTATTTTTAATCAGTTCCTTAAGATAAAGCTTTGGAAGTTTGAATTCCTGTGTTTAAGGGTTTTATTTTATTTATTATTATTGTTTTAGATTTTATTTATTTATTAGAGAGAGAGAGAGAGAGCGAGCGAGCACAAGCAGGGGAGAAGTAGTCCCTGCCGAGCAGGGAGCCCAACATGAGGCTTGATCCCAGGATGCTGGGATCATGACCTGAGCCAAAGGCAGACGCTTAACAGACTGAGCCATTCAAGTGCCCTTAAGCATTTTAGTAGATAATGCCAAATTGCCCTAAAATAGTTTGTATACCATTTTGCCCACTTACCTAGTGTTGACAATACTCTTTTCTGTGCATACTCTCAATGATGGGTATTATAGTCTTTTTTTTTTTTTTTTGCAATCTAATGCCTAAAAATTGGTATCTTATTTTCATTTGTATTTTATTGTTGCTGGTTAACTTATTATTTTTTTTCTAGTATTTATTTTTAGTATTGATTCTTTTGTAAGTATCATGTTCTAGTTTAATTTAAAAAGCTCTGCTCATTTTTTTTTCTTTAATAAGATACAGGACTCCAGGGTATTTATTATTATTATTATTATTAATAAGTATTTAGTAGTAGTATTTGTTATTAGGTATTGGCATTTTTTGCCAGAATTTTTTCTGTGTTGTGTTTTAACTTGATTTTATGTTGTCCATGAAATCTTTTTTCTTATGGCTTTTGTTCTTGATGTCTTCCTGCTTGGTTCGAGGTTACTGGAAATTCCACTGTATTTTATTTAAGTATATAGACTAAAGGTTTAACTTTTTATTCTATAATCTTAAATCCATATGGGTGTTTTTTTTTTTTTAAGATTTTATTTATTTATTTGACAGAGATCACAAGTAGGCAGAGAGGCAGGCAGAGAGAGAGGAAGGGAAGCAGGCTCCCTGCCGAGCAGAGAGCCACATGCGGGGCTTGAACCCTGGGATCATGACCTGAGCCAAAGGCAGAGGCTTTGACCCACTGAGCCACCCAGGCGCCCCGGTTTTGTTTTGTTTTTTTTTTCTTTTCTCTCTCTTTTTTTTTTTTGATGTGAGACAGGAATTTGATGTTTGTTTTATTTTTCAAATGGTAAAGTAGTTCTCCCCAAACCATTTATTAGAAGCTTGATTTTTAAAAGATAATATGTGCGTGGTTGGTTCTCTTTCCAACCTTTGGTTTATTTCATTCAGTAGTTCTTCCTTATATAAATACCGCATTATTAGAGTTATAAATTTCAGTAATTATGTCATGACTTGTGTAGGAAGGTGACTAGAGTTTATGTTAATTTAGGGAGATAGGCAAACTATGTAAAATAATTACAGATTATATTATTTTCTAGGAAGAAAATAAACATGGTGGGATCTGTTTAGAGTTATCAGAGCAGATCTGCCTCTCTGAAAAGAAGACTTTTCTGTAACAATACCTGAAACACATGAAAATTAGGAAATACTAGAAAGAAGTAAAAATGATGAGATAATTATCATTACTATTTTGCTGTAGTTATCCTCAATATTTTACTTTTGACAGTTGCATAATATTTCCACCTGTGGCTATCTCAAATTTTAACCATTGCTTTTTCATTTGATATTTGAATGATTTGCTCTCTTTGATCTCATAGTAATGCTACAGTAAAAATTTATGGAATGGAAAATTTGGTCAGCATTTTAACTATGATGTTTAGTGGCTGCGTAATATTCTTTTTTTTTTCCCCCAAAGATTTTATTTATTTATTTGACAGACAGAGATCATAAGTAGGCAGAGAGGCAGGCAGAGAGAGAGCAGAGGAAGCAGGCTCCCCGCTGAGCAGAGAGTCCGATGCGGGGCTCGATCCCAGGACCCCGGGATCATGACCTGAGCTGAAGGCAGAGGCTTAACCTACTGTGCCACCCAGGCGCCTGGCTGCGTAATATTCTAATCTATGACTGAATATACGGTAATTTTTGTAGCTTAGCTCTCCACTAATGGACATTAACTTTGTTTTTACCCCTACCCTGTTACAAATAACATGGCAGTGAAGATTCTTAAACACACAGGGTTTGTGTATGTGTGTTGGGAAGCAGAGGGCAGTATCTTTATTGATTTGTTGATAGTCCCTGAAGTAGGATTACTGTAGCAAATTGTTTCAACATTCTGTGGCTCTTGGTACATATTGGCAAATTGTTTTCTTAAAAGTTTGTTCTATTAACCCTATACTTTTAAAAAAGAGAAAATATTTTCTGCCTAATTTGAGATGTATAGTATAATTGAAGGTGGGCCTATTCATTCCCTAGATGCTGAAGGGAAGAATGTAAATGTAGTTGAAGACACTGTAAGGGAGTAGTAAAGGAGGACAAAAGTATACAAGTGAACTACAACATTAAATGATAACTGGCATAAGAAATATACAAACAGCATAATGCGGGAGTTAGAGAAATAAGACTATGGCTAAAAAGCAGACCACTGTCTTCAATCATACACTACTATTTCCTGGGAAAATGGTACATGATATTTTTAGTAGTCAGAATATCCACATTTTAAACATTTAATTCTTTATCTGATTTACTTTCAGCACTTTAATTGTGGAAAAGTATAATTTAAAAAAATGCAAAGCAGTTTTATAGACTGGGAGTTTTTCAATCTTGTAACGGTATAATGCCTGGATTGACATACATAAGAAATGTACTCTGGATTATATCCCCGTTTCATTTAGTAGGCTTAAAAAAAAGTCATTCAGTGTGATTTTTAAAATATATATAGGTTAATCCTTGAATTATAATTCTTAATCTATTTTGACTTCTTTTACATGTTCTATCCTAATACAGTCTTTGAAAATATATCATAGTCTATTGAAAATAGGGAGGTGAGTGGAGGGTTGGGGATAAAAGAGTACACTTATGATTAAAAACATGGCCACCCTTTTAACAGCCTTTCTGAGAGCACTAAAATAAATCTTATAGTAAATGGGGCTGAATTAGAGAAGACCGATGAGAATGCTGATGTTTTCCAGCCATAGGGGAATTGTTTTCTTGATATTGAATATATTCAAGATTCATTAGATAGATGGACTGAAATAAAAGTTATGAAACACTTGTTTATTTTAATTACTGGACTTTGGGACAGAAAAGAGGTTGCACAGTCTATCAATATTAAATTTTTAAAAAGGTTTATTTGAGGGGGGAGCAGTGGGAGAGGGAGAGAAGCAGACTCCTCCTGAATTTGGAGCCGTACATGGGACTGGACACCACAACCCTGAGATCATGACTTGAGCTGAAATCAAGAGTCATATGCCCAGCTCAAGCCACCCGGGAACCCCTATCAATATTAAATTTTAAGAAGACTGGGCACTATATGCAAAGAAAGGTGCTTAGGACTTTGAAGACAAGGTAATGAAGGGAGCCCTTGTCAGTGCAAACTTCTTTACAGATTTTTCACATAGGAGAGAGTCTTTTAGTGTGTGGTTTTTCTCTTGGCATGGCAGGGTGCTATTTCTTGATCCTTAAGGGGCAATTTTGAAATCATCCATAATCTAGGGCGTGGAGATCAGGTACTATTAGTTGGTCAGGTGGGTCCATCCTTTTCCTAGGTAATTTTGTCACTTGTCTCTGAAATCGTTTTAAATATGAAATGGTATTAATGTCTTCTTTGGAGCTATAACTAGAGACAGCTCAGCACCACAGGAGGTCAGAATTTCCCCTTCATACTCTTAGTACATTTTTCTTTCCCGAGCATTTAGAAATTGAGTGGTTTCTGTGTTAGTAACCAGGTTTACTCTGTTCCAAAGCAGGAAGTTCTCTCTCATTTCATGCTTTAGTATGCAGCAGGAAGATTTTGTTGGAAAGATAGTTTTATGCTAATAAACCATACTTGTTTCACCATTGAGCTTCAGAACATAAGAATTATTTTAAAGGTTGGAAAGACATAACCTGTCTGCCATGAAAGACCTTACAAAGGTGGTTAAAGTTGGGAAAGCCAACCTTGTTAATTTTATTTAAATTTTCTGTTTGAATAAAAAGAAACATATTTAAGTATATAATTTTCATGCATTTACATTTGAGTTTTTTAAAAATATATTTTACTATGTAGGAGTGATAATTTAAGGCAGTAGCGAAGTTACTGAAGATTCCAAATCGGATTTTTTAGGGGAAATGGGGGCAAACAAAATGAGTTCACTGACTAAATTTCCTGAAATAAAACTGAGATTTTTATTTATTTATTTATTTTTTCGGGATAGTTTGTGATATATAGATTCTCCAAAGGAGTTGTTATTTATCTAAAAAATTGGGAACTATAGGTACAAAGTATTTTATGTAATTAGAAGCCTGTGGCATTGATTTATAGTGATTCTTGTGCTGAAATAATGTTTTAATTAATTTTGAAACAGCTCTAAGTTACAAATACAGTATATAAGCACAAAAGTTACAAATACAGTATATAATTTTCTTTCCTTCCCCCTGCAAACATTTGAGATGCATGATAATTGTGTGTTTCCCTACCTTGGTATATTCTCTTATATAACCATAAAACACTATCAAAATCAGAAAATAACAAATGTATGTTTCTATACATACATATATGCTTACATATGGACACAGGAATGTTCATTTACATTTATATTAATCTGTATCTATTCCTCTCTACATTTGTATTCTGTTAAGTTCACACTGATATTTCCAATTTCAGTTCGTTTCCTCGGGGTCCTTCTATTTTTCATCTTTTCTTTATTAGTGTTTTCTGAGATAAGAAACCATTATCCTAATATGTTTACTTACTTGATCAGTTATGCCTGGAGATAACTAATCAGCTATATTCCCCAGGCTCCTCCCCTCTCATCTCCGATGCAGTGACCCTGCTCACCCCTCTCAAGTGCTATGACACTCTATACCACGCTAGTCTTCTCACATAGGTGCCCTCCTCATCCTGTTTAGGTTCAGGTCTTCTCCCAGGACACCTTTCGAAGCCATCTTCATTTTGCAGTCTCTAACACACTGCTCTTAGACCACTGTAGCTCTCCTTCCAACATAGTCTCCTTCCTTTCTCAGACCCAGATAATGATTTTTGGACTGAATTTTCAGGGAGGAAAGTGGAAGAGAAATAGCTGAAATAATTTTGAAGGCTTTAAAAACTTATGTTTAATTATAGAATTAACTGGCCTATAAGTAGAAGAAATAATTTGACTTTTTTTTTGATGCTGAAAAGAAAGGTAGTAAAATTATAATTTGGGACTGCCATAAAAATGACTAATGGGGATAAAACCTTGGAACTTTTAGCTTGAGAACTTTTAGTTGGCCTCCAAATTTATTAACAGTTGAGACAAATAGGTTAATATTTAGAAGGAACAAAACTTTAGACTTGGGGACTTCTGTTCTTGCACATAGAACCCTCAACTAAGCAGATGATAGTGCATGTCAAGGAATCAAATGTGAAGGATGTTTTGTGGTTCATTCTTAACTAAAGCTTTTATGATAGGAGACTGAATTGTTTATTATGTTACAAGTGGTAATCATTATAGTAAAACATAATGGTGAGATTTCCATAGTACCTTGTCACAGTTCTAAGAATAGATTTTAATTGAATGATCAGTAATCACCTGATAAAACTGATCAGCAATAAAGTACTAGGAATTATGGATTAATAGGATAATATAAAAATGAAAATAACCACTTCAACACTCAAAGGAATTTCCAGGGAAATGCATGCTACTAATTACAATTTAATTTAATAAATGCTTTCGTAGTACACATTTAAAGTGCCATGTAAAGAGTCAGGGGAGTTATTATTTGGGCTTAATGGGGATAATATCTTATTTGTCAGATGGGATAGAGTTCTGAAACCAGTAACTCTCTGTTGTGCTTAAATTTCAAATGACTAATTCATTTTGACAATTTTGTAAAAGAGCTAGTTACAGTTATGCTTTTATTTATGTTTTTAGCATATAATAAAAATCAGGTTTCTATATTTAACATAAATCTACTTTCTAATACTTAATACAGCAACTACTGTATTAAAAAGGAATATGTACTTAGCCTGGTTTTAAATTCGAATTTCTGCCACAAATGAGCTTTTTGACCTTGGCTAGGTCACTTTTAATCTCAGTTTCTTATCATACATTTATCAGACATTTTCTATCTAGATAAACAGACATTTACCTAGTTAGGTTTCTAAGTTAGGCATAGGGCTAAGATTAAAAAAGAGAGAGAGACATACCCCCTTAGAATCTGAGGATTTAGGATGGTGGTAGAGTGGAGACAGTTGGACAATAATACCGTCTGCTATGTGTAATTACTCCTTTCTCACAGAGTGCTTGAGATAATTGTATATATGAATGTACTTTGTATATATAATGAATATATAATGTATCTACTAAATCTGTTAATAAGTAAAATATTAAAATCAAATTTTTACTTTAAAATATTTTTACTTAAAATATTAATTTTAAGCATGTATTTAATTAGCACATTTTTATGCCTTAATTTAGTTTTAAGATCCAAATATCTGTGATGAGGAGAAAAGAAAGGTCGGGGTGGTTGAGAACAGTATGGCAGCTAAGAGGCTAAATACTTGATTAATTCTTACTTTGAACTTTTGCTTTGGCTAAACTCCTTTGATACAGACATTCAGGGTATACGTGTTGTCCTTTTACTTTGCAATTCAGTATAGCAACAGAGCTCTTTTCTGGTGAGAGTCAGACTTAGCTAATTTGAAAGATGGTTGAGAATTTGCTCTTATTTCCCATTTTAAGCAAGGTAGCTTGCATTCTTGTTAACAAAATATGATTTTTGTGTATGCCTGTTCTGTGCATTTCAATAAAAATGAAGCTTGGGTTTTGTTCAAGTTACTTATGTGACATTACTAATTAGTCTTAAGGGGTGCACTTGCTTTATAGTTGCTACAGAATTAATGCTGTCCTTTGTAAACCTTTTGAGTATCTTATTTTTCCTTGAGTGGGTCAGGTACGTAATATCAGTGATATAAAGAATGAATCTTAGGGATTGTTTTTAGGATGACATTAAGATTTTAATTTTGAGGGGTGCCTGGCTGGCTCAGTTGATTAAGCATCTGTTGATTTCTGCTCAGGCCATGATCTCGGGGTGGTAAGATTGAGCCCTGTATTGGGCTTCACCGCTGGGCATGGCATCTTCCTTTGCCCCTACCCACTCCATCTCCTCAAAAGAGATTTTAATTTTGAGTCTCAAAATTAATTTTTCTCATGTAGATTGGTCTTTGCTTTTGTTGTTGAATCATGTTTCCATAAGATTTCGTGTCATTCAGCAATTAAAAGTAGTATTTCTGGCTCAAACCATCATTATAGATAATTTTGATTAAGGAAGAGACATTATAAAATTTTAGTCATCTAAAAGGCCAAATGAATGAAGACATTAAATGAAGTACATTTTGATCTCAGTTTGTTACCCTGGCTCCTTTAATCAAAATCATCTGGGCTTCCTAGGGCTCTTTGGTGGCTCAGTCATTTGAGCATCGGACTCTTGATTTGGGTTCAGGTCCTGATCTCAGGGTGGTGGGGTGGAGCCCCGCCTGGGGCTCTGTACTCACCAGGGATTCAGCTTGAGATCCTCTCCCTCTCTCTCTGGCCCTCCTCCTGCTCATGTTTGCACATGCTCTCTCTTTCTGTCATACGAATAAATAAAATCTTTAAAAAAAATGAATCTGGGCTTCTTTTTTTTTTTAATTTTATTTATTTATTTGACAGAGGAAAGATCACAAGTAGGCAGAGAGGCAGGCAGAGAGAGAGGAGGAAGCAGGCTCCCCGCTGAGCAGAGAACCCGATGCGGGGATCGATCCCAGGACCCTGAGATCATGACCTGAGCCGAAGGCAGAGGCTTTAACCCACTGAGCCACCCAGGCGCCCAATGAATCTGGGCTTCTTATTCAAGATGCTCATTCCTGGGAATTTGGGAGTCTGCATTTTGACAAGAACTGTCCCTTACTCCCCATTCTGAAGTTTAAAGAGCACTGCTCGAAGTCTACTTTAATGTCCAGAGAAAGGGATTAAATTATACATTTCTTTGAAACGTAGTTTTATTTTTTGATAACTCGTGTTTTTAGATAGAACAAAGATATTAAGGTACGTAGTTTTAAAGTAGTCTTCCTATAAATCTATTACTTTTTACAAAATAGTTTTCCATTGGAAATGTAATACAGAGGAGTAGATGGAATGTTTTAGAAAGAAAGAGGAAATCACTAATTTTGATGTATATTCTGTGTTTCTTAGGCAGAGCAGTAGTACCATATTCCTTTTTATGTACTTTCTTCACCTAATGCAAGACAAGCATTTTTCCATGTCAAAAAGGTTTTTAAAAGCAAAGTCTCATCACAAGTGCCCTCCTTAATACTTAAAGCAGCTGTGTAGCACTGCATATTATATGTGATGAATTAGTAAATTCTACTCCTGAAACTAATATTACACTATATGTTAACTAATAAGAATTTAAGTAAAACTTGAAAGCTAAAAAAATAAAGGTTTTGGGAAGATAAAAAAAATAAAAAATAAAAACTAATTCTCAGTGGCAGATTAATTTTATTTTTATTAGTGTATCATACTTAGCCTGTGCCCATTGTGGTACCCAAAAGATCGTCCTTCTACCCCAACTATTATTTGCAGCATTTTTCCCTTGTGCTTTTGATCTCTGAAAGTGGATGACATAGTCAAGGATGGGAACTGAAAATGTTATACCAACTTAAACAGTTACCATAGATGTGCCAGGATGTTTCAGCTTATCCTTGCCAAAATAGAGTAGAAATCTTTTTAAAATGTCAAATAAAGCAAAATGATGTTGCTAAATTAGTATTAGACAAAAGTTCTGAATTTTAACTTGTAGGCCCTTGATTACTGATGTGAAATTTTTAGTCTAGCTTTTTTTGTTGTTTTTATTGTTTGTTTGTTTTTTGGATTTTGGTTTTTTTGGTCTAGCTTTTTATTAAACATATCACTAACAATAATTTCTTTGTATGCATATTCATGTTGTTTTGTTTTGTTTTAAGAAATATTGGTAAGACAGATTAACACAGTCACCAGTATAATTCATACAACCCACCATTGGTCCTTAGTGTGTAAGTTTTGGTATATGAGATTTATAGAACTTGAAAGAATAGGTCAGGCATGTAGTTCAGGTGATTAAAGCCTGCCCACTTTGGCTTTGAAAGCCACTTCTTTAGAACCACTTTATAGAATGTGCTCACAGCCCAAGCATGAATCATCTCGTTGCTTCAACTCTTCTGTCCACTAGATCTCTAAGTAAAATTCTTTCCTTGGTATATTCTATTTCCTTTCCTGATATCTTTGCCTTTACTTACCCTCTGGTGTAACCATTGACTTAAGCTGCCCTCTATTCATAGAGCCCTCCACTCTGCTATTGCCACAAAATCTTTACTTTCCTCTGATCAACACATTTCAAAACTATCCCGATTTCCCTCCAATTTAAAGCACTTATTTCCTTAGTAAATGCTGACCACAACTAGAAATTAGAGGAAAAGTCTGATTTTTTCCCCACCAAGGTATGAAGGACTAATAGTATTCACAAGAGTACTTGATTTTTTAAGAAGGAATGTTTATTGAATGATCATTAGAATCTTGGGCAACAATGTGAAGAATTTGGAGGAACATGAGGGGAGAGCTTGTAAACAGTATCTGTCAATTTCAGCTCTTTTTCAGTTTAGCTGAAGAACTGACAGAAGCTTGATGTACAATCTAGGAGAAGTTGCAGACTGTAGCCTAAGTAAAGACAGTGAGTTCCCCCACCCTCCCACCCCGCCCCTTCAAAACCCTCAGGTTGTTTTTCAGAGTCCATAGTCTCTCATGGTTCACCTCCCCTTCCAATTTCCCTCAACTCCCTTCTCCTCTCCGTCTACCCTTGTCCTCTATATTATTTGTGGTGAAAAAACAATGAATACTGTTACGCTGAAAATAAATAAAAAATTTAATTAAAAAAAAATTACATGAGACAAAAGAAAAAAATAGATAAATTAGACTCTACCAAGATTAAGAGAAACTTCTGTGCTTTAGAGGACACTATGAAGGAGTGGAAAGGCAATGTACAGAATGAGAGAAAATATTTGTAAATCATATATCTGATTTAAAAGTATATGTCTAGAAGATAAAATTCTTAAAACTCAAAAATAAAAAAACAACCCAACTGAAAAAAAAAAAAATGTACGAAGTTGGTGTTCAGTTGCAAAAAAAAAAAAAAAAAGACAGTGAGTGTATTTTAACCAAAAAGTTGTGGTAATCCATTTTGGAAATAATCATGAAAAGAATTTCCAAATAGACATTTAGATTTTTCTTTTTTTTTTGTAACATGATGATGAAGAAAAAGGTAGTTAATTGCTTAAACTGAGCTGTATAAATGATACTTTTATCTCTGAATATAGCAAGAACTGTCATAAACATTCTCCTTAAGGCCTCCATGACACATATCAAGTGAAAGTTTTTTGACTCATTGGATGAGGTAATTATTGAGTGGCTGGTTGGAATGTTTGCTACTGGCTACATAGCAGAATTATTACTTAGCTCTTAGTGTTGGCACTCGGTTACTGTAATTAAAATAAGTAAATCTTGTTTAGATAATTGCAGAGCCAGGTCATGGGGAACCTGTTCAGCTTGCATTTTAGTATTAGCATGTGATCAGTCCTAATACGTTTTGAGGAGATGAAATAGTCTTAAAGCAAATCCCAGATCACATGTTAATGGAATATCTTGGAAGAAATATCAGTGTCTAGTGTAGTCTAGACTGTTCTTGATAGATTAAATCTTCAGAGAGATAAGCATACTAAAAAGCAAAACAAAGAATAGCAACCTCTTTTTATTTTTAAACCAGATATAAATTAAGAATAAATCTATACTTTTTAATTTCCTGTCCATTACTCCTCACCATTTGGTTTCTTAGTCCAAAACTGCTCTTCTTAAAGATCAGTAAGAGGACTTCTCATTATCCCTGGGCCATTTTTTTTTAACCTCATATTTGGTATGACTACTTTTTCCTTGCAATTCTTTCTCATTTTTGTGATGCTGCTTTCTGATTTATCTGGTTCTTCAGCATCCCTTTTACTGGCCATCTTTAAATGTTGGTGAATCTGGCATTTTGCCCTGTCATCATTTACTCACTAGAGGTTTTTTGTTTGTTTGTTTGTTTGTTTTAAATTTTCTTATTTATTTGAGAGAGAGAGAGATCACAAGTAGGCAGAGAGGCAGGCAGAGAGAGACAGGGAAGCAGGCTCCCTGCTGAGCAGAGAGCCCAATGAGGGGCTCGATCCCAGGACCCTGAGATCATGACCCGAGCCGAAGGCAGACGCTTAACCCACTGAGCCACCCAGGTGCCCCACTAGAGTTTTTAATTTCATCTACCTTTTGAGTCATTTTGGGTGGCATCTCCAAAACATATATGGAAATACTTGATGGGATATTCTGGGCTTTAGTTCTGGGGTAGAGTATAGTCATGTGTTTTGAAATAGCTCTTTAAATAACACTGGTACATTCTGGTTAAGAACTGCATACAGTTTGATACTGTCTAATTTCTACTTCAGCTGAAAGTAACACCTGGATCTTAATAATACATAACATTCAAGATGATTTTTTAATGTCAGGTACAGTGCTAATAAATTTTATTAAAATAGCTTAAGTAGGTGCCTGGATAGCTCAGTCGGTTAAGTGTCTGCCTTTGGCTCACATCGTGATCCTGGGGTCCTGGGATCGAGTCCCATGTCAGGCTCCCCGCTCTGTGGAGAGCCTGCTTCTCTCTCTTCCTCCGCCTGTCTTTCTTTCTGTCTCTCATGAATAAAGAAATAAAATCTTAAAAAAATAAAATAATTTAATTAGCTTATTTTATTATTTTGATCAAGGTCACTATGTATTGTGGTCAACTTGTATCTGAATTTGTATAAAACTGATTTCAAACCTCCGGATAAACAAGAGTAGGCAAGCAGTGGCCAAGTTGGAAAAGCTCTACAAGGTGGTCTGCAGGATCTCTCAAGCACCAGGATTTCCTCTTGTTTAAATTCCAACCCAGGCCCCCTGAAAGGAGTTAAATATTGTTGTTGTTGTTGTTGTTTTAATCCTTTGCTTTCTTTCCCATGCTGTTGCTGCAAGGTGGTTTAAAGTGGTCTTTTATACCTATATTCCAGATAGTTGGAATGCTCCTTCAGCCTTCAAAACCTCATTGAAATATGACCTCTTTTCTAGGCTGTTGAGATCCTTAGTTCTCTGAAATTCTGTTACTCTTGGATATCTCATTCATGGTCTTGGTCAAATTCTGCCTAGTAGGACAACATCTTTGCATTCCCCATTCATTTATTTAATGACCACCTATAAAGTAGCAGATGCTATTCTATTCCCTAAAAATCTGGATATGGATAAAACATGGCCCGTGTCATTAAGCTCCTAGTGACAGGGAAGGAATTAGGATCCAAGTTTGTTTGTGTTTATTACAGCATAACGCAGAATGATAAATCACTCTTAACCCCACAGCAAGTGTACTTGTTCAGTTGTTGAAACCTGTAAGAGCAGGGAGTCAAAAATAATACCATAGCCATTTTATTTTAACAAAACATTAGCCAGTCCGTTAATGTAAGGCCTTTTCTTTGATTATATGTTTGCTCAGTGGCATTCCATGTCATTTAATAAAGCTAGACCTATAATATTTATTTTTTTTTCAATTTTATTTATTTGAGAGAGACAGAGGGAGGGAGCATGAGAGGGGAGAAGGCCAGAGGAAGAAGGAGACTCCCTGCAGAGCTGGGAGCCCGATGCGGGACTTGATCCTCAGACTTCGGGATCATTACCTGAGCCGAAGGCAGTGACTTAACCAACTGAACCACCTAGGAGCCCCCCCTACCCAATAATATTTATTGCTGGTGACTTCCAGTTTCAGTTTTTTGAGAAAAGCAAAAAGCCTTGATACTTTGTGATAGTTTGTGTAGGCTTCTTGATTTTTTTTAGTTTTATCTCCAGTTAAAACTGTATTCAGTTGCCTATTTGCTCATAGTAGGTATCTTTTATTTCTCTAAAAATAATTGTATCCTACTCACTCTTAAAATTATTCATCCTCCTATGCTTCCTTTTTTCTTCATCCAAGTGCTAAACCACAGGTTTTGAGCTTCCGCCTTTCTAAAAAGTCACTCCACATCTAAGCATTATTTAAGTGTTCACTGGTTTGCTTGGTTAGTTCCTATGCTTATCTCAATGAATTGCAGCTTTCTCTGTGAAGTCTTCCTTGATTCTTCAAGCTATACTTCAAGCTATATATACTTTATGTATACCCACTGTATTTTTTGTTTATAGCTTGTTTCTCAACGAAATTAAACTTTTGAGGGCAAAATGTCCCCAGTTCCAACATTAGCAGCTATTAATAAATAATCACAAAATGAAATTATTTGTATCTGTATTTTCTGTCAATTGTAATAGTCTATCAGAGGATAGCTGTTGGGATGCAGAAGCTATAGGATGTTGGGAGATAATTTATCTGAATGAAACTTTGAATCCTCCTTGGCAGGTTTTTTCAAATTGGATCCTGATGTGAATTTAGTGAGTCATTTAAAAAAATGAAAAATAGAAATGATTTGAAAATAGAGTGTATTTTGCTTAACATGAGTATTATTTCATTAAATTTTTAAATTTGTATGCACATACGTTTGTACAATACAGATAAGTATACGTGTATGTATGTGTATGCTGGGTTTTGATGCAAAATGTATGCAGAGGAGGCTTCTCTGTTTTCTGTAAATTGTTGTAATAAAAGTTTGAAAATAGCTGCCTCCATGGAGAGTCCATGGAGAATCCCAGAGACTTCATGTAGAAGGAGATTTACATGAAGAGCAGAACCCCAAGCTTGGGGATTGGAACAGGAATGTTCTTGTTCTTGCTCTACCACTTACCTTGCTGTGCTCTTGGCATAGTCAGTTAACTTCTTTTTGGCTTCATTTTCTAATGTTTAAGTGGTTTGATTTGTGTCTCTAAGGACTATTCTAGTTATAATGTTCTGAGACTACATAATTAGCAAATGATGTTGATAATAAAACCACATTATGTGTGTTCCTTACACAGTTTGTGTAATGAAGTAGGTTTTTCCAAGCCACTAATTGATAAAACGGAGGAGCATCTGTGCTTAAGTGTTTATATGCTGTATACAAATGAAAAATCCTCAAGGTTTAAGCTATGTATTCTCTACTTAACAATAACTAAGACAATACTGTTATTTATATTAGGTGCTATAACTATGTATGATTAAGGAAAAATAATTTATAAGAATTACACAGTATAATATCTCAAAGTATGCTTCATATGTTAGATGTTACTAGATATTTTAGGGGGTTGGGGGTAACAGTCTAAGGCTGCAAAGTTGAGGAGCTGCTGGGTAAAACAGTCTCTTTAATTGTAGGACCTCTGAGAGCCTTTATAATTCCAAGGACCTAAGGGAACCTTACCTTAACTGTTACAAATAATTATTAATGTGACTTTCTTCAAAACCTTGTGAACAAACATTTAATGAATGTTTTATTCTGAGACTTGAAATGTAATAATTTTGAATGATGATGGGATATACATGGCTTTCATGGGCTAGGCTTCAAAGAGGACATGGGTTATTTTAACTTGTATCTAATGTTAAAGTAAGGGAGCAATATAACAAACTCAGTTACTCTTATTTTAGAATTTTCTGCAAGTATTTAACATCTTTAAATATTATAATATTTTGTTTTAACAAAGACAGAAAAAATATTAAATCCAGTTATTTCTCTTAAAGTCCAGTAAAATGAGGGACAGACAGTGACTTTGTTCCTGAACATTTATAGTGCATTTCATTTAACAGATCTTAAAATATTAGTTATAAAGGAATATAAAATACAACATGTTTTATTCATGTAAAGAAATATGTTCGTGATAAAGAAATGTAAAATGTTGCAGATAGGCATTCTGTTTATGTTTTATTGGATAATTTTGTTTTCTTAAGTTAGGATATAGAATTCTGAATTGTGTTATTCTTACTTTTTTTTTTTTAAGACTTTATTTATTTATTTGACAGAGATCACAAGCAGGCAGAGAGGCAGGCAGAGAGAGAGGAGGAAGCAGGCTCCCTGCCGAGCAGAAAGCCCAATGCGGGGCTCGATCCCAGGACCCTGGGATCATGACCTGAGTTGAAGGCAGAGGCTTTAACCCACTGAGCCACCCAGGCGCCCCACAATTTTCTTAAATAATACAGTATATTCTGACAATCAAGCATATTAATTCAGAGCATTTCCATTTTTTAACCACTTGGTTTGTCTGTATCTGAGAGGCCTATTAGTCTTTTACTGTGGATGGTCTGTTAACTCATTGTTTCTAAGTTGATGCCGTGTGAATTTTTAAGTTTTGTTGCTATTTTTATTCTATCATATGAGACTTTAAACCAAGGTAAAGTTTATAAATGAGAGAATTAGTAGAATCTAAGGACACACAGCAAAAACTTAACACTGAGTTTCTGGTTCTCTCCTTAGATTAATTAATATGCAATAATTTGTATTTTGATGACATGTTCATTGCATTAATATTCTTAAAAATGTATTTTTTAAATCTTGTGTATGTGTTTTTAATTTTTTGTCTTACTGAAATGAGACTTTTAGTTTTTTGTACTTGCATTTGCTTGTCTTGCTTGTTAATATTATTTGGATTAAATTTTACTATAAATAATGGAATCTTAAAATAACAGTGTATGACAGGATAGAAATTTATTCTTCCTCTATTTCAGAATCCAGAGTTGAATAGGTTTGGATTGAAGTGATATCTTTGTTTTAAGTTCTCAGTGTTCCCCGGGTACTTCCTTGTTTGTTGCTTCACTAGGCATGTTCTTTCCCCAGTATATTTCATGGGCTAATAAGGTAGTTAATTCAGCTCCGAGCATCACGGTTACATTTCAGCCAGCAGGAACAAGGAAGGAAAAAGAGGAGTGCACTACCCTTAGAAAACCATTCAAGAATCTACGACATGACTTGAACTTTGGAGCCAGATTCAAAACTGTCTTAAATTCAAGTCCCTCCTCGCTTTAGGGAAAATACTACTGTGGTGGCTTTGAGCGACTAGGTTAGCATGAGAAGGAATTACAGCAAGTATAGATACCAACTTTCCTATTTGGATATTCTGCTCAGGGCCCTTGTGGCAGCAACCATTCACAACAGACAGTTGGTATGGTGGTGTGTAGCTAAGAACTGTACGTATGTTAGGTTAGGGTAGGTGAAGCAAGGTGCCATATTTAGGAAGTTGTCTAGGTTTTTAGGTCAAATTTTCTTCCATCTTGGGAATATTGGGAGTACTGCCTAAGTCCTACTAACCCTTCAAAATGTAGCTTTTATTTTACTGGGAAACTTTTCATTGATCCATAACAGTCTTGTGTTTCTTGCATCTTCTATGTGCTATAGTGCCTTATGCTTATCTTCTTTATACCTTATTAGAATGAAATGGTAAACTGTAGCTTTCTCCCATCCAAATAGAAGACGTGTGTCTGGGTATGTGTATAGATTTGTATGGGGGTGTGTATGGTGGAGGGGTAAGAATGAATTACTTGTTTTTAAATCTTCATAACATAAGCCTCTACTACAGTGCATTGTACATAGGAACAAATTGTGTATACTTGTACATAAATTTGCATCTATTTTTGTTAGTCCACCCATGCCTATTCTAAGATTTATATCCATCTTTTACAAGTTGGCTTTTAAAACTGATAAAGTACAGCTTAAAGTTAAGTGAATTTAATTCTTCTAATTCTGTATTGATGTAAAATCTTTGACTTTTAATTTGAAAGGGGTGTTAAATTCACAATGTTTTTATCTTAATTCATCCTGTTTCTTTTTACCTTTTCATGTATTATTAATCTCATTAAATATTTTCACAGAAAAAGTACTTTTTATTGAGTATTTACTGTGCACCAGGCACTGTGCTTAGGTTTCACATGTATTATTTAGTTTATCAGTTCATGTATTATGTTTAATTTGATATGTGAAGAAACATTAAAGTTCAAGTACGTTGCTTGCTGTAATCATGCTATAAAGGTTAAGATTCTCATCCAGAAAGCCTGAAGTTAAATGCTGCTAATAACCACTGTACAATTGCTTCTGCTAGTTGTACAAAACAAAGTTCTGTAAGTCATTTTAAGAGTTTTCTGTCTCAGGATGTCGGTTAAGCATCTGCCTTCGGCTCAGGTCATGATCCAAGGTCCTAGGATCGAGTTCCATGTCGGGCTCCTTGCTTGGTGGGGAGCCTGCTTCTCCCTCTGCCTCATGCTTCCCTGCTTGTTCTCTCTGTCACTCTCTCTGACAAATAAATAAATAAAATCTTTAAAAAAAAAAAAAAAGTTTTTCTGTGTCACCCCTGCCCCCCCCCCCCGTTAAGCCCTAAATATGTTTAAATTCATTTTTTTGGTTTTGTTTTGTTTTAAAGCCTTCCTCTCTTAGTATGCTTGCCAGTGGTTCTCTACCATTGGCTACAGAGCAGAATCACTTGTGATTGCCAAGCCTTGGCCCTGGAGACTGATTTAGTAGCTGTGAGGCTGAAACTCATACATAGTATTTTATCTGAATAAATTGCACTGATTCAGACTTCTGTTTTCTGTCTATGAGTTCTTTTCTGTACCTTTCTTTATTTTGCCAGTTTTTATTTATCTTTCAAGGTCTTGTTTGGTTGTTACCTCTTTCTAGATATCTTTAACTCCCATCTGATTTAGAAGTTACTCTTCTGTGTTTTCTAGCATCTTAAATATAGCTAAATACAGAGCTCATAGCGTGTGCTTACTTGTTTGTCTCCCCTACTCTGTCTTATTTTGCCCTTTTAATCCCTTGTGCCTGGTACATAGTAGATGATTAAAAAGTATTTACAGAATTATATTTCCTGCAAAGCACTATGTAATATTTCACATTGCTTTTTGAGGATATTTTATAGTCAGAATTTGGCACTGTTGGGGCACCTAGGTGGCTCAGTCGGTTAAGCGCCTGCCTTTGGCTTGGGTCATGATCTCAGGGTCCTGGGCTCTAGGTCCTGAGCTCTCACTGTCTCACTGTTAAGCGGGGAGTCTGCTTCTCCTTCTCCCTCTGCTGCACTCTCTCTCAGTCTTGTGCACTCTTTCTCTCTCTCAAATAAATAAAATCATCAAAAGAAGAATTTGACACTGTTTTTGGTTTTCAGTGTGATCTTAAAGTCTTTATCAGGGCAAGTGAAAGAAAAATTATAACAAGAAGAAATTATTAGTCAAATGGTTATGGATTTCTTGTCTCCATGGGACCCTACTTGTGAATTGATTGTGATCTTAATCATGATAAGGATGTTTAAATATGTGAGACCAAAATGATAACTTACCTTGTTTTTTTAGATGACTAAAAATTAACTTGCTAGAATTTTATTTCTCTGTAATTTTATCTATATTGCATTATGCTTTTTGGTTATAATGAGGAAAATACACATTTGGTTTTAGAAAGATTTGAAGATAGAAAATATTGGTATAAGGGAAAGAAAGCCTGGGTCCAAATCACAACTTTGAGGTTCCCTTCACCAATGAAAGCATCCCTCCTTTCTTTAAGAAGTTGTAGGGATTAAAGCCTCCGTAACTAACATTTAGTCTTCCTTCGTCACAGTGTTGGGTTCTCTTATATATTCCCTTGTAGATTCTCATCCCTTTCTCAGCTACCCCACCAACCATTCTACTGCTTTATCTAGATCTCCCGTTGTATGTTCAACACAGTTTTACCTCATAGTAAATTCTTAACTGCTTCTTAGTACATTCCTTCTACCTCCTTTCCCTAAATGAAATTGGGATCTTGAAGAACCTTTTCTCCTACAGTTTGTAACTTTCTTTTGGGGAGCTTTGTTCCTTCCCTCATGAGTTAGAGTTCGTGGGAGATGGTCTTAGTTACCTTCTTTATGGTTAAAATCTCCTGTTCCATTGCAGTCCTGCGAATTAGAAAGAAATAGAAATCATCTTAGTACAGAGTAACTCATTCTAAAAATTAAATGTCAAATTCTAAACTTTAGGGAAAAATATTAAGGTCTCCTTCCTTTGATTGGGCTCTTTAATTAAGTTTGAGTTTGACAGAAGAAGTATTTTGATCTTCTTATTTCCTTGATTCCAAGATACGGTCTATGAGATACATAATCAGATTTGATTTGGGGGAGGTAAGAAATAGTACAATAAAACCCTCAAAACTAGAACTGATAAATGAATTCACTTATGTCACAGGATACAAAATCAATGTACAGAAATCTTTTGCATTGCTATACACTAATAATGAAACAACTGAAAGTGAAATTAAAACAGTCCCATTTATAATAGCAGCAAAAATAATAAAATATCTAGGAAAAAACTTAACCAAAGAGTTGTTAAGACATGTATCTGGAAACTAGAAAACACTGATGAAAGAAATTCAAGATAATACAAAGAAGTAGAAAGACATTTCATGCTCATGGGTTGGAAGAATAAATATGGTTAAAATGTCTGTACTGCCCAAAGCAGTCTATAAATTTAATGTAATCCCTATCAAAATACCAATAGCATTTTTCATAGAACTAGAACAAAAAAATCCTAAAATTTGTGTGGAACCACAAAAAACCTCAAATAGTGATGTGACATCAGTCTTGAAAAAGAAAAAACAAAACTGGAGGTATCACAAGTCCAGATTTCAAGTTATATTACAAAATGGTAGTAATTAAAACCATATGGTACTGGCATAAAAATAGACACACAGCAGTGGAATAGAACAGAAAGCCCAGAGATAAGACCACAATTATATGGTCAATCAATCTTCAAAAAGGAGGAATGAATATACAATGGGAAAAAGTCTCTTCAACAAATGATGTTGGGAAAACTGGGCAGCAACATGCAAAAGAATGAAACTGGATCACTTTCTTTCTCCATACACAAATATAAACTCAAAGTGGATTAAAGACCTAAATGTGAGACCTGAAGCCATACAAATCCTTGAAGAGCGCACAGGCAAGAATCTGTGACATTGGTCATAGCAACATTTTCCTAGGTATGTCTCCTGAGGCAAGGGAAGCAAAAGCAAAAATAAACTATTGGGACTACATCAAAATAAAAAGTTTCTGAACAGCAAAGGAAACAGTCAATAAAACTAAAAGGCAAACTTGAATGGGAGAAGGTATTTGTAAATGACATATTTGATAAAGGTTAGTATCTAAAATATTTAAAGAACTGATAGGACTCAATACCAAAAAACAATTTAATTAAAAATGTTCAGAAGACATAAACAGACATTTCTTAAAAAAAGACACCCAGATGGCCAACAGGCACATGAAAAGATGCTCATTACTCATCATCAGGGAAATACAAGTCAAAATCACAATGAGATATCACCACTTCACACCTTTCAGAATGGGTAAAATAAAAAACACAAGAAACAACTGTTGGTGAAGATGTGGAGAAAGAGGAATCCTCATGCACTGTTGTAGGAATGCAGAGTGGTGCTGCCACTGTGAAAACAGTATGGAGTTTCCTCAAAAAGTTAAAAATAGAATTACTCTGTGATTCAGTAATCACACATTGGGTCTTTACCCAAAAAATACAAAACCAGTAATTCAAAAGGATACATATACATGTACCCTTATGTTTATAGTGGCGTTATTAACTATGAAAGTAGCCCAAGTATATCCATCAATAGATGAATGGATAGAGAAGAATGGATGAAGTGTGTGTGTGTGTGTGTGCACGCGTGTGCACACACACCATTCTTTATATTCTAA
This sequence comes from Martes martes, assembly GCF_963455335.1. NCBI lineage: Eukaryota > Metazoa > Chordata > Mammalia > Carnivora > Mustelidae > Martes > Martes martes. Next base: position 66,923,875 of record NC_137899.1, read on the forward strand.
TATTCCATTATATATTATTATACAATTATATGTTGATATATATAACGGAATATTATTCAGCCATTAAAAAGAATGAAGCCCTGCCATTTGCAACAACATGGCTAGAGCTAGAAAGTATAATGCTAAGTGAAATGAGTCAGTCGGAGAAAGACATATCATATGATCTCACTCACATGTGGGATTTTAAAAAACAAATCAGCAAAGGGGAAAAAAGACAGATCAAGAAATAGACTGTTAGCTATAGAGAGCAAACTGATGGTACAAGAGGGGAGGTGGGTGGGGGGATGGAGGAAATAGGGGATGGGGATTAAAGAATACACTTATGATGAAAAAATGATTAAAAAATAAAAAGATGCTGAAAAAATAGTATAGTAAATACACATTTCGACTATGAGAGATGTTAATTTTTAGAAACGTTGATGAAGGAAATGTGTATCTCTGAATTAAAGAAATTGAGCAGTTCATGAAAAAAATTTTATTTTGCCGAGAACAGTTAAGAATAAGTCTAAATAACTTAGAAACGACTACATGTATAAATGTGGATGAGAGAGAAATGTGAGCAAAGTTAAACTGGATTCTGAAATTCTTTTTCTTGGCCAAATGATACTCAGTTATTTGTTGTGTTTACTTTTACAGAGATCACCCAGTTACTGTAGTTATGGTTTACATTCTAGATCAGTATAAAATATAAAATGTACAGAATAAGTTGTCAGATAGGAAATTTATTTTCTTTTAAATTGAAGGTTACCTACTTCTGTCCATATACTCACTAATAATTTATTCTGACATTTTTTTAAATCTCTGAGACTGTTGGTGAAGTTTCCTGAATTGTTCATCTTGATTGTAAGCAAAATAAGCTATCTTTTGTTTTTATAACCAACATTCAGGGGCATCACATATGAATTGAATCTTAAAGCTTCAGTTTTAATGTTAGTTGTCTAGGAATGGATGGAAGTTAACTAATTTAGATATCTCCTGCCTGACATGTTAAAAATTGACCAGACCTAAGTTTTAGTTCAGAGTATGCAGGCTATTACTTCATATAGTGAATGACGGGAGTTTAAATGAAGATAGAGAAAAAAATTCACTGGGGGAAAAATCATAAGTGAAAGTATAGTTAGGCGTTTTCTGATTTTTTTAGTGAGTATAAAAAAGCAGACAGTATTTTGACATTTTATAATAGTATAAGATGCATGCTGTTTAAAGTTAAAGGAACAGTCTTAACCATTGTTCCCAAAATGAGAATTGCTCAAAAACAAAAAGGAAATAGTTTTAATCTTTAATAGGAAAAGCATGAGCCTAAGTTCTCTAGAATCAGGTATATACTTTATTATACCCACCCATAATTTTCTGCTCCAGGCATCCATGGGTTAATAGTCCGCCTTCAGCTTTTACCATGGTGTCCAGTGCTTCCTCCACCTAAAATCCCAATTAGACAAGACAGACCAGTCCTTCTGGCAGACCCTAGAGAGGTTAGAATGTTTTAAGAAAGGTCAGCTCTATTCCATCTGGTTTGAGGGAAGAATGTGGAACTGGGCTGCTAAATCCCTTGAGTCCCAGACATACCCATACAGAGAATAGAGCAAGAGAAAATGAAAATGACCTGAACTTTGTTGTTCACAGTATTTTCTTGACTAGGCATTTGTTTGGTTGCTGTAAAGCTTTGACTTTTTCCAGAGCTCCTATAAAGTTAATGCAGCTAGTCTCTAGTTGTTTTTGATGTTTCTGTGAGGGCTTGGAACTTCTTAAGTCTGTCATTTTGTTGATGTCACTCAAGAATGCTTTTAAAATTATAAAAAATTAAGTTAGTAAAGGAAATTTAGAGCACACGGAAATGTGGAAAGCTGAGAAAAAAAAAAATCTTATCTCCAGTTCTACTCTGTAGTAACCACTATTAACATTTTGATGTGTTGCCTTTCAGGCTTTTTTCCCCCTTTGTCATGTCATGCCTTTCATTTTACCCTGCTTTCTCTTGTTCTTCTACCCTGTACCACCAAAAAAATTTGTTTTTTAAGTTAAATAAAATAAGGTCTCTAAACATACTTTTAGTGCAGTATTAATGTTTGAATTTAGTATACTTTTACATTTGACAGCCCAAGATATTTTTACAGGTATGCAAATTTTTCATTTATGCTTCTAAATGAAAATATTATAGATATTTTTCTTCTCTTTTTTTGTTTTAAATAAAACACAAGTCAAATTTATTAGAATTGTCCAAGTCAGCAATGGTGATCTTTTCACTTGTCTTGCCATTCCTGGACCCAAAGCGCTCTATGGCTTCCACAGTACTTATGCTCTTTTTTACCTGGTCAAAGACTACATGCTTGCCATTCAGCCACTTGGTGTTGGCAGTGTGGATGAAAAACTGGGAAGTGTTTGTGTTGGTTCCAGCATTTGCTGTGGACAAGACGTTAGACCCTGTGCTTCAGGATGAAATTCTCATCATCAGATTTCTCCCTATAGATGGACTTCCTGCCAGTGCCACATGGCATGTGAAGTCACCACCCTTGCGCATAAATCCTGAAATAATCTGTGAAAGCAGTGACCTTTAGAACCAAGTCCTTTCTCTCCAGTACTCAGGCCATGAAAGTTCTTGTTGTGTTTGTGTGTGTATGTGTGTATAATTCTTCCTCTTCTTATTTTTTATTATATTAGTCACCATACAGTACATTATTAGTTCTTGATTCTGTGTTCCAAGATTCATTGTCTGATGTCTTTGGAACTTTGTCTGCAAACAGCCTGGAGGAGATGCAGCCCATAGCAATGTTGAAAAACATGGTGGAGTTGACTGTGGCTAGATAGTGGGTGGCAATAGGACAGTGGTGTCTGTAAGGCCTAGATATTTCTGATTATCCCCCACAGGCTTGGGTTTTATTCTAGTCTTTACTCCTTTATTCAGTATATAAGCGTTGAGAAAGAAGGTATCAAAAACTTGTATTTTCCTTGGTCTTAGAAATTTCTGGAATTTTTATGTTCAGAAAAAAGTGACATCCCCTCATTCAAAGGGGTAAGCCCTGACAACCTAGTATAGATCTTAACTTTCTTGGGAGCCAGTATAAAAAGAAAGAACTTAACCTGGACAGAAATAGTAATGCTAATATTGTGATATCAGTTATTTAGGCTATAGGTGTCTTTTAAACCAGCCGAACTATTAACAATAACTAAATTCTTTAATTGTGCTATATTAATTGATAATTGCAGTTTGATTTTTAATTTATTTAGCCTTGTATTATGTATATCTCGAAGCTATTTATATTTTGGTAAAATTAGATATTTATATATAATTTATATATTATATGTTGTATTAAACTTGACATAGAGAGTTAAAGAAGAGTATGTGAATCTGAGCAGAAATTGTGTTTTGCCTTCTTCCATTCCTACCTCTTACCTCAGTCAGGAGCACTCTAAAAAGTAATTACCTATGATTTTTTTGGGATTTGGTTTATGGAAAGGTACCCTTTATACTTAAGGTGATGGAAACATGGGTGAATAAATTGGAGGTACTTTTTTTTGTGATTCAGTTTTATACTGAGATGCATTTTGATTAATTTTTCTTTTATCAGCAGATTTCTGCTTTTTATAGTTGTATGATTTCTTTTTTGGGGGGTCATTCATTATTGCCTATAATAAATGTTTATACCTAATTTTTTTTATGTTTTATTTCACTGAAGTAGCAATTATATAATCCAAACTTGGGTGCTTCTTTCATAACTAACTTTGGTCTCTAGGAATACATTACTATTAAAAATGGAGACTATTGTATTAGATGCATTACTTTTAAAGAGCGTAGATTATAGGATTACAAAGCTAAAAAGATTCCTTGAAAGCATGACTAATTTTATAAGAAAATGAGGACAGAGAACTTATTCTAACAGGGAGTCTTTATAGTATGTTTTCTAATGTCACTTCTTTGTTCCATCAAGAATTACTTACATAAAGCAAGTTTGATTACAGTAATGGTTGAATATTTAAGGTTGATAAAGTGGCCAACTTTAACAAATTTTTCCTCCCCCTTTTCTCTTAGGTGAATCTGGACTCGGGAAGTCAACATTAATCAACTCATTATTCCTCACAGATTTGTATTCTCCAGAGTATCCAGGTCCATCCCATAGAATAAAAAAGACAGTACAGGTATGTACATTTGTATTATTCATTGATGATAAGCTAGGGTAATGTTAACACACACAAAATACATGCTATAACTTTTATTGTGCTTCCCTAGAGGTAGGTTTTATATTTGGCCTCATCCAATGTAAAATGGTAAACCTGATTGATGATTAAAAAGAGAAGGTGAATTTAGAGGAATTATCTTGGCTAGAACCTTCTACTAAATTTGTCCCTAGGACCCTCCTATAGATTATACTGTGATGTACTAATAATACCCCTAGAGTTAGGCTGTCCAACATGGTAGCTACTTGCCATATTTAGCTATTAAGTTTGAGTAAGTTAAAAGCAAATAAAATTTAAAGGTTAGTTTCTCATTTACACCAGTCATATTTCAAGTGCTCAGTAGACATATGTGGCAAGGGTAGTATGGATGTATTTGGGTAGTATAGATGTATTTCCACTGTTGGAGAATGTGCTAATGGATAGTGTAGAAAAAGCTTGATTTGCAGAAAAGCCATTATTACTTAAATACAGTGTTCTGTATTACTCAGTGGCATAGTCATATGTGATAGATGAATGGCAGTTGGAATTTGTTAAGGCTCCCAAGCTATGTGTAGTCTAATTAAGTAGTTCTCAGTCTTTAATGTGTGTTTAGATCAACTTGTTAAATTTAGTTCCTGTTTCAGGTTAATTTAGTCTGAGATGGGTTGAAATTCTGCATTTCTAAAAATTTTAGGTGATGTTGATGCTGCTGACCATTAGACCACACTTCATATGACAGAACACTCTAGGCTTCACTGTTCAGTACAGTAGCCAGTAGTCACATGTGCCTGTTGAGCTCTTAAAATAGTCCAAATGGAGATGTTATGCAAGTATAAAATACATCCCAGATTTTGACAGTTTAGTGTGTAACAAAGAATATAAAGTATCTTAATACTAATTTTTTTTATATTGATTACACTTTCCAGTGATAATATTTTAAAGTGGTTACTGAAAAGTTTTAAATTACTTATGTGGTTCACATTACATTTTTGTTTCAGCACTCCTCTAAACTGTTAATTGAAAAAATTGTTAGTGGAATGGTACAGTAGTAATACATAGCCCATAAGCAGAGAGGAGGGGAGTGAATAGTTCTCAATGGAACAGGCTTTATTCAGGCTGGAGGTGGATTTGAAGGATTGGTAGTGATTATTCTAGTGCACAGGGTGGAAGGACGCTCGGGAAATCCTGGGCAGAAACTCATACATATCAAACTGCAAGATGCAGTTTAGTAATTAGATCCTTAAGAAGTAATTCTGTCAAGTGCGTATTTTGTTTCTTTTTTTGAAGTTTTTCTCTTTTAGAAATTTTTTGTGTATCCTTCATAGAGCTTGAAATTTCAAATTACTTGCAAAATTGTATTCGAAAAACTTGACACTACATTGCTTATTTATTTTGTGATCAGTGTTGTATATATATTTTTTAAAAGATTTTATTTATTTATTTGACAGAGAGAGATCACAAGTAGGCAGAGAGAGGCAGGCAGAGAAAGACATGGAAGCAGGCTCCCTGCTGAGCAGAGAGCCCGATGCGGGGCTCGATCCCAGGACCCTGAGCTCATGACCTGAGCCAAAGGCAGAGGCTTTAACCAACACTGAACCACCCAGGCACCCCCAGTGTTAATTATTTTAACCCTAAACAAGAAGAGGAAATTCTAATTTTTTAATTTAGGTATTTAAATTCAAGATAAGTAAACTATGTATGTAGAAATGTTAAAGATTCCTAAGTTCAAGAATATTTAGTCTAGGGGCACCTGGATGACCCAGTTGGTTAAGCATCTACCTTCAGCTCATGTCATGATCCCCGAGTCCCAGGATAAAGCCCTGCATTGGGCTCCCTGCTCAGTGGGAAGTCTGCTTCTCCCTTGGCCCTTCATCCCACTCATGCTCTCTCTTTCAAATAAATAAAAAAAATCTTAAAAAAAAAAAAAAAGAATACTTATTCTAAAATACATAAGATCTTAGTGGTCATGTACGTGCCAGTAGTGTTCTTGGTAATTACTGCTGAGTCCTCTTTGTAGCTCTGGCATATGGTGTTAATGGCAGGCTTGCATTAGTAAGTCATTAGTATCTTCCAGGTACTATTCTAAGCAGTTTATGTGCATTAACTTACTTAATTCTTAACAACAACTTTATGAGGTAAGTGGTATTATTACCGCCATTTTACATAGGTGGAAACTGAGGTAGGGACATGGTCATATCCCTGAGATTACATAGTTAAGAGTGACAGAACTGGGGCGCCTGGGTGGCTCAGTTGGTTAAGCAACTGTCTTCAGCTCAGGTCATGATCCTGGGGTCCTGGAATCGACTCCCACATTGGGCTCCCTGCTCAGTGGGGAGTCTTCTTCTCCCTCTAACCCTCTCATGTCTTGTGCTCTCTCTCTCTCTCTCACATTCTCTCTCTCTCTCTCAAGTGAATAAATAAATAATCTTTAAAAAAAAAGTGACAGAACTGGATACAAATCTAATAAGCAGTCTGGTTTGGAGTGTATTCTGTCAAATTATGCTGTCTCTATACTGTTGATATTTAATACATGCTAGTTTCATAGGTTAACCAGTTCTTAATAGGTGGATTAGCTTTCCTTTACTACAATCTCCCTATTTAATAATGTTTCATCCAACAGCTTTTTGGTTTTCTTTCTTTTTTTAAATCTTTTCCTTTAAAAATCTTATATAGAGAGAGTTTCCCAACTAGGCAGTTTAGACAAAATGAAGACAAAATGATTTGATCAGTGAAGTCATGTGAAAATTGTTAAAATAACATAAAAAATGCCTCTATAGGGGCGCCTAAATGGCTCAGTCATTAAGCGTCTGCCTCCAGTCAGGTCATGATCCCAGGGTCCTGGGATCGAGCTCCACATCAGGCTTTGGGCTCCCTGCTTGGCAGGAAGCCTGCTTCTCCCTCTCCCACTCCGGCTGCTTGTGTTCCCTCTCGCTGTGTCTCTCTCACTCTCTCTCTCTCTTTGTCAAATGAATGAATAAATAAGATCTTTTTTTTAAAAAAAATGCCTCTGTAAGCAGTAAGGGGCCAATCATCTGACTCTAGCTAGTAAGGTATAGTTTCAGGAAGGGATTTTTTGTTTGTTTGTTTTACTTTTTAAATCTCAAATAGTACATACATGATGTTTGCTGTTGCTTGTTAGGTTTAAATTTGCAGTCTGGACTCAAGGGTAAGGACTTCCCTTTAAATACTAAGCTTGAAATTCCAATAAACTACTGCTGGGTGGATGATGGAAGCCAATTAACTCATGAAGATTTTGTACCTTACCATGTTTTATTTTACTTTGCTTAATAAAGACAAAAGAACAATACTCAAGCTTTCTTGATTCATCCATGCAGTGATTTTTTTTTTTGGCCAGTGTCTGAACACATGAAAGTACCAGTGCTTGCAATTTCAGGAATTTGACATAAAGAAATCGAATCTTTCATACTCTGTAGCAAAGTATTTGCTCAAATAATGAGAGATTGCTTATAATGTAGTTACAACTGTGTGTATCCTGTCATGGTCTACATATTGTAAAAAGGATATTAAATAGAATTCATTATCATATTGTTATCAACGATTCTCCATATTGTGAGACTGAATATTTTTCCTGTCTTCTCAATTTTATACTGTGAGCATGCTTTTATAATTTTGCCTTTCAGTAAAGAAATGAATACCAAAAGATAAGTATCTATGAGGAATAAGATTCATATTAAGAATTGGTTCTAGGTCAGTTCAACAAAAATATGTCCTCTAAAAAAGATTTTTATGCCAAAAATAAATTTGCCAAACAAATTTATTAAAAATACTAATAGACTATATGGTACTATCTACCCTAAACCGGTTGCTTAGACCAAAAAACTTGGAGCCATCCTTAACTCCTTTTTTCTCTTTCAATCCACATGTAGCCATCAACAAATCCTGTTATCTCTACTTTCACAGTATATCCAGAATTCTTTCTTACACCTTTCATATGTAGGGTTCCATCATCTCTCTGCCTAGATTATTAGAATAACCTCCTAATTCACCTCTCTGACATGATCCTTGGCCACCATCTCAATCTTTTTTAACAAAGCGGTGAGAGTCTTCTTTTATAGTCTCAGAACAAGGCCAAAGTCAGCTTTTTAAAAAGTTTTATTGATCTATTTCTATTTTTTTCTTGAGCAAAATTTTCTTAATATAATTTTTAAATGAATATGTAGCTTTATACTAAAAGGGCACAGATTTTAGCATAAAGCTTGATAAACTTTTGTATACATGTTCATATGTTTAGGTAATTACCACCCAGATTAAGATAATGTACATTTCTAGCACCCTGGAAAGTTTCCTTTTGCCTCCCCTCAGTCAGTATTACACCCAACTCCAGATATAAATAGCTTTCTGACTTCTGTCTCAGTAGATTAATTTTGTCTTTCTTGAACTTCATTTAGATATATATACTCTTTTGTGTCAGATTTCTTTCACTGAAGATTATGTCTGTGGTATTTGTACTGTATAGTTATAGTCCTTTTTCATTGTTGTGTAATATTCCAGTATATGATTACATCATAAATTATATTCTGTTGTAGATAAACATTTAGGCTTTCAATTTTTAACAATATGAATATTTTTATACATTCTTTTGGTGGATCTGAACACTTATTTCTGTTGTACATCTGTGACACATTAAGTAAAAGGTATTTTATTGTTTCAGTTAATTTTCTTTGATTCTTATGAGGTTGAACATGTCTTTTATACTCATTAACTATTCAGATTTCATTGAAGTGTTTTGATCATCTTAATGTTTCCCATCTTTTTCTCTTTGATTTGGAAGAGTTCGTTGTCTAGATAATTGTCCCTTACATTTCAGACACTGAAGATAATTTCTCTTAGGCTAGCATCCGTGAAGGAATATGGAAGAGGCTCTCAGGATTGTTTTTACATTTACTTGTCTCCCAAATAATCCTGTCTAACTCACTTAACCTTCTTTTAAGGTAACATTTCAGTGGTGTTCTCTTCTATTGTGAATATCTTCCCAGGTCTCCCTTTTTTGAAAACAAAGGAGTAATTAGGGCTTGACAGTATCTCTACTAAGATTTTTATGACAAAGTCGTGTGTATCACTCTTAAATCTCCTATTTTTACCAAAAGTTAAGACCTATGACATCTGAGAACTGGGTTGATTCTGACTAGAATCCCAGAGAAGTACTCTGGGTGGTATTCCTTCATATACTGGAAACAAGTTGAAGATCCTGTGTACTCTCTTCCTCACTTATCCAGGAGAGAACATAACATGTTCTGAGTCATTCCATTTATTTAGAGAATAGAGGGTAGTTTTCTTTCACAGTTGACTGGCTCTTCACCAAGCTCAGTAATGTAGCAGATAATCTCCTCTTGGAAGCTCATAAATTCTTTGTGGAGGGTGGTCAGAAGTATTACATCTCAGCCCAGACATAGCAGATCAGGAGAAACATAAAATCCCGAGTTTCAAAAGGCATATGTCTGCAGTTTCTCACCTGAAGGCTTTCTGGAACACTTCCAACTGTCAAAAAAAAAAAAAAAAAAAAAAGTAAAGAAAAGAAAAATGCTGTGATGTAGCAAGGTAGGGAGTGAGATTTTAATAAAGACTGTGATCTCATAATCTCCTCCCTGAGCATTATTTATTTATAAAAGACTGGTATCATAAGAAATTCTTTCACATTTGCAGTCTTGGAAGGAAAGAAAAGGTGTCTACACTGAGTAGAGAGATGGTTCTGAACTTCTCGTATATCAGTGGTTCTTATTTGAATGGAATTTTCAGTATTAAATAGAAATCCTTTGTGATTAATTCCCAGTGTCCTGTCTTGGGGCCTCAGGACTCTGAGTGCTGCAGCTCAAAATGTGAGCCAACACTCTAGTCCTAGAGTTCTTGGTACTAGTGGTTCTCACACTTAAGTGTACATCAGTCACTTGGAAGGCCTGCTAAAACAGATTGCTGAGTCCACCTCCCCTCAGAGTTTGCTATTTAATGGGTTTGAAGCAGGGCCCAAAGAATTCATGTTTCTACCAAGTTCACAGACTATGCATCTGCCAGTCAGGATACATTTTGAGAACTACTGCTTTGCAGTGTTTCTAGCCTGATGCAAACTGGTTTTATCCTGTCTCTCTGGGAAGAAGTGAGAGAAGGTACTGTTTATCCTTCATTCTTTCAGAATATTTCACATTGAATGAAATAGTACCTTTAACTTCTGTTTTTATTCATGTATTTTTTAATAGACTGATTAAAATGAAGTGATAGAAAGCATTGAATACTTGTTCCACTCTCAAAAACAGATCTTCAGATTAACAAAGTTTTAAGAAAAATATTATATACAGTGTTGTGTATATAGTAGCAAATTTTATAATTTTGTTATATTTGAAAATTTTTGAATCCTATTTCAAGTCTGTGAAAGGTTGCCAACTGTCTCCAAGGGAAAGACTGTCCTTTATTCTGAGACTAAATTGCTTCAGCTTCTTTTGTGAAATGAGAGTGTTAGATTTTTTTTTAAGATATTTGAGAGAGAGAGAGAGTGTGTGAGAATGGGACTGGGGGAGGGACAAAGGAAGAGGGGAGAAAGAATCTCCAGCAGACTCCCTGCTGAGCACAGAACCCAGTGTGGGGCTTGAACTCAGGACCCCGAGATCATGACCTGAGCTGAAATCAAGAGTCAGACACTCAACCAGCTGAGCCACGCAGGCACCCCAAGAGTGTTAGTTTTTTTTTTTTTATCCCTTTTATTTATTTATTTTTAAAGATTTTATTTATTTATTTGACAGAGATCACAAGTAGGCAGAGAGGCAGGCAGAGAGAGAGGAAGGGAAGCAGGCTCCCTGCTGAGCAGAGAGCCCCATGTGGGACTCAATCCCAGAACCCTGGGATCATGACCTGAGCCGGAAGCAGAGGCTTTAACCCACTGAGCCACCCAGGCACCCCTTTTTCTTTTTTTTTTAAAGTTCTTAGTTTGCAACCTTATATTGGTTCCCTTTAAAACTTTTTTTCTGATTTATGAAGTCCTTCAAATCACTATTATGGAATAAATGGGTATAGAAATTTTGGAGGTGAGGAAAGGTGAAAGCAAAGAATCCTATCCCTAAGATAACGTTTTATAGAATCCTTGAGACCTTTTTGTAAAGCCCAGTTAGGAAACTCTCTTGTTGATATTGGTCCAATATTGATAGTTTTTTGAGCTATACATAGAACATTTAAACGCTTATCTTTTTTTTAAAAAATTTTGATTTATTTATTTGACAGACAGAGATCACAAGTAGGCAGAGAGGCAGGCAGAGAGACAGAGGGGGAAGCAGGCTCCCTGCTGAAGCAGAGAGTCTGATGTGGGACTCGATCCCAGGACCCTGGGATCATGATCTGAGCCGAAAGCAGAGGCTTTAACCCACTGAGCCACCCAGGCGCCCCTGAATGCTTATCTTATGCCAGGTTTTGGGGCTACAGTGATGATAGACATAATCATAACTTTTTTTTTTAAGATTTCATTTATTTATTTGACAGAGATCACAAGTAGGCAGAAAGGCAGGCAGAGAGAGAGGAGGGGAAGCAGGCTCCCTGCCGAGCAGAGAGCCGGATGCGGGGCTCGATCCCATGACTCTGGGATCATGACCTGAACCGAAAGCAGAGGCTTTAACCCACTGAGCCACCCAGGTGCCCCATAATCAAAGTTCTTAAGCCAATCACATGAAGGATATAGCAAACAAATATGATTTAGTGAGAATGTGCTGCTGTAAGGTGCTATAGATTACCTTGGCAGATTTTAGAGTAGTAGGAATGAAGGGTAATATAGCACTGGTTGGGAAATGAATAGTAAATGAGGCACTGATGATGGGATGGCTATGAAAGAAGGGATGAAAGTGAATACCTAGAGGTTGAGTGTAGGGTACTGAGGCAGTTGTTTGTTTTTTATTTCCAAAAAAGAATGTTTATATCCTATGGGGAATTAATCCCTGAAGAGACAAGAGGTTGAAAATAAAGGATAAATAGTCTAAACAGTTGTCAGTATGACTCCAATATGGAATAATCAGATTCCTGGTATAGATTAAGAAATTAGCCTTAGGAAGAAAGGGATCTATTCCACTGAACAGAACGAAAGACTGTTGCTTCAGACAAATTGGGGATGCTCTTGTCTTCATGTAGAGATGAGGTACTTTGCTGAGGATGGACAGAAATAGGGTAGAGAAGAGCCATACTGAGAAATGAGAGTGGCATGAGACTAAGGAGCACATAGAAGGATTATTGGATAGCAGGGAAATTCCTGTCAAATTGAAGTTCATGAATTTTGTGGATCAGAAAGATATCTGAGCTTGGAAAGGAAAAAGAAATAAAGGGTTTAGGAAGGGGCTCACTAATGAAAATGAAAGGGATGAGTTGCTTAAGATCTCAGTATAAGGAGTCAGGGGAAGTCAGGGGTAGTGATTTTGTGTGTGTGTGTGTATGTGCATGTGTGCACACGAGCGTGCTTAAAGATTTATTTGAGAGAGCAAGAGCTGGGTAGGGGGCAGGGGAAGAGGGAGAGGGAGAGAAGGGATCTCAAGCAGGCTCCACGCTGAGCACAAACCCCAGTGTGGGGCTCCCATCTCATGACCCTAAGATCATGACCTGAGGTGCCCCTAGAATTCAAATCTTTGGAACAACTTTCTTTCTTTCTTTCTTTTTAAGATTTTATTTATTTACTTGTCAGAGAGCATGAGCAAGAGGAGGGGCAGAAGGAGAAGCAGGCTCCTTGCTGAGCAAGGAGCTGGATGTGGAACTTGATGCCAAGACCTTGGAATTGTGACCTGAGCCGAAGGCAGACTCTAAACTGGCCAAGCCATCCAGGCATCCCTGGATCTGCTTTCTTAATAAACTAGGTCAGGGTCTTGATGAGAAGGAAATAATCTTTAGGCATAAGTATTGTACCTTTGGTCATTGCCTCTTAGTTTCTTGTGGAACATAATGAAGTATTTAAGTATTTAAGATAGATATTTATCTTATATATCTTATCTTTATCTTAAATATCTAACTTATTTATCAGGCATTAAATAATCAAAGTAGATAGTTTTTGTGTTTGAGCTAAGTGGAATATCTCAGGCTGTTTAAGTCTCTGTTGTCCCAAGTCCCTGCAGAGCTTTGGCTGTAATGCCACCTCCTGAACAAGTTTGGGTAGAGAGGTACGCTCCTGGCAGAAAATTTTAACCCTCTCCATGAAATTTAATATAGTTAATTAAGGAACACTTTCTACTTAACAAATAGCTCTTAAACATTATGTTATAAAACTTTTAACGGTCTTTTGAAAATGAAAGAAGTGAAGTTATGGAAACACTGAAAAAAATTTTTTTTTTCTCAGATTGAGAAATGGAACAATATTAGAAAAAAGAGTGCCTTGGATTTCTGGAAAGTAGGAGTCCAAATGAGGCCTCAGTAAATTAATTATACGTAAACAATGTAATGGGCTTTAGTTTTATTTTTCAGAGAGAAACATATAATTGAAAATACCCTTCATTCATTCCTTCAGTATTAAATTATGCATTTAATCTTAGAGGATTTTGAGTGATGCCATAAAATATGCTGATGTGACCTGCTTAAGTAAAGTGCATGGGAAAGTAGCCATTTGGAATAGATTTCTTAAGAAAAGTTTGAAATTCCTGGACTTGAACTAATTTGTTTTCCATGGATCCCATGAGGATACTTGCAAAACCAGATGATAGGATACAGTGGGATGCTGTGAATGGCACTAGTTTACAGTTAAGTTTTCTGGATATCTTCCATATGTTGCCTTCTTCTTTCTATTTGACCATATTTGGATACATAGAAATTCATAGGCCTGAAAAGACCTTTTATAAACAGACTCTTTGAAGTATTTGAAATAAAGATCTTATTTTTTTTATATCAGTAAACAATTAAGTTAAACTGATTATAAAAACAAGGAACAAGGATCTTAAAATTTAAGCTGGTATGGTGTGTGATTAGTATACAACCTATTATTGAAGATAGAAATGGGCTTTACTTACTAATAAGAGAACCAGAAATGGTTTGGAGTAAAATTGGGAGATGACTCATGTCGAACAATTGTTTTTTGCATCAGTTTCTAATATACAGTGCTTTGTCATTTAAAAGAATTATTAGGTAAAGGGATGGTATGATTACTTTGGATATTTCTGCTTCAGTGCCAGTTACCATAAATGAATAAGCTGTTTTTATGGAAGGAGATGGAAGCAAATTCAAGGTATATTGAGATGTTGGAAATTGGCCATTTTTTAAATTGATATATAATGACAAATAACTCGATTGTCCTTTGACTAGAGGACAACCATATATATAAAATACGAACTTTGTAAATCACGTGGCAGAATATCACTTTTTTAAAAAAAGTTTTGAAAATCTAACACTGGTAAGTCTGATTATTTCCTC